>NC_092587.1:201084166-202515000 GCF_047663525.1 Anas platyrhynchos
CTTAAGCAACCAGGGTTCTTGCTAGAATTCTGTACATTGTGCTAAATTCACAGTTGTTGGGGAAAAACACAGCAGGTCTTTGCAAAACAGCTGAAAGTGTGGGAAAAACTCCAGTCCAGGATATTCCTTTAATGCTGTGACTTCACTGGCATGGAAGTTGCAAACAAAATGCTGCTTTTAGTGCCTAAGCAAGCTTCTAAACTACAATTCAAGCTACAGATGATGGTATAAAATGTACTTTGTTTGTGGTGTAAAAAGAATTACGTGCTTCAGTATTGATTTGTTAGTAATCAAAGCTGAGAGTAATTCAGTTTCTCTTCTGTGGAAATGAAAACACCTTTATAACTTTTCTAAAAATTATCACAGCTTTTCAGGAAAGAGGAAACATTTTAGACCTGAAAAAAAAAAAATAAACGTAAGGCAGAGTACGGAGAACTTGTCAGTTAGATAACATTACAAAGGGAAACAAGCCAGTAAACATAAAATTAAAATGCCTACTCAATGTATTAATGAATTCAAATGGGATCTGGGTGAGTCTTTCTGTATAGATCAAAGGCAGTTGGGGAAAAAAAAAAAAAACTCATAATCTGAAAATTCACAGAAGAGCCAAATGTGTGCAGCAGAACAGAGTGAAGTGGAAATAAAAGAGGAGCAGAAAGAGGCTTGTCCCATATTGACAGCTGAGTGACTGCAGCTGCTCCAGTCCCAGGGGGTTTATTTATTTATTTTTCTTTTGTAAACAGCTGTGGGGAGTGAAATGGATGTGACATATCTGCAGTGCATCTTGTTGTGCTAAAAAATATGGCACATTTTAAACTATTCCTCTAAAACCCAGTGAGAGACTTGTTGCTCAAAGCCAGCATAGCACCAAGCAGTGGTGTTCCCCACTCCCCTCATTAAATGGCCTTTTCTCCCCCAAAATATTGGCTTAGGAAGTTGTTATTTTTTTCCTTCAGTGCTATGTGGAGGCCCGTGCTAAGGCTTTCTTCCAAACAGCTTGCAAGAGTGGAGGCAACAGCAGTGCCTGAAATCACTACCGCCCTCCCTGTCATAAACCAAACATTTCATCCTCACTCCATTAAAACGTCAAAACAATGTTCCCCACTCCTCCACTCCCCTCTCCATAAAGGCTCAGCTGCTGGGGATGCTGTGGCTGCTGCATTTACTACAGCTTATGCCCGCAGTGTAACCCAGAGCCTGGGTGATACCAGAGCACTCCCCAGGCAGAGCATCCCAATCCTGGAGCATCTCCCCACGAGGAGAGCAGCGTCCGCCTGCGTGTTGGTGACGTACTCGCCTGCACCATCCACCCCTGATTCTTCACACCTGAATCTCTCCTGCTGGTCCCACAAAAAGGAAACTCCTCACAGGCTGCACTGGCTGAGAATAGGCTTGTTGAACTAGTTAGGTTTATGCTTTCCCAATAAGAAAGTCAGGGAAGTCAGGGTGGCCCAGATGACAAGCCATGGATGTTGATGTAAACTGCATCTTCTCAGAATCATGGGATCACAGAATATCCCAAGCTGGAAGGGACCCTCAAGGATCATCAAGTCCGACCCCAGGCTCCACACAGCACCACCAAAAAATCAGGCCCTATGTCTCAGAGCATTGTCCAAACACTTCTTGAACTTGGGCAGGCTCAGCGCCATGACCACTGCCCTGGGGAACCTGTCCCAGTGCGCAACCACCCTAACCCTACTTCTAACAACCCATCTTCCCTGGAGAACCTTTTAGCACAGCTGAAAGTGTGACTCACACAAGCCATGTCATGTCCCTAGGCACCAAGGCTGGACTCCAGAAGATGCTCAGCAGGGACAACTCCGTGGTGCCCTCACAAGCATGCATGTCCTTGGGAGCGGTGTCCCAAGATAAGCAGTGGAAAAAGCATTGGCAAAGGTGGCATCTGCTGCTTCAGCTGAAGACTCGGTTATTTAATTATAGCACTAACCAGAGCTAAAATTATCTTCTGAACTTGCTGGAAAAGGAGAACGGCTTCAAAGAATGTGATCACATCCAGGAAGTGCTAATAGCTAGATATTAATGTGAAAACAGCATCAGAGAACAGCACGGCCAGCTCTTGTTTATCCACAGCTGGGAGAACTGAGCTCTTAACCCTGGCTGTACTCTTAAAACCAGAACAACTTTTCCCTGACAGCATTTACTCATTGTTGTCTCGGTTTCAGCTATATCTGGGTTTTCTTTGCCCAGTTACCCAGCTGACTGTGCTCAGAGAGGCACGTAACGTGACATTTGCTCTGGATCTGTGACTCCCAGTTTGTAGGGGGGAAAAAAGAAAAAAAAAAACGCACAACCACACCCTTAACTCCCATGGCATAGTTTTCACTTCTGCTTTAAGTTACAGCTCATTCACACGAGGGGAAAAGGTGCGATTGCATCCACGGGTGATGACAGCCGGCCACCTATCTGGGCTGGATATAGCGCAAAGGCGGCTTTGGGTCAGTTCAGCTTGGTGGTGAGCAAGGCAGCAGGCTGATGTGGGAGTCTGGCATCTCAGCCAGCGCAATTACCCTGTCGTCTGTTCTTCCAGCCAAGATAAATCCTAAACAGAGGCAGATGGGAGATCTGTAACCTTTACGGGACATTCAGCTACAGTTCAAGGGGGTGATCAGATTTCGAAGACACAATGGGTTCCAGTTTGGGCTGCTTTCTTCGGGATGCACTCATCAGCCATGGGAGATCAAGCAAGCAGCTCCCCATCACTCGTTGTCACCAGAAATCAGGACTGTCCTTCAAAATGATGATCCTTTGTGGACAGTAACTAGAGCAATTATTACCCACAGCAACAAGAGGACAGCCTCAGTTGATACGAGCAAAGAGAAGCTGGCTTCAAGAGCCATGTTCATTCAAAAAGCTTATAAAAGATCTGAGGAAGAAAACATTTTGATATAACACCTTTCACTGGGCTGTCACTATTAGAATTGCCCAGAGCATTTCCTTTGGCTCCAATGAGTTTTCTTGTGAGCCCTAATGTACATCAGTTTTTGGGAGAGTTCCCACGCTTGCTCACCGGGAATACAAAGTGTCCTCTAGAAACACATTCTCTAACTGAATAAACCCAAAAAGGTCTTCTGCTTGGTAGATGTTGGTAGGAGCAGCACGTGTAAGGGAATGGGTTACTTTGACACTGCAGGTGACAATACAGGAGTCTCAGGTAAGACTCAAATTCATAATTATTAAAATCCAGAGCAATCAAAAGCTAAGTCATAGATGCATTTTGTAAGAGGATGGGATTGAGGAAATCCCGAGGGAATATAACCATCTCTTTATGTTGCATCTTCAGCTCCACCCAGCCATCTTTCCCCTGGCACAAAGGGCTGTACACAGTACACACTGCTGGGAGAGGCTTTCTGGGACTGCGTCTCCAGTCCCATCCGACCACGATGGCACCACAGCCCCCCAAAGGGCAGCACATCCCATATGTTTGCTTGGCATATTTTAATTGCTGGAGAATTTCACCTGTTTTCCAAGTGAATTCAGTCTCTGACTACAGGAATTATGTAAGCTCAACATCTCAGCATGATTTACGGACAGTTCTTCAATGCTGGAAAGGCAAGACAAGCAGAAAAACAGCTGATACAAAACCCAGAGGGTCTGACCATAACCAATTGCATCCCTTGTAAGCAAAATCTCGGGCAAGCCTGTTGTCCCACGTGTGCGCACCGACAATGCTTCTGCATCACGAATTCCGACTTTCCCTCTTTTCAAATCACTGTCTGCTGCGTCAACCTCAGCCTGCTGCTATTATTACTGATGCTGAAGGAATTCAATAGCCATTAACCGCTAAACGTAGACTAGCAGGAGCCCGCTGTTACCGATACAGATATTTCCAAAAAGACAAACAGCACCAGCAGGCTTACAGATTGTAACGGCTGTTTCACACGTTCTACAGCAAAGAACAAAGTGTCTTGTCTGACAATTCATGACATGTGGTTTTCATTAAATAATGATCACAGAGCCACTTAGCATTCAGCACAAATATGTATCCAACTGCATACTCCAACAACTTACCTGTAGATCAAATTGAGATTTCAGTATTAGAGGTAGGAAGAGGCACCCAGTGTCCCCTTCTTCTATAGAGTTCATAATTTCACATTTTCTATCATAACTCTCTTGGAGGAAAGTTTGGACATCTTTTTTTTTTTCTTTTTTTCTTTTTTTTTCTTTTTTCCCCAGCACTTGCTCTCTGATTGGGAACTCAAATAAGAACAGAAGGGAATCACAGCTTGTGCCAGCAAACTTGCGTTGCAAACATCTAACACAAAATACTCCTGCAAGTACCTCACAAATAGTGAGCAGAAGCACAGAACATTTAGTGTTTTACCCCAGATCATCTCAATCTACCAGTAAGAGCTTTGACAAATTAAATATGAGTAACATTGATTTTTAACTCAAGTGTTACCCTATGTGCAACGCCCCGAGTCTTGCTCTAAACAACCTCAAAGCTGTGCAGAACCAGCTGTGTCAGGGTCAGGTTGTCTTCACGAGCTCACATCAGGCTGCATTTGGCAATCTGGGGAATGCTCAAGGAAGACAACGCTCTCCAGCACAGGCTGTACCACACAATCCAGAACAGCAGAAGCCACCAAATCCCACACGTTTCTAAATCCTCTAGGTTACATCATGAGCAGAGACCAAAAAGGACCCTGACAGGCCAGTGCGTCAGATGACATTTCCCCAACATCTAACGCTTACAGCAGCACTTTGCAAAGTGTTACCTAAATGACAAGCAAGATTTGTACCACAATTTCTACATCTTCATTTTTAGCACTAGTCACAAAAGAAGTGACCTAAAAATAGCAAGAAAATATTAAAAATTGACATATGATACACCAGTCCCTCCTCTCTCAAAGACACGTGGAGTCAGCTCACCATTGCAGATCAAAGGCACGCCATGATACAGCCCAAGGAAGTCTTTTCAGGAAAATGTGAAAAAGCATTTTAAAATGCTACTTTTTTATTATTATTATTGTTTTCAGGATGAACTTACTGGCAACTTTTATGTCAATACAAAAGTTCTGTTAATAATCTCCAGTAAATACCAAATGATATTAAGGTGATTAACTTTAAATTACATCATATCACAGTCACGTAACTGCCAGGAGAGATTTATCCAGATCAGCTAAACTGAACTCAAACTTCTAAAACTCATTTTCCATGAGTGCATTCACTATCTCTCAATTTTGCTTTAATGTCAGTGTGTAAATTTACAATGCATTATTCGCATATGGCACTAGAGGTGTAGTAATAAATTCCATAATGCTTCCACTTCAGGGGTTTTGTAGAAAGAAATTGCCTAAGAGTTACACATACAGTGGAGTCTGAGATTAAGAGTACAAAGCATCGAGTAAATTAAATGACTCTACAGCCCTGAATGTGAAACCTACTCAAGCAGAGAGGAGAGAGGCCAAGAAGATACCTTCAAGAGCTCCTCAGAGAACAGTTCCATAAGGTGATTGCTGGATGGGTCAGACACAAAATGATGCCACCTGCAACCTGCTGCTATTTCCACTTCACGTAAGGAAAAAAAAAAAAAAAAAAAAAAGAAAAACTTCTGCAAAATTGTATGCCTGCCTTTCAACAGGAACTGTATCTACAAGCTTTATTTTTATCCCAGACATATTGCAGGCTGCCACTTCAAACTGTGCTCTCTTTGAACCCTTATGCACAATCAGTGCACACAAAAGATTTTGGTCGTGCCAGGTGCATTTTTTCAATTCCACCAATAACTTTTCCCAAGGTTAATTTTTCACTTTAGGACAATACTAATTAGAAGTGGGACAGTTCATTTTCTTATTTATTTATTTTATTTCTGGGAAGTCCTTTCATCCTGTGTTGGATATCAAAGAAGCACAGTCCTTTCTCACTATGTTCAAGCCTAGAAAAAGAGGTAATGGGATTTTAATGAACAGTGCTTATTAGCGTTCTTTTCCTAATCAAAGTTACACATTCAGAGGACAGCAATGTAGTAAGACTACGCTTGGTCTATGGAATATTTGCTGAACTGCTAGCACCAAAGGAAGCAATGGAGCTGTAGCCTTGTCTTCTCAAATCCTTGTCTGAAAATGTTGACATATAACTTCTCTTTTTTTTTTTTTTTAATTCCATGTTTATGAAAGTGCCTATAGATGAGAGACGTAACACTATTTCAAACACCAGTCCTCCATGAAGACACGTGGGCAGACACTATGTACACGTCCTAAGAATTCACTTGGCTGGCAGTCTAGATGATTGCCAGTGTAGTCCAGGTTCAGTACTCATTGTTGTGTTGTTTTTTTTCTTTTACAAAGGACCAAACACATTGTTCTGTAAGAGAGATCTTAAACTCTTCAGTGTCTTCTCCAAGAGAGGTTGATCTCATCACCTGCAGAAGGAAATGCTCACATTCTGCATTACACGAACCACTTGTCCAACTCTCCTTTTTCCTTTCCCACTCCAGAAACTGCAAGAAAAAATTAAATTTAAACCATGTTAAATTCTGCTACGTTGCCATGCAGCTGGAGCTGTCAGCCTGCCATGCTTCTAGGTCTGCAACCTGACTCAGGGGAAGTCAGATGGGTCAAAGTGGCAGGAATTCCCTCCGAGGAGATAAATCCCGGCAAAAAATCCTGTGGGCCCATGGCGGATGGAGAATCACATGCCAGCTCTTTAATTAAAATTACAGCAAGTCAAATAGCTGATACTTTTCCCCTCTCCTGGTAAGGGGGATGAGACATTGTTCACAAGGGTGTTCTGCCGTGCCTCGCTGATCAGCCGGCAGGCTAAGTCCAGGAAGAGTTTTTCCACATTATCCGATTCTTTCGCTGAGGTTTCCAGATAGTACATGTCCTGTGCTTCGGAGAACTCTGCAGCTCTTTGCTGGGAGACTTCCCTCTTATCGGCTAAATCAATCTTATTACCTGCATTGAGGGAAAATTGTAGAAAGGGAATTAATTTGACTTCCAAAACAAAAGAAACAGAAGTTGATACAGGACGAAGGAGAGTTTGGTGCTGTACGTATGCATGGGTAGGGCTTTCGATGTGAAACTCAGTGCTTGCTCTCCCCTCCAAATAATGGATTCTCTGATACACAGGCCACGTTCATTTAATATCAGCTCACTTAACGGAACATGCCCTGTGAACATCCAAGTCCGTCAGCTTTAATTTAGTACCAGTGCATCTGTTTGCTGCTATCAACTGACATTAAAGAATTTCCATTTTAATACCTATTGAAAATTCTCCTGCTCTGGCTCTGAGGAGCACTTAAAATGTCAATTATAGCACGTGAGACACTAAGTGTGATATTTCTCATGTCGTTACAAGCTTTAAAGGCAGTCTGGTGCAGAAGGCTGCTTTCCTATCTTAATTAAATATCCCTGCGACTGATTTGGCTGCTGAGGCTGAAGCACAGACGGGCTCGGGGGCACTCACAGAGCGAGGTGGGGCAAGGAACCAGCCCCCTCCTTCAGAGAGCTCATTTTAGCAGGGAGTTGATTAATGCCTCCAGCAACCATCTGATATGATTACAGCCTATTACAGGCCACTTCACTTCAAACGTGATGTCTTTGCCATAAATTAATCTTACAAAGAAGGTAACAGAGCAGGGCCTGTGATAACAAGGGGCTGTGTCCAGGGACTCATCAGGTTCAGGAGGAAATCCCTCCTGGCCTTGTGTCTGGAGCTGGTGTGAGAACCATCAGGAGAAGACTGCACTAGCAAGCCATTTCCCATAGCCCTTCTTTCATCCAATATTCCCCTTCTTTCCTGATGAAGCAATTTCTTGGACCCACTGTATACACTGCAGTTACTCTTTCTAAAAAAATTCTCACTCAACGTAAGTAAGCACTTTATAGGTGTTACCATGATTAAAGTGTGTGCTGTGGAAGTTATTTATATTTTATGCTGTAGATGCTAATAATTAACTTAATGTTCCCTAAAAAATCTTATGTACATTTGTTAGTCATTTATTATGTATTTCTGAGCCATTTGTACATGTGCCATACTCTTCTTCTGGAGTGTAGTGAGTTTCTTGTATGGCAGCTCCTTAAAACCCAAGACTCACCTGCAATACCACTGGGGCATGTAAAGCTCAAAAGACCTTTAAAGACACCTTAAACATGTTTTGTAATCCTCTAGATTTTTCTTTTAAACAGCAAACTGTTAAAGGAAATAATGACACTGCAATAGGAAACTTTCCAGCTTTCCCCAACTTATTTTTCTGTTGTTCCTTGTATATTCTTGGGCCTTTAAAAGCCAAGTCCTGACTATCAGATACTGAGAGCAGAGCACACAGAAGCACGGGTAAGCAAAATAACCTTCACCTCGCATATAGCAGACAGATGGCCTGGGGTCTGTTTTAGCTTGAGTTGAAGCTGCTAGATTAACATGGCATTCAGTATTTATTTTTAGGTATCCTAAAATCCAGGCAAAAATAACCAGTTTTCCAGCTCTGTCTTACCCATGAATGCTAAGATCCACAGAGCCATTGCATCCTGGTCTGCTTCCCACATCTTGTCCCACTTAAGCCGAGACTCCAGGTGTCCACAGCTATGGGGTGCATCAACCCACAGCCATCACCAGCTTGAGCAGATCCTCATATATTTGTGAAGATCTGAGCTGGGAGTCACAAGGGATAAGTCTGCATTCTTAGCTCTGCCATGATCAGTGCTTCAGTCCCCTATGGGACCAGCCCAAGGGAAGTATCCACCTCTGCACTCAACAGCCTTAAGGCTTGAGATGGGACCAGATTTGAGAAGCAGCTAGGGTGCCCTGAACATCTCAATCAGCACGGTGGGGTTGTCTGCAGGAGGAATGGTCCAAGCGGGTGTGTTTAAGGCACCAGCTGCACCCACACACGGTTACAGCTCTGCTTTATTTGCACCAGTTTGAGCCTCCTGCACCTCCACGTCACACAGATACCGCTTCTTCCTCCCCCCAACACCTCCATCTGTCACCAAGTGCCCACCATCGCTGCACCACCCCGCCAGGGAGGCCCCTGACTTACCCACTAGCACAGTGATGACCTTATTGCTGGCGTACTGCTCGATTTCTCGCAGCCACTCGGGGAGGCATCGGAAGGACTCCTCGCAGGTGATGTCGTAGGTGAGTATCAAGGCGTTGGCGCTGCGGTAGTAACTCTGCGTTATGGACCGGAACCGCTCCTGTCCTGCTGTGTCCCAGATCTGCAGCTTTTGGCACAACGAGGGGGAGCAGGGAGAGGAGAAAAAAAATCATTTTAAGTTTTTTTTTGCTTTGGTAGAAGCACTGTTTTGACCTAAATGCCTCCAGGGTACAACCACTGCTGGGAAAACACTTAGCTCTTCTCCCCTTTGGCTTTCCATCCCCCAACATTTTTTGCTTGTTTGTTTCCATTTCTGCCTTTTCAAATTGAAATGCAAGGCACAAAGTCAGCTGGCATTGCTGCCGACTTCCCCAGCAAGCTGCAGGTCCATCAGTGTTCACGGGACTTGCAGCATCTCCCTTGGCCGGAGCTGCTGGCCTGGAATTACAGCACAGGCACCAGAGGCAGGAGGTCTCCTCTCTCCTCCTTGCCCTGCAGTCCAACCCACAGCAAGGTCTGTCCCAGAAGGAATAAGGAAGCCCCTCCTGTAGCTCCCAAGGTTAGTTAGTTATCCCGAGATGAAGCACTGAAGGGTGGAAACCACAGGAGTGGACAAAGCTCAGGTTTGCAGCTGGAGGCTCATCCAAGGACTCCGACACGTTTCCTCTGCAAAACTTCAGACATCCCGCCCAGCTGCTTGCCGCCTTCCTTCCTGATGTGTAGAAGTGGCTGGCAGGTCCCTAACTATAGCTAAGAGGTCATGAGCTTAACCGCTGTTTGGCAAACTCCCTGGGTCCAGAAAAAACAACATTCATTTCCCAATATGAAACAAACACGTACCGTTTTTGTAACAACCATCTGACAGCTTTTGGTGGCTCATCAAAACCACAACTTTTCAAAAAGCAGGCAAAGAAAAGCATCCAAAAAGAAAATATTTCAGCATAGAAGAGCATTTCTCTGCTTCAGCTTTTATTTTTTAAGCACCCCTCCCTGGAACTTAGTATGCGAAAGGCTGATTTCTAGCCAGAATCCTGTGTACTTTGGGAAGAACAAGTTAAAAGTATTTGAAATTTTTTCCGTATTTACAGCTACCCATAACAGAGCAAGCCTTGTTCTTGCCCAGTTCCAATGTCAAACTATGTCAGCTACTCATCATAAATATGTGAGATTGAAACAAGAGCCCCCATTAGCAGCTTTCAGATGTGGGGTATGATTCTGAAAAAGTACATTTTTGCAGAGGAAGGAATTTGCTGCTGGCTCACAGCTCCTGGCACCTTTGAGCTTAATTTCTCAGCATAGCTGTGTTTAAATAGCTGAATATGGCACCTGCAGTTAAGGGCCACACGAAACCATGTGTGACATTACTTGCATACAAAATTTAGATAACAAACGAGTTCTGTTCAAAACAAACCAGCCTACAAACTTCAGTGGATAGAAAAATTACAGATAATTTTGCTGCTGTTGTTGTGCAGCTATTTCCCAGGAAAAATATATACAGCTTTGTCTAGTGGCTAACTCTAGTTTGCATTTCATTTATTGAAAAGATCTCTGGCAGATTAAAACTTGATGTGACCATGCTTTTCCACCGCTTTAATGTAAGGGACTTTGAAATCAAACAGGGGAGAGGGTTTGTTGCTGGCCAGGCCTGTGACTCTACCTGCAGAAAACAGTTACCTGGATGTTAATTTTCTAGGAGCCAGATGATACTTTCCTCTCCCCCAGCATTTTCAGGTATGTTTAGCTTTCTGCACATGGACATTTCCACCAAGTGTAGTAAGAGTACAGGTACATGCAGCAGAGCCTTGTGTTTGTAGCAGTGAGGATGCTTATCTTTGACTGGCACTATAATTACTATCGAATGTGTGTAGCCTCTCAGTACATACATTGCACATATTTTTGGTTTTGTTAGAAATGATCACACACATATATATAAATAAAATAAAATGCAAAGGGCTGTCTCAGTTTATCTGCCAGCGAGTCTTAGTAGCCACTCATATCTGAAATGGCTTGCACAGAACTCTCATGCTAGCAAGGCTCTCTCCTCTGACTTTCAAATGCAATTTTAAAGCTAGAAAGTATTTTTCCCAGAAATTCATTCACACACACACACACATGTATTTTTTAAATCTTAAAACCTCCTTGGTGAATGGCTCTGCTCTGACCCTGGATCCCAATGCCATACAGGAGATGCTGCCCGGCACTGCTTGGCACTGTTCCATGAGCTGGTGCCTTGTTTGACTGAGATGTCATTTTTTCCCCTCTCAGCTCTGAGTCATCCCTGCTTTTCCCACTTATTAAATGTTTACTCTCACTGGCGCTGCTTGCTCAGAAAGTTTCAGCTACAAGCTCAGTCTTTGCCTGCACCAGTGCAAGAGACAGAAAGGAATCATTTTGCCTTTCAGACTCTGTAAGACTTGTTCAAATACTAAAATGTGTCCTACTAAGCTTCTTCCCACACTGCTCTCATTGTGGCTCTCCAACTTACTCCAGTGGTGGGCATTGGAAGTGGGCTTTTAGGGCTGTCCTCCACCTGCTCAGGCTGCAAGGCCTTTTGGTCAAGGACCATCACTTGCCATAGCAAACGTACAGCTCTTCACACAGCAACTTGTGCAGCAGGGTGGCAGCCTCTTGATATGCTTTTAAAGTCTGATTTCCATCTGATTTTCTACTCAAAAAGCCTCTGCACTGAAACACAGGTGGAAAAAAAATACAGGGCTAAAAATCTGCGCAAGTCCACTGCTTCCATCCCATCACTTGCACACCCTTAAAAATGAGTCTCTGTTCACCCAGCCACTGTCACACTGCTGCCACTCTCCCACCTGCTCATCACTAGAGAAGATGAAGGCATCAAAAAAATGTTGTTTTTCACTTCAATGCCCATGGGTTTAATGCAGGAAAAACAATTCCAGGTGTCAGGGACCCTGTACACCTTGACATCAGAGGCTCCTTCTCTTCTCCCAACTCTCAAATGCCACAATAGCTCTGCTGAAAGCTCTGCTAATGACTTAAGTGGTGCCAGCCAACATCTCTGAGCACTAGAACTGAACCATGGATCCTGGGCCGTGTGTTATGGCCCAGACAAACTAGCTCCCTGCCAAGCAATCCCCAAGCTAGGGGACAAGGAGTTTCCCAGTGATGATTTGGTTGCAACCACCCTATCTTGGAAGCTGAAAGAGTCAATAGTGAGACACTGCCCAACACAGGTTGAGTAAAGCCCGTTGACCAAAGCACCAGCAAGCATAACATATATTCTTTCAGGTCTATAACTCAACAGAAGTGGGAAACAAGCCTTCATTCTGCAGAACCACACCATCCCAGGAACTGGCCATCTCAGGAGCAGGAGAAAACCTTTATCAGGCACATCCCAGTGGGAACTCAACAGATTCCATCTTACCAGCAGTGCATGGTAAATGGAGTAAATGGAAGCTGCATTGAAATGTTTCTTTGTGCTTTCTCAACCCCTGCCAGGCGCCATCTCTGTGCCTTCTGAGCAAGAACAGAGCTTTGCAAGATCTCACAGAACCACAGAATGGTTTGGGTTGGAAGGCACTTTAAAGATCACCTAATTACAAGCCCCTGCCATGGACAAGGACACCTCCCACCACACCAGGTTGCTCCAAGCCCCATCCAAGCTGGCCTTGAACACTTCCAGGGATGGGGCATCTCCCCTTTCCATGCTCCTGATGGTGCATTTTCGAAGACATGACAGGCAGCTCTGGACATTTCCAGCAGCAGGCATGCTGCAGCAAGAAACCCAAACTACAGTGCCACCGTATGAGTTTATACTGAAAACCATCAGGTTCCTACCTTTACTTTTTCACCATTTATCTCCACGGTTTTAATCATAAAGTCAACTCCAATCGTGGCACCTTGGCCTGGTGGGAAAAGCCCCTGAAAGAAAACACAGTTTTGTTAAACAAGTTGTGTAGCAAGGAAAACTTCCCTCTGGGTGCCCATCCTTACTTTTTCCCATCCCTACTCCTCCCTTGCTCTCTAGACAGGAGAACACCTCTAAAGGAATTGCACTGAAAGACATGCCCACTTCCTTCACCACACAAAGCAGGGGGGACAGAGTCCAGGGCAGGCTCTGCACACTGATCCGTCTCCACAGCATCCATCAGAAGAAGCCACAAAATCCACTACCATCTCCTTGTTATGAGAAAAGGAAAACGTATGAAGTGAAAACGGAGAGAGGAAAAACCCTTCTGCTTCTGTGCACTCAGAAGAGGCAGGGGAAAGGCAGGTTGGGTCCCTCTGACCCAATTCTCCATCGCCTTGAAAGAGATGAGAGCCCTCCCTCTGCCCTCTGCCACAGTGAGGAAAGGGATCCCCAGGGCACCTCCAGCAGCTCCTGAGTGGCCAGATCCTGCCCTGGCAGGCAGTGCTCGATTTTGAGAAAGGAGCAACAGCCAACTGAACGAAAACAAGCAGAGCTTTCTGATTTCTGGTGTCCCAGCCTGCAAAGCCGTGTTTTTTTTCGGGCACATCCATCCCCTGTAGCAGCAGCAGCTTTGCCAAAGCACAGGCAGCAGTGGTGGCTGCAGACTTCGTGGTTAACCCTTTGGGACTAACCAGCTTCATTGCCAGCAGCTGGTACAGGCAGAGAGCATGTTTAACATCACTACAGTTTTAAAACTTAAACTGATGATTCCCAGTAGGGATTGCAACAACAGCAACAAAAGAAACGTAACTTGCATTTTATAGTACACCATGCAAACTCTTCTCTGAGCCCAAATCACAGGTGCCTAGTCCTCTTCCTGCTGTTCTGTTACACGGAAGAAGGGAAAACAGTCCTCAAACCTTTGGATTTGATTCATTTTCCCCAATCAGGCAGATATGGGCTCAGCTGGCCCCCACTGTTACTGCAAGCTTTTCAGGATCCACTGTACGTAAAGCCACAAACACAGGGAGCACAGAATTTTCCCAGGCAATGCAACATCTCATTTTGCTGCCAGAATCACACTCCACTGCTTCAAACCATCATTAAACGCCCCTGGTAACGTTTCAGGTGCAATCCCTGGCCTGATGTTTAACAGAAGACCCTGGGCTGACAGCCCAGGACCCGGATTATTTAATCATCTACTAATGGACAACACAAGAGAGAGCTCAGTACAGCAGCAGGCTGGTCCACCCTGGAGGGATGGGATGAGAGGTCCATAGGAAATGCAACAGGAGGTCCTAATAAACCAGAACCCCAGGAAAGCCACGCACAGCACTAGTTACTGATGCAGTGCTCATGCTGGTACTTCAGTACAGATGACACGGATGCTGCAAGCATGGATAATAAAAGCCTGTGGAGCGCGGGTGCTGGTGGAGACCACCGTGCTCCCACGCAATGCCCCACGTCTGGCAGGTGCCCGACCTTACCTGCGTGAAGCGTCGGACCAAGCAGGTCTTCCCCACACCAGCGTTGCCAATTAAAACAATTTTGAAGAGGAAATCATAATCTTCCATACTCATTTACGCAGCTGCAAGAGAGAGAGGAGGTGAGACAGCGCGAACCAAGGGCAGCAGTGGCCAAAGCTGAGTCTCCCACGCTGAACGTCCAGCTCTGCCACAGGACGGCTCTGATTTTTGACTCCCTCCCGCTAGAGAAATGTCCTTTCATTCCCACTGAACTTTATTCCTCCAACTATCAGCACAAAGGTCTTCCCAGCACGCGTGTGGCTCCCCAGATAAGGGACAAGAGCCCCTCCCACCCCGCCCCAGTGGCAACACGCAGGCAGAGTCCACCTGGGCCAGCAACGTCAGCCACTGCACAGCCGCGACCAGTTTTTGGCTTTTGTGCCATCCCACAAGTCATCGATGCTGCATTTCAGCAGAGCAGGGATGGGGGAGGACACGGGTGTAGAACAAACAGGGCAAAAGCAGTGGTGTTTGCTGTAAAGAAAAGTTCATTTGCTACAATATTAGTAGGGAGTGGGGGTAACAGTTTGGCTGAAGTATGTTAACAGAGGGCTTTAAAAAAAAGAAGAAATAATACATACTGCTAATAATGTTGCAATTATGATTTTTTTTTTTTAATTTTGTGAGGATAGCTTGGTATAGAAATATCAAATGGGAAGAGAAAACAGGAGGTTCAGGGGAACCCAGCACACACACATCCTGTGCAACCCCCTTGCCAGGATGCACAGACTGGCTTTTTGGCAACGTGTCAGGACACAGGCAGCATTGCCTACATGGGGGAAGACCTGTCAGGCTTCCTTCAGCCCCATAAAGCACAGAGAAGGCCAAGCAGACCCATGCAGCTTGCTGCAGCTGGGCAAGGAGCGAGGGATGCACCTCCATCTCCACAGCACCCAAGGGTGCTGCAGGCACTGTGGCCAGAGGAGGGAGTTGTAGCCATCGAGACAGGCAGAAGAGATTCGGTCAGAGATTTGGGACAGACAGAAAACCCACAGTACTAAGGGACGTGGTTTTGTGATGGGACTCGGTAGGTCAGGTGGACAGTTGGACTTGATGATCTTGAAGGTCGTTTGCAACTGAGGTGATTCCATGATTCTGATTCTATGACAAGGGAGCAGAAGGGCAGTGTCCCAGAGTGGTTGTGTCCAAGAAAATACTGGTGTTAAAGACCTGTCCTCAGGACTGGTCTGGAGTAATGGCATAGGGCAGTAGAGAGACAGATCCATGAGCCATCAGTTGGGATATCTGAGCACGGTACCTAACCTACCAGCACATACAGATTATGGATGAGGAGACAGAGCCAAAGCTGGGAAGCACAGAAGATGGAGGGTGGTGAGGAAAAGGCAAAAATACGGGGAAAAATAGTATTAGGGAATTGCTATCCCCAGTCAAGCCCCAGATTGGTCACAGAGTTGGGTCAACCCAACAGAGCACACCAAAACAGCTCTCCAAGCACCACCAAGCACCTGATGGACCTGAAGGCAAAAGAGGGGTAACACTGATGCAACTGCTTGGTGTCTATGTGACCCTTGACCTCTCCAGGAGCCTAAAAAAAGGCTAACCTCACCAATCAGTGACTAATGACCTGCATCACGTTGGCAGGCGGTCAGAAGGGATGCAGCTGAGTCACTACAGGGATGCCTCATCGCTGAGCTGGAGATGCAGTCACCTGCATGGTGCCCCCACACAGCAGCAGCTGGAGCAGCTCTGAGGATGCTTCAACCTCGCAGGAGCAGGACCCTAAAAGAGCAGGCTTTAAAAATGCTCTGGTTTGTTTTCTGGGACTGTTATGCTGTGTGATAGCTTTGTAATTCCCATGCCTGGCTTTCCCTGGATGATAAAGACAGTCTTAAGAACATGCTGATGGTACTTATAATCAAGGCTAAATGTTAATGCACGGCTTCAAGCTTTCAGACAAGCCAACATGAAGAAAAATGTGATCATCTACTAAAAGCTATTTCAAGACTAACGAGACTTGCTCAGCACTAGATAATTATCCCTGGGATTCTTCAAATCCCAGAGGGCATTGCTTCCCTGGAGCAATTTCATTTATATTACTTGTACCCTAAACAATCCAACATTCAAATTTATCTTCTCAGGAAGCTTAAAAATAAACTTCCTCTGCAGATCTTTGAGCTCAGAAACACTAAATGGCTCAGACATACCCTAGAGTTATGTCTGATCCCCTTCATTAGGCTCCAAGACTAATCATATGTGATAACGACCCCAAACTGGAACTGAAAGAGAAGCCAGGGACATAAAGCAAACGGTGCAACGATGAGATGAAATGCCAGAGCTAAAGCAACATAAAAAGGGTACAGTGGAAGTGGGGGCATGGGACGGGAGGGGGGAAAGTAAAGGAGGGGTAATTTGGAGGGAGAGCAGGCAGCCGAAGCTGACCATTGCTGCCCTATCACCCCCAGCCACAAAAACTGCTGTTCCACCCTCGTGCATGCCCACAGCCGCAGACAGGCAGTCCCGAACAGAAAGGCATTGCATCAGTTACCGTTACGAAATCGCCTCCTTCGCAACTCAGCCTTTCGGCCAAGTGACCTTTCCTGCTGACTCAGCCTCCCGCAGCCCTCCCGCTCCCCGGGGAAGATGTGTCTCAACCTCTGCCCGCTCTCTGCGCTCCTGCTGGGAATGCGGGTCTCAGCAATACATCACACGTCACTTCTTTTTTTTTTTAAAGGATATTATTTTCTTCTTTTTTCTTTTTATTTTTCTCCCTTTTTTTCTTCTCTGTTTTTTTTTTTGTGCTTCTAGGCACGGGGCTCTGCCTTGCATCAGGACACTGTTTAGGGCGCTGGGGCCGCAGCTGCCTGTCCCACCCTTTGGCACAGACAAAACCCTGCAGCAAGGGCAGGGAACAGGATGCCCACCCATGCCTCAGCAACCCTTCACCACCAGAACATTTGTTTAAACCACCACTCTCATCAGAAACTGGGCCAGCTATGGCACAGAGACATGCTCTAGCTTGCAGCAGGACAGAAAACCAAGTTTCATGTTTTTTGTTTTTTTTTTTCTTTTTTTTTCCCGGAGGCAGTTTGTACATCTCGCACCCCAGCCAAGCCCCAGCTGCTTGTGCCTGCCATGTGCTGCTCCCACCACTCGCAGGTCAGGCACAGATCTCAAAATGAAGGAGTTTTGCAGGGTTTTATTTAACCGGGGTCACTGCTCTGCTCCATTTCAGCACTCAGCCCCTCACGTGGATTTCATAGGGCAGGAACAAGTGGCCAGGATGGATGACTCGAAGCTGGGTGACCACATATTTAATCCTAATTCAACCAAAAGGCTGTTGAGATCCCTCCGTAACGAAAGCGCACAGCAGGGATGGGTGCTTTCACCCCTCCTTCACCCTCTGCAAGCTCCCACAAGCAAGCTGACACGGAGACACCCAGAAAAGGACACGCAGAAGCCACGGGCTGCCTACCCTGTGCAGTGAGCACCGGTGAGATCCAGCAGTCCTTCCCCCTTCACCCAGAGCCCCAGTGAGAGAAACTCTCCTGTAAGCGTGCTCAGCAGGACTTGGCCTTCTGCTTTACCTTGCTGTGGGCTCTAAATGTGAAAGCACAGCTGATAGAGAAGGGAGATACACCCCCACCTGCTTCTGATCACCACATGCCACAAGGCAAGGAGCTTATCTGCAGCGAAGACATGCTTTACAGAACACAGTTTCCAGGCTTGATTTAATTTATTCCCCACATGATGTCCTCTCCCTGCATTTGTTCTGTTCACCTATTAGTTCTTCCTGATCCAATTCAGTTTACTTCACAGTGTTTACCATTGCCCTCTCTACCATCTGAAGTATTTTTCTTCTTTTTGCAGTGATTTTTCACCCATTACCTCGGATGGGCACAGAGGGTTCCTCATCTCTGAATGGCTTTGACCGTGGCGTGCTCAATCTCTTTGAGGAACAAATAAGCAGCAAAAACATGAGGCAGAGGTTTAAAAACTGTCTGGGAGATGCTAATGGCTTTAGAGTGATCAAGTTCTCCTTCAAATGAAATTCCTACCCTGCCTGTCCCACACCATTTTTTTACTGGTGAGTCTTTGTAGTCACTGCACAGAACACAAGTATGAATGAGGTTTTCAGTTGGTGAAGAAATCCCTGGCACTTTTCTCTCAACTCTTTTGCTTGAAGAAGAATTTTCACCTCTAGGCTTGACAAGAGCAGGTTCTAGGACAATGGTTTTGCCTAAGCTGTTTTGGCCCATGAAGCCAAAAGTGAAGTGGGAGACTTCAAAAGAGCAAGCCTGTCTTGGTCAGCCACAAGGTGTGCCAACCTCTGCCTGCAACCTCTCCCTGAAGATTACCAGATAACACGTCCTCAGGAAACACGAACAGCCTTCATCTGAAGTCAAAAATCTTTTATGTCTTAGAGAATGTTTCAACACCTTTGTTTTAGAAAAGCAAAACAGAAATAACTTCTTGTTTCTTCATCCCCACAACATTTCAGTCCCTTCTGAGTTGCAGAGGCTGGTGAGTCCGTGGAACCACGGTTCCAGCTCTGTAGGGCCAGGTGACAATCAGAGCAAGGAGCACATTGCAGAGCATGGCATCATCATCTCTCCCTACCACTTCCACTCGTGGATTTTCAGTTCCTACAGCCTGCAGGGGTGTCAGAGACATGGGTATGTTCAGCAGCGGTCAGGGGACCACTGTCTCCAAATCCGAGCAGGCTTAGTGCAGCCAGCTGATGCAGATCCACGCATGGTGTTTGGTCATGCATGGCTATCCACAGCCTACGGTTCAATCCCCACTGCAAGGGCTTCTCCCCGTTTAGGGATAAAGAGTGAAACTGAAGCACTATGTTAAGCCAGGCACTGCACTAATATGCATCCCAGCCTTATCCCACCTCACATCCTCACAACACACATTTACCGATTAGACACAGAGAAGAATCTGAAGCCTCTTCCACCTGCTGTATCTATCTAGTAGGCCAGGGTGGGTTTTGATGTATTTACACAACTCAAAGAAGAAAGATTTTCTGCTCTTCATCATCCAACAGCTATAAACAAAAATAAATTTACCTAAACAACTGAAGTTCAAACAGTAACTGTTTTGTATACAGATATTACATTGAAGGCACATGCCATATGACCCAGAAAATTCATCACTAAGGCTAAGATTTCAAGCAGAAAAATATTCCTTGCAGGCCAGAAAATTGCAGGGGACTCAGCTCTGGACATGCTACTGCATTACGTAAGGCAGGATAAAATATTTTCATTTCCAGAGCACCTGCCAACCCAAGCAGCATGTGCCTGCCAAGCATGAGCCCAGCTCATGCCCTTCTGAGAAGCAGCAGCCTGGACTTCCTCCCACCCCCTTGCCCAAGTTCCTCACTCCTTCTTTTCACAAGGTTTAATTTTTTTCCACCCAAACAGAAAGAATTAAGAGAGACTTCATCCCCATTAAAACCTGGATCAGCACAGCCCTACTCTATGCTCTCTCTGCAGAGGCAAAGCCACTTGCAGGTGGGATCCGTGCTCTCATTTAGGTAGGATATTAAAATTCCAGGGCCGTTTTTCCTAATTCTACAGAAAAAGATTTATCACTTACACATAGGGCTGCACGGTCTGGCATTTCTCATCTCCTCCCACCACACTTTCTGTTCCAGGGGAGCAGCATGCAGCTGCCTGCACACTGGCAACCCTAAAGGTGTCTCTTCATCAAGGCTAGTCCCTCGCAGGAAGGGAGAAGGTTTCAAATGCAGAAATGCCGTACTTTTAAGTGTGATTTCCCATGCAGAAACACAGATTAATTTAGTCCATGAGCCACCTACTACACCCAGCACGTCCAGGGTGCGTGGGGCTTACAGTGCACTCACACCGCCACTGACAAATTCAGGGTCAGTAAGTCCATCTCGCCCTTCCAGGAGACACTGAACTACTATAAAAGTAGTGCAGGGAAAATTGGGGGGTTGCTGCCCTGCATGCTGCACCCTTATCAGCATTGGCTGACATCTGCTAGTCATCCAGAAGTCTAGACAAATACTGGGGAGAAAAAAAAAAAATCGGCAAATTGCATCCAAGGCTTCCAGCTGGAAAAAGCAGCGTATTGTGAAAACCTCAGCCCTACACAAAGTTATTTGGACAGATTGCTGGCCTTAAGCCTCTGCTCAGGATATTTCTTTTGCAGAAACAAAGTGAGCTAAGTGGCACAGTAGCTAGTTCTTGCGTCTCACAGAGCCGTTTCTATACATAATAGAAAAGCTAAAGCTGAGGGGCTTGCATCAAGGACTGCACAGAGCACACAGGCTTTCCCCTACCTCTTTTGCCACCAGGTAAAATTTGGAGCTCAGGGAACTACTTCAGTCAGGTCATGGTTTATATGTTGCTTCTCCATAAGCCAGCAGGTAAATCCAGCACCAGTATCATTCATTCCCACATGCCCATTTCTAATGCTCTTCAGCACTGGGAATGGCCACAGAGGTGCAAGATACCACACACTGACAATAAGTTATATTCCATCAAATGTATTTGAGGACTGAACTGTTAATCAGTGATAATGTTACTCACATAGACAAACTCTCTAATTTCTGCATTACTTAGGAAATATCTCACATGCACATTACCTGAAAAAAATAACAAATAGAAAATCCATTTCTTTAGGACTGAAAAAAAAAAGTGCTGACGTGCACATCCACCATTCCAAAAACCAAGCTGTGTACTACACAGCAACACATTTTTGCATGGAAGAGATTAAAGAATCAACCATCACAGCAGACAGGCTGACTTCCAAGTGTGGAAAACTGCACTGCCAGAAATACAGCCAAAAACGCTGTTTTATCCACTCAAAAACAAGTCTTTTCCCAAACGAAAAAAAAATACAAAATGATTTTTATTTTTTCTAAGCTACAGCCAAGCATTAACTGAAATGTGCCTTGCATGGAAAAGCCAGAAAAGTTTTTTAAGTCCAGCCTACTGCAACTGGGAGCTGTATTTTAAGCAGATGCCCCCCACCACAGCTGAACCAGAGGGAGAAGCAGCAACACCAGCTACATGTGGCAACTCCAAAGGAGGAATGATTCATCTTTGATGCCGAAGAAAAGTTTGTGTGTGTCAACTGGGTAAAATGCAAAGAAGTCTCATGATGTGTGAGTTCGCGGGGTTGGCATGGTTTCAGTGATGTCGCGGTTGTACGTGGAGATATCTTGGCGCTGGGTGACAGGGTTCTGATAAACATTTGCTAGATTAGACTGACACCACCATTTTTGATAAGATAAGGGAAAAGCTATCATAAATATAGGATTTGGATATTTACCAGAACATCATGACTCATATGAGGTTTCAAATGCGGAAGTAGCATAGCTGTATGTCATTAACCAATGACATAAGATGTACCGTGAAATATGAATGTGTACAATAGATGTTTGGGGTTATAAATGCTTGTCCAAGAAAACTTGAGTTTTAACTATAATGATGTATCTTACTGCTGTTGATCACTGGGCTTTGTTTGTGTCAGAGACCATGATATGAGATTTTTTTTTTCAAAAAAATGCTAATAAGATTTTGTTTTGTAAGAATGCTTTTTTAATTTAAAAAGAGGAGTTATTTCCACCTCTTGCTTTCTGCTCAAGTCAACTTGTGATTTACTGGCATTTACGTCACTTCATCAAACCTAGCAGAAGTAACAAGGAATTAAGCCTCATCTAATCTTGCTTTCATGTGGCTGAGATCAGTGTCCGCAGGGCTGTGCACCCTGTTGCACCCAGGCACCCTGAGGCCTGGACTGTGGGGTCCACATGGCACCAAGCTCCTGTGTTGTGCTGTTCCACGCTGTGCTATGTCATGCCACATAACTGGTGAGGACATGCTGGGCCAGCACAATGGCATTCCATGGTTTCAGGTGTTCCATAGACCTACTGGCAATGCTTTGCCTAATGCAGCCCATTTCCACAGCCTGTCAAGGTCCCTCTGGAAGGTAGCACGACCCTCTGTCAGTGACTCATCCCAGTTTTGTGTCATTTGCAAACTTTTTGAGGGCACACTTTGCCCCATCATCTAGATCATCAGTGAGGATGTTGAACAGAACTGGATCCAGTACCAACCCCTTAGATACTCCACTTGTCACAGGCCTCACACTAGACTTTGCTCCACTGATGCCACCCTCTAGGCTTGGTCATCCAGCCAGTTTTCAATCCCCCAAGCTGTCTGCCCATCCAGCCCATACATCAACAGCTTGTCTATGAGGATCTTATGGGGCACAATTTCAAAGACCCTACTGAAGTCTATGAGGACAATATCCACTGCTCCCCCATCACCTACCAGGCCAGTTATTTCGTCACAGAAACTTATCAAGTTGATCGAGCATGACTTCCACCTGGTGAATCCCATGCTGACTACTACTGATAATTTTCTTGTCCTACATGTGCTCGGAAATGGTTTCTAACATCAGTGCTCCATCATCATCCCAAGGATCAAGGTGAGGCAGACCAGCCTGTCATTTCTTGGTTCCTTATTCTTGCCCTTCCTGAATGTAGAATTGTTTGTATTTCTCCTGTCCTCAGGCACTTCTCCAAGTCACCATGAACAACCAAAGATTATTGAGTAGCTTTGCAATGACATCTGCCAGCTCCCTCAGCACTCTTGGGTGCATCCCATCAGCATCCATGGACTTCTGTATGTCCACTTTGCTTATTATATTCCCTGCCCTGATCCTCTTCCTCTAAGGGTACATATTCTTTACTCCAGACTTTCTCCTGGTCTTCCTGAAGGTGGTTCTGCTAGTAAAGACTGAGGCAAAAAAGATGTTCAGTAGCTCAGCTCACATTTGGTTTTGTCATTAGAAGAAGAAAGAAAAAAAAAAAAAAAAAGCTTTGTATATGGAGGAGATACTTTGGAAATATGGAAATAACTATTGAACATAGAATCACAGAATCATAGAATATCCTGAGTTGGAAGGGACCCACAAAGATCATCGAGTCCAACTCCTGGCTCCACACTGGATCACTCAGAAATAAAGCCATATGTCTCAGAGTGTTGTCCAAATACTTCTGGAACTCCAGCAGGCTTGGTGCCATGACCACTACCCTGGGGAGCCTGTCCCAGTGCCCGACCACCCTCTGGGTGCAGAACCTTTCCCTAACCCCCAGCCTAACCCTCCCCTGTCCTAGCTCCATGCCATTCCCTCGGGTCCTGTCGCTGTCCCCAGAGAGCAGAGCTCAGCGCCTGCCCCTCCGCTCCCCTTGTGAGGGAGCTGCAGGCCGCCATGAGGCCTCCCCTTGGCCTGCTCTGCTCTGGGCTGAACAAACCAAGGGACGTCAGCCGCTCCTCATAAGTCTTCCCCTCTAGACCCTTCCCCATTTTTGTAGACCTCCTTTGGACACTCTAACAGTTTTATGTCCTTCTTATACTGTGGCACCAAAAACTGCACACAGTACTTGAAGTGAAGATACAACAGCACAGCCTCAAGGACGACAATTCACTGACCACCTAGCAATGCTGTCCCTGATGCACCCCAGGGTGCAGTTGGCTCTTTTGGCTGTCAGGGCACACTGTTGGCTCACGTTCAACTTGCTGGCAACCAGAACCTCCAGATCCTTTTCTGTGAGGCTGCTCTCCAGCCTCTCAACCCCTACTCTGTATGTACAGCCAGGGTTGCCCCTTCCCAGGTGCAGAATCCAGCACTTGCTCGTTAAACTTCATGCAGCTGATGATTGCCCAGCACTCTAGACTGTCAAGATCTCTCTGCAAGGACTCTACACCCATGTCTGAGGGCTTCACACCTTGAGCCCAAGTAACAGCACAGACAGCAAATCCCGCATTTATGGCAAACCAGGGTCTTCTAACAGTACAAGCACCTATGGTGAGAAATGCAGATGACAGGGTGGTCATACACCAATAGGGGCTGCAGCCCCAGGATGATGTTGTGAGAACACTCCTCACCTGCTTCAGCACCAAGTCACTGCTCACACAAAATAATCGCTGAGCAATGAGAAACACATGGTGCTGCAAAACTTTCATGTGTATCACCACAACCAAAAATGGGTAGAAATAAAGTATTTACACTGCTTACACAGTGACTAGGCCCCAAGGCAATATGTCTGTGGACCAGATTGACAAATACATGCCACAGAGATGTCCAGCTCAGGGTGGCAACAGGACCTTGATCTCTACTGAGAGTGAGCCCCACCAAATCTCCGCTAATGGGCATGAAGTAACGGTTCAGCAACACTGACAGCAAGATCATAGAATCACAGAATAGTTTGGGTTGGAAGGGACCTTAAAGCCCATCAGTTCCAACCCCCTGCCATGGACAGGGACGCCTGCCACCAGACCAGGTTGCTCAAAGTCCCATCCAGCCTGGCCTTGAACATCTTCAGGGATGGGGCATCCACAGCTCCTCTGGGCAGCCTGTGCCAGTGCCTCACCACCCATTGTGGTGATGTGGCATCACTAAAGGCTTTGGTAACAAAAAGAGAAATTGAGGCTTATGATGGGGCAATAATTAATGTGGGTGAATGGTAAAGGATCTTTGCCTATCTGAGGCAATCAAAAAGCTAACTGTTATATTAAAATGAAAGTTTGCTGCTTGTTCAAAATGGACAACAGTATCCACAAATATATATATGTGTACGTATATAGGCTTCTGGATTGGTGGCTTGGGGCAGATATATCAGACTTACAAGCAACATTTCCAAAATATAATAATAAATCAGCAATACCAGCAGTAAAGGGAAGAATTGATAAGCAAGATGAAAATCATTCTTGACATCATACTTCATCCATTAAGTTGATCTTATTCTGTCAGACTCACCTCCTGAGGAACAGACACAGTACCTGTTAATCATCTCTGCCACGTACAGTCTGCGTCCTGTTTCACCAAATATCCAAAGAGAAGATGCATGCCCTTCCACTACAGTTACATGCACTTGTGCTAGTTCTCTTAAAACAGTAAGAATCAAAGCCAAGACTGCAAAAAACAAGACACTGCAGCTGTAATGTGCATGCACTGTAGAAACTGATGAAGGGACGAAGGGAGGAAGATAGATCACAATCCTCTGGAAATAAATAAATCACATCCTTCTTATTTGGACAGATAATGTTTCAATGAGGATCTCAATCCTTAAACAGCACCTCTCGTATGTTTTAAATCACAGTCTGAAGCACAGTAACAAAGTCTTCCCAAGCCAATTGAAGAGGTTTTTTTTCCAGGAAGAAGCACAAAATTATTAGGGCAATTATTAGCAGCATGCAGGTAAGTTGCCTTAAGTGGGTCATCTGCATATGGATTTTGTGAGGCAGCATCTCCTTGAGGACCAAGGGAGAGGCTAGCATCTCCAGGGCTATGTGCTGCTCTGCTGCTGCCTTGGCACATGGCCTCAGGCAGGCCATTTAGCTGCCCAGCACTTCCATGTACCCAGAGGAAGGAGAGAACAAGGCAATTACAAAAAGGA
Source organism: Anas platyrhynchos (assembly GCF_047663525.1). NCBI lineage: Eukaryota > Metazoa > Chordata > Aves > Anseriformes > Anatidae > Anas > Anas platyrhynchos. The sequence continues at coordinate 201,110,032 of NC_092587.1, forward strand.
TTTCAGAAAGCAGTAGCATTTGCCACTTTGCAGCACTTTACCTTGAAGATGCAAGAGTCTCAGATGAGGTGTAAGAGCAGGCAAGTCAAAAGGCACTTAAAAATAAACCATCTGTGTTTGTTTCTGTCTCGTTTGTCCCAGCCCTCAGCATTTGTACAGTGCTAAGAGAAACCTCCTGAGTGCCATTGCCCGGCAAAGAGCAATTCAAGAGTACAGCCTATTATTGCAGAGCAGGGTTGTTAAAAAAAAGTTTTATTTTGTTTTGTGTTTAACAAACACTTGCATGAGGATACAAAGCAGTAATGTTTCAAGCAGAGGCTTCTTTCTCAGCCACACACTTGTCACAAGCCAGCCACACTGCGTTACGCATCTGTGCAACCATAATGGGAAAAGTGGCAACTTGCAGCCAAGACCTTTGTCTTTAAGGAATTCTGCCTTTGTTAGGCACTTTAAAGGAAAAATTCTCTTCCAGAAATTAATACTTTTTGAAAATGAAGTGATGGAGGAATACCATAAAACAGTTAAGAGCTACAGACCCCTGTGAAGATGGCAGAGGAAATGCCATAGCATCAGCTAACAGAGACAATTAATAAAATCCTATTATTTCCATAAGGAAAGCACCTTTTACCTGTAGCATCATATATGCTTGTACGTTGGAAGACGCAGAAGGGCACACACAAACATTTCTTCCTCGTAACAAAACCATGCCACCAGTACAAGTGTTTTCCCCTCTAAAAAATGCTGTCATTTGACAGCAAACCTTCAGCTGAGCTGACAGGGAATATGCAGGCAGCTGCACTTCTGCAAGGAAAGGCGCCAGAACATTTTTAACTGCAGGAATCTGCCAGAGCAGCAGATGTTTCATGAAAACAAATTGTTCAGAGGGAGGAAGAAAGGGGAAATAACAGAGACTTGGGTGTAGCTTCATGACTGGTTTAAGTTGATCTAAGCCCTGCTGCCTCCAAGGGAAGGTCCCCAGCTATTCCCAGCCCTGCCAGCTGGGACCTGTTCCAGATGGGAAAGAATTTGGGGATGGGAGAGCAGAATTAGATTTTACTTGGCTCAGATCTTGGGTGTAGGTGACTGCAGGGCCCCAGATGCAGGGGAGGCAGCAGGAGCCCAGGACAAAGGACAGGCAGCAGTTCCTGCTGGCCCAAATAGCCTGAAGCAAAGTGCAAAACTGCAACTTCAGTGAAAACCCAAAAAGCTTGGCTAGAAGAAGTGCAGTCCTGATCCCTATCCTGCAACGATGCATGTATATGCACAGCAATGCAGGTAAAATATACTTCCCATATGGAAAGTCATAGAATCAGTCATTTAGGTTGGAAAAGAGCTTCAGGATCATTAAGTTCAACCATCAACCTTCACTCAACTATGTCCCTTAGTGCCATGTCCACATGTCCCTTAAATACCTCCAGAGATGGGGACTCCACCATTTCTCTGAGCAGCCTGTTCCGATGCCTGAAGTAATGGCAGGTTATGAACTATTGCATCTATTCATCATTTCAGGATTTGTTGCAAATTAACAAAAAAGCCTGCTCCAATTATACTTGCAATATAGTTTTGTTTTCAGTGGAGCAGCTCCCAGATGGAAAAGGGGGAACAAAACAGGACTGATGCACAAAACCATCCCAACTCTGCAGGTAATGGCCATACAGGCACCTCCCAGAATTTCATTTCTATAGAAAAGTATTTTTATCATCACTACTATGTCTGTAATGGTAATTTCTCATCAAGATGGCTCCTGTGTAAGGGCTTTATAAGGATATCATCGGTCTCTTCAAAGAGTAAGGAATGGACTTCATGATGTTGAAGGTCTTTTCCAGCCTAGACTACAATTCTGTTTTCATGTTCTGGCAAAATTTTAGCTCACATACTAACACGTAGGCGACTTTCAATTCCCCTTATAGTTGGTTAAAGTACTTTTTGCGTGTCCTAAACCACTGCCAAAGTGTAGTTTCCCATGTAGGGTGGCTGGCTACAATTCAAGAGTCTGTGCGGGTTAAAAATGACACTAAAAGAAATCCCCAAAAGCAAAAAAGCAGCTCTTGGTGGAAGCTTTCTGCTTAAGGTCTCCTACCTCTGCAGAGACATTACTCAAATAGCTTACCTAAAGGCCTGAAATCTGTGCAGGGATGATGGGGGGGGGGAGAGGGAGTGTTCCAGAGGCAAGATCCTTTGGATTTATTATTTAGAGGTGGTACAGCAAGTGGTACCTTGAGGCCCACAAAAAAAAAGCTTTGCATATGCATGATGTGCATGCACACATTAAACTACAGCGCTGGTCACAGCAGTCTCTAGCCCACATAAATCACGTCCTCACCTCTGCTCACCTCTGCTCCCTGCTCAGCTTCTCCATGTCTCCAGCCACCCAGGTTAATAAATTATTGCAGAGATTTGCTGATAGAGATTTGCATTTGTAGAGAACAAGAAGGAGCAGCTGCAGCTTCTGCAGCACTGATGCTCACCCTTCTGATGCTGTCCACATACAACAGCCCTATGACACAGCCCAAGATCTTCCAATGCCCAGCACACGCACACCCTTTGCTCAGAAATATATTCCTATCACACACATAATCTCTCAGGGCTTTTCCAATATAGACATTGCTGGGCTACACATCAAAATTCAGAACTTGTCCTTTACTCATCCAGATCTGGCAGTGGCTGACTTGAGTTTTGACCTCTTCAGGGCTAATATTAGGAAGCAGGAAATCATTTCCTTTTGTTTACCTAGAGCAAACAGACAGCCCTCCTTAGGCACCGATGCCCACACGACGCGTGCAGCCTGGGAAGTGCTTGCTGTCACCCAGCTACAGAACTCGCACGCATACAGCTTCATGGTCGTGGAGAAGCTGGATGCATGTCAGCTCTGTATTTGTGACCACTTATTTTTATTCCTTAGCAACAGAGCTGCTCTCAGTTTTCTTTTTTCTTTTATTTTTTTTTTTCAGTGTCAAATCTATATTTGGCACCCTGGGGAAAGTCCTGACAGAAGATAGCAATTTTTAAAAGAGAGGATAAATGCCGGCACTCGAGCCTGCTGACAGTAACACCAGCCCTAGGCTTTAGGTTCACGTGAAGTGTTCAGAACTGGAGCCAGGGGATCCAAGGTCCAAACCTTGCATGGATTTCCGTGGCAGTAGGACTAGGCACCAAATGCTGTGCGTGTCCATTCACTCTTTATATTTTCAGAAACCTTTCCCCAGCATAAGAATGAGACGATATTTATTGGGTCATAAAGTCTCTCTCTGATCTGTCTGTATGACACATAAACCAAGGCTTAGGTCTCTGGACCTCACCACTGTTCCGCAGCATTCCTAGGTCCCATGGTGGATTTTGTCCTGCAGCAGCCAGGACACCATTAAGAATACCAGAGGGTCAGGAAAGAGCAAAAGAAATGATGCTTCAGTACAAAATAGTAATTCTGAACTAAGACACTGTTCATAACATGAATCACGGAAATATCAATATCCCCCAGCTCACTCAGGCTCCCAAGCAAACGTGCAAATTAAATCCTGCCTAATCTACATGAGAAAAACAAATAACACCTGATGTTTCCCAACTCTGCTGGCAACATGGCCCTTAAAAAAAAAAAAAAAAAAAAAAAAAAAGATTTAATCATAGGAAGGATAGAGAAATCACGTGGCTCTGCAGTTTCATTGGTTGTCATGGCAAAAGAAAATCCCTGACTCTCCAACTTGTGTGTTTTGGAGGAGAGGAGACAACAGAAATGCCTTTTTTCATGGCTAGAAGGGAATGTTTTCCTAATAACTGCTCGTGAACTCGAGACATTCAGCGAACCCTGCACCACCAGCAATGCACACATTTCATCAGAGCAGATTTGCTGAATAGAGGCAGGAGCTAATTTGGCTGTAACTTCAGGAGCAGGGCCCCAGAGAGCCGGCTCCTTCCAGCCGTGCTCGCTGCCTTTTGTTCTTGGGCTGCACGCTACAAGCCTGGGAAGCGCAGGATGCCCACACAGGAGCTTTACGTCACCGATTTTCACCACCACGGCTTCTTCTGCTGGTTTTATGTGCAGCCCTTCCCCTCCTGCGAGCCTTCCTCTGCAATCCCAGGCTCCGGCTCTTTTGTCTGGGAGGAACAACAGGACCCTAAGGAATCGTGTTTGTTATAAGCTGCTGGAAGTGATGCTCCTCTGTGGGTTAGGCTTTTTCCTGCCACATTTCCCACCCCCATCCGCCGGGATTGCAAAAGTTGCACAACCGCGCCCTGGAAAGCAGTCCCTTCGCTAATGAAAACCACAAGCGCCTGCGCTTAAACTCTCCGAAAAGCGGCTAGGGTACAACACTGCAGCATCGCACTCAAACTCACTGAGTACATATACTGAGGGCCACATCCGAGCAAAGCAATGGGCACTGGGGGGTTGTTCGCCCTGCGGATCCTTCACCGCTACAACAAACCACACCAGGCCATGCTTCAGCCTGACACTGAGCTGAGATCAGGGGTGCCCTAGCAAATTAACTCAAGGCAATGGGATGTACAAGGGTAACTAGTTTGGATCCTTCATCTTTTATATATGTGGTAAAAGGAAGGTGTTCCCTCATCTTCCTTCTCCCTGACCAAGGACAGGCTGTGTTTGCAGAGCTGCAGATCAGACCCTGCAGCACGAACATCCAAAAAAAAAAAAAAAAAAAAAAAAACTCATTTTGCATCCAGGATGGGATAAACAGATTTCCACAATATTTTTTCAGCTCAGAAACACTGGATTGTGTAACAAAAGACTCACACATTAACCCTTACCCACACCACAGTGCTGCAATTTTGAGGTTGCTAGAGTTATTGCAATTACAGCCACGACAAGGAGAATCAGCACTTTCACCCAGAAAATAAGCCAAAAGCACAGACAACAGGACTTTCCAGGTCAGGGAGCTGCAGCCCATGGAGAGGAGCCCATGCAGGAGCAGGGGATCTGGGGGGAGCTGCTGCCCGTGGGGGACCCGTGCTGCAGCAGTGTGCTCCTGGGGGATGGACCCCATGGGACGGAGCCGTGTGGGAGCAGTTCCTGAAGAGCTGCAGCCTGTGGGCAGCCTCTACAGGCTCAATTCGGGAAGGATGGCATCCCGTGGGAGGGACCCCACAGGGAGCAGGGGCAGAGAGTGACCGTGAAGGAGCAGTGGAGATAAAGTGTCAGGGACGGACTGCAGCCCCCACTGACCTGCACTGCTCAGGAGGTGGAAGAGGATGCATATGAGGAAAGGTGTTTGTAGTTTGCTTTTAGTTCTCACATCCCTAGTCTGTTTGTAATAGGCACTAAATTGTATTAATCTACCTTATGCTGAGTTTGTTTTGCCCATGACAGTAACTGGTCAGCAATCTCCCTGTCCTCACCTCAGCCATGGAGCCCTTTCTATTATATTTTCTCCCCCTCTTCCTTTTGGGATGTGGAGTGGGAGAGCGGTGTGGTGGTGCTCAGCTGCCCTGTGGTGTGAAACCACCACAAAGGGCTGCTGCCCTCTGGCCATCCGGGGTGCAGAGCTTTCCTGAACTGCTGTGTGAGGGGGTGGATACTGGGAGGGACAGGCAAAGGACAAAACACAGGCAAAAAAGGAGTTAAAGGTAGGCTGAGAAGAAAAAAGGAAATCAAAGAACACCAAAGCAAGTTAAAAGAATTGTCTGTAAGTTGCTGTGTTGCAGAGGGCTGACACTGGGACACCACCCAATTTTAGTCCTTTAAGGATGTTGCAGAGAAAATGTTTTTCATCCTGGCTAGGAGACTTTGTCCTGACACTAATACCAGCTAGTCACATTCAGGAGCTCACGATCTTGACACACAATCCTGAAAGAAAAGTGTGGTTTAAATAAGTCACAGAAAAAAAAAAAAAGGCTGCCATTATCAGCTTCTTAAATACACATACACTTTGACATTTTTCTTTAGGATATGGCTTATCAGAGGAAATGGCAGGAGACAAACAGACTGTGCTTGTGCCTTTGTGTGGGTATGTAACATCTCGCATTGATTCCTTCTTTGCCGTTCCCTAACTTGATACAAAATTATTTGGACTGCCACCATTTGTTCCTTAACAGAACGGGCTGTCTACCCAATAACAATAATTGTAACTCAAAGCTGAACATAAGGCATTTTCATTTAACAAAACACAGTTTTCCCTCTTAATGTTTCAATTTGCCATTTAATTCCACGAAACAGAAGGGCAGCCTCGCTGTCCCCAGCCCGCTCCCACGCAGTGTCAGGCCATGCACAAGCGCCAGCTCAAGCTGCAGAGCAAGCTGCCATGAGCTGTAGACAGCTTTCACGTCTGATGCAGCATCCCTGAAGCAAAGAAAGAACTGCTCTTGAAGCATTGCCCTGAAGTGGCACCGTAAGACCAAACTCACCCACTCCGTAATGTTCTGTGTAAGGGACTTTTCCAGAAGTATCACCTTAAAAGTTAACTTTGAAAGCAGATTTACAAAGTCAGTGTTATTCTCCCCAACTTCTCTCTCTCAGTTATAAGGGAATTTGCAAAGACTTGCACTAATTTATTGTAGTGAGGCAATTCTAGCAAAAAAAAAAAAAAAGCAAATTCCAGCTTTGAAACACCTTTTCAAACTCCTCTGCTTTTCCTTTTTTTAGCTCCTTTCCAAGGGATGACCCTAAACGCCAACTATTTTAATGACTGACATCTTTACCACTAATAGCTCCCTTTTAGCACAAATGTAATAGTCGCCTGCAGAACTGAAATGTAATCAGCTTGAAGAACTGGATAGACACATGATAAAAAGCAAAAGTGGTAACAGAGCTTGAAAACTGTGTTCATCAAGACTGGGATATTTGCTTAGCTGGCAGTACCCAGAATTGCTAGAGATTATGGTTAAAAGAAACACATTTTAATTCTAAAATCTAAGTTTACAAGGGAAAAAAAAAAAAAAGTGGTGGAAAGAAACTGTAAGGCAGTTTTGGTTATAGTTATTAAAAAAAAAAAAAAAAAAAAAAAAAAAAGGTTTCAGGGTGCAAAGACAGGATCTTGGATAAAGATGCCTCGCAGAGGCTGTTGGAGCACCGCAAGCATGGCTGGCACCTCTGCAGAGAGGAGCATCAGCACCTGGTGCAGCATGGCCAAAACAAGAGAAATGCAGCCAGGAGGGGGCAAGGATGAAATGGCAAAACGTGTCCCTAATCCCTGACAGACACAGCCAGATACCTACAGAGACAAGGTCAAGAGCCTTAGGGTCACCTCTGCCAAAAATTAGAAAATATTTCATTGTTAAAATTACAAAGGCCATGTATATTCTGGTGAAATTGTGCATCAGACCCAGGAATCTGAATTCAACCGAGCATAAAACGGGTTAGAGTACAGATCTCCATGCCAATCCGAACAGGAGTCACCACTTCCCACAGCTGAGCCATGCATCTGTAATAAACCACGCTCTTGTAAATTCCAAATAAGCTTGGGGTTTGCTGTCAAAAGCACAAAACAGCCCAAGGGAATCGTGGAAATTTAGGCATTAAGTGTCAAGTACCCCATTTGTGGTGCAACACAAGCAGACAGGTTTAAGCACCATTTTGGCATCAAGATGTAGGCTGGCTTGTGGCAAAAACAAATGCTCCACATCAAAAAAAAAAAAGAAAGAAAGCGGCAATGAAATAATTAAAAAAAAAAAGTCTTTTTGTAGCCTTTGCAGTGAAGAACTTTATTTCCAGCGAAGAAATCTGGGTTTTCACTGCCTGCTCACTAATCCGCTGCCTGGGTTGCTGGCTCTGTTTCTGCTGCTCTGCAGTGGCCTCACGCCCTGCATGGGGTGAAGGCTGGCAGCTCCAGGTTCCCACTTAAATTGGTTCGAGTTTCTTCTCTTGGCATCCAACAGCCTCTCTTCCCCCTCCATGAAATTGGGTTAGCACAGAGGGAGGCTTCCCAGGTAGGACTACAGGAGTTGCAGATAATGAAGATCACAGAAAGCACCATTTGTATATTTATTAAACAGTCAGTGAAGACAGCACATGCTCTTTGGAGTAGGTCTGTGTCATCTTGTGTTTGCCCCAAAGGCAGCAAAATAAAGCCCAAGCATGGCTATGAACATCATCTTCTTCACACTTAGCATAAATGCATTTTTAGGACAATCCAGATCTGTCCTAAATGAGTGTTGTATGCTGTAATGAATGTGTACGAAGCCACGATTAAAAATATAATATTGCACTGAGGTTAAATTATTCATTCATCGTATATTACAACAACCAGCAAGTCAAACACGAAAGTCACTCAATCATCAGCTTGGTTGTTTAAGAAAACAAGAGCAGTGCTACAGATCCCACACATGTGGCTTCCCTACCTCACACACTCAGCTTTTCCTTCTTGCTCCTGGTGTTTGCTGCTTGGCTCTATTTTGGCTTGCACGATGCGAGCTTTATATATACCAGGCTCTACAGAAGGTTGTACAGGATTCCAACAACATAAAAATGAGTTCTGATTTGAAATAATATATTATAATTTGGTGGGGGCTACCATGTTGAAAGAGGAAAGTCTGGGAAGTCTGACTTACGACTCAAAAAAATCACTCAGCATTTAACTCCTGTGAGGAGCATAAAAGCACGCTTTCCACCACGCACATGTGCCCACACGTACATCCTTTAGACTTCAAAGAAAGAACAAGTTGTGCACAACCAGTATGTGCATTTTTCCTGTTTCTTCGTTCTTAAAAGTAACTTCTAATCTGGGTAGGGGTAACACTCAAGCCAGGCTGATGACCTCACTGTACTCCTTACTACATAAAAATCCCTTAGTAAGCATTATTTTCCACCTCAGGGCTATCGCTACACACAGGCAAGATGAGAAAAAAGTAACAGATGAAGGGACATCAGGAGAGCAGGGAGTTTGGAGGGATTTGAAGAAGCGTCATAACATGCATTTTTGATATTCACAGGGATTTCTGTAACTGTTCAGAGCGAGTCCTTCCCACGTAAAAGCAGGAGTGGTGGGGAGTACCATGGCTTTGCCAGCTATGGTCAAAACAACCATTAGGAGTTTGTCCCTTTTTAAGAAGAAAAATGACCTCAGCCACACAGTGAGGTATGTAACACTGGGAACCATTTCAGGCTTAGGATAAAATACAAGATGTTCCTTTTTAAAATCATAAGTTTGAGGGTAAAACATCTTAGACAAAGCCCTCTAAGCCAAACTAACTTCGCAAGATAGCCTGTACACCAGCACTTCACTGCAGTTACTGAGAATAACCCACATTTCCAGCAACATGCTCACCTTACACATGAGAAACCCAGCTAGTTTCAGTGTGTAACATTTTCCAATGCGTCCTTCTGTGGCACATCACACATTAAGACCCAATTAATACATCCTCACCGTTGAAAGGGCATGCAAATTACGAGCTCTTCCTTCCTACGAGGAGATAGATGCTGATTATGGGAAGGTGTTCTCCGGGACAATTCTCTTCCTAAATCACGCCGATTGCCTTGTCTATTTGAAAGGTGCATTTGAAATATCAGAAGAAAAAGGCCCTAATTATTAGCAATATCTGAACAGCTATCCATCAAAGTTGATTCCATACCGGACACGTTATCTTTTTCTGCACTGCACTGCTTGAATCCCCATAACACCTTTCCAGACAAAGTGCCATTAACATGCAAATGAAAAGTTCACGCTCCTCCTTCGTTCAGAGCACAACCAGCAGGTCCTACTCGAGATGGTACACAATTAAAGTCATAAGCAGAGGTAATGAAAGGATCAAAATAAGACAGGTTGGTTATACATGTCACAGTAATGCTTGCAAATCAGCCTCTCCTCTAATTACCACAGTATTTCTAGGAGGGATCAATTGCAGCAATATGGATGAATGAGATCCTAAAGCTGAAAAATGTACTGGATTAAACATTAATGCAGTCATTGACTGTCATCACTACATATATTCAATGGGGTCTAGGGTTTAGCAAAATATAGAATTTATTGGGTTTTAAATATCTAGAAAGACCAGAATCCATGACTCAGAGGCTTTCAGAGTCCCAGCGACACAATATACCAAAAATATAAACTCAGCCAGCAGGCTATAATTACTGTGTTTTGTTTTTATTGTAAAGATCAGTGTAAGCATATAACTGGGAGGCACAGGCAGGAAGCCAAGCCTCAAGCTCTGCTCTATCGACTAATGTGGTCTCCATTAGCCCAGGGGTAATGGTGCTCCAAACAGAAATACTGGTTTGCCGGGACCAAGCCTAAAGATACAATGCAAGCTCTTCTCCATAACAAGGTGAGTTTTGGATGAACATTGCCAAACAAGCACCTGAAGTCAACAAGCTCCCCTTTCATTAGAAGTGTTATGCACACCTAACTCCATGTTGTAAGGAAAGCAGGCTTTAGCAATCACCTAACCTGGCTGGCCAGCAGGCTCAGAATTCCCTGAAGGAAAGACTGTTTCAGCAAAAATTACAAAAATAATCCAATTTCTATAAGTTTTTTGACCAACCAGCACCTAGGAGGAGGCCAAATGAGTGTTTGCACTGTAGTGAAGGTGCACAATCCCTTACCCTTGCCATTTCTGTTTGGCTGCAGCTGCCTGGTTGCTCAGGACACTCATCCCTGTCCAACAAGAGCACACACAACAGCCACACATTTCTTCCCCACGTATTCCCATCGCAGCTCCTTCCAGACATCACTACTAATTTGCATTATCTACTTTCTGAACCTCTTTGGCTTGGTTTTTAGTGGTTCTGAGCCTTTGAAGCTACAGCACTTCCTGAAGTGCTCAAAACCTCTCTGAAAAGCGTTCTCACATGGCATCCACAGAAGCTGATGAATCTCTTGTTAATAAATCGTTTGACAGCTTGAACCTTTTGTCGAGTCTTTAAAAGCAGTAACACATGATACAGCCATGGAAGACTACACTGTGGCACTGTTTCTTCTTACCTACCTTTGAGGAGCTTACTGAAACATCCACATTAGTCTTATAAAAGGTCTGGACTCCTTATCTCATCTGTGAATAAGACAAGCGTTTCAGAGCACTTCCAAATCTCTTTCCAGTAACAGTGTTTGGCATCTACAACAACATTTAACTTCAGATAACCCATCCTAGGTGTCTCCAACTCAGGGAAGAAGGCGAGGCTCCATCACTCAGGGAACAAACCTAACTGAACTTAACAAGCCCCTTAGCCAACATCTTTGCTAAGGGATTTGCACTTTGTAAAAGGATTTAGGGTTAATGGGAACTTCAGTTGGAGTGCAAATTGCTTGGGTTTGGCTTTCAACTTTTTTAGATGAACAAACAGCAAGTGACTGTGCCTTCTGTCTCCATAAGAGGACATGATATGTGCAGTCATCCAGGCTGAGGAATCCCTGAAATCACACTGTTGTACCGCAGTATTTGAATGCAGATCTCCAGAAAAGCACGTGCTCTGCAAGAAGGAGCCCCCTGAGAGCAAACAGTGCTCTTTCTGCTTGAATGGAATTGAACCCAAATCACAGCACAGTGGGACTGCAACAAAAATGCCTCGTTTCGCATGACAGTCACTTGAGCTCTAGGAATCACAGATCATCTCAAAGCTATAATTCACAATTCGGGTAGTACTAGTTTGTCTCCTTATTTGCCTGCCTGTGCCATCCCCACCGCATGCAGCATTATTCCTCTTTTGCTCTCCTCTCACACACGGCTGCCAACTGTGTTACAATACCCATCACACAGCACCTCGCCGAGAGCTGGTGGCTGCAAAGGCAATAGTTACACCATGGATCGCATGACAGCTTATAAAATTCTTTGGAGTTCTTCCAAAGGAAAAGCCTTGCATAAATCGGAGTTATTATTGTCATCTACAGTCTGAGTCCAGTTAAGAATTTGCTAGTGCTCGGTGTGGAGACTGTGGATGTCTGAAATACTGATCAATGCTGAGCTATAAACTTCATTAACATTGCCTGTAACACTTTTCATCAGCAGCAAACAATAAATCACTGATGAATATTCAAGGCATCCCTCTGAGGTTATCTCCATTTTACAGATGGAGGCAACCAAGAGACAGAAAGTTTGGGAGTGCCTTGCCTCTAACCATAAAGCAGTTGGATGCAGAATTCAACCATCTTGCCTTCAAAGTCCTTCTAGAGAAAGATGCAAATTATATACAGATTTCCTCGCAGTGAAACAGAAGAGACTGCATTCCCTAAATAACTAATGGTATTTATTCCCCATGCACTGGTTACCTTTGCTACTGTAGCACCTCCACGATACAGGTAATTCCATATTCTCACAGTATGAAATGGGGACTATCAGAAAAAACGCCCTATGTCAAAGACTTCACCACTGGTAATAAGATCTGAGTGATAAATAAAACACAAGAATGGCCAAAAAGAAATGAATGACTCAAACCCTGCATCAGAGGCAGAGCCAGGCATGGACAATCCCTCCAGACTACCAGACACAGACATTCATTAACTAAGCATCACCCGGCATCGCACAGGAGGTATTTACGGCATTCTGGCATCTCCGAGAACTGATGTCATCAAGCAAAACCAAGGAATATTGTGAAAGATGTGTTAACACGATGGAAAGAATTTTGTATGCAGTTTCACACATTTTTCAGCAAGGCGTTTGACATTGAAGCGGGATGCCCTGGTTACTGACGGCTACTCTACGAGCTGATGCAGCACGCTCGCCGCCGCGATGACTGACAGCTGAAGTAAACAAACAATAATTCACGCCAGGTTTTTCCTCCCTGTGGCGACAGCTTTTGTAAAGCTGCACAACTTAATGAGACACGTTATTTAATATTTATTTCACAATCAGCCTCCTTTACCCTAACAGAATTAGCCTCAGCCCACAGTGAATGTATTCCTTGGTTGTTTACTTGAACAAGTCAATACTCAATTAATTTTGAATTTCTTCAGTTCTGAGTTTCTAACTAGAGGGGATTTGTTTTAAAAACTTTTTTTTTTTAATTAAATACCAGCTGTATTTAAATTAAATACCATACGTATGGATGCAAAGTGAACTAGTTTGGGGGCACTGTCCCAAGAAAATTAACTTGGAAAAAGAAAATCACAGAATCACAGGGGTTGGAAGGGACCTCGAGAGATCATTGAGTCCAATCCCAAATCATAACATTAACATTAAGACTAGCTTTAAGCAGGTAGTTTCTTGATCTAGAGGCACACCAGGTTAGAGACAACACTGATATAAATGGGATGGCCACTGACAAAAGATTTTAGGTTTATGATGTATATGGCAAAATGATTAATGGTGAAAGCACAAATGTGTCTGACAGTGCAGCAACTCCATGAGGAGCTTTAAAAACTCCCTGGGCTTTTTTCATGGCTGCAGCAGAAAGTTCAGGCATGGCCACCACGCAACAGGGCAGGGAAAAGCACAAACATCCCAGCAGACACTTGTCAGAGGCTGTGCATTCGAAGACACTTTAGCAACTGCTTTCTGGTGCCATGTGGGGACTGACTACCTGTGCAGTCAAGCGCAAATGCACCAACACGATTTTTCTGCAGGACTGTGATAACAGAACTGCTACTTTATATATATATATATATATATATATATATATATACACACACGCACACACATAAAGAGAAGAAATAAGAAATATAAAATGAGAAGAAAAAGATTTCCTAATATAGGACAACTCTACACATTAACAAAATTAGTTTCTGAGGTTTACAAACCTAATGAAAACATCAAGAATTACCTAAAGATCACAGTATTGATATACTTACAATTGTTTTCCAGTTTTGGGGGGAGGTAGAAGAGACCAGATGTGGGGTTACTGACTGTGAAAAGGCACAGCTTGATCCTGCACCAGGTACATGCTATATCCATACAAGGAATGGTCAGTACATGGCAGCATCCAAGAACCCAAGAAGAAACCTCATTCCTACAGATACCACAGAGCAGTTTCCAACCAAGCCACATACTCACGGTTCTCCCTAAGTAGGTCAAGCACAAATCCGTTAGCCTGAATTTTAAGACCTCAACTCCAGAGTTCCCGTTCAGCTGCTGCAATTAGAGAGTTAACAGAAATCTGGGTTTATCTGGGGGTTTCAACATGTGCGCACACACACGTCCATCTCTCTGAGTAAAATGCTACTACCATATTTTTGAAATGCGAGTACTGGTAGCTGGAAGAAAATGGGCACAGTTCCCTTTTTAGAAGGAACAAATTGTTCAGAACAAGGACAAATGCAATAGAGAAATCAGGCACCGGCTTCACTTCTGATGTTTCAGGCTTCTGGTACGTGCAATTCAGATACAGCCTCTGCAGGATTTATCTTTATATGCACACCCCCAGGGTTGTTCAAGAATTGCCCCATAACAACATAATACTCTCAAGAGCAAGTATTTCCAGTGGGATTTGAATATTATCAGATGCATATGTAAGAAATTAGAGGGTACCACAATCTTGTTGGTTACAGTATGGGGAGACTCTGGAGGCCGCTATTGCCGCAGGGCTGGTGGAACCGAGGACGGCGCAGACATTGGCTTTACTCGAGCAGATTTTAGATAGAGGACATGGAATTAGCTGCAAGCTGTGTTAAAATGACCCCTTTCTAGTGAAATCTCTTTTCTGTAGTCGTGCCACAGAACCAGAGGGATTTCAGGGAAGAGGAGCAAAGCCCAAAGCCATCATCACACAGGTTGAACTTTCAGCCTATAAAACCCATCCGTACCGTGGGGTGACCGGTCCTACGGGAAACCAAACGCTGGGAACAGCCTTCCCCCAGTGTCCTTGGGAGCCCAGAGATGTTTGTCAACCCCAAGCCTGCCCCTGCTGCCTTGCGAAAGCTACAGATCACTTCAGTCTTTGCTGAGATTTTAATTAAACTCATTACCGCAGGTTTATCGAAGTTAATACCTTTTCTCCACAGGACATGACGCACCACAGACGTCAGGGAAGATGCACGAATAAAATGCCTGTTGTTTCTCTTAATCTCCCTCTTGATGCACAAAAATTAACTGATATCCCCACAGCAATTTCAGGATGAAGGACAGAGGCTACCTGATTCTCACATCCAAATATTTTATTCATCTCCAAATGGAATAATCTGATTTCTCTCGAGATTCTAAATAAGCCAGTAAAGCTTTCTCAACCCTAGGTTTATTTTTTCAGGTATTTGAATTAATAGCTATAGAGCAAGAACAAACAAAAGGATTATTTTCTTCAAGTGGTAGTCTCTACTTCTCTTTCGATCAGGTTCAGCAGCCATTGTAATAAATCCTGAAGCTCCTGAGCTAGAGAAGGTAAAAACTCCCTTTGTCATCAGAAAGCAACAGGAAAATAAGCCAACAAAGAGCTCTGTTTGCAGCATGGAGACCCCTAACTGGATATCTTGAGGCTACTAACAGGAAATCAGGTTGTCCAAGAAATAAGTTTATATACAAGTTTGTCTTACTGTGTTTTTAAGAAAGGATGTTCTTTGAAATAAATATCCTCAGTGCTGCATCCACAAGCGTCACAAGTACACCATGCATTAGACCTGGGAAGCACAAAAGATAGCCCCACAGAGAACTTCTCACTAATTAGAAATGAAGCTGGCTCCCTTTATAAACTTGTTAGATAAAAAGCTTTGACTGATCTATTTTCCATTACTGAGTTCAGGCAATGAAATTTAAATCACAGAGAAGTGCTAATGATTATTTTTCAAGTCAGCTTTTTATTACTGAAAGCATTCTCCGCAACACAGCAAAACCAAAATCCAGGCGTCTAGAAACATGACTTCTTTTCTAATCTCGGCAACCCTTCCACTTGTTCTTTGACTGTAAATCTGAACATTGGCATTCGCCTTCAAAACAAAGGCACTGGTCTAAATCCTTAACACGGATGGATCTTGGCTTCTACTGCAGTTCCCATCACTTTGGTATCTACGGGTGAATGGTTATTCAGAGCAGAAGAGCGATTGCTAGAAAGACAGGAGGGCTCAACAAGTTCCCGTGCCTTACAATTCACCCAACACAGGGCAGAGTGTAGGGGGACCAGTTTGCTAATCAGACACACATCCTTCTTTCCACCCAACATCTTTAGCAGCCCATTCCCTATTGGTGTCACGTTTTCTGCAGCTAAGAGTCACTGTTTCTGCCCATTCACAGCATTCCCCAGATTCATTTGTGGTCGGGGAGTACCCAATGCTCCCCAGGGCTATTGCTGAGCATCACTACCTAGAAATGCAGTGGGAGGGTGGCTGCAGTGGAGTGGGTGGCAAAGAAAGGCTCAGGCAGAGGAAAATCCTCCACTGGAGAAAGCAGATGGGCACGAGCACGTCAACAGTCCCCTTTGAGCCAGTGCCATCTCAGTAGGGCCAGCCCAGGTGAGACAGCCCTTACAACCAGCTGGCTGCTCTGAGAAGCGGCTGCATCCTTCCACAGCCAGGCAAAGGGGCAATCCCAGCTGCTCCTTTCCTTCCATGGGTGCACAGATCAGCCAAAAATACCTGAAAGCACATGGACTGATCACGTACAGGCTCTCACATCCCAACAAACCAGTGCCAAAGCTCAGCACCATCCCACAGGACCAGGATCCGTGATGATTCCCTTGTGAGAATAACAGGATGGATTTGTATCGAGAAATACTCCCACTTTAAATGCACACACACTGCCCTTCGAGCAACTGATTTTTCGCTGAATGCACAATCAAAAAGCACAATTTTGGTTTCTGTGACTTTACTGCAGATGAGGAGCAGCCCAGGGCAGCCGTGGGTCAGGCTGCTGGGGCCCTGCATCGTGTTCCTCTCTTCGTGGACAGCATCTCTAGCAGGCCTGAGTTACCCAGGCGCTATTTGGCTTCTGTACACTTTGGCATCTCTAACATCTTTTTTTTTTCCTCCTTCCTTTTCTAAACTCACCCTGCAGGATACAGTCTTTTGGGAAACCATGTGCAAGCTCATCTTTTTTCATGCCAGCACAGCTTTCCTTCTCCTTCCTCTTCTGTCTTTTCAAGGTCTAAAAGAAAACACCATTCAGATACTTAAAGGTTACAGTTAGCTTTTACTTCATCAGTGCCTTAAAAAGGAAGTATTTCTTCCAGAGGGAGAGTAAGTAAGTAGGGTATTCACAGATCTTGAACAGGACAGTAGCAAATTTCAGTGGAACTCCATACAGCTTGAGCAATATAAAAATCTTACTGAAGGTTTCTTCCTCTGTTTGTACAAGTATTCCCTAATTATCTCTGGAAAGTAATAGCTAGGTTAGTTTAAACAGGTGGTTTAAATTTTGCCTGAAGTACATCAGGGAACAGTCCACCTCTGCACAAAGAGAAGTGGGAGAGCAGTAACTCCGGGCGAGACAGGATGACAAACAGCAATTAACTCTCAAGCTGTTTGCAGCCTCTATAACTATCTAGAGCTCAATGCAACAAAGCTCTCCAATGATTTTTATCTATGCAGGGCAAAGTCAAATGACACTACAACACACATCTCACTAATACCTTACTTTTGCCCTATATTCAGGGCCAACCCTAAATAGCACGGATGAGTTATGAAACTACTATAACAGTGACATACTTTCACGGGGTCTTCATTCTGTCTAAATATTGACAAGGGACATGTTCATCCCTGTTCTGCCCTAATTAATTCAACATATTAGCACCTGAGAAATGGTTGACCCAACTCCCTCAATTGAAATTCATAATTTAAGCAGAAGCTGACCAAAAGGTACCGGGATTGCATGGCAAACAGGACAGGACAGTTGTCTCACACTGTAAGAGAGCCATTAAAAATAAAATGAAGATTTAGTCAGTTATTGACAGAATCAATGGGGGGGGCAGGAAGCTAAATGACTTGCTGCAAAATGAAATCACAGGAACTGAAGAGTAAATCAAAGCACTGCCTGAGGTCATGTAATCTGTCCTCCAGCCAGAGGTGGGCTGGTGCTGAGCATCTCTGCCCCAAGCCCTGTCCAAACGGGTGGATGTTTTTAGCATTGGAAACCCACCTGTAATACAAAAGATGATTTTATTGCCTACCAAGTCTCCTGCCCTGAAGTTTTGCAAGCATTCATGCAAGCCTTCTGGTTTAAACAGCCTCATCACTGCTAGGTACACCTACCCAGTGTGCTTCTGCCATGCCAGTCCCACTACTGCAATGAATCTCAAACTTTCCTATTGCCTGGGCAGTTGTTTAGCAAAGTGCACAAACCAGCCCCTACCACACATTTTCTCACTCCTGTCTTTGTACTTGCTGACAGCAAGGCTTGCACTCACGCTGCTGGTCCTGCCCTAAAAAAAAAAATAAGACTTTTTTTTTTTTTAATTAGAAAATGAATTTATCTAATTCCCAGCTATAACAATTTCTTGCTTGGCTATATTTCATGTAAAAATAAGAAAAGGGGGGAAAAAAAGTTGCTGGTGAAGCACTTGCTCAGCCCCTGCACAGGGCCCTCCTCACCCATCCGCTGCTTCTCCAGGAACTCCAACTTCCTCACCAGGCCCTGACTCCCAGCTAGAAAATCCACAGCCTCCCATTGTTCTGTAGCAAAGACTTAAAAAAGACTTAAAAGACAGCAAATCTGCTGCAGCTCTGGGTCTCCCCAAGTTCCTCACATCTCCCCAGCCCTTTGGTCCTCCAAACATAAGGCTGGGAGACACCACAGCCTCCAGGGAGGCTCGCACCTCTCTGTGCAGCAGCTCTGGGCTGTGGATGATGTTAGTGATAAAGCCAGTTTTGCCTTTTACCAATACACCAGCCAATGACACCAAATGCAGTTTGATCCAGAAATGAACTAAAACCAACCAGCCAAAAAAAAACCTGGATAGGGTACAGCCAAGAGAACAATCTAGCCCTGAAGCCCTTTTCAGATGCTGGACACAAATAAGAAATTAAGGGGGAAAAATAAAATAGAGGAAATTTTTAGTGCTGCCTTGCTGCAAGAGTCCCTCTGCTTCCAGCAATTGGCATCTTGGGGGCTTCCTGAAGCACAGCGAATGCAAACATTGCATTTAGCTCCTTGCAGGATCAGGACACAAATTACTCAGGAGGAAGGGCCACTTCGCTCGTCTTTGTGCTGTCGCTGGAATCACTCATCTCATGAGCGATTTGCAGCTTTTGGTCCATTTTTTTTTCCTCAATTTCTGTCGCTGCAAAGCAAATTTTCATCTTATTAACAGTGTAGATTTCTGGACTACATCTTTAATCCACTTATTGCTGTAGTATCACATAGCTTGAAAATGCTAGCACACAAAACAACGCTGCTAGAAGTCTTCCTAAATTCAAGAGACCTAATAATTGGAGTAGTGATTAGACAAGCATAAATAGCAATACGCATGTAATGACACACAGGTATATAAAGATGAAAGCAGAATGAAATGGCGACATCACAAAAATGTCATTGCTTTTAAACTACAAAAATCCCTGGCCACGGACATCCTGTTCCTTCTCTACACCGTCTGCATCACTATTTCCCAGCACAATTCCCAGGCAAATTATCACTTCATTTCCAGTGCCTTCACTTCACAGCTACCAAAATTGCTGCTATAAAACTTCTCCTTTTACAGCCAGGAAGGGAAACCCTGGATCAGATTGCCGGTTCCCTCCCTTATAAAATAAAGGGGAAAATGCTATTCCAGGAAATAAATACATTAAAAAAAAAATAGCTAAACAAAGGCACCTCCTGCACACACTGGTGTTCTTCCCCTTTGAGTCTGTACCAGAGAGGAAGGAAAATGAAGCGATGAAAGGGATGCCAGGAGGGGGGTGGGGGGGATGCTGCGTGCGTCCCTCGGGAGCTCACTGCAAGAAGGGAGGCTACGAAGTGCTGCTCAGGGGCACCCCAAGCCCAGAGTGTTTACAAGCGGGTGCTGGACCCAAACAGGGAGGCTCATTGTCCCCGCTGCACTCATGTCACCCGTCCCCAGAGCTGCAGCTCAGGGACAGCCTGCCAGAGGACACCCAGTGCCAACTACACGAGGGAAGGGCAGAAGCAAATACGCAGGAGAAAGGAGGAAAAAAATAAAATATTAAATACCCGCTCAGCTCTACGCTCTCTTCCTGCCCTCGGGACAGGCTCCAAGGAGTTTTAGGGTGGATTCAGTTTAAAGGGCACGGAGAGATGCTGGGAGATCTGCGAGGAGCAGCACCCCTCTGCCCTCGC
Source organism: Anas platyrhynchos (assembly GCF_047663525.1). NCBI lineage: Eukaryota > Metazoa > Chordata > Aves > Anseriformes > Anatidae > Anas > Anas platyrhynchos. The sequence continues at coordinate 201,130,060 of NC_092587.1, forward strand.
CCCTTTTCCAGCCACCAGTACCAAGGCATAGGTCTGTGCTCCGCAAGGGGCTGCAGAAATACGAGAGGGGAAAGCACCCTGATGTCATGCTAGGGAAAATGCCTCGGATCTTGCACCAATATCGCAGCAGCGGTCACGCAAAGATCCCACAGAGAGCAAGGAGCAAGCAAAGCTGCACCACGGCAGAGATTTGCTGGGGCACAAAGTTTTTCAGAAGTTCAAAATATCTGCCCTTATCGCGTTTCTAAACGGAAGGGAAAAGAAAAAAAAAAAAATCATTCGACAGTTTGTGAGTTGAAATAAAACATCAGGCTGTCCAACTGACAGCTTTGAAAATCTGCACTCCTGACACGGCTCAGAGAAAAAAAAAACAAAAACGAAAAAGCCACTCGCAGACGGATGCACAGCTCCACCGGACCCCTCTTTATGGGCAAGGACTTGGGAATGAGGGGGACAAACAGGAGAAACCCCAAGGCAACGCACACCAGCAACCACAAGCCCCATCCTTTATAAAAATAATAATAATAATAATAATAATAATAATAATAATAATAATAATAATAATAAAAAAACCTTATGTGACTTTTTGAAAAGCTTTTATTTTTTCCCCATCTCAGCAGCAAAGTACAGCGAAGAAAAGCCCACCCCATTTATTTTTCACCGCTGCACCGTATGGGATGCAAACAGGGCAGGGTCCCCCAGCATCCCGGTACCCGGCACGCACCATCCCGCATCGCCCCCAAAGGACCGGGGAGGGGTCCGCTAATCAGTGCTCTAATTAGGCTTTTTTTTAAAGAAAAAAAAAAAAAAAATTGCTTTTTTTTTTTTTTTTTCAATAGCAGTAACCCGGGAGAGCCGGCACAGCACAGCCCCGCGTTGGGAAACGCGCCGTGCGGGTAAAGGTATTGGGGTGCGAATAAAAAAAAGGAGAAATGAAATAAAATAGAAGAGAATAACTAAAAGAAAATAAATTTTTAATTATTTATAATTAAAAGAACAATTAAAATAAGATAGAATAATTAAAAGAACCATTAAAATAAGACAGAATAATTAAAATAGAAGAGAATAAAATAGAAGAGAACCAGATAGAATAAAACAAGCGCAGAACTCACCTGGTTCGGGATTTTTCCTCCCCCTCCACGACCACAAAACCAGGCGGGAGCCGGGCGCTGCTCCCCGGCGGTGGGGTGGTTTGGTTTTTTTTGGGGGGGGTGTGGGGGGGATGTGGTGCAGCCCCCCGGGGGTCGGTGCCGGGCGCCCCCCGGTGCTGTGCTCCCCCCCCCGGGGCTGGGGGCCGGGCTGCGAGCACCCCACAGGGCGCCGACCCCCCCCGGACCCCCCTGCGGTGCCCCGCGGCTCCCCGGGCTGGGCGCGCAGCCACCCCCGGGGCAGACCCCCCCCCTCTTATTATATATATATATTTTTTTCCCCGTTATGCACGCAGCGAGGCACTCCCCCCCTCAAAGGCTCGGTGCGGGAGGACCCCCCCGAGGGGCTGGGCGCGAGGGAACCCCCCCGAGGGGCTCGGTGCGAGGCCGCCCCCGGTGCCGGGGCTGCAGGAGCGGAGCCCCCCCCTCAGGCCCCCCCCTCCCCTCCCGGCAGGGGGAGGCGGTGCCAGCGGAGCACAATGCCCGGGCGATGACATCACCCCTCTCCCCCATTGGCCGAAGCCGGCCCGCAGCGCAGGCTTCTGGGAGTTGTAGTCACCCTCGCTATTCCCTCCTATAGGGAGGGCGTGAAGGCGGACTCGCTTTCCCGGCAGGCCCCGCGCCGCGCAGCCGCATGGAGGAGGAGGAGGGGGGCGGTGGCGGGCGCCATGTTGGTGGCGTGAGGGTGGTGGCGGTGCGGGAGGGGAGCCGGGCTAAGATGTCGGAAAGGGGGGCGGAGGGGGGGCGCTGGGTGCCTCCTGAGCAGGGGGAGGCTCCGCGAGCCCTCGGCGGCGGGGCCCTGAGGAGCGACGCCCGCTGAGGTGGGTGTGAGGGGGGAGCCTGTGAGCTGGAGGCAGCTCGGTGAGGTGAGGTGGGGTTGGGGCATTTTGGGGGGGGGGGGGGGTTGGGAGGTGTTTTGGGGGGGGGGTGGAGGCCGCCTGGGGTTGTGCAGGAAGGCGGCGTGGCTCTGGGATAAGGGCTCAGTGCTGGGCTGTGGTGCAGGAGTCACGGCACCTGGCGTGGGGCGAAGCGCAGGGGGTGGTTTGAGGAGCCTCGGGGTGGTTGCAGGGGACGCGGCCTTGTCACGCAGCTGGCGATGCCCTGAGCTGCCGCCGCCGCTGGGCTCTTCCAGGGGTCGGGCTGGTTGTGGCCGTGCTGGTGGTTCGGGGGGCGGAAATAAGTGGCAGAGTGTGCCCAGCAGGAGGAGCTGTGCCGCCTCCCAAGGGCAGCTCTCCTCACTGCCGTACGCACGGAATGGGTAAGGTGGTGTTAAGGCCTCTCTGTGTGGCCTGGAAGTAGCCCAGTTAATGTGTTTCCCTGTCTTCTTATCAGGGCTTAAGGAGCTGACCGGTTCCAGGTGCTGTCTTGGGTTCAGCATACTCGCTGCCTGGCTTGGAGGATGCCAGCTAGATTTTTTTTAATGGCTGTAGAATTTCCTGTACTGACAATAAGCTCTGCTTGTGCTGTTCTTTGTGAGAGAATAGAAAATTAGCCATTTATCAAATGAGAAGCTCATCTCTGGTAAGGGGACTGGAGTTCTCTTGTTATTGCTGAAATAATTTTTTCTCTAAACTGGGAGGAAAGGCAATGATGTATTCTATGGTTTGTGAAATTATATGGTTTTTAATTACAGCTCATTCCTGTGAAATAAAGTTCTTTATTACTTCAAGAGGACACTCCATTGAAAGGAGTTGAAGAGTTTTGTAGGCTCCCTGCAAGTGTGAGCCTAAGTCGAATAATGGTGTAGGTCAGGAAAAAGGATTTAAAAGGTTTTATTTCTAAAATACTTTGGCTCCTCCTGGAGGTAAGTACAATGCCTTTGCTCAGGGTAATACCTCACAGTAACTACGCAGGTATGGAAGTTGTTTGCCCAAGGGTACATCCAGATGGTGGAGGAAGGGTGTCATGAGATATAATTCCTAACCACATCATTAAACCTAAATGTTGGAGTCTTTCAGGATTTGTTGATACTACAGCAATGCGTGCCATTCTTCCATCTCTTTAAATCCAGATCCATCTAGTTAAAGAATCTGAACTAATTCCTAGCTTTTCCCATCCTCTTGCAAAAGACCAGGTGTCTTTGGAGGTGCGCCTTACATAGTTCTCCCTACCCCAGTTTATCCCTTTTGCCATCTTCATCACTGAAGGAAAGGAGAATATAATGCTCTGTTGGCGCTATAACTTTCAGTAGTAGTTGTAAACATGTGAAGAATCCTGAATTACAGGCATCCCCGCCTTTGTCTTCTTTCTCTGTGCCGCTGTGGCAGTTGTGCCATGGAAAAAAAAAGGCAGTGGCATGATGATATGTTACAACGGTTGCTCTCTTTAAACTTCAACCCTGTGCTTATATCTGTGTAGCTGATGCCAAATAATAATGGTAAGTACTGCAATGTCTTCTCTATAACCGGCAGAAAACATGGATGTGAAATCCTCATCCAAGGTTCAAATATATACTTTTAAACTGGTTTAGAAACAATTCCACTGGCATTGGCCCTTCTCTTTCTGTCCTTCCTCTCTGATGCAATGCTGCTGCTCAGGGCAGAAAGCAAGGATGCATCCTGCTTTACAAGTAAAATTACTTCACTATTTTACTATTCTTCGTTATCTGAAGGTGCTGCAGATGTCTCAGCTAAGAGTTGCTTTAGGAGATTAAAATGTAGAAATAAAGAATTAATGTAAGAAAGTACCCAGATGAATACATGATGCAGCAGACAAGTAAAATACGCCTGTGTTGTATGGTTTACTTTCATGATTCTGGGGTGGTCTAATATTTGTCACCATGAATTTTACTGATCACAACTTGCAAGAGTTTTTAATTGTAAAACCTTTGTTGTCTCAAATTTAGATACTTTTTGTACAGTGTTTGTTTGAAAATGATGGTGTCTGCTTACCTTCTGACTTAACAGGTCCTAATTGCAAGATCTGCAACAAGCTTATGACCCTTATAGCCACGCTGTGGAAATAAGTGTTGTCGCTGTTGTCACAGTGTTTCACACAAGAAGACTTAAGGTGCCAATAGAATCAAATGCCCGCCTTTGCCATTTCTAGAATGCATGGGTATACTCTGGTTTAATAGTTTATGAAAGCTTGTTCAAGTCTCTGAAAGGTGCCGAGCCTGCTAAGCTGCCATGGTTGTTTATACTTCAGTTATTTTGTCAAAATTCTACACGATAGGAGCTACAACTCCCATGTTAGAAAAATGATTTTGGTCACAGTAAACTCAGGTAAGCAACTACTCAGTGCCCTGAAATAGGGAGAAGCAGTTGGAAGTCCCAGAAGATGGGTAAAGAAGACAAGGATAAGTAGGAATGTGTGATGCCTGTTCGCTGTTTTTCTTAAAGAAGAAATTAATGCATTTTCATACATGGAAACTTCCTATCTCAGCTTTCATTCTGAAAGGTTCTTTCTCTTCCTTAAAACCTAAAGGATTTGCATGCTATAAATTCAACCTTCCCTGGATAGTATGCAAAAACGGGTCTACAGTCTGTATGAGAAATACACAGGTCTACAAGATGACGCGTGAAGTTGGTCCTATATAACTTCAGCCATCAAACCTGCTGGGTGGAAACATTTTCATGTGCACTCAAACAGGAAGTGGAGGATGGTTTCTAAAGGTAACTGGTAAAATCTGTACTAGTCTTGGCACTTAAAAAAAAGTCAATTCTCTTACTATCCCAGTTACAAAACTTAGTTGTCCACAGTTCCCCTGGGGAAAGGGGTTAAGCTGAAGAGTCACAGCCAGATTACTTGCTTTAGAGCTTATGAGGAAAGGGGGGTAAAGACTTTCAAATTACTGCTCTGATTTTGGGGTTTAAGCAGTTGCTGTGAGCTTTCTTGTTTGTAATGATCTCCAACAGAGCTGCATCCTGAAGAGTTTACAGCTGCAGGGTGAGAGAGTGGATTGAGCTGGGCATAGCAGGTAAAAACTATATGGTGTTACTGTTCTCAAGAATCTTAATGGTAATTCAGGAAAATAATCTTAAATACATTATTTATTCTACTTTGTTCTTAAACAGAACTTGAAAAGGCACAGGTAAGAGCAGAAGGATTCTGTACCTCAAGTGTTCATAAATTATGGGGACACAGTTAAACATCCAGGAGACCCTAGAATTCCTGCATTAACTTTTTTTTATTTTTCAGTGCAAGAAGAGTGCTTTGAGAGCAGTTGAGAACCTCTTCAGGTGTCCTAAGCATGTTCTCCAACTGAAACGTGGCAGCAGTTCAATAGCAGTTACACAACAGAAGGGGGTTTGCACAGTACTGCAAGTCCTGGATTCATAGGAACTGGTTTTAGTAGAGAGAAGACCTCAGGTTTCTCCAGAACTTTTAACTCCTGTGAATGTAAATGAGGACTCATCCGCAGTACTGAAGAGGAAACTTGCTCCTACTGTTGACACTGGACAGGAGGATTAGGATAGGGGACTTACTTCATTCTAGGCAGAGCACTGCCTTTGAAAAACTGCAGGCAGTCCTAAGTACAGGAGATTCCAGTTGTGGGAAAATCCCCCTTGGGAGGGCACACTAACAACGGGGAGAACTTGGTAAACAAGGGAAACACAAGTTAAGCATGCTGCTTCTCAGCTAAGTGCAGGCATTTCTCTTCAGGTGACATGACTTAAGGTGTCCTTTGAAGACCACAGAGTTACTGCCAGACCACATTCCCATTTCTCTTAAGAACTTAAATGCAGTTGCACAGTCCAGGGCCACCCAAGTAGTTTTAGTCTCGGTCAAGTGAGAGAATACTTACTGATTTAAAGATAAGAGTACTTTTTGGTCCCCTTGAGTCCTGCAGAGCTATTGGAGCGGTGCACTGAAGGTAAGCGTTCCCCACCCACATGTTGCAAGAGACTGGCACACAGATCACTTGGGGGTCCAGGGCTGAGCATAAAGCCTTTGGCTGGCTGTGATCTAGCCGTCATGTACCCAATAAGCACACCTCAGCAATTCCACGTGGAACGAGAAAGTTAACACTGGGGCTGCACTGGTTCAGATGTGCTCTGTGTGCGCACTGTGCTCATTGGCACAACACTTGATTTCATACTGTGTTGCATAAAGCATGCAGGGTATCATGCTGAGGTTACACTGAGTACAGACCCTGCTCTCATGCCAGTAATCCTGGGAAGGTCTATTTTTGTTGTGTAGTGGTAAACCTGGGTTTGTAAATGATACTGGCTCACTCAGGTGCCAGTGTGCCTGTCCATGCCAGAGCAGTACTCCATGAGCTGGCAAATCCTTAAGCATGGTACTAGTTTTCAGTTATTTAAAAAAAAATAAAAGGGAGGGGAGGTATGGAGGGGGTTAGGCAGGGATTTTTTTTTCTGATGGGTGACACCAAATTTAAAAGCTGACTAAAAATATCTCTTTGGGAAAGTACATTTTAGGAAAATATAAATGCTGTGATTAGGGTAATGTGACCCACCGGTTATGGCCATTGTCCAGCACGGTTCCTCATCCCTGGTTGTGTATAGTTTTTTGTTTTGTTTTGTGGTTTACGTGAAAAAGCACGTTGGACATAGGGAGACTGTGAAAACTATAACCATAGGTAAAAATGTCACAGCTGCTTTTTTGTTAAATCACACACCATTTATTTTCTAAGAAAGTCCTGCAACTAAATTGCTGGAGTCCCAGGTTATGCGTGTGTTCCCACTTCTCTGGCTACTTAGGTGCAATGGCACAAAATTACTCCTTGCTTTCTACACAATTCAGTTTAAAATACAAGTCTTTCCAGTGTGAGTACTGTGCAGCAGTATCATTGGAGCATTCCTTAACATGCACAAGCCGTTTCCATGTCGGTATGTAACACTGCAGTGTGAAAAAGCACCCAGCTGCAGGGATGGTGCCATTTGATAGTGTCTCCTGTGCTGGAATTCCCTGGTTTTACTCCCCTTGCCTTGGACTCTGGTGACTGGTGTTTTTCTGAACTTTTTCTGTGTGTTCTCACTCTATCATGTACCTGATTATTTTTTGTTTGTTTTTGCCATTTCTCTGCAAATACCTTTTCATGGAAAACGGGGAACAACAGTAAGTACCTAGGTTCCTGGCCAAGTTTCCATTTGCATGGTTTCACTTGCTCCATTCTGTCAAGTTACATGCAGTGTCCGAAGGATATAATTTAGTGGACTGCTGGTAAGAAGCTAACCTTTACATCTTGGCCCCAGCCCACGTAGGTCAGGTTTATACAAGCCTGCTTCCTTAGGATGAATCCAGTGGCTAGTCTTTTACAGCCTTTGGTTTTCTGTTGCACTGCTTTATGACAAAATAATGTTATGCTGCTCTTGCAGACCCTTAAAAAGGGGTAATGTTGGGGGTGATTGCATTATACCTGCTGAGTTGCACAGCCCAGAATCTTCTGAACATTGCTCTTCTATTTACACAAGACCTCGGGCTCTCAAGTGTCCTAACTGCTCAGGTTCTGGGTTCATCTGTACCAGGGTGGCTTTGTATCCAGCAGAGCCTTTTGGGGCATGCATTCCCAGAAGGTCCACAACCCGAGCTTTGCATTCTCAGAAAATGTAGCTGTGTGATGTGGGCTTGGTGGCACGGCTTATTTAAGGTGCTTGCTGTTATCTTTTGCCCCTTGCACTCCTGTTCCACAGTACACGGTTCCCTGGCATGCCAACGCTGCCATCTGCAGCGGCACAGAGATTAGTCAGGATGTTATGTGCCCTGCCCTGTGTGCTTTTCTTTGGCCTGGAGTGGAAGCAGGAGGGGTTTGTAGTTCTGTGGCTCTTTTTTAAACCTGGATCAGGTCAGTGAGGTGGTTGAGAGCATTTCAAACACGGCAGTAAAAATCAACGATCAGGTGCACAGCAGAAGTTGGCCTTTGGGCTGGTTGCTGAAGCTTCTATCTCATTAAACCATGTACCTAAAGATGCAGTTCGTTTTGTAGGGGAGGAGCAGCACCATGTCCCTTGTGTATGATTGCTATTGTTAACTGTGTTTTTTCTGCTTTAGGTCCCTGATACAGGATGCAGCCAAATGTTTGCTGCATGTAGCCTTCTGACTAGGGAGTGGCAGCTTGAGAAACCCCGATGCCTGTAAGCGTAGGGGGAGAAGAGATTTAGAGATGTGGAGGAGTTTTCCCAAAGTGTTGCCTTTTATAACTGCTACGGAGAGTACTAACTTCTTACCTTATAATGTAAGTATCTCTCACGGTTAAGGAGTTCTGTCGCCCCTGCACACCTAGCCAAATACACCTCTTATATTTAATGACAGAGTAGATCTACACAAAGAATTAAGTACTGAAATGATTCACGTGATAGATGTTTTTCATGTCAATATTTTCCAGTGGTCCTGATAAAAGTGAATCAGTTTCATTACAGTGGACGTCTTTACTATGTAAATACGATTTACTGCCTCCACTCTGGTAATGGTGAATCTTATCCTCTGGTGAGCCTGTCTCTCAAAGCGAGCCTGGTGAGGATGACGCAGTGGCAGCCATTTCAGAATGAAATGTGCAGTGCTTTTACTGTTATGGTTCTGCTTTAGTCAATGTCAGCTATAATAGTAATTGCATCCCTAAAGAGATTATTGCTGCTGTTAAACTTTCTGGAAAAACAAATAGGTAGAGGCAGATGCAGTCCTCATGTGAATTGGCCGGAGGGTGTTGCACAGCCAAGTGGGTACTGCATCTCGTGTGAGATGAAGGACATCGGTGCTTTATGAGTCTGTGGCAGTGAAGTCCATTGACCTCCCTGCAAATTCCTGCCTGCTGAAAGCTCCTCTTGCCTCTTGGTTTTGTGAGTGGAGCAACTACTGGCCTAATGCTTCCCGCTGGAAACAAGCAGGTAAGGAAAGGGAGTTGATTTAGTGGGTACCCTGAACCAATGAAAATGAATTATTTTGTTTACTCTTAATTTATAAATATTACATATTTATAAACCAATGCATCATATTGTAAATATTCATAAATGTGGACATAATATATGTGTATATATTTGTATAATATGTATCACCCATATTTATAGGTATGTAAGATTGCAGTTTATACGTATATAAATCAATAAGCCAGGGGAATCAAGGAAAAATAGAGAAGTGTGTTGCCAACGGGATCCTGGGATGGAGCAGCTGTTCCTGTTGAGAACAAGTCAAAGGTGACAGTCTGGTCCCAGGTAAGTATGGCTTGTGCAAATTTTCTTGTTTTGTTAAAATTTCTAATTATTTCTCTCTTTCCAGCTCTCATCCTTCAGCAGGTTCTTTGGCTGTGGGTTAACCTTGTCAGGAATATCAAGGCATGTGACATGCTTGGCCACAGAAGTCGGTACGTGTGGGGTCTCTCACAAGTTCCTGTCAACACTTCAGCAGTGCAGCTCTCCAGAATGGATAACGTTGCTGCCATTCATTCTGAGTGGCATCATGGTCTCCTTTACATGGGTTTTACACTATCTCAGTTATCTCAACCTTTTGCTACAGTCAGTTTTTCATTATCTGAAGGTAAATTTAGGTACAAGTCATGACAGGCAAGGTCCTGGCTTGGAATATGCCTGCCTTCCTGTAGCACTCAGTCACACTCTGGTATGGGTGGATTTTCCTCTTAGGTACAGTCAATTTGCCAGTCTTATTCCTCCCAAAGCCATTATGCAGCTGAATTTTCTATCTTTTCCAGTTCTTTATCTGCACAGCTTCCAGGTAATGTGTACCTTTGGGGCAGAGTGGGATGGCTACCCCGGGCTTCCCCAAAATTACTGCTCAGCAGTCAGGCAGTGATATAAATACAAGATGTTATTTTGCTCGTGCCCACCAACCATGAATGTTTTTTTGATTTGTCACCACTTAATTTCTAAATAACACCCAGGTTATCCAAACTTTGTTCTCCCTGCCATATGCAGCACCATGCACTCTGTATTCACTCTGTAGGTTACACCCTGATACTGGTGATACTGGTGGCTACAGAATTCCAGCTATTACATCCCGTCATTAGAAGAAAGGAGGGGAAAAATAAATCTTTCCCTTTTCTTTTAGGACGCCCTGACTGGCTCCAGAGCTGGTGCAGGAGGTTGTGAGCAGCTGCTGCCCTCTGTCCTGTTTTCTCCTGCCCTGGATGGTGGGACAGCAGCACCCTATGGTGAGGGGGCACCACTCTCACAAGCTGCTCCCGTCTCTGTCTGAACAGGCATGGTGCTTCTGTCCCTGTCTGTTCCTAGGTCTGTGTCCCCCTTCCTGAAGCTCACTTCTTTTACTGTTTGAAAACAGCTCTTCTAACGAATATGACCCTTTTAGCACATGCAGTCCTTAGGTACAGGAGGGCTTGAATGTGTCTTGGCATGCCACCAGAAGACTTTTTTTTCATGGGTGACTGAAGAAATCTGCTCTTCCATATATAGTTTGTAACAGAGGGGACATGAATGTGGACAAAACCAAAGAAATACCTTTGTAGAGACTTGATGAGCTTGCAACATGAAGATGGGCCTAACCTTTTTCAAAGGGTCCTTCAGAGGAAGTGTTAGGTGAGGGGAGGGGAGAAACTTCTGACCTATTTCTACTTTCTAGTGAATGTTTGAGCAAAATAACAGCTAGAGAAGCCCTGCATGTTATGTGTAGTAATCAATTAGAGCAAGGGCTGGATGCAGCTGCAATGGGAGGGAACGGCACGGTTCCCCCATCACAGAACCACGGCACCCGTAACACTAATGGGCAGGGAGACAGGCTTGGTCCCTCCACCTCTCACTCAGGTCACACATCTGAAGCCTTCAAATACTACATGGTGCTGCAAAATGCAAGTCAGAGGTGTTTTGAAGTTGGAGAGGCTACTCTAGCTGCTGGGCTGTTGTACTGGTGGGCCTCCAGCAGAGGGGAGCTCTAAGAGTGTTCAGGCATTGCTTTAGTGTTTGCTTTTCCAGAATCACAGAATGGCTTGGGCTGGAAGGGACATAAAAGATCACGTAGTTCCAAACCCCCTGCCATGGGCAGAGATGCCACCCACGAGATCAGATTGCCCCAGGCCATGTCCAACCTCGCCTTGAACATCTCCAGGGATGGGGCATCTCCACAACCTCTCTGGGCAGCCTGTGCCAGGGCCTCACCACCCTCTGAGTGAAGAATTTCCTCCTACTCTCAAATCTAAATCTCGCCTCTTTTAGTTTAAAGTTATCCCCCTTGTCCTATCATTATCTGTGTGAGCAAAGAGTCACTCCATCTTTTTTTTTTTTTTTTTTTTTTTTTTTTTTTTTTAAGCCCCCCATAAGTACTGAAAGGCTGCAATGAGATCTCCCTGGAGCCTTCTCTTCTCCAGGTTGAACAACCCCAGCTCTCTCAGCCTTCCTTCACAGGAGAGGTGTTCCAGCCCCTTGATCATCCTTGTGGCCCTCCTCTGGACCTGCTCTGACAGCCCCACTTTCTTGTGCTGGAGGCCCCAGACCTGGATGCATTACTCCAGGTGGGGCCTCACAAGGGCAGAGCAGAGGGGGACAATCACCTCCCTCCACCTGCTGGCTGCTCCTCTGTTGGTGCAGCCCAGAACACAGTTGGCCTTCTGGGCTGCAAGCATGCACTGCCAGCTCATGTCAAGCTTTCTGTCTACCAGAACCCCAAGTCCTTCTCTGCAGGGCTGCTCTCAGTGATTTTTTCTCCCAGTCTGTACTCTGGGCCAGGATTGCCCTGTCCCAGGTGCAGCAGCCTGAATATGGAATCTTTCCGTTGTTATCATAGAATTATCTAAGTTGGAAAAGACCTTCAAGATCACCAAGTCCCATCACTAAACCACATCCCTTAGTGCCACATCCACACATTTCCTAAATACCTCCAGGGTTGGGTATTCACACGGTCTCTGTGAAGAAATCCTCGCTAATGTCCAAACTAAGCCTCCCATTGAGAACTTCCAGTTGCATCCTATCGCTTGATATCTAACTAAGCAGCCCAAATTCCCCCAGCTGCTCCTCATAAGTCTTATTTTCCAGTCCCTTCACCAGTTACATTGCTCTTTCTGCACATGCTCAATCTGTTCCACATCCTTGCAGGGCAGGCCCAAAACTGAGCATGAAATTCAAGGTGCAGTCTCACCAGGGCAGCATGCAAGGGGACGATCACTTCCCTAGTCCTGTTGGCCACACTAGTTCTAATCCAGGCCAGAATGCCATTGGCCTTCTTGGTCACCTGGGCATGCTGCTGGCTCGTATTCATAGATGTTCTTCCAGACAAGAATAGCCAAATATCATAATATAGAGAGATTTGAGATGTCGTTACCATTGATTAGTAACTTTCAGTCCAGGACCAAAACACATGGAAGAAATAACTGAATACGTTGTCAGTGTTCTAGCATTTATTATGAATTGAAACTAAAACACTTACTGGGTTTGTGTGTAGAGTGAAACAGATTCATCTCACCAGAATTCAGGCATGCAACAGATGCCCAGCCCTTGCCTAGCCCTTGCTTACAATCCATGGAGGGGACAGTGTACATCACAAGGGTTATCCATCCAATCCCTCTTTTCTTGATTTGGGAATCTAAGTTTGCAGAACACAGGCTAGCCAGAGCCTGATCCCAAACATTATTTGTGCATATATAATTATTCTCATGTGTAGTCCCCTATTTTTGACAGTTAATGACTAGACAGTTAATTATGTGAGTAACTATTATGCAGGAATGGGCTCAATTCTCATTGCTTGTGTTACAGAGAGACTAATTTGTCTCTGGAGATGTCTGTTCCTCCAACAGAGGAACTACAGAGGGAGCAGAGGCTAGAGCAGTTCATAGGTAGACTTCTAACCTACACACATAGCTTAGGTAAATCTAACCCATCATGTCTACCGCTTATGTTACTAATATTGGGTAATACCTGCTTCATCTCTAAAGGTCTGTAGGTACTTATCAGATTTTATGGGATCTGATTTCACAGCTGATGGCATAAGGTATAACAGTTACTTATATAATTAGTAGGTAGCCAATAGCTTTTCTAAAATCAGAAGAATTCCACATGGGAGCAATTGCATGTGTGTAGGTAGGTTAGGCTGTTGTTGGCTGGAGATCTGTTAGGAAGCACTACATAAAAACAGTCACTGTAAGCGATGATGGAAAATGTATCGTGTTCTAATATATAGTGATTCTGTATTACATGTTCTGTTGGGAACTCTCCTACACAATAATTGTTTTTAACAAAAACTGAAAAAAAGTGTTTGAACAAAAAATCAAAAATTCCTGTCCTTGATTTCAGGACAGTCATTTACTACTCAGGACCTGTATTTTCAAAACTGAAATTTTCAAAACTCCTATCAGTTTGCAGAAACAGAGCAAACTAGTGACCAACTCAAGCAAAAGACTTCCATGGTCCAATCCAAGATTTCCATGGCATTTGCCATAAATGGCTACAAAGAGCAGATAATTTCTGTCTACCCTTTCCACAAAATATAGGCAATATCAAAAACACGAGTAGGATTTACATCCTCCTCTTCTGCAGGAATAAACCCTTTTGAACCAGTTTCCAAAACTGTGTCCACAGCACAAGAAGTGTGATTTATTTGAAGGCAGAGAAACACCACAAGAATGACTAAAGGATTAGAGGAACACGGTTGGGAAGATAAGACAAGGTTATTACAGGCATGGGGATATATTCATGGCATCAGCATATACTGTGGCTCTTCCAGAACAGTTTCCAGTCTACACAGGACTGTATAGAGCTATCTGCATGGTTTTAAGTGTGATCAGCACTTGAGCTCTGTTTTAATAATACCGAAAACCTGCTGTGTGATTCCTTGCCGTAATGACCTGTTAGTATACACATGGGCTTTCAGGCTATGAAAATGACCCATGATTTATAAAATATCTTCTTCCTGTTTGCAGTGATGCAGTAAAATACTGAGTCATCTCTAACCCTTTAGCTTTCCCTGTACAGGGTTGTTCTTGTTTGCTATGTCTCCTACTGTTTGGGTTGATGATAATGCACAGCAGTTTTCACTTGAACTAGTTCCAGTGGTATCACTTCTGGATGAATTATTACCCTTTCTTAGGGAAAATTTTTGAGTTACATCACTGTTGATTTGAATTACAATAAAATACAAAACAATGAGCAGTCTGTGTAGTTTTGATGAAATTATTGAGCTTTGACTTGGGGGATTAATTACCTGCATTCACTGCAAGCTCTATTTTTTGATTCCCTAAAGCAAGGTTAAATTATGTCAGTATTATAGTCCTTATCTTTTCCACAGAGGACGCTCTGATTTGCTTTTATTTTTCCCTGTGATGACCAATCCATGTATACAGATAGATAAGTACAGGAAGGTCAAGGTCTAGTCTCATCTTGATGAGAATGTTTCTTGCTTTGTTTAAACAAAGCCAAGCTGTAAAGAAAGTATGCCCTAGATCTCTGTTTCAGATCTACTGTTATCAAGACTCACATCAAGAATTCATTCCATTCTGAAATTATATCCCTTACTCTTACAATCTAGTTCAACTCCTAGAATGGTTTGGGTTCTATCTACTAAAATAGTTTTTTGTTTGTTTGTTTGTTTTTCTAGTAACAAAACCCTGTCATCCAAAATTCTATTTGTCTATGAATTTGTCCATCACCTTACAGATCATGGTCCCTTATGAAGATCTTTTCAGCCGTCTACACAAACGGCTCTGATTTTCTAGGACTTGCACTGATTTGTTTGTATGTCCTAACTCTATGCCTTAAGCATGTCATGGCAGCAACCACTCCTGTCCTCACCTTTTCCAACATAATATGGGCAACTTCCCATTTTGCATATCGACTTGAAGTGGCTTCTTGCCCAACAGATTGCTTTGCATGGCATGCCAAGGCACCTAATTCTCTTCCTACAGTGTAATGAGCCCAGGGGCCCAAGTTCTGGCTTTAGCTAGAATGTGGCTATGCAATGCTCCACCAGACTGTATTTCTGACGTTTGGAGCAAGTCCCTAATGCCACTGAAATCTCAGCAGCATGCTATCTGACCCTTCAGTGGGTCAGATCTGACCCTATCTGACCCCTACTCCTTCAGTGGAGTAGGTGTGTGAAAACCGAACGTAAATCCTTTCATCAGGCTAGCGCAGTTGGGAATTGTATCCCTTGTCTACAGATTATAGTGCAAGTTTGAATAAAGCGTGATGGTAGCTCCCATTTCTCATTCAGAGCTTAGTTTAGTTTAGCTTTGTCTGAAAACATTCACAGTGGCCGTGCTGTCTGATGAGTGTGCTGACAAAAAGCTGGAGACCGCAGAGGTTTGTTGTTGATTCCTTCCTGCCACCAAGACATTCCTGCTCATCTCTTGCCCGGTGTCACAAGCAACTTATTGGTCTTGCCTATCACTGGGTTCAGCTGCTTCAGAGCAAATTCCCGTATGAGCTGTGCCACTGTAAAGTCATCACACCTTCCTACAACCAAGTCTTTTTCGGATATTTTCCCCCAGAGAAAGAGGAAAGAAGATGGAACAACCAAAATGACATTCTGAGGTAAAAGAGCCAGCAATTTTCCAGATTTGAAAGGCAGTGCCTCTGGATCCCCACAATTTGCAGTTGCTTTGTCAAGACATAGAATTTTTCAAAATCTTTGGCAAGGGAAACATGCATGTGACATGTTGTTTCTCCTCATGGAACATTTTAATGGCTATGTTCAGCTCTCCCAGTGGGATCTTACTTTCTTAAAGCAGGAATTTGTCACCACTTACTTGACTCGGATGAACTCTCTGCCAAAATCAACAAGGAAGGAATTGGCAGGACGGACGTTAGCAATAGGGAAATTGTGACATGTTTGAAGAGAACACAGGCTCGGAGGAGGAGCTACTTCTGTTTCAAAATACAACTTCTTATCTTCAAAACAAGCTTTACTCTTTCCTGCAGATGTCTCGCCCCTGCCTTGCAGCAATGCTAGGATGTTTTATCTTGTGAAAAGCCAAGGGAAAGAGATCTTACTACAGTGAAAATACCTACTCACATGCTATTTAAACACAGGTCATTCTATTCAGCTGAACTAAAACAAGCATTACAGTCAGGTGGGACTGTGATGATTAGAAGTCTCAGCAGTTATTACAGGGTTTGTTTTTCTACTGAATCAACACATGCTGCAGACTCTAAGCTGAAGGGAGGGAGGACATACTTGTACAACAGCAGACAAAAATACCACTCATTACCCTTCTGCTTACCGGCCAGGGGTGACTTGGGACAGACGAGTCTGTCTTCCAGGAGAAATCAGCAGTGCAAAAGCTGAGTGGATGAAAAATCCCAGTTCTTAACACACAAAGATGAAACTTAAAGCAGTAGAGATGCTAAGCAGTGTGCAGAGCGCTGGTATTTCTCAGAAATGTAACTGAAGTCAAGTGCCCAAGAGCCCAAGAGCTGACTTCAGGTGGCAGTGAAGCTGCAATCTTCTCCTCAGTTGCCCCTGAAACACCCCAACCAAAATTAATAGTGTTCTATGTCTGTCCAAGGCTGAATAGTCACTCACACACAAAGAGGAATATGTAGGGGGCTTTTAAAAAAGCTGATAACTAGGAGAAGAAAACTTGAATTGTTGAGCTATGAGTGGAATGTCCTCTTCTAAAATGCCAAACAGCCGTGTGTTTTTTAGGCCAAAAGCTAACCAGATGAGCTATGAGCTCTTGTTACTTCTTCTGTTCCTTCACAGTAAAAATCCAGAGTGCTTTTAAAATGCTGAGAACACAGCAGCAATTGAAAAGAAGGGGTGTGAGGAAAGGTTGTAGCGAGTAAATGTTAAATATTTTTATAAAGCCAAATGGATGCTGATGGTGGTCTTGCCTTTGCAATCTCAGCCAAAAGCCAGTGGTAAGTTTTCTCAACCAAGACCTTTATACACTCTGCCTTTCAGACTGGTGGAAGAACACCTGGCCTGGTAAAATCCAAGAGTGGCTTTAAGGAGAGAGGGAGGAATAACTTAAACAGCTGCTTGAATGTCTTATTTTCAGCTTTGTTGCAGTGAAAGCATGTCTCACTGCCAGCGTGTGCAGTGCACGTGTACGTGTGAGGCTGTTCCTACCATTGCTGTTACTGGATCTGTGCACTACAGGATCACCAGGCACATGGGTTTTGTTCCAGCTAGGTGTGGGCACATGACTGCATTTCTCCTGAATCACTCCAAATCTCTGCTTTGGAGTTCAAAGGAGTTTTGCCACAGCTGGCACCTGATCTGACATAAAGTGACGGTGTCACAGAGAGACAGTTGCTGTAATTTCATTAAGTGTCTCGGTACAAAATTAAATTTAAAAACTTTTGAAATTTTAACTGCACGAATAAGGGCTGTGTCTGCACCTTGGGTGGTGGAGCTATGTGGTGTGGATTGTAGCATATCTGGTCTGGTAGAAGGGACCCCCATGTCACGTTTATTGTGCTACCTAGCCATAGGCAGAGAGGAGGAGGGTGAGCCTTGTCTTTTATAGCTGCTGAGAATGGAAAGCCATCCCTGGTAGTGAAAAAGCCAGTGCTATTTGAAAACTGCTGTTGGAGATGATTTAACCATCATCTGCATGTTAAATCTCTGTAAAGATCCTGCATTATTGCATAAAGTAATGACAAAGAGCAACATCAAACTGCTACCATGTATTAACAGTGAGATTTAAACGAGATGTGGCACAGGCATTTGTATAACTGTACATTGCTGAGCTGAGCCAGGGTACAACTATTGTCTGCTCAGATCTTTTAACTGGCCCGAGACCAAAATATACTCTTAATACCCAACAGACTCCAATGCCCAGTAATGACAGGGTCCTCCAGTGAAATGTTAACCACATCAGTAAACAATTAGCTAAATATGTGCTGGGTTCTTCTGGTTAAAAGAAAACTAGACCTTCATTAAATTCTAAGATAAGAGTAGAAAAATAATTTTCTTTATGTAATCTGGTTATCTGCCATATCTGCTTGTAGACTGGACAATTTGGACCTGTTAATTTATTGACATAACTGAAATTGCAGTCTATGTTATATAAAATACAGGTCATTGCTTTGTTTTTGTTTTTGTTTTAATCAGTTTGGTGAAATTAAAAGTAAATCAGGTAAGCAATGCACTTTGTGAGATCTCTGTTTGTGCACTCTCCCTTTACGTGCAGTCCAAACAAGGAACACAAGATCTGTTTTACTTCATCATGTTGCAACCTGGCTCATGGACTCAGAAAGCAGACAGCAGCTCTGGTGTGAAATCTCGAGCCTCTTCTTGCGTCTGCCTCCAGAGCGACTGCCTACGTCCCTCACACTGCACAGGCTGCAACATCCCCGAAAACAAAGACCAGCAGAGTTACCCATCTCACCGTACTCAGAACGTAGCTCATTATCAATTATAAATATGCATATGTGGATGTGCTTGAACACCTTTATTCACCTGCATAAATCAACACAAGACACACAACTGCCAAATGTATTCACCTATAATGAACACCTACCTGGATACACAGCTGGTTTGAAACAAGACCAAGCAGGCCATTATGTAGAGCAATAACCAACCTCTGCAAAGCAGAACAGCCACAGCCATTTGGCCTACTTTTTCAACCTGCAGAAGTGGTACCTCTTCTGCTCATGTCTATACATTTCCTCTACATATTTCTGTTCATTGCTATGTATTGTGTTCCTTTGAAGATTTATTTAGAAACTTTGTGTTTCTGTTCTACCTCATTGGAAGGATTCTCTATTTAAAATAAAAGTATTTTTATGTTCTAATAAAAATCTACTTTCTAGAGTTAAAAGCTTTATGCTCTTGGACATTTGTTTCAAGGGGAAACTGGAGGTAAGTCCACCTCAGATATCTGCTGATTCTACCATGGTGCTAATATCATTACATATGTTTATTACCTCCAAAATAAACTTGCCTGTCTTTAGATGTCTTGCAGCATTATAATGTGAATTCATTACTTAAAAGCTGGAAACAGTGTTGTGCTGCCCAGTGCTTAGTGTATTGATTTGCACATTTATAAAGCAAGAGCAAATTGCACAATGTAGTGATTTGAATTTAAACCCATTGCTAAACTTTGGCCTGGAAGCATCAAATTGCACTTATGATCATTCATATTTACATAAGCTGAGTGCAGAGGTAAAGAGTACTATAAGGGCAAGGCAGAGGAGAAAGACTCAAAAAGCACTTCCCTAGTGCTGGGTTGAATTGGTGTGCATTAATCAGTCTGATTTTTGCACTTGTAAACACTAGGGTTTTTGCAAAATTTGCTGCATGGGGCCCTTTACAACAGGTGCAGGGCTTGACCACAGCATATTTGCTTCCCCTATATCTATTAATGTGCCACTGTGTAATTTTTGCAGTGTTTCACATAGCGTGGATTAAACAAATAGGAACACGTGCCTCCCTATTCCTTCTGCAGAAGCAGCAAGGGGGGAGGAAGGGCAAAAGAAGAAGCGAGTATTTCTGCTGGCAGAAATTATAAACAGCTACAGAACACCCAAAGAGCTTTTCTTTGAACAACATACTGATGTGTCTGTCTACTGCTGAGTCCCACTGCACTATAACAACTCCTGTATACACATAAGTACACACATACGTATATACAGAATATCTAGGGTAGGTTTTCTTATGAAGATAGTTTCTGTCTCCTTACACAGCACTGAAATAGTTAGTGACAGAATATATGCCTTTCACCCTTTGTCTACATGTATATACACAGCTATGCCAAACTCCCCAAACACTGTAAACCTTACTCAAGGCATGAACTGACTGCGACTGGGTGAGGAACCCGACCTGATTCTTGCCTCCCTGGGCACACCTCCACCCAGTGATCCTCATGGTATATCCCAACTTACCAGATGCTCCCAATGCAAAGAGAGCACCTCCTTAATTCATTATGGATTGTTTATGATTGGCAAGTTGAATAACACTTACTGGAAGCGTTTTATTGAACAAGCACAGTGCTGCAGACAGACAGGGATATTAGGCAGCTCTATGTTCCTTTCCTTCTATAGCACGTAGATAAACTGTTGGAATATTTTCCTTGCTCGCAACTCAGTCAAATGGATTGTAAAAGCACTTGGGAATTAGCCCAGGATTTTTTATGATGGTCTTGAAGAAGAACACTGTGAGTACTTCTTTAAACATCCCAGCTCAGGTCAGTGAGTGAATTGCTTTTCTTAGTGCCTATGGAGTCCTTAAAAAGATCACACTTCAGTTTGGCATTACTGGGGACTGGCTGGAGAGGCGCAGGCTTTAGGCACCACCAGTATGTGAAGCAGACACTGTGCCTTTATTTGTCTTGTGGCCTTGGGGAGCAGGCTGTCAGGCACAGATCTGCTGCAAGGCCCCTCTTTCAGGGCCATACGCCCTGTCCTCTCCGTGTCCCGCACCAATGTGCCAGTATAGCACCGGTGTGGTGCATGGGGTCAAGGTGCTGGTTCACCTCCCTGTGCAGGAGCCCTCAGGCAGGTAAGCTGGGCCTTGCCTTCACCTGCCCCATCCCTCCCACCCCCCAGGCACTTTGAACCTCCTCAAAAACTTTGCAGCACAGCCAGGGTGGCTCCTCTTCGCATATTGCGATAACTACTCTACTAAAGCCAAACCAGGATTTTCAGTTTGTTCTTTTTTTTTTTTTTTTTTTTTTTTTTAATCCAAAAACCTCTGGATGGTGGCATGTGAATGCAACCACAAAGCTTTGGAGATCCTCTGGAGGTGGATGCGGACAGGGCATTGCACCTTGGAAGTCCTCAAGAGCAACATAACAGGTGTGTAAGGATGTCCTTCTGCTCATTCTGGCCTTTTGTAAGATGAAGCTATGTGTCATATGCTTAATATTAAATGGACTAAACAGGTCACTTGGTTCCTCTTTAATTCTTTTAATCTTCTTATGAGATACAAAATAGGATTAGGTCAGAAACTGTTTTTTAATATAAAGGGTTGGCAGGGGGTTGCTTGCTTTGCTGTTTTGGGATGTCGAAAGCTGTCCCTTAGGAAGACTATTCTCCCTAGCAGGTTTATGCCTCCTTACTCAATATCCATGAAGACTCCTGGGAGTCAATTACAATCATAGCAGCAGGAAGAGTCAGACTGCAGTTAAACCTTCCAGCCCCCACACAGTAACAGGAAAATCCTGTTTGAAGAATAAGGGAAGAGCCTATTCTACACCACAAGAGATAACGTGCGGATAAAGCTGCCATCCCTCCACCCTCTACATGGCTACCAGGCTGTAAATGACCGCAGAGTCCGGCCCAATGGGTGTTTTCACATTTTTTTATGTTCATTTATACAAGGAGGGCTGCCCAAGATGGGATTAGGAGAGATGGGTTTCTTAGAAGCTTTTACCCGTTTGAGCTAGCAATAGTTTTGCTTAATGACCATACAAGCTCAAATCACTGCAGAAATAATTGTTTTGTAGCCCACGCTTTTTTATTTTTTGTCTAGACTGAAAACCAGGGAGGGACAAGAACTGTTGGTAGGGAGATGAACAGCAGCACAAGCCACCCAGTATAGGAGTGGGAAAAGAGAGTGTGTCTGTTATGGCTCTGCTCAGGGTCCCATGAGTGTTGATGCTGCTGGCACATAGCTGTGTTGAGTAAGTACATCTACTACATCCCGAGGGCAGATTTTCCCAGGAGAGGTGCTGGAAACTTTTGCAATACTGTGCGTGGTCTCAAGTTGCACTGGGGGGGGGTTCAGCCTGGATTTCAGGATGAATTTTTTCACTGAGAGGGTGGTCAAACGTTGGGCTGCCCAGGGAAGCCATGGAGTTTCTGTCCCTGGAGGTATTTCAAGAGACGCGTGGATGTGGCCCTGAGGGACACAGCTTAGGGATGGGACTTTGTAGGTCAGGCTGACAGCTGGACTTGGTGATCTTGAAGGTCTTTTCCAACCTGAATGTTTCTGTGGTTCCATACACCAACAATGTAAAGCTAGTGTTGGTCGAACAGTGTAAGTAGGATCCCTATAACTGACACTTCCCAGCATATAGGCAAATTAGTAGGGATTTTTAGCCAAGAATCACAACTTTTTTTCCCAGAAAAACACCCTGAGGTGCAACATCAAATTCACAGAGCTTCCTTCTAATCTGAGGAGCCACAAAGAACAAACACCACCCATCTTATCTGCTGACTTCAGGGAAAACTGCTTTGCATCTCACTGCCAAACCTTGCACTTTCTGGTAGATAGTGTTCTTCTGTTAAATTAAAGAGAATCTTAAACTTTGTTTTTACTTAGGAAAAATACACATACATATACATTTAAATATTTTCCAAATTTCTGCAGACATTTTAATTTCTTTATCCTTTTTAATTTTTTTTTACAGTAGCGTCAAAGTGATTAGAAATTGGCAACAAAAATTTATCTGAAAAAAAAAATCAAAACAATCAAAAGCCTTGTTTGGGTAAGAAGACACTTGGAGAGGAAAAAAAGCACTAAAGATGGCCAATTCATTAGGGCTTTTCTCTCACACAACATTCCCATAAGCAAAGCAGTTGAAATGTCTTTAAGGTTGGTGCTAGACTGTTGTATAACTGTTCTCAGAAGATATTTATCAGTGATTCACTGGCAGAACAGAGTTATCTACCTGCAGGGGTCTTTCTTGGGTCTGCTTCTACCTTCTATACACAAATAAAGGAACTGCTCTTTGTTTTCGGGTCTATATTTATTTATTTATTTATTTTTCCCCAAGGGATTTTAAAGTGTTGGGCAAAGATCAGATGCTTCTCTGCTAGTCAGATGCTCTTCACGGAGAGCACGTGGTTGCGCTGGCTGTGTGTTCATTATGTAAATGACTTCCAGTTTTTCCAGTGGGTTAATGTAAGGCAAGTGTATAATACCATCAATGAGGAGTTAGATCTGATGGATTTGGTCCTGGCAAGTAATAAGTTAAAGGCCAGTCATCTTCAGTTTGGAGTATATAAAAGGTTGTTTCTGAGCATTTGGAAAATAACAAGAAGAGGAATAGCAACTACCATGAAATTGTATCAGGTAAAAATAACAATCAAAATTCTTTCTATGAATGACTTAGAAGATTCATAAATAAGCAAAAAGAAATAGATATCAGATATCTGGACTTCAGTAAAATACTTGTCTCATGATGCATTCACATAATCTAGCTAAAATACCTACAGGGTCAGTACAACTTGGCTTCATTCCTTGTCAAGACAGAGAAGTGGCTACAGGGGTCTAGCCTACCTATGGGTTTGTTTAATGTTTTCACTAAAAGTATGGA
Source organism: Anas platyrhynchos (assembly GCF_047663525.1). Classification (NCBI taxonomy): domain Eukaryota; kingdom Metazoa; phylum Chordata; class Aves; order Anseriformes; family Anatidae; genus Anas; species Anas platyrhynchos. The sequence goes on from NC_092587.1 coordinate 201,153,268, forward strand.
TGACGGAATAGAAAACGCATGTACAAAAATTGCTGATAGTGCAAAACTGCAAAGACTGTGAGTATCATGGAGGATGGTTTGAATTCACTATACTCTCAACACTTGGAGCAATGCTTTGAAGAATGAAACTCAGTAGGGACCAGTTCAAAGTCGGACACTCAGGCATGAATGATCAGTGGCACTACTACAGGATGAGAAGGAGATGGGGAGGCAGTTGTTTTTTCTCAAAGGATCAAGAAAATAAAATGGATCACAGCAAGCATCTATCATTCCTCATACCCTGCCACTGCTTTTGGTGCCAGAAATAGCACACGCATTGATCCCAGTGGCTGGAACAGGTCTTTACACTGACGTGGATCCATAGGCTGCTGATGTTTGGAGGGGAGACCAGAAAGAGAAATCCAGAGCATTTCAAGCTCTGTATAGTTTGCTTCACAGAGCTGGCAGGTTAAAAATATTTTGCAAGGGGGACTTAGGAAAAGCAGATACATTCCCCCAAACAAACAAGCAGACAAAAACAAACAAAAAACTTCACAACCTTTAGAAAGCTGATGCAATGCACAGAAATGCCAAAAAAAAAAAAAAGATCCCACAGCCAGATGCAGGTGTGATCACGAACGGGAAGGCAGGAGGGGCTGCACATTTGGGTGGCAGCCCCCAGCACCCACAACCTCCAACAGATGCAGCTGACTACAAAAGATGACAAATGATATCTAACAGCCTTTTTTTTTTTTTTTTTTTTTTTTTTTTTTTTTTATAGAGATTACATATTATAGACCATAGAGTGTGATTATTATCAGACTGCACTGAAACATAACAGAAAGGTTGGTCAATGATTTTAGCAGATGTCAAGCTAGCTACAGTCACATTAAACACAGATACAACCTAAATACTATTTCACTACACGAATTTTACTCACAAGGTTCTCAGGTGACTGAATTGCAAAAGGTGGACGAGAACTTGGATTGCCCAAACACTGCTGCAGATTCTCCCATGTTCATTGGCATCTATCCCAAATTCATTGAAACCAGCTGCAAAAGTGGAGGTTGTTGCTGCAGGAGGAAGAGCTGAACTCCCAGATCAGAAGAGCAGAAGCTGAGCTGGGGGGGGGGGAGGTGGATGAAACACTGGACTGATCGCCTGCACGTGACTGTGCTTTATCAGTCAGGAAACCAGCTGCCTCCTTGGCTGTGGTGCTGCAGCAAAGGGTAACTGGAAGCATGTGATGTGATGTGATAGGGACAGTTCTGGTTCAAAGAAGAGCTTCTCCCGTTATCTTTCAGAAAAAAAAAAAAAAAAAAAAAAAAAAAAAAAAAAACTGTTGATCATCTTGCTCCTCTCCTAAAAACAAAAAATAGGCTCTGAGTCAAAACATTTTGAAAATGCATCTTAGTAAATACACCTTTAATTCTGAGCTCTGTGTTCCAGCTAATCACAGCTGCTTTCCTTGGAGCCATTAGTCTGCTTGCAGGGAAGGCAAGGAGAGCAGGCCAGCAAAAATGTGAATTATTTATGTTCCTGCTGAAAGCACGAGTCTTGTCACTAGAGCCTTGCTTGATTGAATGGATCTGTAGAGACAGTTTCTGTAGCAACCCAGAACCTCACCCAGCAAAATGTCACCCAGGCAGTCACAGGTAGTGCAGAACAGTAATAAATACATGCCTGGGTAGCTGCAGATGACACAGATGTGCCAAAGTAAAATATATCCGGGTTTTGAGTCCTTCATTCTCCCAAGACCCAAGAAGATGCCATTTCAGTCCTACTAGGGTACTGGTAACAACCCAGCTGTGACAACACAGGGTTTCGAAAGGTTACACAAGCCTTTGTGGGAACTCAGAAAGTCTTTAGCATCTGCTCAGGCAGTTGCTTACCATAGAAGCTGCTTTGGTCAGGCTCTTACAGGTAGCCCAGCTAGCTGGAGTTGGCAGAAAGAAAGATGTGGTTATCCATCACAATGCCAGGTGTTATGTATGCATACCAGGCACTGGGTTTGATAATGTTGTCCAAAATGTTTCAGAGGTTGGGTTTTTATGCCACTTCATTTAGTGTATATTGACAAAGGCAGGGATATGCGGATTCAACAGTTTTTCCCCTGTCGTTAGCCTTTGATCTTGTCCTGTTGCTGTTTGCAGCCTGCCTGCCCTCCTGTAAAGACAAACCCATCACAATTAAAAGGTTACAAATTACAAGCTGTCAGGACTATCTTGCAAAGCTTGGCTACAGGTTAGAATAGACGTACAGGTCTAGACATACTAAACATCTTTTTCAGTCAGTATTTGAATTTTTCCTAATTATCAACATATCAAATTGTCTATTACTGAATATATTCATGTTGACTTCATTTTTGAGGCTGTGAAATACAGATCACTTTAGAAAAAATCCAATACGCAGAATTTCACCTGTACTGCAATGTTAGCAGATGGTTCCTTCACCATGCATCTCCAGTGGAGTCCTGTCCACCACCAGACACTATAAGAGCAAGCCAAAAGTTTGTTATGCTTTCCAGAGTCTGCATTTCCAACGTTTTCTACCGTTTGACCTTACAAACAAAACTAGACTCTCTGCATCCAGAGTAACTGGAGTGCTTAGCTCTGAAGAGGAGATAATCCAGTTATAAAAAGCTTATGGTTAGTTGGTCAGAGGTCACCAAGGTACAACTCTGAACGTGAATAAAAGTGTGAGAAGCTGCATGAGTCCTGCATGACCTGGACAAGGAGTGATCGGACTGGCAGGGCTGGGAGGCAGGGTTTATATTTAAAGGTTTTGCTGACTTGGCAACACCAGGATTAAAACAACATTCAATAATCAATACGTTTGCTGGCAAAATCCTGTCAATGTACTTTCAAGAAAAACATCCGTTGCTGTTTTGATATAAGCAATATATAGTAATATATTGTAGTCATCTAAACTTGATCCTGTCTAGGAGGCTTTACGAGCTCTTCCACTGTAGCTGTGCTGGCAAACTTTCCAGTCGAGACTGCTGTGCAAATGAAGTACTGAAGAGCATGATGCTCATGACAGCAGAGCTGCTTCTGAGGCTTGAGAAGGGAGTAAAACTTTTCACCCTTCGGGAGGAACCACAAAGAAACACTGTCTGCTTCCTTAAGTGAATCTCGGCTGGAGAACAAAGGACTTCAGCTGTGTACAGTGAGGTAATTTACATCTCATTAAAACAATCTTTAAAAATCTACACTGTGTTTGTTTCTTTTGTATCTGTGTTTTTCTTTCTTAAACATGTGAAAAACGTGTGTTTTTTTTTTTCTTCACTAGAATAAAAGCAAGAACATTTCTATGTGCCTAGAAATTTTTTTTTCTATACTTGTCTAGCTCTAAAACAGTTCAAAGGAATTTTATTAAACTTCCCAGAAAAATTCAGCTCAAGCATAACCACAAGGAGAAGCATTTTCAAGCACAACTATAGATAGTTGGGAATGTAATAAATTCTTGAAGGCTACTTACCCTGATATATTTTTTGACATAGCACTATACCATCACAATTATCCCACAAGATTAATTATCATTTGCTGGTGCATGTGCTACAACTAGGTTTATTCTAAATGCTTTTTGGTGAGTGTATACCAGCAAAAAACTCCATCTGTACAGAAAGACTTTAACCAACATCCATGCCAACTGGGATAGGAAGAGGTGGAACACATTTGTCCCAGAAGCATTTTTGAATGATTTCAGCAAAGCTATGCTGTGATGGGATATGCTTTTACAAGGTGGCTTCAAAAATGCAGGTAATGACGCATGCTTTTGCAGGTGTGGATAAATCCACACTCTGGCCTTACTGTTGGCCTGGCAATTTCCATAGTGATATATGTAATACACAATAAATGTTTGTTCATTGTCTTTTGTAAAAACAAGGAGTTCTGTTTGAGGAACGGGAGTTGTGAAAACTCCCTGCTGAAGTAAGGAGCTGTATAATGCTTAGCTAGACACTATGAAAATTCCTTTGCTTAATGTAACAAAAAAGAGAACCCCCTCCCCTTCTCTCCTTCTGCATCTCAGTAGCCTCTTTTGTTCAAAAAACACTGCTGCAAAGTTCACGTAACCATCTCCTGATAAGTTGTTAAACTAGTGTATCAACATCTTGCCTTCCTGTCTCACGCTGGGCCAACATGACCAAATAAAGAAAGAAGTTGAACCACGACGCCGAGGAAGACTACGGCCTTCATCTTCATGACCACCAGAGGGACAGAGACGACCCCCTAGCAACAGTGCGCGCAGTCGCAGAATATACCAGGATGTGCTGCGTAATCCCGGAATTACCAAGATATAAAGAGGGACCCTGGGGGCGGTGAGGTGCACGCCGTTGGCGGAGCCGAGACTCCCCGGCCGCCCAGCGCTGTTTTGCTTGCTGTTGCTTACTCAATAAATTCCTTTCTATTATTAATGCAATGCTCTCTGAAAATTAATTAAGGGGGCAACTTATAACAATATACAACTTTTAGGCAGCCCAACGATAGACTCAATGTGGGTTTCTGTACCACTCCTAATGAGCTGTGCCACAAATCTCTTGCAGCATGGAGTGTTCCCACAACTCGTTAGCATGGGGGCCTCACGGGCTAACAGTCAGTAGACCTCAAGGAGGTACTAGTGGCTGCGTACTACAACCAGTAAAGACAAACTAATAACACGCTCAAATACTGGATGCGCTCAGGCATGCAGGGTGTGCATGAATTCAGGGATCCTAGGGGCATGCTCCGGAGGGCTGATAACTGCTTCACCTCACACCAGCCTCCGTTGATTGCTGACTTAAAAACAGCAAATCTGCTTTTGAGGGTGGCCTTGGTCTACATGACATCCTCATCAAAGCAGTTGTGCTTGTTTTCTTGGTTTTACTCCAGTAATTAGTATGAGGGAGCTTTCTAACTTACAAATATAGTACTTTGGGGAGGAGCTCAATTTCCTCACCCCCACATTTTTCCCCTAGGAGCTGAACGCTATATACTGTTTTTGCCAAATAAACTGAGTTTACATGCTTGTCACAGGCAGCGTGTCTTCAAATAGCTGGCTAACATTTACACTGAGAAAAAGCCTTGCAGTCCTAGCTTCAGTTGGACGGAAACAAAAACTTTAGTTTCATTTTCTGGTCTTATGATGGCACACTGCAAAGGAGAAGTGGTGTGTGCAACGTACAGCATTTCGAGGTGCACCGGAACAAACACAAATGTCCAATTAAACAGGCAGATTCAAGACGCCGGTGCGTTTCCTGCTGCCTCTTTCCCATTTTGAAGGTCTCATTTTTCAGAAAAGGATGCAAACACCGAGGTAGAAACTAAAACGTGCTTTTATGAGATAAAAGGGCAATCAGCTGTTTTTACCACAGACCTGCCAGGTCTCAACTTTTGCTGTCTTTCTGCTGCACTTGCAGACATCCTTTAAAAACGATTTTGTGACAGGACCTTTTTGCAAGTGTACTTTAATTTGCAAGTATATGTTAACGAAGCATTTGCCCGTGGCCTCCTTTGCCCTGCTTACGGCTCCTCACAGTTAATAAGTAACGTGAAGAGAAGGAAGAACTGGACCTTAAACACATTAAGAACTGAGTGTTATCATTTTTGGACAAATATCATGATAAAAGAGCAGGTTTTGCTACCTCCAAACCTTGGGTTTGCAAACCCCAAACACTGCTCCTTGACGCCTTGAGTGGGACAACTGAACTAAGAAGAAACGTCTCCTAATTTCTGACCTAAACCCTGTCTGTTTTTTAGGTGTGATTGGCACAAGGACCTAAACCCCTGTTTTTTTGGGGGGGTGACTGGGACAATGACCTAAATCCCTGTTTTTTAGGGGTAAAAAGGCACAAGGCAGGCGAACTGGGGATGGAGCAGGGGTGGCTGCCTCCCTCCCGATGAGGGAAGGGAATTCCCGGGCCGCACAAATCCCCTGGGTTCCATCGCCACAAGCTGCCCGTTAGGGGACGAGGCGGGTGCGGAGTGGGGCGGAGCCCTGGGGGGCCACCAGGCCGCGGCCTCTCCCCTGGGCCTAGGCCGCAGGGATGGTGGCGGGTAGGCCGCGTTGCTATGGCAACCACGAGCCAATAGGGAGCGCGGCGCGGGTGGGGCCTCGCCGGGAGCGCAAATCAGCATCGAGGGCCGGGAGGAAGAGGCGGGACCGAGCGCGGGGGCCCAATCGGAGCAAGGGGCGGAAAGGGAAGGCGGGAGGAGAGGGCCGAGGGAGCCGTGAGCGAAGCGGGTAGGGAAGCGCGGCCAATCGCGAGCCGCCCTTCAGGGGGCGAGCGCGGGCCTTGAGCGCATCAACCAATCAGCGGAGAGAAAGGGCGTTCCCAACCGCCCGAAGGCGGCCGTTCTTCCGGGCGGACCAATCCCCGCGCGAGCCGGGGGCCCGCCAGCCAATCGGGAGGCGGTGAGGGAACAAAAGGGGCTTTCCAAGCCGCCGGCCCCTTTCCGCTCAGCGCAATTTCACATGACGCAACGGTTGGAGGAAGAGGGCCGCGGGCCGTAGCCGCCGCCATTTTGTGAGCGCCCGGGAACGGAGCCGGCGGCCGGCCGAGCGGAGGCGCGGCGGCACCCGCGGCACCGGCACCAGCACCTCAAGCAGCGCCGGCGGCGGCGGCGGCGGGAGGGAGCCGCGGCCCGAAGGATGCGGTAGAGGAAGCCCAGCGGCAGCGGCGGGGGGGGCGGCATCGCTCGGCGGCGGAGGCGGCGGCAGCATAAAAAAAAAAAAAAAAGAGAGAGAGAAAAAAAAAAAAAAAAAAGAAAGGGGGGAGATCTCGCGGGGAGGGGGCTGTCTGTCGGTCGGTGGGGGTCGGGGCGCCCCGGTCGGAGGAACATGTCGGCCCCGCCGGAGGGCAGCGCTGGTAGCAGCGAGGCCCGGGAGGACGCGTGTCGCGATTACCAGTCGTCGCTGGAGGACCTGACGTTCAACAGCAAGCCGCACATCAACATGCTGACCATCCTGGCTGAGGAGAACGTGCCCTTCGCCAAGGACATCGTCTCCCTGATCGAGGCGCAAATCGCCAAGGTTTTTATATTCCACCGACTCCTACTCCTACCTATACTGCTGGGGGGATAAACCGGCCCCGGGGGCTGAGGGATAGGGGCGGCCTCCGGGGAGGGGGTGGGGGGGGGGAAAGGAGGAGAAGGGTGTGGGGGAGATGGCCCGAGGAGGGGTGGAGGGGTGAAGCTGACCCGGAGGAGGAGGAAAGGGGGGAGATGAGGGCCTGGAGGAGGGGAATTAGGGCAGGAGAGGGGGAGGAGGAGGGGCCGAGGAAGGGTGGGGGCGGTTGGGCTGAGGGCTCGCAGGCAAACAGGGAGAGGGGTGGGCTAGGTAGGGGTGAGCAGCGAGGGCATGGCTTTCCCGGAAAACAGGAAGCCTGGAGTTTTTTGTTATTATTTATTACTGGGGAGAAGATCAGGATTTGGGGTCGCTGCGAGGGGAGCGGGGCTCAGGCGGGGTCAGGGAGCACGGGAGCTCGTCCTAAGCACCGCGGGGCTTCAGTAACAAGGCTGCTGCTTCCCCCCAAACCCCATCCACCCCAAAGAAAAACCATAGGGAGCAGGGGACTCGAGGGAGGGGAAGGGCCCCCCCAGCACCCAGCCACAGAGGAGGGGTGTCGGTAGCAGGGGGGGGAGGGTTTGGGACTTGCCCCCACTAAAAGCCGCTGGGGGGGGGGGGAGGAAAAAAAAAAAAAGAAAAATAAAGAGGGCAAAGCGTGGCTGGCGAGCGGAGGAACCCCGTGGAAATAAATAGCAGGCAGCACAACATGGCGGCCCGGCAGTGACTGGGCAGCAGCACCTCGCCCTCCTCCATGGGTTTCCCCCTTCCCCGGAGCCAGCGTTGAGTGTCTGGAAGCTGGTGGTATAGTCCTCAGGCCTTGCATTTAAGCGATTTTCTACCCTTAGATGAGTACCGCGATTAGTAGGGAGGGCCTGGGCGGGAGATATTGTGGAGTTGTTTCTTTTTATTTTCTGAGTAGTTCGAAGGAACGGAAATAAGATGGAGTTTGTAGCACGGGAGTTGTCCGCTTTAGAAGGACTAAATTTAACCATTAAGTATCGCTTTAAGCATCATTTTAAGTATAAAATACATTTAAGTATATTATAGTTCAGAAGATAAGGTTATTTTCCCAGTGTGGTCCCTATGGGATATTAACTGCGGGGTGTGGGGAGAGGCACGACACTTATCTGTCAGAAAAGTTTGTGGGTGAAAGGTGATCATCTGCTCCTGGTAGAGAAGTGTGTGCGTGGTGGTGATGGGGGTTGTTTTGCTCTGCCTGCTTAGAGAAACTTAGAGAAAATTATGTGGGCTTGGGATGACCTGTTTGGATTTCAGGTGGTCTGTGCCCAGAGTAAAAGCTAGTATTGTGTGTGGATCTAATTCATCGTGGCTAGAGAAGTTTATCGGTTGAGGATGGGGAAGAAGTAATTCTCCCTGACTGTAGAAACTGCAGCAGCCTGTAGGATCCTAACATGGCGTCTGAAAGGCACATGATATAAAAAGAAGGGAAAGAGGAGGCTCCCTCTGAGCCCAGCCCAGGCAGTTGCTGACATCAGTCAGCCACAGCACATGGATGGGGGTTTGCCGCACCTTTTTACCAGGACCTTTTTATAAGAAAAGCGTTCTTCTTTCAGTCCGCCCCGATTCCTGCCAGTCACCCCTCCCCCGTTGTGTCCCTTGCTCCCTCTGATACCAGGTGTTCGTAGGCTTTTTTTCCTTTTGGCTTTAAATCATGGTTTATAATGGTGAGAATTGTACTATCTAATGACGGGGAGGGAAGGATCTCTTACGTTATTTAATCTATCTTTCTATCAATGCAGGATGGCTCTTTAGTGTTCCACAGACCTCTTCCAGTCTAGTTTTAAATGCTGCCAGTGGCCAAGTTTTGCCATTCCTTGGGGAGGTGACCTCAATCTAATAGATCTCACCATTATATCTCCTAAAGGGCAGTGGATGTATATAACGTAACTTGTGATAATATCAATGCTGTCAAATTTCTTCATTTCTGGGTGATTTAGAGCCTGCCCTGAAGTGTGTTTTTAAAGATGTCTTAAATCCTGTATCAATGGATAGTTTTGCCTAGTTACTGTTTGTGACTGTGGTTTATTCAAGGCAAGTTCTTAGTTGTTTTTGGGAAAGTGATCTCCTTTACTAAGCCACTTTTAAAAAGTGTTGCCTGGAGACAGTTTGTTTAGTGTAAAACTTGAGTGGTCTGCTTTACAATTTAATAAATGGTTCTGAAATGTGTGACTGGTATTATAAAATCTGTAAATAAAAAGTGTGAAATATGTATTTGTCTTTTTATTTACCATTGTATAGTGCAGAATTTGTTTCCAAGACCCATTCTGTATACAAGGTTATTTTTTAAACAAATTTTTTCACAAGTTTGTGACTTGGGGTTCAATTACCAGATACGATTTTTTTAAAGGTTGAAACCTTTGAGGAAACTAATAATAATAATAAAAAAAAGCCACACATTTCCAACAATAGCTTTCATACATTTTTTGAAAGAACAGTGGGAATTATGTGATGAAGTTTTTAATATCAAGCTGAGAAACACAGAGTTAGCATTCTTCTGTGTTCTGGTGGTTATGTGGAGCCTCCCTGCCTTTTGGTTAGCGTCATGTGGGTCTCTTTCTTGCTAGGGGATGCTGTGTAGATCGCCTAAAAACAAAATACATTCAAATCTGGGACTCTGTTGTGTGGTTATTGGAATGTGTGCTAGATAGCTTGACATAATAAACATTTCCAGAAGTGAAGGTTTAAATATTTAAGTCCTGGTTCTTAAAATGTAACACCTGAGTAGCATATCTTTGAAGCAGGAGACCCTGCTGAACTTGTGATTCTGTGTCATATTTTGAAGTAGGCCTCCTCACTAGATTCAGTGTTTCCCTGTATGTTTGTTTTTAAACAGTCTGATGGGTAATGAAGGTGACAGTTAAACTTGCTACCGTGCCTTTGCTACTAAGTGAATGCCTTTGCTACTAAGTGAATGCCCCAGCGTCTCAAACTCTAAACTTAGTGGAGGGTAGTGAGCTACTTCCATGCGCTGGTGAAATGGAAGAATATAGTGTGCTATGCCAGTAGCTCTTGGGCATTGGTGCTGCTGAGACAGTTCTTTGTTTCCCTAAAAGCTGACTTTGAAAGTCAGAAACTCTGCGCTTTTTTTTTTTTTTTTTTAATAAAGGAAGGCATTCAGAACTTAGTGTTTTTAATGTGCCATTGTGTAGGCTGCATTAAAGAAGAAACCAGTATTTCACAGCCATTTTAATAGTTTTACAGCCTGGGTTGGAGCATTGAGGCTAGAGAGGTGCCCTTATTCTAACCACTTGCATAGTAGCTTGTTTACGGCTCAGTATTAAGTCAGTATGCTCAGCTCTGTGGTAATACAAGTGGTGTAAAATATTTTTATGTACCACAATTAATTGTAGGTAGCTTAACTGCACTTTTCTTTCCACGTCCAAAAAATGCCACCTGCCTATTACGTTTTTCAGTATGCTCAGAGGCAGTGATCCCCCCCCAATTAACAAGAAACCAACCTTTCCAATGTAAGTTTCAGGCCATGGTAAATTAATACACATGTAGGGGTGAGGAAACAATGTGATTTACCCCTATAAAAGTACTGTTGCCCTTCTGTGAACCACCTTAATGGGGAAGGAAGAATTGTAAAGCAAGAGCACTTCACACACTTGTCTGGACAATGGGGCTGTGAAGTAAGGCACTAACAGGGTAGCCTGTCCTGTTTAAAATGAGTGGTGAAGTTATTCTGGTTTTATCCTGAGTTTACTGGATGGTGAATGGGACTTAAAAGTTGGAGTGGATGCTCCTCTAAGGGGATCGCGGTCAACACGCAGCTTGTGGTGTTGTCTTTCACGTTGTCCTCTTCAACAAGTCTGTGTACTTGCTGGTGCTTTCTGGAACTTTGCTGCGCCTTCTGCTTGTGAAAGCCCATGGTGGGCGTTAAAAACACCTTGATTTGGGCCAGTAGTGCTTGGTGTACATTAGAAGTTGCTGTAGCAGTCCAGTGTCACCACACTTCTAACACACAAACTTGCTACAAGTTTTGAATGTGGATTTAAAAACAAACAAACAAAAAACCAAACCAAGCTGCCTCTTGTAGCAAAGATGTGTCCAGAATATGAAGACTTCCGTCTGTGAAAATCATGGTTGCAGTTCCTGAGCTTCTCTGTGTCTTTACCGGGTCGACTTGATGATTGAGTTCTGTCTGGATTTAGAACTTTGTTCTTACCGCACATCTAACTGAAAACCTGACTGTTGCTATCGACAAGTGTCAAGAAAGAATGGGACTCATTGCTCCGTTCGTTTGGATTACAATGCAATAGTTGCGACCTATTCTACGTGTAGTATATAAAAAGACTGTGATACTCAACATATAATCTACGGCTGCAGAAGTTCACTAATTTGGGCTGTTTGCCAGAAGTCTGACTTGTGTTCTGTGAAATCCCAAAAAGCAAGCATTCAGGAGGTCCGAATTATAAACAATTTTTAGAAGTTCCTTGAAGTTCTAACAATGTTTTCCTGCTAACTTAAAATTACTTTCTCAAGTGGGTTTTGAGAGGTTACACTCAGTACACTAGCAGTAATACTGTCTTTTGGGCTTATTTTTTTCTTTTTTCCTTTTTTTTTTTTTTCCCAAAGCTTTGAGACAAACAGAATAACCTAAGGTGTTCCTTTTTTTTTTTTCCTGTGATAGACCCACTGCATTGTACTTTGAACTGAGTATTGATTTTCCAAATTAAGTTTTTGTATATAAAAAAAAAAAATCCCAAGCAAATCCCTTGGTGTTTATAGTGGCAACCAAAATGAGAGGTCTGTATTTCTGGGATTGGTAATCCCTTTATTTAAATAGCTTAAAATATGTTTTGTTGTACTAAACTTCTCAGTTTCTTCTTATTACTCCAGGCTCCTGCATCAGAGAAGCTCCCTGTTATGTACCTTATGGATTCCATTGTCAAGAATGTGGGAAGAGAGTATCTTACTGCATTTACTAAAAACCTAGTTGCAACATTTATTTGTGTATTTGAAAAGGTATATATGCTTTCAGAAAAGTTCTGTATTCTAAGCAATATTGTTCCTGGTAAAATAAATACCTGCTTTCAGTTTTGGGTTTTCTTGGGTGGTAAACCATAAGAATTAATCGGTTTTTATTAATCTCAGTATGTATCTATAATGTGGATGGGTATTTCTGTTGTAAGTTAAGTTAGCCAAAAATATAAAGTCTTACTTAATTTGGTTCCTATACTTCTGTAATTTTTCTATCCAGGCAAGATTTTTCTAATTTGTTTTGGTTACTGTTACCTGGATGGAGTTTTTGTAATGTACAGAGCAATTAATTATGAATTGATTTTTTTTTTTTTTTTTAAGATAGTAAATAGCCTTTATGTCAGGAGTATACTGAGAATCAGTTTCACAGAGATTTCTCAGAGCTCTCTTCCCGCTCCTGTAGTTAGATTTGTCTGATGTACATAATTTTTGATGTACAAAATGAGTGTGTGAACTATGGAGAATATCACTAACACCTGCTACTCTTTTGGTGGTCTGTGATTTAAATATTAAATATATATATGTGGGGGAGAAGGCCCTAAGAGTGTATTGCTGTTACATTACAAATACATTCTAATTTAATTCAAACTGCCACATTTTTTTTCTCTCAGTTTTTAACCACAGAAAAGTAATTGCTTATTCTTCAGTGAGGAAGGCAAATCCAAGTCCATTTTTTGAAAGATTGGACTTGAAAGGCTTTATGTTGGATCTGAAATGAAGGGTTAACTTCTGTGGTATGCTGTATGCTCTAAGAACGCAGTGTCTCATATGAATGAGATGAGTGGAGCTTTGCATATTTATTTTTACATACCAGGGAGTATCTGTGATCCTAGTATGTTTTCTATACGGTTTTCACATGTATAATGCATGGCTAAATAAGGAATAGATTTTAATAATGACCACAGAAAATTTAAACTCCTGTGTGTAGTGTAGCTAGATAGACATTCACTTGTTTTTCCAGTATTAGGTTGTGTTCTTCACTGAGTTGCATTTAAATTTCTTGCAGCTGAAGCTCTGGATAATAACTGATTTTCTGAGTTTGGTAGCGTAACTGTCTACTAAGCAAACTAGAGCCATTGAATTTGTATTAATTGTGTAGAGTGGCAGTCACTTCAGATAACTTAATTGATGGTATTACAAGGTGGAATTCTAGTTACTGACATTGTTAAAAGCATTTGTTTTATCAGTAAATGGTCACTAAGGTATCTTTAAACACGTAATGAAATCAGAAACTTGCTCAGTCACTACAGCACCTGTCGTGGTCTACTTCGTACCCACTCATTGAAAATTGTATAGATGCATCCTCCCACTCCCTATAGCTACGTATGAATTATTTTTGTTGATACACCCTCCCTCTTCAAAGAACCTCTGAACTTTCTGAACTTCTGGACAGTATGTCTTGCTGTAAAATGTTAACACACAACTGCAGCAACAAAGGGTCTCCCGGGTCAATACTTCATGATTGAATTAGAATATTCACAGTAGGACAGCTTTTGTCTTCCAGTGTTTTAAATTTATTTAAATTAACTACTTGAGTTATGAGATGAACAGAATTTTGCTTTGATGTAAATTTCTGACTTACCTGTCAGGAGATGATTCAATGTAATTGTGAAGAGAGAAAAAATGGGAGGCAGTACTGCAAATATGCTTGATTTGTGGCTCAGATAGTTCTACTGCAAAATCAGACCTGAAATGTAGTTGAGTTCATTTTAGCTAATATACATTTTGTTGGATTTGTTAGGGAAAAAAGCAAAAACCTTCAGCGATCAAACAGCTGAACAAAACACCTTTTCTGTTCAGAAAATTCATTGTTCTCTGACTTGTTTGCCATTGATCTATGCCATTCAGCACAAACACTTGAATAATGTATCATCTCAGAGGCTGCTGCCTTTCGATATTTTTGTTACTGTATTTTCTTTTTCACAGAAATTGGCCAAGTAAAGTGAGAATTTTGGTAATGGAAAAGTTGAAAGAAAATTCTCAGAGAAATGGTAATACGCAATAAAACTTTCAAATGGCCTTGAAATGACAATTCCACATCTGAGTTTGTTACCAATTCTGTTGGGGTAGATGTAAAAATCTGCTTTGCTTATAAGTTCTGTATAGCCAGTTCATGGTGTTAAAATGATAAAACTGATAAGAATATTAAACAAATGAAGCCTTAAGTTCTACAGAAAAATTTTAGAAGTTGTTTTATATTAACTTAACAAGCCATAGAATTGTTTTATTGTTTTAGGTGGATGAAAATACTAGGAAAAGTTTATTTAAATTACGCTCCACATGGGATGATATTTTTCCTTTGAAGAAACTATATGCCCTTGATGTCAGAGTCAACTCATTAGATCCTGCTTGGCCAATTAAACCTCTGCCCCCAAATGTGAATACTTCTAGCATCCATGTGAATCCTAAGTTTTTAAATAAATCGGTAAGTTTTTATTCCTACTGTATGAGCAGATGGTAATATATGTAGTTTTCATTGTTTGTATGCTGTTTTTTTGACAATTTAGTATATTAAGAATGAAGCATCTGATCTTTGTAGACAGGTAAGAGCAATTTCTTAACTAAGAATATTTGATGGGTTTGGTTTTTTGTATTTCAAAACTGAATCCTAGATTTCTGAACATTGATATACTAAATAGCATATTTAAACTTGTCACACCGGGGAATTTCTCACGGAGCAAAAGTTCTTAAAATGTTTTATATTTTGCATTAGAAAAGCAATACACAAAGTCCCAGTGTTGGGTCACAATAACAGAGGAGATAGTTAGCTGATTCCATTAAGATTTTATGTGTAACTTTTTTCTTATGTTTCTTTTTAGCCAGAAGAATCTACTGCACCTACCTCTGCTGTCACTTCTGGTGCCTCTACTCCTCCAGCTGTTCCTGAAATACAGAAGAATTTGACACAAGAGCAACTGATAAGGCAGCAATTGCTTGCAAAGCAAAAACAGTTGTTAGAACTTCAGCAAAAAAAATTAGAGCTGGAGCTGGAACAGACTAAAGCACAGTTGGTGAGTAGGGTAGTTGATGAAATGTCCATACTTGGGTCTCACTTGGATAGCACCTTAGCTATACAGGTAACTGCAGTAAATTACGTTAGAAAAGTGTAGCTCTTGTAGGACTAGAGCAATGCAACTTGTTCTGGTGTTCTAGACCAGTATTTGTTACCTACAAATTGTAAGAATTGCACTCAAAACAGGTTTAAAAGAAGCTTTTGTGTTCTGTTAATAACTTCTCTCCAAAATAATGTGTGTTTGTGATCCTAGTTTTGCACCTCTTCCTGTGATTCACCACAAGACAGACTTTTTCAAATATATTTGCTTTAAAAGGAATAGCATTTCTTTATAGAACAAGGAATTCTGTTCGTTAGCAATACAAAGGCAGTTTCCTCACTGGGTCAGTTTTGTTTAATGCCAACATCTGAAGGTGGTGGTGAAGTTGTGTTTTTTTACATTCATAATAGAAAGTCCTCTTGTTATGAGTGTTAATGATAGAAAATAAACATCTTAGAAGTTTAGGGAAAAAAAATCAGATCTGTCAGTTTAGTTGTCATGAATATGTTGAATATATAGAAAAACTAATGCTGTAATGAGAACATGTGCTTAGGTTATGTATTTTGCTGCATTGACATTGCATTGATTTTGCATTGTAACTTGATCTTCTCTGAAGGTACTGCATTCTTTTAATGCCTGTGATTAGCAATTAATTGGTCATTTTCAGTTAAATGGCTGAATCTTACATAACTACCTTACAAGTGTTTTCTATTTATAGTTTTGTTTTCAAGTCCGAACATGAGTATCTCTGGGTAGGAGTTGTATCATGCAGGTTAATGCTGTTTTTTCCCCCCTGTTTCAGGCTGTTTCTCTTAGCGTTCAACAAGGATCATCTACTATAGCTTCAGTTCCAGCACCTTCCAAGCCACATGTGTCTCAGACACCTCATATGACAGTTAAACCACCTCATCAGACTTCTGTGCAATCCGAAAAAATCAAACCATCCCCAAGTCCTCCACTTCATGATATCAAAATAGTAAATAGGGATCCTCGACTTAATAGGATGGCTCAACATTCTTCTCATGCTAAAGATCAATCTCATAGGAAAGAATTTCCACCAAACACAACCAGTCAGTCTGATACCAAGGCAAGCAAAACATCACAGGCTGAAAAACAAAACTCCACAAAGCAAGAGAAATTGAAAGCAGGTGAAAAAATACAGAAGAAAGAGCTTGATCAGTCAGAAGCAAAATCTAAATCACCATCTCCTTTGAAAAACAAGTTACCCAGTACTAAAGATACTAAAAACCAGGAAAGTGAAAGCACAAAAGTATCTGAAATCAGTAAACGGGATCCAAGACTGAAAAGACATCTTCAGGAAAAGCCAGAGGGCAAGGAGGATGAGGTGAAAGAGAAGAGGAGAAATGTAGAGAAAAAAGAAAAAGAGGAACATAAGACATGTGAACATAGACCAGTAGGCAGCAGAAATAAAGTAGTTAATGGTGTTGTTCAGAAACAAGACACACCTACAGAAGAATCAGAAAAACAGGGTGGAAAACAAGGGAGATCAAGTAACAGAAAACGGTCACGGTCACGCTCTCCTAAGTCACGGTCACCATCTACACATTCTCCAAAAAGAAGAGAGAGGAGATCACCCAAAAGAAGACTCAGAAGCTTATCTCCCACTTCGTCAACTCCTAAAATCGGAAAGATACGTCAGATAGGTCCTAAGCAGTCTCATGTTGAAGAACCCACACAGGCAGCAAGAGATGAAAGAAATTCTAATAAGCGGAACGTGAAACAAGAGGTGCGAGATCCACGGAGAGTGAAAAAAGCCCAAGAAGACAGGCCTCAAGAAACAGCAAGTCAGCATTCTACAAAAGCTTCTCCCGATCCAAAGGAGAATGCAGAAAACTGGCAGGGATCCAAAGCAGGCAAGAG
The DNA here is from genome assembly GCF_047663525.1 of Anas platyrhynchos. Lineage (NCBI taxonomy): Eukaryota > Metazoa > Chordata > Aves > Anseriformes > Anatidae > Anas > Anas platyrhynchos. Next base: position 201,170,232 of record NC_092587.1, read on the forward strand.
GTGGAAATCTGGTTGGGAAGAAAACAAAAAGTAAGTTACCATCTTTTAAACAGGTTATGTCTGAAGTCAGTGGAAATTCTACTTACTGCTGCCTTCAGTGTAGTCAGATTTTAAGAGGAAATGTTCAGGTTGTCAAAAATTGTCGATGAAGTTTCTTATCTTATTTGTAGTTAGAGAAATTATGCCTACTAAGATGATTGTGATGTTTTGCCATGATCATTTCTAATAGGGATGTAACAGGCATGTCCTGAATAAAGAAATAATTTATATTTTAAATATGTTCCTGTTTTCAGCTCGCAGCAGAGTGAAGAGCACCAAGCACTTGGTAAAGCTCCTCACCAAAGACACCGGGAAAACTGGACTGCTGCTAAAGGAATTTTATCACCCCGAGCACCAAAGCAGCAGCACAGGTTAAGTGTGGATGCCAATTTACAAATTCCCAAAGAATTGACATCTGCAAGCAAGAGAGAATTACTTAAAAAGGTAATGCTAATTAGCTTGTCTTCGTAGAAGAGTCCTGGATGTAGCTCTGCTTTTCTTTTTAGAAATCTAAACTTCAACTTTATGTTACAGGCCAATGATCGCTTAGCATCTGGTGAAATAACTCAAGATGAATTCCTCATGGTAGCTCATCAGATTCGACAGCTGTTCCAGTACCAGGAAGGGAAGCACAGATGTAATGTGTGGGATAGCCCTACAGAGGAGAAATGTGTTTTGAAAAAGAAACCTCTTCTATCTGATGCAGAATTAACATACTACGAACACAAAGCTAAATTAAAAAGAACCCAAGTTCAGCATTCATTATCAAGGCTTGATCTGTTGGATCCCGATGATATTTTGGATTATCATTTACCTGATGCGTTGCTTTCTGGAATAGAATGTGAGCAAGCAAAAGCAAAGCGTGGAGTACAGTTTGACAGAAAAGAGCCATTTGGAGAAAGATCTAGGAGGCATTCTCCTGTAAGTGGCACTAACAGACCTTTTCCTGATAACCTTTCACCGCTTGAGAGTCGACGAAGACTTGAGGAACAAAATGCTACTAAAGGAGCAAGAGGTTCTAAAACATTCGATCCTTATGACAGCTGGGGAGAATCAGAGGAATTTAGAGATGCTCTCAGACAACAGGGAAAAGGCACACCGGAGTTCCAGAAAATAGATGGTGATGCAATCTGCAGATTTGATAATCGTGAAGAAAGACAGCTTCTCGGGCAAGCTGGTATGTTTTTTTGCCTTATTTTGCAGATGTTAAATAATCTCAACGTTTTGGTGGGTGGTTATATGTTGCTTTTTTTTTTCAGGTGTTCGAGAGGAACCAAGATCGCCATTCAGTGAGCGTTTCAAAAGAGCTAGATATGAAGATCTGGAGAAAGCACCATTTCCAGAAAGTCCAGTAGCAAGATTTGGAGGCATTGAAGCCAAGCAGAGAATAAGTGCGCTAATGGAAGACAGACCTCTATTCGATGGCTCACCTAGACAACCTCCTGCAAGGGTTGGGGTAGATGGACCGGGAAGTCCTTTTGGTGATGGTCCTGCTGCTGGTTCAGCTTCTCGAATTGATGGGCCACCTGGACAGGCTGCTCTGAGATTTGAGGGGCCGTTGGTCGGAGCAGGTGCATCACAGTTCGATGGACCGCTGGCGGGGGCAGGGGGAGCAGGAGCCCTGAGATTTGAGGGGCCACCAGGGCAGCTGGCAGGGGCACTCAGATTTGAAGGACCCCCAGGACAGGTTGGAGGAGGAGGTCCACTGAGGTTTGAGGGCCCTCTTGGGCCTTTGCGCTTTGAGGGTCCTGCAGGCCAGCCTGTAGGTGGTCCTAGATTTGAAGGACCTGGAGTTGGTCTCAGGTTTGACGGACCCCGTGGTCAGCCTTCAGGTGGTCTCAGGTTTGAGGGACCCCATGGTCAACCTCTGGGGCCTCGAGGTCAACCAGGGGGTGGTCTCAGGTTTGAGGGACCCCATGGTCAGCCCTTGGGGCCTCATGGTCAACCAGGGGGTGGTCTCAGGTTTGAGGGGCCACATTTACAGCCCTTGGGGCCCCATGGTCAACCTGGAGGTGGCCTCAGATTTGAGGGGCCACATGGGCAGCCTATGGGGCCACATGGACCATCAGGGGGTGGGCTCAGGTTTGAGGGGCCACATGGACCTCCAGGTGTAGGTCCTAGGTTGATTGACGGACCAGTACACCAGGGAGCTGGTGGACTTAGATTTGATGGTCCTCTGGGACGGACGGGTCCAAGATTCGATGGCTGTCATGCTGGATTTGATGGTCAGCCTGGACAGCTATCTCTTTTGCAAAGATTTGACGGAATTCATGGACAGCCTGGCCCAAGATTTGAAAGGGCACCTGGCCAGCAGGGACAGGCACGATTCGATACAGCCATACCTCAAAGATTTGATGGTCCTCACCAGCCAGCCTCAAGGTTTGACCTGCCCCATGGCCTTCAAGGTGCACGGTTCGAAAATGTAGCTAACCATCCTGCCTCAAGATTAGAAATGTCGCCGTATGGACAAGGTGGTCCGTTCGGTGATCATCCCAGCCAGGGCTACAATGGACCATCTCATGGGATGCAGTTCCAGAGGCCTGACATATTTGATGGTTCGCCAGGACCAAATTTCAATGGGCCAGCTGGCCCAGGAGCACAGAATTTCTCATTGAGAGCATCTGGACATTATTTTGACGAAAAAAACCTTCAGGGTCCTCAGTATGGAGGCTTCAATAGTATGGCAGTGGGAAGTAATCAGGTAAGAATTATTGTTGTAAATAGTTTGCTTGCAGAAGTATTGATGTGTAGATAATTAGCAGCTTTTCTTTCTCTAAAAAACATATTTTTTTTGAAGAGCTGGCACACTGGGAGACAGTTTCAGACTTAAAAATGTCATCCTTCTGTAGAATCTGGATGAGTCAAGAAGGGCATGCACTGTTATTTTAAGATTTTAATTTTTTTTAAATTAACAGATCTAATCATTTTGTAGGTGAGAATATGAATGAAATTAGCATTTTTAGTTTGAAAACAAATCTAGGTAATTGGAAGTCTGGCATTTTCATTAAACTTGAACAGGGCGAGCGCTATAAATCATGACTGATGATACAAGTGAATATAAATAATTAATTTTTCTAAAGAGGTGTAGAATTAGGATGGACCAGAAATAATCTTACTGTCTTTTTGGAGATTATAGTGCAGGTGACAAGCCAGTAGTAACAGACACCCATAATTTGGGGGAACTGAGAAAGATGCAGACATTGTTAAATACAGTTTTTGAAAAACAATCTTGGCATCAGCATGCTTTGAGTTTAGTTGTCTTTCCTACTGCCAGTTAGAAATGCTTTCTTCAAAAGGAGAAAATAACCGTACATCAATCAAAATGATAACATTTCTTCCAGTAGACCGCAGATTTTAGAGGGTGTTTTTTATTTGGGGTATAACTGAACACAGAGAGTTAACAACAGCAGGTAAAATGTCCGTCTAACCTCAAACAGGATCAAATTTTAATCAATGTAAACCTTTTCTAGTAAATCCAGAAAGCAATTTCAGGAAAAAAAATACAATCTCTAAAATTATTTTTGTGCATGTAGTTTGCTGCAGCTGGGTTGCTGCAACCTTCAGAATGCATTTCATACAGTAAATACTATTTCAGTTATAGAAAAAAATAATAGTGACCTTTATTGATGGTTGTTTATCAGTTTAACTTTTCTGATGAGCTCTGTTTTTGTGAAAAGGATCAACTTGAATTATTGTGCTTGGAAAAACGTGTTTAAAGGCTGGATAAGCAGAAAGAAGAAAAGTTTTTTTTTGTTTTTTTTTTTTTTTCTTCTTTTCGTTTAAATGTTAGGCAAAGTAAATATGCTTTTTGATTTTTTTTTTTCTGACGGGAAATGAAAACAATGGAAAGGTTACTTAGCCATTTGTGGACCCTTCAATACTGAATTGACATAGTTCACTAATGGAAGGATTTTAATATTTATAACAGTATTGAGAAATTTGTAGAAATTACCCTTATTTTGGAAAAAAAAATACAATTCAAAGAGTGCTTAAATGTTTACTTTTACAGGTTTCGCTCATGTCTGCTCAGCTAGGACCGTATGGCCAAGGTCAGCAGTATTTGCCAAATCCTGGAAGCTTTGTTCAGAACCCTGCAGGTACCAAACAGTTAACTTCCTTTTGTTTCTTTCGGACTGTTCTGTTTGCTAGTGGACACAAAAAAAATAGCTTTCTGGTTTGTGGTGGTGTACTGGGTCTGTGTGGACTAAGGGAAATCCTGGTGAGGTGGCAGTAGATGTTGTTTCTGGAGTACTTTAATCTCGTTAGGGGCTTCCCTCAAACCGTGAAGGCTTTCATTAGTTTTTCATTAACCATATGGCTTTAGTATGTAGTTGTGCTAAAACAAAGCAAAACAAAGTTTTGGTCTGCTTTTCTGATGGCAGAAAGGTACCAGTTTGTAGGTCTGGCTTGCATTTGTCAGGTTGTATAAATTGTCAGGTTGTATAAACTTTCCAAGTGTATGAATTGGTTAGTAAAAATCTTGAAACAAGTCATAAATAATTGAAGTACATTGGTCCTGGTGAAATATTCAAGGATAAAATGAGAAAATACTGTGTTTCAACAAGCAGTATCCAGTAGAAGTCTCTTTACAAGGCTGTGAGCATAGAGAGCACTTCAAAAAACTTGCATTACAAAGGAAGTTGTTGAAAGGGAAGAAGTAAGTCCAAAAATAGATATGAAGCAAACAGTGGATAAATAGTTTGAAATAAAAAACAGTAAAAAAAAAAAAAAAGTAAAAAGTAGATAAAGAATTTTTTTTTTAAAGTAAAAAAAAGTAATAAAAGACATAAGGAAAAATGTGTTGTCAAATGTGCTGATAGAAGTTGAAGTAAATTCTTGATGTTAACGTTCAGTCTCCTTGAATATCGATATTTTTCTCTAGGAGGCCTTCCACATTCATATCCTGATAACCACCTTGGCCAGCTTGATGTCAATGAATTGTTTGCTAAACTGTTGTCAACAGGAATTCTCAAACTGTCAAAAACTGATTCCACTTCAGCACGTACGTAGATCCATTATATTCTAACTACTTGGGCTATCCATAGCTGAATTGTAAAGCTAAGTGTGAGAACTTTTGAGTTCTTGCATCTGTTTGTTTTTGTGTTTTTTTTTTTTTGAACTGAGCTTTGTAGGAAAGGATTTGGTGTATGTGAAAGTGAATTACTAACTTTCTAAAATGTGTATTACTTCATGTGTATGCTTAAGCTATTTAGAGCAGCCTATTGTGGTTTTGATACCCTGCCTCAGTAACTCGTTCTTGATTATAATCAATGATTCTTGTCAATTTCTGAAATACTTCTGTCTGAATATTGAGGTTTAATGCTGAAAGCTTAGCTGAAACAGTTTTCCTAAATTGAAATGATGAGTCGTGTACTGTTTTGTGTGTTTTTTAATGTTACAATATGAGACTGACTCAGCTATTATTTATTAATAATATTTATTCATTCATATCATATTTATTAATAAAATAATATTTATTAATTTTTGAGTAAAACAAAAGTAAGGTTCATCAGCACCTTACTTCTTTCTGATAATGTACTGAAATTTTGATGAACTTGCCTTTATTCTTTCTAGAAGTGAATGAAACATCAGCCCAGCCAGCTGCTGAAGAGGAGGATGATGACCAGAGTGATCAAGATGTCCCAGACCTCACAAACTTTGCAGTTGAAGAACTCAGACAGTGCGTATAGTAGCATGAGCTTACACTGCAGTAAGAATAATGGCATGGAAGTATCTAAATAGTGGAACCCAAGACAGTTGAGAGCTTTTAAAAGATGTTATGCCATTTTATGACTAAGAGGATCTGCAAGTTTTGATTGTTACTTCATGACTAAGGATGTGCAGTTTCTGATTGTTGTTAGTCTTGGAGAACTTCAGGAAGGAAAAAGAGGGAAAATGAATGACAGAAAACTTCCCTTTATGCAAATGGAGATGTTGTCGTTTAAGCAGCAAGGCTGTGATACAAAATTAAGTCAGTGTTACTTTGTTATTACTAACTTTGCTACCTCTGTGGTAGTTTGCAAAGCTGAGTCAAATGCTAGTGTTACCATTTTATGCCCTATTAGGTGATGAAGTTAGTAGGCGTGACACTACTAATAGTAGCACATTTCTTATGAATAGTTCATATGAGCCTATTATTTATTCAGATGTTTTCAATTAACTGTTACAAAAATCAGGAATAATTAACTATGTTGCATGCCCTAACCTTATATTAGATTCATGCTTTTCTTCTGCTTCTGCAGTCCTACAAATCAACTTCCTGATAAAGTTCCTACCTGTTTCTTTTCATAAAGATGTTAAAATTTTTTTCCCCTTTTTGTAGGCGTTATGATAGTGTTATTAATCGACTATACACTGGAATTCAGTGTTACTCGTGTGGAATGAGATTTACTACTTCACAGACAGATGTTTATGCCGATCATTTAGATTGGCATTATCGCCAGAACCGCACAGAAAAAGATGTTAGCAGAAAAATTACACACAGAAGGTGGTACTACAGTTTAACAGTAAGTAATGCAGCATATGTCTTACTACATTAAAGGCTGGATTCAGTGTTATACTTTATGTATGTACTTTAGGATTGCAGTTGAAATTGCATTCTCACAGGATTTTTCCTATGGTAAACAATGTTGTATTTGATATTTCAAGCAGTTTTTATAAATGCCTGTCAGAACACAAAAGGCAATTATATGATGAACAATAAGCAGCTGGAAGCTGTTGGTACTGCTTTGGTTGCACCGAGAATGGAATAGAAATAGAAGGAAAAGGTTTTCTGAGTAGTGTAGCGTTGTTGGAAAACATGCACTCTGCTGCATGTTAAAGCATTTCAGTTTCAACGAAGTAAGACCTAAATAAGGTACTTTGGGGTTGTCATTTCTCTTTCCCTTAAATTTGTTTTAAATATTTCTGGCTATTTGTAAGTGTCTGAGTATGAATGAAAACTTTTCCTTAGGATTGGATTGAATTTGAAGAAATAGCTGATCTAGAGGAACGTGCAAAAAGCCAATTTTTTGAAAAAGCCCATGAAGAAGTTGTGCTCAAGACACAAGAAGCTGCAAAAGAGAAAGAGTTTCAGAGTGTCCCTGCTGGACCAGCTGGAGCAGTTGAAGTAGGTTTCAGCTTGCCTGCATTACCCTATGGGCAATTAAGTAGAGTGAAGTCTTGCTGTTGGACCTGTATGCAGCCACTTCATAGGTGTTGCGTTTGTGTTTGTGTCAGATAGCATTAATAACCAGTAGTACAAAAACTTACATGCCTATTGGCATGCAGTCTTTTTATTGAAATCGAAATGGGGGAAAGCATGTCAATTTACTGAATGCTTCCATAGGGGGAGTAAGTTCAGTGAGTTGGAAATGATCCCTTGTGATTTAAGTAATGATTTTTACTGGATTTTTGCTACATTTACGCATTCTTTTTCATTAGATGATAGGCATTAGGACATTAAGTGTTAGGACAAAGAACTATCTGAATCTTCTGACTTGAAAATAATCAACAGATATGTATTTAGGTAGGCAAAATAGTTAAGTAATTAACTACAAATGTTTTATATGGTAAACCTATAAGAAACTAGCTAGTGAGTCATATAGACCTTTGCTTTATTTTTTAAAAGGTACTTGTGCTTGTTATCAGAGTTGACTTACGTATTTTACACAGAAGCATTAAAGGTGTTAATACTTCGTGTAAGAGTTCTCCCTCTAACTTGAAACTCAAAAGTTGAGTTATGGGGAAAAGTGAAGATGATGCCATAAAAAAAAATAAAATAAATCTCCATACTGGATTATTTTACCTAAATCCCTGTACTGGATTGTCTTACCTGAGTAAAACAGCATTAGATTGTTAAAGTGTTTTGCAGAGAGTTTCTAGTTGAAAGTGCAAAGCTTGCCTTTCTCAAATGATAACAGCATTCAAGGTCAGATGATTGTTGCTAAATTTACAAACTGTACTCAATTTTTATTAATATTTTCTAAAGTTACTTTTAAAATGTAGAGGAAAGATCATCTTTTAGTCCACTATAGATATCTTAATTTAAAAGAGCGTTATTTAGCTGTTACTTGTCAATTTCCTGAAGTTCATGTGTTTTATTTTAATAATGTCATATGTCTGTTATTTCAATACCTTTTCAGAGCTGTGAAATTTGCCAAGAGCAATTTGAACAATACTGGGACGAGGAAGAGGAAGAGTGGCACCTAAAGAATGCTATACGAGTAGATGAAAAGGTAATCTGATTTTAATACACATGATACTTGTTGATATTTTAAACAAAAAACAAGCTGCCGCCCCCCCCCCCCCCCATCATAGTTAAAAACAAACAAACAAACAAAAAACCTCAGCTGAAGATTTGTAGTTAGAAAGTGAGACAGGAAATTGATCTGTCTCTCCTGAAGGGATTCCCCTGGTAGTTTTCCTGACTTCCAAGTACATAAATATCTCAATCTTTGGAAAAGCTTGAAGTCCCGGTACTGTTAGTATAGGCTTGCTATGTTTCCTTCATACTGCTGTGCTAAAAGAAAAATGAAGGTGATCCTTCCTCTCTGCCAGAGGGGTCGAACCAGATGGACCCAGAGGTCCCTTCCAACCTCAAGCATTCTGTGATTGTGCAAATGTTTTTATATGTGGTGTAGGCCTTTGTTCAGTTCTTTCTATATGCAGCTATCCACATTATGTGATTTCCAATACTTAACAGGCTTTTTGTCTGATAACGTTTCCTAAAGATCTTTACCTAGTTACATTTGACACCATAGTTTGCCTACTTGTAACTTTGTTGTTCTAGAGGAATTGTGTGATCCATAATTGACACTGTTCTGTTCATGCCCTGTGCACCTACTCTATTCTTAGGCATTTAAATTTACAACTTTTATTTTCCAGATTTACCATCCATCTTGTTATGAAGACTACCAAAATGTAAGTGAACCCTTTTTATTTTTGAAGCGTTTTGCTTTCAGTTTGTTCACTGACTTTACAGGGAGCAGATGTCTTCAAAATCCATCTTTCTCTTGCATTTGACCAGACAAAGAATCAAAGGGCCCTGGGCATGGCCAGTTTATAATACAGAAGTTGCTAGGATACATTTCTCATAGTGATGTATCATGACAGCTTGTGTGTCATACATGACTAAAGCAAAACCATTATTTGAAAACACATCATGAATTTGAGTAACATGCATACTCTTAGGAATTTGAAATGGGTGTTTAGTGTGGGTTAAGTTTTTAATGATTTGGGAGTACAGTTCATTTGTGGAGAGATGGGAATATTGTATGGTAATGTGTTAAGCATTTCATTGCTACGTGAATGATACATTTTCAAAATAATTGTGAAAGAGTAATGCTATTAAACAGCGAATTTGCTTTATATGAATCTTGACAAAGTAGAATTTTGGATTTTGAGCGCTTTACTGTCAACATGTTTGCATTTTAGGAAAGACTAAAAGGGAAAAGGATTTAAAAGTGGCTGCTATCGTTATGATGTGTTAATGCTACATTAACATTATTTTGCAGACATCATCATTTGATTGCACACCATCTCCCAGCAAGAATCCTGTAGAAAGTCCTCTAAATATTATGTTGAACATTGTTAAACAAGAAACACAAGAGTCCTGTGACTCGCCTAAAGTCAAAGAAGAACCTGATGACACCCCTCCTGCCTGTGCAGAAGAGAGCACACCTGCATCTACAGATATTAAAACAGAACCTGATGAGTCTGTTTAAATAAACTGAGGTATGGTTTTTTTTTTTTACAGAAAAGCTGCTGTGTTATCTCTGGAAGGCAAATACTTTTTATATGAAATAAAAACATTCAGCTGAGGCAGGGCCTTAGCTACTGTTTGGTTAATAAATACATTTTTGTATTTGTATTTCTTACTGCCTGCACAGTTTCAGGTGTCATTGTGTGAAAGTTCTGTAGATGCGTGAAAATTTAATGGAATGAAATTGTATATGTAAAAATGTACAATTTTCACTTGTGGAAATGTAAATTATAAATAAAAGATATTTTTGCTATATATGGAGTGTAATGTTTATGCACACCATCAAATGAAGACAGTGTTTCTGTAGTTTTTTCAGTTTAAATGAAATTAAAAAGACCTCTGTTTTAGACCTCTTGCTGAATAAGATTCAGGAAAATGAAAGCAAGTAACTTCCTTCAGTTATCTCATAGGTGGGTTATCAAGGGAAGCGATGCAGGAACTTCTCAAGACACAACCCTATATTTTTTCTTTTTAAACTTATTTGAACAAACTCACATATCCAGATATTAAAAATAAAAAGTAACCAAAAAGTTCTGGGTAGAAGGGGAAAATTTAACAAAGGAACCAGAGTGCTTGATTGTGAACACAAGTGCCAACAAACAATTAACAAACCAGGATGCCTGGTAGCTGAGACATTTTAATGACTTTTTTTCCTTTAGTCACACATAAGAATTTAATACAGCTGAACAAACTTTTCTTTACGTTACAGGGGGAAACGAATGTAAGAATGCTCATTTGAAAAATGGTTAAGCGTTTTTTTTTTGTTGTTTATGACTGGATTTAGATGGTAAACCAGATATCCTGAGATGTTAATATTTCTTAAATGTAATAAATAAAATTAAGCATATATTTGTGTAAATCTCTTCCTTTCAGTAATGGGTTTGCGTGGCTGGCATGGTTGTGGGATTGCAAATAAAGATTCATACAATGTTTGTCTTGGGATAGTATGTCACCTGCATTTAAGGTTTTATTCACTCTGCTATGTGGGGAGTGCATACTTTTAAAGCTGCTGGGAGTAAGACACAAAACAGTAAGTGAAAGAGTAGTCCTAGTGTATTGCTCTTGTGGTGTGGATACTCAGAAGATCAGAATTAGACTTAGTGTGTGATATAAGTAGAAATAATCAGCTGTAAGTAGAAAATCAGCTGTGAATGTGCTGTTAGTTGCAATGTTCCCAGTTTTCTCACTCAGGTTTCAAGGCATAGGCTGAGACATCCTTGTGCAGTAAGAGGATTTACAGCAACTTTCTAACAAGGATAATTAAGCTCGAAATGGATTTTATTTAGATGTAATTATCAGTGCACACCTGTAAATCTGATTTGGGAATGGGCCTTCAAATGCAGAGTGCTTTTTTGGCCCCATCAAAGGAACCCAGTTTCCCTCCAGGGTATTGGATTCTTCTGGCTAATGGGGCTGAAGAGCAGGACTTCTGAACTGCAGGAAAAAAAAAAAAGAAAAAAAAAAACAACTTGTACCCTGAAACATATCAGTGCAGAGAGGTTACAAGCACAAGAATTGTGGTTAGTCAGATTATCCCACAGATAAGAGCACAAGTGGTTTGAATAGTTCTTGGTTAATACATGGATGACAGTTTGAGGATGATGATAGTGATTGGTGTGATTGGTTTGTGCCTCTCTCTGGGGAATGCCACAAAGGTGGTAAGCCAGGGCATTGGAAACAAAAACCAACAACAAATAGCTCGGGATACCCTTTTCCTGCCAACCTGCCCAGCGATCCCCAGGCAGCTTTATCCCAGCTCTCACAGAGGAACCGTCCTTTACAGACGGAACATACACCTGCAGCCCAGCATCAGTTACTCCACGCTGCTGCCTCCTCAGGCAGTCCCACACCTCCCCCTTCAGCTGCAGCCCCCTCACAGCGCCCCAGCCCCGAGGCTCCATCCCTCGGTGCCCAAAATGCCTCAGGGCCGCTGAGGCGCCATGGCCGCCGCTCCCGGCCCGCCATTTTCTTGCGGCCCGGCGGGAGCGCGAGCCCTGTGCCCATGGCAACACCGCTGCGACGGTTGGCAGAAGAGGGAGGAAGAGGAGAAGGAGGAGGAGGGCGCAACGAGTGAGGCTGCTTGTGCCGTGAGGGGCTGCCATGCCAACAGCAGCTGCGGCGCTGCCTCCTACTCCGGCTGGTGAAGGTGCTTTGCCCGCAGTTTCCCTTCCCTTCCGTTCCCCCTCAGTTATTTTGCCCGAAGTGCCCCCATCTGTTAACATATCCATTTCACGTGAGGCTCGTATAAAATATCAGGCTTGATCGATATTTGCCAAGCATTTGGTAAAAGGTGGCACAGCCCTGAGGTCATCCCCAAACTGGTATTTTTAACCCCCCAGCCCAATAACTGTGCCTTTGCCTACTGTGGGGCTTGGGTCCTTGTTGCCTTGAGCTACTGCTAAGAAGCGTAGCACTGGATTCTTTTTGTGTTAGAGAAATATAGGGAAAACCTAAAACTGACCCTTTTCCCCATGCTGAGTAAATTCTTTAGTGAAATTTGGTCAGGTACTGTTGCCACAATATTTACCTAACTCTACAGGGGAATTTTTCCTTAGTGAATGAGCATTTGCTAACAGTTTCAATTAAAAAAAATGCACTAAAATTATGAAAGATGTCATTCGCTGACTGAACAAATATATTTCGTACAAAATTCTTGTTAACAGCTGTTTGTCAAATTTCAATCGCAGCCTACAGCTTGCTCTTGCTGGCCTGAGTCAAGAAGCTGTGCAGCAGCATTTGGCATCCATCTCCGTGGAGCTGTAGGTCACTGGTCCTTCCAGAGGGGGAAAGGAGGCAAAATTCCCTCTGCTGGGGGCTGGGAGTGTGTGTTGCTATTTGTATTACTTCTGGGAAAAAAAAAAAAAAAAAAAAAAAAAAAAAAAAAAAAAAAAAAAAACTTGAACTTGTTGCACTGGAAAGTCGTGTTAAACACATTAGTACTTTGGCAAGTAGTGTAATTGACCAGATTTCCTCTGATGTAAGGCTGCCTAATTGTGCTGAAGCCTGTAACCCTCACTTGACAGAATGAGAAATGACTCCCCTGTGGGAAAATTATGCCCTGGTGATATTTTCTGTTTAAAAAGAAGCAAATAAAAACAACAACAAAACAAAGAACCCGAAATGCAAAATGTAATTATTATTTAAAAACATGAACTAGATTACTTTCTGACGTCCCTTCCAACCTGAATTATTCTCTGTTTCAGTGCTGCTGCTGTTTGTTCTTACAGCATTTTGCATAGTAAGAGTCCCAGCTCCTAACGGAAGCTGCTTTGTGCAGGGCAATGATACAGCCTGTCTCTTGGGCAAGTGGGAGTGAAGTGATGATACACAGCCACAAGATCAAGAAGTGTGTGTTAATCTCAGTCTGTATTACAGCAACAGTTTAACCCCTCTTTTCTTCTCTGTGGCAACCCCAAATCTACCAGAGCACTATGATCCTGCTGCAGATTACATGAAATTAGGCACAGGTAAACTGTGAAGGCTGCTTTTCATCATATTAGCACTTTTTTTACATGTGTCAGTAGCCTTTTCACAGAGCATCTCATTGATATCTAATATTTTTGGTCAGAAAATGCTTAACAGTTTGAACTATTACCACCATTTCTTCTCTACAGGCAGGGAAACTGAGGCACTAATACCTTAAGATCAACCTTTTCCCACATGCTTGATTTGCCGAACAGTAGCCTACTTCTTCAAGACTTCTTAGAGTGTGAAATCTAATCCAAGTGTTAGTGCATTTTGCTGCTGGAATGATGACTCCTCTAGAAGGTAATTAATAATTGTTTTGAGTTACTCATACACTTAGCTATCTGTTGTTCAGCCATTAGATCTACTTACATCACTTATTTCTGTTGACCAATTCAGGCAAAGTGCCAAGATGTTGCAAGGGAGTTTGGATATCTGACTCCCAGTGCTCCCAGTTATCCTGTTAATCAGTGAAAAGGCCTGAAGGAGAATACAGTTTATCCCGGTGACAGATACTTTTGTACCACGCTGCCTTTACCTAAGTTCAGAGTTTTATTCCATGCTACTGAAGTCAATGAAAATGCTACTGACTTTGGTGGGGGCAAAAATTTAGGCCAACAAAGCAACCTGTGCCAGAGCAATGCTATAGATACAGCAAGGGAACGACACAGAATGACTAACACATTGTATAAATAATTGTTTTTGTGATGTAGCAGCTTTCATTTTGACATGAGCTTGTAATGAAGCTGATTTGTGCAGCTCAGTCAAGAGCAATTACACGCTATGCTTAATTGGTAAAGGCTCTGGTGCCCTCAACACAGTATGCCATGGTATGCTGAGTCCTCAGGCAGCAGTGGGAACACGGCCACGTGGAGCACTTGAAAAGTGATGGCTGAGAGCTTGTTCGCCCAAGTGAGAAGCCCCCCTGGTGATGCACTTGAAGATGTGATGGATGAAAGAGTTTGTGATGCCCACAGTTTTGGAAGAGAGCCAGTGTTGCGGTGGACCTGCTCCAGCATTTGCATATGTAGATGGAGTAGCTCTGCTTTCCTGCTCTTGCCATGTTTCTTGTCATCTTTCTTCTGGCTCTTATTCATGGCTTCTTTTGGTCCATTTTCTGAGGCTGGAGATGACATGGCTGTTTCACATTTTTGAGTATTGCTTTGTTTCTGACAAACAGAGGCTAAGGATTCCTGCTGATACAAGGCTCACTCTCAGAAGTTACTCTGAACACGTTGGGTTGGTTCCTATAAAGCTGTCACCCTGATGATTCTTTGACTCATCACTTGTTTACTCTCTCTGAAATGTTACTGGACTGGCTAATGCCCTTTTATTATTCCTCACTAGCTGTCAAGAAGCAGCAAAGTACACTAGTGTACACGAGGCAGTGAAAGCTGGTGATGTAGAACAACTTGCGTCAATGATAAAAAGAGGAGCTAGTATTGACGAGGTGGATTTAGTCCACGAGTTCACACCTTTGCACTGTGCTGCACACTCTGGAAGTCTGGAGGTAAAATATGATGTTGGTGTTCAGACACAGCAATGTTTTTGTGAGTTAATGTTTTCCTTCTTTAGGAGAGGCTGGACACAAAGTCGTTGGCTTTGATCAAGCTAAATTAATAATCTCTGTCTGATTTTCTCAGTAAATATATTCACTGAGAACAGAAGTACAGTTTTTAGTATCTTATTTTGCCTTTCTGAAGTCCCAGCCACAGTTTACATAGTTAACACTGCCAGATTTTACAAAATCGGCGATTTTCTTACTCTGAGAAAAGTGTGCCTTATGGCCTCCCTTCTAGATTTATGACCTTCTTTTGTTTCTGTTGTCTTTCTCCTTCTCTCAGGACACCTCTGCTGTCACTTCTGGTGCCTCTACTCCTCCAGCTGTTCCTGAAATACAGAAGAATTTGACACAAGAGCAACTGATAAGGCAGCAATTGCTTGCAAAGCAAAAACAGTTGTTAGAACTTCAGCAAAAAAAATTAGAGCTGGAGCTGGAACAGACTAAAGCACAGTTGGTGAGTAGGGTAGTTGATGAAATGTCCATACTTGGGTCTCACTTGGATAGCACCTTAGCTATACAGGTAACTGCAGTAAATTACGTTAGAAAAGTGTAGCTCTTGTAGGACTAGAGCAATGCAACTTGTTCTGGTGTTCTAGACCAGTATTTGTTACCTACAAATTGTAAGAATTGCACTCAAAACAGGTTTAAAAGAAGCTTTTGTGTTCTGTTAATAACTTCTCTCCAAAATAATGTGTGTTTGTGATCCTAGTTTTGCACCTCTTCCTGTGATTCACCACAAGACAGACTTTTTCAAATATATTTGCTTTAAAAGGAATAGCATTTCTTTATAGAACAAGGAATTCTGTTCGTTAGCAATACAAAGGCAGTTTCCTCACTGGGTCAGTTTTGTTTAATGCCAACATCTGAAGGTGGTGGTGAAGTTGTGTTTTTTTACATTCATAATAGAAAGTCCTCTTGTTATGAGTGTTAATGATAGAAAATAAACATCTTAGAAGTTTAGGGAAAAAAAATCAGATCTGTCAGTTTAGTTGTCATGAATATGTTGAATATATAGAAAAACTAATGCTGTAATGAGAACATGTGCTTAGGTTATGTATTTTGCTGCATTGACATTGCATTGATTTTGCATTGTAACTTGATCTTCTCTGAAGGTACTGCATTCTTTTAATGCCTGTGATTAGCAATTAATTGGTCATTTTCAGTTAAATGGCTGAATCTTACATAACTACCTTACAAGTGTTTTCTATTTATAGTTTTGTTTTCAAGTCCGAACATGAGTATCTCTGGGTAGGAGTTGTATCATGCAGGTTAATGCTGTTTTTTCCCCCCTGTTTCAGGCTGTTTCTCTTAGCGTTCAACAAGGATCATCTACTATAGCTTCAGTTCCAGCACCTTCCAAGCCACATGTGTCTCAGACACCTCATATGACAGTTAAACCACCTCATCAGACTTCTGTGCAATCCGAAAAAATCAAACCATCCCCAAGTCCTCCACTTCATGATATCAAAATAGTAAATAGGGATCCTCGACTTAATAGGATGGCTCAACATTCTTCTCATGCTAAAGATCAATCTCATAGGAAAGAATTTCCACCAAACACAACCAGTCAGTCTGATACCAAGGCAAGCAAAACATCACAGGCTGAAAAACAAAACTCCACAAAGCAAGAGAAATTGAAAGCAGGTGAAAAAATACAGAAGAAAGAGCTTGATCAGTCAGAAGCAAAATCTAAATCACCATCTCCTTTGAAAAACAAGTTACCCAGTACTAAAGATACTAAAAACCAGGAAAGTGAAAGCACAAAAGTATCTGAAATCAGTAAACGGGATCCAAGACTGAAAAGACATCTTCAGGAAAAGCCAGAGGGCAAGGAGGATGAGGTGAAAGAGAAGAGGAGAAATGTAGAGAAAAAAGAAAAAGAGGAACATAAGACATGTGAACATAGACCAGTAGGCAGCAGAAATAAAGTAGTTAATGGTGTTGTTCAGAAACAAGACACACCTACAGAAGAATCAGAAAAACAGGGTGGAAAACAAGGGAGATCAAGTAACAGAAAACGGTCACGGTCACGCTCTCCTAAGTCACGGTCACCATCTACACATTCTCCAAAAAGAAGAGAGAGGAGATCACCCAAAAGAAGACTCAGAAGCTTATCTCCCACTTCGTCAACTCCTAAAATCGGAAAGATACGTCAGATAGGTCCTAAGCAGTCTCATGTTGAAGAACCCACACAGGCAGCAAGAGATGAAAGAAATTCTAATAAGCGGAACGTGAAACAAGAGGTGCGAGATCCACGGAGAGTGAAAAAAGCCCAAGAAGACAGGCCTCAAGAAACAGCAAGTCAGCATTCTACAAAAGCTTCTCCCGATCCAAAGGAGAATGCAGAAAACTGGCAGGGATCCAAAGCAGGCAAGAGGTGGAAATCTGGTTGGGAAGAAAACAAAAAGTAAGTTACCATCTTTTAAACAGGTTATGTCTGAAGTCAGTGGAAATTCTACTTACTGCTGCCTTCAGTGTAGTCAGATTTTAAGAGGAAATGTTCAGGTTGTCAAAAATTGTCGATGAAGTTTCTTATCTTATTTGTAGTTAGAGAAATTATGCCTACTAAGATGATTGTGATGTTTTGCCATGATCATTTCTAATAGGGATGTAACAGGCATGTCCTGAATAAAGAAATAATTTATATTTTAAATATGTTCCTGTTTTCAGCTCGCAGCAGAGTGAAGAGCACCAAGCACTTGGTAAAGCTCCTCACCAAAGACACCGGGAAAACTGGACTGCTGCTAAAGGAATTTTATCACCCCGAGCACCAAAGCAGCAGCACAGGTTAAGTGTGGATGCCAATTTACAAATTCCCAAAGAATTGACATCTGCAAGCAAGAGAGAATTACTTAAAAAGGTAATGCTAATTAGCTTGTCTTCGTAGAAGAGTCCTGGATGTAGCTCTGCTTTTCTTTTTAGAAATCTAAACTTCAACTTTATGTTACAGGCCAATGATCGCTTAGCATCTGGTGAAATAACTCAAGATGAATTCCTCATGGTAGCTCATCAGATTCGACAGCTGTTCCAGTACCAGGAAGGGAAGCACAGATGTAATGTGTGGGATAGCCCTACAGAGGAGAAATGTGTTTTGAAAAAGAAACCTCTTCTATCTGATGCAGAATTAACATACTACGAACACAAAGCTAAATTAAAAAGAACCCAAGTTCAGCATTCATTATCAAGGCTTGATCTGTTGGATCCCGATGATATTTTGGATTATCATTTACCTGATGCGTTGCTTTCTGGAATAGAATGTGAGCAAGCAAAAGCAAAGCGTGGAGTACAGTTTGACAGAAAAGAGCCATTTGGAGAAAGATCTAGGAGGCATTCTCCTGTAAGTGGCACTAACAGACCTTTTCCTGATAACCTTTCACCGCTTGAGAGTCGACGAAGACTTGAGGAACAAAATGCTACTAAAGGAGCAAGAGGTTCTAAAACATTCGATCCTTATGACAGCTGGGGAGAATCAGAGGAATTTAGAGATGCTCTCAGACAACAGGGAAAAGGCACACCGGAGTTCCAGAAAATAGATGGTGATGCAATCTGCAGATTTGATAATCGTGAAGAAAGACAGCTTCTCGGGCAAGCTGGTATGTTTTTTTGCCTTATTTTGCAGATGTTAAATAATCTCAACGTTTTGGTGGGTGGTTATATGTTGCTTTTTTTTTTCAGGTGTTCGAGAGGAACCAAGATCGCCATTCAGTGAGCGTTTCAAAAGAGCTAGATATGAAGATCTGGAGAAAGCACCATTTCCAGAAAGTCCAGTAGCAAGATTTGGAGGCATTGAAGCCAAGCAGAGAATAAGTGCGCTAATGGAAGACAGACCTCTATTCGATGGCTCACCTAGACAACCTCCTGCAAGGGTTGGGGTAGATGGACCGGGAAGTCCTTTTGGTGATGGTCCTGCTGCTGGTTCAGCTTCTCGAATTGATGGGCCACCTGGACAGGCTGCTCTGAGATTTGAGGGGCCGTTGGTCGGAGCAGGTGCATCACAGTTCGATGGACCGCTGGCGGGGGCAGGGGGAGCAGGAGCCCTGAGATTTGAGGGGCCACCAGGGCAGCTGGCAGGGGCACTCAGATTTGAAGGACCCCCAGGACAGGTTGGAGGAGGAGGTCCACTGAGGTTTGAGGGCCCTCTTGGCCCTTTGCGCTTTGAGGGTCCTGCAGGCCAGCCTGTAGGTGGTCCTAGATTTGAAGGACCTGGAGTTGGTCTCAGGTTTGACGGACCCCGTGGTCAGCCTTCAGGTGGTCTCAGGTTTGAGGGACCCCATGGTCAACCTCTGGGGCCTCGAGGTCAACCAGGGGGTGGTCTCAGGTTTGAGGGACCCCATGGTCAGCCCTTGGGGCCTCATGGTCAACCAGGGGGTGGTCTCAGGTTTGAGGGGCCACATTTACAGCCCTTGGGGCCCCATGGTCAACCTGGAGGTGGCCTCAGATTTGAGGGGCCACATGGGCAGCCTATGGGGCCACATGGACCATCAGGGGGTGGGCTCAGGTTTGAGGGGCCACATGGACCTCCAGGTGTAGGTCCTAGGTTGATTGACGGACCAGTACACCAGGGAGCTGGTGGACTTAGATTTGATGGTCCTCTGGGACGGACGGGTCCAAGATTCGATGGCTGTCATGCTGGATTTGATGGTCAGCCTGGACAGCTATCTCTTTTGCAAAGATTTGACGGAATTCATGGACAGCCTGGCCCAAGATTTGAAAGGGCACCTGGCCAGCAGGGACAGGCACGATTCGATACAGCCATACCTCAAAGATTTGATGGTCCTCACCAGCCAGCCTCAAGGTTTGACCTGCTCCTTGGCCTTCAAGGTGCACGGTTCGAAAATGTAGCTAACCATCCTGCCTCAAGATTAGAAATGTCGCCATATGGACAAGGTGGTTCGTTCGTTGATCATCCCAGCCAGGGCTACAATGGACCATCTCATGGGATGCAGTTCCAGAGGCCTGACATATTTGATGGTTCGCCAGGACCAAATTTCAATGGGCCAGCTGGCCCAGGAGCACAGAATTTCTCATTGAGAGCATCTGGACATTATTTTGACGAAAAAAACCTTCAGGGTCCTCAGTATGGAGGCTTCAATAGTATGGCAGTGGGAAGTAATCAGGTAAGAATTATTGTTGTAAATAGTTTGCTTGCAGAAGTATTTATGTGTAGATAATTAGCAGCTTTTCTTTCTCTAAAAAACATTTTTTTGAAGAGCTGGCACACTGGGAGACAGTTTCAGACTTAAAATGTCATCCTTCTGTAGAATCTGGATGAGTCAAGAAGGGCATGCACTGTTATTTTAAGATTTTAATTTTTTTTAAATTAACAGATCTAATCATTTTGTAGGTGAGAATATGAATGAAATTAGCATTTTTAGTTTGAAAACAAATCTAGGTAATTGGAAGTCTGGCATTTTCATTAAACTTGAACAGGACGAGCGCTATAAATCATGACTGATGATACAAGTGAATATAAATAATTAATTTTTCTAAAGAGGTGTAGAATTAGGATGGACCAGAAATAATCTTACTGTCTTTTTGGAGATTATAGTGCAGGTGACAAGCCAGTAGTAACAGACACCCATAATTTGGGGGAACTGAGAAAGATGCAGACATTGTTAAATACAGTTTTTGAAAAACAATCTTGGCATCAGCATGCTTTGAGTTTAGTTGTCTTTCCTACTGCCAGTTAGAAATGCTTTCTTCAAAAGGAGAAAATAACCGTACATCAATCAAAATGATAACATTTCTTCCAGTAGACCGCAGATTTTAGAGGGTGTTTTTTATTTGGGGTATAACTGAACACAGAGAGTTAACAACAGCAGGTAAAATGTCCGTCTAACCTCAAACAGGATCAAATTTTAATCAATGTAAACCTTTTCTAGTAAATCCAGAAAGCAATTTCAGGAAAAAAAATACAATCTCTAAAATTATTTTTGTGCATGTAGTTTGCTGCAGCTGGGTTGCTGCAACCTTCAGAATGCATTTCATACAGTAAATACTATTTCAGTTATAGAAAAAAATAATAGTGACCTTTATTGATGGTTGTTTATCAGTTTAACTTTTCTGATGAGCTCTGTTTTTGTGAAAAGGATCAACTTGAATTATTGTGCTTGGAAAAACGTGTTTAAAGGCTGGATAAGCAGAAAGAAGAAAAGTTTTTTTTTGTTTTTTTTTTTTTTTCTTCTTTTCGTTTAAATGTTAGGCAAAGTAAATATGCTTTTTGATTTTTTTTTTTCTGACGGGAAATGAAAACAATGGAAAGGTTACTTAGCCATTTGTGGACCCTTCAATACTGAATTGACATAGTTCACTAATGGAAGGATTTTAATATTTATAACAGTATTGAGAAATTTGTAGAAATTACCCTTATTTTGGAAAAAAAAATACAATTCAAAGAGTGCTTAAATGTTTACTTTTACAGGTTTCGCTCATGTCTGCTCAGCTAGGACCGTATGGCCAAGGTCAGCAGTATTTGCCAAATCCTGGAAGCTTTGTTCAGAACCCTGCAGGTACCAAACAGTTAACTTCCTTTTGTTTCTTTCGGACTGTTCTGTTTGCTAGTGGACACAAAAAAAATAGCTTTCTGGTTTGTGGTGGTGTACTGGGTCTGTGTGGACTAAGGGAAATCCTGGTGAGGTGGCAGTAGATGTTGTTTCTGGAGTACTTTAATCTCGTTAGGGGCTTCCCTCAAACCGTGAAGGCTTTCATTAGTTTTTCATTAACCATATGGCTTTAGTATGTAGTTGTGCTAAAACAAAGCAAAACAAAGTTTTGGTCTGCTTTTCTGATGGCAGAAAGGTACCAGTTTGTAGGTCTGGCTTGCATTTGTCAGGTTGTATAAATTGTCAGGTTGTATAAACTTTCCAAGTGTATGAATTGGTTAGTAAAAATCTTGAAACAAGTCATAAATAATTGAAGTACATTGGTCCTGGTGAAATATTCAAGGATAAAATGAGAAAATACTGTGTTTCAACAAGCAGTATCCAGTAGAAGTCTCTTTACAAGGCTGTGAGCATAGAGAGCACTTCAAAAAACTTGCATTACAAAGGAAGTTGTTGAAAGGGAAGAAGTAAGTCCAAAAATAGATATGAAGCAAACAGTGGATAAATAGTTTGAAATAAAAAACAGTAAAAAAAAAAAAAAAGTAAAAAGTAGATAAAGAATTTTTTTTTTAAAGTAAAAAAAAGTAATAAAAGACATAAGGAAAAATGTGTTGTCAAATGTGCTGATAGAAGTTGAAGTAAATTCTTGATGTTAACGTTCAGTCTCCTTGAATATCGATATTTTTCTCTAGGAGGCCTTCCACATTCATATCCTGATAACCACCTTGGCCAGCTTGATGTCAATGAATTGTTTGCTAAACTGTTGTCAACAGGAATTCTCAAACTGTCAAAAACTGATTCCACTTCAGCACGTACGTAGATCCATTATATTCTAACTACTTGGGCTATCCATAGCTGAATTGTAAAGCTAAGTGTGAGAACTTTTGAGTTCTTGCATCTGTTTGTTTTTGTGTTTTTTTTTTTTGAACTGAGCTTTGTAGGAAAGGATTTGGTGTATGTGAAAGTGAATTACTAACTTTCTAAAATGTGTATTACTTCATGTGTATGCTTAAGCTATTTAGAGCAGCCTATTGTGGTTTTGATACCCTGCCTCAGTAACTCGTTCTTGATTATAATCAATGATTCTTGTCAATTTCTGAAATACTTCTGTCTGAATATTGAGGTTTAATGCTGAAAGCTTAGCTGAAACAGTTTTCCTAAATTGAAATGATGAGTCGTGTACTGTTTTGTGTGTTTTTTAATGTTACAATATGAGACTGACTCAGCTATTATTTATTAATAATATTTATTCATTCATATCATATTTATTAATAAAATAATATTTATTAATTTTTGAGTAAAACAAAAGTAAGGTTCATCAGCACCTTACTTCTTTCTGATAATGTACTGAAATTTTGATGAACTTGCCTTTATTCTTTCTAGAAGTGAATGAAACATCAGCCCAGCCAGCTGCTGAAGAGGAGGATGATGACCAGAGTGATCAAGATGTCCCAGACCTCACAAACTTTGCAGTTGAAGAACTCAGACAGTGCGTATAGTAGCATGAGCTTACACTGCAGTAAGAATAATGGCATGGAAGTATCTAAATAGTGGAACCCAAGACAGTTGAGAGCTTTTAAAAGATGTTATGCCATTTTATGACTAAGAGGATCTGCAAGTTTTGATTGTTACTTCATGACTAAGGATGTGCAGTTTCTGATTGTTGTTAGTCTTGGAGAACTTCAGGAAGGAAAAAGAGGGAAAATGAATGACAGAAAACTTCCCTTTATGCAAATGGAGATGTTGTCGTTTAAGCAGCAAGGCTGTGATACAAAATTAAGTCAGTGTTACTTTGTTATTACTAACTTTGCTACCTCTGTGGTAGTTAGCAAAGCTGAGTCAAATGCTAGTGTTACCATTTTATGCCCTATTAGGTGATGAAGTTAGTAGGCATGACACTACTAATAGTAGCACATTTCTTATGAATAGTTCATATGAGCCTATTATTTATTCAGATGTTTTCAATTAACTGTTACAAAAATCAGGAATAATTAACTATGTTGCATGCCCTAACCTTATATTAGATTCATGCTTTTCTTCTGCTTCTGCAGTCCTACAAATCAACTTCCTGATAAAGTTCCTACCTGTTTCTTTTCATAAAGATGTTAAAATTTTTTTCCCCTTTTTGTAGGCGTTATGATAGTGTTATTAATCGACTATACACTGGAATTCAGTGTTACTCGTGTGGAATGAGATTTACTACTTCACAGACAGATGTTTATGCCGATCATTTAGATTGGCATTATCGCCAGAACCGCACAGAAAAAGATGTTAGCAGAAAAATTACACACAGAAGGTGGTACTACAGTTTAACAGTAAGTAATGCAGCATATGTCTTACTACATTAAAGGCTGGATTCAGTGTTATACTTTATGTATGTACTTTAGGATTGCAGTTGAAATTGCATTCTCACAGGATTTTTCCTATGGTAAACAATGTTGTATTTGATATTTCAAGCAGTTTTTATAAATGCCTGTCAGAACACAAAAGGCAATTATATGATGAACAATAAGCAGCTGGAAGCTGTTGGTACTGCTTTGGTTGCACCGAGAATGGAATAGAAATAGAAGGAAAAGGTTTTCTGAGTAGTGTAGCGTTGTTGGAAAACATGCACTCTGCTGCATGTTAAAGCATTTCAGTTTCAACGAAGTAAGACCTTCTAAATAAGGTACTTTGGGGTTGTCATTTCTCTTTCCCTTAAATTTGTTTTAAATATTTCTGGCTATTTGTAAGTGTCTGAGTATGAATGAAAACTTTTCCTTAGGATTGGACTGAATTTGAAGAAATAGCTGATCTAGAAGAACGTGCAAAAAGACGAT
Source organism: Anas platyrhynchos (assembly GCF_047663525.1). NCBI lineage: Eukaryota > Metazoa > Chordata > Aves > Anseriformes > Anatidae > Anas > Anas platyrhynchos. The sequence goes on from NC_092587.1 coordinate 201,194,463, forward strand.
TTTTTGAAAAAGCCCATGAAGAAGTTGTGCTCAAGACACAAGAAGCTGCAAAAGAGAAAGAGTTTCAGAGTGTCCCTGCTGGACCAGCTGGAGCAGTTGAAGTAAGTTTCAGCTTGCCTGCATTACCCTATGGGCAATTAAGTAGAGTGAAGTCTTGCTGTTGGACCTGTATGCAGCCACTTCATAGGTGTTGCGTTTGTGTTTGTGTCAGATAGCATTAATAACCAGTAGTACAAAAACTTACATGCCTATTGGCATGCAGTCTTTTTATTGAAATCGAAATGGGGGAAAGCATGTCAATTTACTGAATGCTTCCATAGGGGGAGTAAGTTCAGTGAGTTGGAAATGATCCCTTGTGATTTAAGTAATGATTTTTACTGGATTTTTGCTACATTTACGCATTCTTTTTCATTAGATGATAGGCATTAGGACATTAAGTGTTAGGACAAAGAACTATCTGAATCTTCTGACTTGAAAATAATCAACAGATATGTATTTAGGTAGGCAAAATAGTTAAGTAATTAACTACAAATGTTTTATATGGTAAACCTATAAGAAACTAGCTAGTGAGTCATATAGACCTTTGCTTTATTTTTTAAAAGGTACTTGTGCTTGTTATCAGAGTTGACTTACGTATTTTACACAGAAGCATTAAAGGTGTTAATACTTCGTGTAAGAGTTCTCCCTCTAACTTGAAACTCAAAAGTTGAGTTATGGGGAAAAGTGAAGATGATGCCATAAAAAAAAATAAAATAAATCTCCATACTGGATTATTTTACCTAAATCCCTGTACTGGATTGTCTTACCTGAGTAAAACAGCATTAGATTGTTAAAGTGTTTTGCAGAGAGTTTCTAGTTGAAAGTGCAAAGCTTGCCTTTCTCAAATGATAACAGCATTCAAGGTCAGATGATTGTTGCTAAATTTACAAACTGTACTCAATTTTTATTAATATTTTCTAAAGTTACTTTTAAAATGTAGAGGAAAGATCATCTTTTAGTCCACTATAGATATCTTAATTTAAAAGAGCGTTATTTAGCTGTTACTTGTCAATTTCCTGAAGTTCATGTGTTTTATTTTAATAATGTCTTATGTCTGTTATTTCAATACCTTTTCAGAGCTGTGAAGTTTGCCAAGAGCAATTTGAACAATACTGGGACGAGGAAGAGGAAGAGTGGCACCTAAAGAATGCTATACGAGTAGATGAAAAGGTAATCTAATTTTAATACACATGATACTTGTTGATATTTTAAACAAAAAACAAGCTGCCCCCCCCCCCCCCCCCATCATAGTTAAAAACAAACAAACAAACAAAAAACCTCAGCTGAAGATTTGTAGTTAGAAAGTGAGACAGGAAATTGATCTGTCTCTCCTGAAGGGATTCCCCTGGTAGTTTTCCTGACTTCCAAGTACATAAATATCTCAATCTTTGGAAAAGCTTGAAGTCCCGGTACTGTTAGTATAGGCTTGCTATGTTTCCTTCATACTGCTGTGCTAAAAGAAAAATGAAGGTGATCCTTCCTCTCTGCCAGAGGGGTCGAACCAGATGGACCCAGAGGTCCCTTCCAACCTCAAGCATTCTGTGATTGTGCAAATGTTTTTATATGTGGTGTAGGCCTTTGTTCAGTTCTTTCTATATGCAGCTATCCACATTATGTGATTTCCAATACTTAACAGGCTTTTTGTCTGATAACGTTTCCTAAAGATCTTTACCTAGTTACATTTGACACCATAGTTTGCCTACTTGTAACTTTGTTGTTCTAGAGGAATTGTGTGATCCATAATTGACACTGTTCTGTTCATGCCCTGTGCACCTACTCTATTCTTAGGCATTTAAATTTACAACTTTTATTTTCCAGATTTACCATCCATCTTGTTATGAAGACTACCAAAATGTAAGTGAACCCTTTTTATTTTTGAAGCGTTTTGCTTTCAGTTTGTTCACTGACTTTACAGGGAGCAGATGTCTTCAAAATCCATCTTTCTCTTGCATTTGACCAGACAAAGAATCAAAGGGCCCTGGGCATGGCCAGTTTATAATACAGAAGTTGCTAGGATACATTTCTCATAGTGATGTATCATGACAGCTTGTGTGTCATACATGACTAAAGCAAAACCATTATTTGAAAACACATCATGAATTTGAGTAACATGCATACTCTTAGGAATTTGAAATGGGTGTTTAGTGTGGGTTAAGTTTTTAATGATTTGGGAGTACAGTTCATTTGTGGAGAGATGGGAATATTGTATGGTAATGTGTTAAGCATTTCATTGCTACGTGAATGATACATTTTCAAAATAATTGTGAAAGAGTAATGCTATTAAACAGCGAATTTGCTTTATATGAATCTTGACAAAGTAGAATTTTGGATTTTGAGCGCTTTACTGTCAACATGTTTGCATTTTAGGAAAGACTAAAAGGGAAAAGGATTTAAAAGTGGCTGCTATCGTTATGATGTGTTAATGCTACATTAACATTATTTTGCAGACATCATCATTTGATTGCACACCATCTCCCAGCAAGAATCCTGTAGAAAGTCCTCTAAATATTATGTTGAACATTGTTAAACAAGAAACACAAGAGTCCTGTGACTCGCCTAAAGTCAAAGAAGAACCTGATGACACCCCTCCTGCCTGTGCAGAAGAGAGCACACCTGCATCTACAGATATTAAAACAGAACCTGATGAGTCTGTTTAAATAAACTGAGGTATGGTTTTTTTTTTTTACAGAAAAGCTGCTGTGTTATCTCTGGAAGGCAAATACTTTTTATATGAAATAAAAACATTCAGCTGAGGCAGGGCCTTAGCTACTGTTTGGTTAATAAATACATTTTTGTATTTGTATTTCTTACTGCCTGCACAGTTTCAGGTGTCATTGTGTGAAAGTTCTGTAGATGCGTGAAAATTTAATGGAATGAAATTGTATATGTAAAAATGTACAATTTTCACTTGTGGAAATGTAAATTATAAATAAAAGATATTTTTGCTATATATGGAGTGTAATGTTTATGCACACCATCAAATGAAGACAGTGTTTCTGTAGTTTTTTCAGTTTAAATGAAATTAAAAAGACCTCTGTTTTAGACCTCTTGCTGAATAAGATTCAGGAAAATGAAAGCAAGTAACTTCCTTCAGTTATCTCATAGGTGGGTTATCAAGGGAAGCGATGCAGGAACTTCTCAAGACACAACCCTATATTTTTTCTTTTTAAACTTATTTGAACAAACTCACATATCCAGATATTAAAAATAAAAAGTAACCAAAAAGTTCTGGGTAGAAGGGGAAAATTTAACAAAGGAACCAGAGTGCTTGATTGTGAACACAAGTGCCAACAAACAATTAACAAACCAGGATGCCTGGTAGCTGAGACATTTTAATGACTTTTTTTCCTTTAGTCACACATAAGAATTTAATACAGCTGAACAAACTTTTCTTTACGTTACAGGGGGAAACGAATGTAAGAATGCTCATTTGAAAAATGGTTAAGCGTTTTTTTTTTGTTGTTTATGACTGGACTTAGATGGTAAACCAGATATCCTGAGATGTTAATATTTCTTAAATGTAATAAATAAAATTAAGCATTTGACAGGACGAGGGGGAATGGGCTAAAGTTACGCCAGGGGAGTTTTAGGTTAGATGTTAGGAGGAATTTCTTTACTGAAAGGGTTGTTAGGCATTGGAACGGGCTGCCCAGGGAGGTGGTGGAGTCACCATCCCTGGAAGTCTTCAAAAGACGTTTAGATGTAGAGCTTAGGGATATGGTTTAGTGGGGACTGTTAGTGTTAGGTCAGAGGTTGGACTCGATGATCTTGAGGTCTCTTCCAACCTAGAAATTCTGTGATTCTGTGATATATTTGTGTAAATCTCTTCCTTTCAGTAATGGGTTTGCGTGGCTGGCATGGTTGTGGGATTGCAAATAAAGATTCATACAATGTTTGTCTTGGGATAGTATGTCACCTGCATTTAAGGTTTTATTCACTCTGCTATGTGGGGAGTGCATACTTTTAAAGCTGCTGGGAGTAAGACACAAAACAGTAAGTGAAAGAGTAGTCCTAGTGTATTGCTCTTGTGGTGTGGATACTCAGAAGATCAGAATTAGACTTAGTGTGTGATATAAGTAGAAATAATCAGCTGTAAGTAGAAAATCAGCTGTGAATGTGCTGTTAGTTGCAATGTTCCCAGTTTTCTCACTCAGGTTTCAAGGCATAGGCTGAGACATCCTTGTGCAGTAAGAGGATTTACAGCAACTTTCTAACAAGGATAATTAAGCTCGAAATGGATTTTATTTAGATGTAATTATCAGTGCACACCTGTAAATCTGATTTGGGAATGGGTCTTCAAATGCAGAGTGCTTTTTTGGCCCCATCAAAGGAACCCAGTTTCCCTCCAGGGTATTGGATTCTTCTGGCTAATGGGGCTGAAGAGCAGGACTTCTGAACTGCAGGAAAAAAAAAAAAGAAAAAAAAAAACAACTTGTACCCTGAAACATATCAGTGCAGAGAGGTTACAAGCACAAGAATTGTGGTTAGTCAGATTATCCCACAGATAAGAGCACAAGTGGTTTGAATAGTTCTTGGTTAATACATGGATGACAGTTTGAGGATGATGATAGTGATTGGTGTGATTGGTTTGTGCCTCTCTCTGGGGAATGCCACAAAGGTGGTAAGCCAGGGCATTGGAAACAAAAACCAACAACAAATAGCTCGGGATACCCTTTTCCTGCCAACCTGCCCAGCGATCCCCAGGCAGCTTTATCCCAGCTCTCACAGAGGAACCGTCCTTTACAGACGGAACATACACCTGCAGCCCAGCATCAGTTACTCCACGCTGCTGCCTCCTCAGGCAGTCCCACACCTCCCCCTTCAGCTGCAGCCCCCTCACAGCGCCCCAGCCCCGAGGCTCCATCCCTCGGTGCCCAAAATGCCTCAGGGCCGCTGAGGCGCCATGGCCGCCGCTCCCGGCCCGCCATTTTCTTGCGGCCCGGCGGGAGCGCGAGCCCTGTGCCCATGGCAACACCGCTGCGACGGTTGGCAGAAGGGGGAGGAAGAGGAGAAGGAGGAGGAGGGCGCAACGAGTGAGGCTGCTTGTGCCGTGAGGGGCTGCCATGCCAACAGCAGCTGCGGCGCTGCCTCCTACTCCGGCTGGTGAAGGTGCTTTGCCCGCAGTTTCCCTTCCCTTCCCTTCCCTTCCCTTCCCTTCCCTTCCCTTCCCTTCCCTTCCCTTCCCTTCCCTTCCCTTCCCTTCCCTTCCCTTCCCTTCCCTTCCCTTCCCTTCCCTTCCCTTCCCTTCCCTTCCCTTCCCTTCCCTTCCCCCTCAGTTATTTTGCCCGAAGTGCCCCCATCTGTTAACATATCCATTTCACGTGAGGCTCGTATAAAATATCAGGCTTGATCGATATTTGCCAAGCATTTGGTAAAAGGTGGCACAGCCCTGAGGTCATCCCCAAACTGGTATTTTTAACCCCCCAGCCCAATAACTGTGCCTTTGCCTACTGTGGGGCTTGGGTCCTTGTTGCCTTGAGCTACTGCTAAGAAGCGTAGCACTGGATTCTTTTTGTGTTAGAGAAATATAGGGAAAACCTAAAACTGACCCTTTTCCCCATGCTGAGTAAATTCTTTAGTGAAATTTGGTCAGGTACTGTTGCCACAATATTTACCTAACTCTACAGGGGAATTTTTCCTTAGTGAATGAGCATTTGCTAACAGTTTCAATTAAAAAAAAATGCACTAAAATTATGAAAGATGTCATTCGCTGACTGAACAAATATATTTCGTACAAAATTCTTGTTAACAGCTGTTTGTCAAATTTCAATCGCAGCCTACAGCTTGCTCTTGCTGGCCTGAGTCAAGAAGCTGTGCAGCAGCATTTGGCATCCATCTCCGTGGAGCTGTAGGTCACTGGTCCTTCCAGAGGGGGAAAGGAGGCAAAATTCCCTCTGCTGGGGGCTGGGAGTGTGTGTTGCTATTTGTATTACTTCTGGGAAAAAAAAAAAAAAAAAAAAAAAAAAAAAAAAAAAAAGCTTGAACTTGTTGCACTGGAAAGTCGTGTTAAACACATTAGTACTTTGGCAAGTAGTGTAATTGACCAGATTTCCTCTGATGTAAGGCTGCCTAATTGTGCTGAAGTCTGTAACCCTCACTTGACAGAATGAGAAATGACTCCCCTGTGGGAAAATTATGCCCTGGTGATATTTTCTGTTTAAAAAGAAGCAAATAAAAACAACAACAAAACAAAGAACCCGAAATGCAAAATGTAATTATTATTTAAAAACATGAACTAGATTACTTTCTGACGTCCCTTCCAACCTGAATTATTCTCTGTTTCAGTGCTGCTGCTGTTTGTTCTTACAGCATTTTGCATAGTAAGAGTCCCAGCTCCTAACGGAAGCTGCTTTGTGCAGGGCAATGATACAGCCTGTCTCTTGGGCAGGTGGGAGTGAAGTGATGATACACAGCCACAAGATCAAGAAGTGTGTGTTAATCTCAGTCTGTATTACAGCAACAGTTTAACCCCTCTTTTCTTCTCTGTGGCAACCCCAAATCTACCAGAGCACTATGATCCTGCTGCAGATTACATGAAATTAGGCACAGGTAAACTGTGAAGGCTGCTTTTCATCATATTAGCACTTTTTTTACATGTGTCAGTAGCCTTTTCACAGAGCATCTCATTGATATCTAATATTTTTGGTCAGAAAATGCTTAACAGTTTGAACTATTACCACCATTTCTTCTCTACAGGCAGGGAAACTGAGGCACTAATACCTTAAGATCAACCTTTTCCCACATGCTTGATTTGCCGAACTGTAGCCTACTTCTTCAAGACTTCTTAGAGTGTGAAATCTAATCCAAGTGTTAGTGCATTTTGCTGCTGGAATGATGACTCCTCTAGAAGGTAATTAATAATTGTTTTGAGTTACTCATACACTTAGCTATCTGTTGTTCAGCCATTAGATCTACTTACATCACTTATTTCTGTTGACCAATTCAGGCAAAGTGCCAAGATGTTGCAAGGGAGTTTGGATATCTGACTCCCAGTGCTCCCAGTTATCCTGTTAATCAGTGAAAAGGCCTGAAGGAGAATACAGTTTATCCCGGTGACAGATACTTTTGTACCACGCTGCCTTTACCTAAGTTCAGAGTTTTATTCCATGCTACTGAAGTCAATGAAAATGCTACTGACTTTGGTGGGGGCAAAAATTTAGGCCAACAAAGAGACCTGTGCCAGAGCAATGCTATAGATACAGCAAGGGAACGACACAGAATGACTAACACATTGTATAAATAATTGTTTTTGTGATGTAGCAGCTTTCATTTTGACATGAGCTTGTAGTGAAGCTGATTTGTGCAGCTCAGTCAAGAGCAATTACACGCTATGCTTAATTGGTAAAGGCTCTGGTGCCCTCAACACAGTATGCCATGGTATGCTGAGTCCTCAGGCAGCAGTGGGAACACGGCCATGTGGAGCACTTGAAAAGTGATGGCTGAGAGCTTGTTCGCCCAAGTGAGAAGCCCCCCTGGTGATGCACTTGAAGATGTGATGGATGAAAGAGTTTGTGATGCCCACAGTTTTGGAAGAGAGCCAGTGTTGCGGTGGACCTGCTCCAGCATTTGCATATGTAGATGGAGTAGCTCTGCTTTCCTGCTCTTGCCATGTTTCTTGTCATCTTTCTTCTGGCTCTTATTCATGGCTTCTTTTGGTCCATTTTCTGAGGCTGGAGATGACATGGCTGTTTCACATTTTTGAGTATTGCTTTGTTTCTGACAAACAGAGGCTAAGGATTCCTGCTGATACAAGGCTCACTCTCAGAAGTTACTCTGAACACGTTGGGTTGGTTCCTATAAAGCTGTCACCCTGATGATTCTTTGACTCATCACTTGTTTACTCTCTCTGAAATGTTACTGGACTGGCTAATGCCCTTTTATTATTCCTCACTAGCTGTCAAGAAGCAGCAAAAGTACACTAGTGTACACGAGGCAGTGAAAGCCGGTGATGTAGAACAACTTGCGTCAATGATAAAAAGAGGAGCTAGTATTGACGAGGTGGATTTAGTCCACGAGTTCACACCTTTGCACTGTGCTGCACACTCTGGAAGTCTGGAGGTAAAATATGATGTTGGTGTTCAGACACAGCAATGTTTTTGTGAGTTAATGTTTTCCTTCTTTAGGAGAGGCTGGACACAAAGTCGTTGGCTTTGATCAAGCTAAATTAATAATCTCTGTCTGATTTTCTCAGTAAATATATTCACTGAGAACAGAAGTACAGTTTTTAGTATCTTATTTTGCCTTTCTGAAGTCCCAGCCACAGTTTACATAGTTAACACTGCCAGATTTTACAAAATCGGCGATTTTCTTACTCTGAGAAAAGTGTGCCTTATGGCCTCCCTTCTAGATTTATGACCTTCTTTTGTTTCTGTTGTCTTTCTCCTTCTCTCAGGACACCTAGAAACTCTGCTAGGATGTATACAATGAGAAAATCCTCTAGGACATGTACACATTCTCTAGTCACGAAGGTGATTGAACCAAGTGAGAAGTGACATGAGAGCCTGTTCATTCTGTTTACCAGTGTTCTGTCCTGTGCCTCATTCTCTAGAAACAGTGCTAACACGTTTTATTTTAAGAAATAAAAGCATTGAATGTTGATGCAGAAATCAGCAGGTACTTGGTACATGAACGTTTGAATTTCCAAAAGGACCGAGCTGCTGTATTCAGCACAACACTTATCTCCTTGTTACAGTCTTCTTGCATAATATTTTTGCAATCTAACTTTGAAACAGTAAGGTCATGTATAACCATATAAAAATCATGTCCCAAAGGAAAAAATGTAAAATTATTGCTAAACTCAAGAAATGCAGTTCTGTTACTGGAATGAACAGAAACTGTCAAAAAATGCTGATGATCATGCTGTCAACCCTAAAAACAGATTGCTTGCCCACCCTTTTCTACATGTGTAAATTCTGCCACTTCTCATTTGACTCTCCTACTTTGCAGTTAATGTATAAGGCTTTATTGGATTATCTGTCATCTGTTTGTTACTAAGCTCCTTGGTGGAACCAATGAAGGAACCAGAGGTGGAGCCTGGCCTAAAAGAATATATTAAATAATGATAATATATAACAAAACATTTTAACTAGTTCTCTTGCCTTTTTTTTTGATAATTTTTTAAAGCTTTCCATTGAAAGCAATAACTTGTGGTGGAAAAAGGTGAATAAAGCTAAACTAAGCTATGAAAGGATGAGAATAGAGGTGGGATTACATGCACCCTAAGGAGCTTAATAACTGAAATGAGGCATTACATTTAGTTCATGGTGTTTTTCCTGCCAGTAATTTTAGCTGGAGTTCAAGTGAGCATGTTTGCACCATTTTTCCAATGCTTTTACCTTATGCCATGTGTATGTTCTCACGGATTACATTTTAAATCTGGAAGAGTAAAATTAAGAAGCCATTCTGTAAAACCAATGCTAGGGTCTGAGTTAGTAGTTATTTCTACTTTTGTGCCCTTGGATGAGGCCTTGAAACTGTCTAACTCACCTGCTAGTCCATGCTCTGAGGTGTCATGTTTCCATAAAGAAGTACTCTGATGCAGTTTTGAAATATAACATCTACTGTTAACGTATAGTTAAAATGTGCCTCAGACACATAGTAAGAATAGTTAAATAACAAGAATTTGGTTTTGGTTGAGCAGTGTCTTCACTGGTTGCTCTGGCACGGAGCTGACATAACACAGGTAGCTGTCAGAGGCTGGACTGCAGCTCACCTTGCGGCTATCCGAGGACAGGATGCTTGCATGCAGGTATGTGTAAATATTTACTCTCAAGCAAAAGTAAGGCAGGCTGCAGTTTGGACACAGTCATTATGAAGATCAGCTGAGAGGGCTCCTAATAGAGCTGTGAGTATCTCATCTTCACAACATTAGAGCTGGAACTGAGTTGCTGTTAAAAGCAGTGCACCTATTTGTTCCATCTGCGCAAAAAGATTTATTTTGTGTAGTGACAATGCTTTGACGTTACCCCAGAGTTACCCAGCTGATCATTTTAAGTCATCCTGCTAGGCTATGTTTGCTTTTTCAGCTTGCTTTCTGAACTTAGGCTTTGTGTTTCTTTTAGGCTTTGATATCAAATGGAGCAAACCTAGAAGCTCGAGACGACCGTGGGTGCACCCCGGCACACTTAGCTGCAGCCCATGGGCAGTCGTACACTTTACAAACCATACTGCAAAGTGGAGCGGTGAGACTTTTACCTGCAGATTCCTAGTGCGGAGTCAAAGTCTGCTGTCCTTTTCCAACAAAACTCATTAGTTTAACTGAGATTTGGGACTGTAGGTTAATCTTTGTTGGCATATTCTTGTTGGCAGGTGTGGGAATTTATTCTTAGGTTAAATTTCTTTTTTTTTTTTTTTTTTTTTTTGAATGTAAGACATGTTAGAGAAATGTTCCAAAAATCTAAAGAGAATCAATAATGTGGAACACCATTTGACAGGGGATGTCACCAAATGAAGATCAGGCACTGAGGTTGTTGTGATTTTTTGTGATTGTACAAATCCTATACAGTAAACGACATAGACTGAAAAAAATACAGATGTATATTTAAGAATAATCATCAACACATCAATAGAAGTATTTCTGAACATCTACCTTTTCTGCATATATTATTTCAATACAACCAAGAAACAGTGAAAAATACCCATCTTGGAATGGGAACTATTTATATGACATGAACTTTGAAAAATATTTGATTTGATGGAAATAATTTAACACAATGAACAGCTGGTTCCTGCTTATAAAATTTGTTCCGTGTCTAAGATTTGTAAGTGAATGAATTAACCTGCTGTTTTCATTTCAGAATGCAAATGTTTCAGACAGGAATGACTGGAAGCCTGTTCATTATGCTGCTTTTCATGGTCGCTTGGGGTGTTTGCAGCTTCTTGTTAGATGGGGAGCATGCATAGATGATGTGGATAACAATGGAAACCTTCCAGGTATGTCAGGATAAATCGTATACTTAATCTTTGGATTACAGTTGTTGTGATATGTGATAATCTTAGCACACCTTAAGCAAAGGACACCTATCAGCGTTGGTTGGACAAGAGATACTGTTTTGATAGAACAAGGTGTAACAGCTTTAAACTAAAAGAGTGTAGGTTTAGATTAGATATAAGGAAAAAATTCTTCACTCAGATGGTGGTGAGGCACTGGCACAGGCTGCCCAGAGTAGCTGTGGATGCCCCATCCCTGGAGGTGTTCAAGGCCAGGCTGGATGGGGCTTTGGGCAACCTGGTCTGGTGGGAGGTGTCCCTGCCCATGGCAGGGGGGTGGAACTGGGTGGGCTTTAAGGTCCCTTCCAACCCAAACCATTCTGTGATGCTATGCTATAATTTGCTAGTTGGTTCCATGCAATACACATGGTTGCTCTATTTTTATAGCGATGAGGGAATTCATAAAATCCCAAGTAGCTGTCAGTTGGCACCAGCATCCTATTCAGCTCCTGCTGTTCCTTGCAAGGCTCAGAGCTAAGGGTGCTGGAACAGCTCATGTTGGGAGCAGGCTCGTTTTGAGAGGGCAGCATCCCCTGAGCATGTGGTGGAGCGCGTGTGCCAGTGGAGGTCACAGGAGGGGAAGGGTAGGTGGGGCAGCAGGCAGGTCCAGCTGCTACCTGCTCTTTGTTGAATGTGTGCCAGCTGTGCCAGTGTGAGCAGATTCTGGCACGTTCATATGCAGGTTTTGGTATCCAAATGTTTCTTAACTAGGTTGGTAAAACCCTTGTTCTCATTAACCTCTGATTTCCTCATCTTGATTTCTGGAATACCAGAATTTCTGTATTATCTGCAGTCTGTACTCTTTTCGTAATCATGTGCACAGTCACCTTAGCACAAAAAAATGGGCACTCTCTTCATAGTCTCTCCACCATCCCTCTGCCTAGCACACCACTGCCTCAGTCCTCTGTAAGTTGAATGCTGTTGCTCATACCCTTTGTTCCTGTTGCATCCTTTCCCTTTTAACATGTTTTCTTATGGTCAGTCATATTATTTGTTCCAAATAGCATATTTTTCCATCAATAACTTGTTTAGAGGTTTAGAGTTATCCTTTTAAATCTACTTTCAAAATCTTTTATCCTCTATTAAGCACTATTTATCCAGTAAGCCAATATCTATGTTTTGTTTTTCAAACGTGGGTTTTGTTGAAGGATGTGAGGCTCTTACATCCCGGTAGGACATGTGGTGTATTGGCTCAAGCGATAAAGGTTTGTGATATTAGGCACCCTGGGGGCAGCATAGAAGGTAGCTTTGTTTGCATTTGGGAACACTTCCCTGATGTCACAATCTAGTATGGAGATATGGTGAATACCAGCACAGTTCCACTTAAATGCTCTGTATATACATGTTAGTAGAAAATTGCTTTTGTTACTCTTCTGACATTTACAGAAGCTGGTTTGTTCAGCCTTTGTTCTGTTTCATTTGATCCTCCTATCATCCAGAGGAAAGAAATTGCTTTGTAATACTCCTAATAAATGATTAACAGGAGTGTTAGGCTGTACAGATTAGAGTATTTTCCTCAGCTTCTGAAACAGTCAAGTAAATTTAAATCATTTTTACATAATTCAGCTTCAAGATTAGCTGGCCAGTGCTGTAATAATTACTTGAGTATACTAAAAGGAGTTTACTGAGGTTGCAATTCCATGCTCCTAAAACTTAAGAAATGTAAGACTGCACCTTGTCATAGAATCATATTTGTATTATGGCAGAGGCTTTAATTATCTAAAAAGATACTTTTTTTTTTTTTTTTTTTGAAGAACACTGTCTCATTCAGTGCCCTGAATACTCTGCATTCTTTAATTCAACATTTTGTTTTCTAACTGTATTCAGGTTTTGGCCATGCTTCACTTATTTCTTACCAGTTAAGCCTGTTCTAAATGTAATAATAATTTAATCATAGTGTGACACCTGAATTTTTCACAGACATAGTTCTTCCACTCACTGCTTGGAGAAGAGAGAATAGTGTTAGCTTGATTTTATAACAGGTGAGATGAAACACCGAGAAGTGTGCCTGCAGATCACATGCAGCAGTTAAACATTGGGCACTCAGCAACACACAGGTTAAAAGCTGTCTGTAAAAAATTCCTTTATGTGTCTTCCATAGCATCCCACTGAAACTGCAGAAAGACATGGACAGAATCCAACTCTTTTCCATTTTTGCAGAAAGCCTCAAGCTTTTTTGACTGCTTTCTGCATAGGGCAGACATTTAATACGATTTCATTCCAAAAGGTGAAGTTTCATCCCTGAGATTCTTGCTTATCTGGAAGAGGATTTGTAAGAGTCGGATCAGTTTTGCACCATCTGACTAATAAACAGAAGTTAACCTTAAGATACCGTTTCTTTTCACTTTGTCACTTTTGTCCATGAGTCCACCTAGGAGAATGAAGTCAGATCAGAGCTGCTGAGCAGTGAGATTTCAGTTCATGGGGAACAGGGCACCCCAGCAGTGCACTCTCCTAGCTAGAGCTCAAAGGTCTCTTGGCAGTGTTGTGTTGTCTCCCGCCGTCAGCTCTGCCAGGGAATTTTATTTGCAGATCCCACCCTTGACAGCTTTCTTCTACCTCCTTTGCATACAGCTGGACTCTATCCTGGATAGGAGCTGAGCATCCCCTGACCAACTGGAGCTGCTCCCTCTTGTTGTGCAGTGTTGGATGGCTCAGGTGCTGGTGGAGGAGCTAGATCTAACTGGTAGCGAGAGCACTGCTTTCTTGGTAGTCAGCAGTGCTTTGCTCTAACCTACTTTGTTTTACTTTGGGCTACAGCACATCTGGCAGCAATGGAAGGACATCTGTACTGCTTTAAGTTCTTGGTCAGTAAAATGGCCAGTGTCATGGACATGCTGAAAGCCAGGAATGACCATGGAGAGACTCCAAGGGACTTGGCTGAGCGCTTCTATAAAGATAATATTCTGCAATATATTAACAGTATGGAAAAAGAGGAGGAGCATCCAGAGACACAGGAAGGTGAGTGTGGATCGAACACTAAAATGTTGTTAAAATTTATACTGTTAAAATAGGTGTCATTTCATAAAACACTTGATTCTGAAAACTTACACGAGAATTGCAACCTTCATATCATCAATGTAAGGAACAGCTACTGCTTTCAATAGTTACTGCACTTACTGATAGCTACAGTCTGGGATTCTCAATGTGATTTTATAAATATCTTAGATTTATAATAATCAAAATAAAACTTGTCGCACTGTTGCGCTATGAATACCAAGTTATGCACGTTCTTAGACTCCAGCAGAAATCCAGAATAGCTATATAATTTTCATGAATTTTCAGATTTGCCTGCTCGGAATTCTTTACTTATACTGAATAACAGTTCAGCCTGGAAATGTTCTACTAAAATTAAGGTTACTTGTTAACCAGCAGTACTACTGCAGTCAGAACTGCCAAAAGATGCAAGTGTGGCAAGCTTCATAAGGACAACATTCCACAGAGCACAGATATAAGAACTGCTCCTTCACCTTTCTACTTTTTCCAGGCACTTATTTTCCTTATCCGCTAGTCTTTTGTCATTATACTTATTTATATATATATTTTTATTTTTTTTCAATACTCTCTCTCTCTCTCTAAATATAACTGGAAAAATCCAACTTTCTTTATGAGTAGTTTTTTTTTACCAAGAAATAAACTAGTTTATATATTTGGTTAGACTGTGGAATTCAAAATAGGCATATGACTCTAGTTACCACCAGTAATAGAACAGTAACTGTGAAACAAAGGTATTCCAGGTCTTTGAAATTCATCTCCAAGCTGTATAAGATGCCTGTAGCCATAACCAAGACATGTTTAGTCAAGTCTGTGATGAACAGTGCTAGTAATGCAGCTGTGTTTTAACTGATTAAAGATGCGTTAACCTGCCTATGAAATTTCCATGAATAAGTTGTTACGAGAGAAGCAAGCTGTATGAGACAAATATGAACATGTTTAGAGGAATTACTGGTATCTGTTTGGAAACACGTGTTTCGTTTTCAGTTTTAGCTTTCCCAGCCCATAGCGCTGCTTTCAAAGGGGACATTTTGGTACTTAGAAGATTAGTGAAAACTGGAGTAGTCAATATTAATGAGCAGGATGATAAGGGATCCACTCTCATGCACAAAGGTCAGTAATTATGATTTGTGTTTCAGCTTGTTACCGTTCGTTGCTGGCTTGTTTACTTAGTTTTTCAAGTGGCTGCTCATCAGATAAACTTAACGAAAAACAGTGTCTCATTTCCTGAGGGCTTGAAAGGGCAGCCTGAAAAACATATTTTGTGATGCATGTATGTGTAGGTGTCACTTTTAAAACAAGCTGAAGTCAATACAGAAAATTTATACATGTATGAAAAAGAAAACAGCATCTAAACTGAAACTTATTATTTTTTTAATCAGGTGAGATGTCAGTTTTAGAAACATGGGCTAGTCGTTCATAACAGTGATCTGTGTTATGGTCTGGGGCATTATTTGGTGAACATATTGCTACCATGGAGATGTGTTATAAAAAACACAACAAAGTAATTTGTTATACGCTGTGGAGGAAGCTTAACTTCTTGTATCTAACACCTTGATTTGCAGTGGAGTGCTAGCACTACAGAAGAACGGTCCTCTTGTGTCTGGGGTTTTCTTAGTAATGCCTGAAAGATGAATCACAGAGTTGTAGGGGTTGGAAGGGACCTCAAGAGATCAGTGGGTCCAACCCCCCTGCCAAAGCAGGTTCCCTAGAGCAGGCTGCCCAGATAGGCATCCAGACGGGACTTTAATATCTCCAGAGAAGGAGACTCCACAACCTCCCTGGGAAGCCTGTTTCAGTGCTCCGTCACCCTCACCGTGAAGAAGTCCTTTCACATGTTAGTGCGGAACTTCCTGGGCTCCATTTTGTGGCCATTGCCCCTTGTCCTGTCCCCAAAAAACACTGAAAAGAGGATGGCCAAATCCCTCTGTCTCCCACACCTCAGGTATTTATACACTTTGATAAGATCCCCTCTCAGTCTTGTCTTCTCAAGGCTGAACAGACCCAGGTCTCTCAGCCTTTCTTCATAGGATGCTCCAGGCCCCATATCATCTTTGTGGCCCTCCACTGGACTCTTTCCAGGTGATCCCTGCCTTTTTTGTACCGGGGAGCCCAGAACTGGACCCAGTACTCCAGGTGAGGCCTGACCAGGGCAGAGTAGAGGGGGAGGATCACCTCCCTTGACCTGCTGGCCACGCTCCTTTTTATGAATGCCAGGATCCCATTGGCCTCCTTGGCCACCAGAGCACATTTCTGGCTCATGGTCAACCTGTCCCATGAAATGGGAGAGAAAAAATAGTGGGAAGTATTCTTGTAATACGCTTTTAACACTATTTTCTACAATTCTTTTTGATTAGATAACAATAGATTTTTTAAAAAGATAACTGAAGTTCCCGTTATAAAAAAATATATGAAGGGATTTTAAAAGTGTTTTCTACATTCCTTCCTACTCCTTTTCGTGGAATGTTGCTACTTGTTTCGTCCAATCTTTACATGCAGTGTTGATGAAATGTTGAGGGAAAACTTATGGCTGATTGTCTTTGCATTTCCTTATTTTTTATATATGAAAACAAACATGACACTTATCCAAATGGGTTGCTGTGACAGACAGAATTATTCTTCCCTGAGAAAAAGGGCTGGCTGTTTTCAGCCAGATATGCCAAATACCATCCTGTGAAACATCGTTCCTGGGGACCACACGGCATGGGCAGTAGCTGTGCTAGATCACACAACTAGGCAAAGCTGTTGCGTTGGGCTGCAGCTGAGAGGCA
Organism: Anas platyrhynchos; assembly: GCF_047663525.1. NCBI lineage: Eukaryota > Metazoa > Chordata > Aves > Anseriformes > Anatidae > Anas > Anas platyrhynchos. The sequence goes on from NC_092587.1 coordinate 201,211,256, forward strand.
TTGCCTTAAGGGTGTGGCCCAAAAAGTGTGCCTGTAGCTCCAGCACAAAGCTCCTGTTTCTCTTGTTCTGTGTGAGCCAGCACTGTATGCCATGGATTGGTCCAATCGACCCTGTGTGAGGTGTGGGAGCCCAGAGCCAGGAAAAGATGACAGCACTTTGCTGCAAATGGGTGAGATGCAGACCTCAAAGCAAGAGCATGCGAGGCAGCAGGTATTTGCGTGTCTTGTGCTCAATGCCTGAGACTGAGCAAGTTTAGTTTAGCTCCTCTCCAGCAAGAGTTGCAAGTAAATTTCCAGGACTAGGGGCAGGCACAAAAACACATTGCAGAATCTTCCCTAAAAATGGGCATGCCCATATGACTTGATCATCTAGAAACGCAGGCTTCTCTGAAACAGCATCTCACCTGTGGGGTCTTAATCAACCCACCCTCTGGCACATTGAACTGTGTCAAGAGGGGGATGTATGAGGTTTGAAACACTTCAGCTGAATACAACTGACTTGTGTGCACCTTCCTTTCCCCAGCTGCTGAACAGGGGCACGTCCATTGCTTACAGTGGTTACTTGAAAGGGGAGCTGACTGTTACATTACAGATGATGCTGGAGAGACTCCAAAGGATGTGGCCAAGAGGTAGCAATACATATCATGTAGCGCAGTCATTTATTTGCTTACTATTTATATATCAATCTCAAGTCAGCTTAGTTGTAATTACTTCTGATTTTCAGTGACGGAGGGAGGAAAAGGTCAAGTCCGTGAATTCCAGTTCTGAGTAACAAGCAAAGCAGTACTGTAGCTGTAAAAGGATTTATGTCTACCTTGTTTTTTCTGAACATGGCAAGACATAAAAGATGAAAAGTAACTGATTTGCAAAAGGAAGGTCGTAAGCCTGTATGCTCCAACTGCACGAAGTAAATGAGAACTAGAGAAAGCTGTCTGATTTTTTGCATTAATAAAAATAATGCAGTTGCTGATGAGATTCAGTTAAGAAATCCTACACAGGAAAAGATCTCTCTGATGTGGGAGTCATTGCCATAGGATTTCAGTGAGGCAGAGCTCATGCTGGGAGAATACTGCAGAAAGCAGATCAGCTGCTCGTAGTTTGTGTACCAATGCTTCCTGTAACCCTGAAACTCCCTCTTGTAAATGGGAACATGAAGAGTTTCAGAGAGTTTCCATCATATGTGGGGAGCATGGCTATGCTTTTACAGATTACGGGGATGTATCAGTGTAGGTTAACTGTTCTCTCTGCAGATTTGCCCAGCTGGCAGCTGTAGAACTTTTGACACAAAGAACTGGAGACAGTAACTCCAGTGATGAAGAACTAGATGCAAACAATGCAAAATTTTTTGAAAGACATGGTGTGGAAGGGAGTACGGATAGCAAAGAAGATTTAATCCTGAGCAAAGCAGAGAAAAGGAACGCACGCAGTAAGCATTTTCATCACTCCTTATTCAAAAAGGTAGTCTCGAGACATTCTGTTCCTACTTGCACAGTTTCTGCTAACTGATGCGACTTTGTTGTAGGATGAGTTTGGTGACAGGGTATCTGTACTGATGAGTATTCAAACAAATTGTGGAAAATTAGGAAGCATAGTGCAGGACAGTCAGAACGTATCTGTTCCAGTGTTTTAATCTGTGTTGGTGAAACTGCATTGGATTGCTCCTTGTTTCTGGGAGCTGTCTGTTGTGTGGGTGTCAGATACATCTCAGTATCTGCTGAGCAGTGTGATTTCTGTCTTTGTGAGACTTTTCCAGACTATTGGATTTCAGCATGACTGTCTTCAGTTCTCTCTGTGCATTTTACCTACCTGGAGGTCTCTGTCTTACAGTAAGGGCCTATCACAAGATTCAAGAACTTCAGCATCTTCTAAAAATTGCCTACGGCAACTACAGACAACTGGGAGGAATAACGGAGGAGGAGAAGAAGATGAAAAAAGAACAAAGGGATGTTGAGAAGTAAGGTTAACTTCCTCTGGTAATGTTTAACTCAGCAAGGCCCATTTTAAAGCCTTCTTTAAGGCTACCTTACACTCAAATTGCTTTGGCCATTTTGTCTTTTCCACTTACCAACTTTAGCCAGGCCAAAAAGAAAAGGACTTCAGTGATTTTCCTGGCCATTTCTGGACTTCTGTGACCAGGATCAGCCTTACAGTACAACACAAATTATTATGTGTATGTACTTCTTTTACTTGTGCAGGGCTACCTGTTCTGCCTTCAGGTTTTCCTGCAGTGTATGTGCAGTAGTCTCTACATAAATCCTGACTATGCTCTTTTTTTTTTTTTTTTTTTTTCAAGGATGCTGAATACATGTATGCACTTTAATAAGTCTGAATAGAAGCATTAGTCTTAGCATGGCTTGCATGGAAGTGCATATACAGGAGGAGTTATTTAATGACCTGTTATATTTCTTTGTCAAGAGCAGTGTATTTCTGTGCTCATGAAGACATTAGGTCATTTTCAGACCACAAAAATAGAAATCTCAGCAAACCTCCCTTTGCATGTGAAGCACTTTACATAGTTTCTGCCTAATTCTCAGGGTCTCCATTAAATAAAAGGTTTCTGTTAGATGAGTTAGATGTTTAGATGGGCAGACTGTCTAAGTTTTAAAGAAATGCCTCTATTTCTCTTAAAGATTCAGACCTCAAACAAGAAAGCAACATCCTGTCCCTATTCTATCTGTCAAACATTTGGTTGCATTTTGTTCTTAATTCTTGTAGACAAGCATGTCCATGTCCACGTTTGGGCCACTGCAAACCAAACGTGTTACTAGAGCAACATGTTTGCAGCACTGGAAAAGTCACTGTTGGCTAACAGCAGAAATGAGAGCTCATTTTGGATACAGCAGCTACTGAAAAGCTGGCAGTGCCTGTTAGAGGGCTCTTGTAAGGGATTTTGCTTTCCATGGCATGTGGGGCTAAACTAGTAAAACAGTAATTGTGAGGGTCTCTGAGGGATGTCATCTGTGGAGGCTAGAGAGCATCCCTAGATCCTGTCTGGCCTTTTGAAACCGAAATACTGCTCCTCAGGATACTGACAGACACCTGTGTATAAACCCCAAGATGCTTGTGTCATATGCTAGAAAACCTCATTATTTAAAAATATTTATCAGCAGCATCATTTTACTAGATGAAAAGCAGGAATTGCCACTTGGGAAGGTTGCTCTTTCTGATTTTGCTGTTAGAGGCCTGGTGGGAGCTGCTGTGCAGGGCCAGGCTGCATAGCATGGAAACAAATGCCACCGCATGTGTGCCACACCGTGCTGGAGCTGTGCCCCACAAATCCGGAGTGTGCAAGAAGTCACCTTGTTCCCCCAGGCACTGAGTTCCCTGCAAAAGCACAGGTCATTCTTTTAGTGTCAGTAAGGCTGACACAGGCCGGTCGCTTTGGACTGTGAGTCAGGAATGTTTTGGTCTGGGCAATGCAGTAGCTCTTCTGTCAGCTTTTTTTCCTGCCCTGCTATTTGAATCCACATGGCAGACATCTCCCTTTTCCTTTTACCAGTATTCTGTCTTTGTAGCTGTGCTAACTCATGCTACAGATGAGAGCCAGCTCAACTCCACATGACTCAGCTGTTGAGGTCAATTGTTGTTATAAGAATATATCTCAATTATGTCTCAGCTAACCAGTTCCAGGAATCTCAGTTAATTTAGTAGCCACTGTGGGGGTGACTGATGAGGACTTGTGCAACTGTTTATCAGCCAGTGCTTCCGCTTTCCTTTAGTCGGTGCCATGCAGGCTGTCATTTGATCATTCCTCATCTGTGGTTAACCCAATCACTTTAGGAAGGATGTGGAGGAACCAGCCATAAATGAAGAAACTGCCCCTGGCCTGTCCAGAAAACCAGTTTTATGCCTGTTCTCTGTTTCCTGCCAACTCTTCTACCTCTTGGGTATTTCTCCCTCTTCAGAAGCTGGAGAAAGACCTGGGTTGCAGCCTGCTCAAAACCCTGGGGCTGGCTCAATGTGTGGGAAGACGTCGCCATCTCGCGGTGGAGATGGTCATGCGCTGAGCACAGCTGATTTGTGGAGAAAGAAAAACAGTAGATTCTGAAGCTTTTGCAAAGGGTCTTAAGCCAGGAGCACACTGGAACTGCAGTTTTCTGCTGTGACTAACCTGCTCCTGAAAAAAAAAAACAACACGTGGAGTAGCCAGGACATGCTTGGATGTGCTTTATGCTCCGTTTGTCTCCTTTGCTTTTGGCAGGGCTGTGAAGGAGCTGGAGGCTCAGCTGGAATTCGAGCGAGTCAGGCGGGAGAAGCTGGAGAGCCAGCTGGATGACTACCGTGCTGAGATAAGCCACCTGAGAGAGAGACTGGAGGAAACCTGCAAGCCACCTGCAGCCCTGGTGCGTGCCACCTGAACGGCCCCTTTCCCAGAGTGTGGGACAGAGACTTGTCCCACTGCTTGTGCACATCCATTCTTGCTAAGATTCCACAGCATGGTGCTAGGAAATACCAGAGTAAATGTGTCAGCAGCTTTCAGCTTGGGACACTGAGGGAAGCAGCAGCCTTTGCTGCATCCTGACAGTGTCTCTGCTCTGAAAAGATAGCAGTTTCTCCTTGTGCCCTGGCAGAGAAGCATCTGTATTCTTTCAGGATAGCTCTTCTCCTTGTCATTAGGTTTGTTTTCCTTCCTTTTACTCCAGACTGGCAAGTGAATGGGCAGAGTGCTGTACTGCTGTGTGCAATGACTGATTTCAGCAAGTGGTCTCGTGTCATCTTAATTATCAAGTCCACTGACAGCAAAGCAGATACTGGCATGAACGATTGGTTGACTTAGCAGGCAAAGACAGAAAACGTATAGACACATTTTTCATCACATCTGAGGACAGATCAGAAGTTCACATGCTAAGTTTGGGGACAGGAGAGCTGGCTTTTCAGGTCTCCCTCTGCCACATATAATCTCCCACAAGACAATGTGATAAGTCAATGTCCTGTTTCTCAGATCTTTGCCATACAGTCCAGCCTTTGGTGAGGCACCTGGGCTCCTGCTGCTACGGCAGGTGGGAAGCGGTGTGCAGTGACACTGCTGGGTTGTCCAAAGATAGAGCCAGTGTGAAAGGTGCACGGCCTGGCTGTTCAATGCTGTTCTTGGACCTTTGTTTACTGGCTGTTTTGGCCATTGCACTGCCTTGGCCATGCAACTGGTTGCTGGTCCTGCTATAACCAGTCTAAAAGTCAGCTGAGGAGTCACTGACAACATGGGGCACTTGGATTTAGGGCCTTCCTCTGCCAAAGAGGGGCCTGAAGATGCGTCCCCAGGGGCTGCTTCAGCCAGCACAGTGTCAGCTCTACTGAGATGGTGCCATAGTCACCCCCCCTGCTTATGGTTGTGTGGCCACTGTAACTCAATATTCACAGATCCGGAGGGAGGGAGGGAGGGAAAACAGGTGTACAGGCTGTTGGGGCAGTCATATGGGATGGGGAAGCTGGTCTGTGCTTCACATGGAACATTTACTTATTTCTTGGAGGAGAAATTGGGTTGCTGGATAAGCACTGATATCTTCAGCCAGGTTTGAATGACAGCCTGGTATTTGGAGCATCTCTACTGGGCAAGGGTCCTTTTCCAAGCGTGATGGGAAAAAATGCTTAGTGAGTGCATTGGGCAGGAAACAGGCAGCTAGAGCTCAGTTTTCCTACTGTTTAAGCCACGTGTGGGTTTAGCCTTCGCTTGAGTAGTTAAATGTGGACTGTGGGACCCTTTGGCTGTACCAAGTCTCCTACTGGATGGCCAGTACAAATGGTGCTTTTGCAGATACCATCCTTCCAGCATGGCCTGCTTACCATCTGCTGAGTCAAATGGCTTTAAAGGACACTGAGACATTTCTAAGAAATTATGAATAGCTTCCAAAAATACCTTTTGTTGTTGTTGTTGTTGTTGTTGCTTTGAGGGCTTCTGAGCCACAGAGCAGTCAGGGAATTGCTGTTGTTTTCTTGCAGCTTTCCCTTGGAACTTGCATTACACAGCTTGTTCCATCTCTGTCTACCCCATTCCATGGTTTCTTCCTCCTGCCCTCCCTTGCAGGACTGTTTCTGCACCCCTCCTGCGTACAGTTTCCCCTCTCTGTTACCTGTCCCTGTTTTCCTTGCCACCACATACACACTGTGAAGCTCCCACAGCTGTTTGCTTTCTGTTATGTCCTCAGAGCTGAGCTCTTCCCTGCTGCTGCCACCCTCTGGCTGGCCAAGTGCTTTCTCCTTTTGAAAAAAAAAAAAAAAAAAAGTCACTTTCTGCTTCCACAGCACACTGTAGGATGTTACCCATTCTACTCACCTGGCAGGTTTAAAAATCTGAGATAACTACGACATAGTGCCCTCATTCCTGCGGTGGAGGAGTGGCTGTACGTAGTTTGCTACCAGTAGCAGTCTGGGAAAGCCCCACTGGCCGTTAATGGTGATCAATCAGATTGACACGTGATTACGTGTCAATAGCTGAGGCAGGAGGCAACTTCTACTGAGGCAGATTTTCAAAAAACTGCTGTGACTGCTGTAACCAAGGGACCTTCACATTTTGCCTTGCTGTGACTGCTATCTCATGCCCTGCCACTATATTCTACCCCGGCTTCAGCACAAATACAGTATTCTGTGGTTATTAAAGCCATGGATTTCTAAAGCCTGTCTTGGGAGGTAGCAAGTTTCAGTGATGGCTGTTTAATGGCTGTAGCATCCTTTGTTTCAGAAAACTGAAACTATCTCCAATCCTCACAAAGAGAAAAAGAAAGTAAAGAAGAAACCAGCCTGCAACTCTGGCAGAGTGTTTGTTTGTGAGACCGCGCTGAGGACTGAACATCAGACAAGCGGCTGGAAGACCTGAGGAGGTAGTGGCAATATTTTAGACCGTGCAAAGTATTTGCGAAGCCCAGTTCCACAGATGTGCTGTGGTTCACTGAATTTCATTGAACTACTCTCCTAGTTTTCTGGCATAGAATATACTGTTAGTTCACTGCAACAGCATAAAAAACAAACCAAAACAACAAAAATAAAATAAAATAATAAAAAAACCCCACACTGTCAGACTTCTGTTCCTGTCCAGGTAATAGTTAAGAGTTTTACAAACTGTAGCATTTGAGAGAAAACTGCAGCCATGTCATGGGACCTCAGTCAGACGCAGCAGCCATGTCATGAGAGAAAACTGCAGCCATGTCATGGGACCTCAGTCAGACGCAGCAACATGGTCCTGAAGCAGTGTCTGGGACGAGTACTTGCTGAACTGCGGGGACAGGTGCCAGGCCCCTCACTTTCCACCTTCAAGCCATTCCTAAATAAGCCCTGAAGCTATTCCTTTGTGAGGTGCCAGATAAACTGCAGCGGTGGGCCCCCGACTCTAAATCAAGGCTGAGGATGTCACTAGGTTACAGGGCATGTTGTGGTTAGAAATAGCAATCCTGACATCCCTGCCTAAAAAAACATTTAATGGCTTTACATATAATACAGATTTTTTTCTCTTATCTGCATGCTATTGTGAAGTTATTTTCCTTTGGAGCTCCCACCATGCATTAACATTTTGGCTGTCTCTGTTCCAATAAATCTTTGTATGATAGACGGTAATTTGCTAGTGCCTCGCCATTTGCCGAGGCGATCGGCTCCGGGGCAGACGCGTTCTGCAGCGGAGCGGGGGATCGGGCCAGGCAGGGCTCATTTTCCGGCATCGAGCCGACTTCAGGGAGCCGCCAGGAGCCGGCAGCCCTCGTGAGGGAGGCTGACGAGGCGAAGGCGGAGCCAGCAGCGACCCCTCCCCGGCCGTTCAAAAGCAGCCCCTAGGGAGCGCGGCGAACAGGGCGGGCAAACAGGGCGTGGCGCGTCAGAGGGGAGTGGCAGGGCGGAGAGCAACCCCCTGCCCACACGAACACCTCTTAACGACGATGGGGGGGGGAGGCGCTTTTGGTTTCTTTCCTTTGTTTCTCACTTCTCTAGCTTGTTAGTAATGAGCAATAAATCTTACTATCTGTCTTCTTATGCTGAGTCTGGTTTGCCCGTTACACTAATTATTGCGTGATTTTCTCGTCCTTATCTCAATCCTTGAGCCCCTTTCACATATTTTCTCCCCATTCCTCTTTGAGGAGGGGGAGTGAGAGAGCGGCTGTGGTGGAGCTCGGCTGCCCACTCGAGCAGAACCACGACACAGACAAAATCTGTCCAGGTGCTTGCTTCCTTGCAGCTGTTGCCTCAGGAGAGGAACACTAGCTTTGCTTCTTCTCTCCTGCTGTTAGCACTGTAGAGCCCACCCTACTGAGAGACACAGGTGCTACTGGCATTCCTGTTTTTCACAAAAATTAAGGTGTAACTGCAAACAGTGGTGTTGCAACTAGCAGGAAAGCATTTACTAAACTTGATTCAAGACCTTGTGCTGTAGGGTTCCTTCTTCTCCCTAGCCTTAGCTGTACAATCCTGCTGCTGCCTCTAGGGAACTGTAGTGCGCATCTGCCTCTTCTGTAGCTGGTTCTCTCACTGTCCCAGCAGCAAAGCCTGCCTTTGTTTGTTTTGTTTCTTCCCCTTGAATTAGTTTGACTCACCTGAACTGAGTCAGAGGCCTAGAGAAGGCCAGAGCCAGCACAAACATGGTGCAAGCACCAAGCTGGACTTGGATCTCTCTCTTTTGGCAGTACTGAACTGTTGGATTCGTTTAATCCTTCTCACGGAACTAAACTTGGGAGCAGAATTTGGGCTGCAGAGAAAACATTATTGGTGAAAACACGCAGAAAAAGAGAGCAGCAGGGCTGCATCCTCCTAGGATCAGCTGGCCTGTAGATTAACCCACTGACACTGAAATTACTGAACACGGCAACCCCAGGACAACACTCGTGGAGTTGCTTTTAAGAAGAAAGATGCTGTTTGTTTTGTTTAGTTTGTTGTCGAAGAGCTGCCTCTTTTCTCTGCAACTGCAGAAAGATATTTTTTCTTCTTAAGGAATACTTAAAACTGGGTCCTCTGGAGTCAAAGCTAATGTGTGTGATTGGAACAGCCATGTCTATTCACAAGGAGCCAGAAGAAATGCCAGGCAGGAGCCCCACGGAAGGTGGCTCTACGGCTAAATCCAACAGGCACATCACAGCTGAGATGATCAAAGCCTTGACTAAGGAACAGGTTGGTTAAAAAAAAAAAAGAGAAGCTGTGCTGTTAACAGACATGTAACACTCTCGGTTCATTAAACATTTGCTCTGTCGTTCAGAGTGTGTGGACTTTGTGGTTACTATTTTTGAGTGTCTGAATCATCCCCACATAGAAGTTTAATTAGGGACATGCCCAGATGGCGAACTGAATGGCTGTTTTCCTTCGACTTGGAGGTATCGCTGGGGCATATCTTGGGCTTCTCAGTCCAAACAACTGCACGTGTGGCTAAGAAGTTCTTATGAGTTCTTGGCCATTTGCCGAGGCGATCGGCTCCGGGGCAGACGCGTTCTGCAGCGGAGCGGGGGATCGGGCCAGGCAGGGCTAACTTTCGGGCATCGAGCCGACTTCAGGGAGCCGCCAGGACCCGGCAGCCCTCGTGAGGGAGGCTGACGAGGCGAAGGCGGAGCCAGCAGCGACCCCTCCCCGGCCGTTCAAAAGCAGCCCCTAGGGAGCGCGGCGAACAGGGCGGGCAAACAGGGCGTGGCGCGTCAGAAGGGAGTGGCGCGGCAGTTAGCGCGGCAGTTCGCGCAGGCAGGGCGAGCAGGAAGGGCGGAGAGCTACCCCCTCCCATACGAACACCTGTTAACGACAGTCTTTAGCTAGGTGATAATGGTCTCCACCAGGCACGGTGCGCTCTCCAGGAGGTCGGTACACACCCAGACCGACTGCCCGTTAAAGAATGCAGCGGTTCAGGTCACCGGCCTGCTGCTGCCATCGGCGGGAGGCAGAGACGCTGCGTGCGTCAGGTGCGAGCAGGTGGATGACCTGATCCGCATGGTGGCGGAGCTCAAGGAGGAGGTGGAGAGGTTGAGGGCCATCAGGGAGTGTGAGCGGGAGATAGACTGGTGGAGTAACTCCCTGCAGGGCCTCAAGGAGAGGTACCGGGGTGAGACACCCCAAATGGGGGTGGACCCCCTGCCCTGTCGCCGCTGACGGAGCCAACTAGGAAAGGTGCCCTCCTAGACCTGTTGCTAGAAAACAGAGAGGGTCTGGTGGGAGATGTGGTGATTGGTGGCCGCCTCGGTCATAGCGACCATGAAGTGGTTGAGTTCAAAATTTACGGTGACAGAAGGAAAAGTGCCACCAAAACCTCATCCCTAGATATGGGGAAGGCGGACTTCAGGCTGCTCAGGGAACTAGTCAGCAAGGTCCCCTGGGAAACTGCTCTTGAAGGCCTCGATGTCCACCAGTGCTGGTCATTCTTTAAGCGATGCCTCCTAGAAGCACAAGATCAGGCAATTCCTAAATATCGCAAGTCAGGCAGGCGGGGCAGGAGGCCGGCGTGGCTGACCAGGAACATTCTGATGGAGATTAGGCGGAAACAGAGAGTGTTTCGTTACTGGAAGGAGGGCCAGGTGTCCTGGAAAGAATACAGGGATGCTGTTCGTGTTTGTAGGGAGAAAATTGGTGTGGCTAAAGCACACCTAGAGTTGAAGCTGGCTGTGTCTGTGAGAGAAAATAAAAAGGGTTTTTTTAGATATGTGAATGGAAAAAGGAGAACTAAAGAATACATAGGGCCGCTCCTTGATAGGGAAGGTCTTCTCACAGACAATGACATAGGCAAAGCAGAGACGCTTAATGCCTTCTTTGCCTCTGTCTTCAATGCCGATGATGGGCTTCGGGACCCAGGGTGCCCTGAGCTGGAGGACCGGGACGGTGGGGATGACAAACTCCCAACCGACCCTGAACGTGTGCGGGATTTGCTACTCCACCTGGATCCCTACAAGTCCATGGGTCCGGATGGGATTCATCCCCGGGTGCTGAAAGAGCTGGTGGACGTCATCGCGGAACCTCTCTCAATTATTTTTCAATGATCCTGGGAATCTGGAGAGGTCCCGGTAGACTGGAAGCTGGCAAATGTTGTGCTGATTTTCAAGAAGGGTCAGAAAGAAGACCCTAGCAATTACAGGCCTGTCAGTCTCACGTCAGTGCCTGGTAAAATCATGGAGAAGATGGTTCTCGAACTTATTGAGGCGCACCTGGGGGACAAAGCAGTCATTGGTCCCAGCCAGCATGGGTTTGTGAAGGGTAGGTCCTGCCTAACTAACCTGATTTCCTTTTATGATAAGATCACCTGTATGGTGGACCAAGGGAAACCAGCTGATGTGATTTTTTTGGACTTCAGCAAGGCTTTTGACACGGTTTCCCATAGGATCCTACTGGACAAAATGTCCACCATACAGCTAAATAAAAACATCATACGATGGGTGAGCAATTGGCTAACGGGCAGGGCCCAAAGGGTTATGGTAAATGGGGCTGCGTCAGGCTGGCGGGCGGTCACCAGTGGGGTCCCTCAGGGCTCCATTTTAGGGCCGGTACTTTTCAATATTTTTATAAACGATCTGGATGAAGGAATAGAAGGTATTTTGAGCAAGTTTGCTGATGACACCAAACTTGGAGGAGTTGTGGACTCTGTTGAGGGTGGAAAGGCCTTGCAGAGGGATCTGGCTAGGTTGGAGAGCTGGGCGATCGCCAACCGCATGAAGTTCAATAAGAGCAAGTGCCGGGTCCTGCACCTGGGACGGGGAAACCCTGGCTGCACGTACAGACTGGGCGATGAGACGCTGGAGAGCAGCCTAGAAGAGAGGGATCTGGGGGTCGTGGTAGACAGCAAGTTGAATATGAGCCAGCAGTGTGCCCTGGCAGCCAGGAAGGCCAACCGTGTCCTGGGGTGCATCAAGCACGGCATCGCTAGTAGGTCGAGGGAGGTGATTGTCCCGCTCTACTCTGCGCTGGTGTGGCCTCGCCTCGAGTACTGTGTGCAGTTCTGGGCACCACAGTATAAAAAGGACATGAAACTGTTGGAGAGTGTCCAGAGGAGAGCTACGAAGATGGTGAAAGGCCTGGAGGGGAAGACGTACGAGGAACAGCTGAGGGCACTGGGCCTGTTCAGCCTGGAGAAGAGGAGGCTGAGGGGAGACCTCATCGCAGTCTACAACTTCCTCGTAAGGGGGTGTTGAGAGGCAGGAGACCTTTTCTCCATTAACACCAGTGACAGGACTCGCGGGAACGGGGTTAAGCTGAGGCAGGGGAAGTTTAGGCTTGACATCAGGAGGGGGTTCTTCACAGCGAGGGTGGTTGCACACTGGAACAGGCTCCCCAGGGAAGTGGTCACTGCACCGAGCCTGTCTGAATTTAAGAAGAGATTGGACTGTGCACTTAGTCACATGGTCTGAACTTTTGGGTAGACCTGTGCGGTGTCAAGAGTTGGACTTGATGATCCTTAAGGGTCCCTTCCAACTCAGGATATTCTATGATTCTATGCTCAAAACCCTGGGGCTGCCTCAATGTGTGGGAAGACGTCGCCATCTCGCGGTGGAGATGGTCATGCGCTGAGCACAGCTGATTTGTGGAGAAAGAAAAACAGTAGATTCTGAAGCTTTTGCAAAGGGTCTTTAATTAAAGCAAAATGCCTTAAGGATGTGGCCCAAAAAGTGTGCCTGTAGCTCCAGCACAAAGCTCCTGTTTCTCTTGTTCTGTGTGAGCCAGCACTGTATGCCATGGATTGGTCCAATCGACCCTGTGTGAGGTGTGGGAGCCCAGAGCCAGGAAAAGATGACAGCACTTTGCTGCAAATGGGTGAGATGCAGACCTCAAAGCAAGAGCATGCGAGGCAGCAGGTATTTGCGTGTCTTGTGCTCAATGCCTGAGACTGAGCAAGTTTAGTTTAGCTCCTCTCCAGCAAGAGTTGCAAGTAAATTTCCAGGACTAGGGGCAGGCACAAAAACACATTGCAGAATCTTCCCTAAAAATGGGCATGCCCATATGACTTGATCATCTAGAAACGCAGGCTTCTCTGAAACAGCATCTCACCTGTGGGGTCTTAATCAACCCACCCTCTGGCACATTGAACTGTGTCAAGAGGGGGATGTATGAGGTTTGAAACACTTCAGCTGAATACAACTGACTTGTGTGCACCTTCCTTTCCCCAGCTGCTGAACAGGGGCACGTCCATTGCTTACAGTGGTTACTTGAAAGGGGAGCTGACTGTTACATTACAGATGATGCTGGAGAGACTCCAAAGGATGTGGCCAAGAGGTAGCAATACATATCATGTAGCGCAGTCATTTATTTGCTTACTATTTATATATCAATCTCAAGTCAGCTTAGTTGTAATTACTTCTGATTTTCAGTGACGGAGGGAGGAAAAGGTCAAGTCCGTGAATTCCAGTTCTGAGTAACAAGCAAAGCAGTACTGTAGCTGTAAAAGGATTTATGTCTACCTTGTTTTTTCTGAACATGGCAAGACATAAAAGATGAAAAGTAACTGATTTGCAAAAGGAAGGTCGTAAGCCTGTATGCTCCAACTGCACGAAGTAAATGAGAACTAGAGAAAGCTGTCTGATTTTTTGCATTAATAAAAATAATGCAGTTGCTGATGAGATTCAGTTAAGAAATCCTACACAGGAAAAGATCTCTCTGATGTGGGAGTCATTGCCATAGGATTTCAGTGAGGCAGAGCTCATGCTGGGAGAATACTGCAGAAAGCAGATCAGCTGCTCGTAGTTTGTGTACCAATGCTTCCTGTAACCCTGAAACTCCCTCTTGTAAATGGGAACATGAAGAGTTTCAGAGAGTTTCCATCATATGTGGGGAGCATGGCTATGCTTTTACAGATTACGGGGATGTATCAGTGTAGGTTAACTGTTCTCTCTGCAGATTTGCCCAGCTGGCAGCTGTAGAACTTTTGACACGAAGAACTGGAGACAGTAACTCCAGTGATGAAGAGCTAGATGCAAACAATGCAAAATTTTTTGAAAGACATGGTGTGGAAGGGAGTACGGATAGCAAAGAAGATTTAATCCTGAGCAAAGCAGAGAAAAGGAACGCACGCAGTAAGCATTTTCATCACTCCTTATTCAAAAAGGTAGTCTCGAGACATTCTGTTCCTACTTGCACAGTTTCTGCTAACTGATGCGACTTTGTTGTAGGATGAGTTTGGTGACAGGGTATCTGTACTGATGAGTATTCAAACAAATTGTGGAAAATTAGGAAGCATAGTGCAGGACAGTCAGAACGTATCTGTTCCAGTGTTTTAATCTGTGTTGGTGAAACTGCATTGGATTGCTCCTTGTTTCTGGGAGCTGTCTGTTGTGTGGGTGTCAGATACATCTCAGTATCTGCTGAGCAGTGTGATTTCTGTCTTTGTGAGACTTTTCCAGACTATTGGATTTCAGCATGACTGTCTTCAGTTCTCTCTGTGCATTTTACCTACCTGGAGGTCTCTGTCTTACAGTAAGGGCCTATCGCAAGATTCAAGAACTTCAGCATCTTCTAGAAATTGCCTACGGCAACTACAGACAACTGGGAGGAATAACGGAGGAGGAGAAGAAGATGAAAAAAGAACAAAGGGATGTTGAGAAGTAAGGTTAACTTCCTCTGGTAATGTTTAACTCAGCAAGGCCCATTTTAAAGCCTTCTTTAAGGCTACCTTACACTCAAATTGCTTTGGCCATTTTGTCTTTTCCACTTACCAACTTTAGCCAGGCCAAAAAGAAAAGGACTTCAGTGATTTTCCTGGCCATTTCTGGACTTCTGTGACCAGGATCAGCCTTACAGTACAACACAAATTATTATGTGTATGTACTTCTTTTACTTGTGCAGGGCTACCTGTTCTGCCTTCAGGTTTTCCTGCAGTGTATGTGCAGTAGTCTCTACATAAATCCTGACTATGCTCTTTTTTTTTTTTTTTTTTTTTTCAAGGATGCTGAATACATGTATGCACTTTAATAAGTCTGAATAGAAGCATTAGTCTTAGCATGGCTTGCATGGAAGTGCATATACAGGAGGAGTTATTTAATGACCTGTTATATTTCTTTGTCAAGAGCAGTGTATTTCTGTGCTCATGAAGACATTAGGTCATTTTCAGACCACAAAAATAGAAATCTCAGCAAACCTCCCTTTGCATGTGAAGCACTTTACATAGTTTCTGCCTAATTCTCAGGGTCTCCATTAAATAAAAGGTTTCTGTTAGATGAGTTAGATGTTTAGATGGGCAGACTGTCTAAGTTTTAAAGAAATGCCTCTATTTCTCTTAAAGATTCAGACCTCAAACAAGAAAGCAACATCCTGTCCCTATTCTATCTGTCAAACATTTGGTTGCATTTTGTTCTTAATTCTTGTAGACAAGCATGTCCATGTCCACGTTTGGGCCACTGCAAACCAAACGTGTTACTAGAGCAACATGTTTGCAGCACTGGAAAAGTCACTGTTGGCTAACAGCAGAAATGAGAGCTCATTTTGGATACAGCAGCTACTGAAAAGCTGGCAGTGCCTGTTAGAGGGCTCTTGTAAGGGATTTTGCTTTCCATGGCATGTGGGGCTAAACTAGTAAAACAGTAATTGTGAGGGTCTCTGAGGGATGTCATCTGTGGAGGCTAGAGAGCATCCCTAGATCCTGTCTGGCCTTTTGAAACCGAAATACTGCTCCTCAGGATACTGACAGA
Organism: Anas platyrhynchos; assembly: GCF_047663525.1. Lineage (NCBI taxonomy): Eukaryota > Metazoa > Chordata > Aves > Anseriformes > Anatidae > Anas > Anas platyrhynchos. Next base: position 201,226,810 of record NC_092587.1, read on the forward strand.
CACCTGTGTATAAACCCCAAGATGCTTGTGTCATATGCTAGAAAACCTCATTATTTAAAAATATTTATCAACAGCATCATTTTACTAGATGAAAAGCAGGAATTGCCACTTGGGAAAGTTGCTCTTTCAGATTTTGCTGTTAGAGGCCTGGTGGGAGCTGCTGTGCAGGGCCAGGCTGCATAGCATGGAAACAAATGCCACCGCATGTGTGCCACACCGTGCTGGAGCTGTGCCCCACAAATCCGGAGTGTGCAAGAAGTCACCTTGTTCCCCCAGGCACTGAGTTCCCTGCAAAAGCACAGGTCATTCTTTTAGTGTCAGTAAGGCTGACACAGGCCGGTCGCTTTGGACTGTGAGTCAGGAATGTTTTGGTCTGGGCAATGCAGTAGCTCTTCTGTCAGCTTTTTTTCCTGCCCTGCTATTTGAATCCACATGGCAGACATCTCCCTTTTCCTTTTACCAGTATTCTGTCTTTGTAGCTGTGCTAACTCATGCTACAGATGAGAGCCAGCTCAACTCCACATGACTCAGCTGTTGAGGTCAATTGTTGTTATAAGAATATATCTCAATTATGTCTCAGCTAACCAGTTCCAGGAATCTCAGTTAATTTAGTAGCCACTGTGGGGGTGACTGATGAGGACTTGTGCAACTGTTTATCAGCCAGTGCTTCCGCTTTCCTTTAGTCGGTGCCATGCAGGCTGTCATTTGATCATTCCTCATCTGTGGTTAACCCAATCACTTTAGGAAGGATGTGGAGGAACCAGCCATAAATGAAGAAACTGCCCCTGGCCTGTCCAGAAAACCAGTTTTATGCCTGTTCTCTGTTTCCTGCCAACTCTTCTACCTCTTGGGTATTTCTCCCTCTTCAGAAGCTGGAGAAAGACCTGGGTTGCAGCCTGCTCAAAACCCTGGGGCTGGCTCAATGTGTGGGAAGACGTCGCCATCTCGCGGTGAAGATGGTCATGCGCTGAGCACAGCTGATTTGTGGAGAAAGAAAAACAGTAGATTCTGAAGCTTTTGCAAAGGGTCTTAAGCCAGGAGCACACTGGAACTGCAGTTTTCTGCTGTGACTAACCTGCTCCTGAAAAAAAAAAACAACACGTGGAGTAGCCAGGACATGCTTGGATGTGCTTTATGCTCCGTTTGTCTCCTTTGCTTTTGGCAGGGCTGTGAAGGAGCTGGAGGCTCAGCTGGAATTCGAGCGAGTCAGGCGGGAGAAGCTGGAGAGCCAGCTGGATGACTACCGTGCTGAGATAAGCCACCTGAGAGAGAGACTGGAGGAAACCTGCAAGCCACCTGCAGCCCTGGTGCGTGCCACCTGAACGGCCCCTTTCCCAGAGTGTGGGACAGAGACTTGTCCCACTGCTTGTGCACATCCATTCTTGCTAAGATTCCACAGCATGGTGCTAGGAAATACCAGAGTAAATGTGTCAGCAGCTTTCAGCTTGGGACACTGAGGGAAGCAGCAGCCTTTGCTGCATCCTGACAGTGTCTCTGCTCTGAAAAGATAGCAGTTTCTCCTTGTGCCCTGGCAGAGAAACATCTGTATTCTTTCAGGATAGCTCTTCTCCTTGTCATTAGATTTGTTTTCCTTCCTTTTACTCCAGACTGGCAAGTGAATGGGCAGAGTGCTGTACTGCTGTGTGCAATGACTGATTTCAGCAAGTGGTCTCGTGTCATCTTAATTACCAAGTCCACTGACAGCAAAGCAGATACTGGCATGAACGATTGGTTGACTTAGCAGGCAAAGACAGAAAACGTATAGACACATTTTTCATCACATCTGAGGACAGATCAGAAGTTCACATGCTAAGTTTGGGGACAGGAGAGCTGGCTTTTCAGGTCTCCCTCTGCCACATATAATCTCCCACAAGACAATGTGATAAGTCAATGTCCTGTTTCTCAGATCTTTGCCATACAGTCCAGCCTTTGGTGAGGCACCTGGGCTCCTGCTGCTACGGCAGGTGGGAAGCGGTGTGCAGTGACACTGCTGGGTTGTCCAAAGATAGAGCCAGTGTGAAAGGTGCACGGCCTGGCTGTTCAATGCTGTTCTTGGACCTTTGTTTACTGGCTGTTTTGGCCATTGCACTGCCTTGGCCATGCAACTGGTTGCTGGTCCTGCTATAACCAGTCTAAAAGTCAGCTGAGGAGTCACTGACAACATGGGGCACTTGGATTTAGGGCCTTCCTCTGCCAAAGAGGGGCCTGAAGATGCGTCCCCAGGGGCTGCTTCAGCCAGCACAGTGTCAGCTCTACTGAGATGGTGCCATAGTCACCCTCCCTGCTTATGGTTGTGTGGCCACTGTAACTCAATATTCACAGATCCGGAGGGAGGGAGGGAGGGAAAACAGGTGTACAGGCTGTTGGGGCAGTCATATGGGATGGGGAAGCTGGTCTGTGCTTCACATGGAACATTTACTTATTTCTTGGAGGAGAAATTGGGTTGCTGGATAAGCACTGATATCTTCAGCCAGGTTTGAATGACAGCCTGGTATTTGGAGCATCTCTACTGGGCAAGGGTCCTTTTCCAAGCGTGATGGGAAAAAATGCTTAGTGAGTGCATTGGGCAGGAAACAGGCAGCTAGAGCTCAGTTTTCCTACTGTTTAAGCCACGTGTGGGTTTAGCCTTCGCTTGAGTAGTTAAATGTGGACTGTGGGACCCTTTGGCTGTACCAAGTCTCCTACTGGATGGCCAGTACAAATGGTGCTTTTGCAGATACCATCCTTCCAGCATGGCCTGCTTACCATCTGCTGAGTCAAATGGCTTTAAAGGACACTGAGACATTTCTAAGAAATTATGAATAGCTTCCAAAAATACCTTTTGTTGTTGTTGTTGTTGTTGTTGCTTTGAGGGCTTCTGAGCCACAGAGCAGTCAGGGAATTGCTGTTGTTTTCTTGCAGCTTTCCCTTGGAACTTGCATTACACAGCTTGTTCCATCTCTGTCTACCCCATTCCATGGTTTCTTCCTCCTGCCCTCCGTTGCAGGACTGTTTCTGCACCCCTCCTGCGTACAGTTTCCCCTCTCTGTTACCTGTCCCTGTTTTCCTTGCCACCACATACACACTGTGAAGCTCCCACAGCTGTTTGCTTTCTGTTATGTCCTCAGAGCTGAGCTCTTCCCTGCTGCTGCCACCCTCTGGCTGGCCAAGTGCTTTCTCCTTTTGAAAAAAAAAAAAAAAAAAAGTCACTTTCTGCTTCCACAGCACACTGTAGGATGTTACCCATTCTACTCACCTGGCAGGTTTAAAAATCTGAGATAACTACGACATAGTGCCCTCATTCCTGCGGTGGAGGAGTGGCTGTAGGTAGTTTGCTACCAGTAGCAGTCTGGGAAAGCCCCACTGGCCGTTAATGGTGATCAATCAGATTGACACGTGATTACGTGTCAATAGCTGAGGCAGGAGGCAACTTCTACTGAGGCAGATTTTCAAAAACTGCTGTGACTGCTGTAACCAAGGGACCTTCACATTTTGCCTTGCTGTGACTGCTATCTCATGCCCTGCCACTATATTCTACCCCGGCTTCAGCACAAATACAGTATTCTGTGGTTATTAAAGCCATGGATTTCTAAAGCCTGTCTTGGGAGGTAGCAAGTTTCAGTGATGGCTGTTTAATGGCTGTAGCATCCTTTGTTTCAGAAAACTGAAACTATCTCCAATCCTCACAAAGAGAAAAAGAAAGTAAAGAAGAAACCAGCCTGCAACTCTGGCAGAGTGTTTGTTTGTGAGACCGCGCTGAGGACTGAACATCAGACAAGGGGCTGGAAGACCTGAGGAGGTAGTGGCAATATTTTACACCGTGCAAAGTGTTTGCGAAGCCCAGTTCCACAGATGTGCTGTGGTTCACTGAATTTCATTGAACTACTCTCCTAGTTTTCTGGCATAGAATATACTGTTAGATCACTGCAGCAGCATAAAAAACAAACCAAAACAACAAAAATAAAAAAAAAATAAAATAATAAAAAAACCCTACACTGTCAGACTTCTGTTCCTGTCCAGGTAGTAGTTAACAGTTTTACAAACTGTAGCATTTGAGAGAAAACTGCAGCCATGTCATGGGACCTCAGTCAGACGCAGCAGCCATGTCATGAGAGAAAACTGCAGCCATGTCATGGGACCTCAGTCAGACGCAGCAACATGGTCCTGAAGCAGTGTCTGGGGCAAGTACTTGCTGAACTGCGGGGCCAGGTGCCAGGCCCCTCACTTTCCACCTTCAAGCCATTCCTAAATAAGCCCTGAAGCTATTCCTTTGTGAGGTGCCAGATAAACTGCAGCGGTGGGCCCCCGACTCTAAATCAAGGCTGAGGATGTCACTAGGTTACAGGGCATGTTGTGGTTAGAAATAGCAATCCTGACATCCCTGCCTAAAAAAACATTTAATGGCTTTACATATAATACAGATTTTTTTCTCTTATCTGCATGCTATTGTGAAGTTATTTTCCTTTGGAGCTCCCACCATGCATTAACATTTTGGCTGTCTCTGTTCCAATAAATCTTTGTATGATAGACGGTAATTTGCTAGTGCCTCGCCATTTGCCGAGGCGATCGGCTCCGGGGCAGACGCGTTCTGCAGCGGAGCGGGGGATCGGGCCAGGCAGGGCTCATTTTCCGGCATCGAGCCGACTTCAGGGAGCCGCCAGGAGCCGGCAGCCCTCGTGAGGGAGGCTGACGAGGCGAAGGCGGAGCCAGCAGCGACCCCTCCCCGGCCGTTCAAAAGCAGCCCCTAGGGAGCGCGGCGAACAGGGCGGGCAAACAGGGCGTGGCGCGGCAGAGGGGAGTGGCAGGGCGGAGAGCAACCCCCTGCCCACACGAACACCTCTTCACGACGATCGGGGGGGGAGGCGCTTTTGGTTTCTTTCCTTTGTTTCTCACTTCTCTAGCTTGTTAGTAATGAGCAATAAATCTTACTATCTATCTTCTTATGCTGAGTCTGGTTTGCCCGTTACACTAATTATTGCGTGATTTTCTCGTCCTTATCTCAATCCTTGAGCCCCTTTCACATATTTTCTCCCCATTCCTCTTTGAGGAGGGGGAGTGAGAGAGCGGCTGTGGTGGAGCTTGGCTGCCCACTCGAGCGGAACCACGACACAGACAAAATCTGTCCAGGTGCTTGCTTCCTTGCAGCTGTTGCCTCAGGAGAGGAACACTAGCTTTGCTTCTTCTCTCCTGCTGTTAGCACTGTAGAGCCCACCCTACTGAGAGACACAGGTGCTACTGGCATTCCTGTATTTCACAAAAATTAAGGTGTAGTGTAACTGCAAACAGTGGTGTTGCAACTAGCAGGAAAGCATTTACTAAACTTGATTCAAGACCTTGTGCTGTAGGGTTCCTTCTTCTCCCTAGCCTTAGCTGTACAATCCTGCTGCTGCCTCTAGGGAACTGTAGTGCGCATCTGCCTCTTCTGTAGCTGGTTCTCTCACTGTCCCAGCAGCAAAGCCTGCCTTTGTTTGTTTTGTTTCTTCCCCTTGAATTAGTTTGACTCACCTGAACTGAGTCAGAGGCCTAGAGAAGGCCAGAGCCAGCACAAACATGGTGCAAGCACCAAGCTGGACTTGGATCTCTCTCTTTTGGCAGTACTGAACTGTTGGATTCGTTTAATCCTTCTCACGGAACTAAACTTGGGAGCAGAATTTGGGCTGCAGAGAAAACATTATTGGTGAAAACACGCAGAAAAAGAGAGCAGCAGGGCTGCATCCTCCTAGGATCAGCTGGCCTGTAGATTAACCCACTGACACTGAAATTACTGAACACGGCAACCCCAGGACAACACTCGTGGAGTTGCTTTTAAGAGGAAAGATGCTGTTTGTTTTGTTTAGTTTGTTGTCGAAGAGCTGCCTCTTTTCTCTGCAACTGCAGAAAGATATTTTTTCTTCTTAAGGAATACTTAAAACTGGGTCCTCTGGAGTCAAAGCTAATGGGTGTGATTGGAAGAGCCATGCCTATTCACAAGGAGCCAGAAGAAATGCCAGGCAGGAGCCCCACGGAAGGTGGCTCTACGGCTAAATCCAACAGGCACATCACAGCTGAGATGATCAAAGCCTTGACTAAGGAACAGGTTGGTTAAAAAAAAAAAAGAGAAGCTGTGCTGTTAACAGACATGTAACACTCTCGGTTCATTAAATATTTGCTCTGTCGTTCAAAGAGTGTGTGGACTTTGTGGTTACTATTTTTGAGTGTCTGAATCATCCCCACATAGAAGTTTAATTAGGGACATGCCCAGATGGCGAACTGAATGGCTGTTTTCCTTCGACTTGGAGGTATCACTGGGGCATATCTTGGGCTTCTCGGTCCAAACAACTGCACGTGTGGCTAAGAAGTTCTTATGAGTTCTTGGCCATTTGCCGAGGCGATCGGCTCCGGGGCAGACGCGTTCTGCAGCGGAGCGGGGGATCGGGCCAGGCAGGGCTCATTTTCCGGCATCGAGCCGACTTCAGGGAGCCGCCAGGAGCCGGCAGCCCTCGTGAGGGAGGCTGACGAGGCGAAGGCGGAGCCAGCAGCGACCCCTCCCCGGCCGTTCAAAAGCAGCCCCTAGGGAGCGCGGCGACCAGGGCGGGCAAACAGGGCGTGGCCCGTCAGAGGGGAGTGGCAGGGCGGAGAGCAACCCCCTGCCCACACGAACACCTCTTAACGACAGCCGTTAGCTAGGTGATAATGGTCTCCACAAGGCACGGAGCGCTCTGCAGGAGGTCGGTACACACCCAGACCGACTGCCCGTTAAAGAATGCAGCGGTTCAGGTCACCGGATGCAGGGAGTGTCAGAGCCTGCTGCTGCCATCGGCGGGAGGCAGAGACGCTGCGTGCGTCAGGTGCCAGCAGGTGGATGACCTGATCCGCATGGTGGCGGAGCTCAAGGAGGAGGTGGAGAGGTTGAGGGCCATCAGGGAGTGTGAGCGGGAGATAGACTGGTGGAGTAACTCCCTGCAGGGCCTCAAGGAGAGGTACCGGGGTGAGACACCCCAAATGGGGGTGGACCCCCTGCCCTGTCGCCGCTGACGGAGCCAACTAGGAAAGGTGCCCTCCTAGACCTGTTGCTAGAAAACAGAGAGGGTCTGGTGGGAGATGTGGTGATTGGTGGCCGCCTCGGTCATAGCGACCATGAAGTGGTTGAGTTCAAAATTTACGGTGACAGAAGGAAAAGTGCCACCAAAACCTCATCCCTAGATATGGGGAAGGCGGACTTCAGGCTGCTCAGGGAACTAGTCAGCAAGGTCCCCTGGGAAACTGCTCTTGAAGGCCTCGATGTCCACCAGTGCTGGTCATTCTTTAAGCGATGCCTCCTAGAAGCACAAGATCAGGCAATTCCTAAATATCGCAAGTCAGGCAGGCGGGGCAGGAGGCCGGCGTGGCTGACCAGGAACATTCTGATGGAGATTAGGCGGAAACAGAGAGTGTTTCGTTACTGGAAGGAGGGCCAGGTGTCCTGGAAAGAATACAGGGATGCTGTTCGTGTTTGTAGGGAGAAAATTGGTGTGGCTAAAGCACACCTAGAGTTGAAGCTGGCTGTGTCTGTGAGAGAAAATAAAAAGGGTTTTTTTAGATATGTGAATGGAAAAAGGAGAACTAAAGAATACATAGGGCCGCTCCTTGATAGGGAAGGTCTTCTCACAGACAATGACATAGGCAAAGCAGAGACGCTTAATGCCTTCTTTGCCTCTGTCTTCAATGCCGATGATGGGCTTCGGGACCCAGGGTGCCCTGAGCTGGAGGACCGGGACGGTGGGGATGACAAACTCCCAACCGACCCTGAACGTGTGCGGGATTTGCTACTCCACCTGGATCCCTACAAGTCCATGGGTCCGGATGGGATTCATCCCCGGGTGCTGAAAGAGCTGGTGGACGTCATCGCGGAACCTCTCTCAATTATTTTTCAATGATCCTGGGAATCTGGAGAGGTCCCGGTAGACTGGAAGCTGGCAAATGTTGTGCTGATTTTCAAGAAGGGTCAGAAAGAAGACCCTAGCAATTACAGGCCTGTCAGTCTCACGTCAGTGCCTGGTAAAATCATGGAGAAGATGGTTCTCGAACTTATTGAGGCGCACCTGGGGGACAAAGCAGTCATTGGTCCCAGCCAGCATGGGTTTGTGAAGGGTAGGTCCTGCCTAACTAACCTGATTTCCTTTTATGATAAGATCACCTGTATGGTGGACCAAGGGAAACCAGCTGATGTGATTTTTTTGGACTTCAGCAAGGCTTTTGACACGGTTTCCCATAGGATCCTACTGGACAAAATGTCCACCATACAGCTAAATAAAAACATCATACGATGGGTGAGCAATTGGCTAACGGGCAGGGCCCAAAGGGTTATGGTAAATGGGGCTGCGTCAGGCTGGCGGGCGGTCACCAGTGGGGTCCCTCAGGGCTCCATTTTAGGGCCGGTACTTTTCAATATTTTTATAAACGATCTGGATGAAGGAATAGAAGGTATTTTGAGCAAGTTTGCTGATGACACCAAACTTGGAGGAGTTGTGGACTCTGTTGAGGGTGGAAAGGCCTTGCAGAGGGATCTGGCTAGGTTGGAGAGCTGGGCGATCGCCAACCGCATGAAGTTCAATAAGAGCAAGTGCCGGGTCCTGCACCTGGGACGGGGAAACCCTGGCTGCACGTACAGACTGGGCGATGAGACGCTGGAGAGCAGCCTAGAAGAGAGGGATCTGGGGGTCGTGGTAGACAGCAAGTTGAATATGAGCCAGCAGTGTGCCCTGGCAGCCAGGAAGGCCAACCGTGTCCTGGGGTGCATCAAGCACGGCATCGCTAGTAGGTCGAGGGAGGTGATTGTCCCGCTCTACTCTGCGCTGGTGTGGCCTCGCCTCGAGTACTGTGTGCAGTTCTGGGCACCACAGTATAAAAAGGACATGAAACTGTTGGAGAGTGTCCAGAGGAGAGCTACGAAGATGGTGAAAGGCCTGGAGGGGAAGACGTACGAGGAACAGCTGAGGGCACTGGGCCTGTTCAGCCTGGAGAAGAGGAGGCTGAGGGGAGACCTCATCGCAGTCTACAACTTCCTCGTAAGGGGGTGTTGAGAGGCAGGAGACCTTTTCTCCATTAACACCAGTGACAGGACTCGCGGGAACGGGGTTAAGCTGAGGCAGGGGAAGTTTAGGCTTGACATCAGGAGGGGGTTCTTCACAGCGAGGGTGGTTGCACACTGGAACAGGCTCCCCAGGGAAGTGGTCACTGCACCGAGCCTGTCTGAATTTAAGAAGAGATTGGACTGTGCACTTAGTCACATGGTCTGAACTTTTGGGTAGACCTGTGCGGTGTCAAGAGTTGGACTTGATGATCCTTAAGGGTCCCTTCCAACTCAGGATATTCTATGATTCTATGCTCAAAACCCTGGGGCTGCCTCAATGTGTGGGAAGACGTCGCCATCTCGCGGTGGAGATGGTCATGCGCTGAGCACAGCTGATTTGTGGAGAAAGAAAAACAGTAGATTCTGAAGCTTTTGCAAAGGGTCTTTAATTAAAGCAAAATGCCTTAAGGATGTGGCCCAAAAAGTGTGCCTGTAGCTCCAGCACAAAGCTCCTGTTTCTCTTGTTCTGTGTGAGCCAGCACTGTATGCCATGGATTGGTCCAATCGACCCTGTGTGAGGTGTGGGAGCCCAGAGCCAGGAAAAGATGACAGCACTTTGCTGCAAATGGGTGAGATGCAGACCTCAAAGCAAGAGCATGCGAGGCAGCAGGTATTTGCGTGTCTTGTGCTCAATGCCTGAGACTGAGCAAGTTTAGTTTAGCTCCTCTCCAGCAAGAGTTGCAAGTAAATTTCCAGGACTAGGGGCAGGCACAAAAACACATTGCAGAATCTTCCCTAAAAATGGGCATGCCCATATGACTTGATCATCTAGAAACGCAGGCTTCTCTGAAACAGCATCTCACCTGTGGGGTCTTAATCAACCCACCCTCTGGCACATTGAACTGTGTCAAGAGGGGGATGTATGAGGTTTGAAACACTTCAGCTGAATACAACTGACTTGTGTGCACCTTCCTTTCCCCAGCTGCTGAACAGGGGCACGTCCATTGCTTACAGTGGTTACTTGAAAGGGGAGCTGACTGTTACATTACAGATGATGCTGGAGAGACTCCAAAGGATGTGGCCAAGAGGTAGCAATACATATCATGTAGCGCAGTCATTTATTTGCTTACTATTTATATATCAATCTCAAGTCAGCTTAGTTGTAATTACTTCTGATTTTCAGTGACGGAGGGAGGAAAAGGTCAAGTCCGTGAATTCCAGTTCTGAGTAACAAGCAAAGCAGTACTGTAGCTGTAAAAGGATTTATGTCTACCTTGTTTTTTCTGAACATGGCAAGACATAAAAGATGAAAAGTAACTGATTTGCAAAAGGAAGGTCGTAAGCCTGTATGCTCCAACTGCACGAAGTAAATGAGAACTAGAGAAAGCTGTCTGATTTTTTGCATTAATAAAAATAATGCAGTTGCTGATGAGATTCAGTTAAGAAATCCTACACAGGAAAAGATCTCTCTGATGTGGGAGTCATTGCCATAGGATTTCAGTGAGGCAGAGCTCATGCTGGGAGAATACTGCAGAAAGCAGATCAGCTGCTCGTAGTTTGTGTACCAATGCTTCCTGTAACCCTGAAACTCCCTCTTGTAAATGGGAACATGAAGAGTTTCAGAGAGTTTCCATCATATGTGGGGAGCATGGCTATGCTTTTACAGATTACGGGGATGTATCAGTGTAGGTTAACTGTTCTCTCTGCAGATTTGCCCAGCTGGCAGCTGTAGAACTTTTGACACGAAGAACTGGAGACAGTAACTCCAGTGATGAAGAGCTAGATGCAAACAATGCAAAATTTTTTGAAAGACATGGTGTGGAAGGGAGTACGGATAGCAAAGAAGATTTAATCCTGAGCAAAGCAGAGAAAAGGAACGCACGCAGTAAGCATTTTCATCACTCCTTATTCAAAAAGGTAGTCTCGAGACATTCTGTTCCTACTTGCACAGTTTCTGCTAACTGATGCGACTTTGTTGTAGGATGAGTTTGGTGACAGGGTATCTGTACTGATGAGTATTCAAACAAATTGTGGAAAATTAGGAAGCATAGTGCAGGACAGTCAGAACGTATCTGTTCCAGTGTTTTAATCTGTGTTGGTGAAACTGCATTGGATTGCTCCTTGTTTCTGGGAGCTGTCTGTTGTGTGGGTGTCAGATACATCTCAGTATCTGCTGAGCAGTGTGATTTCTGTCTTTGTGAGACTTTTCCAGACTATTGGATTTCAGCATGACTGTCTTCAGTTCTCTCTGTGCATTTTACCTACCTGGAGGTCTCTGTCTTACAGTAAGGGCCTATCGCAAGATTCAAGAACTTCAGCATCTTCTAGAAATTGCCTACGGCAACTACAGACAACTGGGAGGAATAACGGAGGAGGAGAAGAAGATGAAAAAAGAACAAAGGGATGTTGAGAAGTAAGGTTAACTTCCTCTGGTAATGTTTAACTCAGCAAGGCCCATTTTAAAGCCTTCTTTAAGGCTACCTTACACTCAAATTGCTTTGGCCATTTTGTCTTTTCCACTTACCAACTTTAGCCAGGCCAAAAAGAAAAGGACTTCAGTGATTTTCCTGGCCATTTCTGGACTTCTGTGACCAGGATCAGCCTTACAGTACAACACAAATTATTATGTGTATGTACTTCTTTTACTTGTGCAGGGCTACCTGTTCTGCCTTCAGGTTTTCCTGCAGTGTATGTGCAGTAGTCTCTACATAAATCCTGACTATGCTCTTTTTTTTTTTTTTTTTTTTTTCAAGGATGCTGAATACATGTATGCACTTTAATAAGTCTGAATAGAAGCATTAGTCTTAGCATGGCTTGCATGGAAGTGCATATACAGGAGGAGTTATTTAATGACCTGTTATATTTCTTTGTCAAGAGCAGTGTATTTCTGTGCTCATGAAGACATTAGGTCATTTTCAGACCACAAAAATAGAAATCTCAGCAAACCTCCCTTTGCATGTGAAGCACTTTACATAGTTTCTGCCTAATTCTCAGGGTCTCCATTAAATAAAAGGTTTCTGTTAGATGAGTTAGATGTTTAGATGGGCAGACTGTCTAAGTTTTAAAGAAATGCCTCTATTTCTCTTAAAGATTCAGACCTCAAACAAGAAAGCAACATCCTGTCCCTATTCTATCTGTCAAACATTTGGTTGCATTTTGTTCTTAATTCTTGTAGACAAGCATGTCCATGTCCACGTTTGGGCCACTGCAAACCAAACGTGTTACTAGAGCAACATGTTTGCAGCACTGGAAAAGTCACTGTTGGCTAACAGCAGAAATGAGAGCTCATTTTGGATACAGCAGCTACTGAAAAGCTGGCAGTGCCTGTTAGAGGGCTCTTGTAAGGGATTTTGCTTTCCATGGCATGTGGGGCTAAACTAGTAAAACAGTAATTGTGAGGGTCTCTGAGGGATGTCATCTGTGGAGGCTAGAGAGCATCCCTAGATCCTGTCTGGCCTTTTGAAACCGAAATACTGCTCCTCAGGATACTGACAGACACCTGTGTATAAACCCCAAGATGCTTGTGTCATATGCTAGAAAACCTCATTATTTAAAAATATTTATCAACAGCATCATTTTACTAGATGAAAAGCAGGAATTGCCACTTGGGAAAGTTGCTCTTTCAGATTTTGCTGTTAGAGGCCTGGTGGGAGCTGCTGTGCAGGGCCAGGCTGCATAGCATGGAAACAAATGCCACCGCATGTGTGCCACACCGTGCTGGAGCTGTGCCCCACAAATCCGGAGTGTGCAAGAAGTCACCTTGTTCCCCCAGGCACTGAGTTCCCTGCAAAAGCACAGGTCATTCTTTTAGTGTCAGTAAGGCTGACACAGGCCGGTCGCTTTGGACTGTGAGTCAGGAATGTTTTGGTCTGGGCAATGCAGTAGCTCTTCTGTCAGCTTTTTTTCCTGCCCTGCTATTTGAATCCACATGGCAGACATCTCCCTTTTCCTTTTACCAGTATTCTGTCTTTGTAGCTGTGCTAACTCATGCTACAGATGAGAGCCAGCTCAACTCCACATGACTCAGCTGTTGAGGTCAATTGTTGTTATAAGAATATATCTCAATTATGTCTCAGCTAACCAGTTCCAGGAATCTCAGTTAATTTAGTAGCCACTGTGGGGGTGACTGATGAGGACTTGTGCAACTGTTTATCAGCCAGTGCTTCCGCTTTCCTTTAGTCGGTGCCATGCAGGCTGTCATTTGATCATTCCTCATCTGTGGTTAACCCAATCACTTTAGGAAGGATGTGGAGGAACCAGCCATAAATGAAGAAACTGCCCCTGGCCTGTCCAGAAAACCAGTTTTATGCCTGTTCTCTGTTTCCTGCCAACTCTTCTACCTCTTGGGTATTTCTCCCTCTTCAGAAGCTGGAGAAAGACCTGGGTTGCAGCCTGCTCAAAACCCTGGGGCTGGCTCAATGTGTGGGAAGACGTCGCCATCTCGCGGTGAAGATGGTCATGCGCTGAGCACAGCTGATTTGTGGAGAAAGAAAAACAGTAGATTCTGAAGCTTTTGCAAAGGGTCTTAAGCCAGGAGCACACTGGAACTGCAGTTTTCTGCTGTGACTAACCTGCTCCTGAAAAAAAAAAACAACACGTGGAGTAGCCAGGACATGCTTGGATGTGCTTTATGCTCCGTTTGTCTCCTTTGCTTTTGGCAGGGCTGTGAAGGAGCTGGAGGCTCAGCTGGAATTCGAGCGAGTCAGGCGGGAGAAGCTGGAGAGCCAGCTGGATGACTACCGTGCTGAGATAAGCCACCTGAGAGAGAGACTGGAGGAAACCTGCAAGCCACCTGCAGCCCTGGTGCGTGCCACCTGAACGGCCCCTTTCCCAGAGTGTGGGACAGAGACTTGTCCCACTGCTTGTGCACATCCATTCTTGCTAAGATTCCACAGCATGGTGCTAGGAAATACCAGAGTAAATGTGTCAGCAGCTTTCAGCTTGGGACACTGAGGGAAGCAGCAGCCTTTGCTGCATCCTGACAGTGTCTCTGCTCTGAAAAGATAGCAGTTTCTCCTTGTGCCCTGGCAGAGAAACATCTGTATTCTTTCAGGATAGCTCTTCTCCTTGTCATTAGATTTGTTTTCCTTCCTTTTACTCCAGACTGGCAAGTGAATGGGCAGAGTGCTGTACTGCTGTGTGCAATGACTGATTTCAGCAAGTGGTCTCGTGTCATCTTAATTACCAAGTCCACTGACAGCAAAGCAGATACTGGCATGAACGATTGGTTGACTTAGCAGGCAAAGACAGAAAACGTATAGACACATTTTTCATCACATCTGAGGACAGATCAGAAGTTCACATGCTAAGTTTGGGGACAGGAGAGCTGGCTTTTCAGGTCTCCCTCTGCCACATATAATCTCCCACAAGACAATGTGATAAGTCAATGTCCTGTTTCTCAGATCTTTGCCATACAGTCCAGCCTTTGGTGAGGCACCTGGGCTCCTGCTGCTACGGCAGGTGGGAAGCGGTGTGCAGTGACACTGCTGGGTTGTCCAAAGATAGAGCCAGTGTGAAAGGTGCACGGCCTGGCTGTTCAATGCTGTTCTTGGACCTTTGTTTACTGGCTGTTTTGGCCATTGCACTGCCTTGGCCATGCAACTGGTTGCTGGTCCTGCTATAACCAGTCTAAAAGTCAGCTGAGGAGTCACTGACAACATGGGGCACTTGGATTTAGGGCCTTCCTCTGCCAAAGAGGGGCCTGAAGATGCGTCCCCAGGGGCTGCTTCAGCCAGCACAGTGTCAGCTCTACTGAGATGGTGCCATAGTCACCCTCCCTGCTTATGGTTGTGTGGCCACTGTAACTCAATATTCACAGATCCGGAGGGAGGGAGGGAGGGAAAACAGGTGTACAGGCTGTTGGGGCAGTCATATGGGATGGGGAAGCTGGTCTGTGCTTCACATGGAACATTTACTTATTTCTTGGAGGAGAAATTGGGTTGCTGGATAAGCACTGATATCTTCAGCCAGGTTTGAATGACAGCCTGGTATTTGGAGCATCTCTACTGGGCAAGGGTCCTTTTCCAAGCGTGATGGGAAAAAATGCTTAGTGAGTGCATTGGGCAGGAAACAGGCAGCTAGAGCTCAGTTTTCCTACTGTTTAAGCCACGTGTGGGTTTAGCCTTCGCTTGAGTAGTTAAATGTGGACTGTGGGACCCTTTGGCTGTACCAAGTCTCCTACTGGATGGCCAGTACAAATGGTGCTTTTGCAGATACCATCCTTCCAGCATGGCCTGCTTACCATCTGCTGAGTCAAATGGCTTTAAAGGACACTGAGACATTTCTAAGAAATTATGAATAGCTTCCAAAAATACCTTTTGTTGTTGTTGTTGTTGTTGTTGCTTTGAGGGCTTCTGAGCCACAGAGCAGTCAGGGAATTGCTGTTGTTTTCTTGCAGCTTTCCCTTGGAACTTGCATTACACAGCTTGTTCCATCTCTGTCTACCCCATTCCATGGTTTCTTCCTCCTGCCCTCCGTTGCAGGACTGTTTCTGCACCCCTCCTGCGTACAGTTTCCCCTCTCTGTTACCTGTCCCTGTTTTCCTTGCCACCACATACACACTGTGAAGCTCCCACAGCTGTTTGCTTTCTGTTATGTCCTCAGAGCTGAGCTCTTCCCTGCTGCTGCCACCCTCTGGCTGGCCAAGTGCTTTCTCCTTTTGAAAAAAAAAAAAAAAAAAAGTCACTTTCTGCTTCCACAGCACACTGTAGGATGTTACCCATTCTACTCACCTGGCAGGTTTAAAAATCTGAGATAACTACGACATAGTGCCCTCATTCCTGCGGTGGAGGAGTGGCTGTAGGTAGTTTGCTACCAGTAGCAGTCTGGGAAAGCCCCACTGGCCGTTAATGGTGATCAATCAGATTGACACGTGATTACGTGTCAATAGCTGAGGCAGGAGGCAACTTCTACTGAGGCAGATTTTCAAAAACTGCTGTGACTGCTGTAACCAAGGGACCTTCACATTTTGCCTTGCTGTGACTGCTATCTCATGCCCTGCCACTATATTCTACCCCGGCTTCAGCACAAATACAGTATTCTGTGGTTATTAAAGCCATGGATTTCTAAAGCCTGTCTTGGGAGGTAGCAAGTTTCAGTGATGGCTGTTTAATGGCTGTAGCATCCTTTGTTTCAGAAAACTGAAACTATCTCCAATCCTCACAAAGAGAAAAAGAAAGTAAAGAAGAAACCAGCCTGCAACTCTGGCAGAGTGTTTGTTTGTGAGACCGCGCTGAGGACTGAACATCAGACAAGGGGCTGGAAGACCTGAGGAGGTAGTGGCAATATTTTACACCGTGCAAAGTGTTTGCGAAGCCCAGTTCCACAGATGTGCTGTGGTTCACTGAATTTCATTGAACTACTCTCCTAGTTTTCTGGCATAGAATATACTGTTAGATCACTGCAGCAGCATAAAAAACAAACCAAAACAACAAAAATAAAAAAAAAATAAAATAATAAAAAAACCCTACACTGTCAGACTTCTGTTCCTGTCCAGGTAGTAGTTAACAGTTTTACAAACTGTAGCATTTGAGAGAAAACTGCAGCCATGTCATGGGACCTCAGTCAGACGCAGCAGCCATGTCATGAGAGAAAACTGCAGCCATGTCATGGGACCTCAGTCAGACGCAGCAACATGGTCCTGAAGCAGTGTCTGGGGCAAGTACTTGCTGAACTGCGGGGCCAGGTGCCAGGCCCCTCACTTTCCACCTTCAAGCCATTCCTAAATAAGCCCTGAAGCTATTCCTTTGTGAGGTGCCAGATAAACTGCAGCGGTGGGCCCCCGACTCTAAATCAAGGCTGAGGATGTCACTAGGTTACAGGGCATGTTGTGGTTAGAAATAGCAATCCTGACATCCCTGCCTAAAAAAACATTTAATGGCTTTACATATAATACAGATTTTTTTCTCTTATCTGCATGCTATTGTGAAGTTATTTTCCTTTGGAGCTCCCACCATGCATTAACATTTTGGCTGTCTCTGTTCCAATAAATCTTTGTATGATAGACGGTAATTTGCTAGTGCCTCGCCATTTGCCGAGGCGATCGGCTCCGGGGCAGACGCGTTCTGCAGCGGAGCGGGGGATCGGGCCAGGCAGGGCTCATTTTCCGGCATCGAGCCGACTTCAGGGAGCCGCCAGGAGCCGGCAGCCCTCGTGAGGGAGGCTGACGAGGCGAAGGCGGAGCCAGCAGCGACCCCTCCCCGGCCGTTCAAAAGCAGCCCCTAGGGAGCGCGGCGAACAGGGCGGGCAAACAGGGCGTGGCGCGGCAGAGGGGAGTGGCAGGGCGGAGAGCAACCCCCTGCCCACACGAACACCTCTTCACGACGATCGGGGGGGGAGGCGCTTTTGGTTTCTTTCCTTTGTTTCTCACTTCTCTAGCTTGTTAGTAATGAGCAATAAATCTTACTATCTATCTTCTTATGCTGAGTCTGGTTTGCCCGTTACACTAATTATTGCGTGATTTTCTCGTCCTTATCTCAATCCTTGAGCCCCTTTCACATATTTTCTCCCCATTCCTCTTTGAGGAGGGGGAGTGAGAGAGCGGCTGTGGTGGAGCTCGGCTGCCCACTCGAGCGGAACCACGACACAGACAAAATCTGTCCAGGTGCTTGCTTCCTTGCAGCTGTTGCCTCAGGAGAGGAACACTAGCTTTGCTTCTTCTCTCCTGCTGTTAGCACTGTAGAGCCCACCCTACTGAGAGACACAGGTGCTACTGGCATTCCTGTATTTCACAAAAATTAAGGTGTAGTGTAACTGCAAACAGTGGTGTTGCAACTAGCAGGAAAGCATTTACTAAACTTGATTCAAGACCTTGTGCTGTAGGGTTCCTTCTTCTCCCTAGCCTTAGCTGTACAATCCTGCTGCTGCCTCTAGGGAACTGTAGTGCGCATCTGCCTCTTCTGTAGCTGGTTCTCTCACTGTCCCAGCAGCAAAGCCTGCCTTTGTTTGTTTTGTTTCTTCCCCTTGAATTAGTTTGACTCACCTGAACTGAGTCAGAGGCCTAGAGAAGGCCAGAGCCAGCACAAACATGGTGCAAGCACCAAGCTGGACTTGGATCTCTCTCTTTTGGCAGTACTGAACTGTTGGATTCGTTTAATCCTTCTCACGGAACTAAACTTGGGAGCAGAATTTGGGCTGCAGAGAAAACATTATTGGTGAAAACACGCAGAAAAAGAGAGCAGCAGGGCTGCATCCTCCTAGGATCAGCTGGCCTGTAGATTAACCCACTGACACTGAAATTACTGAACACGGCAACCCCAGGACAACACTCGTGGAGTTGCTTTTAAGAGGAAAGATGCTGTTTGTTTTGTTTAGTTTGTTGTCGAAGAGCTGCCTCTTTTCTCTGCAACTGCAGAAAGATATTTTTTCTTCTTAAGGAATACTTAAAACTGGGTCCTCTGGAGTCAAAGCTAATGGGTGTGATTGGAAGAGCCATGCCTATTCACAAGGAGCCAGAAGAAATGCCAGGCAGGAGCCCCACGGAAGGTGGCTCTACGGCTAAATCCAACAGGCACATCACAGCTGAGATGATCAAAGCCTTGACTAAGGAACAGGTTGGTTAAAAAAAAAAAAGAGAAGCTGTGCTGTTAACAGACATGTAACACTCTCGGTTCATTAAATATTTGCTCTGTCGTTCAAAGAGTGTGTGGACTTTGTGGTTACTATTTTTGAGTGTCTGAATCATCCCCACATAGAAGTTTAATTAGGGACATGCCCAGATGGCGAACTGAATGGCTGTTTTCCTTCGACTTGGAGGTATCACTGGGGCATATCTTGGGCTTCTCGGTCCAAACAACTGCACGTGTGGCTAAGAAGTTCTTATGAGTTCTTGGCCATTTGCCGAGGCGATCGGCTCCGGGGCAGACGCGTTCTGCAGCGGAGCGGGGGATCGGGCCAGGCAGGGCTCATTTTCCGGCATCGAGCCGACTTCAGGGAGCCGCCAGGAGCCGGCAGCCCTCGTGAGGGAGGCTGACGAGGCGAAGGCGGAGCCAGCAGCGACCCCTCCCCGGCCGTTCAAAAGCAGCCCCTAGGGAGCGCGGCGACCAGGGCGGGCAAACAGGGCGTGGCCCGTCAGAGGGGAGTGGCAGGGCGGAGAGCAACCCCCTGCCCACACGAACACCTCTTAACGACAGCCGTTAGCTAGGTGATAATGGTCTCCACAAGGCACGGAGCGCTCTGCAGGAGGTCGGTACACACCCAGACCGACTGCCCGTTAAAGAATGCAGCGGTTCAGGTCACCGGATGCAGGGAGTGTCAGAGCCTGCTGCTGCCATCGGCGGGAGGCAGAGACGCTGCGTGCGTCAGGTGCCAGCAGGTGGATGACCTGATCCGCATGGTGGCGGAGCTCAAGGAGGAGGTGGAGAGGCTGAGGGCCATCAGGGAGTGTGAGCGGGAGATAGACTGGTGGAGTAACTCCCTGCAGGGCCTCAAGGAGAGGTACCGGGGTGAGACACCCCAAATGGGGGTGGACCCCCTGCCCTGTCGCCGCTGACGGAGCCAACTAGGAAAGGTGCCCTCCTAGACCTGTTGCTAGAAAACAGAGAGGGTCTGGTGGGAGATGTGGTGATTGGTGGCCGCCTCGGTCATAGCGACCATGAAGTGGTTGAGTTCAAAATTTACGGTGACAGAAGGAAAAGTGCCACCAAAACCTCATCCCTAGATATGGGGAAAGCGGACTTCAGGCTGCTCAGGGAACTAGTCAGCAAGGTCCCCTGGGAAGCTGCTCTTGAAGGCCTCGATGTCCACCAGTGCTGGTCATTCTTTAAGCGATGCCTCCTAGAAGCACAAGATCAGGCAATTCCTAAATATCGCAAGTCAGGCAGGCGGGGCAGGAGGCCGGCGTGGCTGACCAGGAACATTCTGATGGAGATTAGGCAGAAACAGAGAGTGTTTCGCTACTGGAAGGAGGGCCAGGTGTCCTGGAAAGAATACAGGGATGCTGTTCGTGTTTGTAGGGAGAAAATTGGTGTGGCTAAAGCACACCTAGAGTTGAAGCTGGCTGTGTCTGTGAGAGAAAATAAAAAGGGTTTTTTTAGATATGTGAATGGAAAAAGGAGAACTAAAGAATACATAGGGCCGCTCCTTGATAGGGAAGGTCTCCTCACAGACGATGACATAGGCAAAGCAGAGACGCTTAACGCCTTCTTTGCCTCTGTCTTCAATGCCGATGATGGGCTTCGGGACCCAGGGTGCCCTGAGCTGGAGGACCGGGACGGTGGGGATGACAAACTCCCAACCGACCCTGAACGTGTGCGGGATTTGCTACTCCGCCTGGATCCCTACAAGTCCATGGGTCCGGATGGGATTCATCCCCGGGTGCTGAAAGAGCTGGTGGACGTCATCGCGGAACCTCTCTCAATTATTTTTCAACGATCCTGGGAATCTGGAGAGGTCCCGGTAGACTGGAAGCTGGCAAATGTTGTGCCGATTTTCAAGAAGGGTCAGAAAGAAGACCCTAGCAATTACAGGCCTGTCAGTCTCACGTCAGTGCCTGGTAAAATCATGGAGAAGATGGTTCTTGAACTTATTGAGGCGTACCTGGGGGACAAAGCAGTCATTGGTCCCAGCCAGCATGGGTTTGTGAAGGGTAGGTCCTGCCTAACTAACCTGATTTCCTTTTATGATAAGATCACCCGTATGGTGGACCAAGGGAAACCAGCTGATGTGATTTTTTTGGACTTCAGCAAGGTTTTTAACACGGTTTCCCATAGGATCCTACTGGACAAAATGTCCACCATACAGCTAAATAAAAACATCATACGATGGGTGAGCAATTGGCTAACGGGCAGGGCCCAAAGGGTTATGGTGAATGGGGCTGCGTCAGGCTGGCGGGCGGTCGCTAGTGGGGTCCCTCAAGGCTCCATTTTAGGGCCGATACTTTTCAATATTTTTATAAATGATCTGGATATAGGAATAGAAGGTATTTTGAGCAAGTTTGCTGATGACACCAAACTTGGAGGAGTTGTGGACTCTGTTGAGGGTGGAAAGGCCTTGCAGAGGGATCTGGATAGGTTGGAGAGCTGGGCGATCACCAACCGCATGAAGTTCAATAAGAGCAAGTGCCGGGTCCTGCACCTGGGACGGGGAAACCCTGGCTGCACGTACAGACTGGGCGATGAGACGCTGGAGAGCAGCCTAGAAGAGAGGGATCTGGGGGTCGTGGTAGACAGCAAGCTGAATATGAGCCAGCAGTGTGCCCTGGCAGCCAGGAGGGCCAACCGTGTCCTGGGGTGCATCAAGCACGGCATCGCTAGTAGGTCGAGGGAGGTGATTGTCCCGCTATACTCTGCGCTGGTGCGGCCTCACCTCGAGTACTGTGTGCAGTTCTGGGCACCACAGTATAAAAAGGACACGAAACTGTTGGAGAGTGTCCAGAGGAGGGCTACGAAGATGGTGAAAGGCCTGGAGGGGAAGACGTACAAGGAACGGCTGAGGGCACTGGGCCTGTTCAGCCTGGAGAAGAGGAGGCTGAGGGGAGACCTCATTGCAGTCTACAACTTCCTCGTAAGGGGGTGTCGAGAGGCAGGAGACCTTTTCTCCATTAACACCAGTGACAGGACCCGCGGGAACGGGGTTAAGCTGAGGCAGGGGAAGTTTAGGCTGGACATCAGGAGGGGGTTCTTCACGGCGAGGGTGGTTGCACACTGGAACAGGCTCCCCAGGGAAGTGGTCACTGCACCGAGCCTGTCTGAATTTAAGAAGAGATTGGACTGTGCACTTAGTCACATGGTCTGAACTTTTGGGTAGACCTGTGCGGTGTCAAGAGTTGGACTTGATGATCCTTAAGGGTCCCTTCCAACTCAGGATATTCTATGATTCTATGCTCAAAACCCTGGGGCTGGCTCAATGTGTGGGAAGACGTCGCCATCTCGCGGTGGAGATGGTCATGCGCTGAGCACAGCTGATTTGTGGAGAAAGAAAAACAGTAGATTCTGAAGCTTTTGCAAAGGGTCTTTAATTAAAGCAAATTGCCTTAAGGATGTGGCCCAAAAAGTGTGCCTGTAGCTCCAGCACAAAGCTCCTGTTTCTCTTGTTCTGTGTGAGCCAGCACTGTATGCCATGGATTGGTCCAATCGACCCTGTGTGAGGTGTGGGAGCCCAGAGCCAGGAAAAGATGACAGCACTTTGCTGCAAATGGGTGAGATGCAGACCTCAAAGCAAGAGCATGCGAGGCAGCAGGTATTTGTGTGTCTTGTGCTCAATGCCTGAGACTGAGCAAGTTTAGTTTTGCTCCTCTCCAGCAAGAGTTGCAAGTAAATTTCCAGGACTAGGGGCAGGCACAAAAACACATTGCAGAATCTTCCCTAAAAATGGGCATGCCCATATGACTTGATCATCTAGAAACGCAGGCTTCTCTGAAACAGCATCTCACCTGTGGGGTCTTAATCAACCCACCCTCTGGCACATTGAACTGTGTCAAGAGGGGGATGTATGAGGTTTGAAACACTTCAGCTGAATACAACTGACTTGTGTGCACCTTCCTTTCCCCAGCTGCTGAACAGGGGCACGTCCATTGCTTACAGTGGTTACTTGAAAGGGGAGCTGACTGTTACATTACAGATGATGCTGGAGAGACTCCAAAGGATGTGGCCAAGAGGTAGCAATACATATCATGTAGCGCAGTCATTTATTTGCTTACTATTTATATATCAATCTCAAGTCAGCTTAGTTGTAATTACTTCTGATTTTCAGTGATGGAGGGAGGAAAAGGTCAAGTCCGTGAATTCCAGTTCTGAGTAACAAGCAAAGCAGTACTGTAGCTGTAAAAGGATTTATGTTTACCTTGTTTTTTCTGAACATGGCAAGACATAAAAGATGAAAAGTAACTGATTTGCAAAAGGAAGGTCGTAAGCCTGTATGCTCCAACTGCACGAAGTAAATGAGAACTAGAGAAAGCTGTCTGATTTTTTGCATTAATAAAAATAATGCAGTTGCTGATGAGATTCAGTTAAGAAATCCTACACAGGAAAAGATCTCTCTGATGTGGGAGTCATTGCCATAGGATTTCAGTGAGGCAGAGCTCATGCTGGGAGAATACTGCAGAAAGCAGATCAGCTGCTCGTAGTTTGTGTACCAATGCTTCCTGTAACCCTGAAACTCCCTCTTGTAAATGGGAACATGAAGAGTTTCAGAGAGTTTCCATCATATGTGGGGAGCATGGCTATGCTTTTACAGATTACGGGGATGTATCAGTGTAGGTTAACTGTTCTCTCTGCAGATTTGCCCAGCTGGCAGCTGTGGAACTTTTGACACGAAGAACTGGAGACAGTAACTCCAGTGATGAAGAACTAGATGCAAACAATGCAAAATTTTTTGAAAGACATGGTGTGGAAGGGAGTACGGATAGCAAAGAAGATTTAATCCTGAGCAAAGCAGAGAAAAGGAACGCACGCAGTAAGCATTTTCATCACTCCTTATTCAAAAAGGTAGTCTCGAGACATTCTGTTCCTACTTGCACAGTTTCTGCTAACTGATGCGACTTTGTTGTAGGATGAGTTTGGTGACAGGGTATCTGTACTGATGAGTATTCAAACAAATTGTGGAAAATTAGGAAGCATAGTGCAGGACAGTCAGAACGTATCTGTTCCAGTGTTTTAATCTGTGTTGGTGAAACTGCATTGGATTGCTCCTTGTTTCTGGGAGCTGTCTGTTGTGTGGGTGTCAGATACATCTCAGTATCTGCTGAGCAGTGTGATTTCTGTCTTTGTGAGACTTTTCCAGACTATTGGATTTCAGCATGACTGTCTTCAGTTCTCTCTGTGCATTTTACCTACCTGGAGGTCTCTGTCTTACAGTAAGGGCCTATCGCAAGATTCAAGAACTTCAGCATCTTCTAGAAATTGCCTACGGCAACTACAGACAACTGGGAGGAATAACGGAGGAGGAGAAGAAGATGAAAAAAGAACAAAGGGGTGTTGAGAAGTAAGGTTAACTTCCTCTGGTTAACTTCCTCTGGTAGTCTTTATTTAATTATTATAATTATTTCCCTTTAATTAAATTATCCTTATCTCAACCCGTGAGTTGTTCTTTGCTTTACTTCTCCCCCTCCTCATCTAAAGGAGGGGGAGTGAGAGAGCGGTTGTGGGGTTTAGCTGCCCAGCACGGTAAAACCACCACAAATGTTTAACTCAGCAAGGCCCATTTTAAAGCCTTCTTTAAGGCTACCTTAACAGGCTCCCCAGGGAAGTGGTCACTGCACCGAGCCTGTCTGAATTTAAGAAGAGATTGGACTGTGCACTTAGTCACATGGTCTGTACTTTTGGGTAGACCTGTGCGGTGTCAAGAGTTGGACTTGATGATCCTTAAGGGTCCCTTCCAACTCAGAATATTCTATGATTCTATAAGTGCTCTCACTGAATTCTGGAAAAATACTGATTCAATGCTCCGTTTCATACCTGGGACACAACATACCTTGTTCTCCAACTCAAGTCAAAGGAGGAGCTGTGGCTAGTTCCTGGCTTCCTGCCAGCCTGAACAAACTCCTTGCAAACACTGCCTCCCTCTTTGAAAAGCTCTGAGTTAAGATGGGTCTCGGTTGTACTCCTGCCACTATTCCAGCAGCAAGGAACCAGTCACAGCCTGTGCATCACAGGGCTGCCTTTTACTGCTTCCTTAACATACCTGCCTAATACATATACCCTATATACCAATATATATAATATGTATCAATATACAGATATATATTGGTATATGGGGTATATACCAATATATAATATATATCAATATATTAATATATATTTTGATATCAAATATATTGGTATATGATATCAATACCCTATATTGATGGACTTCAGACAACTAAAAGTCTGAACTGCTTCCCAAAGGATGCCAAGACTGGCTGTAGAGATTAAGATAAATTCTAAAAAACAAAACAAAACAAACAAACAAAAAAAAACCACTAAATTTATCTTCTCTGTTTACCATTTTTGATGGCAAACATCAATACTACATTCAGTTCCACAGACCCCTGCCAATGACCCCCTCCTCTCCCCATCACCCACCATGTACTCTTCCTGGCCTCCTGAGGCCATTGATCAGAGGCACTGTTACTTCTCCGCGTCTGTATATCCCATTTAAATTTAGTGAAAAAATGTAGAATCAGCTACTGCCAAGGTGCAGTTTTACACTGTTAATCCATGGGGACTTCTTTAAACTCTTTGTGGGTTTAAAAGTTTACTCTTTAAATACAGCCTAGTTGAATAGCCACCATAACTAAGAAATCTGAAGTATTTACAGGCTAACTGGTAGCAAATACAACCCTATAAATAGAAGATTGTTGATGCTCACAGAAAAACTTTACAAGCTTTTGTGAACAGTTTTAAAAACTTTTCCGTGCTAATCCTTCATGTTAAACATCTGACGTGGTTTGGTTAGTGTGACAACGCCTGCTCAGATTTAATGGTGTCGAGCTCTTACTTATGTAAAAGTATCAAAAAAATAACAGGCTACAGAACATTTTTTTTCAGAAGGATTTAAGCTGGAAAGTACATTACAGAGCGACCTGCTGGAAGATGGTTGCATGAAAAGGAACAAAAAGAAGCGCTGTGCTACACCAGAGGCACCTGCTGAGATGAGAAGAGAGCAGAAAGCTGAAGTCACACCTTAAAGTGACGGAGTTTGACGTTGAGCTCTTTCTCTTTGGCCAGTAAATCCATGCTGTGCTTTTTGTAGGCATCAAACTGCAGCGAGAGCTCGCTGTACGCTTGCTTGCTGCTCTCTAGCTCCTGCTGGAGCTCCTGGAGCATCCGATCATAGTTTGCTGCTGCGCCTTTCATAAAGCGCTTCTCTGCTCGCAGCCTGGCCCTCTCCGCGCTCTCCAGCCTCCTCCCCAGCTGCACGATCTCCTGCTGCTTGTCCTGCAGGGCTTTGCCCCTCTCCATGGCCAGGTTCAGCAGCTGCGCTTTCTCCTCGTTTGCCCTCTCCAGCTTGGCCTGCAGCTCGCTGTCCTGAGCCTTCTGCTGGTTCTCTCCGTCCTCTACCCGCGCAGCGACTTGTTGGTACTCCTCCTGGAGGCACTGCAGCTGCTGCTTCAGCAAATCAACCTCCGAGGCGTGGGCGTTCGCCTGCTGGCTCTGAGCTTCCAGCAGCTCCTTTTCACGCTCCTGGGCTCTGCGACTCTCGTAAGCACATTTCGCATGTAAGGAGTCCAACTGCTGCGAGAGATTTCGGGCCTGGGCAGCGAGCTGGAACACTTCGGCTTCCTTCTCCTGGATGGTTTGGCTGAAGAGAGCCTCGTTCTCCTGCCGCAGGCACTGATTCTCCTCCCGCAGCTGTGTGTTCTGCTTCTTGTGCTCGTTCTTGAAGTAGATCATTTTCTCGTGGTTGCTGGCCAGGTCCGTGAAGAGCCCCTCCAAGTGCCGGATGCGTTGGCTCTGCACCTTCAGTTTCACGGCGTCCTCCAGCCTCAGCTTCTCCAGCTCCATGTTGAGCTGCTCCAGGCCTTTGCAGCGCTTGCGTGCATCATCTGCTTTCTTCTTCAGCATGCAGATAAGGCAATGCTGTTCCTCCAGGCGCGCCCGCAGCAGAGCCTTCTCACTCTTCTCCTCTTCAGGGCCTTCGCAGAGCACCTCCAGGCCTTTTGTCAGATCTTCCTCGTCCCTGTCCAACTCTGGATCGCTTGCGGGGCTGCCCATCCCTGCTTCTCTCTCCTCCTGAGCCATGGAGCCACTGTCTGACACAAAGACGAAACATTTTATAGCCAGCAGTTCTCGTAGTGACATTCAGCAGGTTTAGAGTACCCCAAAACTGTGCGCCCAACACCACTGCACCACGCTGGGGGACTTTCTCTGCAAGTCCATCACACCACTGGCACAGCAGACGGGGACTTCCCAAACCAACAGCAGCCTGTGCGATCCCACAGACCCCAATTCAAAGTCAGGCAGACTGAAGAGAAGGGTGCCGGACTTTGCAAAAGCAAACAACTGTAGGCATAGTATTTATGCAAACCTCTTCATTTGCTGATTACTAGCCCTGGTAATTATTCCTCCTCAAAGCACTGTTGTAGCTCGAAGAAGTACTGTTATATTTAGGTAAAAAGCCAGTAAGTGATAAAGCTGTAAGTAATTCCTTAAGCAATCCTTTTCCTCTGCCTTTATTTTCTCCTACGGATGTGAATTTACATTACATCTGTATAATGCAGGTGCTATTATAGACACAAATAAAACATGGAGGATTAGAACAATCTTCTAATTAATAAGATTCTAATAGTATCTGGCCCATTAAATGTGACTGAATAGCCTTACCCTGAGCTTAGAGATTTAAGAATAAAAAAAGATCATTAAGGACTGGTAATATTTACTGAACGCACTGTGATATAAAGACGGTGCCTGGAGAAACGGTTCCGTGTTTGAGTTTTGATGCTGATTCGCTGGATTATTTTAGGCACTCAGGTTATAAGTCTGGCTCCTCATCTAAAAATAAAGGAAATAGTTGTTAGAGTAGCACCACCATTATTATCAGTGCCTTATCTCAGATACTACCCAGGCATATGAAAAGCTTGCCTAAAACTGAAGTACAGAGTTTGCGTTCAGACCCAGCCCTGAAGCCACACAGCACCTGGAATAGTGTGCTGATAATCTGGGTTTTGGCTGGAGATGAGGATAGGCCAGGGGCAAAAGTCCTAGAGAAGGGACTAGAGGAAGGATGACAGACAACGTAGAGCAAAAATGAAGGCAAGACAAGGACAGATTGAGAGCTTCATGGGGGTGACCCTCAGCGGGGTGCACTGTGCTGCGCTCCCCTGCTGCTGGTGCCACTTTGGCTCCTGCCAAAACACTCGGCAATACAGGAGAGAGGGAAGGACTAAAAGATTTAGGCCATCAGGTGGAAATGCACCAAAGAGAGGGGTTTAGGGGGAGAAAGGTTTTCTCTCACCAGATGTTTGTTTTCCTCAGCCCATTTGTTGACACTCCGAGTGCGTGGTTACCGTGTCCATGGCGATGCGGGGCTCGATCGCTCACGCCAAGGCTCGTGCCCTCCTCTGGGCTGCTCGGGGCAGTCCCTAAATCATGGAAATAGCTGAGAGTGTTTCTTAGCAAACAAATGCTGCTGATGTTCCCAAAGCCATTCACGTTCTGCAAAGTGAAGAGGATTTCCTCAGGCTTGAAGTCCTGTCTCGGCTTGCACCCAGAAAAGATCACAATGGCAGAACACGCGGAAGGGGCACGGGTTAGGAGAGAAGACACAGCCCTCACCCTAAACAACCTGCAATTTTATTCAGCAAGTAAAGGGTAAGGGATACAAAGCAAACAAGACATGGAGAGAACAGTACCAGGTCTTTCAAAATGGGTAAAGTCAGAGTGAAGCAGGTCTCAACACTGGCAAAGGCTTGCAGGCTTATTTGCAGAAAGGAGATGGTAGAAAAAGAAATGGGAATTTTCTGAATATAGAGCATGAAAGCAGAGCTGGGACTCTGAAACATCTGGTTTATAGGAAGTAAAGGTGGTGTCATGTAAAACACACAGGTATACTGACATAGGTGCACGTCCTGCTGCCACCCATCCAGGCTGAAATCAATTGTAAAATGAAAAAAATAAGAATAAAGGAAAGTGTTGCATTTCTCCCAAACATTTTTCTGGGCAAGGATGAATACACATGAAGACATCCTAGGAGTATAGACGCTTTGTTGTAAAGATAACTGGAATTAAGAATCAAAGCACAGCTATTCATTTATCAAACTGCCTTTTAACAACAGCGATGTCTTAATTGTATGCCTTGTTTGGGTTATGGATAACTTTAAAACCTCTGCTTCTGACAGTAAAGATAGAGGAAGTTAGTTTCCTAACATTTTTTTTTTGTAAGCAACTGCATAAAGTTTACATTTTTCAATCTGCATTTTATCAATCTGGAACATGCAACTATAATTAGGAATTACTATGAATTTGGTGTAAAGCTCTATTTTATTACAGAAACCATGTCCAGAGGAACATCCATATTGTTTGTTTGTTTTTTAAAGTGTACATTTTGCATGACTTTTATATTTCCAATCCAAAATCCCTCCTGGTTTACATGATTAGATCCAGCCCTTACCTTAATACATCAACATAATATTCTTTAGCTGGAGGTGAATTTGTAAAGTTTCTGCTCTGTAATTATATCCTATAGCATTCATAGGGTACTTGAAGTACGTTTTCCACTGATAAAGCAGCTTGGTTTGTAATTGTTCATGGCACTGAAGTTCAACTCAGTAAGACAGCTTTGGCTTTTCTTGCATGTTAGAATAAAAGTGAAACAGTAAAAAGCATGGATGCTAAAAATCCTTAAAGATCTTTAAGTTAAAGATTCGTAGCATGATGCAGACTCCATTGAGGGCTGACAGTGATAGCAGCACAACTTTAAATAGCTAGCATTGTTAAGTGTTAATATACTTTTCAGACACTTCTGTGACCATCTCCGCTGACCTCATGTAAATTTGGAAGTCTCACATTTCTGTGGTGTCAGCTATCTTTATATATTGGCCTATGATAGTCATCATTTCCACATATACTTAAAAAAAAATATTAAAAAGTTGGGGGAGGGCAAGCAAATTTTTGTACTAGAGGGCCTGTTTCAGTCATTTGGCTCTTTTTTTTTTTTTTAATCTAAACAAGCACGTAATGCTGCTGTGACATTTGCTTGCCATCATACAAATTAAATACAGGGGCAGTGCACAGGTACATCTAATGTTCATGTTCCCATAGTTTTTGGAAATTTAAACTAAGTTTTGATCTATTTAGTGTAGTGCTAAGCAGTGTCTTTAGTGAAAATAACAAAATTCTGCCTCTGTCTGCAGGATGGTGGAGGAATAGCAAGACAGAAGATACTTCACCTGACCAAAAGACAGGAGTGATACTGTCACAAACCAACCATTCTGACAGCAGTTAAGTTTTTAACTACTGAAAGCTTGTGCAGCGTGGAACACAGAAGACTACATACACTTGCCTGCAAATCTGGAGCGTCAGCCCCACCCCTTCAGTTGAAGATCCAAAACTTTTGACACAGCACTGCATTTAAGCTTCACAGGAAATAAAATTACAAATTATATATTTGTTAAATTGTAGGTCATGCTTACAGCAACCTACCTTTTAAGGTGAAAACGAAATCCTGTAGACAGTGAATACAAACAGGTGTCTCTGCCAGATGCTTACAAATCTTTTTGTATGAGTAGGGAGAGATGCACATACTTCACTTCAGAACTATCTATTTGGATTTAAATGGTGCAGCAGTGACTTTGCTTCTGTATTCTTAAATAGCCACCTCTGAGAGGGTGGTGTTTTGGAAAAGCAAAAGGGGGATCCATGCCAGCTCCCAATCTCATCCAAAACACCTGAAGCAGTAAGGGATGGAGACTGACAGCCACTTCTGGCGTTTGTAACCTCCGGACTGCCTGGCTGATAAAAGAGAACACAGGCTCCCAGCAGACTGATTAGCACCTTTTTTCCCCCACTCATGGTGTAAAATAAATACCAAGTAATGCAAGCATTTAAATTTTTATGATAAAATAAAGCAATCCAGTCGGAACTGTGAAGAGCCCTCTTTTCCTCTGTAAGCTTAGGTGCAGGACTTTACCAGCCTCTAGACCTCTGCAATTACAACAAATAAATGTACATTTATTTTCAGAAGCATTTTCTGCCTGCATTTCATTGTATTGCATACTCACACCGAGTAGCTAACACAAAACACTGATTTTTAATAAACATAAAATTCTTAATTAGCTTTAATAAGACTGCTTTTATTTAAAAAAAGTAATACATTTTGTATTGTATGCGTTTATCTTCCTTCAGTGGTACGCATTTCCACACATGACAAATTCCATTTCACATGCTGCAAAGCTACCTAAACCCAGCCCGCCATCACCCCGTGTTCTCCAAACGGTGGCGCTGAAGAACAGATAAATTACTTTTCGCAAAAATACAAGCTCATAATAGGTATAGGTACAGAAAACGAGTACACTTTACAAAAATAAATACCCAACATTCGTCCTCCATAAAACTGGCAAGTTTAGATCCTTTGGGATAGCATTTGAATGAAAACGTTTGACCTCTGTGACTTCAGCATTTAAAAAGAACATCAATATACTAGCAAGGTAATTAACAAACATAGAAGCAAACTTTATAACCCCAGCTTTCCATAGTACA
This sequence comes from Anas platyrhynchos, assembly GCF_047663525.1. Taxonomy (NCBI): domain Eukaryota; kingdom Metazoa; phylum Chordata; class Aves; order Anseriformes; family Anatidae; genus Anas; species Anas platyrhynchos. The sequence continues at coordinate 201,257,932 of NC_092587.1, forward strand.
TCAGAATCAACAGTCCTCTACACCTTGCAGAGTAAGACATCAACAGTACCATTTCATGCAGTGCTTCTTTCATGACAGAAGCAACTTTCAGATCATAGAAATGTGTAACTACAGACAAAGGGACTTTAAAAAAAAAATCTGCACGCTCATATTCCTAGCTGGAGATCCAATATAGCATGATGAGGATTCAGCCAGAGAAACGTGCTAATGAGCATGAACAAAATGCAACCTGTTGCTACCTTACTAATAACAACATCTCACAAACAATCCAAGTATACAGAAATAATTTGCTTGCTTTTCCTTCCCCCCCCGGCAATTTAGCTTTAAGGAATCAGCAACACTTCAGTTTGGCAACACAAGCATTCAAGTATCACAGCTACCTCTACCTCTGAATTCTCTAAGTATGTTCTTACTTGAATACATTTTCAGTGAATAAGAAATAAAAGCAGCCCTTCAATTTACATAATCATCTTCGGGCTGGATTTTAGTTTGCAATATGAAGTGACATTTGACAGCACAAGAACAGAAGAGCAACAGAACAGAGACTATCAAAAGAGCTGCTGTGTGCCTCTTCCAAGTTTCACCCCCACACCTTTTAATTCCATTCCCAGGTCGTCTTTTTGACACTAGCAATTCAAAAGCCACCTTATTTTGTCAGTTTTGCAACCATTAGCATCCTCAGAGGTATCGTATCTTCTACCCATGTGTTTGGCAAGTTTATCATCTTCTCCCACAGGGCACTTTCATCTGAAGTGGAATCCATCCAGTCTACTGTAGTTCCATAGCTTCTGCCTAGAAAAATGTCAGGTTTGAAGAGAAACATTAGTAACTTAACATGCTGCAGAGCTGAGAGCTGACAATCAAATCTGCCCATCTTCTTAAACTGCTTCACCTTCTCAGGTACAGGAAACCTAAGTGCATTCAAGATCCAGTTCTATATTTTTATGCTTGAACTATTCTGTCAAATACAATTAATGACAATTTTCCCCACAAATTTCATCTTTTTCCCGTTTTTTTTTTCTTGTTATTCTTTTTGTCACTGTCCCAAAGGAAAAGATGTATGTTAATCAACACCCAAGAGGGCTTAAAAATAAAATGTCCACTGATTCTATATTGAAATACGATCTCAAGTACTTAAGTTTCAGTTTGTGATTTACTATCCTCACTTGTACTTTAGGTTATTTCGTAAACCATGCAAGTCATTTTTCCTTGCTTTTGCTTTAAAGGACTCTAAACACTTCCTCTCTCCTCAGACCAGAAAGGACAATGAAAGGGACAAAGCAGAATTCCTTGTTTTCCCCCTCATTACATCTACACATCTTCTACTGCCGTTATGCAAAAACATATTTAAATTTATACTTTTTCCTATCCAAAGTCTTCAAATCTTACCATGCATTCACAATCCATCCTTTTATCTCCACCCAATACTGTCTCTATTCCATATATTTAGTTTTTCCATGCATAAGTTTCTAAGACGTTATCAAGATTTTGGGTGCAGCAATAGCATACTCTCATATTGCAAACAGTGCCAGATACAGCATATAGACAGAAAGGTTTATCTCTAATGTTTCTTCTAACTTGATAATAATCCCTAACCCTCATATTACTTCTATTTACATTTTGGAATCTGTGACAATGAACAGATTATTTACTGAATCTACTCTTTAGTAGATAAATGGCTGAAAGGCTTTTCAGTTATCTTTGCAAAACGAGAATAAATAGAAAGGAAAATGGGAAAGAAAAAAAAAATAAATGTAGTTTGTAAATTAAGAATTCATCTGTTAATTGTCCAGTACCTGTTCCAAGGCCTATCCTGAGACCTCCCAGAAAGTGGTTGGCAAGTTTGTTGTGATCCCAGACTGTGAGTTCTATGCAGGCTTCTTTCAAATCTTCTGGCCTAAAGCCATCATAGACCATGGTATGGTTGAATACTGGGTTTGTAGTTTTTGCCACTGTTCTTGTTTTCTGGCGACTTTTTCTGCTAGTATCTGGAAGAATGGTACTTCAGAAAGAGAAAGCATTGTCAGTTTGCACTTCGACAGCATAACCTGCATTAAACAAACTCCTCAGACAAAAAAAGATTAATGTTCCTCTGCGCGTTACGAAACAACTGAGATTAAGATGCTTTAGTATCACAGAGATGAAATCAATCTTCATGTTCTCGGTCCCTTCCAACAAATGTATCCAGGACGTATCCACCCTTGTGCTTCAAAGAATGGATCGGAAGGGGAAGTCAGGTGGGGAAGAGAGGTACGACTGAGTTTGTTTGCTGGATTACCACTAATGATGCTGAAATCTTTTAGCTACTGCCAGAGATTTCCCAGCTATCTCGCTATCCTCATCACGTATTAAATCTTTTTGTAGAAAGGAAGGAGGAAGAAATACATCTATGCTTCTCACTTCTATCTCCTCCCATGATTTACTAGGCTAAAGCACGCTCTCGCACAAGCTTGTTTTGTTTAAACACAACTTACAGCAAACAAGATCTAACTTAAATTTGTCTAGCACTTCCACCAGGTAGCTAAGCAGACAAAATGAAAGGGTGGTGATTAGCAAGGAATTCCTCCCAGTACATCTTACTTGGTAGCATATAGTTAGCATCTGTAAGTTGCAAGCCCTGCAGGACAATTTGCATTACAGTAAAGGAGAATCAGAAAGTAATTAAGCGTTTTTGTTTTTAATTTAAATATAGAAAACTGAAGGTAAGATTAGAAAACACAGCAGTTGCATTATTAAGCCACCAGGTTTAATGATTTCAACTACAGTTTTTACCACTTGATAAAAGAGTTGAGCCTGTTGCCCCTCAGAGGAGGAAGGTCATGGCATTCCTTCACCCAGATGTGGACCTCACCAGTGGACAGAGTCTTCTTTCCTGTAAAAAGAAATAAAACATCCTGGCTCTGATTAAGCCTTGTAAATCCCCTTTGAAGGTATTTTCTATGTTGCAGCAGTTCCTTTCCATTTTCAGAGGTGATATTTCGCCTAGACTCTCATTATCTCACATTTTAATTGAACATCCCTCTCTACCTTTGAAGCTGCAATCTTCAGCCCATCAAAGTACTGCCAGGCCACCTCATGCATATATTCCAACCACGATTTCTCTTCTCTTACAAGTAAACAAATGCAGGCCACTGGTCTTCTCTTTCCCAGCCTTCTAGATGAAGAGATCAGTTTGTTGTCAGTCTATGCGATGCTGGCCTTTACTACCACTTACACTTTCAAATGAGCTCCTCTGTGCTCTTAATATATTTGATTCTTATTGACTGTCTGGCTGGATTAAAGACCTCGCTTGGCTTCATTGTCAGGCCAGCCAGTTATCAGTTCTCAGACAGGAGTAAATGAACAGGTCATAGAGCTAAGAAATACTGCTTTCTGGATACTTATTGTTATTTTGTACTTCTAATATTGCTTGAATTTAGTGTGTCGTCATTGTTTATTTAGCAAATCACAGCACCTGCCTGACAATTTCATAATTTCTAAAATTGTTAGAGGGAAAACAGAACCTTGTTCTGTATACAGAGTGGATTATAAATCTGAGATTATAACAATCAGGTAATTTCTTCTGTAGTAACATAAAAAGAACAGAAGATCCTAAATTGAACTTTGGATCCTCAACTGAATTAATGACCAGAATGGCCTAATCCTCTAGGAAAAAGTGTTCTATGTTAAAACAAGATGCCTGAATTTGTTGAAAAATGTTATACAGCTGCTTACCACCAATCTCCCCCCTAAACAAAAACAAAACCCCCAAAGGCCTAGCAAATTCAAACAAAGAAGCAATGAATAAATACCTCCAGTAGGCTGTGGAACATACTTGAGGGCTAGTTTCATCTCCCCTCTGTTTTCTAGTTCTAGAGCCATTGTTGAAGTCTGAAATTTAAGAAAAAAAACAAACAAGTCTCATACACTGCAGTTCACACACTGATTTTAAGGTGCAAAGTTTTTCGCAAGAACAAACTCAACTTCTACGTGAGATTTTATATATATATGTGTGTGTATATATATATATATATATATAATAAAATCAATATAAAACCCTCAAAGCACACAAGATAGGAGTAAATAAAAAATGACTTGGTTTTGCAGTTACACAGCAGAAAACACAGAACAGCTAACCCATCCCTAGTAACTTACCCTTGGCTTGAGTGGAAACCAGTTGATCTGCTTGTTGGATTTATCATTCCAGTCCCAAGTTCCTAAATCCAGCTCTACTTCACCAAGGAAGCTATTCCTCCCAAAGGTATCGTTGTGCCAGACAGAGATATTCAGGCTTTGGTTCTTCAGGAGATCCTTCTCAATTTTATACTGCCAGGAGAGAGAAACGGGGAGGAGGAACCAATAAAAAAAAGTTAAGTTAGGTTTTCATCGATGACTGAAAGTGACACAGTAAGAAAACATGTCTGGGTTTATGCAGTCATAACTACTCATTTCATTTCAAAACAAACCTCTTTATGCTTTAATATTTATTTTAAAATGTTTAAGTTCCTAAGTAGCCTGAGTTCGCTTGCAAGAATTATGTAACAATCAATGCTCTCAATGCTATATCCAGAGTAAACCACAGAGCTAACCCATCAGTGAAGGACACAGGCACTCCTATAGAGCAATCCACCTCATCTTAACACAGATGTCTCTTTTGAGATCATCCTGAAGAGTTCAAATTCCTCATACTTCATGCATGCAGTATTTCATGTCTAGTTAGTATTTGATAAATACCCGCAGTATTTCATTATAGACAGGATTAAAAGTTTTCTTTTTCACAGAGGTCTTCCGTTTGCCCAGCTTGTATTTCTCTGGAAGCAGGTAGGTCTTCACATACCTAGAATTTAAAACAGGCTGGTAAGAGGAGCAAGAAAACCCCCTTCCAACTTCTCTTCCACAATACACACACATTTACTTATGAATTAAAACAAATAGACTTAACTGAATTCTCCTTAGTCTGGGAAGTTAAAATTTAAAATAGAATTTCATACTCAAAGTCTGAGCTTCCCAGGTTAACACATGTACTGATTTATATGGCAGTTTCATGTTCAGTTCAGAGTGGAAGAACACGTAAAGCACGTTATAGCCTCCTTCAGTTATTTGGTTGTTCACCCCATCAGAAGGCAATGGTTGGAATGAAATACAGTCTTCATTTACGCATTAAAAGAGTAACTTCCACCAGAAAAAAAATATTCTGTATTTTTACTTACGGGTCTGAACGCTGTCTCTTGACATCTGCCACTGCCAAGTCTTTACACTGGCAAATAAAAATGTGGAGCTCGTTCAGCTGTTCTACATAATCAATAGCAAACTGAATGTTCCCCTTCACATCAACATTGCCAAAGTCTCCGCTATAGACGCTCATTAAGCTTCCGCTCACCTGCGTCATACAAGAGGAGAAAAACCTGCATCACACAAGGGAAGAAATTTTTTCCAGTCTTTACATTTCATCAAATACTTCCAAGATTAGGGCAGAAGTTATGCTCAGGATTCAGACAATTAAAAAAAAAATTGTGTCCCTTTAGATGCAATTATGAAATGTAACAGACAGTGTTAAACAAGCTCTTCAGCAAGCAGGTTAACAAAAAGAAAGAGCGTTATTTGTAAATCTGAAAGGTGTTAGGACAAGTTTTGAACAAAAAAAGAGATGTTTATTGCATTGAGACAGAATAAGTGAAATTACAGGATGCTATATATCTGGATATTGTGTGTGATCAGATCCTTGAAATATTACTTATATAACTCTTTAGCCAATCTTTGCAGAAAGCAGAGCCTAAAACTTTAGGACAAAATGCTTTCTGAAAATACCAACGAAGAAATCAACAATGAAGTCTTTACGTGGCTGAGTTGCTGTAAAAATAAAACATATTAGAAAATTAAACCCTGGACAGGCAGAAATAGAAGGATGAACAGGTTTTTTTGTTTTGTTTTGTTATTTATTAATTTTTTAATTTTGATTTATTTATGTATTTATTTTAAATTTCATCATTCATCCCCAAAGTTCTCCTTTCTCTAAGGGCCACGTAAACTAATGACTTCTGGTTAGCTAGATCACTGACTTCATCATACATCCCACATACCAATACCATCTCTTTCTTTCACTTATTTCTCCTGCTACCCCTTAATCCATTCCTAAGGATTTGTTCTGTATAAATTCTCTCCTACTGTCAGCTACAACTTTCATCTCTCAGGGTAAAAGCCTGTTTGTTTAGGGTTTATCAAGTATGCTGCACAGTGGAATCCCAAACACACTCCAGCATATGACTAGAAAACAAGTTTAAAAATCACTTTTTTTTTCTTCCAATTCCATGCAAGGATTCACATAACAGAGAGAGGGAAGGAGGCAGATACCAAGGAAAGAAAGAGGAGAGGAATAAGAAGGGAGCTGAAACAATACTGAAGAGATTAGCAAAAGCAAAGTGTCATTAAAACAAGGCTGTGGTTTACATACAGAGGATAAGGAGGCCATGCCAGAAGAACCGCTAAGATTGGTTAGAGAGCTGGGACTCTTCTTGATTCTGCCAAGGGAATAACTGCTTTCTGATGCTGTATCTGTCTCTCTGTCATCACTCTACAAAAACATCACAGAAAGAGAGCCTGTGTAGGTACTTTGTAGTCACAAGGAACGTTTAAAAAAAAAAAAAAAAAAGAAAAAAACAGTTTTAATAATGCAGATTGGAACTCAATGAAAACCTGAACTTAAATCCCCTCATATTACAACCTAAGTAATTAGTATTTCTTAGGTTAGGTTATGCATTTAAAGTAAAAACAAACTTGAAAGGGATTTTGTTTTATGGAAATCCTACACTGAAAAAATCAACCTTTTTTGTTTTTCTCTTTTTTTTTTCTTCTCTTAAATTTCAAATACCAATGGAAGGTGCAAAGGTAACTTTAGTCAACTTCTCTACTTTACTATGCAAGTGATAATTCTCAGGTTTTCCATTCATCCCTCTCTGTTACATAGAGAATACCATCAATACCATCAATCTCCATCTTTAAGGTAGAAGTTGGAAGTAGCATGCACAGTACAACAGCACTGGATAAAACAAATGCTTATTTTGCAAGTTAATTTGAAGTTAATTCAAAATCACAGAATTTCTAGGTTGGAAGAGACCTCAAGATCATCGAGTCCAACCTCTAACCTAACACTAACAGTCCCCACTAAACCATATCCCTAAGCTCTACATCTAAACGTCTTTTGAAGACTTCCAGGGATGGTGACTCCACCACCTCCCTGGGCAGCCCGTTCGTTCCAGTGCCTAACAACCCTTTCGGTAAAGAAATTCTTCCTAACATCTAACCTAAAACTCCCCTGGTGCAACTTAAGCCCATTCTCCCTCGTCCTGTCACCAGGCACGCGGGAGAACAGACCAACCCCCACCTCTCTACAGCCTCCTTTAAGGTATCTGTAGAGAGCAATAAGGTCGCCCCTGAGCCTCCTCTTCTCCAGGCTGAACAAGCCCAGCTCCTTCAGCCGCTCCTCATAGGACTTGTTCTCCAGGCCCCTCACCAGCTTCGTCGCCCTTCTCTGGACCCTCTCAAGCACCTCCATGTCCTTCTTGTAGCGAGGGGCCCAAAACTGAACACAGTACTCAAGGTGCAGCCTCACCAGAGCCGAGTACAGGGGGACGATCACCTCCCTAGCCCTGCTGGTCACACTGTTTCTGATACAAGCCAGGATGCCGTTGGCCTTCTTGGCCACCTGAGCACACTGCTGGCTCATATTCAGCCGACTGTCCACCACCACTCCCAGGTCCTTCTCTGCCTGGCAGCTCTCCAACCACTCATCTCCCAGCCTGTAGCTCTGCTTGGGGTTATTGCGCCCCAGGTGCAGGACCCGGCACTTGGCCTTGTTGAACTTCATGCAGTTGACCTCAGCCCATCGGTGCAGCCTATCCAGATCAAAATGTTAAAATGTTAAATAAGGATCCTGTTACTATTCAAAAGTAGAGAATCCTTTATTATTTAGAGTATCTCCTTAGTGTAGCAGGAGATGCACTATCTTCTGCTAAAAGAGATATACTTCTCCATATTGCCTTTTTAATTAAGAAGTGTTTATTATCAGAAGAAGTGACTATTTTAAAATAATGCCATAACTGAACAAGCATTTAGCAATGACTGTTAATTTTATGATTACATGGTAGCTCCAGTGCTTATTTCTAACCTGTTATTTCTATCAGGTTTATGTTATGCATTCATCAGTTCTATGCCCTTTACTGGCCCGATGTTACTCAGGTGATAACAAACCCAAAGGCAGTACCAGCATATTCAATATGTGCACACTAGTTTTATGCATATACATTTGATATTTTCATATATGTATATATTAGAAGCATGCAGGTGTGTGTGCCTGTGTGGTTCATCAAGCTCACCGCACAGGAGCTATTACAAGACAGTATTACAAGACAGTAGTATTAGGACTACTTACACACAATTTTAAAGATAAATTTGGGGGGCAGAACAAACAGATTTGGGTACTGACAATTTCTTAGACTATCAAAATGAACTATCCCCAAACTCTTTCCAGTGCAACAAATCAATTGCATCTAGTTTTTATATACTCATCAGATTGCTTCATTCAAAACTCACATGAACATGCTTAATTGGCTTCCTACAGTGGCTATAACTGGGAATTCAGATGCCCACCTACTCATTTCTGATTTCTTTGGTGTCCTAGCTCTAAGATTTTGAAATAGCAATCCTTTAACTGGTCTGTGGTGCATGCTAGTAACCTTAGAAAAGCTTCCTGTACATTTTTCTCAGCAGAAAGGGCATTGGGATGCTGTAATGTTAGAGAATCTTTAAATAAAGAGGTAAAATTCATGGACAATGAATGGTTTCAAGTTCTGCACTTAAGGTAAGATTAAATCTGTATCACCATATTTCAGCTATTTTATATTTTAGAAGGGTGTAGGTGAAGACAGGACACAGCATATTCCTGATCTTGACCCTTCAGTCATGTCTTTAGAAAAATGTAACAGCATAAGCATAATATTTTGTAACCTCAGCCACGGCAATAAGGGCTGAAGTTCATCACTGTTGATTTTAAGAAAAAAAAGAATATTTCCAGTTCTCCTGTTACCTGTGACCAATGCAGATATCTATTTTAGACATTTATATTAGGAGACTGGTGTTTGGTTTAAACACCCCTCTTTGACTGTCTGGGGAGTCACAGACCAGGTGGTTCAGACAGTTTATCACTTCTGAACTTCAGTGTCATTTTAGGGGTCTGGAATGTGGCCTCAGAGCTTATCCCAAGGCCCACATCATGCTCTTAGAAAAACGTAAATATAATAATAATAATAATAATAATAATAATAATAATAATAATAGATTTACAAAGGCTGGAAATTCTGAGACTTCACTAAGAGAATATCATACCTGAGCCTAGATCCTCAAGCAGAACTCCAAGCTAAGCCCCTCTGATCTCAGAGGGTCACCAGATGGCGCTAGCACTTACAATACAAAGTGATCCTGTAGGACTGTAGGCTCTGAACAAAATGAATGTACACATGTACGTTCAGAAGATAAAAGACCTGTTAAAGGGCAGAGTCTGCCTTTGGGAATAACAGCAAGCGTTCACTATGCTTCAGTCTCCTCGATAAAACAGTCTGTATGGCTGTGCAGTAGGAATAAAAGTTACTAGAGCTTCTGAAAGGTTAGTCAGCCACAGGTTGTAACAATCAAGATGATCACAAACACTACAAACAACTAAGTCCATGCCGTGATCCAGCAGTAGGCTGACTTGGCAGACCCTGGAAAGCAATATTTGGTAAACGCATAATGCCACAACAATCCGAAGTTTTAGCTACAATACATCAGAGGTGGAACTTGCCTCTTCCTGCAGGAACGATGGTACCGACTTGCTCAGTCCTTTGAGTTTTTCAGGATTGGAAAACAGCTGATCAGGCTGTGGAGGCACTGTGGAGACTCAAGAGCAGCAATTCAAAAGTTTCAAAAGAGTTTGGTACATCAAAAGAGTGCGATTCCGTAGCAGGGCACACGTAGAAACAAACAACTTCAGATGAAATACATGCACATGCAGTTTACACCTTGGATGCAAGGGTTTATTTTTCTCCATGGGACTCAGAGATGCTACTATTAGGAAGGATAATTTAGCTCAACATCTCCTGTAACATGGCCCACAAAACTTTGTCTGGCAGAAGAAAGTGTTCATGTTGCTTGACAGCATGTGACAACAGGGTGCTGAAAGCAAATCCTGATCAAATGTGATAGAACATTTTCGTTTTACCTTCTATCTTTTCTTCCTAGAACAAGGATAAGTGCACTCATGTACTAACCTTATTGTAAAGTTCTTGGTAAGAAGATAGTCTACAAGCCAAATTCTGTTATTTCCTAGTCCAATTAATGGCAATAAGAATATTTATGCAAATAAAGCAATGTTTAGATATGAACATGGAAGTTTCAAGTATTCCTAGTTAATTTCAAGATGTGTATTGCATTAACAGTGCAGATTCTTGCAGCACATCTCTTCAAGTTTCATAGAGTATCCCAAGTTGGAAGGAACTGACCCACAAGGATCAGCAAGTCCAACTCCTAGCTCCACACAGGACCACCCAAAAATCAGACCCTATGTCTGAGAGCGTTGTCCAAACACTTCTTGAACTCCAGCAGTTCAGAGCCGTAACTGCTGCCCTGGGGAGCCTGTCCCAGTGCCTGAACTTTGCTATACCTTTACTGAAATTCACTATCTATGTTCTTCACTGATTTCATTCTACAAAGCTTAACTGCACAAGCTAAAACAAAAAACCAGTTTGCTGTAAGAGCATGGAAAATTGAGAATCATGGGTTAACACCACTCATATTTAATACTCTACATGCTAAAGGTCTTAACACTGGATACACATTGTGAAATGCACCAACACTGAATAACTTATGACACAGAATTATTGGGTGACAAACAGCCAGCCAAAGAAGCACGTATCTGTTGCATAAAATTAAACACTGCACACAAGCTGGGGTTGTTTGCAAGGTGTTAAGTGAAGCTTTTCCAAAGCTTTTGCAGCTGAAGCTCAAATAATAGTTAACATATAAATTATTGTCAGTATGCAGTTAGGTGCAGCTTCCTCATTCAGCAGCTATCTAGTCCAGATGTATAACTTGTCAGCCATTAAATTAAAAAGGAATTTTAATGTATTAGTTTAAATATCAGTGGAGAAACCTCTCCACTGTCTGTTGGAAGAATCCTATTACTCACTTCCTGGTGCATTTTCATTCCTCTCTTGATCCTGATCAGTTTTCAGACCTGCTCAGTGCAGTATTGACAACAGTCATTCAGTAGCACAAACAGCTGTACAATTTTATAACTAACATCATTATCCTTCACATGCGGCAAGTCTTGAATTCTCTAGACCCCATACATTTTTATGTTCTGCATCATTCTCCTCTTTTGAGGAGCTGAATCATAACAAGGGGAACATGAATCTTCAGCAAAACAAAAACACAGGTGATATTTTCAAGAGAATTTGCCTTGTTCTGTCTGTACAGTTATCAATTTGGCTGGATCCATAACTTTTTCCACAACTTCACTCACTAAATTTAACTAGAAAAAGCTGCCCCTTTCAGACAAGTGTCTGCATAATCTATATTGAATGTACAACATATTTCCAAAAAGGCTGTCCATCTGAAGGTAAAATTAAGAATTATATTTAAGATTTGTTAATATATCGGACATGGCATGTATTCTCTTGTTATAGACCACTAACTCTCAAAATACTTTGAAAGCATCTAGAACACAACAAATGCAACTTTACAGAACTATTTTTTTAAACTGTAGTGCCACAATGCAGTAAACAGGAAAGAATTGTGTTATGTTCAATCACATTCAGTGTTACTTGGTGACTTTCCAGCATGTTTATCTTGACACGTCCTTGGAGCATGTTTGCTTTTGTTTTGATTAGGTTTATAATTTCTGAAGGAATATGGAAAAATTTGGCAGTAAGGCACCTGTAATGCACTAACAGATCGATGTTCATCTATTGCCTAAAGTAATTATACTTTGCTGGATTGAAATTTCCTTTTCAACTGATGTATTCTGAAAGGTGTTTTACATGAGCAAAAAATCGTCGTGCATCTTATAATGCAACAGCAGAACAGACAAATATTTAATATTTAATTACACACAGTTTTTCAACTGTGCTAGCGTTCAAAGCTCTCAGTGATTTCAGAAGCTGTTTTATAGACTGAATGACCAAAGATCAAAATAGTACACTGCTGGGTGGCACACAGTTTCTACAGATGCAACAGGTCATAAAAGAAGACTAGTGCTTGAGATAACAAATGCTTTTGTAAAGTTTTCTTATAAGTCACGATGAAGTTAGTCAAATTTGAAAGAGTAACACAATTCCTGGTTTCTAAAATCTTTCACTAGCGAACACAGAACGTTAAAAAACAATAGATTTGCATGCAAACACAGAAGATATTTACCATCTTCAGCACTAAGAGCTAATTCCTCCTTTGGAATTTTTATTTTTCCTTTATCTGTGCAGGAAAAAAGTAACACGTGGTTAGAAAGCTTGCTGTTCGGAATGATAAAACGGATGGCAGTGGTAATCACAGAATTAAGGACAAAAAAAAAAACAAACAACCAAACAACAACAAACACCAGCAGAGCCACAGGAATGGTTAAATTCAGGAGATGCTTTCAACTTGGACCATTACTTCAATTCTGCATCCAAGCAGCAGTCTCATCTTGACACAGTTTCTACCAGCGTGCTGTTACAACAAGGTTAGTGCATACCTAAAATGTGGGAACTAGTTAGAAGGGAGCAATAGCATAAGTAATATTAGAGGAGTAATTTGCCAACGATAGCCAACATCTTTCAAAATCTACACCTCCACGCTTCAGTTCTCAAACATCAACTCAGTTCATGCTTTCCCCATTAGAAATGAAATAAATATGAAAACAGTGAGGAGCAGCATGAACGGAGACAGGAATAATAACAATAATAAATCATAATCTTAGGATGCTACAGAGGGAGCTCAGGAATGAATGCCAAGTACAATCCTGTCTCATTGCATCCTCAAAGCGAGTTGGGTTATATTAACTGCTAGAATACACAAGTGAAACCACTACATTAAGTCAACTTTTTCATACTTCCACTGTCTACTAATTTGAGCCACGTAAGCAGCCAGAAATGACCAGCAATGGTAGCTCATCACTATTTGAGTGGTTCCAACCAAATATTTTCACTATTGAAAACATTTTAACAACCCAAAACCAGATCATCCCTGACAGTGCATTTTTGGAAGATGTCTGCTTGTTATACCAGTGCTGTTTCAAAAGGAGCACTAAGAACTGAAAACTAATCCATATGAGATGAGAATTCAGTTTTACAATACAAACTCCATACTGCTTAGTGAGAAGCAATGTAAGGCAAAAACACTGCTTGGCAAAGCTGTATGGAAACACAGCATAAGCATGTTTAAGCCAAACTGGGGGTCATGGTAGACACACACAAGCTTTGTGCTCACTTGAGGTGGCTGATGGAATGTCCTCTAGACTTTTGGAAGGCATTTTCCTATCTGCACTCCTTTTCAAAGCCATCAAAACAGGATTTAATTCTTCTTCTGAACCTGTTACGAGACAAAACACATGAACACTGCACACACAGACATGTTTTTTAAACAAGTCACTTAAAAAATACAACATGGATTTCCTTTGGAAATCTTCTGACCTTTAACAAAGACCATGAGTATTCACTCAAAATGCTAAGTAAATCCTAAGGATCAGAGCCAGAAACACATTGTGTTCAGTTATTCCAAAATCAGACGTGAGAACAAGACCATAGCCTGGATTTTTAAGAAACTACTAAAACTGACACCTGACCATCTTATCTTAAATTAAAATGGAAATTGGAGTAAAGCCGACCAATTTCAACATTTGAGTTTAGAATCTTTTCTCTCTAAATTTCCTAGGGTATCAATAGAAACACAGAGGTTGGTTGACCTGACCTGTGTTTGTACTGACTAATGACAGAGTTTAAGGCAAATATGGTACTTAATTGTCTAAGAACTAGGTAGGATAAACTCAGATTTAACCATTTTGTTATGAATTAGCACGAATACAAGTTAATAGCTTTGTTCCCCCCCCAAACCCTGTAAATTTGTTCATAACATTTTTTTCTGCCCACTGAAAGTCACCTTCTGTTCAATATTAAGTAACACCCACAAATAAAAAAACAAACAAACAAACAAACAAACTGTGGAAGGATTTTGATCCTTGAAATTATCATGCAATTGTCTCCATGAGCAGTTTCAGGACAGACATAGCTCCTTCAGAGTACTCTAAGACCCTCTCTCCTCCCTATCCCATTTTGCTCTCACTGCAGCCAGCCAACCAGGCCTTACAAACAGCAATAGCGTAATCATGGGTAAAAACAAGTTGTTTCATTTTTCCTCATTTGTCTTGCAGAACAGACTTCCAAGCTGATTTCCATCGGAACCTCACTTTCAAAATAAGCTCCAGAGTTTCTTAGCATATGCCAGAAACATCAGATTGCTCAGGTGAGCAAGATCTCAGAAAATTCCCAGTCTCTCATAGACACGGACTAGAGCTTCCAGCTTAACCAAGTAATGAGTCTTGGTAAATAGATTGCTTCATTTATAGGGCCATTTTCTCGTGTAACAGGCAGCAATACTAAATTAAATAGCACAGGGTATTGGTAGTGTCTTTATATGCAGCCATTCCACTGATAAGTATTTATCTTTGAAGACTAGCTGGTCAAGCTGAAGAATGAACTCAGTCAGCCACTGATTATTTTTTCCCCCTCTTTTAATCCGGGGTATTTAAAAGAAATACCAGAATTTGAGTGTTATAATGTTATTGATTTGAAAGAGATGACTCAGAGGAAGAAGAAAAGGGCAAGGCATGAAGACTGATGTGATTCATTCATGCTGCTACTCTCCCATGACCTTACCCAAATCTAGTTGATGTTTGTCAAAAAAATCCAATTAAATTTCAATTAATTAGTTCTTCATACCTTTCCAAAACAAATATCCAAAGTATTCAATTAAGCATCAGAGTTTTGTTTAATATATTTCAAGTTAGCTACTAGAAAAGCTGTAGCTTTTTTGTTTAACAACCCATCACCATTAATTTTAGAAATTAGATGGCTCACGAGTTGAACTTTCGGTTCCAGAATGGGAATCAGAGTTTTCGTCTGAAAACCTGGATCCCAAGTTTGAGCTGTAACCATCTTCTTCGTCAGTAACTTCATGCTGAAAGGCCAGGCAGAGTTGAGCTCCTCCCGGCTGGGGGGAATTGCTCTCATCTTTAAGAGGTGTGCTTGTTCTTCTCAATCGCAACAGTTCTTTTGATTCTAAATTGTTTTCAGAGGCATCTGAGGATGTACTTTCATCTGTCCTTCCTCTGGCATTTACCTTGAATGGCTTGTTCACAGCTGTATTAGTCTCTCCTTCCAGGGGAAGAAGATCTATTGGAGGCATGTTTCTTTGTTCTTTTTGATTAAGAGCCCCATTTCTTTTAAGTTTATCAGAAGCTTCAGTATCTACTGAAGCCTCAATGTTTTGTTCTGGAGTTCCACTTTTGATAGTTGTCTTCATCCCTGTGTAAGTAGTTAATGCATTATGATAAGGCTGTGACATTGTTGTGAACAGAGACTCTTTTTGTAATGGAAACATACAAAAATCCCCAGACTTCTCTTGTTTGTGTACCTCTCGTGATACCTGAGACGAAGCTTCAGATGCTTCTTGAAGGAGTCTTTCTACCGAGCTACTGAAATCTCTGAATTTTGCAATATCTGAAACTGAAGTTCTTTCTATTGTTTCTTCTATTTCTCGAGGGTGATCTCTCTCTTCTTGAGAAGGAGGACACATACTTTGACTGGTTGACATTTTACCATGCATCTTTTCATCCGTGCTCTCCAGCATAGGACCTGGTGTTTCAGAGACCCCTTTCAGTAGCTTTTGCAAGTTAACATCAAGTAGCCTGTATTCAGCCTTGGACAGCGCAGATGTTTCTGTGGTCTCACCACTCTTCTCCTGCAGTGATGCTCCATTGTGTTGGTAGGTCACACTTTTAACTTGCATCTCAGCAGTCCTCTGTAACGTCCTGTCCACACGTTTTGGTTTAGGAGGTGGTGTTTCAGAGGCCTCTTTCAGCAGCTTCTCTAAAGCTGAACTCAAGCCACTAACCTTGGGTGGGGCTACAGACTTTTCTACAGACTCACTGATTTCCTGTAGTGAATCTCCATCACACTGATAGTTGGTGTTTTTAACTTGCATCTCAGCAGTCCCATGTAATGTGTTGTCCACATCTTTTGGTTTAGGAGGTGGCGTTTCAGAGGCCTCTTTCAGCAGCTTCTCTAAAGCTGAACTCAAGCCACTGACCTTGGATGGGGCAACAGACCTCTCTATGAACTCACTGACTTCTCGTGGTGACTCTCCATCATGCAGATATGCAGTTCTTTCAACTTGCATCTCAGCAGTCCTTCGTTCTGTGTTGTACACACGTTTTGGTTTAGGAGGTGGTGTTTCAGAGGCCTCTTTCAGCAGCTTTTCTAAAGCTGAACTCAAGCCACTGACCTTGGATGGGGCTACAGACTTCTCTATGTACTCATTGATTTCCTGCAGTGACTCTCCATCATGCTGATAGGTTGTGCTTTTAACTTGCATCTCAGCAGTCCCATGTAATGTGTTGTCCACATCTTTTGGTTTAGGAGGTGGTGTTTCAGAGGCCTCTTTCAGCAGCTTCTCTAAAGCTGAACTCAAGCCACTGACCTTGGGTGGGGCTACAGACTTTTCTACGGACTCACTGATTTCCTGTAGTGAATCTCCATCACACTGATAGTTGGTGTTTTTAACTTGCATCTCAGCAGTCCCATGTAATGTGTTGTCCACATCTTTTGGTTTAGGAGGTGGGGTTTCAGAGGCCTCCTTTAGCAATTTCTCTAAAGCTGAACTCAAGCCACTGACCTTGGATGGGGCAACAGACCTCTCTATGAACTCACTGACTTCTCGTGGTGACTCTCCATCATGCAGATATGCAGTTCTTTCAACTTGCATCTCAGCTGTCCTTCGTTCTGTGTTGTACACTCGTTTTGGTTTAGGAGGTGGTGTTTCAGAGGCCTCCTTCAGCAGCTTCTCTAAAGCTGAGCTCAAACCACTGACTTTAGATGGGGCAACAGACTTCTCTATGGACTCACTGATTTCCTGCTGTGATTCTCCATCATGCTGATAGGCAGTGCTTTTAACTTGCATCTCAGCAGTCCCATTTAATGCGCTGTACACACGTTTTGGTTTAGGAGGTGGTGTTTCAGAGGCCTCCTTCTGCAGTTTCTCTAAAGCTGAACTCAAGCCACTGACTTTAGATGGGGCTACAGACTTCTCTATGGACTCACTGATTTCCTGCTGTGATTCTCCACCATGCTGATAGGTCGTGCTTTTAGCTTGCATCTCAGCAGTCCTCTGCAATGTCCTGTCCACACGCCTTGGTTTAGGAGATGGTGTTTCAGAAGCCTCCTTCATCAGTTTCTCTAAAGCTGAACTCAAACCACTGACCTTGGGTGGGGCAACAGACCTCTCTGCGGTCTCATTGACCTCTTCAGACTGACTGATATCTTGTTGGCTCATTGATTCTCCAGTACAACTAGTTTGTGATATATTATTCATTGTTTCAGATGCTTTCATCCCTACCCTTAATTCAGGAGGCTGACATACAGAGGTTTCTCTGAGCAGGTTCTGCAAACCAGCCTGCATCTTCTGAGATCCTCTGGGAGGATGTTCTTTTGTTGAAACAATACTCTTTTCTATAGGTTCTTTAACTTCATGCTTGTGAAGACCCATCTGTTCTTGGGGTTGAGAGATAACTGGTTTTTTGACTGGCTGGACAGAGTCTGTGTTTTGTGCATGTGTTACCTTCAAACCTTTTAAGGTAAGCGATCCTAGAGGCAGTTCACATATCACAGAATCTAATTTCTCTGGTTTTTCTCTCTCAGAGGCTTGTGTTTGATGTTGGATTAACACTTGGTTGCTCACATTATCTCTGCCCTTATCTTCCTTTGATTTTCTTTCATGGGTTACTGAAGTATTATTACGAACAGTATTATTTGGCAAAGAAACATCTCCCCTGTCAATGCTACTCTGTAATTTAACTCCAGCATCCCAGAAGTTTCTCAAACTCTGAAACTGTGAAGGATTTGAAATTTGATTTTTGGACTTCTCATTCATTTTTTCTTTTAAAGAAAAAACCTGGAAGTTGGGCTTCTGTTGGGAAGAAGCACCAACTTTTCCTTTAAATGTTTCTTTCCTATCTTTAATTTCTGGGGAAGTTGAAGTGGCAGAGACTCTAGGCTTTATGTTACTAGCTTTTGCCAATTTCGTGGGTTCATGAATTTCACTATCAGCTGGAAGCGTTCTTTCTGTTTTTCTAACATCACAGGCTGGTCCAAACTCAAAAGAGTTTTCACGTTCATTTTTTGAAGCCACAATTGCACATCTCATTTCAGCACTTCTTAATGTATTCTTGCTCTGATCATCCAATCCATAAGGTAGGCGTTCTGCAGTTGGCTTTATTTTGTCACTTTCTCTGAGACCTTTCAATGCACCACTACCTGATGCACTAGTATTGATACCAACTTCTTTCTCTTTGTGACTGGGGATAGTTTTATCCCTTTCCCAAAATGCTCTGATCTCTCTTATTCTTCTTTTTTCTCTTATTGCCTTCTCCAATTCATATTTCTGAGCTGGTAGCTTGTGTTCATGATGCTCCAAGACACGTGATTTTTGATTTTGTTGCTTGATTTCTTGACCTGATTCTTTATCTTTGATTCTTGTACAGTCAGACTCGGTTAGTGATTTGTCATTTTGCTCCTCACTGTCTTTCCCCTGCTTAGGTTTCCTCCTCTCTTTTATTATCTGTTTATCTTCTGAAATTGTTGTGGGTGAAATAGCATTCAGTTGTTTATCCCTTCCAGATGGTAATTCTTCTATAACTTCTGGTTTTCCATCCATGCTAGTTCTGCTGTATTCTGTAGGAAGTACTGCTGCTCCAGTTGCAGAGCCAACTTCTTCAAGCTCTCTGCCTTGTGATCTGGCTGATACAGATTTCCTATCTTCAGTACCAGAACTTCTTTTAAACCAGTCTAAGACTTTTGATACAGATTCATCGGCCACTTTCACAAATTCATCAGCATGTCTGTCAGGCTCGAAAGTCTGTTTAGAAACTCGTTCCTCAACAAGATCGGGCTTACCTTGTTGAAGAGCTGCAGAATTGGTATTTGATACGTCATGTGCTTTTGTCTCAGCAGAAAGCAAATGTTCATCTACAAACATAAACAAACTTATCAGAGTTAGGAATCAGACACAAGACTAAAAATTTTTCAATCTTGAAAAAAATCGCTCAGTTTCTGGTTTTGCGTTTGTTTGAACTCTTAGCAAAAGAAAGAGTTCTCTGTTTGTGTGGTCTTGGAAAGAACCATACTACAGACATGAGTGTGAAAAATAAATTCCTTATCACTAAGATATCCTACTGAAAAGTGATCTCTTCCTAGAAGGTTAGCCCTAATACTTTTGGGAGTGGGAGCAGGTAAGATTGGTTATTCCTATTCTAAAGGAAATGGCTCCAATGAAGTGGGAGAGAGGAAAGAAATAGCATATTTGTGTTTAGTCACATCAGCAAATCAAGTCACAACTGGATTACTACTGAGGACAATCAACTGCAGTACACCAAGAAATCTTCAGTTCCCATCCAGACACATCTATCAGGCTTTATTACAGGAATTTTATCCAAGTGCCACCATGTCACCTTTATCATCCACATTAAAGATGAATAGCCAGGCTCAAATCTGATTAATTCTTAAGAATGCCAATAGGAGATCATCTAAGAATATGTAGCATGTTAGAGAATTAGAATCCAAGTGTTTTAAAAATTCTGCAATATACAGCATGTTACTGTTATTTGTTTCTTAATCGTTAATTTTTAGATACTAACAATTTGAGCATTAATGAACATGGGCTATATGCTATTGCATTCTCTTCTTCACTCCTATTAGTCTCTTACCAGTAGAGTTTTTGAGCAACTTTGATTCACGGCTCAAGGACTGGTTGGATTTATTTTCACACGTCTCATCAACACTCAGTTCTTTATTGCTATTTGATAAGATATTGGTGGAGGTCTTCTGTGGAGTTTCAAGTTTCTTAGGAGTAATGATCTTTGTTTGGACTGTTTCATTAACCAGGAAGACTGACCCATTAGCATCACAAGGACTGGATGCAGGCTTATCTTCCTGTAAACTGTGTGTTTTCACATGTACACCTGATGAATGGGTTCCCAAAGACTTTACAGTGGAAGTTTGCTTATTCCCAAGTGAATCTGTTCCAATAGGATCATTCTCACTAGTCTTTATTTCACCAGATTCTAACAAATCAAGTTCTCCCGTTTCTTTGCTATGATGTATCCGTGGGCTTTGCAGAGATTCTCTTTTTCCTATGCTAGATGAAAACCTCACTTGTTTTAATTTTTCCAGTGAAATTTGTGTGGACTCTTCCGCTTCTTCTGTAAGAGTGTTCTTCTCAACTTCTCCTTCAAAAATAGTTGTAGTAGGAATACTACTCTTACTCTGAACATCTAACATCTGATTGACACGAACTTCTGAGTCAGTGGAACTGGAACTTGAACTGCGTTTCAGAATGCCCCTGGGAAGTATACCAGTGCCATTAACCCCCTGGGTCCGTTTGGCTGGTTTTGGAACAACGTCTTCTCTTTGTGGCACAGAATCTGTTATTTTGTGAACTAATTTTCTAGCTTTTGGGATGGGACGCTTAACTGGTCCTTTCTGTGATTCATCCGTAGGTTCTACAGAAGGCTTCTTAGGTATCTCAGTTTCATCATTCAGTACGTTTGTTTTAGGTTGGCTCTCTATTGAAGGTGACAAAATTTCTGCAAGATGTATACAGAGAAGAAATCATGAGTTTACATGACATTCATCTGCATAAACTCGGGGGTATGACATGCTCCCTACAGATCTAGAATGCAGTGATAATATTGGTTCATTAAAAACGCAGCAAAACACAGAAGGAAAATGAACATAAAGTTTGGGTTTGTGTATGACAGGAAGCTTTAACAGATGAAATTCTTCTAGTTGGTTAATATTTCTAGAGTAAGAAAAATTTGATGATACCAAAGATAGGAAGTGCACCGAATTTTTGGTTAGTATAAATCCTGCAAGGGACAAACTTTGCAGGGAAGGGGAGCTTTTGAATACATAAGCATCTCTTCAGGTTCAGAAGACAAACAGCAAGCTACAGAAAATCTATTTTCATTTGTATGTAGGACAGGCTAAAAAGCAGGAATGATCTCTCAGTGGGGATATAAAGATTATTTTTATTTCTAATGTGTAAGCCTCCCTTTTTTCTGTTAAGAAGCTTCATACAGGAGAGTAATTTCCACACATAAACCTGTAAATTAGTCTCAACTGCCTATACTGTGATATATTATCACTTATCTACTTGCAGAGAATACTGGGGAAAAGGCAGGATTTATTTTTATTCTAAAATAAACAGGACTGAGGAAAAAAAAATTAAAGACAGTTAGGCTTGACCCTTCTGTTGAGTTCATAGCACCAATTACTGGAAGGTCATGTAGATAGCAATGCCCAACTCCAGGAAGTTTTTATGTTCTCTACTAGTGATTCAGGACAAAACAGTCTTTTCAGATAGAGTGCTTAATGCTGACAAAAATGCAGGTGAAAAAAGAATCAAAACCCATTTACATGTGTGAAACAGCTGTTTTCTCAAATATATTCATGTTTTATCTTAGGTTTGAAATGAACTCAAATAGAACAGTTATCAAAATCCGTTTTATCCTACAATGAGAAGCAACAAAAGTAAAAATTTCCATATCCACCACCAAGAAATTCAGTCATGTTAAACATAATATTTACCCTTCTTTGATAGCTGAGGTAGAATGTCTGGTCTGTTTTCTGATTCTCCACTGCTCAAGTTATCACCTGATACAGTGGAATTAAATGGATTTCTCCTTTGCTAAAAAAAGGAATGAACATTATAATTGGAGTCAAGTTACTTATCAGTACAGTTTTGGCAGAATACATGATAGTGCAGTGATTTCCTCTGCCTCACTACCCTGTTGGTTGAGTCTAAAAGCATGCTTCCTAAGCTGGAGACATGACAAGACACCTAAACAGCATGAACCACGGAACTATCAGAAATGCTAGTGACAGCCTAATCCTGTTCCTCCTAAAGTCACCAACAACAGGGAGAAACCGCCACTTAAAGACATTTGACAATCCCAAATTGTTGCAAGTTACAAGAAATTCTCTCTACTTCTGTACTTTAGAGATAGTAGAAGATAGCAAGACATTTCTTTTCAGTGGCTAAAGGAGATGGAAATAATGTCAAGCACAGAAAACCAATGATTATAGCCATAAAAGCATATCAGCACTGAACTTTTACTGGTTTCCAGTATCTCCCTCCAGAATAAAAAATACTATTTTTTTTTCCAACTTATCTTTCTTCCTCAAATATCTAATTATCTTGATCATTCAAGCAAAGAAACACAAAAATATAAAGAGATAACATCTGCTGTGTTCAATACCAATCATACCTTTACTGGCGAGACTGCTGCCTTCACAGATCTTTCCTCTGTTTTGTCTAATCCTGAAGTTACTGTTTTAGAACTGCAAGGAAACAACATATAACAACTTCAGCAAACTGGATGTCATTTTAAGCCTTTTTAAAAATGCAAAACAGATATTCAGTTGCACATACTCAAATACGACCTCTTGGCACCTAGCTTTCTCTTCAGTGTTCTCATCAGATTTAGAATCAATCCTTCTCCTTCCCATATCAAGGGGATGACCTTGGTGATTTATTTCCTTGCAACAATTTCTTTGCTTGTTAAAGAATTCAGTGCAACTTCTACTTGCCAGGACAGGAACAGCGTTTTTGATATCTTTTATACTTTTGAGCAAGCTTTTTAAGTAAATATAACCATTCTCCAAAGAGTACCAGTATTACCACTATTCTTGTCCTACATTTGTACTTCTAGGACTGAAACCAAAGTGGATAAAATTGCTAAGTAAAAGAGAACTTTGCAAAGTGTCCAAGCCAGAAAAATCAGGGGAACTCCATGAGCACTATAGCAAAGATCTGACATGCCACAGACAAGAGCAGATTCCCTCAGAGGGAGGCCTTACAAGCTATTCCTTCAATTAAGATGTTATCAAACCACAGATTTTGCAAATAAATTAAGTTATTAATTGTCATCCTGACTAAGTATACCCCAAGGAAGAAGAACTTAAACAGCCAGAAGAAACCGTTCCTATATTATATCAAAAATTAGTTCGTGACTATTTGCAAAAGGATTTTTTTCCCCACAAAACAATCAGATTTTGTTTATATTTTCAGTCTAAAAGATCTCTCTGATCACGTAACTGGCGACAGTCTGCCCTGCTGGGTAGAGAGCAACATTCCCAGGTTCTCCAGGTTTCAGCACTGTTAACCTCAAAACTGAAGAAAAAATGGCTCGTGTGCACCTGGACAGCTAAGAACATCTGAAAAGTGACATCACTCCTATTGTAGAGAAACATCATTAAAAGGAATGTAATTAATGGGCAGCCTGAGCGCAAGGTATTGGTAACAAACATACAAAAACAAAAACAGTTATCTGAGCTATAACCTCCTCCATCTCTTCCTTGTTCTTCTGGTTCCACACTACCTTTAAGAAATACGCTTGTGTGCATAGTGATACAAACTTCAGGGATGCACTGAACTCATGGGTGAGCAAAATAAATTGTTCTTGTATTTCAGCACTAACCACAGCAGCCTCTCACATGCACATGCCAGCTCTAAAGATTTTTTTTTTCTAATCCCAGCTCCTAAATAAGAAAAAGTATAGTTCTCAAAGAGCTTAATACTGAAACTTTTAATTTGTTGTCAAAAACATCATTTCACATTACAGTTTTGATCCTTAGTTCTAAGGCTTTAAAAAGAAATGAAAATACGTGTATTTAAAGAGTCTTTATTCCATTAGGCTGGAGTTTGGGTTCTTGTTTTTATGAGCACTTGAGTTTGTGCTTTTGCTTTTACGAGCTCCTGTACTTTATGTCTCATCTTGACCATCTACTGACCAACAGCACAAACATGATTTTTATTATTTATTTTTTTTTAAGGTCTAGGTCATGAATGCTTCAACCCTTCCCTTATTTTAAACAAGGGCAATGCTCTTATGTACTCTGGGTGTAGGAAACTTATCAGACATTCTTCTGATTAGTTCTTTTTTTTTTTTAAACAGGTGGAGAGAGAATATTCAAAATGGTTGTGGAACATGGACAATCCCGCAATATTTCAATGCAGTGCTACTTCAGATATACCACAGAAGAATCAAAGAGTTGTTACTTTGGCGTTATATACTGAAAATCCTGAAGGGGAAAAGTGGAAAAAGTGGGCAACAAAAAACCAAGACCCTACAACTGAGTTTCTAGACACAGGGTCTAAACATGGGAATTTACCCACAACCTATACAGATGAGAAAGCCAAAGGGACCCGTGCATTTACAAGGATAATCTAAGAGTGCCTGAAGCCAAGCTAATAAATACTGCCCGGCTAAAAAAAGCTGCAGCACTGCAATTCTGCAAAACAAAGTGCTGAAAAACACAGTGCAGACCCAAACCTGTGCAGGCACTGGTAGCACTGGACAGGAACCAAGAGGCAATGAGGTCAAAGCAGGAGCAAAGGCAGAGGAAGGGGTTAGAGATTTCTGTACACTGCCTGACATGTCTGCTCAGAAGTGGCCTCACATTCAGGCAAATAATCTTCCTGAGCTCGTTCTAAAGGGTTAGGAATCTGGTGCAGAAGTTCCTGTCTGGAAGGAGTAAAGCCAGTGCAATTTAACAGCACTGCATAAATGGCCTTATCTAGGTATCTCAGCACCCCTACTATTCCAGAAAAGTTACATGGATCTTAAGACTTAAGGGTTTTATTTAATTTTTCACCTTGCAGAACTTTAGGACCCACACTTGTCACCTGTTCAGTATAGTGGACTGAGTACTTTCTACCCCGGGGAAGAAAAATCCCTACAAATTTTAATTTGAAAGAGAAAACCCCTTTAACAGTGCCCTTTTTCAAGAATCAGCATACAGACAGATGGTTATCACTGAGCAGAGGTAATATTGACAGTCTGAGTCACACTATCCAAACTCATTCCGTACAAGGTTACACCTGCAAAAGACATTTCACACAACTGGCCTGGTATGCGAGACAGGCACCTTGGGATGCAACGCCCACAAAAAAAACAAGTGGTCATAGCTTTGTTACAGGAGTTTGACATTTAGGGCCTGGGCTTGGAGCTCACCGTGCTAGTTTTAAGATTATTATTGTGGGCTGATTACATCTAATATCGCAGCACCCTGACAAAACAGCAACTGAGCTGGCCCCAGGGATGAATTTGAGCCTCAGAAGCATGCAAATGTAGATCTACTAGAACTGAGCTAACATTCAGTTAGAAGCTGTTTGCTTTAATAGGATCCAGAACAAAAGGGATCTATCACATATTTTCTGGTCCCAGTCCTGAGGTTAGCAGCTGCTTACTTTGTACAAAGTCTGCAAAGCCAGCGATGGCCTGAAGCCCATTCTTTTAAGGGGAAGGAAAGGGAGGGAAGAAAAGCAAAAACAAACCTAAAAATAAAATTCCCACAAACATACCCTTAATGTAGCACTTGAAAAACATATTAAAGGCCCAAGTGCTTGAACCACAGGTAGCATTTGAACACTAGAAGCTGGTAACTCACTTCAGGCAATACCAACATCTAAAGTAATACTTGATTTCGTTCCCTTCTTTCCAGCCATTTTGAGACTATTGTGCTGCAAGAGCAAGAGTCAACAGAAATTGTGGCTCTGCTATTCTGAAGTCTGAATCAAATACCCCTTCTTCCCACCAACAGGTAGGGCCACTGCTTTCCTAGGATCGTTCTTCCCTCTCAATTTCAGTCAGCTGCTGCCATTAGATGCAGGTACAGCCAGGTCAGACCAGGCTCTTCAAAAGTCCAGGATCAAGAGAACAGAAAGGAGGAATTATTTAGGAACGTATGGCACCTCCTGCAATTTCCCAGCTGTACCATTGCATAGACTAACCTCAGCTGCAGTGAAATAAGCCTCTATTGAAATCATAAGCACTGAATTACACATAGACTTGCCACATTGGCTTACCAAATGTGAAATGCTGGAGCAAGCAAATAATCTGAGACATCTAATTGAGTATGCATGCAAAGTGAGGGCAAGTAAGTGCCCAGCCCACATGTTACAGATCCCTTCTTCAGGTCTGCTTCCAGCTGCATCATGAAGCCTAGACTACAGGAGCTTGCTTTAGGGGGAACATCCTGAGCAGACATAAATAAGGCACACAGGTTGGCAGTCAGCACAACTGGGAGCAGAGGGCAGGAGAGGGTCCTGGATAATAGCTATCGCAATTCACGTGGGTGTGACCTGAAATAAGTCACTAAAGCACCTTAAGTTAAAGATCACAATCAAGTTGGTCACATTCTGAACAGTCTACACGCTCTTAAACCTCACTATGCTTTTTGTTTTTGTTTTTTTGAAGAAGCTGCCCTAGCAGTTTATGAAGTTTATTACTCTCTGATCAGTCACAAAATCTGTGAAGTCTTAATGGTACAAATATGAAGCTGGACTTCTTTTACAGTTTCATCTCCTTTCCCTGATGTGGAAGATGACACGCAAAATATTGTAAAAATGTACTGAACAGCAGCATGCCTTCTGCTGTTCATAAAGAAATAATTCCATAGTCTTGTGAAGGTAAAAGCCACTGTAAATAACCTACACTGGGTAAAAACTAACACTGCCAGCATTATCAGTCAACTTGGAAGGGGACGCTAAGCTCTTTCTTATGCTACACAAACTTAATTATCATTACCATACAACTCCACTTTTTGGGAAGTCTATAGACAAAGCAATTTAGTTGATATTTCAGGACAATTTCAGACACAGGTAGGGCAGATACCCCTCTGAGTTCACTGATAATGAAATGTAAAGGATAAGAAAGACCAGCAAAGCAAGCCAGAGTTGTTAAGATTTACACCAACCTTTGGTGCCATTCATCATGAACGTGTATGCCCAGTTTGCAGACCACGAAAGTGAAAGATGGAACTGCTACTAGATACTGTGCAAGTGCATAGGAGGAGAGAAGCCTTGCTGCAAAGAAAAAACAAAGGACGTACAGAGAAGGATGAAGACGACAGACAAAAAGGTGAAAGCTTACAGAACCAATCAATGGCACAGAAGTAAAACTAGAAGTAAAAGGAGTCATCCTAAAAGGAACTCTTGCTCTTACCTCACTGTGTTCACTGGAAGCATAAACGATAGCTGTATTTGTTACACCCTAGTTCTTGTTTCCTCAATAGGGTTGAGGACCTGGCTGTTTAAAGACATTGATTTCCATGTGCTAGGAGACTCCCTAACTAGGAAATCGCCATTTGTTTTCAAACGCAACCTTTTTGAAAGCTTTCCACACAGCAAATTACCATATAGGCATTCTAGAGAGGAAATGTTTCTTTCAGAAGTCAATTCAGGATATTTCTAAGCAATATGAAGCTGTTCGGAATGTTTATGGACTTGAGCTAGAGTGATTAAATACCAAATCCTCCTTAGCTCAGAAACAACTCATCCAGCTTTACTGCAACAGCTGTAGACATTAAGTCATACGCAAGCTGTCTTGCCTTACTCTGAATGGAAGACTACCTTGCAGAGAGACATTCCTTGGTAGAATCACATTTATTTGCCTCAAAATTATATATATAGTTCTCATTCTTTCCACCTGAAGTACATTTGGCCTCCTTACAAAATTGTAAGAGGTCTTAAAACACACACCAGGGAAAATTCCATCCCAAAGCAATTTTTCAATCTGATTCTTTGTATGGTCCAAGTTTAAAATTCAGGCTGAATCAATAGTCTGGTCTCCCTGAGTGAATAGATGCAGAGGTTTCTGTCCCCATATTAGTAAGGGGACTGTGGAGGACTGATCACAGCCTGCTGCTAGTCTAACCTGAAAATCCTGGTCTCACTTCTGGAGCAAGACAGAATTGTGACATGAGGAACATGCGTGGGACCATTCCACACAGCACTGGCAGCTTTCTCCTTGCAGAAGTAACCTACAGAGAGCTGCATTCGAATACAGACCATCTAACAGTGCACAACTACGATCTGTCAGCCTTCCGTACATATTGATTCCTTGGGCCACTCTGAGGAAATAGTTGAGGATCTCTGAAATAAGAGGGAAGGACAATGTTTTGGGAGGAAGTTACAGCTCAGGCATTTCACCAGTCCTGATGTACACATTCTGTGATTGAACAGACAGCTTACCTTGAACTAGACTTCAGTTCTTCTTCTTCCTGATGTTCCACGATGCCATGGAGTTCTGGTTGCACAAAGACTTCTTTATTCACATTGCTCACCCAGCTGTTCTTTGCTTTGTTTGATTTGCTCTGACTCACTTCAGCTACAACATGGAAGAAGAAGATTGTTATTTCCCACGCGTTCATACAGTATTTCACAACAAGCAAAGAGAAGTAGTTACACGGGGTCTTACATCTCTCTCAGAAGTCCACTACACTTGAATTATGTACAGAATTAGATCTGGTGCCTTCTCAAGAATATGTATTTTAATACCACTATAAATCCCACATAGTACAGTTGGCACTACGGGGGAAGGGATGCCAGCCAGAGGGACCTGGATATCCTTGAGAGGTGGACCCATGCAAACCTCATGAAGTTCAAAAAGGCCAAGTGCAAGGCACCAAACACGAATACGGGCTGGGTGGAGATTGGATTGAAAGCAGCCATGAGGAGAAGGACTTGAAGGGGTTGGTGGACGAAAAGCTTGTCATGAGCTAGCAACATGCACTCAGAAAGCCATCTGCATCCTGGACCACACCAAATACAGGTTAAGGGAGGTGATTCTCCCTGCTCTGCTGAGACCCCCCAGGGAGTCCTGCATTCAGCCCTGGGGCCTGCTGCACAAGAAGTACAGGGACCTGTTAGAGCAAGTCCAGAGGAGGGCCACGAGGATGATCAGAGGGCTGGAGCACCTCTCCTGTGAAGACAGGCTGAGGGAGCTGGAGGTGTTCAGCCTGGAGAGGAGAAGGCTCCAGGGAGACCTCACAGTGTCCTAAAGGGACCTACAGGAAAGCTGGGCAGGGACTCTTTGTCAGGAGTTGCAGTGATAGGACAAGGGGGAATGGTTTAAACTACAAGAGGGTAGGTTTAGATTAGATGTAAGGAAGAAATTCTTTACTCAGAGGGTGGTGAGGCGCTGGCACAGGCTGCCCAGAGAAGCTGTGGATGCCCCATCCCTGGAGGTGTTCAAGGCCAGGCTGGATGGGGCTTTGGGCAACCTGGTCTGGTGGGAGGTGTCCCTGCCCATGGCAGGGGGGTGGAACTGGGTGGGCTTTAAGGTCCCTTCCAACCCAAACCATTCTACAATTTTAAGTTTCCTACAACAACCCTGGTAAAGACTGACCCCATACTTCTTGCAGCTAGATAAACGTTAAAAATTCAACCTCTGTAAGCTGAAGAAACACAAACCAACTACGCCACAGGAAATTGAAAATAAAGTTGAGGTTCAGTAAATCAAGTCAAGTATTCCTTTTCTACAGCAGTAAACTGGAAACTGGTCATAATTTTAATTTAAGCAGGTGGCTAATCTTTTATGGTTTAGATATTAATAATTTTGCAGTATGAAAAATTAAGCAAGATTTCCATTCTTTTTTTTCGTCATCCATAGCTACAAGCAAAAATATCTTGGTATGTGACTGAGTCAGTGAAGCCAAGCATTGCACATAGCTCTGAATGTAACACTGTGCCTTTGTTCAAGTAATAAGATTGGGAGTAGTTAACTTTCCTTCAAGATATGGCTTTGAGTGCTTTCCTTTAAGCTATATGTAAGGGTTACTGTAAACTGTAGCTGGAGTTTTACAGCTGATTTTCATAACCTTCAGAAGTCCACACTAGGCAAAACCACAGAAAAACTCTGCACTGACCTCCTATGAATTTGTGCCTTCTGTTTCAGGCCTTTCCTTGTTAAGGTAAAGTCCCAAATCTGCCAGATAGTAATCACAGCTGACTACACTGCTGCTATCCAAACTTATCTCTAGGAATATAGGTATTGAGAAGGTGTAATAGAGCATTATTTTCTTTTGTCTAATCTGGCTAAGTTTTAGTTAAAAAAACTATAGAAAGTAGTAAACCGTAGTCCTCCACCACTATTGAGAAGCATCATACTTGCCTCATTAGCACACACAAATCCCTTAATAGAGCTTAAAATTACACATTTCAGTACAACTGAATGAATGTATGTATGTAAAATCCTTTTAGTCAAAAGGATTTGGTAGAACAACAGGAGGGCAAGAGGGGACATGTGCCTCAGAAATAAAATTGCTTCCTGTACAAAGAACAACAAAAGAGATCAGTACTCTTTAGGCTAAAAAAAAAAAAGCCAGGTGCTGGAGATATTTATAAGACAACTATAAAATCCCATATACTATTTTACCTATGCTTCTGTGAACACAGGTTGACTACTTGCTTTCTTTCCCAGGCATAACATTAATGGTGATTAGCTCAAATCCTGAAAAATCCCACTTATGTGGGAAATCTTCATTCCAAAAGGCCTCGAGACAGGACATGGTGAGTGTAAAAGAGGCACAACTTTAAAGAACTTCTTAGACAAGTTAATAAGAAAAAAAAAATCTAGAAATACCTCCTCTGATTCAAAATTTCTTTGGTGCAAGTGGCTGCAGGCTGGTCTTGGAGGCTACACATGCCGCCAGGCACTCAGAGGAAGGATGCAGGTAAGAAAAGCTTTTGGCTTAGTCCAGTGGAGCAGCTCTTATGTTCTCTTTGTTTTGTTTCTCCTGAAACACTGTACTGCATTTACTTTTGATGTTACATACATTATATCCCCAAATTTGATTGATTTCTTTTTTTTAAAAGGTTTAGAAGTACAAAATTAAATCTCTGAGGTCTCAAGCAAACCATCCAAAAATCTGGAAAATCTATACTGAAGTGGGAACACCCTCAGTCTGATTCTTCACCTGTTCTAGGGTAACTCACAGGGCCTCAAGAATGCAATCCAGGACTGCAAAAGGCTTTTAGTCCTATGCATAAAGACAAGCCTGTCCTTCCTGATAGCAGTCATCACATCCTGCTTCCTATTGGAGAGTCCAACAATGTGCCAGCAAGATGACTAAGGGACTGGAACATCTTTTTTTTAAATCAGGAAAGACTGGAAGAGCTGGGGCTTTCTAGCCTGGAGAAGAGATGGCTTAGGGGAACCTTATTGACATCTGTAAATACCTGAAGGGAAGGTATAAAGACAGAGCCAGGCTCGTCTCAGTGGTGCCCAGTGCCAGGACAATAGGCAGTGGGCACAAACTGGAGCACAGGAGGTTCTGTCTAAACATCAGGAAGCATTTCTGTGCTGGGTGGGTGATGGAGCACAGGCACAGGTTGCCCAGAGGGGCTGTGGGGTCTCCTCTTTGGAGAGAGGATCTTCAAAAGCCACCTGGACACAGCCCTGGGCAGCCTGCTCTGAGTGTCACTGCTTGAGCAGTGGCTGGACCAGGTGGACCAGAGGTGCCTTCCGACCTCAACCATTCTGTGATCACACTGAATTCTCTCTTTGTACATAGCATTGCTTGAGTGGAAAACTCCCACTGTAAAATTACATACAAAACCCCCCATTTGAATCATTTTCTGTTCATAACATTTACACACTCTTCTTGTATTTTAAATACAACAGTGTCAGAAGTTAATTAACTAAGAGATTCATCTCCGTGCCAGCCTTTCCACAACCAAACATAAGCCAGATGCTTACCAACAGCGGCAGGCTTCCTTCGCATGGAAGCTCGGATAATATCTGCTCCATGGATCTTATCTCTGTGCCTCTTTGACTTGGCTTCATAAAACCACTGTCCGCTCATGTTCTTTAGCTGAACATCGTCTTTGATTTTCTCTGGTAAATGCCTGGAGGGAAGAAAAGATTGAAAAATGACAGAGACATGCACAGACTACTTATCTGTATGAAAAGAAGGGAAATACGAAATATGATGTAGATACATGTATACAGGTTCCCACCAGTACTGAATGCAAGATAACAGGTGGGGGAAGGAAGTGGCAAAAAGTACTAAGTAATAAAATATTTTTCTGCTGCTTTGTCTTTCTGCCTTTTAAGACTCAAAACACCTCTTGCAGAAATCAGGAGATGACAAGGAGATGAAATAATCAAAGCCTGGATGGATCTGTTCCAGTGCAGTGCTCTGGAAGTGCTTAGGTGTGGGTTTTTTTGTTTATGGATTTGGATTGTTTGTTGTTGCTTTTGCTTGTTTGATTGTTTTCAAGCTGTCTCAGCATGCTATTTCCCTCTTCTAACCAGTTACTTCCCTTGTTTGATTACGAGTTATGATTATGAGAGATGACAATGAGCTGGGGAGGGAAAAGCCTCAGCCCCGCTATCCTCAGAGCATCCGTTAAAGGAGCTCTTCAAGAAGATGTTTTGCTCTGATCAACTTACAAGCTGAGCCAGCTCTGGAAAAGCCTCCAGTAACTGCAGATTGTGACTTCTGCCTCCGAAGGCCCGTTGTCCCAAGGTTAAGGCTGAGATAAGCTATCAGGGCAGCACAGGACATCTGTGCCAAAGGCGAGTTCAGGGCTGTTTTGAGGCTCAGATGCTTTGTCAAGCTGTTCATGCGGTATTGCCACCTCTACACACACCCTCCAGAAGTGTACTGGACAGACAGTTCCAGTTTTTGTTAAGTTTTATGTGAATGCAAGAAGTTACAGAGGAAGGCAGCAGGGTCACCCTGCTTTTTCAGGTCATACTTTTAACGGATTTGCAGTTTCAGAGATCATTTCCTTTCCTTGTTAGGTACATAACACGTGAGTCATTTGTCTTATATGTGGCCTGGAGACCAACCCACAGACCAGGAAAGTTGCTATGCAGATTTAGAGGGTACTTTCTCAAGAGAGGAAAAATAATAAAAATAAAATCGGGATTCACATGCTTTCTCCATTCGTGACGCTTCAGGAAATAAGCTAAAAACAAAGCTGAAGAGAAAACAATTCTGCAAGTTCTCATTAAGGCTAAACACGTGACACGTTACTATGGGATGGTGTTATCCTTTGCAGGTCTGATGGCCAAGGTCACTGCCAGCTTTGTAGTGCTGGTGTGTTTAGGTCACGAAACTTCCTGTCCACTCACCCAGCTACAATCACAGTCCTTTTACTGGATGTCACAGATCAGACTGCCAAGCACAGACAGGGATTCCGAACAGAAAAAGGGCACTGAGCCAGTCCCAACCCTGACACGAAGAGGCCCTTCTCACCTGCTGCTCAGCCCCTCCTTCAGCCTACTAGGGCAAGAAATCAGTGTTTATTTGAATGCCAAGCTATAGCAGGATTTGAATACTTGAACTTCTCTTGGAAAGCAGCTGTCAACAGTCAGTCCCTCCTCTGCAGATGTAAGAGCAGCTTCTCTGCCTTGAATCACCTACATCCCACTGAGGTTGCCAGCAGCCAAGGCCACCATTGGCTTTTTCAGTGCCAGGATTCAGCATTACTGGGCAATGTAAAATTTGGCCTTCCCTCTTGCCTATAACTGTGCTTCATCCAAGCCAGAACATGCTTTTCTCATCCACTGCAAGTCTTCCACGTTGGAAAAGGAGCCCAGCTGTAGCTTCCCCCTGTCCTCAGGCAGACGTTGCTCAGCTGTGAGGCAACTCCTCGCTGCTCAGCCTGTCTGGGTTCACAAACATCAGGAGGAATGGAGGAACTTGTACACAGATGATCGCTTCCCCCTTTCACCTTCTTTCCCAAGTGTGTTATTCACCTTCTCAGAACAGATGCTCCTTTAGGCTAGGGCCTGGCTTTTCAGCTATTTGCACAGCCCGCAGGCCAGCAGAGCCCTGACCCCAGCTGGCACTGCGGGGCTGGATGAGAACACGTTCCAAGTGAGGTTCTCGAGTGGAAAGGGACTGAGTCACAGGAGAAGCATTCAACGGCCTCCCTCTGCTTGATTCAGCCCTTCTAGCCTGGGCATTGCTCACTTTTCACCTCTGCGTGCAACCACTGGAACCAGGGTGTGGCAGGAAGCCTATACGAGCCCAGCAGATCCCTACAGAAGCAGGGTTTGCACCATTTCAGCTGGCAGGGAATGGAGGATGCTGTGCTCCCACCCCTGCTTGCTGCCCACAGAAGTCAGCATGCCTGAACTCCACCAGCTCAGCCGGCCTCCCGGACCTTGGGAGGTAACTGTGCTAGCACAGAGGTAAGCGTGGCCTCAATTTACCCTGCACTTTCTGTACAAGTTACATGTCTGGCTGGCAGAGCTTGCATTTTTAAGATGTGATGGAAGCTGACCACAACAGACTTAGGAATTTATTTCTTTTGCCTTCTCACCTGCATAGTCTGAGCACTTTTGACCTTGGTTAGACTGTCTTATCCCTCCTCTCACCAAGAAAAGCATACAGCCTCTCAGTCTCACCTTCTGGGGAATTAAAGCAACAAATACTAGCTATTCCCAGCCATTTACCAGCCACAAATAAAAAGGCAGACTTCCAATAAGAGAAATACAATTAGTTTTAGCTCTTGGCAGGAAAAAAAAAAGAGCTTTGGGAAATCTACGTTCACCAACACATCACAGACTCATTGCAAAAACAAATGCTGAGGTTACAAGTGACAATTTTTACAACACAATTTGAGTTCTCAAGCTCTGCTGTGAGCAAGCCTCAGCAGTTAAAAAAATCTGATTGTACTGTGTGTGCCTGTTTCACTGCTGCGCACAGGATTTAGGTTGTGGTTTACCTTTAAAGGAATTGTGCAGAAGCCAGACTGCAACCACGGTTTTCCACGGCTACGTAACTGGAAGCCACAGAACTGGAAGCCAAGGGCTGATCCTGCGCCAGCTCCTCTGTCAAGAGAAAGGCTGACCAACGTGGCATTACCTCGTTTTCCTCCTGGTGAGGAAAGGACTAGCTGGAACCCAGATTAGGATTCAGATTGCAGGCTCCATCTGCCAAGTTTGCAATTAGGAAAAAACGCAGTAATGACTTCACATAACGTATGCATTTGTTGTAGAGCTCCTCGGTGGTCTCTCAACGTGCCAGGTACCCTGTGCTGCAGTTTTCAGAGTGAAACAGCCTGAAGATATTATAAAGCTAGCTCCTGTCTCTACTACAGAGAGGTTAAACTCGAGAGTGAAGGTATGCAAGTCAAAAAGAATTCACTCTAACACCCTCTTTTAAAACAAGACTTGAGTTTACCCATTACTTAGCAGGCTTTTCCCACTGTGTCTTGGCAAAACATTTTTGATGGCAAGACAACAAATTCCTCTTCCCACCTGGGCATGAAGTGTGTGCAGAATTACTCTGATTTTTGCATGCAAAGCAACTGTCAGGCACTCTGCAGGCAAAGCCTACCCATCATGTATAAAATGGGTTGTCTCTCCCCACCTCTGGAACATCTGATAGCAGGCTAAACCACATGGTACCACCACTGCAAGGCAGGAAATCTGCTCTGATACAATCAGCCCGCGTCAACCCTGCTATCAGCAAATCCACACCATTTATCTTGCGCTTTGTAGGCTGGTGTGAGAGCTTACTGCCTGGTAAAGCAAAGCGATAATGACCTCGGGGGTTTTGTTTGTTTGTTTTTTTGCCATTATTGTTGTTTGTTTGTTTTTGTTTGTGTTTTTTTTTTTTTTTTTTAAATAACAATATCCAACAATACGTACCTGATATCTACGTACCATATCTAATACTGCTCAGCTAGACCTCCTCAGCATCTCTTCACTCCTTCCCCTTTTCCCTCTTGGTGGTTACAAACCACCAGAGAAATTGCAAGAGGTGACAACTCAGAAGAAATCAGGGTCTGTGTTTGGCTCTAAGCAACAGATTTGGTTACTATTAATTAGTATTTAGTTATATTATTTATTACTAGTGTCTCACACACTCTATTCTGAACTTATGATAAAAGCACCCCAGTGCCCAGTGGCAAAACAAATGTTTTTTAAAGCCTGACACCACCAACTTGTCTATAAATCCACTTCAAAAGCCTTCCTCTTACAAACGAAATACCAAATGAGTAGAGAAAAAGGAAGGAGAGAGACTTTTCAGGAATTTACCCTCACTTCTATTTGCTGCAATTATAACCAAAAACCCTAAACCAACAAAAAGAAAAGGGATTTAGGTTCTGTGTTTGGAAGCTGATCCAAACAACCCATTTTTATGCTTTTTGCAGGACCACTCATGCAGCGACAGGAGTAAAAGAATATTAGACAAGACACCCTGTCAGGCCTGGTGATTTTTTTTTTCCTTCTTCTATGAGAAGGCTAAACAGCCATAAAAGGCTTACAAGTCGAAAGGAGTAACTGTACACACCACAATCTGCACAAACATGCCACTCTGCCCATATCTCAATAAGGCACAGAGATAGAGAACTCTGGCATTTGGTAGAGAACTACACCCAGAACTTTTATAACGGCCAAGCCTGAGTGAGGAATAGGGATTTTTCTTTTTGCATAGCAGCTACATGTGTATAATTTTCAAAAAAATAAATCCTTATTTGATTGGTATAAATAATGCAATGTAATTTTAAACTGGTTGAAGGCCGCAGTAAGAAAACACAGGAAACCAGTGAGGTTAGATCACCTTTCCCCATCCCTGTGATGATACCTCATCAGCAACACCTCCTCAATTCTTGCTTTTGGGGTTTCCCTGTGTGGCAATGTTCTGGGTAATTTGAAGTAGGCAGGGACATGAGGAGAAGGCAGCCTAGTTCTGTTCATGGCACGCACGTTCTTCTGTTTTAATACAGCCAGACTTTTGGATAGGCACAAGTCTACTGGTGATACCCTGATGAAAATCTCAGCCACCTTCTTGCTGTGGGATCCTTGGAGGAGTAAATTGGCTGTAGTCAGCACAGATCCTTGTGGCTAAAGAGACAAACTTATTCTGAAGTAGGAGAGGAAAACAAATTCAGACCTGGAGCATCAGAATGGCTGAACTACACACTTGTGAGACAAGCCTGATTTTGAAGAGAAAGGAGTGAAAGCTGGCAACTCTGGAGTCACTCACTGAAATGTGTTTTGGAACCGAAACAACAATCCCAGCTTCTATGCTAAACATCTTTTTGTGAAACTTACAGGCCAGATTAACCCTGCTACGCAGCATTTCCCTCCTAAAAGGTGCCAACGCCTGGGACACCAAACTAACATCTTGTCCCTGTATTTCATTTAAATTATATATACGTTATGCACTGAACGCCAAGTCCTTTATTCTTGTATGCTTTTCTACCACATCTCCTTCAGTCAACACATTTATTCTCCTACTATCAGTAGCACTGTTAAGCTCAAAATAAGCTTCATTACACAAGTAATACACGATAAATCATGTAGATACTGACTAAGCAGACAAACAAAGACAATTTTCTCGGGCATTCCTGACTTTATACAAGCCTGACTTCATTCCATTCGGGAAATCTGTAGCAGGACTGTTGAGGTTGCAGAGCAGAGGACAGGTGTTTAAGGTCTGCCAGCCCTCGTGGTTTCTGTTAGCTTCCACCTGCCTCATTTCTCTTACAGTCTTCCACTGTTTGGTCAGCCTGTTTGCTTTCAAGGATTTGCATTGAAGCTTGCAGTGGCCTCGCCTCCCTCTTCATACACAACCCAAATAAACCTGCCAGGGAAAACAAACCTTGAACCCTTCTCAAGAAAGGAGCAGCTGTCCTGTGACAAGATATCTGTGACAAGAGCCAGCCTGGGACAGCAGTACATGATGACCTGAATCTGAGGAGGAGAGGTTGCTCTATGTACCTGTATTCTCTCACAGGATTTGTCCAAACACCACATTCTTAGTATGTCACAGGCATTAAGAACAGATGTATAAAGCCTAAAAAACAACCCTGACCAAATGACAGATGACAGGACTTACACAGCAACTGTAAATGAGCAACGAACCTGCATTATTGGAATTGATGCTGTGTTGAAGACTGGATTTCAGACCAGATACAGCATCAAGACCATTTAATCTAAAGACAAAAGTTTCAGTTTGGCACTCATTTGGTCACATCTGATGCGAAAAAAGTCACATTTTGGGTTAAAAAATGCCCACAAGGCAAGATAATTCCAGAAGAGAGGAACTTGTACTCTTTCCCCAGACAGATGCATCTTGTAGCTCCAGCAGGAACTTGCTCACGTCACTTTATTCAGGTACTTACGTACTCAAGAAAGCAGCAACTGTCGGTACTGCTTGAGAGCTTTAATAACAGCAAAAGGTCTCAGAATCATGCTCACTAATGAGTAAGGCTGTTAAAAGTAATTGGAGGTCCCTAGTAGAACCAACAGATCCAGATATATGATTTCAGTACAAATTAGAAAAATAGCATGAATTTCAATTAATAACTATTATTATCTTCCATTTTTTCTCTACTATGTCTGAGAAGTGAGAGCAAATTCTGTCTGACAATTCTGTCTCTCTGTATTTTCAGAGAAAGAGTGCACGCAACCTATCCGTTAGTATCTTACAATAGGTCAATATATGGAGGTTTTTTTTATCACTAACACTGGAATTACTCACATAATAAAAAATCTCCTTGTTGGCACAAGATTACGTCCTAAGAAATGCAATAATTAAATTCACTGCGAAGCAAGTTTGGTTTTGTTTCGTATGTTTTTAAAATCAGCTCCACGAGAACTGTAGGCTTTATTTTCTTATTAGTTGCACTTATTATTACTAGATTAGTTTGAATCAAAATCCACTGAGGCCTAGGGTGACATCAGTCCCCTGAGAGAAACCCCCGTGTTACGTTACTAGACAGGACGCCTCTGGCAGGATCCTAACACATCCTTAGATATAAATGTAGAGAAACTGAAGGCACGTACAGGTGACAGCATCGATCCAGAACCCAAGAAGGCTTTCCAAAAACCTTAGTGTGGATGATGACCAGCCTAAGATACCTCGAACATACAAGGTGTCACCCTGTCCACTCATCAGGACAGAACGGAAAGCATGTACAAACACACTGCGCTCTTGCCTCACCTGTGAGCCACATGGCTCTTCCAAATGTTATTTTTCCAATAATTTACAGATACCCAAGCTTTTATCATGAAGTAGTCCAAATATAATGTAAAGGGATTTATAAGAAAAAAGGTAGTGAGATGAACATCTTTTGCAGAGACTTAACTTTAAAAATAACCCCTAGCTATTCTTAAAACATTTGGAAAACACACCCTGGAGGCAGAGCAGCAAAAACAGGTAATTCTTTTCAGAAGACAGATGATTAGTTTTGACAGCACCTGAAAAACATCATCTCCAGGTTCTTTTGTCTCTAACCAGCTCTTTAAACTTGAACTGGTCCTCATGTTCAAAATCATCTCCACCGAGAACTGTCCCTGGAGGTCTTTAAAAGACGTTTAGACGGTTTAGTGGAGGACTTGTTAGTGTTAGGTCAGAGGTTGGACTCGGTGATCTTGGAGGTCTCTTCCAACCTAGATGATTCTGTGATTCTCTGTTAAGCACACCCTCAAAATTCGTTATACCGATCAGAAAAGCACTTCTGAAACTTTTCAGAATGAGTCCTGATGACAGTCACTGAAAGTCACTTTCACGTTCGTCTGGTTCCACCAAGGCTAACAGCTCGTGCTAATACCTTACATACCTCCCAATCTTCAAAACAAATATACAGAGAAAATCCACTTCCTTCTGACAGCCTGCAACACAAGGAGCGTTGCCTTGCAAAGCAACTGAGTAAGAGGTCTGCTAAGGCTGAACAGGAACAAAAACCAACTTCTACAAGGGTTTCCACATTCCCACTGACCTGTAGGAGAAAGCAAGGGCACGTAATGCCCAACAGAACCAGAGATCTGGAGGTTTCTTTCAGTGACAGCCAGTGCCATACCCCCTGATGCATTACAGGGCGCTCTGCAGTCACCACCCTCCTCACAAACAGCTCCTCATCAGCATTTCCCTATTGTGAACCTCCCTCATTTACACAAGGAGCAAATAACCCCAACCACAGCCCACAACAGTGCTTCCAGGAGCTTCTGGGGGAAAGGAGAAAGAAAGAAAGAAGGGGGGAAAGGAGAAGTGCAAGGCTGGCAGCGCCTCTTGGGGTAATGGAGCAAAGAGAGGCTTCTCATCCTAGGCAACAAAGAGGATGAAGAATCCACTGATTTCTTTGCATCACACCTCTTGTAGTCAGATTTCTCCATCAGCCTTTTGTCCATGAGAAGCATCAATATCTGTTTTCTTTTGGGAGAGACCTTGGCAGAGGTAAAAGGGAAGCAGGGATGCTGCTCCCCAAACCACCAGCATAACTCTGAGCACCACAGAAGAAGCTGCAGGATGGGGTGAGCATCCGTTACAGCACACGACAAGCCAGGAATTAAAGCTGACGGCCTGAAGAGGCTGCGTGGGCAACTTTGACTTTCAGCCACACAGCAGCAGGAGCTGCGAGGAGGGAAAGGGCTCATCAGGCGTTTTGTAAAATTCCACTAAGGTGGTGCTCAAAGAGGATTTTGTCATGTTACCGGTTTGTCAACACTCCAGAAAGACAGCACACAGGCTCCATAGATGGAACGGGTTATTACAACACCCTTCGAGCCTCAGAATTTCTTTCTAGAGGGGAAAAAGATCACATGAAAAGGCTTCCATTATACATACATACAAACAGCACTTTGTCAGGCTGTGATACTTGGATAACGACATTCGATCCCAGCTCTTAGAGTCCTCCAGGTGTGCAAGGCTGTAGAATTCAAACCAAAATATTACATCTCCTTGGCTGGAGAGCTAACTGACGGAGCGTTTTAACATATACCATATATAAAAAACAAGCTCCGTGTGCCACATCTACGCAGGAAAATCGGTTTCAGATGTAAGCTTCCAGAAGTTATAATATTCAGAAACCAGAGGAGACACTCAGTTGTAGAAACATGCTGATTACAGGCTACTGCAACCTGCAGGCCTTTGCATTTTCCACCACACCCTCTCAAGCTACAAGTAACAAATGGCACAAGCCAAGTTCCACAGACAAAAATAGTCGTTGACAGTGTTTTTGCAGACCACAACTAAGAGCGTCCTTTTAGATTTGCTGCTCCAGGAGGATTCCTTTTCCCAGATATTTTCAAACTCATGGCTGCAATTACTTCTGAGAGCTTTCAGACCTGGCACCGTGGTGCCATTCCAACAGTAAAGCCGGTATTTTCCTGCCTGGAATAAAGAAACGAAAATACCCCTTCTGCTACAATTAAGTCCCTTCTCTGCTTTTTGAAATAGGAGACAAGTCTATGTGGCAAAACCATCTCCCTCTCAAGTTGCATTAAAAAAAATTGGGAAAATAGGAACATTGCTAGTAAGGATTTGACCTCCAGCCTCCAGTGAAGCACATGCCTTGAGCAAAGATGCCTTTCTAACCAGAAGCTACTTGTTTCCCCTGAGAACATTAAAGGAGAAGAACAGGAGGAGGAATAAGCTAATAACTTCGCTGCGTGCAGCTGACCAAAAGCCACCAAGACTGTACAAGCATACGTAGCTTGTACACTGCTTTTGGAGCAAGTGGCTGGCTGCTGTTTCATTTCCTTTTGGGATATACCTATACAGATGCCAATCGTCAAAAAATATTTCTCTGCAGACAAGCAGCATCATGGTTAAGAGTAACTTCAAAAGATTTAATTAGGGAATACATATCTCCATCAAGAAAATCACAATGCAGAAGAATCCTAGAGAAGATTCCTGAATCGATAAAGAGAAAATCCAGCCTCAGAATAAAGCTGTGTAAACATCAGCCTGTGTTACGGCACCTTGACCGGTCAGCATGTAAGGTTCCTTCTTTGTTGTTGGGCCTTTTTGCATTTTGGGTACTGAGTCTGACTGGAGAAAAAAAGAAAATTAAAAAGACTAACTGCTAAAATCCTCATTCGTGAGCAGTTATCTGCCTGTGTTAGCTGAAACCATCATTAAGCTGCTGTTTGTACCAGCGTGGGTGACTTTCCCAAAGTCCAGCCATCGAGGCAATGCTGCTTTCAACAAATGCATCTCTATTCGTGGCAATTACCCTGCCAGTAGCTCCAGGAAAACCTCCCAGCACACAAAACACTCTGCAGTACACGCAGTACAGCTTCCCAAACAATCCATTGCTCCTTCTGTGACACCACAACACAAACAGGGAGCAATTTTCTACATGAACCATGGCCTGCAAGGACTTCTTTTGGCAACGAAGCGTAGTGTCAGTACCTCCTCTGGACTGTTACACCAACGCTCCAGGTATTTGAAGTGTAACTCCTTCACTCAGGCATTTTGCTGACTACACCTACCCTGACTTCTTTTGTTTGGGGCTCTAGTGCTCTTTTTATTTGGCAAATACCCCCACTTATTACACACTGGCTCAGGTCGCAGGTTTTGATACTTGCAAACTAAATTCTTTCCAAGGAAACCAACACAGGAGTTCTGTTCAGGTGCATACCAACTGTGTAGGACACCCCAGGATGTCCTGGGAAGACAAGTCCCTTACCTGACTCTCTCCTCTTCAGCTTTTTTTAGCTCTGCGT
Organism: Anas platyrhynchos; assembly: GCF_047663525.1. Taxonomy (NCBI): domain Eukaryota; kingdom Metazoa; phylum Chordata; class Aves; order Anseriformes; family Anatidae; genus Anas; species Anas platyrhynchos. Next base: position 201,300,512 of record NC_092587.1, read on the forward strand.
CCCGTTGCAGCACCTTCATTATTGCCTCTTGCTCCTCCTCTGTTAGGAAGCTCAGGTCAATCATCTTGGTGGGCGTAGGTAGGGTTAAGCCTCCAGAACGATCTTAAATCCTGCTGAGGCTAGTCTTGGAGTCCCTTTTAAGGGTATAGAAAAGTCTTTTTCAGCAGGTCCTGAGAAAACTGGACCCCGTTACAGTCTGTGATTTAAAAAGCCACAGTTTTGGTTTTGTTGCTGTGGAGTAAGCACATGCTTCCCTAGATGAGATATTTTTGGGAAGGTGCCTCATTGCTGCTTGCCATTGCAACGATGTCTTCTCAGCTCTGCTTGCTGCAGTAAGAGGTCATTGATCCAGCACATCCAGTGTTTAGGAGCAGCCTAATCATTCCTAAAAGAGAGACAAGGAAGAACAAGCTGTAAACATCAGGGAAGTTGTTTACGTATGTTTTTTTTAATTAAAAGAAACGAGTTTTTCAGTGTGATTAAACCACTTTGTGAAGTTCAAATGGTCACTTCAAGTCAAACTCGTTTCACAGGCCTCCTGAACAAGGTGGTCACAACAATATATTCCTCTTCAATATACTGACTCACGCTGAAACGCAGAACCAAGCAAAATTTACAAATAGGTGCATTTTAAGCTGTCCTTTCAGTCAGCAGAACAACTCAGAAGGAAGGAGAAAAAAAATAAAAAAAGAACACTGAGGGCTAGAAGTTGAGGGTTTGTATAAAGAGACTGCCCAAATTCCAGGAACAGAAACCAAGTAAACAAAAACCACTAACAAAGCAACAACAACACAACCAACAACACCCTAACACTTGAGCTAAAACTCCCAAGCTTGCCATGCTGGTTTCCTTATCGTTAGCACATTTCTAGGACACCATTTTTGGCAGGTCACCAACCTAAGATAGCAGAAGAACCATCCCATAAGGACAAGCCATTGAACTTTTGGACCCTACTCCACTCCTACCACGCTGTGCGCGCCTTGCCCTCCACACCTATCTTCCCACTCCGAGTCTTCAAAGACTCCTTCCTCCTTCCAGGAGATCAGAAAGGCAGCAGTCATCACAAGCCCCGGAGGAAAAATCCTGAGGAAGTCATCAGAAGGCTGCCAAACACAACATGTTGCAGCAGCGAGATGGGAGGAGGCTGGGAATGCATCAGAGGAATTTGTGTGCTCCAATTCAAGTCATAGGGAGCGTGTTCTCCAGCGACTGCAACGCCTCTTTCTGTGGGATTTTGTCTTGTCTGTAACAGAAGTGTTTATCACAAACGTTTCTCACTTCTACTCAGAACAACAAGCAGCAGTTTTAAGAGATTCATTCTTTAAATTCCTCCCAAACGGGAATTCTACGACAGATTTTTGACCAAAATACACTTTCTCTCAAAACAAACACTCCTCCTGCAGGGTCAGATACCACATTTACAAAGTCAGGATCCTTACAGCACCACTTGAAAACTTCTGGAAGCTGTTGTGAGTTGCTGGAGAACAGCTGTCATCCTGACCTGCCACCTGAGGCTCAGGAGGAATGGATGCATTTCCAGAAGATGTGTATTGAAGTTTGAATCACTTCCCTTTCCTTTGTACCAGCCCCCGCCTTGGGAAGGAAAGTCAGGGTATCTACGGATGCTACAGGCTGCAACACGGCTGAATTTACAAGATTTGACTTTTACTCACAACATCTTACTACTGAAAGTGTATAATTCTGTTAGGAATGTGATCACATGAAGGCCACCGTGCTGCAGAACATCTGTAATAAAAGCAAAATAGTTTCTACATAAACATCCTGACTATGTGGAATCAGGAATCATGCAGTAACACGGACCTCACTGCTTTGCCCAAACCAAACCATGTCCTTGAGCAGGAATTTCAAATGCTGCTTTGACTGTGCCTGCTCCTGAGTCTGTGAATGTTCAACCAAGAGGTCAGAACAAGGTATCAGCGCTGGCACCACACAAAGGGAAACATCATCTCTAAAGGCAACAGCATTTTGTACAGATGCAGAATGAAACTGTGAGTAGGTTGATGGTCATGCCCCACTTGCCCTGAAAAAGCCCCACAGCTTTCTGCCTGTGGTTGTGTTTGACTGCTATGTGAATCTTCTCCATGATTCTCATTGGGATTTTGTTCCGTGAAGTCAACGTAACAGTATCTCAAACACCCTGCCATCAGCAACTCTGGCCTTTCTGAAGCAGATTCAGAAAATAGTGATTTATCCCCTAATTAGGCAGAAGTAAGAAGTGCTCGCTACAGAGCCACAAACACGCACAACTCTGACTTTGTTCAGAACCCACAACAGGTACGGCTGTCAGCCTTGACCGTCGCGTGCAAGCTTTCCACAGCAGCTGATAAAACATTCAGCATCTGCAGGGCTGCACAAAAACCCTGCTGCCTGGCTGGCATGTGCACACCTGTCACAGGCCCAGAAACCCACGTTGCAACCACAACCTGGGCAGCTCTGACTTGGAATCACAAAGGATCTCTTTTCCTTGTCAGTCAGGCAAGCTGCTTGCAGCAAGTCCATGAAGCCTGTAAGGAAGCTGCCGCAGAAGTAGCACCTTTGTCTTCAAAGGAAGCTGATAGAGGAGAGTTACATCTATCAGTTTAACCCAAAACTCTAAAAGAAACAGCAGGGCAGCCTTTACAAACCAGGCCTGGGGGAGATCAAAGCAAGGCCCGCTGCTACGAACCCTCCCACATACCATCATTCTGCAGAGCAGTTTCCACAACTAGCTTCATGTTCCCACTTCATTTTCGGGATGTCCTTCAAACAATTCACCTCTCACCCAGTAAAGGGAATGGGATAAAGCTCCTGGACTAAACACAAGCTTCACAGTGCCATGTTTTGCTAAGTTTAACACATCGTGCCTGACTTTATCGGGTCATGATCTCCTCCCAGCTCTGCGGAGGAGAGCCCTGTATGAATTCCGTTCCACATACCCACTTGCATTCATCCTGTACGTAGATTTGCATGGCATTGCATGAGTTGGTTTTGCTCCTATACTAGGTTAGGACAAAAAGCTTCCCAAGTCTTAAACTGCAGCCCAGATCCTTTAGGTTCCTTTGCAAAGATAACAACATGATGCTTCAGTTAAGGCATGTCTGAGTAGCTGAAAAACTGGCCCCTAATCTCTCCAGATAACCAGCTGGTAAAAAAAAAAAAAAAAAAAAAAACATTATTTTTTTCCCCCCTTTTAATGTGCATCATCCATACAGCGCAAACTGTATCACATTTCACCGTGATAACAAGTCTTTAGTCACTGGAAGCAGGCCAGTCACAAACTGAAGGCAGGATGGATTTCAGTTTAAACAAGACAAAACCCTCTTTCTGTGCGGGGCGTACCTGGGCAGCCTCGGGAGAACCACTGCTTACACAGCAAGGCTGGCTTTCTGCAGAGGGCTGTAAGCACTGCTTCCAAGCACAGAGAGTAAAAAAGCAAAACAAACAAAAAAACCACACAATTGCTGGCTTTGAATGGAGTACCTGTTATAGGTCAAAGGCCAAATCTCAAATTCAATGCCTCTCTCCACTCCAAGTCATCCACCACCACCCCGAGCTTAATTCTTCTGCTTTCCTTTTTCTTCTTCTTCCCCTCTTTTTCCACAAACTTTTTCTTAAATCCCCTGTACGTGCTGAAAAGATTTGAGAGGTCTCAGCATTTTCTTCGGAGCCACTGTTATGGGAAGTTCTCCTTTGGCTGGAAAGCTTTCAGAATCAAGTTCCACATACGACTGAAACATCCCACGGCAGACTGATTAAATCATAGAAATCAACAAACACCACAGTGACTGATTTCTGGAGAAAAGCAGTCATCTTACATTGTAGACTAGCATTTATGAGTCTTGATATATTTAGCTTTTTTTCCCCCTCAAATCCAAGTGAAACCACACCAAACTGCTCCCTTTCATAAAAGTTTTCTACTCCCTGTAATAAACGGGAATCTGAAATCATGTTTTCTGTAACTCCTGCATGAAAGCTTTTGTTTTGACAATTAAAAAAAAAAAAAAAAAAAAAAAAAGGCCTGAGATGCAGTGTTTTTCTCCCCACCCTCAACTCTTAAGTTGCTCACAACTTCCAAGTGCTCTAGCCCTGGCAACCATCCAGAAATTGTCTTCTAAATGTTTCCCAGAACCTCCTGAAGTGGTTTTGTGTCTCGATGCCTTTAAGTTAGGCTTTACATTTTTCTTGTACACAAGTCATAAGAGACCGACAACCTCGTTTGCCCTGCACCGAGCCTTATTTTTTCCCCTACTTTCTCCCCAGTAGGAAAAAGGGAATCTGAATTCAAATACTGTTTATGAGCTACCATATTAAGAGGTACCACAATTATAGCCCTGTTGTTAAGTCTTTACTCTGTGCATACATATGGGATGAAATGAGGGAGAGGCAAGGAAGAAGCCGGAGTAGTTTGCCACGACTGACATTAAGTCATCGCCAGGATCAGAAACCAACCAGCGCAGCCCCAGTCAGCCATTCCATCCAAATCAACAACACTTCATTTTGCGTGCAGCAGCCTCATAACATCTTACATTTACATTGCAAAGTTGCTTTTCAAGGGCTCCTCAAGCTGCTAACGCTTTGCTTGGGAGAAGCTGTCTTGCATCCAGCACCTTCTCACACGAGGAAGGCGGTGACAGCCAACCCTACGCTTTCTGCTGCTTTTTGCACCCTGGTTTGTGCCAGCTCCTTCAGGTGAAGGCACAATTACCCCGCAGGCCTGGCTGACCAACAACTCTCACCTTCATCATCTTCACGCCATAAGAAATTCAGTTTCAAGCATCCTACTGGCTCTTAACTGTAAGCGGATTTGGTTTCCTGACTAATTCTTCTCCAACACACCAGCGCTGGCAGCTTGGGGGAGCTGGAAGTCCAGACACAAGGCAACAGGAAGCTGAGGAAGACAGATAAACAGAATCGTGCAGCCCAATTTGCATCTGCAGACAAACTCCTTATTCTCAGAAATGGGGTGACTGTATTTGTCCTCAACACACATGCTCAGGAAATAATTCATCCTTTATTTTTGGAACGAGGAAGCCCACAACACTAGGAGAAACAAGAGCTTTGCAGGACTGGCTGCCATCACCCTGGGGAGTAACATCAGGCAGTAATGGGAAAGAGTTTTTTACTTTAAGGAAAAAAAAAAAATCACACTTTCCTGAACAACTTTATTCTCCACTAACTTTTATCCAACACAGTCACAAGTAACACAGCACCATCCTGGGTTCAGGGAGTATAATTTCTCTAAATACATGATGCAAATTCCTTGGAAGGAGAACAACTCATTAAGCTAAACGCCAGCGCTGGCACAAGCACAAGTAGTTTAAGACAGTCATGAAGATACTTGTGCAGGAGGTCAGAACACTACAGAGTTAACTTTGGGTAACGGAGAAAGAAAACCTTCTAACTTTTAAAAGGGACTTAAGTTTTCATTCAAGACTTTAAAACATGGTTGGCTGTACTGGAATAAGCCTGAACTTCAGCACGCAGGAGGAGGCCTGTTGCCATTTTCATTCTTGAGGGGGCAGAAGAGAAGAGATCTCCCAGTCAGATATGCATATCTGCAGCCAATCCAACTGCTCTTTCAGGAGGTGCTATCGGAGTGTTTAAGATGATAACAGCCACATGTACAACATAGATCAGATTTCCAGCAGACCCAGAGATTAACTTAAAGGGCTGTGTTTGCCAACATGTATGTTTAGTCAGTGGGAGGCAGGGAGGCTTTTATCTAGCTGGTTGTGAAGCAGGTGGTGGCAGTGGTATGGGGAGCTTTGCAGAAATAGGGAGTATCTGCAATAAAAAATTGCCCTTACAAACACAGAAATGATTTATTTTACTCCAATAATAAACCTACATGCTCCCCTGTAGGATACTCATTACTATACAGTTAAGGGACTTATCTGCAGTTATAGTACCAGGCAACTACTCAAAATAGCACAACAGGAAGCCAAAAAAAAGACACAGCACAAACCTTGCTCACACCTTACCCTCGCTCACCAGTATCAAGATGACTCCAGTTGGTTTTAACCTGCAAACTAGCTGCAATCCTGAAGTATTCTCTCCGATGGCCTTATAATAATTATATAATAATTTTCCAGAACATTTAGCATTACTCATTGCTGGGTTTATAGCAAATACAACTGGAGTAATGCAAGCACTTGAGAGAAGCTCCACTTTTCTCCAGTAATACCTGCATTGGTGGTCCACGCTGCTCTGCCTGTGATTTACTTTTTTGGGGGTAAGATGTCAAGGCCACCATTGCGTTGATATTACACGGGCAATTGTTCTGGTTTACGTAAAATTTACTCCGAACAAAAGAGCAAAGCATTAACAACATGAATTAAAAAAAGCTAACAACTGAAAATTGGAAGAGGAAAGAACAATTTGTTTTGGTTGTGGCCTAATCCCTTTATTAAGGCATGGCAGCTTGCCACTTCTTTTCATAGGGCTCGGATATTGGCAGCAGCGCCTAGGAAAGAGAATCTCTCTACCTACCACGGCATACAGTCATTAGGCCAGTGGTTTCAAAAAGATGTGGTCTCTGGAACAGGAGGTTCATAAATTAAAGAGGAACCCAAGAGAAACACACCTAAATTGTTCTTTTCCCTGTGACCATAGTTCAGCAGATTAACCAGAGATGCCAAGCCGTTCACTGTAAACTGTCAAAGTTATAAAACTACGCAAAGAACTTGAGTTCTTTACTGAGCAGCTTCAGAATTACAGGTATTCCTGCAAGCTAACATCAACAACCTCAGTATCTCTCATTATATATTGAGGTTCTCCAATTCTGGTTGTATTTCCTTACATGTTATACCATTGACACTGGCATAATATATTGTTTGAACTAATAATTCCTTTGTAAGACATTGTGTTGTGTGTTTATCTAGCTTTATGTGCAGAAGGATGTTGTGAGAAACAGTACCAAAAGCTCTGCTGAAATCCAGAAGGATTACATCAGCAGTCTTCCCTTAGTCAGCTAGGTGAGTAACTCTGTCATAAAAAGCAATTAAGTTCATTAAGCAGGACTTTCCCCTTGAGAACCCATGCTGGCTCTGACCAACAACTGCGTTGTCTTTCAGGTGTTTTTCAACAACCCCCAAAATAATCGCCATAATTTTACCAGGCAGTGATGTGAGACTGACAGGCCTGTAACTACCCAGGTCTTCTTTCTTGCCCTTATTGAGAAATGGGACAAGGTTTGACAGCTTCCAGTTGACTGAGATTTCTCCAGATTCCCCAAAACCTTGAAAAATAATTGAGAGGGGTCTCGTGACAGCATCAGCCAGCTCTCTGAGCACCCTGGGAGGAATCTGATGGGGCTCCATAGACTTATCTGTGTCCAGCTGGAGCAGCAAATCCTGCACAAGTTCAGAGTCAGCTGGAAAGTTATTCTCACACTCAGTTGTCCAACTTGGGGCTCTGGGGGTCCCAGGGCCCACCATCAGTGCTGAAAAGAGGTAAAGAAGGGATTAAACGTCTCTGCTTTGTCTATGTCCCTGATTGTGAGGTGACCAACCTCACCAAGTAACAGAATGATGTTATTATGGGACCTCATGGGTCAGTATCTGTTGCAGCTCAGCGAGCAGGGGCTCTTTGCCTACCCTCACTCCTCATTCAAGTCGAGTTTACCAGCTGTGGAAGTCCATAGTTGCACAAGGACTGCGACCACCACTGATGCACTGATTTTTCTCCACTATGTTTCTAAAACCAGGAACTTCAGGCTGCCTCTTTTATGCATCACAGAATTGCTCTAAAGTGCTCTCAGCTGCTAAGGTCACCAGTGGTGTAGCACATCTCCTGTTCGGGAGGACACACCATAGAGCCTTGTGGTACAGCTGGAACACAAAGCTGCCAAATCATGAGGGCAACTTTTTCACCATCTTTGCCTGCCCCAAGGCAGGCTACTGACCTCACAGCTTCACCAGCGCAGCTCTGCCAGTAGCCCAGCTCAAGCCTGAGATCACGCAGAACTCTGCAACAGATGCTCTGCTCTCAGACACCATTAACCATATAAAGAAGCAGCTGCAGAAGGCCAAGTCAGCCCTGACTCACCCAAAACTCCCCATTTCATTTGTCACTCTAGCCCCCCTACTTTTCAGGCACCAGCCTTGTTACTGTAACTACGGCTTGGTTTAATTGATGACTACTGTGTGCGAACAGCCAGCAAACAAACCAAGCCCTTTGGCTGTCCTTCTCAGGAGCTGGCGGACTAACCACAAACCTCGGACACTGCTCAGGCACATTTCTAAGCTTAAAATTACCTACCTAACAACTGATGTAATCTGAAGGCTACTGAGAAAGCTTGCGTCAGTTAATCCAGTCCTCGCTGGAAGACACCCATGTGCCTAAAAACAGGCTTTTACACAGAATCCAGTTACCAGGAGAAATCAGGTGCCAGCAGAAAAAGAATGGTCTTTAGGAGTCCTGCAGCCATAGAAGCAAAAAGCGAGCTAAGGAAAGAGGTGGCAGAGAAGAAACATGTTAGAGACATTTTCAGATAAGATAGAAATGTAATTGATTAAAGAAAAGTTAGCCTACAGTCCGCAAACTGTGTACAGCCAGAATCAGGTCTCACCCCAATCACAAAAAATAACTCAAGCTTTGCAATGAAATTTTTAATAGAAGCACAGAATGGTTTGAGTGGAATAAATCTTAAAGATCATCTAGTTCCAACCTCCCTGTCACAGGTACAGATACCTTCCACTAGGGTGGAAGATTACTGGGTTTTTGCCATTTGTTTTTAAATAGATGCATAAAAAAGCTTGCTGTAGCTCCCTGTTAAGAGGAAAAAAGTCACTCATCAGCCAGCTAGAACATCATCGTGCACTGGAAATCAGCATAACATAAATATTCCACCTGCTCCCTCAATCCTTCTGGCTAAGGATTTGAAACCAGCCAGCAGCATTGTCAGCCCTCCTTAATAGAGATATTAAATTGCCGGAATAACAGGAAGTCTATCAGCCATGAAAGCTTCACTCATAAGACAGCCCAGCCCAGCAGTGCAAACAATCACGTGCAAAACCCTGTCTTTTCCCGAGCTGGTACGAGTTTCACAGAGTGCCTGCAGGCAGCCCCAAACTGAGCACTCAGGAGGATGGCTCTGGGCAGCTGGCACTGTGATACGAGAAGCCTGGAAGGGCAGAGCAGGAGCTGAACTGCTCAAGTTGCTGCACATGGGAGGTGAGGAGCAGGGAAGAACTTCTGCAGCAGCCTGCCATAGCAGTGGATGGGGCACAATGTCAAACTGCGCCGCCTGAATGGGATTTGTCACAGAAAGGCTGCTGAACAGCACATGGATGGGAAAGAGGGAGACAAAGGCTGTGATGGAAACCGTTTCACAGGTAGAGTTAGAAAAATCCAGGGTTTAGTTTTTGAGTATAAAGCCTGCCCCTGAACAACAGGATTCAGTTTTGCAGGAGTGGCTCATTCTTGAAGAGGAGAGCAATGCAAGGCATGAACTTTCTCCTGCCCGATGCCTACAGCACACTCCCAAGAAGCCCAAAACCCAAATCCAAGAGGATTCAAATTCACATCCCCTTGTTTAGGAAGATATGACAGTCTATGATTTCCTTTACTTCACTTCTAACCCTCCCTGGGGCTGCGCTACTGAGGATTAAGCTGAATGATTACTGAAGTTCTGTTGCAACCTTGCGAGCAGGAACAAGCACCCAAGTCTATTTCCCTGCAGTTGGGCCACCACGTCACAGACTGAGCTGTCCCTCCTGACTGCCATCCTCACGCTGCCAGCCCTGCCCCGTTCTGCTGGGAGATTCATTTCCAATCCAGGTCTCTCCATCTCCAGAGAAGTCCTCTATTCACTACGAAACAAGAAAAACATAATGACATTTCCACTGACAAATTATTACATGCTACAAAAAAAAAAAAAAAAAAACAACCAACAAAACCCCAAACAGCAAAACCCACAGCAGAGAAAATGGGATGAGTATTCCTAGGTGGAGCACAGGCAACCTGCAAATTCAGCAAAGACCATGGCAAATTTGTGTGGGCAGGAGCACAATAGAGGGCCAAGGGCTCACTGATTCAGGTTGTTTGTTAGGTTTCTGCCTATGACTTCAACACACACCTTTTGCTTAAGGAGCCCAAAGTGCAATCACACACCTTTCCGGACCTCACCCTTAATTCTTCATAACTGATGTCCCATTTTTAATGCTATTTCTGAAGGACATAAATTGTTTAAACTTGATAGATAAGAAAAGCATGGGGGGGGGAAGTTTTAAGATTTAAAAAGCTGATTGTTTCAGCCATTTCTAACACAGAAACCTTTGAATATTCTGATCTGCTTCTGGAGCTCCAGTTACACAGCTGAGATTACATTGTCTAACTGTAGTTCCCCCAGCCTGCACAGGAGTAAGTCACCGACAGCTTATCAGTCAGAATCAGGCTGTTGGTAACACTGGGCAATTCCACGTTGAGTTTATCGATATTCAGTTTGGTCCTTTCACAGAACAAAAGCACCTGGTAGCACGTCTAGAGCATTGTTCTGGCTACTCTGCAAATCTCCTTTGTTCTTACTTTTATTTATATACATAAATGCACACAGACAGAGAAGTAGAAACGTAAGATTTCCTTGAGTGGGGGAGAGAAAAGAAGAAAAATTTTCTTTGTAGTATAAGTCTTAAAAAGTATAAGGAATACAGCAAGGTGGAAGAAGCCTTGCTCCCCCCAAAGTTGTGCATGTATGGTATATATGCACAGAACACCAAGCAGAATTTAATTCAAAATTAGTCTGGTATTTCCCAGATAAAGAGCCATAAAATAAGAAGGGATGAAAAAGGAGTTTCATTTCCCCCTCACCACTCTCTCCCCGTTGTCACTCTGCAATAAGCAGTCAGGTTACGTGTGGCCCAGCAGCTTTACACCATGAGGTAAGAATCTAGCACAGCCAGTTGCTGTACCCAAGTGAATTTGAATGACTCCCAACCACAAGAACGAAGCATGAATAAGTCTGTTGAAACGAGCTGTCAGTCATTTCATGCCCCCAAAAGCTAAAGAACTAGAGGCTGCTCAAACAGCAAATGCCACAGCATTGGTTTGACATACAGGAAAGCATAAGTGTTTGAGCACTGGGAGACAAAACAATTTAAGGAACCTCCTTAAATTGACTTTTAGCAACCGAAATCTAACTTTAAATACGAAGAACTGCTGGACTTGGAGCACCAGAAAATTACCTTCTCCTTTTAACATTTTTTTAATTTAAGTCAGTCATATTGAATTAAGAGCACTTACTGTACAGAGAAAAATTCTTTACAATGGTGCAAAACAAGTCGCTACTGAATGAACTAAAGACTGACTTCCGCAGGCAGAACCCTCTTTTAATTAAAGAAAAATACAATTAAACATTTTTCCTGCTGAGTGACTAAGACTTACTTTTCAGTTTCCCTGCAAATAGTGTTTTATTGGTAGGATTTTGTCTGATGTTTCTCATCACCGTTGGCAAAGCAGATACCTTTCTGTCACGAGCACATTATGATAGTATAGAAAACAAGCAACTCCTTGGACTTCTCCCACTGGTTAGCTTCCTGGTTAATCTTTCTTTCTAGATGTAACAGCTAATACCTGTCTTTCTGTGAAAGCATCAGAGGGTTCCTCCAAGTGCTAAACTGGAGCAGTTCTTCCACCTGGGAATCCAGCAAGTGCTGCCTGCAGAATAAGAGCTTATTCCAGAAAATGTAACTGTTCATGGTCCCTACCTAGTACTTCAGCAAAGAGACAAATTCACGTTCCTGTCATTCATCTTTGAAGGAAAAGGAGTGTCATTTATTTTGGTCTTCATCAGCGTTGGTAAATAATGATGATCTGTTTCACTGAATTTTAAAAGCCTGACAGCGAAACCGATGCTACATTATTCTGGGCTGCAAGAGGAAGTAAGTTTCCTTCACATGGGACTGGTCCAATGCCAGGTTTGGAAAATTCCAAGACATGCTGTGTAGCCAAAGCAGAGGCCTGATGCACCCATAAAGAAGAAGCAGACTAAGCAAGATGCCTTAGCGTTGCCTTGCTTTAAACCCAAACATAAGCACATTAAAACATGGTAATGGGTAACATCATACATGCATCTTATAACACTGTAACACCACTAGCAGTATTTTATAACACAGGTATGCATAAATATACAAAAGCACGTAACTGCAAACAGAGGAACAGGGATTTGGGATATATTTGCCCAAGAAGTGCACAGGAAAATATGTTCAAATAGAATTTGCAAGATAAGAGCAAAGGATGTAGAGCAAGCAGGAAAGATGTGTGGTGAGAGCAAAACAGACCTGCAGAACAGAGAGGAGATAGGTCTGATAGAACCAGAACAAGCCTGCAAAATGAATAAGATGCCAGCAAAATCAAGGTAAGCCTTACTTCCCAAAATAATATGAACTATGTCAAAAGCAGATGAGCTCACACCCTTTTCTTCCAGGGAGGAAGCAAGGTGCGTAAGACATTAAGCAAAAAAGATGGTAATTAATGAAAATCACAAAATTCTCACTTTGATTCCAGCGCCTCCTGTCAAAGAGCTTTCAAGCACCTTACATTGACCTCAGCAACTAAAACCATCGAGACCTGTAATTACCAGCTTTAAATACAGGGCAACAGTTCCAGAGCGCTGGATATTCATCACTTCACAGTTTTAAATCTCCTCTCCTTACAGCTCTGAGAAAGCTCAGAAATAATCACAAGGGTATTTGACGATCTGCCCCCAGATTTACGCGACCTTCATCCTGCTGCGATGATCCTATAAAAGAGATCCATAACCAAGATCCTTCTACTCACGGAACCGAGTGCCTCAGATTTTAGGGCCAGGTCAATCCCTGCAAGTCCCTCTAGAGAGGGACAAGATGCAATGAACTGTTTCAAAGGGAAAGAGTTTATTATTTCCACAGAGGCCACTAGCATCCCTCCAGGAGGACCTGAGAGCCCTCTCTGAGCGAAGAAAGCCCTCTATTTAGGAAAGCGGGCTCCTACAGAGCTAGGTCCGGGGAAGTTGGCACAGTTACTCACCGCCCACGGCCACAAGGAGGTCTCAGCACACAGGGACAAGGTTTCCCTTCTCCACACCGGCCCTCAGCCACAACCCTCGCCACCCAAACCCCTCAGGCAAAGCTCTGACTCCGGACCCCACCGGGCGCCCACAAAATCCCTCCGGGCAGCCCCAACGGGGCACCCCAGCGCCTTTTTCCCGTAGTTTACCCCAAGCTCTCCGGTTAGGAGCTGCCCGGTTTCCCTCACCCCTGCCAGCAGCTGCTTTCCCCGCTTGTCTGAGGTGAGGGAGGCGGCGGCGAGAGGCGAGGCAGCCCCGGCCGGCAGCCGCCGCGCCAATGGCGGCGCCGAGTCCCCTCAGAGCAGGGCGGCTCCGCCGGCTCCGGCCCGCCCTCACGGGGCTGGGCTCGGCTTTGGGGCACCTGTGGGCACCGCAAGGGCGGCTGGAGGAAGCGGGGAGGGTGTCAGGGCTGTGGGGAAACCGTCACGGGTGTGGGGAGGGTGTTCTGGGTGCGGGGACTGCGCCGGGTGCAGGAGGTGGGAAGGAGTTTTGGGAGTGGGTTTGAGAGGGCACTGCTGAGGGTTGTGGCTGTGCAGCTGGAAAGAGGGTATTTCTCATCGAGTCCACACAAATCACATCGAGTTTGGCTCGACTGGCTGCCTGGAGGGAAAATGATCTGCATTTCACTTTATCTGGTAGTGGGTAAGCTGAGAGGCGACAAGATACGCCTGTTTGCAGTAGATATATGCAGCGATAATGAAGGTTTCAGTCATCTGTTTGTCCAGGAAGCCACTCTAAGTGGTTTTCTGTTTAATTGGTGGCACAAAATACACACGCCACCATTTGGTAGGATGATCCAGCAGGACTTTTCCTCTGAACTGAGCCTTGTTTGGCTATCGAAGTGCCAAGATGAAGCTGGAGTCCCTCTGGGATCAGGCCGACAGCACCAACTCCCTGTCTTTCAGACAGCCCTCGAGGTGCTGCTTTTGCCTTACATACGATCTTCCCAAGCCATTTGTTTTATATTTTTAATCCTGTTTGGGGACACCTGGAAAATTTCAGTCCCTGGAGTGCTGAAAGTAGAGCCTGGACTGCCAAGCCTGCAAGGTTGCTCAGGGTGTGCTCTGGCCATGCTCACAGGACCCCACTTTTCAATGACTTCCCTCTTGCGGCCACAGTTTGCATCGATTCACTCCCCAAATCCTCCGTAATCAACACTGTGTTCCTAGTCATCATAAAGCCTTGAATTTCACCTGCTACTCTAAGTTAGGTATGGTGAAAAAATTTAATGCTTATTAGAAAAAAAAAAAAAAAAGGCAGCATTTTTATCACAAGTCAGTAAATTACATGTATTTTCAATTTCAGCTGTTTTATGTGGGGCTTTCTGTCAACAAAAATAGGGAATAGAGCATGCTTTATGCATTATCTGATAATACCCTGGATTTTAAATGGGGCTTCCTTTCAGTTCACATGGATCAGAGTGAACTGGAGACCTTGTGAAAGCTTAAAACTCAGTTACTCCCTCTAATAATCTCCATTCAAGTGCCTCTTAACCACACACCCTGTTTATTTAGATAAATGCAGTGTACTAAGCTGCATTTCTTCAAACCCACGCTGAACTCCAGCTCTGCACACATCGAGAAACACAGCTTGGTACATTCACTAGAAGTGGGGGCCCTTTTGACATTCTCGGTACGTGTAATGCATTTGTCTATTGTGTTGAATATCTTTTTTTACCCCTCTGATCGCCGTCCCAAAGTGGAAAGAGGAAGGCAGTGGTGAGTCTGAGCCTTTTCAGAGCAGACACACTTGTTTCAGCCTGCAGCTGTGGGTACGCCTGGCCCCTGCCGGATGGAGCTGGAACTGATGGGTCTGGTGCACCCAGCATCCCAAGCAATCCCCCTTTAATCAAAAGGTTTTGACACAGGGTTCACGGAAAACCATAAATCAATGGGATTATATATGCAAGGGCTGTCCCAGCTCAGGCCAGTTGCATGTTTATATGTTTTCAATAAAGAGAAAACAGAAAATACCTGAATGACATGTGAGGCCCCTCAGACTGATTCCTGAGTAACCTAAAACGGTAAGAGCCTGCAACCAGTACACAGCCTTTCCCCACAGTTTTTCTGCCCTGGGGTAGTAGATCTGAAAAGTCTGCTTTTTGTATAAATGTTGAGTGGCTGTTTTTCATGTGAATTGAGCCTGAGCACTCTCAAGGTGGCAGTGAGAAGATGAAAACTAGTGCTGGAATGACATGCTCTACCAATGCTCCTTTCAATCTTAGCCAGACTTATTCTCAGCACAAAGAAAAGATATACGCATGCTTTTGATTGCAGTATAATACAAAGTGTTATGACCTCTTTAGGGAAAAACAACAACAAAACTGCGGGTATTTTTGTGCCTTGATGTTCCTATCAGATTCAGAAAGTGGATCGTTCTTCTGTTACCCCCTTCAATTCAACAAATCTTTTTCTCTAGCCATTTTCCAAAGCAGAAAGGAAGGTATCTCCTCTGAATGAAACATAAAGAAGTGCTGTGGTGTGGTTACAGAACAGCAGGTATTAGTTGAAGAGCCATAACATCCAGTGAAGCAAAGCATCTAACTGATGGAGCTTTTCTTCCTCCAGCTTCATCCAGAGAGAATCTGTCTCCTTTGCACACTCAGCTGCAAAAAAGTGAACTAATGTGAATCACACCTAACTCGGGTCATAAAATCCTAGAATCTTTAAGGTTGGAAAAGATCTCTGAGATCATCTTACCTCTGTCATCTTACTGACAGAAGGCATTGCTTTACATCTTTAAAAGCAAAGTCTTCAAAAACTTTTTTAAAACCTTAAAAAAAAAATCCTTTAAAATGTAACAATAAAATGTACACACTAAGTGTAAACTGTGAAAGGAAACAGGTAGTGTGGGTAAATTGACTGTATATGGTGCTCTCTGTGGTAAGGAAGAGATTGGCTTGATAATCATGATCATAAAATAGATGTCTTTAGCAATCAAGTGCATACAGCTAGGGCCTTAAAGTTTTGCTGTTCTTTTGCTCTGAGATGAAACAAGCACAAGGCTTGCTGCCATGAACGAGGGTGTCTTTGAACTGGAGCTGTGATGCAGCATCGCTCTGAAATACCCAGTCCAGCTGATGATGGGACGCTTCATGTGCTGCTTGATTCCTAGGAGCTGAGAAGGAGGCTTTCCTCAGGGACTGAAGACAAACTTCTTTTCCGTCCCAACACTTTCACTCCCCTGTTTTCAGCCCTGGTGCTTATTTCTAGCATCCACGCTGGCTTCTTAACCATGCCTCCCCCATCCACCGCCCTCCCTCAGCTCCAGGGGGGACGGCCAGGGGGACCATCCCCGATGGCGGGGTAGGGGCAGGAGAACGGCTGCCCTCCACTTTCAAGCCCTAAAGAAGCCCCTACAAGCCATCCTGCCCCGGGACGAGCCAGGAGAGCTTTCCTCCCGTCAGGATTTTGGCCGCTTTCTTTCCCCGTGTGCCCGCTCCCCGCCAGGGGACGCCGCCGCTCCTCAGAACTCCCTCATGACGCGGGGGCCTCCGTTGTCCCAGCAACCGCCGGTGGCGCCGCGGGGTAGGCGCTGCCCGACCGCCGCCGGGTTTGGGGACACCGGGGGGCTTGGAGGGGACTTTGGGGACCGGCAGCCGTCCGAAAAGGTGGCTGAGGCGTTGTGTGGGTGCCGCCGAGCCCCTGGGGCTGAGCGGGTGCCGGGGCTGGGGGAGCGGTGGTGGTTTGCACAGCCCCGCGGGGCGGCCGCGGGCCGTGAGGGGGTTTTGGGGTGAGGGGGGTGTGAGGGAAGGGGCTGAGGGCGCTGGGATGGTTTTGGGGGGCCGGGGAGGGGATTGTGGTAGTTGGTGGTGGGGTCTGCTGGGAATGCAGCTGTTTGGGGTAGAATCCTAGAGTCATAACGGTTGGAAAAGCCCTCCCAGATCATCTGGCCCCACCACCCCCTACCACCAATGTCACCCACTAAACCATGTCCCCAAGCTCCACATCCAACCTCTCCTTGACCACCCCCAGGGACGGTGACCCCACCCCCTCCCAATGCCTAACCGCTCTTTCTGAGAAGAAATGTCTCCTCATTTCCAACCCGAACCTCCCCTGGCACAATTTGAGGCCATTCCCTCTGGTCCAAGTCACCTGGGAGAACAGGCTGACCGCAAGCTCCCCACACCTTCCTTTCAGGTAGTTGTACAGAGCAATAAGATCTTTCCTGAGCCTCCTCCAGATACATACAGTGAGTACAAATGCCGCTGCGAGCGGTGGTGATGACTGAGTTTGTATCAGTGGTGAGCTTACATGTAGGTGGTCACTGCAATGAGCATCTGGGAGCCATGGCACTTGGGTGGCAGTGTATGGGACCTGCTTCCTTCGAAGAATGAAGTGGCAGCATTAGTTGGTGATCGAAAACACGCTGCTGACAACAGTTTGGGTCTACCAAGAGCCCTGATTTATTTGCTTGGGAGAAGAAAAATAGATCTTGCCTTCTCCAAATGGTTTCCTGCTGGTTTAAAGTCTGTGGTCCATTCTCTGTCCCCCTAAACACGTTTTCTTCTCTCTCATCTGTGTGTATTTTCTGTGGCTTGCAAAATAGAGAAAATCTGTCATTATCGTATGTTTTTCACCTTATTCTACAGCTTGGAGGCTTGCTGCTCCCTCCACAGGAAGAAGTTCATAAAAACTTTGTTTGAGCTCACCTAGGTCTTGAGTTCCAGAAACCAAACCTTTCCAAAGTACTGCTGCTCTGTTTTCAGTTTGCATCCAATTTTAAGCAAGGGATTCGATTATCCCTTTAGTAGAAGAGACAGAGATCATTTTAAAAAATAAAGTTAGGAATTTCTGCAATGATCTTCCATTTCTGAGGAAAACCCACAAAATTTATGTTCAAAGTAGAATCAATACCACCCAGTTAATTCTGCACTGGAGATGGCTGCTAGATTATTTTTTATAAGTAAATACATATCCTACACTTGTGGATCTGATCTGGAAATTTTAAAGAGCTTCGGGGGAGTTAAGCACCTAACTCCTTGTCTCAGTGAGATTTTTTCTTAGTTCACTTTGTTTCTTGAAAATCTCAGTCTGAATGTTCTAACTTGAATGTTGTAACAATTTTTAAAGGTTTCATAAAAATATTGTATTGAATAAACCAAAGCCAAATGAATCAATATCTGTAAAAGTCGCATTTGAATGTTGAAGAATTATATGGCTTCAGACTTGAGTGGCTGCTCAGATACAAAAGGATTTTTTCTTGGATAATAAATGTTAATAGTTTTTACCCCAGTTATGGTGATACTGTGATGCAGGCATGATTGTAATGAAGTTCAACAATAGAAATCTTTTACTCATATGTAGCAACCATTAAAACTTTGAGCTGGGACACTTTGGAAATTCAAGGTATTGCTGGTGGGAGTACGATTTTTCCAGGTTTCTATGAATGGAATTAGCTCTGTTTGTGACTTAAATAATCAGGTGTTGCAGAGACTGTGATGGACTGCTTTACACAATTGTCCCTAAGAGTGTGAATTTGTCTTCAGCAGCGGAACAGACAGAATCTGCACAAAATTTCCAACAGAGTAGGAATAAAATTCTTCTGGATAAAACATTATGAAGAAGATATTCCACGGTCTGGGGAGCTGCATATTGACCTAGACCCCAAGGTATGTTTTCCCTTTCTTTCACTTGTAGAGCTGCCCCTCAGTGAACATTTCTATTACAGGCCTTTCTGCTGTATACACTGCAGCAAAGCGGCTGTTCTCAGCACGCTCACTTGTTTCACCAGCAGGCATCAGCTACTCATCTAGGTTAGAAAGCAATTTTGTATGCAGCAAGCTGACCTTGCCTTGCTTCAGGGTATGGTGAATGTATTGAGAAGGCATGTGCTGGTGTATGGATTCGAGTGCATGTGTCAATAGTTGGTTTAACTTCATTCCCTTGATTTTCGATCAATTTGGCAAGCTTGCTGTGTTACTTTCCACTATTTTTTTTCCTGTTTCCTTGTGCTCATTGTAATGAGCTGGACCATCCTGCTGCATCCACCCTGCTGCGTATTTACTTCCCATAAAAAATTGTTTCAATCTTGTCTATCTGAGTGATAACAGAGAGTTCAGAACTTGAGCAGAAAAGCAGTTTAAAATAAAAACAGGTTATGTATTATGTTTCTATTCATTTGGTATAAAATTTTGTACATTATATGAACTAAACTGAATTTAACATTTGATGATGTGACTGCTAAAAGTGAGAAATCTTTGTAAGTGCCCTTTTCTTACAACTTTTTATTTTATATAATATATGCTACCAGTTCCATTACAGAACTATTCATTGTCAGTTGAATTCTGAGGCCGGTAGTTGTGACAACATACCCAGGGAATACTGCTGACACAGATATCCCTTCAGAGAGTGGTTTTGTTCCAGCTCTGACAATGAAAACTGATATCAGAGTTGCAGTGAATGGCAAATATTCATAGTGCTAGGAGAACAGAAGGAGAGGGAAAGAGATGCATATTAACAAGTGAACTTGATAAAACAAGCCTGACAAAGAAACAGAGACAAAGGACTGTAAAAGAAACAACTGCTTGTTTGATTTGCAAGAATGTAAAACAACCCACAGTGAGGGATGCAGTAAGTAACTAGTGACAGAGGCCCCTGTTCCCAAACATCTCTGTGCAGGACAGCACTTCAGGATGTCCCCAGAACAGGGACCTGAGTTCTGACACGGGCAGGATTGTTGCTGTCAACAGAGCATCTTTTTTTGTTTATGTTAGAATCGTTCAGCAGCCTTTGACATTTGTAAAATAAGACATTTTCTGGATCGTTTTTTTCTCATTTTGTTTCTTCCTTTCTGCTTGCCCTGTCCTCCTTTTAGATCTAGCTTCCAGCAGAAATACAGCAAAAAACATGGAAGAGAAGAAGAAAGAGGAGAAACCAGAAGAGCAACTTTTAGAAGAATACACTTTCCAGAAAGCCTTACTGGAATTTCAGTAGGTTTAATATATTTAACTTTTCATTTACATAGAATATATGATATGAAAGCAGACAGCAAAGAGAAGTATCCAATTCAGAACTTGAACTGATCACCATATTGGCTATGGCAATTTTGCACTGTACTTTTTTTTCTTATTTTGAGTTTTCAGGGCTATTTTAGAAATCTGCACTTTTTCAAGTGCTATACTATTCCTGTAAGAAATCTTTTAAGTGGATCAGAAATAATTTTGTGTCGTTAGGATAAAACTTAGGACAACGAGTTTTAATAAAAGCTAAAAATGTTTTTGTCTGTTAGTAGCAGATGGTTTGATCTGCATGCTCTGAGAGTGCAAGATCACATTTGATTGTATTTTCTGGAATTCCCTGGTGCTCACAGAGGTATGTAGTTACTAGCCACAACCTCAAGACCTCCGGTTTGTTCCTCTGGTGCAGCTGAGAGTGGAGCACAAAGGAAAGTGCTATGTGCAGTCGACCTTCAGAATAAAATCCTGTCTTTATGCAGAGGTTCTGAGCTGCTCCAGACTGTTCCAAAATCTCTAAAATGACCCTCACTGTAGGGAATCGTCCGAAGAAAAGCCATCACCATTTTTCAGTCCCACGTCTTGTATGAAAAGTTCTTGCCAGTAAGTTACCTGTATAGCAGGAAAAGAAAACCCTGCTACAACCAGTATCTGATGCAATGTCTTATTTCACTGAACTCAGGCTCCTCTGCTGCACCAATACATATTTCCAAGTCATGTTCTCATTGTGCTCTACCTAACGCAAGAGTTTTTTTAACAATACTGAAGAGCATTATTAAAATTAGCTTGGAGCAAGCTTTTTATCAGGAACAACCAGTCACTGCTTTCTGTTATTTACTTATGTTGATCCAAAGGAAACAGGATCAGTCATGATAGAACTATAAAATTATAACAAAACAAACCATGGACCTTATTAGTTCTCAGAGTCCCCACACAGCCAAATAACCTAGAAATTATTTTCCAAACAGTAGTTGTCAGAAGCACAGCTGAGCAAAGCACTGTCCTCAGCTTCTAACGGCGGATGTAGGTGCTTAGTGCCAGGACAGACTCCATATACATTGCACAAACTAAGTGATAAAACTGTGGACCCAAAACAGGAACCTTACTCACGTAATAGTAACTCTACCCTCAACTTCTTACCTCAGTGTTTAAAATCATGGTTTTATAGAGGATCACAGGAAAAATCTCATTGTAAGCTTACACAGGGAGGAAAAATTGATTTTGACCAACTTTTTGACTTTGAAAATAATGGAGAAGAACTTTAAAGCTTTTCTAAAATCAAGCAGAGAACAGAAAGAGGTAAGGGGAATATTCCAGGAAGTTATGTAATAGTCCAGTTGATTTGATCTCCAATCTCTTGGGAAGATGATTGAAAGGACTAAAATTAAGCTCTGTGATTTTTATCAGAGAAAGAATTTGAAAGGGAAAAACCTCAGCATACAACAATTACAATCAGTTTTTAAGGAGCAAGGAGCCCTACCTCAGTGTAGGAATGAAAAGCAGGGTGAGCAAATGGAAGAGCAACCACGTGCAGTTCTGGTGACACCTATAGGAGTTTACAGGATGTGGGGTTTTCTGTTTCAGTTTGTAACTGAAATACAAATTCAGTTTATAACAGAATACAAACTTCCACAGTGAAACAGACCAAGTTTAGCTGAATCCTATCACAAACAATATCTTCCAAAAAAATGCCAAGAAAAATATTTTGCTTAGAAATAAGCAAACTGTATTACTAGGCTGAGGGGAAAAACTGGTTTCTGGTAAAGTTATTGTTGTGCTTATTCAGATATCCAAGCAAACAACTCATTTATCTGAAGAGTCTTCCTCTGCAATGTGTTGTACTGACACATGATGTTTAGTTTCTGAAACAATAGTAGAGGAAAAAGGAAAAAAAAATAGTTTTCTTTCTGTCTTTCTCCTTCCCTCTCTCCCCCTCCTACTTTGCTCTCTCCTTACCTCTCTTTCTCTGATACTTTCCTTGTCTCTGTCATCTATAACTTCTCTGTACTGCTGTATTGTGCAAAGCAGCCTAATAATACAAGCAAATGTCCTTCACATTCTTCCTTAGGAATTTTCAAGCATAGAATATTTATTTAACTTCCACTCCCGCATTTTATTTTGCACATTGAAGAAAGAATGGCTGCTGTTAACAGTGAGTTTATTATTTTGTATTTTCAGTACTGTTCTCTAGTTTGGGATTGGATTGGAACAGCAGTCCTGTGAATTACTTACCCTAGTAACATCGTATAGATGACTGACAAAACTATTATGATACCAGAGAGGAGAGGCTTTGTTGTTTTTTTTTTTGGTAGAGGATGAAATATTTCAACTAGCATGCAGAGCTGAGAAAAATAGTACCAAAGGAATCATCAATCTAGCTGTTCTGTGGCTTCCTGAATCTGACAAATACCATGGAAATAATCTTCAGAGGAAAGTTCCAACGTGTAGTAGACAAAATAGCATATATTTGTTCTTCTCATAGGTATTTTTGACATTAACAAAGTGACATATATAATTCCACTTCATGGAAAATCTTAAAGTAGCAGAAATTAAGATCTGCATCAGTATTCAAAACACGAAAATTGTTTAATGTGGCAGGTGATTTAGGAGATCACAGTGTGTGGCTGTTCTTGGTCTTGTTCAAGCTGTCACCTTTGTCTGATAAGTAATGTATTTTTGCCGTAGCCATCACCTCCATGTCCCTCCATGTAGCCCCTCTAACTAATATCCTTGTACTTAGTGGGAAACCTGAAGCACACCTTGGAGCACACTGAGAGCAGAGCAGGCAAATCTAGTAACCTCCAACTTACATGACTCACTCCCAGAGTGATCCAATTTTAGCCAGGAAAATGTGACATTCTTTTAAATATATATATTTTGGTAGAGACAAAACAAAACTAAACAAACAAACAAAAAAGAAACAATAACAGTTGAAACAGTAAAAGATACTGTGATAATTGTACCACGTCTATTGTGCTGCATGGTGAATGAATTTCAGGAAGATGTAGGAAGATTACAGAGAACTTTGCAAAAAGACACCATTTCCAGTCCAACATTTCTCATTCTAGAAGAGAGATCATTAGAAAAAAACATTTCTTCAGCATCTGGGGCAAAGAGAATCACAAGTGGTCTATGAAAATTGTGAAAGCAGTGTGCTAGTTCTTTGGAAAAAATGTGTAGATTTACTTACAGAACTACTGCATTCCCCATTCCCTTAGCACTTCTTAGAGTTATTTAACAAGTTCTTACAGTAAACTTAAGTTCTTGGTGAAAAAAGCAGTTGAAGGCTCACCAAATCAAAATTTTGGAAGAACTGGATGCCATTTAAGGCTCCAGTTTGGGATTCACCTGGCCTATCTCTTAGTGAGCTGTCTAGGCTTCCTATATAGTGAGTGATGAGTAATAATTATTTATAGAGCACAAATTATCTTATCTTAAAAGAGATGTGGACAATAGGTTATCTGAGCCACAGTCAGAAAGGAAAGAACCTGCTTCTTCCTCTCTAGTAGCCACTCTGGTAGCCAAAGGGATGGAGTAAGCAGGGAGTCTGCTTCTCACTATCAGCACAAGATCCAAACTGACACGAAGGTCCAGATCTATATGGGAAGGCATTTCTTTCTGTGCCGTGAGTAGCCCCAAATTAATGAATCAATATCATACAAAAAATACATCCAAGTCACACTGATGTCTCATCTAGCTTAAACATTCCTTTTTCTTGCTTTTGAAAGGATTTCTCTTTCTTTATTCTTTCCCCACAGAATTGAAACCAAAGAAGCAGCAATTGATCAGGTTTTGTGTAACCTGAAACAAGTGGAAGAGAAGAACAAAGAATATCATGAAAGAGTAAGTGACTGTACATCCTTCTCCTACCATATTTCTTCCTCCCACCACATTTTATACATGGTATTTTAACTCACAGATTCAATTTTGTTTTTTTTTTTTTTTAATCCAAGTACTACATTTACTATGACTAGACATTGCAGTGAGTCTGTTGGAGTCAGTTAAACTAGAGTTAGTGAATCACTTCATAAGGTGAGAAGTTAAAAGTTGTTCTAAACGTAGGTGTTGTAAATACAACCATGCAAAAAAAAAAAAAAGAGATGCAGGAATAGAAATGCAGATTTGGGCACAGGAGTTTAGTTAAAGTGAGTTCAGTGAAGGTGATTTCCAATCTATATGAAGTACTCAGTAACTACCTACGTATTTACTATTACTCTGCCCACCTTTCACTAGGTAACTTTACTGTAATATGTTCAGATTTGCTTTCTCAAACAATCCTGCAAATATTCCTCAAGGAGGTAAAGAATACAGCTTCAGCATAAAGAAGAAGAAACAGCATTATCTGATTTTCGTTGGTAGTATTAGCAGATCTGACTACGTATACAGGTTTGCTGACCTTCTGTGGTTCACTTCCGAGGTAATGAAATTGCAGTTTCAGATTGTCACAAATTGTGAGAGTTTAATTATTCTTTCAAATTTAATTGCAATCAAAAATGAACAAAAAAAAAGAGCGTCACACTGTTGTCTAGCTTTAATTTTTGGCACTGCTTGATGAAGAGACCCTTTCTTGTTGGTTAACATTGCGTTACCGAGGATTATTTTTTAAACAAAGTTAAATAACCTTGTTAAGATAAAGGTTATAATCCCACCTGAGTGACACGTATACATAACGGTCTAAGTATGGCACCTGAGAAATGAGACCAGTGGGCTTTGAAATATATATATTTGACTATATATATAAAGTCATTTAATGAAAGGAATTAAAATCTCTCAAAAATGCTTAAACTGGATCAGGTGATCAAATAATGCTGCCTCTTGCACTTCCCAGAGCAGTTAAACATTAAACAACCAACCTCTCTATGTCCTTCCCATGCCTGGTTGTTCCTTTGCTTTAAAAAATACCCATCTGTTTGGTGTTCGTTTCAGACTTGAAGACTTCATGGTCCCTCAAGGACTTCTTCATACTTTAGACGGTACAAAGTACTTCAGGGCATTCTCGTAGTGCTATTTGGGGTCCCTTCTCTTTGGGCTGCAGCTCTTCGGGCTCCCTTCTTTGTTTCCTGCTTAATGTTTCCAAGCAGTTTACAGTTAATCCTTTTGAAAGTGGGGAATGTTTGAGACTCTCTACTGCATTATTATTGTTGCAGTTTGGTTGGTGTGGTTGTTTGCTCCTCCTTGGTGTTCTTTGGGAGCAAACATACACAGTCAGTAATTTCATTTGAGTGTCACTTACAAGGTTGATGGCAAGGGGACACAATCACAGTTGTGGAATTGGTAGGTATAACTAATTCCAGCTTTGGCAACTCTCTCTGCTGTGGTTATAGGCAAGTGACTTGATTGATGACATTTCCACATGAAGGTGGTAAATTGTCATGAAGAATGTTGAAGTGAAGAACTAAATAACTTGTGAATGGGAACAATGTTATTTACCCACCAGGAGCTTTCTTTCCAGGCAATGGAAGGCTATTCATGTGCTGCACCGAGTAGGGCAGTCATTTGTTTCTCATTTCCTTGTGGTAATGGACTTGAAGTTATTGAGAAACTTCTGAGACTTGCGGATCTCCTCTCCCCTCCGTCCTTTTCAAAACATGAAGAATAGCTGAGTGGTTTTGCAGTGTGTCCTGGCACCGGTACAGATCTGACTTTTCTTCGTTGCTTAAATTTGTAACTTTGAGAACCAATTTGAAAATATTTCAATATAAGCCCTTCCAACTCTCATAGAACAACCGTCTGAAGGAAGAACAGCAGGCACACATCAGGCATATACTCAGAAAAATAGAAGAAAAGGAGAAAGAGCAAGATGAAAAGGCGGTTGTAACTAGGGATGACGTGGAAGAGTCACTGCAAGCCATATGGCAGTACACTAAGGACAAAGAACAGCTTCTGAAAGGTACCTTGTGAGTTGCAGAAGCATGGTTTGTACTTTACATGCTTGGAATTAAATACTTCTTTGCAATTTAAATAGAGATTCAGTGTCTTTGTTACATAAAAAGCATACAGCTTTTCCTCCCTGAATTTAATTGTGGAGAACCTATAAGTAAATCTGTTATTTAAGTCAAATTAAAATTCAAAAGAAGTGGGTCTTTTATAGAAACAGACCTGGTATATTAGACTGTTTTATTCCTTCCACGTGACATGTATT
Source organism: Anas platyrhynchos (assembly GCF_047663525.1). Lineage (NCBI taxonomy): Eukaryota > Metazoa > Chordata > Aves > Anseriformes > Anatidae > Anas > Anas platyrhynchos. Next base: position 201,326,654 of record NC_092587.1, read on the forward strand.
ACTGTGCAAGTACAGAGGCTTCATATTTTCCATTCTATTGAAATTCATGGAAGCTTTATACACTGGCTCCACTGGAAGATAAAAAAAATTAAAAATGATGGCAGCCAAAATGACTGGGTTTGGTTGTAGAAAGCTGCGGCTGCCATCCCCGTGATTCTCAATCAGAGTGAAATCACGTGTCTTTACTTGCAAAATGCCAGTGAGCACTGTTGTCTCCTTGGCAGAATAAGATCTGGCTGTTTTCAGCAATGATGGTGGCCCTTGACACTGTGTCATCATGTTGTAGTGTGCTGTAATGCAGAAGAGTCCCCTCTCTTTCCCTAATCTCACAGAAAGTGCCTTTTTAAAGAAATTGAAGAACTCATAAGAATTATGAACTATCAGCTCAAGAAATTGGTAACAAACTTGTCTTCTGGTGCCCTCATTTCACTAGACCTGCGCTCCCGAATGGAAGAAACTGACCAACGACTTTCAGCAAAGCAGAGTGAGAGGGATTACTGGTTGGAGTACAAAAACGTGGGAAGTAAAATACACGCCAACAAGATTAAGAATCTGGAAAAAAACATCCAGGAAGTCAAAGATGACCTTCACAGGGCTACAGGTCAGTTTACAGCTAGTGTAATGCACATTACTTGCATTAATTAATTAAATTATAAACTTAGTTTGAGGCCAAGTTATAGTCATTGCTGACAACTTTTCAAAACTGTGTGCCTAAGCAGGGCTGCGTAATCCTCCTATAAGACAGAACGCTATCTCCATGAAAGTCACTTTGTTAACAAAATTAATAAAGTTACAGAAATGATGAGCATTTAAAGAAATTGATAACCTTCTCTTCTGACTATTTTCTTGTAAAACACAGGCAACCTGTTTTTTAAAAATGTTGCTGTGACGGCCAGAAGTTTGGTTTTTTTTAATAGGTTTATGCGTGTTTAGATCTCCTACACACATGGCTCCCTTAGCACTCCTATTTGAAAATGTTGACTCTGCTCTCGTTGCTTCTCGTCACGCTTGAAGCACTTTGCATGTTGAAAACTTCTTTGACAGGCTCGTGGTATGAGCTCATTCTTGGAACACCATCCTTTGAATCGAGCACGCTGGTTTAAATTCAGGACTAGAGGGAGCTGTACAGCCAGTGGTTTGAACTTGGCCTCCTGGTTGCATAGTCTCATGCGTGAGGCCCTGCAAAACTGCCAGCACAGACATACACAGATCCTGGGAACCGTTTCAACACTGACACAACAGGGGAATTAATTTAAGAGCTCATGTATTCTGGTGCCGAGTGCTTTACGAACCCATTAGATCTCTTTACTACTGCACTATTTTAAAATCATGTAAATGTTTTGCTGGTATGTAACCCGTGCCGCTAACAGGAGAAGGATGTCCTGGTTTTCTCCCTTTACGACCCTCTCAGTATGCATGACTCCAGCCAAGCAGCTGGTAGTAACAGGCAGTGACACTGCTCTGACAGTCTCCCTATATTCCGTGCCAACCATTACCAGGCACCAGCTACTGCGGATACGAGCCAGCCAGCTATCTTTTTTTGTCTTGTGAAACATATTTTATCACGATTAAGATCTGCATTACACTTTCTGCGTTGCCAGATAGCCAGCCCATCAGAGATCAAGATCTGTATTCAAAGAGAGGTCGGTGTTTTGCATTGTGTGCTTTCCCTGTTCTCAATCAGTTGAAAACTTTTGCTATACAGCTGCTGGTATACGGAAAGAGAATAGGCTCTTATATAGAATGCCAGAACGATCCAATAGCAACATTCAGTCTGACCTCCTGCATAGCAGGGGCTACAGAGCCAAAAATGTGTGACTAAACAGAAGTGTGTTTGTAGAGAGGCTGTCACAGAGGTACCTACAGCAGTTGCCTAATTAACATCCTGCAAAATGATGCTGCCAGCACGGGATGTTAGCATACTTTTTACCCAGCTTCCTGAAATCAAACTTGTGGCTGGGGAGTACTGTCTATACAGAATTTACATCCAACAAATTCTCAGTGTGATGCTGCAGCAAATTGGGCTTGTTCAGCTCTCACCCTTCTAACAGGCTCAGGGAATAAGCACAGGTAGGGAGGTTCCTGTTTTTTTTAGGTACCTGACACTGGCATAGCTTTTGTGGTGTGGACATTTTAAACAAAATCACTGGAGGGTAGAGGCAGCAAAAGAAAGCCTAACATTTACATGAGGTCTGCGGAAAACAATGCTGCAGTGAGACTGAGGGTAAATATCCTCCCTAGAAAAAAACGAGCATGTCTGAACAGTTCCTCCTTTGCTTAGTCTCCCAATACATCTCAGATTGTTTTGCTGTCTGAAAGAATGAAGAGGTGATTTAATTACAGTATGTAAGCACTTCCCACTTCATTCTGCCAAGTCCAGATGGCGGATTGATTAAGGTAGGCCAGGTTCCACCATGCTAAATTAGGAACTAATGCACAACTAATGCACCTTTCTTATTTGACTGCCTTTGATTCCACAGCGGGTCCATGACCAGACACTCATTTACAGCCAGGTCAGCAGCAGACTGTCTGCAACACAAGTGCAGAGCTAGGCAGAATTTCAAGCTTCTGGAACAAGTGTGAATTGCCTTCCTTCAAAGAAATTTGCTACAATCTCATTAATTCTTTCACAAGGAGAACATACCAAGCAGCGCCGGGCTATTTAGTACAGCACAAAAACAACTGAAGGGAAGGATGAAATAATTAAACAGCAAGAGAACAGAACTTGAAGTCAAAGCCATTCAGTTAGATACAAGACATACTTTCTAAATAAGGACCACAATGAAAGCAAATAACTGAGGCAATTGCCACCTTCTCTGTTTTGTCCTGTTGTCAAGTTGGAACCCTCCTGGAAAGCTTAGATAAGTCAGAAAATTTATTAGGTCCAGTATAATGATAACTGAAAAAATGCTGCCATAAAATGATCTAATATGCTTCTATATCTAAAGCCTAAGCTTTCTAAGCACATCTCTTGCATAACTCCGGGAGCAGTGCTATTAAGAGAGTCAAAATGTAGTGGTAAGATACAAATATCTTAGCGGAGAACTACTCAGTTTAGTAGCTGTTGTAGTTACCAGCAGAAAATTGCAAGCTACTTCAGATTTCTAGTTTTTTAGTTAACTCTACTGTCCTTTGGGTTTAGGAGGACATTTTCTATGGACAAGTTAGATGCTCCATGGGACAGGATTCAGTGCATGTGGGGGGGGTGGCTGACAAGTTCCTCCTTAGGAACAACGTGTCATGTATCTAATTGGTGTCAGAAGACATTGATGTTACATAATGATGTCTGTTTTTTGTTTTTTGTTTTTTTTTTCTTTGAAGAATATTATAGAAAGGCTTTGAAAGCAGTGAAAGAAGAAAATGACAGACTAGTTGAGCTGTACACGAAGAAAAGTAAGGAACAGGCGCAAGAGGTATCCCTTCTGTCTTTTTTCAAAATACCAACTGCATCATAGCTATGATTTACGTACTCTGCATTAATCTTAACTGGAATTAAGACGTGGAACTTTTCTAACAAAGTGAGAGCAAAATAATCCGGTAGTACTCTTACTGAATATGGCTTAGCTTATTACTAATGACATAACCTTTTTTTTTTAGTATAAGACCATCAGTGAGTAGATATGGGGCATTTTAGAAGAGGAGTTGTGGGAAACAGGGGCACAGGTAGTACTTGTTCAAAAACATGTCACCTTTGCTGTCATTTTAATTTTTATGTTTACATAGAGATCAAAAAAACATGTCGTGTGAGAACCTAATCTAAAGGACTTCATGATTACAGTGATCTGCGTTGGTATCTTCCCTCCCAGTTGTTCCTTTCCTCTCACTGACATCAATAATTAAATAGCAGTGATGGCTCATTAGCACAGAGCTCTCCGTGTTTCTGTCACTTGTCATAGATCAGTGCTGCCTCAGTTGTGATTTGGCTTGTCTTTTTTTTTAATAGCAAAAGATTTGATACCTTGCAAACAGGAAAATTTGAACAGTAGTGGGAACTCAGCAGAAATTGATAGACAAAAAAGAAAATTTGCTAACTCAAATATAGGAAACTATAAAATACTGGTAAATTGCTTGTTGTATATAAAGCACACTGGGCTGGGTGATGGAGAAGAAACAGCTGGCGCTGTGGGCTAAATCTGCTCGTAATCCCTCAGGGGATGTTACAGGCTGTCTTGTGGATGTTTCTTAATTATTTCCTGCTAAAGAGCAGAAGGTTCTTTTTAGTATACAGCACTGTCAAAGTCCTGCTTTCAGAGATGGTCTTAAATTGTGTTTTCCCAGAGTGCTGTAAGATACTTAGACAAAAGCAGCATCAGAGAAATTGAAGAGAACGAGTGGCTGAAAGAAAAGGTAAGAGGATCACTTGCTCTCAGTTTATCATGGCAGCTCAGGTTTGAAATGCAGTGGCCTAAAATCATGGCTGTCTCCAGTGACCAGATTCCGAAGACTTTAATGGGAGAGATGAAAAGAGTTTTGGAGAAGGGGGCTTTGGGCATTTTTAAATGGGAGATAATAAAGAAACCCTGGAGATTAGGACACCAAAGAGAGGAAAATCAAAATTGCAGAAAGTTGTAATTGGTTCCTTGATAGCTCTTATATTGTTCTTTAATGGCAACTTAGAGTTAAATATTGGATATATGTAACTTTTTGTGTCCAGGAAAACCCTTTTTGTGAGACAAATTAATGAAATTGATTTTTCCATGGTTAAAGTTTGATATTGTGTTATTCCAGTCAATGCAGATTCTTCGTTGCAATCAAATCTAAACAAGAGACTGGAGGAAGGAAATGCCCTTCCCCATCACTGCAAGCTCACAGTTTAGAACTGAGCAGGATTTTGGGGGAAATTAATAAATGGATTTACAGTTTTTCAGTGCCAGATCAACAAACCCGACAGTTTCTCCCTTCTACCTACTAGTTTGAGGCACCACAGCTTTTGAGGCAATGAGGTAGTGGTCAGCAGAAGGGAACGAGTGTTTTAATCTGTATATGAACATGCAGGAGCTTGAATTTAATCGTCCTATCACGGAATGCATATATAAAGCTGGAGGACTCCCTTCCCTTCTTCTGTCTCACAAATTTTACACATTATTAGGCAGTGTCAACAGAGGAGATCCAATCTGGAGTAGTCTTTCGTGCTGACAGGCCCTCTTCTCAGACTTGAGGGCTGTGGGTTTCTTTCCTCTCAGCTAGAAGTTTGCAGTGTTATGCATTAGCTTCTTTTGTTATTAGTTTCCTATGGTACGAGTTAGTGCTCTGAATTATTGTGGAAAACAAAACTATTATCACTGACTTCTCCAATCCTCTGAATTCATCCATTCATTTCCTTGGCTTTTCTTACACAGATGGAATGTTTTCCTCCAGGCTGATGTTTATATGGAGCTGACAGACTCTTCCAGTATATTGTTTTAGGGAGATAAAGATTTCAGTTTTGTCCCAGTCCAAATTTTTTTTTTTCCAGTTTCGACACTGAACTGAAAAATGAGTTACCAACACAGACCTAAAATAATTACCTCAACATTTGAATGAATTTGAAGAATACAGTCACAATTTTCCAAGGTTACTGTGTCACACCAACAGGATACAAAGCTGCATCACCTTATTATGCCAAGACACATTCCCTTACTGGTTAATGACTTGCCATTTTCACCTTTTTTAACCCCTGGGAGAAACGGGAAGTAGCTTTTCACTGCATATTTGGATGATTATAGCTGGGTGAATTTGGCCTAGGTGACAACAGAAGCATTCAGGTCACTGAGTACTGTTTTCATACATGTGTTTAAAGCTATGATTTTGGGGGAGGTTTCCATCCCATAGTGCTTTCCACTTCACAGTGGAGGAGGTAAGAACTTGCTTGTTCTTCAGGAAAATGAAGAGAAACTGTGGGAACTGAGTAGCTGGTATCCTGTTGTTAATATAACTTTATTGCAATACGGGGTGACTACCAGTCCAAGAGAAAGTAAAACCTGGGGTTTAGACAATGTTGTGGCTAACCTGGACTGAAAGCATCACTAATTCCGGGTAAGAAGGTTTTATGGAATTAGAAAAGGAACACTTGCTCAGCAAGAGCCCGAATTTGTCTCTGCAAAGGTTTTTCTCTCTTAACGGTCTGGTGTGAAACTGAAAAAAATGCAAGATCCAGAGTTTCTCTCTCCCAGAACTGTTTGGCCACACGAGAAGAGTCTGCTGTCAGGGCTTTTTTCCTAGGAATACATTATTGACTATTTTACTAGGAAAGCTTTCCAATCTGTGTATAGTCCCACTAAAATTACTTTTTTTTTTTTTTTATTGCCAAAAGGTTAAAGTGTACCGAAAGGAAGTGAGAGATTTGAAAGCCTCTATTCAGCTTCTAGAAGAAGAAAATATAAATTTAGTGACAAATCTGATTGATGGCAAACTTCGGAATCTGAAAGTACCCAGGTAAAATTATGCCTTTGCAGACTCAGAAATGATTATGACTTTTAAAAACAATGCCTACTCCTGCCTCTAAAGCTATTGGGGCTCTCAAACAACAAAAACAAAGTAATTTTCTAGTTGTGGGGAGGCAGAATTTGGCTACATGGGGGACTTGTATCTTTGAAGGATGACGGTGACATGTAACGTCCTAAATACCAAAATTCAGGGAAGAAGCTGTTTGGTTTTTTTTTAGTAACCTACAAAGACCCAGCCACACTCTCTTTCTTCTGATGGAGACACAACTGGGGCCTGGAAATAATTTCTTTCTGTCGTAATTGTCTCAGACCAAGTGCTGAGTAATAGATTTTTCCTTTATTGTTAGCAAATTTTTAAAGGATGTGAGGATTAATATGCAAATATATGGGGTTTTGCAACCTCCAGTGAAACAGATGGCATGTAGTACTGAGCTGAAGTAAGGAAGAGGCCTTGGGATGTGTCTCTTTGTAGAGGTGTCTATAGTATTAGTTCCTTTTGTATTGAAATAATTGAACTTGTTTCCCAGAGAATGATTAATTTAGCTGCAAAATGTCATCACCAATGATATCAAAAGCACAGAGTAACAATGGGAATGCCTCCTCTTCTTTCCCTAGTGCCAGCTCAGTGATTTCAGCCCTATTGCACAAAAAAGTTCAGTGTCTTAAGTCAGAAGTGAACATTTTTCTCTCCTCTCCAAACTTTGGACTGCTTTTAAGAAAGAGCTGCCAGCTGCGGTTTGAATCTTGGCCTGACTGGAGACTATAACATTTGTTTTCTTTTAGTCTCATGGACATAGTTGAACTAAAGCTCTGAGAACAAAAAAGAGCAGCATAGAGCCACTAAGCTACCTGGCTGCCTCCGTTGCATTTTTGAACCATTGCACCATCCTGCCTTTGTGGTTAAGCAGCAAATGGCTTTCAGAAAAGGCACTCTCTCCCCACCCCAAAAGATTGCACAGGGTGATTTAGAGAGAAAAGTCAGACCTCTAATGTGAGTTTCACTTTTGGTGTTGTTGTTTTCTTAATTTTATAGGCATTTGTGTCTTACTCAGGCGGCTGGCTTGCAAGGTGAATTCTCCCAGGATGAAATTAAAGCAGTAGAGCCCAGAGAGTACTCAGGTAATGCACGTGGCAGCAGCTTGTAAGAACTGATCAGTCACTGAACGTTGAAAAACTTTTTATTGCTTAAGGTTTTCCTGAACTGCCTGTTTTACATGGTGAGCACTTAATTTCCCACTACAATAATGACAAACTGGAGTTTGGGTTAGGAGGAGACAACACCGTCTGTAATAGTTTGAAAATTGAAATCAGTGTTGAGGTTGTTAAATGCAGTTACCTTTATACAGCTAGCCAGGAGCGTGGTCAGTAGGATCAGCCACCTTTCACAAAGATGCTTCATATCTTAATCAGTTCTTACCTGATCCGTGTCATCATGACTTTGTTATCATATCGTGTCCCAGAGAGGACACGCTGGCTTTTACTTCACATGTGCACACACCTTGCAGTCATTCAGCACATTGAGGCACCCCAAAATTAATTTTAAATGAATCCCTAGTGACAGCAGATGAAGATGCGTGGAGCTCAGCCTGAACTGAAAATCTTGGTCAGCAGCACTGAACTCTGGGCCGAATATACCCTGGTAGGCATGCCCAGGAATAATATATCCTGTTAGGAAAGAAAGAACCACGTTGGTGTGTTTACCACTCAGAGTGGTTTGTATGGATACCTTAGTATCACATTTTCATTTGCATCTTTTTGTGAGCAGAAGGAAGAGAGAAAAAAAGAGAGACTAAATTAAATTGAAAAGGTAAGTTGCAGAAATTGAAGTTGTGAATATGTGAAAAAGTCTGTTGAAATTGTGAATCTGAGAAGTTCTGATCAGTTCCAGCCATGTATGGACCTTTGGGGAACCACCAGGCACCAGCAAACATTGACTAAGAGTTTGGAATTATATTCGTGTTTGAACAGTTCGGCTGTTACCTGTGCTGTACCTTCACCTAGTTAAGTATCTCTTGTTCCAGTAAGCTGGGATCGAGTCACTGTCCCAGACCAACATAAAACTTGACAGCCCATGTCCAGAACTGTCTACCATCACAAGAATTGTTCAACAGCAAATGTGAGCAGTGCAGGGGAGTTACAGGTAGACTAGCTGTGTCTCAGAAACTTGCATATGTGTGCATAGAGATACATACGCTGATATAGAAATAAAAGTTTTTGCTGTTTTCCTGTTTTTAGCTATTCATGGCTATGCAGGATATAAGCTGAACTAATAAAAGCTATTTTTTCCCTGTCCCATAGGCCCATCACTTCTTAATTCCAGTCAATTTCAGTCCCTGCTCTTGATCAGAAGTTGTGAGCAGAAATAAACATAGAAAACTCAGTGAGAAAAACCAACATTTGGCTTGGATTGCCAATTAAAAATCCTGCCAAGCTTTTATGGCATGGCACTGGCCAAGCCACAGTAAAGATTGCAGGCACTGCTCATACTGAGTACTAATTCTGATCTTCGTAAAGTTTTAACAGTTACATGCACATTATTATTCTCTTTTAAAAGCAAAGACAGATGGAGAGGAAAGCCTCAAAAGTGCTGCAGTGCCCTGTCAAAAGAGAAAATCCTCTCCAAAGATTCAGTCTGAAACAGAGGACGGGAAGCCTCAAGACAGCGATGAGGAGCTGCAGGAAAAATCATTGACTCCACTTCTTAACAGCTTGTATGAAGTTGAACAAGATTTCCAGGTATGAGTTCAAGTAATCGGGTCTTTCACTGACACAAATGGATTTCAGTATGGAGCGTGAACTGCCAGGAGTGTTTTTATTCCTGGTGTTGTTACAGAAAAAAAACCAAAAACAACTGGACAGGGTTTAGTCCTCAAAAGAGGTGATGGTACCTGCTCCAGGAGATCCTCGATTGCAAAAAGCTGCTTTCTGCTTCCATCCAATATCGCACACTTGAGTTATGAGAACTTGAACACGTTTGTAAATAAGACAATTACTTTTGGAAAATATATTGTTATTCCACGTCACGGATTTCTACTGCAAATTCAAGAAGTGATGTGGAAGTGATACAGACTGCAAGGCTTGCTGTGTAGAGATAAATCTCCATGTTTCCTTTCCCTTGAATATTGTATTTAAACACAATAATGATACTTTTTGCTTTTTTTAAACAAACAACTATTTCTAGAAATTTGGCATTAATTTAATAACCTGCAACTTGCGTTCAGAGAAGTCATCCGGTTGCTTTGATCAGAGACTGCCTTAGGGAACAGCTCTGTCCTGAAGAGTCATTGCATGGAAAAGCTGAACGTTTCACAAACAAACAAAATCTGTCCAGGTGCTTGCTTCCTTGCAGCTGTTGCCTCAGGAGAGGAACACTAGCTTTGCTTCTCTCCTGCTGTTAGCACTGTAGAGCCCACCCTACTGAGAGACACAGGTGCTACTGGCATTCCTGTTTTTCACAAAAATTAAGGTGTAACTGCAAACAGTGGTGTTGCAACTAGCAGGAAAGCATTTACTAAACTTGATTCAAGACCTTGTGCTGTAGGGTTCCTTCTTCTCCCTAGCCTTAGCTGTACAATCCTGCTGCTGCCTCTAGGGAACTGTAGTGCGCATCTGCCTCTTCTGTAGCTGGTTCTCTCACTGTCCCAGCAGCAAAGCCTGCCTTTGTTTGTTTTGTTTCTTCCCCTTGAATTAGTTTGACTCACCTGAACTGAGTCAGAGGCCTAGAGAAGGCCAGAGCCAGCACAAACATGGTGCAAGCACCAAGCTGGACTTGGATCTCTCTCTTTTGGCAGTACTGAACTGTTGGATTCGTTTAATCCTTCTCACGGAACTAAACTTGGGAGCAGAATTTGGGCTGCAGAGAAAACATTATTGGTGAAAACACGCAGAAAAAGAGAGCAGCAGGACTGCATCCTCCTAGGATCAGCTGGCCTGTAGATTAACCCACTAACACTGAAATTACTGAACACGGCAACCCCAGGACAACACTCGTGGAGTTGCTTTTAAGAGGAAAGATGCTGTTTGTTTTGTTTAGTTTGTTGTCGAAGAGCTGCCTCTTTTCTCTGCAACTGCAGAAAGATATTTTTTCTTCTTAAGGAATACTTAAAACTGGGTCCTCTGGAGTCAAAGCTAATGTGTGTGATCGGAAGAGCCATGCCTATTCACAAGGAGCCAGAAGAAATGCCAGGCAGGAGCCCCACGGAAGGTGGCTCTACGGCTAAATCCAACAGGCACATCACAGCTGAGATGATCAAAGCCTTGACTAAGGAACAGGTTGGTTAAAAAAAAAAAAGAGAAGCTGTGCTGTTAACAGACATGTAACACTCTCGGTTCATTAAATATTTGCTCTGTCGTTCAGAGTGTGTGGACTTTGTGGTTACTATTTTTGAGTGTCTGAATCATCCCCACATAGAAGTTTAATTAGGGACATGCCCAGATGGCGAACTGAATGGCTGTTTTCCTTCGACTTGGAGGTATCGCTGGGGCATATCTTGGGCTTCTCAGTCCAAACAACTGCACGTGTGGCTAAGAAGTTCTTATGAGAAGTTATATCTGAGGTATTATGAGCTGAGCTTTTGTGATCCCTACTTGCTGTGTGTCAAATGTGGAATTCCAGCTCAAGCTGACACTGAACGCAGGCTGCCATAAAATACTGAACTGCTACAGAACACTTAATTCTTTGCTAAATCAGAACCCAGTTTACCCAAACACAATTCAGATATTGCTGGAAATTCAATGTTTGAATGCATTTTATCTGTCTGCGTGAAAAACTCCACTGAAACATATTGCAATTACTACAAGTTAATTTTCAAATTTCAAAGGCATAATTTCAAAGCATAAAAATCATTGAAATCTTTCAATTTGTTACAGAATTGGCCAAGTATGTGGGGTAAGCCTTTATTTTTGTTCTGTGGCTGGTCTCTCTGGACATGTATCTCAGCACACTGAGTCAGGGATTTTTTTCCCATTCTCATTGCACATCGTGGACGCCCTGTCTGGAGCAGACAATGCAGTTACTTCCCCAAAGGCACACATAGGAAATGCACGGGTCTAAAACCTCTTTAGAAACTTGTGCCAGCATTAAATAGTCCAATTTAAACTCTTGAGGGGTTAATCAGGTACTTGGAAAAAAGCTTTTTTGGAATAAATAACCGACCAACCTATAGCCATGCAGTGTCTCTGTTTATCCCACACTTCAGCACAAACATTTGGCATTCTCCAGGTGAGCTCAGCCGTTCCTGCCCAGCAGGTGTCTCCCTGAGCTGGAGGTGAGAGGAGCTGGCTGCAGCTCTTTGCAGACACAGAACGGAGGAGTCTTCATCTCAAACCCAACCTCACGTTGGGTGGGCATGTGGTGAGCCACGTAGTGAGCAATTAATGGAGTTTGGCCGTGTCTCTGCTGTAACCCAGCTGAGTTACAGCACTGGCTGAGGTGGCTCCTAACACTGATGAGCCCAAAGTGGATCCTGACTCACGAGGTGCCAACGTTTTAAGCACAGCAGCAGCCCCTCCGTGGCTACGCCGCCTCTCTTTGAGCGCAAGCTGCATGAGACGGCGTGCTTGAAAGCGGGATTAGTTCTGCTCAGGGGTTAGTCTGGCTTTTTGTATAGTCACGGAATTAGAATATGGCTTTGCTGTTCGAGAAAAGCCTCGCCTTCTTCCCACCACTCCCCCGAGGGCATTTACACGCTTCTCCAGGCGTCTCCGTGCTTATGCCCATCATCCACACCACAGCGTAGGGCAACATAAACACGTACCTCAGAAAAAAAAAATGGCTTTGCAGCTCAAAATCACCATTTAGATTTTAACCGTAAGTGCCTGCGTGGGCGAGAGGGAGTTAAAAAGAAATGTGAAACATGTTAATTAGGGTGCAAGCCGCGGGGAGCCTGCACAGGCCAGAAGCAACAGCCCGTAGCAAAACCTAGTCAAGTGTCTCAAATCCCCTTGGCTTCTATGGGCTTAGCATTAGGGCAAGTGGGAGGCTTTTATGGGGGAACAGCAAGGTCCTCAGCATCTGGATTTGATAATTTGTTAGTGCCAAAAATCCTCAGAAATGAGCAAGGTGTTGTAAAACAGAGGAGCTGATCAGCACACTCTGGCAGCACGGCTACCACCTCCAACTCCTGCTTAAACAACGGGAGATGGGGTTCACTGTACCAGCTGGTGCAACACTTACACAGGACCATCCTGAAATTCCCTGCGTGCTGAAATATTTTCCTTTTACTGTGGTTACAAGCATAGGACACCAGTTGGACTATGCGATGCAACGTTTTTTTTTTTATTAAAACTGCAATTTTCTTAGCATTGTGTGCTTGGGGAGAGTTGGGACAGATGGACACATTTCTGCAAGTGAATTTGAATTTTAAAATTCAAGAGCTGTGAGCAGCACCCAGCTGCAGGTAGTCACGTGGAGATCAAAGCAGGTTTGATAGAAATGAAGTCTGTGTGCTTGAACTACCAAACATCATCCACCAAATGGCTGAAAACACGAAGTAGAGTGGTGTGTGCTGCTAAGCTGTGCTCATGGAAGTGATTTCAGATGCTTACCTCAGCGTATGGCTGGTTTGAACCCTCTCTGAGCAATTTCCCTGTCGGGGCAAGCAACTGGAGCACCGTGCTTTGCAGCCCGAGCTGCGGGGAACGTGGGTGTTCGGAGAGGCTCGCAGCCTCCCGTGCAGCCGGGTTATATAACGCGGTGATCCCTCCGCAGGTGCAGACCTGCAGGTTTGGAGAAACGAGGGCAGGAGACTTGTTCTGCAGCATTTGTTCTCGTTTGCCTGCTTTCCGAGAGAGAAGGTATTCAACGGAAAGGATTCTGCGGGCAGCAAGGAGCCAGCCAGAGTAAGGGCAGAAACTGATGGGCCGAAAAATTTCGCTGTAGTGACAGACCAGGACCAGAGAACCGAGTATCATCAGCACCTAACACCACCGATGTTTTAAAGCTGGTTGTTCCTCTGAAAAAGGCTTTCCCTTGGCTTTTGAGCCACTGTAGGGATAAAGATGTGTCTTTGTACCCCCACACATCAGAGCTCGTGCTCTGCAGACGACTGCACCGCATGTTGTTTTAGGACACAGCACAGTAACGAGATGCCAGCAGCTGTTCCCATGCTCAGCCCACAGAACAGCTCCATAAAATAACTGGGATTTGACATGCGCTGGTCTTTTCCCCACCTTTAGTGGTAAAAGAGCAACAAGAAGCTAAAATGGTATCAAGTATCGCTTCTTGGGAAAACAATACTTGGGGAATTGCTGGGGCTGGCACGGGGACGTTCAGCAGTTATCGCTGAGCAGAGCAGAGGTCTGTGCTATGGAAATAAGCCGGAGACCTCACTCTGCTCGTACGCTGCAGGAGACAGAGCAAGGGGTTTGCACCCAACCCATTTTCACTGCCACCATCAGCAGAACAGCTCAGGAAGTTGCCTTTTCCAAGGCTTTTCCGTCTTCGCCTCAGGAAACTTCATCAGCAGAGAAGCAAGAAAAGCAGCAAGCGCTTTTTACTCAGCTAATAGAGTGATTTATTATCTCGGGCAAAGCATCTCCCCCAAGTGAAATGGAAGGAGTTGTTTGCTCAGCCTTTGGACACAAAAGGGCAATGCTGCTGCCACCCTGCTCGGCGCCGGGGGAACCCCTTGAGACATCTCCCGGCACTCGCTCTGAGGGAGGCAGGACACAGGACCAGCCCCTTCCCTTCGTTCTCCTGTTTTAACACAGAAAACATCGAGAACTCACAGATTTGTCTTGTTGGGCAAGTTCAGTGAGGGAAGCCAAGGCCGTTTGTGCTCTCCTCGCTGCAGCACGCGGGAGCTGCAAGGGTCAAGCCAGAGGCCTGCCAACAGACCAAGGAGAAAGCTCTTATTTACATATGCTCTCATTAACATACTTTTTTCTTCCATATTCAGCACATTTCTAAACCACCCATCGCATTCCCTAGTCAATCTCCAGCTCCCATCAGCATTTACAATCTCTCTATCATCTCTCCCAGTGCTTTGGCACCTGATTCTCACTTTTCTGCCACAATCTCAATAACATCACAGCCTTCAAGCTAAAATTCGCTCGCATCTCTCCCAGGCTTCCTCCAGGCTCTGCAAACACGTCCTGTTCATCTACCAGAGGCAGGATTTCACCCCATACTCCCTTTTTTTGCTGAAGGGCTGTCATGTTCAGGAGGCATTTGAACAGTGCCCTCAGGAGCGTGCCTGAGCTTTTGGTTAGCTCTGAAGGGGTCAGGCGGTTGGGCTCGATGTCTCCCAAGGTCCTTCCGACTGAACGGTTCCATTTAACAGAAGCAGAATTGAGGTTGCCAGCTGAACAAGCTGCATCCGCGCTTTTAGAAAAGCTGTGAGGTTACAGCTGTTCAGGTTCTTGTTGTGGCAACAATAAAAGTCTCAGGAACCAAGTCCAACAGTTCTAATTATACAAATCTCTGATGAAAAATGTTGATTTTTCATCCTAGTTTTCTTCACAAAGTTCTAAAAAGAGCTCCAGCCCTCAAATCAAGCCCTGCTTCCTCCACTGCTTGCTAAGCACAGGAAGCTTTCTCAGACAGTTTGCTCTTCTAGATTATACAACCTTTGAACTCAGTTTTGAAGAGAATCAGGTTTTCACATTCCCCTGTTAATGAAAATGTGCAGTAATTCAAAAAGAAACATGTCTGAGCTGTGATTTTTCAATTAAGATACAACTGAGTGTTATTCCAGCAATAATGAAAGCAAACATACTTATTAGGAACAACTTAAATGGGAAAATAATCCTCAGAAAATTCTCAAGCCTTTTTTTTTTCTCCTTCCCTGAAGAGTAAAACTAAAATCAAAGTTTATTAGCAAGGCCTCCAACAAGAAGTTTTTGCCTGGACAGCATCTGTGTTCTATAATGCAACAGCTGTGAGTTACCAGCAGAGGATAACAGTCAGCCCTACAGAAGAGCCTTTTTTGGGACCAGGAGTTTGCAACCTCAGGCTCACAGCCCCCCAGAGGGGCTCTAAGGAATCAAAAAGGTCTAAATTCAACAAAACACACCGAAAATACTGCATAGAGCATCGGTCCTAAAAAGAAGGTTGGTGTTTATCAGACCCCAGCACACTGGGATATGGAGTTAGGAATAATGCCTCTGAATGATTCTTTCCCTGGTTAGCCAGGACACAAACATCCACCTTTTTTTCTTTTCCATCTAACCTCGACTCAGATATAATCCACATTTCTGATGTTCTAACTGCAAGCAAAAACTGAAAAGAAATTGTTCTTAGGTGCCATGCTCCCAGACTGAAAGCCTCATTGTAGGGAGGTGAGGATTTAAGTAAGTTGTGTACGAAACTCACCAGATCTAAGCTTGTACATTACATACTCTGAAACGGGTTCAATGGTTTTATTTGTGCTTTTAGAAAGAAATACTAAATTACTGATCATTTTAAGACGTACAGTTATACACCTTCAGGACAAGTTTCAGGTAGTTGAGAAGAAGTTCCACTTCTATCAGAACCCCATGATGAAAACCAGCATCTAAAGCAGACAGTGGCACAAGCAGCTGCTCAAACCTTCTCCAGCATTAGCTATCTTGGAGTAGATACCTAAATAATTTTGGGTGTATTTCTGTTTCTTGCCTGGTTATAAACAGCATGAGTTTACTGCCATAGTATTTTGAAAGACTAGAAGATGGGGAAACATCTTCTTAAGGAATCAGCTGTTGCTGCGACAACTCCTTACGATGAACCCAGGCCCTCTGCTACGGCACCACCGGGAAGACGTCGCACAGATCGTGGCATTCACGGCGTGGTGCACGGCCTGCAATAGAAGCTGCACGTGTGAAATACGTTTGGTATTTTATTAAGTAAACAATGCAAGTATCAGTGCACATTTGTAAGCAGCAAAAAAAGAAAAGCACCTCAGACGTTCATACCGTAACAAAATTCTGTGGAAGCTGCATTTTATTTGAAAATCCACCCATCTTTGCTAACATACATTTTAATATTTTAAACAAAAATAGAATCTGCAGAGACAATGCAGCAAGAATGCTTTAATTCATGTACAGAATTGCTTTCATATCACTGACTATCCTTCTGAAGGCCCCTCTGCACCCAGAAGTAATGATGTATTTACACAACGCACCGATCAACAGTGCTGCTTTAATTCTTCATTATCTAAATTCCCACTAGACGTACATAAGGAAGCTACCTCCCGCTTTTAACTCTTAAAAGGTACGTGATCAGAAACATGGCACTTGCCAACTGAAAAGGCTTCCCCCCCACCTCACGATACCTCAATTTTTTAGTTTTTATTTTATTTTGTACAGAAAAGAAGGAAAGTCTTAAAGTGAAAGCAATTCCTCACATTCATTTTGGAAAGGCCTTATAATGTCAAATGTAAAAATAATGACATGCCAAGCACAAAGCAATAAAGTTCCTTCCCAATGCACTAATGCTGAATTAAAAATGTAGTGCTTCTTCTAGTCAGTTAACTGTTCCCTTGCAAAATCCTAGGCACAGAATTGACTATAAGGATTAATGCATTTTACAGCTCTTCCCTAATTCCCATATATACTGAGAATTCATTAGATTCAGACCTTTAAAATATTTAGTGCTCTGTATGTCAGCTGAAAAGCATTCTGAATCAGATTCATTCTTTGTGGATAAAAATCAGACATACTGTATACATCCATACTCATTTCCATAAGGAGTTTTTTTTTTGATACAATATTAATGTTAAATTGATAATCATAAATAAATACAAACAATAATACATAAGGAATGTCTACTGCAAACTGAATATATAATTTTTTTAAAAAAAGTTAATTTCCATTACTGCTGTGCCTACATTTGTGAGGACTGAAGAAAAGGTAACTGCAGAATTAAGAGTTAGGATTTGACCCTCCCCTCCCCGGAGTCTTGTTTCGAGTTCCGGTAAAGGACACATCTCCATTCCCGACAGCATTTCCAAACACCAATCTCAATTTCCCGAATAAAGGCTTCTCTTTGTACGTTACCGATTATGGATATTATTAGAAGCTGAAAGTATTGACATGTTAGTCACCAGGACAAAAGAACAGATCTCAGTCTTTATTGATGTCAATTCTTGGCTTTGTGTTGTGTGTTGATGCTTTCCGATGGAGCTGTCCCAGGTTCCTTCATTGGTCTTCATCGTGTCACGGCATCACTTAGTGGAAGAGGAGAGTTTGACAGACTGAAGTTCAGTTTTTCCTGGAGTGGGGGCTTACTGGTGAGCACATCTTTTTGGAAACGTTCTTTCTCTTCCATCTAACCCAGTTACATAAACTGAATCTGGAAAGATGAAAAACCTTTGCATTAACATCCAGCATCCCCAGAAGCGGGATTTTACTACAAGCTTGTGTTTTTTTCAAAAGTTTCCATTCCCCATATGCCCAAGATAGCCACAGTTCTGAAGTTAGAATAGAAGTTCACCAAGAAATAAGAACAGATGAGGACATTGTCCAACTATACCAGCCTTCAGAACACCTGCTTGCATTGAGTTGTTCCGTCCAACAACACCACACCCGATTTATCCACAGGACCTCGCCACCAGCAGCACGGTGACACGGATCAGCGCGGCCGCACAGCGAGCTCAAGGCCAAGTTTGCTTTGCTCCAGAGGAAGCACCCAAGGATGAACACACCACGCCGTGCACTACCAGCCTACTCTTTGCACCGTGTGTTCTTACATTATTTTAAGTTTTCACTCATTCTTGCTCCCACCCACCCCAATAACAACAAGAACACAAGAATCCCATGGCACGTCCCTACCGAAACGCAGCCCCTGCACACTTGGAGCCCAGCACCTGGCTGAGCAGTCGGCGAAGGGCATGAGCAGACCGTCAGAAGCAGTCAGGTGCGTGCTGCTAACCCTGAGCCCTCAACATCTTCCTGCTGTTTGTGTACCTGTGAACAGGGGGCAGAACCAGGCTGGTCTCCCTAGCAAGTGCTGCATGCCCTGGCTCCCGCAGTGCAGAAGGGAACTAGCAAACTATTTCCAGTGGGCTGAAGCAAAAAAACACTGCTCTGCTTGATGGGGCCCTTGAACTGCCAAGGATACTGAGATTCCCAGCCACTTCCACAATGCTTCCAACTCGACTGGTTTTTATTAGCGTTTTCTTAAACCACTTCTAGCCATAAAGCATGGATTAGAGCTTTCATTTCTACGTCACAAAACCAGCATCTCCCCAGAATAATGGACAATACCTAAGTTGTTCTACAAGAAATCCTGGAGAGAGAGCTCTGCAAAGGGGTCCTTTCCTGAGGCTCTGTGAGGACTCTGACTGGAAGGGCTGGATGCTGCAGACAGCTAGTAGGAAAGACGACAGAGAAAGGGAAAGAAAAAGAAAAAAAGGTCTCAGAATGACAGAATATGAAAGCTGAACGTGTAATGAAAGGACAAGGGGAGGTTAAGAGGCAAACCTGGTAGAAACCAACTACTAAACCAAGGTTTTGGTCACATGGAAAACAGAAAGCCTCGGCATGGTTGGAGTAATGCGGAAACGAGCCAGAGGTGTCCCTCCAGAAAGGAAACTTGAAGGGGTATTTTCCAAACAAGCAGATAACCTTGCACCCTCCCAGTTTTCTTTGAAAGAAGATACAAAACCTGACACTGCTGGGGAACGTCAGCGCCCTGCCTGCTTCCCAGGGAAAGCTGTTGAACCGTGCCCAGCAGTCACCTGGGTATCTTTCTCCTGAAGAAATAGCTCTCAACATCTTTTCCCCTTAAAGTATGAGGCACGATGGAAAGCACCTAACAGATCATTCTTAACTTGGGGCCTAAAAGGAGAACATGGGATATATTCTTGGGAAATAGGGAAGAGTTTCTCAACTGCTGCTGTTTAAGTGCAAACCAAAGACCACAAGTCCATGCCCTGACAAAAATCCCACCGGACAGCCACGTATTTAAAGCACCCCACTACCAACTCAGCCATACAAAGTGCAGAACTGACAGGTAGGGATGCTGTCTTTTCAGCAGCCACTGCTGGAAGGAGCCAATAATCCCCAAGCTGCAATGGCAGGAGTATTTGTTATTTGTTTTCTTGATTTTTTTAAGCTCTTTTTCCCTTTCTTAGCGCTTTCCCAGTTAAAAATGGTGCTTTTTAACACTATGCTTACAGAGCTTGCCTGTTTTTGCTGTTACAAATTAACAGCCAGCTTTCTCCACTTCCAACTCCACCACTTCACTCATAACCAAGTCACAAGTGACCAGCACACACCCACACTCTGTACCCAGTGCAGAATCCCCTGTATGGAGGCGTATTTCCTTCGGAGCCCCTGAGGGTCTTCACAACTACGTGTAACAGGGAACACGCTTACAGGAACTGCTTGTAGCAGTGCCTGGAGTGTAAATTTTGCCATTGCAAAATCACATTTTTCACATAATTTTTTCAGAAACCACCTAGGGAGAAGTTCTTTTAGGATCGATATGCTCTACCAGGACTGAAACCTACCTCCTTCCTGAAAGCCTGCTACCAATGTGGCACCCTGACCCACAGGTTATGAAAGAGCCATGAGACAGGATGGGAAATGCTCAAGAAGCAGTTTCAGGGTGTCAGAAGCTCTCCTTTCCAACACGGTTCTTACCTCTGGAAAGCTGCAGCTCCCACCCACCCCAACACCACTCTCCAGGATTTGAAGCAGGCTAATGATACCAATGACAAGTCTATCAGTCCTAACTCCAGCAGGGGATGCCCACTGCAACTCCATTTCATGTCACATCCTTTCTTTTCGTGATCAAATGACTTGAAGCTGCATAATAAAAATCCCGTTAAATTGGTATGAATTGGAAATTTACCAAATTATGTCCAAAGAAATGGCCCAGTTTGAAAGCAGTGTGGAAGACTGGTAGGTTTAGAGCTCTGCCATTTGTGTAACATCAGCATGGAACCAGAAATAGAGGTGCAATTTCAAGAAGTCTGTTCACATCAAATACTTACTAGATGGCCCAGCTAAATTCAGACAAGAAAGTAACTCAGAATTATTTTAACAAGACTCTAATTATTAAAAAGGAAGCCCAAAACCAGTGTAAAATATAGTCAGACAAAGTTTTCTACATGTATTGCCTCTATCTAGAATACTGCTTATAAATATAACTAAAACCAGAATGTACCACAGCAGTTTTTTAGCAAAAGCATTTAAGAACAACAGCACTGGCCATTGGTTCCTCTAGCACTAACAGGTCTAGAGCTGGATTTCCCCTCCTTACTGCCTCGTGTTCGTGCCATTTGAAATGCAAGGCTCTGTGTGGGACCAGACCCAAAGCCTCACCTCCATCACCTTCTGCTTTACTGAAGTCAAATTTCTGAAAACTCAGCACCTGCAAGTAACACACACTGTCTGAATGAAAATCCTTCCTGGTCATTTGGTAAGTGCTGAGTCAAAGGGCGTGTTTTCAACCAAATTCATTTCTGCAGGAACCAAGCATGCTGTCAGATAAGCACAATAAACATAACTCTACACACCTCACTTGTGATTAATTCCTCCTTTTCCTGTTATGACAGCCAGCTGGGATTCAACCTAGACCAAGCCCTGCAATGTCAAATGAGGCAGGAAGGCTCAACCCACCTATTTAGACCCACCTACCTGTTTATAAGTGAATTAGGCCTGCCTAATTAGGCAGGTCAAACATTTTTTCCATGAAATACATAAAACCCCAAGCAAAAGTTGCTGAACCACTTGCCTGAAGTGACAATGAATGTACAAATCTGCTTTCAGAAGTCCAAAAGAAAGTGGATTGCAAACACCATTTCTAGATGAAGAAACCTAACAGTGGCTCTTTCACAGAAAGCCTGTAAAAAAATAAATCTACCCACATAACTCTAAAATGAGAAGAGGTTGGATACTGTCCACTGGAAGCATAAAACAGCTTTTCCTGTTAAGGATCAGACTAAGGCACTGGAGAAAATTGAGGCTTTTTTTTTTTTCTGTTGAGTCTGTTCCCTCCACACTCCAGAGGCCCCAAAACACACACCCACCCACAAGTATGAGTGCTTCACCTAAATGAAGAAATACCTGCATGTTTCTGAACCTACAAAGACAAAGCTTTGATCTTACTTTATAGTAAGATCAAAATACAATTCCAATATATTACATATTTTTTAAAAATAGAATCATGAAGTACAGCGTGAACTTTAAGAAGCATGTGACTGGCAAGTAAAAACATGCAGCATTAATACCGGAGTTCCAATCTTCCAACTAAACTTGGCTCCACCTTACTACACTTATTAAATATAAGTATTTTCAATAAATTCTCAATGATCTCACTATTTTCTGAAAATAGTATGGAATTATCCAACATTTGTTCCCCCCCACGTTCTTCCCTCTTCCCCTATTTCTTGGTCCAAGTCCAGGCAATCTTCCCAGTGACAGAAGTTTGCAAAACAAACAAGAAAAGGGAAGAATTCAGGAGCAGCAAGGATAGTCTGCTACTGTCAGTGTTTAGAGTATCCCTTCATCACATCATTTATTGCAGTTTGTTAGGTAATGGATCTATACAGAACATTACATGAGAACCTAAAAAAACAGGAACACTTAGCATCTCACTTACAGGGAAATACCAGAGTGGTTTGCAGCTATTGAATATCTTTACTATACTGTAAACAAAGGAAAACCTCAGTCATGCTTCCAGAAGAACAATGGCGTTAAGACATCACCTGCTTTGTTTTTGTAAAACAAACTTGATGCCATCACCCTGGACAGAAGACTCAATCCTCACATGAACTAACATGCTTGTGCAATGCATTTGTCCAACACGAGATACTGAAATACCTTTAAAGAAACTGACCCAGCTATAATTTGTTCCTTTTGAGTTTGGAATTTTGAATATACACACCTGTGCTCCTGGTACAGGGCCGAAAGGGTTTGGTGGTCTCATGACGGGCTGACTATATATTAAAGTTGGCTGTGTCATTACTGGAATACCTCCCATCTGTGATGGCTGAAAAAAAATCAGGACAATATTAAGTCATACGTAGCATTAACATATTTCAACTAATTAAGAAGAGAAAGGAAGATGGTAAGTGCATGAAAAGCCTTGGTCATATTTGATATGTGCAGTCATATAAAACATTTCTACATTATTCCACAAATACAGGTTACTAGTAAGAAACAGCATTGTTAAGGAATATTCACAGTAACAACAAAGCCCATTTAATCTCTTGCTGCACAGGTCTGAAACACTGAAATACTTGTTTAAACACAGCATTTGTGCTGCTTGTCTTGCCCCTAAAGCTGAAGTCTGACAACACTTCCTAGTACATGCCTCCAAAAGTGTAAGAGTGATTTTACAGAGCTGGTGGAGTTCAGGAAAAATTAAAAACTGAGATCTATGCATAAAGTTAACAGTAAGTCATTTTGTAATCAAAGTCTAAAGTGTTCCGAGAGTCTGGCTGAGTCAAATTAAGAATTTAACCTATAATAATGGTTTTAGGAGCATATTAATGCTCTTAAGAAAAACTAAAGACTAGCTTGTAAAACAGGTCAACATTTATGAGATTTCTCACAGTAAATGTCTTGAGTCAAGCATGAATGAGCCCGAGTGACTTTTGGGATGTGTCCTAAGGCCGATCAGTCATTCTGTAACAGCCCATCTCATCCATCTGCTCAGATGTTGCATGTTTTTAAATAAGTAACAGCAACTCAGAACAACAGAGCTACGACTACTATTAATTCTAGTTGCCATTTCCTACTGGCATTTAAAGCTGCTTTATGCAAGATTACTTTCTAAAGATGATACCTTCCCCAGCTGCTCAATCAGAATCACCAAGAAAATGCTTCTTGTACCTGCAGTGCGAGCTTGTGTTGACCAAGTTTGAAGGGGATGGGTAATGGAGAACACAAGACCCTCCAGAACACCATTTGTCACATTGGCTGTTTACTTACTGAAGGCATAGGAATTATAAATCATGAATCAAATTTGAATATATGATGAAGCATTACAGCTTTTTCTATTGTACAAATCAGGGAGCCACTGAGCAAAATAATTGTTCCAGGAAAACTCCCTCAGAACTGTGCTATATCAGTACAAGCACACTAATAAAGAAGAGTTAAAGCACATCATTTCAGAAGTGTTCTTCATTCCAACTTGAAAATAACACTGAACAACTTTGCAGAGCAACAAGCAGCGAAGTCAGGTCTGTATCAAAAGACTTGTGGTACACAGCAGCAAGAGCTGCAATTCTCAAGCAACACCATGACACAGTGCCACAACCTCACAGGTTTATAGCATCATCCATACAGATACCTTTTGCTGAGGTTGGGAGCACGGACCTGGGGATGGTTTCAGTTCAGTAATAAAACACTCCTGTTGCGAGTGTGGCTATACTTACATGATATATCTATTCCTACACCAACAGAGCCCAACAAGAACACAGTGTCTTAATTTAAACAAAAAACAACCAAGTAAAGTAAGAAAGGCCTGAATTTCATGTAAAAAGACACTATGCTCACGCAGAAAACCAGGTTTTTAATGATCTGGTGAAGAATAAGGGGCTGAAATTCAGTCTTCAGGGAAGTAGTTCACAAAAAAATCACCGCTACTGCAATAAGCTGTTAAACTGCAATAAGCAATGAAATCCTAACAGAGTGCCTGACTTCTGCTGGAGTTACAGCAGCTGTACTTACCATCCCATAGCCCATCATTCCTGTCGGTGTTGTGGCAGGGTATGCCATGACGGGTGGTGCCTGAAGGGACAAACAGGAGTGAAATTAGAGGAGGAGCCCAGCTGCACGCTGCTAATGCTGCAGCGCTTGGCATGTCATGAATATAGCAAAGAGCAATTGTGCACTTATTAGAAGTTGCAGTCTTGCGTTAAAATGTACCCAAACTATTGGAGATAGAGTATCTAAGCTAAAGCTTCTAGATGACCTTGATAATTTTATAATTAAATATTTGCTTTCGAACTGTTTGAATTCTGGCTGACTAAACTGCAAGCTACCATTCTCCTGGCTTTCTTCGTTTTCTCTTTAAAGAACAAAGTATGATAAACAGAAATTTTAGAGGGAAGATTCAGAATTTTTTTTTGAATCCCATGAAGTAAACGTTTATATTTCAAAATCAGAAGTAACAGTGCACAGAGGATCGTAAGAGAGAATTTTAAGGATCAAAAGGCCAAATTCCCATTGCTTTTGCAGACATTACAGGAATTCTCCTCTTTTTAGCCAAGGGATTTTCCTACCATGTTCCAGTATAAATTCAATTTTAACATCTAAGGATTGGGATGGTAACTTAACTGGCTTTTCTTGTCTCTTGCTCAGTCTCGAAGTAAATCTAGGCAACAGGGTGATTAGTTCTAAAGCTACAGTGGGATCATTCACTAAAGCAGACAGAACTCCAAAAATAATTTGATTTACGTCTATGTAGAAGATGTGAGTCTGCACCTTACATTCCCTCTCACTCACCCACTTAGTGCACTCGATTTGAATAGGTTAAAAATCCCCTTAATACTTTATAGATGTGCTTATATTACCCGTAACCCACTCGTAACTTTTGTGAAGTTACAAGAATGCTGTCAACAGGAAAAAATTGGGATGAAGCTACTGTTTATAAACAACTTGGCAACATATACAGAAAAACAGCTGACAACTCTTAGAAAGTAGAAAAATATTTTAAAGACAGCTCTTCATATCAGAACCACTTTGTTTTTTCAGTTTCATGGGCCACTTTTGAAATTAGTATAAACTCTTACAAGGACTAAAAATGTTTTGTTGTTTTTCTGGACTACAAATTGTGCTTATAAGTATTCAGATAGCTTGCTGTCTAACCTCTCCACCTCCTGTCAGCTTCTCTTAAGAAAAAGTTTAATTTCCGTGTCCTGTGCTGTGGGGAGTACTGTTCATGATGAGACAAAGACCATACACATCTCAGTGCACAGGAGATTGTTAATACAGAAAAAAGGGAATCAGCAAAATATCCATAATTCTGCACTAATTACAGCAGACAAGCGGTAACCTAACAAATAAGGCATCAGCAATGCTGCTTCTGGAGTCAGTTCTGAAGTATCAGCTGCCTGCTCACGTACAGTGGCTGGTGTCACTCGCATTTCAATCGTCACCAGGACAGATTTCCCCAATCAAGAATCATCTACACTGCCTACTACCCAGGTACTCCACACAGCAGGAAAGGCTGCCCTGAAGGGTTTTGTTTGCCTGTTTTTTTGTTTGTTTTATTGCTTCCTTTTTTTTTTTTTTTTTTTTTTTTTTTGCTTACGCACTTACAAACATGCTGACTAAATTTGTTTTGTGAGTGCTCAAGTATAGACCTACCACCTTTTATTAGTTACCCTGCAATGAAAACAGGATACAGGGAAAGACCAATATTTACATTAAAAAACCTCTGAAAGGAAAAGAAACTGCATTCCTCAGACAGCAAGCACAGGTTACTGCTTGCCCACTGTAAACTGTCAGCGTGGATGTTCTTTTTTTATAGGAGCATTGATGGCATATTGGTCTCTCCCCACTAAAAAAAAATTCAAGATCTACCATAAACGTGGATAAAGTGCCAAGTATAACAGAAGCCCGTGAGATTTCATGCAGTTATTCAAACACAAACACCTTATCTTCATTCAAAAGTCACCAAGTGCATTAAAGGCAGCACAGACACACACCCCAGCTCTCTGGCAGCAAATGGTACAGTTTAAAGCAAGGAAAAAAATCTCGGTACTTCCCATGCCATCATTCGAGTCAAGAGCCTGCAGAACACCTATGAAGTTTGTGTATGCTAGGAGAAGCTCAATTTTTTGGCACACCAAGGATTTTAAAATGAGAAATGTGTAAATAGCAAGAAGGTTATGAGATTCTGCAACAGCAGTGGTTAATATCAGCATGCCAGTTGATTGCAAAAAGGCTGTGGGTTGTTTCACTTACGTATTGTGGAAAATGCATGCCATTCTGTATTTCCCAGGGAGAACAATTACATAATGCAATAACACTGGATTAGAAGCAAATACTTACACAACGGAATATACACAGATAGCATTTTAGTTCACAAATACATTAAATGTCTACCCCAACACATTCTTGTAATTCAAGTCATTTAATGAGACAACGTACATCTGTGATACTGTCACCAGTAGGTTCGTCACTAGTTTGCATAGTCCATTTATTTGATATATGCCTTTTTTCTGAAGGCAAGAAAGCCTTATTTTCAAAAGCATATTTATTTAGCAAGCAGCAGCAACTCCACAATAAATAGACCAGCACTGGAAGACAAACTTTCTTCTAGATTATTTCTAGTTTCCTCTTTTTTTTTTTTTTTAATGTTAACAGAACAGTTTCACAGGATAAGTGTCTCAAAAGTGTCTCTAAGGAATAAAAGCCGTTAAGTTTAATGACTTATCACAAGAAGATGTACACACAGGACACAAGTTATTCAACAGATCCAAGCACACACGTAAACTTAAACCACCAGTCGTTAAAGCAGGTGAGGAGTCCCAGTTTCTTCAATCCCTACAGTAAGGCCCACAAATATTTCTGTCTACGTGACTGAGCTGGAAATGGGCACCCACTAGGGAAGATCTGGTGGATCCAGAGAGAGACTCTTTCCTAATCCACGATGTTTTATTATTATCCTGTGGCTTCAACCTCCCCCAGTCAGTTACAGCTGCAATAAATCCTCAGGGACTTTTTGCTACCTGTTCTGTCAGTTCTCCAGGTCATTCGTGAAGGGTGAGTAGGATTCACATACAAAAATGTTCATTAGCATATAAACTTGGTTTTGGACACATTAGTCAAGAAACCTTGCCCTACACGCTATCCAACCCCCTTGCCAACACTACATGCTACAATAAACACTAAAAAATAGACGTCACCAAAACTGACATGCATTAAAAACGATTGCACACATCAGGGCAGGAAAGCACTAGTTACATACATTGAGAAAGCTATAGCCTGCGTTGCTGCACAGACACCTGTGCAAGTACCCCAGGATTAATCTTCCAGCCTATTCTCACTCCCAGAGCACGCTACATGTTGTAACATTAGACATGCTTGACGTATGGATGCACCTAAGAACACACTTTCCACACTTCTACTTACCCAGACTGTAAAGTGCCCTCCCACATCACCTCAATTCACAGCTTTATGTCAGTTTAGTGAAACACGAAGCCACGAGACAGACTGGTCAAATACTAATTAATGATGAACTTGCATGTCACACTGCAACTCATTTACTAGAACTGCACAGCTGACAAAAACAAAATCCAAAACACACACCTCAAACTGACTTCTTCAATTTTCTACTGCAACTACAGGTCACTTCCAAATTTCAGTTATTTATCAGTCCACATACCTAATTACACAGAACTCTATTTTAAAATGAGCGTTTGCTTACCAACGTCGGAGCGTTCCACGCAGTTGTAGGTGCAATCTTGGGTTGCCAGTTGGAACCACCTGTTAGTTTCTTTTCACCTGGCTGAGTCCAGTTTACATCACTTCAAATAAATTTGTAAATGGTTAGAAAACAATGGATTTGCTTACAGAATTTCCTCAGGCAAGTACCATTTCCTCTTTGAAATGTGACTTTCATTCAGCAAAGGAGTTGAAGAAAGGTCTCACAACAACTTGCTTTTGGTAGGCAAAGCAAAGTAAGGTGTCTAGCTTGAGCCACTTCAGCTTTATCTAAGCTCAGTCAAGTTCCCTTGTTGACACCTTGCCTGATATTATCACTGCCATTACTACTCCACCTACAATCACCTTCAACCAGCTTTCAACAATTCATTGCATCTCATATGAGAAATGCAGCCCTATCATCCCAAGCATGCTCTGAAGGTTAACACAATATTGTTATAGAAAGATTTGAACCTGTACTTCCATAAAATATCGCTACCAAGAAAATCAAAATGTTCAACTTTTGATTAGGCATACTCACTTTTTAGCAGTTCCATTTCCAATGCCCAAATCTGTCACAAAGTAGGAAAAAAACACTACTGAAATTCCATTCACTTAGAAGAATTAAATAAGCATTTATATGCAAGTCATTCAATACTTACTGCCTACAAGGTTGGCTAAAGATGAATCCAGATCATCTGATACTAACTTGTTCGGTGGTACTTTGGCAACTGGAAGACTCTGGTTTTGGGAGGCCACTGTTGGTTTTAGGAGACCACCTAATTCATCAAAGCCTATGAATGATAAGCAAAATAAGCAATTTGAGTCACAGGCCTCCTGTGAACGTTCAGTTAAGTAGACAGCAAGTTCAACACAAAAGCTAAAATACAAACTTTAACCTAGTGATACTACAAAGTATAAGAAGTAGAAGACTACTATGCCTATGGACAAAGGAGATATTTAGTACAGGAAGGAGATTTTACTCTACTAGTTTTACTTATGTGACATCTATTTTACATGAAATGGATTCACAATGACTAAAGCAATGGAAATGTAAAACAAAATTAAGAATATCTAAAAGATTACAATCTTATCAAAATATGTATTTTTGTTTTTAAGCAGATCACTGGTTTGGCCAAAACTAATCCAATACCAAAAGAATCCAATGTCAAAAGACCAGAAAGTATTTACTTTCCAGATGCTCAAAAGAACATATGATTACAATCCAAATTAACTGTTTTGATTATTTTCAGGAAATGATCATAGAAGATAAATCATCTCCACATCCAAATATAATACATCAGTAAATAAGTGTTAAGAAATGTGTTGCACGAAAAGAAGCAACATTAACTCTACTTCTTATGACTGTGGTCTCCAAGTGCAATCTTACGTTGACAACACAAATGAAAAAGGCTGTTCACTGTGTGAAGTTTTAATGCACAAAAGCTTTAAGTGCAGGAAATAAATGTAAACATTTCATCAGAATGCATGCAGAAATAGCATGTAAGGAACAAGTTTTTTGATCGTCCAAGAAAGAGCTGGATGAAAAATGCTGTTATTGACCTTTTAAAGCCCGCTTTTTTTTTTTTTTCAGCTGGAACATTGTCACAGCAGTATGAGTAAAAACAGATTAAGAGATTTATACTTCACCAATAAATAAAATGTTAAAGGACATATGCCATCTATTTTAGTACATGTCTTACCACCAGAATCTAGGACAACATTAGAAGATTTGTTTCCAAACACAGACTCAAAGTCAACATTAAGGCCAGCTGATGGCTGTGGTTGAGCAACAGGGGACGGAGTGAACCCTGTGGGGAAAAAGAAGGAAGTTTAATGTTTTTGTGAAGTATATTTCCCATAAATTTACCTTCTTATGCAAGATAAGCCAAACAAAGACGTAGATTATTTAAGTACTGCAGAAAGATTAGGAATACCTCAAATACCCAGATTATACCCTGACATCAAGAAGCATATAGGGAAAGAGCTAAAAGCAGTTTAAAGATATTCCTAAAAAAAAAAAAAAAAGCTTCTCTCAAAATATAGGGCACATAGGCCATGGCAGACCTTCGCCCCATTGCTAAATCTCTGCCCTATTTGTAACATCTTTCCTTTTTTACAAACTACTTACAATAGATGTATTAAGAAATAATCATTGTGCTTTTGCAGGCAATGCAAGTGGCTGGATACAGAATCTGTTTCAAAATCAGCTGCCTGCAGAATGCTCTCTTCATCTTTTGTGTTAGTTGAGCTCCTCTCAGATACAACCAGAGCAAAATCCATACTATCCCAAGATGCCTGACTTGTAACCTCTCAGTTAGAGGCTCCTAATACTAACATTTTTATAACGCTTGCTTTGTTATATTTGAGAACACGTTAATTACTTCATTTGTCTCCTCTCGTGTACCTGTAAAGCAGATACAGTTTGCTTGTTAAGTGTTCTCCAAATACATATATTTTTTTCAATGCTTAGAAAGTTTATCACAGCACAAAGTATTGAGATTTTGGGGCAGTATTACATAAAGTTGATGGCTCAATAATATGAAAGTGAGTGCTGAGCTGTTTCTAAACTCACATTTCTGATGTTACATATACCACACATGCAAGCCCGTGCATACATGTGTGCCTCTACATCTCGACATTCAGGCAGTTACAGAAGTAGTTATTCCTTTTGTGTGAGAAGCACCAAGGGATGCAATGCCAGCGTGAAAACCAACTTTTCTGTTAGAGAACAGAAAATTTGATGATACAGAGAAATAAAAGGAAAGGGTGACAAATAATTTAGTAATAAAACATCTCCATGAACTGATGTGTCAGATTTCATGTTGTTTGCTGTGACAGCTCATTTCAATCTTACTGTTCTCCTGAAATAAGTGAGCTTTCACCTAACTATTAGTAACTATGTGGTGCTATCCTTGTACAGAAACTTCACAGACTAGACTGATTTGGATCACCTTTTCTTCTTATTTGTTTTAAAGGAACATACAAGTCAAAGGCATCCACTGCTAAGAAATTATACAGCTTATATTAAAAACAAACCAAAGGAAAAGTTTGACCAGCATACAGCAACACAAGGGCAGCAGTAATGTGGGAGAGGATAGAGGGTAAATAACAAACCAAAATGAGTATCTTTGTGACAAGTATACCGTCAGGTTGTAACAAGCCATTTCAGAGACTCTGAACTGCAGATAGGAATTCCTTTGATGGGATGTCCTGCAACTCTTAAAATCGTGCCTGTACCAATAAAAAATGTGACTTCAAATAGCTCTGATTTTTCTTTAAGAAAATGGGCTTAGCTGGTACAAGCTAAACCTCCTGCTCTCACGTTTTAGGATGTTTCAAGCTACGTAAAGCTAAGCAAGAAGACAAAACGTTACATGGGACTCCTTTGAGTCAGGCTCTGAGAAGATCTAATCCTACTCTTGGTAGGAACCATCAGTCCAGGGCACGTTGTCTAACCTACACACTGGGAAAGGTACAAAGGCCAGACAGAGCTCCTTTAAGAGAGTAAAACAAGACTTGACAGGAACTAATTATTCTATTTTTTGGATATGGAACAAAGGAAACAGTGACATGGAGGATTTAACCTTTCATTAAATGACTCCAGTTGGTTTCTATTTAAAGACAGTAAAACAAAACGTAACTTTATGTGCTTAAGAATTAACTCTCCCACAAAACATTCACTGAAGGTATTCCTAAACCTGGCATTGCAGCAATGTGAACACTCTTTCTGCCTGGTTTAGATGGATTATCTGTCAAAGTCCACAGCCTGGTTAACAACTGTCAGCAAGGTATTCCTGAAATAGCATCAGTGCCAAGTCACTATGCTGACACTACACAGCTGCCCAAGTGATTAGACCGTAATTTAATGCAGCAAAGACCTCTTGCATGTTTTGTTGCAAACCTTTGTTCTAGTTTAGTGCACTGCTTATGAGCAGGATATCAACCGAAGTGGCAGAAGCAGCAACATCCCAGTCTCTTTGTCTTCAAAACAGTGAGGCTGAGTTAGATGAGAAGGTATTTAAAATGTGGAAGCCTTTCATGTGGTGTGCGACACCATGGGAACTACAGGAAATCCTGAAATGGGGAGATACTCATTTCTCATACTAAATACTTAGCACGAGCTGAAAATAGATAAATCACTTGTGACAACACATCTAGCATAAGCACTACTACATGAATCAAAGTTGGAGGCAAAGTAATAACACACTTCTGTAGCCAATGATATACCTACTAGCTCTAGGCACACAACACATTCACATTTCCGTGCTCGTGGTAAGGCTGAATCCCATTACCTACCTCCAAATAGACCAGCTACAGAAGAAGGCTCATTGCGGAAATGAGAAGCATTAGGGTAAGCTTGAGGACCACAAAAAGAGTCTGATAAGGCATGGCACACAAAAGAGAGAAAGCCAGGAAAGGAGAAGAAGGAGAGTTACAGAAAGAGAACCAAGATATACTCAATTTGCTATTCAGAAGTTTAATTTCAGGTTAGCCTATAAACCCACATATAATCTAATAACATAGAAATAACACAATGAAATTAATACACACAAGACATACAAGAAACAAGTTTTCATTGTCTATAATACTAAAGGGAAGAACTGTTTCAACACCACAGCTATGTTAGGATAAACACATTTTTCTTTTCTTTTCAAGCAAATGCCATGTTTTACACCCTTGGGAAAAAAAACAAGTGTAAAAGCTTCAAGGCATTTTTTTAATATACCTGACGTATAATGATACAGCCCAACAGTGGATTCATATTTGGTTGCCACAAAGGGATTTAGTTCAGTAAATGGATTGTAATGATCTAAAGAATCAGAAAGAATTATTTTAAATCCACGTTCACATTAATGTAGCACCTTGCCTGTGCTACCACTAAAGCTGCATCTACATTTCACTGAGCAATCTGCCAGGAAGTCACACTTTGGATCGAGACATGACTTTACAGAATGAGATGCAGGAAGGGAAAGCAGGGTCACAAGGCCATCCATCTCCGGTGACTTCAGGGCTGGAGTGTGATGAATGTGACACCAAACCATCCCCAAGGCCCACCCAGCTGCTCGCTGACAGCCCTGCACTGACACAGCTTTTTGTATTGCTGCAGAACAAATGCACAGGATGTGGTGGAATAACATCCCTAGTGAAAAAGGTGTATTTCAAACAGTCATTCTCCATCCGCCTGCAGCCATACACATTGTCTTGGAAGCATGGGAAAGAGAGATTAGAGAAAGACCAGGTTATTATGCAGGAGTAACAGCTTGAAGTATTTGTAAGCTCCTGCCTTAGCCAGCTAATCTGCCCTGGGAATTCTGGACAGGAGTTTCACAGCACAAGTTCTGCTCTGGAGACTTGCTTCTCTTTCTCTCCCCCCATCAAGAAAAGACAAGACAGAAAACTAGTCAAAATATAGGTGGTATGCCTATCTCTGAAGCGATCCTTTGTTTTATCCCTGTTAACAAATGTCAGAGCTACCAAATCTCTCTTATAAGGCAGTCGGGATTCTTCTGAGATCTATTCTAGTGGGGTTCAACCTGCAAAAAGAAAGCCCTGTTGGTTCGGTAAGGCTGTCTTTAAACCAAACTTTGCTTAGGAACAGAACTAACATATAATTAACTGATTTTTACTAAGAAAGCTAAAATTCGAAACGTAATCAATTAGTAAGTACCTGCACCAACAGAAATGGCAGAGGGATTTCTAGTATGACAGCACATTGAATCACCTCTGAACTAAGTTATTCATAGCTTTTAAAAGGTGAGCTCTTAGTCAATTGCCTGGTAGGTAGAGTTTGAGCACAGTATGTACCGAAATGCCCACGGCTTTATCAGTTTTGTTAATGCCAACACAACTGGGGAAAAAACACAGGAGCTTACTTTTTTTTTCAGGGATATTTATAAAGAATATTTCAACATGAGGAACAGAAAGTAGCATTTCCTTTCAATTCTTAGACATATAATTTTACCTTAAAATTCCCAAGCACAAAAAACTGGGTTGAAAGGTACTGAAATGCAACTGCTTTAACTGTAAGTAAGTTTCTTTACATCAAAAAGAAAACCACTTAGGCAGTTAAGCAAGGATACTAACGCTATTTTCATGGCATGGCTATAAAATCAAGTTCTAACATAGCACAAAAGCCCCAAATGACCAGCTTCCAGTTCCTCTAAAGCCCCACAAATATACTTTAGAAACCAGAATACTATTAAAATTTTAGGAAACAGGTAATTAGTTTAAAACGGTACTTTACCAACAAACATTTCATGTGTGGGTGTCCTACTGGTGAAAGTAGAAACATCAGAAGACACAGACAGATGAGCAGCATCGTTAGTTTTTGTAAGGAAAGGATTTAGGTTTGGAATGGCATCATCAACATTATCAACAGTAGCAGAAAAAGGATCTGTCCAATTCCAGAGAGCAAGAGAAAGAAGAAAAGGGAGATGGATTTAGTTATATGTTACTTCCTAGGGATAGGAGAGTAAGAATTCAGAGTAGTCCAGGAAGTATAGTCTTCTCCTGGACATCTCTAAATTTGGGATGACCTAACTAGTATTACCTAATTTTCAAGTTGTCCAGAGCTATCTACTCCCTGCTTGAGAGAAAGACTACAGGTATTAGCCACTCATGTAATTTTAAAATGAATGAATACCATCTTGGTCTTATACCGTGTGCTTCTTCCATAGTTTTATATGGAGAATTAGTACGTTACTTCTCTTTAAACACAACCAGCTTTTGCCTGCCTCAGACATGCCCTCCTGATGCTTCCAAAAAATTCTCCAGAGCAGTGACTGCCTCCTACCACAACAGAGCCCAGATGGGAAGAAAGGAGTCAATTCTACGGCTGGATTCAACAAAATAAATAAAGAACGTCTCCCAGACCCCAACACTGGAGCTGTTAACCTGCACTTTTGCATCTCCTGATCTTTAAACTTTGTTTATGGATTTCTTGTTACTGGGCATCATGTAATTCTCGAGAGCTTTACCTGCACTGAGGTAGGCACACGGGGCAGAAGCCTATTCCTTACTGCCAACAGCCATTAGCTGCGAGCAACCAAAAACCTGCTCTGCTTCAAGGGACAACAGCCAGGAGCAGTGTCAAAGAGACAGCTCCTTACTAAAAACCAACAGACAGCAGTGGGAATAAGGGAAATATAGATCCGTGTGAGTGACTTCCTAGACACAGAAGGGTTTTGAGGTTTCTTCAGGATGCATACAGCATTCCAGGATCCAGCATATAAAAAGAAAAGGGAACACAGCTAGAATGAAATAACTTACTGGCAAAAAGAAGTGAGGCTTAGCTGTCTGGCTTCAAAGTACACGAATCCTTGGTGGAAAACTCAAGAACTCCCTGGTGAGATCAGCAAGAACTGCATCTAGCCCTGTGTATGACTGTTTTATCACATTACCTAGAACTGCAGCTTGCTCTTCTAGACAAAATCACATACAGAAATGTTGGAGTAATAGTTGTAAGAGATTTCTTGAGTGATTCACTGTTTTGGCACATTTTTCTTTTAAACCTAGTTAGACTACAGCTTACCCACAACTCTTGCAAATGCTACAGTGATGTGGGCAGCAGCTTTAAGCTAAGTTATTTTCTCTGCCCAAATCTGACCTTCACGATTCTTAACAATAAATCCTAAATAGCCTGGTATCATGTAGCTTTCAGTCATGTAGGTGCTAAAGAAAATGAAGTCTTTGAATCATTGAATTATTTTTTGCAGGCTTAATACACACTTTCATTTTCTGTAAGCTTGACAACTTAGTAAGACTTGACTTCTCTCCTGGAGTGCCTGGCTACATCACAAGAACAAGCACCTTCAAAGGCCTTTTTATAAATCATTGTTATCAAAAACACAGTGCCCAACAGTGAGTAAAGGATAAGCACCATAAGCTAATATTGTATTTGTTATATACACCAACAATACAAAGCCTTCAAATGTCTTACACCTGTTTTAGACAACCATATTACCACCTAAAGTACTTGTGGATGTGCCAGTCACCTGAAACTGCAGCCTTGCTTGCAGATACTTATAACTGCTGTCTGTTATGAATGCTATTTCGGAATGTGCAGAACAAACAGATCTGACAATAAAACAGATGAGATTATTCTGTAATCAATGCCTGCTTGCTTGTTCTGTTGCTGCTTCACATTGTTCTGATTCTATTGTTTCTCCTTGCAACTGGAAAAATTCCCATTAGATAGAGCAAACTGATTATTTCCACACTGATACATTTGTTGTGCTTCTTAAATTTAGGTACAAATTGGTAACTGGCAAGTATACCAGAACAAATACTGCTGGAGTGGTCTCTGGACAATCCCAATAAACATCTTTGATAAAAACTTCCTTTACTCTTTTTAGCTTTTTTTTTTAAAATATTGGTTTACAATATTTGTTTGTATCTGCTATCCACTGAAATTAAACATATACTAAATAGGGAAACTGTTAAATACCACCTTCTGTTCCCAAGTGCCAAGACTGCATAAAAACTCGTGTTTTGGCTAGGAAGACCACGCAATGCAATTTTATATTATCAGGATTTTGTCAGAAATGTAACCTGGTTTTAGACTCTCTGCTGGTCTGTCTCATTCTAGCTCTAGCTGGCGTGTTCAAGTCTCAAAACCTGCCAATGCTGTGACACAGGTGACAAAGGTAATTGAAAATTAATTAGGTTGGGGTAATTCACATCCCAGCATATTCAAATTAAAAAAAAAAATTGCTGTCTCTCCTGACAGCAACACCTAAACATTTCTAGAGCCTAATTTCATCCTTGAATACACATGGCATCTGCTTGTGTCAAGGGAACCGCTCTGCGCCTTCAGGCTATCTGAAGGCATTAGTGATTCAAGAACATTTAAAAAAAAAAAAAAAAAGTAATCTAAATTTGGCCAACTTCTGTCTTTAAGTTATCTGTCAAGAAGTATCTTACCTGACATTAAGAATGACAAAGGTTTTCCAGGGGTATCTCTCACAATTTGAAAAAAATAAAACTGAAAACATGCGATTCAGAACCTATTCTTTGGGAGTTTTTAACCTTGTTATTAGCTTTAACATTTTTTCAGGACGACAATGAAAGGCAGCAACCCAAATATAATGCCTCTGTAACAGTTTATCTTTTTATTACAAATCTAAGAGTTGCTGCATGGAAGTCACAATCTTTACCTGACTCTTGTCCATCTGCATCTGGTTCCATACTCTTCTCAAAGTCACCACATACACCAAATACAAACATCATCATGTCAGAAAATTACCTAAGGGAGGGATGCTGTGCAGTGGTTAGAGCACAGGACTGGAAATAGCTCAGGTCCCATTCTTGGCTCTGCCACTGACTGGCCGTATGACTTCAGGCAAGTCAGTTAATTGCTCAGATTTCCCCATCTGTAAAACGTGGAAAGCACTTCTTATCTACCTCACCTATGTGAAGTGAGTGTTCATGTCTGTAAAGCCACATAGATTCATTTTCTTTTAATGAAAGCTAACAAAAAAACCCTGGTGATTTCAGAGCTTTGACCTAAAACTTCAGCAGAACATCTGTAATTTAATCTTCTAAGTATTTAGAAATGTGCCATTAGTAAGCAGATTATCCATGACTATTACTGAAGACCTTACCAGGAGTAAGGCACAACATTAAACAAACAGACTTCCAGGCTCAATTTCAGGTTATTAATACCAAAAATAATAAATATAATAATAAAAAAAAACTAGATTGTGAATGACATTCATGAGGAAGGTAACTTCCTTGTCTAATTCCCACCCCTGAGATAATTAGGACAAGCTGAAACAGAAAGTACTACCAAAAGCAAACAAGATGAGCCAAAACATTTCTCTCCATTTCTAAACTTTAAGCCTAATAAGCATTGAAATTTGTAGGCATAGCTTGATATGCTCCCCACCGCATCTTTCTCAAAAGATGCTCTGCTCAGCCAAACTGAAGGACAAGTAAGCTGTGAGGTTTTTTTAAGCTAGCACATATATTACTAGTGCTTCCATCACCCAAAACTGTGTGTTATTTCCCTACAGATGAATACAAAAAGATACAAGACACAAAGCACACAACAGAAGTAAACAGGAAAGTAGAATACATATGCTGTTTGTTACGAAAATAAGTTAGTTAACTGGAAAGATGTTTCGGAAAAGCTATAGCTCAAATAGAAATTGTGATGTAAAGTTTCAGAATAGTATTTTCCAATGCCTATAAAGCTTTTTGACGTAGCACCTCCTACTTTTTTTTTCCACACCATAAAAGAAATTTGTTACAAATCAGATGCTTGTTAAAATGCTTATCTGGAAATAGCCACAGAATAAAATAGTAAGCTATGGAACTAAGTGTCATTTATATAGAAAGCTAAAAAGAAACATTCTGTAAGAGATTTTTAATCCTCCACCAGTATAACCAACAACACAAGCCACCAGCATGTGTTACCTACACAAGAAGTATTCTGTAACATTGAAAAGCAGAAAAGAGAAGAACGGCAACAGCTTTGACCATAACCTTTAAGATTAACTGATCTTGAAGTACCACTCATGATGTACTGGAACACTCCTGCCCTGCGTCCCTGGTTTAAGGGCATGCCTAAATCAGTAATATCATCTAACTTCCCAGTCAGTCCGTCATAGTAATGGGGCAGAATAACAATGTGCATATTCTGAAATAAATTGAAGAGGTTCCCTTCCACAATTTAGCTCTTCAGTTAAAAAAAAAAAGCTTCGGCTGGATCTCTTTCTTTGATTTAGCCACAGTTAATTTGCTTTTGTAGTTAAATACAAGTTTTCTGCTGCATTTCAAAGAGGTGCTTTGTTTTGTTTTCAAAAACTAGCTTTGGACTGTCTTGCTCTTTAGACACATTTGTCTCACAATTGCCTCATCTAAATTTTTCTGTTATCACTTGTAAAACTGATTTTAACTTCACACCATTTAAAACTTATTTGAAAACTTGCATATTCGAGTTCAGTACATGATACGGTTCAGTATCTGGCACGCATCTTCACAGAAATGACTTCTCACAGCTAAGCTTCTGTAGCTTGCTATGTGACCCTTGAAGACAGCAGTTATAAGACTGACTCAGCTGGAACTAAAGGAACATTTTTATTAACAACTCTTATGTCAAGACTGCTTGTGATCACCACATGCTCCTATATTACTTTAATCTGTACCTGGATCTGACTTTTCCCCTGCTCCTTTAATCCATTTCTAGCTTGTCTTTGCAAGTTCTCTTCACAAGTTTTTCCTGAAGAAACAGCCCACAGACTAGGGAAACATTTCACAGGAATCTTGCCACAGCAATTAGAACCTTAATCTGAGTCAGGATTCTTACCTCCCCAGGTACTTCCTACTTGCGGAGCAGCAGATATTGGATGTACAGATGGATGAAACGTTGGCTGCAAATCAAGCAGATCATTTGGCAGTTTTGAAGTGCTACAACGACAAATTAATACAACTGTTTGAACTGCACACCATGGTTTTCAATACAAGGCAAACACTAATCATTGCCAACAGTAAAGAAAGCTTTGTTACAAATTGGCTGTTACAACACCGATGCAACAAAGCCATAATCATAAAGCCTGCTGTATTTCATGTTTTCAGTTTTGCAGAAAAGTGTTAATATAGTAAGCAAGTTCTGTTATATCAAATGACTTTTGCCATAGCCAAGACAAAAATAAACAGCTTTTCCATCTTCCTTGCAGTCTAACACCATGGCTAAAACTCTTAAATTCAGTAATCTTCAGCAAAATAAGCTCGTGAAAACCCCACAGTGTGAGATCAGCCTGATGGAACTTACTTTAATGGGTTACACCATCAAAACGTTACACCTGAAACTCCACAATCTATCAGATCTATCTGCTCAGATCTAAACCAAACTGAGATCCAAGAACATCCTACAGAAATGAAAAGTGAAGTCTAAAATACAACTGTTGCAATGACTTCAAGAGTAAACAGGCACAATAAAAGGCATCCTCCAGCAAAGAGTTAATTTCTAAATTAAATTCCTCCTAAAAAAAATGGAGCACTGGTGTTCACCTGGGACTTTTCAGCATGTGAGATGATCCAACATCTGCACACTTGGCTATGGACTGCAGCAGAGTAACTGTGGCGTTCAAGGTTCTTTTGAAATGAGACAGGCAGAGTTTAAGGGTAGAAGGGGCATCCTAGACCTTCATCTCTTCCTGCTGACCCAATTCCTTGTGTCATTCTTACTATTTCACTTCAACAGTGATCAAAATCACATTTTGCCACCACTGTCTCTATTAAAAAGTAGCATGGGCTGGCACAGCACTGTTAAGTGAGCATGAGAGTCAAAGTCATTTTCAAGTAAAGCTTGTTCAGGTCATCAATTCAATGGAAACATTCCATCTAATAGCAAGCAACTGAACTTACAATCCAACAAACCCACTTCATGGCAGCTTCTGTTGTAAAATCTGTTCTTTGCTCATCAGTCATACTGCCAGCAACTGAATTTAGAAATATGAAGCATGTCTAGCCAGATATTTCTATATTTCAGACCTTGTAAGAAGGAAAATCAGGCACTCAAAGTTCCTATTTCAAAGCATGCTGCCATTTCAAATAGTTTGGCCTCGAAAAAGTAATTTAAAAAAAAAAAAATCAAGGAAACCTTTCAGTTACGAACACTGACAGATTCTCAAGCTCCTTATACATGATTCAGCTATTTGCTACATATGTGGTGTCAAGTAACTTCCTACAATAGCTTTCTAGTGGGACAG
Organism: Anas platyrhynchos; assembly: GCF_047663525.1. Taxonomy (NCBI): domain Eukaryota; kingdom Metazoa; phylum Chordata; class Aves; order Anseriformes; family Anatidae; genus Anas; species Anas platyrhynchos. The sequence continues at coordinate 201,367,098 of NC_092587.1, forward strand.
AAGGCTGTAGAAGTGCTGACTCCTTCTAAAGAACTGCAAAGAGCAAAAGGGGGCAAGTAGATTCTTGCATGAGTTCTAATGAAACTAAGCAATTCTTCTTCAGGTTTAGGTTCAAATCCAAAGCAAAAATATGCCTTAGGAGAGTTATTTCCTTCTTCCACACTCATAGCAGCACTGCACCTTCTGATATTATTCGATTTGACAAGTATTTAACAGAATAAAGCTCACAAACTTACTCATACCAGCAGTTCCTGCTAGTCAAAGAGCAGGATTAGCAGGCACTGAGTACTCCTGCACTATCTTTGCAAGTCCTTGCAGACAGATGTTCCAGAGACAACTCAAGACTGTAAAAACCAGCTTCTCTTTTTTCAAACCCTGTTTCAGGCTGTCCTTTTTGTGAAAATCTACCCAGAACATTTGTTACAATTCAACTTCTGAAGATTTAGAAATGCAACATATAAATCCTGTGTTATCTTTAAGACCTCCCATTCTGAACTTTTATTTGACTTTTCCCAAAATAATCTGTAAGGTTCTCTGAGGGCAGAGCATGTGCATTTTACAGTTTCAACTGTCTTGCTTGCCTGACAACAGATACAAGAGCTGTCAGCAGATGGTTCTTATCAAAAATAATTCTGCAAACAGAGGATGAAAAACATTTCTACATTGTTATTTTTAGTGACAGGTCATTTTCCCATCAACTTTACACAAAACATTTCAGTCACTAACGCGCTCTACACCCAAACAACCTTCTCCAACATACGCTCCTCCAAAGTTTAGAGGAAACCCTGGCTGCACGTCATCTCACAGTTAACATCATTGAAGCATACCTGTTTGAAGAGCTAGGGGTAGAAAAAATATCAATGGCTGGTGTAGTCATTATGCTTCCTGCTGCAGTCGACACGGGAGAAGCTGCAGTTGTTAAAGAGGTATGAGGTTTCTTTGCAAGTTCTTTTAGACGTTGCTCCTGTTGGGAAAGTGAGCTGGCATAAGAAATCCAGAAACAACATTTGTGTATATGAATTTAGAGGCAAGCAGAACAAAATCTATAGATTGTTTTTTTTAATTATTCCACACAGTAGCGTGTCAGTTACTTAAGATAGTTACAAGAGTCAAATCCTTCAGAAATTGCTTTAACAAACCCTTCACAAGTTGTACAGCATATGTAAGAATCTACTTCCAGTGCTTTGCCACCAGCACCCATTCAGTATCAACAACGCTGGCTTTTCATTCTGCTCCCTCAAGAATCTTAAGCTATCAAATAGAGCACAGAAGTCTTTTCAGTTAAAAGATCTGTATGCTTACCTTTAAAGCTTTCAAGCGAGCCTGTTCCTCCTCTAATGCAGCTTGTTTTTCCCTTTCATCAACTTTTGTCAGAGACAGGCCGGTGCTTGCAAGGGAAGAAACTGCATTGGAAAGGGTGGTAGCCCTGAAGTAATTGGACCGGAGAAAAGCTGGCTGTTAATAGGTGACACGTGATAGAAATATCTGAAGAACACTTTGCCTGTATCCACCCTCCTGCTCAGTCTCCCTTCGAACTCTTTAAAACGCTAGTTATATCACTATACAACACAACGTGGTAAGTTTCAATAAGATACACTGTATGAACTTGCAAAATAAAAATAAAAATAGAAATCAATCTATTCTCACATGTTGGATCATGGGTTTAGCTCCCTTAAATGTTTCCCCTCCTAACTCTGTCAGAGAAAGCTTTATTTGAAGCTTTTGCTCTTTCTCTATTGACTTAAAACAGCATTATGTGTAGATACACAGAAATCTCTGATGAACTAGGTTGCAATTCAAACTGTTGCTAATTTAACAGATTTAGTTAAGAAACTATCAGTGCAACTAGTAAAACCCAGATGAAAAGTCTGCAATTTACCATGCTTAACTGTGCGCAAAAAGATTCAAGTTAAATACTAAACTTCTAAAACACACTAAAGTAACGCTACAAAAGCTAATAAGACGGTGCTGAAGTCCTAAAATTGTCACCACCATAAACAAGAAGCAAAATGTGCCTTATTATTTGAACACGAAAAACTAAATGCTATTTAATTTTGCAAGTCTTTTCCCCCATCCTCCAGTATCAAGGATTTTATTTAATCAAGTTAGTCGCCTAGAGGATTTCTCTAGATTGTACTTTGTCTTTTAGCAAGCATTCAAAAACCAATGAATACTGTAATCCCCAATTACTTTGAGCATCCATTTTTAATCTAAGGACTTCTGGAAGCATTTTTTCGCTTCTGACAAAAAAAAAAAAAAGATTCTCTCTCATCTCGAATCTTAAGCACATTCGTAAATAAATGCTCCGTAACTTATATAAGTCTTAGTTGTTAACAAAATGAGGATTACTGACAGTAATTTTTTTTTAAAAGTTTCTTCAATAGCTCAAGATGAGATGTTAGAAATTTAACTACTACACATGCGATTCTACAGCAAGGTTTTTCAGCTCCTTAGATGCTATTTCTGTTGACCTGGAAGAAACTGTCTGAAGAGCAAGACATCTGATAACTTGCTATACCATGATAACTAATACAACACAATCTTCACTTCAGCAGAACCTATACAAACTTTAGTTCATAATGGAGTCCCAAAATAATGGGCTTAACATTTGATTAAATGTTAAAAAACATTATTATGTTTTTTAAAGGACAAGGGCATAAGCACCTGCTTGCAGCTGTGGAGTCTTTGATTTTCTTTCCTTCTAGAGAAGCTAAATGCTGCTCCAAAGCATCAAGAAGGCTACTTGGTGCCTGGAAAGAGACACAACAGGTAAGAGATAGGAAAAACCTAAGGACAAAGCAAGTCAGTAGTTAAAAGACTTTCAGAGAGTACAGCTCTAAGGCAGCTTGTAACAACTCAAAATACTTATATCACATCTTGGCATCCATTTGATATTTAATTACTTTAAACATCAGGTGATTTAGTCTCTTCACTACATTATTCTGTGTCATAATGACTCACCCGTAAGGTACTGAAATATGTCAAGAGATGTAAAAATTAACAGCTAGGAAACAGTAAACAGAATCAGAAGCAGCCTGTATTTCTGGAGACTTTAAGAGGGAAATTGTTCCTAAAGTCATTTCTATGTGCATGCTCTGCAAACCTTCACAAATTATTTCAACGGGCACGTTGCCAAAAACAAGCTTGCTAAAAATTGTAGCCTCGTAATATCATGTAAGAACTTCATTACGTGAACTCCGAGACAAATTGTGTTATCAAGCATGATGAAAATTACATTGTCTCAAAACTCAATTAGAGTGTGAAATAAACAGCCTATAACATTTTAAAATAGGATCACTGCATATGAAAGCCAGGCTCCGACAGGATTTGGATTTAATCACAAACTTTGAAATAACTCGGTGACAACATATGCAAGAAAGCATAAGTGAATGTTATAATGCCAAATTCTTCTGATTATGCAACCCCAAAACAGACATGTACTGACAAATGCATAATAGCTTTATCTACCTGTGAAAGATCTGGTATGTCTCCTCTGTCAATTCCAACTTGCTGTAATAAAACAAACGAGCTTTAGAATCTGTTTGCATTTGTGACAGGCAGAGACGTTCAAAAAGCAAACAATGTTAAGATGGAATCACGTAAAAAGCATAAATCTGTCCAGATACATTGTAAATATTGACAATCTGAACTCTATAATGGTTGGTTATAGTAAATTCTTTTGCTAAATTCACACAAATTACAGAGATTTTAAACAGATGTGACCTTATAAACAAAACAGAATGAGAATCAAGTGTTTCAAAATTGTAAGGCTGGCGAGTTTTGCCTATCCCACAACTTATGGACCAAGTTGAAACCTACTGATACAGAAATGTAAGTGCTAAAATAAAATAAAGCACCTTCAAAGCTTTTTAAAGAAGCTTTACTTAACTATTGCTGTTTTATAAAATGCACAAACAAAACATTCTGCAGCAGCATGTACACTGTTACAGTAGGAAGATTAGTACTCTATCAACTGAAAGGACAAACAGAACAAAAACAAGCATTACTGCCTAGATTTTTTGCAAAAAAAAATAAATTATGAATAATAAAGAAAAGTAAAGCAAGCACAGCAGCATTCTCAACTGAGAAATTTCCTAATACTAGGACATACAGGAATGCTTCAAAATGCAACAGAATAAATACATTAAATACACATTTTGCAAGGTAACTGATTTTTCTTCAGTGAGCATGCCCATAGGAGTTAGTCAAAAGATCTTAAAAAAAATAAAAATCACAGGTTCACCTACTTATCTCAATTTCTTATTTGTTGAGCTGTTATTTCATCTAAAACTTAGCATGACAGAATTTTGGGTTTCAAACTAGAATACATAGAAAGTAGCAGATCACCTTGCTTACAGCAAGGCTCTTTTCAAGGACTGCTAACAATGTTACGTGACAACGGAAGTTTTAAAATACTGGTTTATCTTTTGCTTAAGGAGGATATATAAATATAAAAGCATTTTGTCGTCAGGTTTTTCAACACAGTCCTCAAATGAACTGATCACAAGGAAAGAGACTGACAAGATGACAGTTGATGGAAATGAAACTAGACAGGCTGAAAGGAAGCAGTATCTGCTTTACAAGAAAATAAGCACTTTATTTCAACTAGAGGACTCAGTCACTGGGGTTTACCTCTGCAACTTTGAGGAACTCCGAAATCCGTGTCATTCTAGTGAGAAACTTCTTATATATATCAAGACCTTCTTTGCACTGGTTCTTTTTCATATCAAAGTATTTTTCTATAAACAGCAAGAATAGTTGCATTAAATAAAATCAAGCATCCTGCAATGTTCCTGTGTGTATTTCAAAAGTAAAAGCAAATAAAAGAAGGCAAACAGAAAATGCCTGCAGATTTGTTTTGCCAAATTAACTGCTGAAGTTGCTACGCCTAAGTCGCATCAAATGACAAAAGCTCCACTGAACACGAGCTAATGATCACCTGGATGCAGTTACACTTTGCTTTGCAGGTACTAGATCTCTCAAACATAAGCACCCTGAAGAGGATCATCAGCACTAAGAATAGGTTATCCAAAGAAATATAAATTCATCCTCCTCATTAAAAAAAAAAGTTTATGAACTGACAGTCACAAGTCTACACTAATCCAGAAGCCACCTATCAGGCAAGATTGTGGTATTTTCTGCAAGACTGATGTCTCTTTTTATAGCATGGCCTACAACGAGATGCAACAGATTGCAAAACACTGGTGCTGAAAGTGGGAGGTTCTACCCCACCTTCTTGAAATAGTGCTTTCAGGCCTGTTTCTATACTGGGCTTCATTCAAAACATCAATCAAAGCAACTTTATCCAAGTTCTTATCACTGAGGGAAAACAACTTGACAGGGACTCTAAATATATCAGTCCTTCATTGACTAATTCTAGAGTTTACTTTCCATTTTGCCAGCACTAGTAATAGCAGCAATCAGATAGCTTGATCCAATCATAGAATACAACTCGAAGAGGCATATCATCAGGCTACTTTAAACTTAGTTATTTCTAGACTTCGTTTCCCTTTTATCTACAGCGTGTGAGTGAAAGGACCTGAAGTGGGGAATTATAATTTCCCTTAAAACGTAAGATATGCTTTAGAAACATAACTAACCAATTACTCTAAACAGCCAACATTAAAGCTTCAAAAGCCACTCAATCAATCACTAATACTGTGGCTGTAAACTGGTAACTGACAGCAACCTACTCCATTTAACAATAAACAAAATGTGATTGTTTTCTTCACTCTTCAAAAAAAAATATCAGTACTTTGGCTCATATTTACAAAGCAGTTTAATGAGACAAGCAAAACACTACAAGAAAAAAGAAAATCTTGAATCAGCTTTGCTTTCAAAAATGTACTGATCCCTATATACAGTGCAGTGAAAAATGCAACCAGACAGAAAATCCGTGGAAATAAATCTGACTTGGGAAAAATAGTATTGCTGTAAAACCAGTAATATTACCATTTCTATTTCTCAAAAAAAAAAAAAAAAAAGAGCAGATGTTTGCAATTGTATACTGGGCTCCCTCCCCAAAATGTAGCATTGCAGAAAGCAGTTATATTTACCCAAGAGGTTAATAATCCCTTCGTTATACGCAGCAAACAGTCTAATGGCATCTTTGAAGAGAAGCATGAAGGCAGCGTTAATTACACCATTTGTAAGTTCATTGCTATTGACCTAGGAAGATCAGAAAAAAGTTAATTTAACTGAATTGATCCCTTATTGGGAAACTCAGAGCTGAACTTCAGTAGTCTGTCCCAATGCATGCTTTCTGATCATATCATTGGCTGTTACTGGAAGGTAAGCAGTAAATCAACATCTCTCAGCAGGGAACAAATTCAATCATTTTGATAAACATCTGTGTTAACTAATGTTAACGTTAATTAACAGAACTGAAGAGAGCACAGAAATAATCAACTTTTACATGAATAAAATTATTATACAATGTGCACAATTAGCACTGATTTAGTATGAAGCATTCTCTCCAGTTAGCATCACTTTTTTTTTTCCAGTTTCTTGAGGTATATCAGTGAACAAAATGCATTTTGCTTTTCAAACTCTGTGGATAAGATGAACAAAAAATAAAAACATGTAATCAGGTTCAAGACCTTTAATCTTAACCTATTTTACAAGCTTGTAGAGGTTGTACAACAATCAATAGTGTTTGATGTGTACACACTGCTAAACTTACATTGAAATCAAGAAGTGCATCCATTTGATTTTGTATAATCGGTACAGTTTTTAGGAGTTTTTCTGTGCTCATTGTTCTCATCACTCCATCAGCCCTGTTTGTACAAAACAAAAGAAAATCCTTTGAGTGAATTTTGAAAGCAACTGTTAGCGAGAAACAGAATGTGGAAAATAAAACAGGTCAGTGAAAACATTTAAATTCATACGGCCATACAAAGCAGGCATTTTGATGTTTAAAAATGCTGTCTAGCCAATACAGCTGTAATAACTGCAGTGCACAAAAGCTCCAATTTTTATTTGGCCAAAACATGACTCCAAAATGAATATTTATTCTGAGGGAATGAAACTGATATTGCTTAGAAATATAGCAGTTATGACGCATCAGGTAACCAAAAAAACACTCCCAAGGTTTTTTTTTTTTTTTTTTCATGAAGCATATTTTTACCTATGCTTTTCCCAGTACCTTGATTGTTTCATGTCACTCTAGATTATTTTCTTTCCAACTGAAAGCAGTAAGAATGAAAAAACAAGCTCGGTAGTATGCTTTTCAAGCTTTTCCAGAAAGATCCAGAGATTACATGACAATTCCTTTTAATGGTGAACCACCAATGTCTGGTTGTTTAATTGCTCAGAATAGACTAAGTGTTATTTTGCTGTCTGTTTGAAAAAAATGCATGAAGTTACTACTAAATATCCAAGAAAAGCAACAGCCAAGGAAGAGGTCGAATCACCTCAGTGACAAGAAACAACTGCTGCCTGTAAGACAAATCAGCCAGCCTTACAGCCCATCTGCATGCACACAGCAAACCAAAGGGTTCCTGGAAGTGCAAGTCTGTGCATCTGCACAGAAAAGGCTGTGGCTGTTCTCCAACCTGGAAGGCAACAGGCAGCTGGCTGTGGTCAGCTTTCTGCTCGAGCAATTTATTCCCTCCTAACAGCCAACAGCAACTGCAACAAGCCCAGTGTGAAAGGGCACGGGTGCAGTGCCATGGAAAAAAATGAGGTGTGGAACCAACAGATTGCTGTCCCCAAAACAGGTATTTCTCCTAGCTCACAGAAGTACCTCCAGGCACAAGCTAGGGGCTTAATAATTATGCTCTTTAGGCCTAAATAATTCACCTCTTTAGGCCTTAAACATCCCGACTATGAAAAAGAGTGTGCATCTCTAGCAGATCTTCAGCCACCTGACCCCCTCCCACACCTGCTGTGAGGCTAAGAGTTGGTGCTGTTGGGACTCCAATCATCTCTGAAGGCAGAAAGAGTAAAATGAATCCAGGGATTCCCCTTTTACTTTATCATTAGAGTTTAAAACAAAATGGGCTCTACAGTATTAGCAATGATACCTAAGGGATTTGGACAGTGTTCTCAGGCCACTTCCACTGCTGCAAGGCAGTGGCAGATGGTATAATGCTATGGTCAACCCCCACTTAATTTTAAGTTAAATTTTGTGAGTGAATTAAGATTTTTTGCAACACTAAATTATCCTGTTTATGGATGATAAAGGATGTTCATGTAAAACTATGTTTTTTGAACTTTAAAAAACACTGCTTACAGAGGTAACGTACAAAGAAGAAAAGTCTTTTAGCCATGATTAGTACACTTTCTCTGGCCTCTCATGAAGGTGATCTCCTGATAAGTAACATGATGGTTATCCAATTACCGGTGCTTTACATTGTTATTTTGCATGCAAAACAGGTACCTAGTCTCAAATAACCGATTTCTCTTGAAGGAGCTCACTTTCAAGGGAAGTTTTTAATTCAGGTAGAGAAAAAGCAACTGCCACAATATCTTCTCAAAAGTATGAGCTGCACTACCTTTACAAAGGCAATCAACTTGCCCCCAAATTTATTAGTTTTTCTTAATATACTTTGATGCATACCATTTTTCATTTCTATATATTAAACTCAAAGTTTACAAGAAGTACAATTACAATAATTGAAGTAAAATATTCTGGCAATATATATTACTAGAAAGTTGATAGTGTGTGTTATGGGGCATATCTAAGCGAGGAAAACAGACATTACTGTGTAATTTCACAAATATTTTTATGCACACAGCACTAAGCTACAACCAACATATTTCAGCTTTAATTACAGATGTATGTAAGACAAAACCTCAAGACAAGCAAACCAAAAAGCAGTTCTTACCCTCTTTTTACTTTTGTGAAGTCAAAAGCCACCTGTCTATAGGAAACTGCCTTTTCATTCAGATACCTGCTATACCGCCTGATAAATGTTGACATGTCATACCCTGAAAAAAGACGTTTCAGAAGCTTATTACTTGCCCAGTCAATTAATAAACAAAAACCTTACTCTGAAAGTTCAAGATACTAACACAAGACAGCTTCGTTATATTTTTGCCTGGTATTCATTAAATTTTTGCCTGGCTTTGCGAGATTAGTTTGTGCTACCAAGAATTGAGTACATCCTTGTATTCAGCAAGTAAATCCAACAGATAATACTGCAAATAGGTAGAAGAACTAAACTATGTAGAAGTTTACACTTCACTTCCTAAGAGAATAACTTTCAAAAGCAAAACAGGATTTTTATGCAAATTTCCTAAATTTAGGAGTGAAATTGCTATAAAAAAAAAACTGTATGATGCACTTATGAAGATGTTTGCATCAGCTCCACAAAAGTGGATTGAAGAAAACAAAAGAAGGCATTGAAGGAAACATTAGAACGTGATAGAAATTTTACAAAAATTAAGACAGTGTTGACAGATTAACAGTTATCAAAATATTTCAAAAGGATGCAGGCCAAAAAAAATCTGTTCATAATTTATGCTGGGAGCATGGAAATTGAGACTCAGTAAAATGAGGCAATTTGGTAGACCCTTGGCTATGCCTGAGAAGGCAGCTGTCCCTAGGCAATCACCCAACATAGCAGGGTCAGTACACTCCTAGCAAAAATTACAACCAGCAATGCAGAAAGCAAAAAACACCTCATGGAAAAAGAAAAAGTGAAGCTACATGCACGATCAGAACTGCATTGAACTGTAGTGTAGCAGTTTGGAAGAATATTCCAGTTAATAAATCTGAACCAAGTAAAAACTCATTTACCCACAGAATTTAAAGAATTCAAAGGTTTTTTCATTCATCTCAAAAATGGATGAAATAGTCTTTAAGCAATTCTGAAATACATTAGGTTGGGTTTTTGTTTTATTGTTTTTGTTTTAACACAGCAGTTTGTGTCTCACTCACATACTGAATCCAATGCACGTATGATGCATTTTGAAATTTAATTTACTAATCAAAATACACCTCTCCAAATGGAGAAGTCTTCTGAGAAATAGCAAGAATACTAATTCAGATCTATGTAACTAAAGATATTAGAAACTTTTACAGGAATTATTTTGAAAAGATGCACCAAATTCCACCAGCATGTAACTTCTGCCATGCCACAACAGCACTCTAAATTAAGAAATGCACTCTGGGGTAAAATACACAGAAAAATTACTTCTTCAATGACAAGGGTCCACCAAAATTACTGAGTTGCACTTACTGCCTGCCAGCACACTACTAATTTTTAATGAAAGAGGTATCTTACCTTGTAATCCACTTTTGTCTAGGAAATTGCTCAAATTAAACAATGTGTTTCTGGACGCCAGATACTGGATAAAACGCTAGATGAAAGGGAAAAAAATAAATTATTTTACTATATTACCAGTGAGCTGGAACTGAGGTAACAGTAGTAGAAACTCTTGTTATCCAGGTTATATAAAATTTAGCTTTTAGGCTTTAGAATTGATTTCAAATCTGGAAATCATTACAAAAACTCAGCTGAATTTTCATATGAAGTTATTTCAGTAAAAATAGTAAAAATCTGTGAGTAAATTAAAGTCACAGATACTGCATGAAGGACTGACTGAAAGACTGTTTATTTTAAGCCAGAATACCGTACAGGAAGCTTCTAAAAAACAAACACACAAGTCCTCATTCTGTATGCTCAAAGTTGTTTCACTAACTTCAATTTTAAAACGGTGAATTTAATTTTACCAGTCTGCCATGGAATCTTTACTCAGCACATAATTTTAATAAGTACTTAGCTTAAGTATGTAAATAAGGTAACAGAGGTTTATTTGCTTGTAAATTAAGCATTAACTAAACATAATAACCCATATAAAACATTACAGTACCATGCTTAGTACATCTCAGGTTAGTTGCACATAATTCCAAACTGTTTCACAAAATAAATGATGTGATTTTCATCTTTTAAAGACATTTCAGATCACTGGCAGCACATCTTCAGTTAGCAGGAAAAATAATTTTATGAAACACTCTCTAGAGAGTGGCTACAAATATAATCCAGACAATCATTCACTTGTAATAACATTTTCACTGAAGAAAAACAGTTCTGATTAGTGTAACACGTACTAAATTATTTTCATTAGCATAAATAGATAATAGACTAGAGGAGGGTAATGCACTCAGTACTCAGCCATAAATGAATTCACTTCATAAATGAAGTGAAAGCTGGAGGACCAAATGCTTCTGAACTTTTACAGAGGGATTTACAGATTCTTTATCACCTTCCAGACATTTTCATCAGCACTCAATGATTTCCTTGTTTATTGCTCAAGTAATATTTCTAGCTGTGAAAAGTTTAATCTCGAGAAGCACTCATGCTCATAATTTCTGTAACACACTTGTCAAGTAAAATTTGTTTGGCAGCTTTATTCTTAAAATTTTAAGAACTTCAGACAATGGTTCTGTGAATATCTTTAATTACTGTAAAGTGTATCAGTATCAGTTTAAAATTTGTACCAAGAAGTGCAAGCACAGCAAAAGCATAGAGGCGATTTTGGAAAGTATCAATTAGCCCAACAATGATGCTTAGTGTCAACATGAAAAGTTTGCCCTCTTGTGGCTTACTTAGCTTCAAAGGATAGATCCAGTGTATTTGATCAAGACCAAAAATGCTCTCTCTGCAGCTAACCTGCAAGAGAAACCTGTGCGTGTATGTCAATGTTTGTATTTTTTGCGCATATGTATGCAGGCATGCATTTTTTATTTATTTTTAATTTAAACCTCACAACCCAGCCACAGGAAATACAAGAACGCTGAATGCAAACAAATTAAAAGTTTTGGTCCTCTCTACAGAATTCTACTTGTAATTTTCTAAAGCTATCCCTCAACTCCAAAATTCACACAGCTTATATTGTACTGCTTGCAGTAACAAGCAATGTTTACAAATACTTCCTAATAAAACCTGACAAGTATAGAAAAGCTTTGCTGTTTTTTAAACATAGAAAATCCAAGCAGCTGCTATGCTTTGAAAATAAAGCCCCATAGGAATTCATGTTGTGGAGCAAACCAAACTTACTGCTTTTTGTTTAAATTGGGGTTTTATTCATTTGTTTAATTGTTCAACAGGATTTGGTGTTACTGTGATGTTCACACTCAAAACCAGCTCCCAAACATGCAGCTCCCTTCACTGCAAAAGGCTGGAAAATGATAGTAGAAATCAGTTGGGAGCTGAGTTTTAAATAACTAAAATAACACCACAGGAAAAGGTACCTCCAGCATTCAAATCTGCATACGGGACAAGCACTACAAACTTCGAATCAGAAAAAAAATAAGTAAGCAAATACAATAAATCTTATGTTCCTGCAAAGTTGGACATAAAACAGGCTGAAATAAAGATTTTCTTTCAAAGATTAGTGGAAGAATTTAGCTGAAATTTATAGGAATGAAGTCTTGTAACCGTTCTCAGAAAAATATCATTTGCTGTATTACCTCATTTCCATACACCATTAGATGATGGGTTGTGATGAGAGATTTGAAGACCACTACCCAGCTACTGTTGGTCGTTCTTTCAAACAAACTGTCCGCCAGCTGTGGGATGTTCACATTCATCTCATTTGTGCACTGGATTAAATCTGCAAAACAGACATTTTTAATTATTATTGCATCTTCTGTGACAGAAGATCAATAACATACTAAAAAATCAGTATGCTAATTTTATAAATGAATATTTGCAACGAAAATGGTGGGACTTTCCAGGGAAATGAATAATTTCTTGAAAAGCACGGTGTCTTTGGTCCACCAGAACCTCATAATACAAGCTCCACTTTCCTCACTGCCAAGATTCCTGGTCCTCCTTTGTTTTTTTTTTTTTGTTTTTTTTTTTTTTTTTGCAGTTGCCTTAGAAAGTCCTGGAACAGAAGCACCAAAGTAATTTACACTACCTCTAACAACTCCCAGCTTCAAATATCCAACACTTTAATGACAAATGAATTCTTACTTGCTACTACTTAATGAAGCTTTGCTGGAAGACTAGAATTAATTTTAAGTATGAAACCTCCGATTTTTGGCTTCTAAATGGTCTGGTAAACTCTTGTAGCCATTGGTACAGTGTGAGCAATATGAAATTCAAATTGCTTAAGTCTTGATACAATACAATCAACACCTTCAAAAGTGTAACAGAGGAAGTGTCAAATGAAAGAACACACCTCTAGCTATAATCCCAGAAGCTGACAGGTTAACTTAGTTAAAACATGGTTGGTTCTTCTTAACAAATCATGGTTAGGAGCACAGCAGAGGCCACGTTTGGCTAGCTGAAAGAGGATTATCCAATTTTTATTCTGCCTGGATAGACAAGACCTAGTGACTCTTCAAATGGGCATTTAAAAATGTTACCCTGCCTACCTTCCTTCTAGCTTTGCTAGTGTCAGGACTGTCACCAGGAGAAGACAAGGTTGAAAAACCACTGAAATAATAAATAGCAGTCCAGTCACTTAGTTTCAAACACTGATGAATGAAGAGGTGATTTAAGAGCATGATGTTACAGTAACACACACAGAAGCAACTGTTAAGATCCAAGGGTGACATAACACCACTTGCTAGTGCTGAATATGAAGCTTTAACTTTGCTCTCCACAGTTATCAATGACATTTAACTATTATTATCACCCCAAAAATCAGTCACTGGCACTCAGATAGCCTTACGAGTGAGCATCACTCAATAAGGATCAGAAATCAAGCCCCATGCCTGTGTGTGGTCTACTGGAAATTGAACTGGAGACTTTCACCTGAAAGGTTTCATTCACCCTTGAAGGCAAAGCTCTGTCCTGCCATAATCAATCTCTCATTGCAAAGGACAGGAGACAGGCGGGAAGCTTTCTTCAGACACACGAAGCAGACAGCACAGCCACCATAAACTCGGAACCGGTGCTGTCAGGACTGGAAGAGCTGCCATTTACAAGTGTAATTAGTAAAGGAAGCATGCAGGAAATGACTTCCCCATCCAAAACATTTTGAGATGGCGAGATTAGCCCTTCCTTTATCTACAAGTCAAACCAGGATGACTCCAGGCACTCATGACCTCATCTTGAAGTCACGGTTATCTATTACTGGGTGATGACTTTTGGTGTTAAGACAATGCGAGGATATTACTCAGCAAGAGAAGTGCTCTGAACCGGATCATTAAAACCAAGCCCTGCAGCCTCGTCTCCAGGCCCTGCCACCGAAGGAACAACCCGAGCTGTTCTGTGCGAGGCTACCTGGCAGCACCACACATCAAACACACAGGCAGGCATCGCGGGATGGCACATTTTGCTCTAAGAGGTGCAACAAATGAGAAATGGAGAACTTCTATGATTAAATTCAACATTTGCAAACTAATTGATAATCCCAAAGAGGTGTCACTTGAAAATCCACTACCTAAAGTTACCAGAGAAATCCCATCCCTTCAGGATGGGATCTTCTGCTGAAAGATGTGCTTAAAAAAAGACTTTGGGATCAGGCTTTGGGATCTGCTGCTGTGTGTAAGAGAAAATGGGCTCTGTGACAGCAGCAGCAGATCATCCCTCACAGGACTGATGAGTGTTTGTGTGAAAAGCATATGAATGAACTTGGGGGTGGGGGAAGAGAGGGCAGGCACGTTAGGGAAGAAGAAACATCAGCCAACTGGGAGAAAACGGGCGAGAAGAGAAGTAAACAGGCAAGTCTGGCCTTGAATGGAAGGAAATGCATTTGCAAATGCAAACAGGGGGAAGAGTGACTGAGAAATAAGTTACCACAAAATAAGTTTAGCAAGATAAGAAGCTTCTTCTTATATAAAATGCAGGTTGAACAGATGCACAAGTGTGTTCAACAGAAGATATTTTCATCAGCACAGATGCTTAATAGCCTTGTAGGTCCTTCTACACTAAAGTGCCTACGTCAGACGTATTCTGGAAAAGTTAAATCTACCCAAAAGCTTCTTTGGAAGTGTTTGCATGAGGAATGCTCATCGGGTAAAGAAATACACCAGTGATTTGTGTGCTAGGCAGGGCAGGAGAAGCAAGCAGCGAGGTAGCAGGAGGGACACGGCGCCCCGCATCCTGCTGGCTCACCAGGACGAGCGTCACACGTGGTGTTATTTATCCTACCCCACAGAGAGCCCTCATTAAGGGAGGGAACAAATGTATAATTAGTTTCACCGTCCTACGTCTCACACGAGGTGTCTCACACCCGCCCATCAAAACACCAGCTGCGTGTTTGGAAACCCAAGTGCCCAGAGCAGCGGATCTCGGGCCCCAGTACCCAACCCCATGGGCAAGGCACTGAAAGGAAGAGATTTCACCTCGGAAAAGGCCAAAAAAATATAAAACAACCCTTGGTGAAAGAGCGGTGACTTTCAGGGTGATGTTTTGGCTGTGATCTCGTTGTGCAAGGGGTGGACAAGGAGGGTTGATTCCTTACCCCCACCTTTCCAGCTCCAAAAGCATCTCCAACTTCCACGGTGCATGACAGACAGCACGGAAATGTGAAATAACCAGCAGGGATCGTCGCTGCAAGGAGAGCAGCGCTCAGCAACAAGAACTTCAAGTTCAGCTTGTCGCTGGCTGGGACGGGCGTACACAGGAGGCTCAAGCTGCAATTAATGCACGGCCACGGATGCGGCTGGGGACAGACAGGCCACGGGGATGGCCAGGGCTGAAGGAGGTGGCTTGTTCATCTGCACGATGTAAGGTTAAAGGGGTGGGAGCACAGGGAGGGAACATGAAAGCTGTCTTTGGTTCACAGCAGGTCCCTGGAAGCAGCAGATGTCACAGCAAAGGAAATCCACAGCACAAAAAGGGGAAAATCCATGCAGCGGAAGCAGTCAGGTACCAGAACCTGTAAGAAACCATGTTTTTAAGCTTACTGCGGTCAAATAGCGGGATGGTTTGTGGACCTTCTGAAGACTTTGTGATTTTCTGCCCAGTCAGTGTAAAGAGAATGAGAAAATGGGCACACAGAACAAAGAAGTGATGTACAAAGTGAGGGGTAGAGTCTGGAAGAGTAGCCCAACATACATGTATTTCAAATAAAGGTTTCAAAGCCTTAAACCTCTACGTAATAAGAGGGTTTGCAGAATTGTTTCACCTACCTACATTCAATCACACACCAAACTTCAGCAAAGCTTTCAAAATTACACAATTTTCTTAGAAGAGGCTTTTTTAACTAGAAAATACCAAATCATTTTTATTACATCAGGTGGAAGTCATCTAGCAGTAAAAACTTGATGTAATTTTTTTTTTTTTTCCTTTTTCAGCAAAGCAAGACCTTTCTAGGGAATCATGACAAAGCTCTGGCCTGCAGACTTTCTACCGACACTGAGGATGTGCAATTGCACCCACACCGAAGCAATTCTATTACTTAAAGCTGCTGAGGTCAGCTGGCACAGCCTGTGCAGCATCGTATTGTAGAGTACCCTGGGTGGAAAAAAGGACGTATTTGCTCTCCCAACCCAGATATCTATAATCTTTACAGCTGCTCGGCCTTCCTTACAGGCCTGAACCCAATGATTCATTGTTTTTACTGAAGCATTACACACCGATAGCTGGTTGTGCACAGCAGTACAAAGGTGAGAGGCACAGCAAGACCGAGGACTCACACCCAAGGAGCAAGCAGCTGTCTGTGCACAAGGCTGCTCTGCTGCAGCATCTCCAGCACACCAGGCGTGCAGCTGAGGATTAGCCAACACATGGCAAGAGATGGCATGGACCCAACGAGGCAGCCAGGATACACGGTTAAGCATCAAAGGCGGTGCCACAAATTATCCTAGAGAGCACGTGGGCTGTCAAGATGTGCCTCTGACCCAACTAGAGCTGGAGGAGCAGCTGAGGGAATTATTGGGGGTGATTGGCCTGGAGAAGAGGCTCAGGGGAGACCTTATTGCTCTCTACAGCTACCTGAAAGGAAATAGTGGGGAGCTGGGGCAGCCTCTTCTCATAGTTAACTAGTGATAGGACCAGAGGGAATGGCCTCAAGTTGTGTCAGGGGAGGTTCAGGTTGGAAACGAGGAGACGTTTCTGCTCAGAAAGAGCAGTCAGGCACTGGGACAGGTTGCCCAGGGAGGTGGTGGGGTCACTGTCCCTGGGGGTGTTCAAGGAAAGGTTGGACGTGGTGCTTGGGGACATGATTTAGTGGGTGACACTGGTGGCAGGGGGATGGTTGAACCAGATGATCTTGGAGGGCTTTTCCTACCTTAATGATTCTACATTCCTATGACCTCATCTTGCACAAAGCATCCTCAGAAGACAGAGCCATGAACAACTACTTTGCTTCCCCACATAAAGCAGCCCCAGGTTACCTAGGCAAGTTTTTATGAATTTCTTCGTAGAATCTAGCTCATATTAACTCAGTGAGATTAACAACATTTGGCTTGAAAACAGACTTCACTACCTCCGACCATCAGCTGCAGCAACCTGAACAAGACGACTTGAGGCAAGCCAAAATTACATCACCAGCCACTGTATGTACTCGAGGTATTTCCAGAGGTTTCACTGCACCTCTCATTTTTAATGTTTCTAGGTATTAACATGAAAATATTTCCAAGAATCGGCCCTGCCAGGCCAAAAAGCATGCCCTACACTTCCAGGTACTCCAAAATAGCTCAAGGAACTGTGACAAAAGCTTATTTTGATATCTTCTGCTTTTTCATCTTTGGTATAATGAAAGGTGCTATCTAGAGTTAAACACCAAACGCAAATATGCTTGAACATGCTGAATTATTTTGATCAACAATTACTTGCTCAGTTTCTACATCTATAGCTGATTGAATCTGAAATCATGATTGACTGAAAGACTGAAAGCCCCATGACTACTCTGGTGAAAGAATTCATCAACTGAGCTTGCTTACAACAAGCTCCTACAAAATACCATTTTTAACTTTTTTTTTTTTTAAATCACGTGGAGATAACTTGGGAAGCTACATCTGAACGAGTGATTTATGGAGCAATACTTCCAGGAACAGTTGTGATGAAGGACCTCATTATCCCAGTGTTAATAAGAGAAGTGAAAATATGGCAATACATGCTTTTTTTTTAAAAAAAAAAGATTAGCTAAATTTAGCTTATTTTTTTTTTGGCTTATATTTTTTTTTCTGAATAAGAGTGCTTTGCTCTTCATTGATGTATATGTGTATATTGCAGTTTTATGAAGCTGACTGGGAAACAACCAGGAACCAGGTGCCTCAGCCTTGGAGAGCTGCTCACCCACAGCAGTCAAACCAGCTGCTACTGGGAAAAAAAAAAAAAAAGCAAGTTGCAAGCCCGGCTAGAAATTCAGGTAGTTTGCACTGCAAGAATTGGCCAACTTCTTTATTTTTTAAAAGCCTGTGAGAAAACAAAGCTCCAAAAGTGCGTTTCAGAAGATGAGCAGGTCAGTTGCCTGTTGCTCCTGTTTAAAGGATCCAAGTTTCCTCCTGAAGCCATCCAGTATGCGAGGGGCATCGCCTGGCTGGCGGATTTCCTCTTGCCCCCTAGGTGGTAGTGCTGTGAAGTCTCCGTGTTCCCCTGCACAGCTTCTCACGGGAGTCAAGCTTGTGTTTGACGCTGCCCGCTGGCACAGAAATTGGTGTCACCAGCACAGCATCGCAGCTATGTACGAGATTTAGTACAGAAATGGCCATCTAAACAATGAAAGGGGGAAAAAAAACATCCTGCTGCACATTTTAACATTGAAAACTATTTGATTAAACTATAAACTTTTTAAACCATTTGATTTCTGCCTATCCACCAGAAAAGCAACACACAAAAAGCACCAGTGAGGACCAGTCAAGCACAGGGCATGCTAACACCTGAGCTTACACGTCCAGGATACACACACAGCTTCGGGTCCCATAGGAGGTTCCAATCTCCTCCCATTTCTTCTGTGATCTTCCACAAGCACACACTTAATACAGATGTGCCCAATAACAAGTGCTACAGATGATTAGTTTTCTGATTCTTAATTAAAAGTCCAATAATTTTAAATAGTTTTGAAATTATTGAAGCACCACCCTGGTGATCAAATAGCTCACTTCTTGGTATCATTCTTCTGGGGCAGATGTACGTGTCATACCTGTACTCTACCACAACCCATTGCCAAAGTTTAAAGGTCATTTTGAAGAGATTGCACGCTTTCCAGATAGCATATGCTTCTTTCGTTCAGGTAACTCAGTGACCAGACAAGGAAAGTACAGTGCCAGGAGGGATACACCTATCATCTCCCACGCATTCAAACTTTCACTAAGAATTCTGAACACCCTGCTCTTCCAAAATAGTGAGGATCTCTTATTCTAAAACACAAACCACCACAAGTTGTAGCACCCCAGGGTAGAAAAAGTGAAATTATCCAACTCCATCAAGTTGTCAGGAAGTTCTCTCCTTTGCCTTCGCACTTCATCTTTAAGGGCAGGAGAGCCAAAAGATACTATTTGGATCCATCACCATATAGGAAATTTAAGCACAAGCCAACTATGCATCAGATCAAGTTTATCTAACTCAAACTTACAGCTACAGCCAAAACACATAGCGAAGGCATATATTCATTTTTTAGATATAAAAGGAAATCGAAAACATTCCTTGAATGGATTTAGTGATTATTCCTTTGAAATTATGTCAACATTGAGGAACTGAACAGAACACGATCTATTTAGCATATGGATTAGCCTTCAAACCGAAGAGATAACGCACGGGTGACTGACATTCCACTTGCATGAGGAAATGCTCGTGGCTAATCATTAAAGGCAGAGATTGGGACAATGTCTCTGCTTGAAATAATCCTACCCAAGAGCACTCGTTTGCTTAAGATCAATCTTCCTTTTCACCTCCAGCTGTACCAGAGGATTTTAGTTAAACTCTTGAACTAAAGGTTTGAACAGCTATTGATTAAAGATCCCCACCATGGGAGCAGTTTCTCCCAAAACCAAACATCCAAAGCTAAACCATTTGCATTTTATTAGTTTTTAAAATCATATACAATGGGGAAAATTTTGGTGTCTGTACTTAGCCCAACAGTTAAAACAGCAGAGTACAAACTATAGTTTTATAGGACTTCAGTTCAATTCCCTTCTCTAGCTGTCTAGATTTCCATTTTTACAGCTCCCAGGTTATAACCCTTGCTGCTGTGCTGAGCTCTCGTTTTCTTATGTTAATATTTTTCACTCTAGGCAAATATTTGATCACTGGAAAAGAGTAAGAAATGTGAAACGTTCCATCAGTTGGTCATCAATCTTAAATGTGATGCAAATGCTGAATATGAGCAGTTATGAAATGGTTTCACAGCTAGGGAATTACAGAGGGCTGGACGAGAATCTCAGCAGAGATGTGACTCCTCCCTTCTGACCATGCACAGCATCGCAGCAGCTAACGGTGTCAACTTTCTAGGAATTTGGTGAAAGAAATCAGAAGTCAGCAAGCTTGCCTTAAAATGGTCTCTAATCTGGAATGACCGGATTTATGCTGTTACTAAGTATGCCACTAGACAAAAAAATATTTCCTTTGATTGTGTTAAGAATACAGCTAAAGCAAGCACTAGTGGTGGTGTAAAATTTATCTTCTATTATTTCTAAACAAATGTTGTATGTTTTGGATTAACACTGCCAGTCCCCTCAGAACAGCTAACATTATCTACAAATATATATATATCCACGTTGATTTTAAATATCCCCATCACAGGCTCTGGCAGGGTGCACAAGCCTGCCAGATCTTTCCTTTCCAGAAGGACATTATGCAGTAGAGAAAATTGAGGGGAAAAAAAAAACAAATGCAGACTGCAGGTACATTAAGGTAGCATTTTGCAGCAAATTTCAAATGAAGTAGAAACCAAATTCAGCCACACAGCATCAATAGTTTCCGTAAGTCAGTTTTTATTTTGTCACTTCCTGATCTAAAACTTTCCTTTTAACCCAAGTTTTCACACTTTGTGCAACATTTAATGTAAGACTTCAATTTCTTCACCTCCTATATTTTTTCTAGTTGCTTTGTTTTCTTCAAGTTTCCGTAACAGATCATCGTGCTACCTTGAACAGAAGGTGAGTCAAGATGGCCCCTCGATTTCAAACATCCAGTCCGAAGTATCAACAAGAGTCACTGTCATCAGGGGCTGCTGCTGATAATAACTATTTTGGATCATCGAGGTGTTTTTTAGCTCATCTTGACAAGCTGATTATGAAGGTAAACAATCACTTCCATAGTTCTTAAAGTTCATTCCAATTTTATGCAGGTACAAAAAAATATTTCCCCAAAATTAAGACAAAATGAATAAACAAACTTGAAAAGGCTTCACAAATACATACCAGTTTGCCCGAACACATCATGAATCCCAGCAGAACCCCTCAAAAACAGAACATTTAGCACATACTATTCTTCAATATTTAAACACTAGAGGATTTAACAGTGCCATAAAAGGATTCTGGACACTTATAGAACACTGGAAACCAGAAATACTAAAGTAAGAACAAAATATGGAGGTCGGCTGATCATTAAGATCTCCTTTGACAGGGTAACAGTTGTGCTGACAGCAAACTCTGCACATTCCAATCTGTCTTAAACCCAGACAATTTAATGTATACATATGGTAAATTTCTAACTCATTTCCCAACTCTTCCATAGCTGATGCCCTTACTTAGTTACAGGAAACAGGGTTAGAAAGTTGCTGGATGTAAATAAATAATTCTCATCAGATAACCAATTTGTCTAAAAGCAATAATCAAAGTAGCTCTTCTGAATGAGAATTAATTCAAGCATGCCATTCTGACAATTCTTTGAAATTGATTTCTTCCTCAACGAGATACATTTGGTAAAAGCAAATGAAGCCTGTGCCAAAACAAGGAAACCCCAAATGACACACTTAAGTGGTCAAGAGAGGAAGAATGAGCCAGTGAGAGAGATTGTTATCTGCCAGAAGGATATTCTATAATCCAGTGTCTTTAATAACTGAGTGAATTCCTCATTTTCACAATTACCAGAAAATATCTGCATTTGCAGTTGAAAACAAACTATTCCGTAAACTGCATTTTTTCTCAACTTAGTTATGGTTCTTCTTTTCCCCGCTATTCTGAATTAATATACTTGTACCAAACTTCTTTACTAGATGGAGTTTTCTACAGCAGACCTTCCAGTGCCTTCATCCAAGTCCCCTCAAGAGCTGGTTAAGGAAATCTAGATGATACATTTCTCCTAACAACAAAAATTCCAGCTGATGACTCTTCTTCTGCACATCATGTGTTTCTAAGAGCTAGATACGCTGACTCAGGAAACAATCTGTGGAAAAGTTAAAGAAATCTGAGAAGAATGACTCTTCTGGGCTTTCCACACTTACAAGGAGCGTGATTAATCTTATTCATATTAGATAAGCAAAATAAAAAAAGGCAGAAGGCAAGTCTAATATAATGTAGAATAACTTGTTCTACAGCCAACAATTTCTATTTTCATTTCATCAAGTTGTATCTTGCCTTTTTTTTTTTTCCCCTCTTTCCAGTTCAAATAGAACTAAACTATTCCCTCTCTAACTAAAACTGTAATTTTCATCTGCAATTCTTGGAAACTGTTTTTTGGAAACTGTTTTGTGTTTCTATCAGGAAGCCTGCGAACTCAGCATTACTGCCTCAGTATCTGTAACAGTCCAGATTTACTCCTATGGCAGGTCTTGGACTAACCTTTACTTCTTGTGTTTGAGCACTGCAAAAGCTGCCCAAGATACTTTGTGTGAAAGTGGAGTAGAGTAGGAGCAGGTTCAGCTGGGTAATTGCTTCCACCAGGACTTCTGAGAAAGATCAGGAGCTTCTACCAGCAAACAAGCATCAATAGATAAAATACAGGAAACAGCTTAAAAAACACTAGGTAAGTCACACTAAAAAAAAAGAGGGAAACTTTTCCCATTAATTCCCATGTACAGGGAGGTTGCGAATTACCATTTTAATCTGATATTTCTTATGTTTTTGTAAAGTTCCCCACAGTTACAAACACTGGAAATGGCAAGCCCGACTGAAGACCTACCAGAATATTGCTTCCTCTATCAATTCTTACCTTTAGACTTACTGAACATCCCGTCACATTACCAAGGCTCACACCAAAACACTGCTTCAGCCACACATGTAAATACAATTGTCTAGCTTCAGGTTTTTTTGTCTCATTAATTGAGAAGCAGTTACAGGCACAATTACACATGATTAACTGTACCATGATGGCACATAAACAAGCTAGAGCAATTTAGAAACTGAATATACCAACACCATGATTCTTCCCTGCTCATCTAACCGGATACATTTCTCCTAGAAAAAACAACATCGATTTTAAGCTGTTCCATTTATCCTGCAAGCATCATCACATTACACTTTTGGACGAGAGATGCTGCTGGTATTCTTTCAAATTCAACCAGAACTACCTGAATCGCCAGAGCATTAGAGCACAATAAAGGAAACAAGTTACACATCATTAGGCTCAGAGAGTTGAAAAGTAACCCAAGTTGGGCAGCACCTCCAGAGGTCATCCACACCAACCCCCCCCACAAAAAAGCAGGTCCATTTTGACCAGTTTTATGACTCCACCCCTCTTTTTTTTACACGAGGAAAAGGCAATCAAGCTCATCCTAAGCAGTCTTCAAATTAATAGATCCAGCTGAGGTGGCTGCTGCTGCAAGGCAACTCACTCCTCCGCTTCCCCTGCATCACTACCCTGCAAGTGAAGCACAAGCCACAGCTTGATTTACCTAGATCTCAATCCAAGATTAACACCTCATGTAAGTTAAAGGTTTTTTTTTGGGGGGAACACAAAACAATTTCATAGCAACAGGTTAAGTTACACACAGTAGAAAAACCAACAGGGAAGCAGGGGTGAGATTTAAAGTACATTTTGCTTCTGACTCCCTTACCTCACTACCCTTTACATCACTTCACACACTAGCTTCTTTATTTACAAAGCCCCTCATAACCTAGCCTATGACACCAACAAGGGCTGGAAAGTACCTCTGTTAACACACGATTTCCCTTATTCACCCAAGGGACAGTTATCCACAGGATATTTCACGGGACAGCTCTCTGACCTGGAACAGTGGTCCCATTCCTGTCTGTACCTGCAAGCCAGGCAAAGCAATGCTAAGAAAATGGACGACAGAGAATAGCAAGTATTTTCCTTCCAGTGCTTCCTAACTTTCCAGTTATCTTCTTCCTAACTATCCAACCTAACCAGCTGAACTCTTAATTCTCTCCAATTTCACTTTTCCCCTCCAAAATATAGTGCCCCAAACGGTGTACAGCTCCCCAACTGAAGCTTCACAACACCAAAACATAAAGGAAAGCTTCTTGCCCCATACTACACCCCTCTAGGGTCACCCACTTTTACTGCAGCCTAACATTGGTGCTTTACAATGAAAGTGAAAAGAGCCAAAGCCTTTCATAGTGCTCCAGCACTGTCAGATAACCCTTATTTTATACTCAACCTTGACTTCTTCTTCACCCATTTAGGACTCTGTACTTGCAAGCATTTGTGGAGTACTGCTACGATTCCTCAGCATAACTTTGCCTTCTAATCTTGTCCTGAAGAGCAGCTGCAACAACGCCACCGCATACTGTATGCCAACATACCACTTAGAAGTATCATCTAGCACAAAAGAAACACGTAAGGACATATTCTCCTCTTTAAATGTCTTCCAACTTGATGGCAAACTACACTGTTGTTCCTCAGACATGCAGAAAAACATTGTCAAAAACCACTCTTGTTACGTGTACCCATCGAGAACAATTTTTCTAACAGGAAAGAACTAAGAGTCTATGGGAAAAATCAATAAATTATGTAAAAGGTAATGGTCACCTTCCTGTAATCAATTTTCCAGGTCCTGTCCCTACAATCCCTTTTTGTCTGCTGTTCGCAGGTACTCAAAGTTTCATAGAGAAAGCTGCCAAAGATTTCTGAGATTACTTGAGCTGGAATCAAGAAGTTTGTTTCAGGGGATGTTTACCAGGTCCTGCTAATCTGAATTCAACTAGCTTAAGTATTCCTTAACATGGCTGTGGGTAGGGATCTCTGGAGTGGATGTGCGTACTGACAAAATGTTACTTCAGATGAAGAACCATTAGTGATAAGACATTTTTCCACAAAAACTGTTCTGATGGCATAAACTACATCTCTGTGAGGGATTTTTGGTGGTGTCCAACATGGTCTTGGGTACTTCCAGGGATGGGGCATCCACAATTTCTCTGGGCAGCCTGTGCCAGGGCCTCACCACCCTCTGAGTGAAGGATTTACTCCTAACATCTGGTCTAAATCACCCCTCTTTTAGTTTAAAACCATTTCCCCTTGTCGTGTCACTGTCTGCCCAAGCAAAAAGACACCCTCCATCCTTTCTATAAGCCCCCTTTAAGTACTGAAAAGCTGCAATGAGCTCACCCCAGAGCCTTCTCTTCTCCAGCCTGCACAGCCCCAGCTCTCTCAGCCTTCTTCAGACGAGAGGTGCTCCAGTCCTCCAAATAAACATCCCAGATCTGCTAAAACAACTGAACACTTTTGCTCCATGTTCAATTGCGACAGTACCTCTTAAAAGCATTTTATCACAAAATTAGTCCTAAATAACTATTGGTTTCCCCTGCCAAACACCAACACATTATTCCCACTGAAAGCATTCGTAAACTTAGAGCCTTGATCCTATCTTTACAAAAATGTGTAATAATGAGCTTGCGGAACATATTTTAAAGGTGATTCTTGATTACAAGATGAAAACTGTCTGCATCTGCCAGCTCACATGACAACTGCCGCATAAGCAGAACGCTCAAACCCAGCATTTAACCCAAGGTCATCTTTAAACCAAGGAAGAAAAAAATATATTCTTGCGCAGTGATCACATGCACAGTTTTAATGGAGAATAAAATTATGAAGTTATTTGTTCAATGCTGAGGTGGTATTTTCAGAGGGCTGAACTGCAGTTGAGGATGCGCCCAGTTCTTTAGGCTCCCATAAGGTAGCCACCTGCTTTCTAGTGTCCTACTGTTTGAGGATACATTAGGTCTGCCATCAGAGGAGTTCTTTTGGATGGGCAGGCTTTGATTCTGAGTAACAGCCATCCACCTCAATACTGGAATATTAAGTGTACACTACAAAATTTACAGTGTGGACAGTTATACAGTGGTTGGAGGGAAGTGGATTGGAGCTGGAACACTCCTATCTTCCTGAAGACCAATTACTTTGAGCACTGTATAGCTTTAACTACTTCCATCTCCTACTGGTAACAGGGAGCTATTCCAAGCCGGCAGACTTTATACACCCAAGTTCATCCTGCAGTTTACCGTAAGGTGCTCAGAGAGGGCAGGACTTTACATTGACAGCATGCCCTTACCTGGTAGCGTGCTATCAGCAGTACACCACTGGAGTCCAACCTACGGGGCCAGAGAAACCGTTTTGTACACAGAAGACACACAGCAGGGAAAAAAAGTCCTCACCATGCAGTGCTTCTGCAGCAAGAAGGTAGGATTTAAATATACCTACTGTTTCCTCTGATATTTATGACTCCCGTAATCCTACATTAGAGGAAAGCACACAGAACTCACCTGACTTAGAGCCCAGACACATTTTGTCAGTAAACACCTCCTCCAGCAGTGTTTCTAAGCTTTAAGGATTTTTTTTTTTTTTATATATACAAAGCATTCACACAATTGCAGTTTTGGTGGGTTTTGCTGCAATTTAGGTGTTTGGCTACCTTCCGCATCGTTTTGTTCTGAAGGATGCACCAGGAAACAGTTCTGTAGTGACGATACACCATTGTTTTCTAGCATAGTGTAACTTAAACCACTGAATGCCAGCCTGATTTCCTACCACATCTCATTGAAGTGATTTTCAAGCCATAAAATTCTCCCTTTATTTCAGAACCAACCATTCTCATGCAATTAACTTGTTTTTCTTCGTTTTGAAAAGTGTTGCATCCTTTAATTAATTTAATAGGCAAAACCAAAGATGAGAAATAATCAAAGCCATCTGATCTGAGGCTTTCCTCCTTCAATACTTGTCTCATTTCATGGCCTCAAAAGCCTGATTTGCTCCAGCAGAGTCGTTTGGGATCTCTCTCATTCTCCTCCCATTCTTAGAACAGACTTTGGAAATTGGATTTCCTTCTAAACAGAATCTAATTCAGAATATCCCATTTCACCTACATGCCTTTGAGACAAAAAGAAACACACATCTGAGTGAAAGGAGCCATGCCCTGCGTTGGCCTGCCTCCATCAGTGCTGAAGCTGCAGATTGAGATGCACAGATCCACCTCCCGATAGCAGAAAGGTTCAGCCTCACCGTGACCTTTCTCTACATCAAAATCTCCCTGTTTCTGGGAAGCACTCGTCCACAGCACATCCTCCCAGACTAGATGATGCCTGCAGAACACCAAGTAGTAGCATACCGATGTCCTCAGCAAAGCAGTAATTACACAGCCAAGTAAATTCAGTGTAATTAAAGCTGTGCATTGTAATTGTACAAATATTTCAATGCACGATAGGATGTCTTTCTTGGCAGCTGTCATCCTCTACAGAGTCCCCAACAGTAAAGAAAGGGTTGTCCAGTTAATTACTAGGGGGAAAAAACAACAAAGCAAACCTCAGACACGATTTTGAGCAAACATGTCTGCTTCTGTCAAGAGTTCATACTAGTTTGTTGCACTAAATAAGCTGGACTATCAGGAGACTCCGATGGTGCAGCACCATCTATTTAGGGCCGTTTGGCACTGCAGAGTATCAGTTAAATGATGCTCTTAACCACTATTAGTGAAACAACAAGAGGCAAATGAACATAATCCATACCAGTGGTCTGTATGTGCTACCAAATCAAGCTCCAGAGCTCAGGACCAATTTTTCCATGTCTTTAAGGAACTTTATCACGGATTGCATCAACCAAGACCACACTTCTGAAAACCTACTGAGGAAAGACACTGCAGCAGAGCTGTTCAATGTGACAAGCGTTATGAAGAACACACAGAAGTGTTCTATACACGAAGAGCAATACTCTTCATGTACCAACCTCGCAGTTGAACACGCTCTCTGCTGTAGAAATGCCAAAATGGCTTTAGGTAATTTGGGTTCATTTGAACACTGGAAGCACCAGCAGCTGAAAACTTACTGAGCCACCACAAACTTACCGAAGTGGGTGCATTTTCTGTAAGAAACAAAAGCAAGTCAAAGCTATTTAGAAATGTTCTTATTAGTCCTGCTTATTACAAGACCATGCTACACGTTTTTCCTTATAAATAGCACGACTCTTGGAGCAGAACTGCTGAGATGTTCGGCTTCAGCCCAGACTCTCGCTATGAATAAACTTCACACACGTTGTGCCACCCTCCAGATATGCTCCTTTTCCTATTTTAGGTGCAAAGTCTGTATATCCTACTTTTCTGTCGCTCTCACAAAGTACCTACGGCATGCCTCCATGGTGCCCACCTCACTGGCTTAGCTGTTGAAACAGACCTTAAGGGGTCTCGATGAAATCCACAGCTCCAAGTTAAGCACCCCGCAGTGACTCCTCATTAATAGTTTGTAAAAAAAAAAAAAAAAAGGACAGAAGCATCTCGTCAAATGCACTCTATTTTTTCTAATGGATATTTGATTAACAGAACTCAGTTGATGACTGAGGAGGAAAGCAATTTCAATTATTTGCCAATCACATAATCCTTTTCCTAAAGGAAAAGTTCTGACAGCTGATTTCATGTGAACATGCAAAGCTGCTAATAATCAAACTTCAAATATTTGTCCTTCAATGAAAACCAAACACCGAGCTTCAATTTGCTGATGACAAAGCTGGGGGGAGTGGCTGACCTACCAGAGGGACACGCTGATCCAGAGGAACCTCATCAAGCTGGCAGGAACCTTGTGAGGTTCATCAAGAAGTACAGAGCAGGGTCTTGCCCCTAGGGAAGAACAGCCCCAGGCCATCCTGGGAGCCACCTGGCTGGGCAGCAGCTCTCAGAAAAAGTGCCTGGGGGTCCTGGTGGGCACCGGGCTGAATGTGAGCCAGCAATGCTGCTAAGAAGGCCACAGGAGGTTCGGTCTGGACCTCAGGAAGCACTTCTGTGCTGGGTGGGTGATGGAGCATGACTGTGAGGTGGCACAGAGAGGTTGTGCAACTCCTCCTTGGAGAAAGGATCTTCAGGACTCCAAAGCCAACCTGGATGCAGTGCTGGGCAGCCTGCTCTGGGTGTCCCTGCTCGAACAGGAGCTGGACCAGGTGGACAGAGAAGAAAAATAGTGAAGAAAACTAGTTGGCTTCATAACAAAGCATGGGGACCAAGAGGATAGCATGAAGCCTGAAATGACTTCTAGACGTGAAATTAAGGAATAGTTTGCCTTCCTTCTATTCCTTGTTCTTTCCCCTCAGTCTCACAAGTGATTTCTTCATGTGAAAGGCCATCTACATACCAGTTCTGTATGTATGCCTTCTGTCTACACTCCTAAGAGGGACTAATCTTCAGTACTGCCATCAGGAATAGGATAAAAATACTTAAAACGTGTACCTGCTCCTTGCATGTCAAGGTATTTGGTGACTTGTGCTACATTCTAGCAATTGTCTATTGGTTAAAATAAGTCTCTACTATCCAAATTACCTATTTCATTTTTAAGCAGCTAAAATTCAAGACATTCAGATCCAGAGGAGTTCTTGCAGCCATTTTAACACAAGCTCCAGCAATTCTACAGCACGTTTCACACTTTGCACATAAAGGAGGTGAACTCATTAAATGAGATTTACCATTGACAGCCACTTTCATACCTTTATTCTTGGGCAGTGCATGATCAGTTTTTGACATGAATTGTTAAGCTGAATGGAGTACGGCAGTTTAAAAGAAAAAAGTCACCTCTCCCCCCATCAATGCACATGTATCTTCATAAAACTGTTTCAAATGAAACTCATGTACTCTAAGTGCCCAGCTCTCCTCTGAAGAGAGGCAGTCAAGGAAAGGAGCAGATAAAATCCTTCAGTCTTTTAATAGAAATGTTGGAAATGCCTGCCTAATTTAGCTTTTACTTCCTTCTTCAATTTAGACTAACATCTCCCATGAGGTATGTGGAGCTCCCTGAGCAAACAAAACTCATTTTGGCTCATCCCAGCACAGCTTCAATGCACATTTAAATAGCACCATTCTACAAGGATGCAACAGCTAAAAGATCAAAACCATCCTTTAAAGCCCATGCCGAAGCTCTTCAGAGTAAAATCACAAAATATATTGTGATATAGGTCAGGGTGGAGCAAAAATAGTTTCAATTGAGACCACAGAATAAAAGTGAAATTGTGTTTTTCTAGCAGTGTACACTAAGCTGTACCGATTTCAATAGATAAAGCAAGGGCCCATACAAAGGGGAGCCCTGCTACAATAGCAGTGTTATATTTGGGCTCCATAAAACCAGACCAGTTCTGCCTTTATCCCCGAATTTCAGAGATTTTTCATGAGCACTTTATTAATGATCATGTGGTTATCGAGTTTCACAGAGTTTCAGAGCAAACCTGGAGCTCCAAACCCTCTAAGCTTGAAACCAGAGCAGTAACGGAAGTTGTAAAGTGAAAGAATTCCTCCGGATCCCACAGCTTCCAGACGGGAATTTCTGTATTTACCGTGCACAGAGACGAGTCCGGGTCACAAACAGCCCCTAATATAAACTAAAGCCAAGAGTAGAAGTAAA
The DNA here is from genome assembly GCF_047663525.1 of Anas platyrhynchos. Lineage (NCBI taxonomy): Eukaryota > Metazoa > Chordata > Aves > Anseriformes > Anatidae > Anas > Anas platyrhynchos. The sequence goes on from NC_092587.1 coordinate 201,397,657, forward strand.
TACCATCTGCCTTTTGGTCCTCAGTAAAAGGGGAGATGACTTCAGATGTCCTATCTTTAAAACAGAGCTGTTTTCTGAAGAAAAGCTCTAATAACGAAATAGCTGGTTAGTTATTTCATCTGCTTCAAAGTAAGAGTCACACTTTGGTTAGAACCTCAGAGGACTAAAAGGACATGGGGCCATAGTGAAACTAGGTGTTATGGTGCCTTGTGTGTGCCCTGCTACATACCAAGAGGCTGAACACATTCCTATCTACAAAGGCTCCTCATTAACAGTTGTTTTTTTTATAAAAAGGACAAAAGCACCTCCTCAAACGCATTCCTTTATACTTACAGATAATGACATCTGAAGAAAGTCTCCTTGTAAAATAGCAGAGTGTAAACAAAAAGTAAAAAAAGCAACAAAACAGAAGAATCAACCCCTAAGAAATGTAAGCTTCAAGTTCATAACAATGCCATTCCCAGCATCCCAAGTTCAATTAAGCACGCTGTTCCCTGGCATCTGAGCACAAACACAAAGGCTTCTCTGGATTTCCATCTGCTTACATGCCAAATTAAGCACTGAAACAAACTGCACATATTCCATATTTTTAATGCAAAGTAATCTGCTAGGAAACTGCGTTAGCTTTAATTACGTTTGATAGGCTTAATGACGGTGGTGTTTGTGGCAAAGCATTTTGACTGATCAGATCTGGAAGGAAGTTTCAGCTAGTTCCCTATTAACCATCCAGAACTTGAAAAAAAAGTCTGTGTTCAGCCATCATTTTTCCACAAAGCCCAACGCAGTGTGCTAGTCCTGTGCTTCCAACAGCTTACAGCTGGCAGTTGTGCATCTTGAGCTTTTCCATCAGACAGCTAATCAAAAGCAGCAGCTTACGACGCGTTTCATAGCCTCGTTAGAAACAACTACAGCCCAGTCATGCAAAAGTGCTCATATTTGGTTTCCATCGACTTTTCTTTCATTGCTATGATTAAAATCCTCCTCACATACTTTTGATGCTCTAGATTTCATTCTGCAATGTTGTACAGTGACGCTCCTGGCTGAAATGCAAGCACTCTGGGGAGAAATAGCTCCTAGTGATTTTAACAGAGACTAGTGATATAGTAGACACAATTTTATTGAAGGTTAATAAATTCAGATACAGTAATTTGAATAAAAACAGCTAAGTAGAACATATCTGTGTCAATGAAAGCAAGGCAACATGGAGTGTTACCCTAAGAAGTAATTCAAAATTAAAAACATACCTATGGATTCCAGAACGTGTCTAAACAGTAAACAAACTTTGCTTGTCAAGAGAAAAAGAGAACACAAAGATATTGTTCAGAACGGCATTTTTTCCTGACTGCAACTATTATGATTTTAGCAGTGCTACTTTTAGTTCATGAGTAAACATTAACTGCAGGTAAAATAGCCCAAAGCATGCAAACTGACATCATCACTATTATGTGAATATTAAATGTAAATATTCCTTGTAAGACAGGAGAAAAGGGCAAGGCATTTCATGAGGAAGCTAGACTGAATAGGCTGAATTTCTCTATGTAAAGAAAAGAATTGCTTAGAGATCTACAGATCTATTCTCAGTACGGTGGCTTACCCACCACAATAGTTTAAACAACTTTTAACATTTTACATCAAAAATGAGGTCAGGTCAGGAATACAGAGAGTTGTGGATCAGAGAAATTCATAAAGTTTGAAATAGGTTGCAGTGATGGCTGCAATTATTACAGCAATACAGTAGGGGGAGGAGGGGATGGGGATTTAAAAAAAAAAATCGAATTCAAACTCAAGTGTGACCCAATTTCCAATGAAACATCAACCCATTTGTCATCAGAAGAGGAGATACCAGCCAAATAAGCCACATCCAACTGCAGGCAAATTTAGGTGAAATGCTGAGGAGATTTCTGAACATAAGCATTATGGGAAGGGAAGCACTCTATAAAATAAAACTAAACCCAAAATATGCAACTGAAAAGCAAGAGATGCGTACAGAAACTCTCATATCCCCTTCCAGCTGTTCGTTATCCGTACCAGAAGAACCCAAATACAGCCAAGAGCAAAGCAAGTCACAAGCAGCCCTTAAGAAAGCCAAATAGCATGAAAGCACCTTTTCCTCCTGTACGGCTACAATGCTACTCCACCTCCTGATATGGCAGCTGCTACCAAAACCATTAAATTATGGATATCTATGAGAGGATTTGCTGCCAGATTAAAGGTACAGACAATCTATAGCACTTTGCATTTGTATGGCCTCACCCCAGTTGCCTGCGGAGGGGCAGGCGCTGAGCTCTGCTCTCTGGGGACAGCAACAGGACCCGAGGGAACGGCATGGAGCTGGGACAGGGGAGGGTCAAGCTGAGTGTTAGGGGAAGGTTCTGCACCCAGAGGGAGGTCAGGCACTTGGACAGGCTGCCCAAGGGCAGTGGTCACAGCACTGAGCTGCTGGAGTTCAAGGAGCCTATGGACAATGCTCTCAGACATAAGGTCTGATTTTTGGGTGGTCCTGTGCGGAGCCAGGAGTTGGACTCTGTGATCCCTGTAGGTCCCTTCCAGCTTGGGACAGTCTATGTTTCTAACAAATCTTTAAAAACATGTTTACTTCCACTGGTAACCTGAGTTTAGCTTAAAACTTGGTATTTTGTCCATATGGGGTCCTGAAAACCAGTTGACTACTGTAACTGTGGGAAGTTACACATCTAACTTGCTGGTATCCTTGTGCACGGCATTTTTTTGGTTTGGGTTTTTGATCGAAACTAATTGAGGAATGATATGAATGTCATTACTACCCATTTCAAATGGGTAAAACACAGTTTTGGAAGATATTAACATGAAAAAAAGTATGTTACATGTTTACTAGGAAACCGTTAACGGAATTCACAGTTCATGGTTTAAATGTATTAGCTATTATAATCAAAGGTTGCAAACAATAGGAATGGGTTTTGATGTCATAGTACCAAGTTGGCAACTAAAACAGCTGAGCTACGTGCCACTGCAAGTACCATATTTAGAGTAAATATGCGCAATAGCAGAGCACAGTTTCAACCAGTACAAACTTATCACTTCCTACATAAGCAAAGGAATTGCTGCTTCTAGGATGACACCGGTGCTACAGCATGCAGCCTTGGGACCTGAAGGACTGCTTGCTTGGGGGAAGTAATAAAGAATATTAACTGAGGATTTCAAAAGTGTGTTTTCAGGAACATGAGTGGAACGAAAAAAATAAGAACTTGATGTGGAGAGCTCTTCCTCAGGAAACTAACACAGGTGTCAAAGAAACCGCAGAGAAGGGCTCAGAATTAGAATAAAACTCACCTTTGTCTATTTATACACAGCATATACAAACATATTGCATGACATGAATTAAAATAAAACCAGAGGATCCCTCCTGGTGCCACTACTATTCCCTCCAGTATGTTTACTTGTGCCTCATACTAAGAGCTGAGGCTCCACATTCATCTTTTGGTGTAGATCTCATTGTTTTACACCTTCTGTTTTGGGGTAGAACTAAAAACAAAAAAACACCACTAATTTACTCACGTATAACATTGCAAATGATCCAGATAAGCATTACTTTAATAAAGCTCCTTTAGAAAAATAGCATAGGGATGTTTAGTCAACCTGAAAATCCAGCGCATTTGTAAAGTCCTTATGAAACGCTTAACTTAATGAAGTTCTTTTCAGACACTTAAATACAGCTTAGTTCCCCGATTTCTCAAATCTCAATACCCGATTTGTCACATATTACTCATAACTTGGATTTGCCACTCATAGCCATGAGAGTTGCTCAAGTTAACACCGAATTTACTAGCATTATTTTGAGGTTTACAAACTGCCAGCCCATTAATAAAGCTCTATGTGAAGCTAAATTTACTGAGTTTAAGAGTATATCAGTTATTAAAAGTCCATGTTGTTGTGCCTGATCAGAAGCATATTTCATAATGGACATAACTTCTGGAAGGGAAAAAAAAATATTAAAGCAACATTTTTTAAATCAACATCAATTTCTTCCCTTTCTGCTTGGTTGTTTCTTGTTCATTTCTACTCCAGCACAGACCTAATCAGCAACACGATCTCTCTCCTACCTAAACCTTTACAGGATAACATTCAGCTCCAAATTACACTTACTTTTAAGGTTAAGACTTCACCCAGCAGGAAACCTGAAAGGTTAAGCTCACATACTGATGGATGTAAGAGCAGGGTTTTGACAAAATGAGGTTTTATCAAAGAACTTCTGTAAAGTTGCCACTGCTGCAGCATAAGAGTTTGCTAAGATACTAAGAAGCAAAATCACTTACTTCAGATTATTGCTTTAAACTTGTATTATGAACTACTTGAAAATCTTTAATCACATCCCACTACAGGGCTTCAAGCCTGTATGAAGGAGTCATTTACAATACTCACTTGATTTCTTCTAAAATGCTTTAGGAACTGCAAGGTTTACCAAGGTTTAAGGGCGCGCATATCTGATCAGCAGTAACTGGGCTATGTTTGAAAAAGCAATTGATGTTTGAGTATTAAAAGAGTGAAAAGACTTTAAAGATACCAAGAAGCTTAAACCTAAGAGGGCTGTTAAAAAAATACTGAGCATTCAAATACAAACCATCTCTCTACCTCAGAAAATAGGTGAGTTTTTCAGGGAGGGCAAGATGTCAGGAACATTTTAAAAGTGAATTTTCCCAGCATTCTACCAGCATCATCTGCTACTGTAGTTTAGCATTCCTATATTTCACATAAAACAGTGTACACAAAGATTTAAATAAAAAAAGCTTTAAGTCCCGGGTTGGATAAGTCACCTCTTTTGTATTATGCAAAAAGAGTGTTACTTTGTCAACTTTTTGTCACTAAGAACAGCTTCAGACTTCCACATCTAGAGACTGAAAGCTGATCTTCAAATTACAAACGAAAGACTGAAATAGATCATTAGATCACAGTCTGAACGGCAGAAGAATGTCTTTCTTGAGCACATCGCTTTTAGAAGATGCAAGAGACAACTGCACCATCAAAAATCGTAGCAAGAGCTATAGCCAAAGTTAGGTGACACCTGAATAACCGCTGCCAACGCAGAGCAGTGGCAGCACGAAGATTCCCGGTAAGCTGATTGCAGGTGTCCTACAGCTTCTCCTTCTTAGTCCCTGCCTCTTACTTCATCTGAAGTAGAATACCGCTTCGGGCTAAGTAAAATAAAACAACAGCTGCAGAACTAAATGGCTATTCTTTCTGCAAATGAGCAGCTGTGGTAGAAAATCGGCCCTCTGGCAATCTAGAGGAGTATGATAGCTCTCGTATGCTACTAAAAGGCATAAATATTGCAAAGGAATTCTAGTAAAAAGTTCGGAAAAGTTGGCCAGGGAAGTAACGCTAAAGGGATCACGGAGGAACTTAGAGAAAAACAAATACTTCAAAAGAAAGTTGTAATAATGTAATTATCTGCATTTGACATAATTATGGTTAGACAGAGCAGTTCTAAGCAAAAATAACCATGGACTGCCTCCAGAAATTTAAGTCAGATAGAAAATGGGAAGCAAAGCCATGAGAAACTTCAGGTAATCCTGGCAAAAATAAATAAATAAAATGGATTTGGTAAACTTATACAATGCCATAAAGGGAACATGGATACCTATCTCCACTAGAAAATGCAGCAGTATTTGGAGACCCCAGGAGTTAAGTCGACACCACTGAAATAGCCCACTTAAGTTTCACTATTCAAATGAGCAGATGAGCACTTAAAACAGTGATTTTCCCAGCTTTACCACAAATCTGTGATAGAGGAAAAAGCAGTGACTTCTGGCCCTCAGCTCTGCAAGATCCCCTCTCTTACCCTCATTCAAGAGCAGAAGCTGTCCCCAACACAGGCATAAAGCAAAACTTTAGATGGACTTGTTATTTTTTTGTTCTTGTATCAACCTCTAAGCAAAATCAAACCAGCTGACATAAGGGCCTTGGGAAATAAGTTCCAAACAAGCTCAATTAAGTTTACTTTCACTCACAAAGCTTCTCACAAACACCTGCACAACACAGAGCAGGGCGCTCCTTTACTGCCTTCCTTAAAAATACTCATTTGCTTCCCACTAAGAAGTCAAGGAAGCAGCACTCTGGCATGACTATAGAGAGATTTCCTGTTAAGAATGGATAATTACAGCACTGCAACTTCCTTCCAAGCCATCCAGCCACATTCTCCTTTAAAGAGCGCTACTCCAGTAGCCACAAGCAGACAGGGCTACAACACCGGGCTCGCTCAAAAACCCAGCCCTAACCAGGTTTCACATCAAAGCTGCTGCAACTACACACACACCTCTGTGCTACCGGGATATCACAGCCCTACAGGTTTTTACTAAATTGACCCAGCAAAAACTCCTAGTTTGTACCAAATGTGTTATCCTGTGGCTTTCCTAACAATTACACACTGCATGTATGGGCACAACTCCCCCCCCTCCCCCCCAACCTGACATGACAGTAGGATTGTAAGAAATCTGGGAACAATTTTTCCAGCACCATTTACATACAGAAAATTTACAGCACTTGTTCTTGGCATCACTGTTCAGCACTGAAGACAACAGACAGCTAGGTATGAAAGAAGCGGCTGTGTAGATCTCCAAGTTAAACTCACAAACTAGTTTTGAGCTATCATTGCTCAGAGAGGTGCAAAAACTGGGACAAAGCGCTAGTGAAACTAGGTTTGCTGTTAAACTAATTTCAGGGACTAAGCTTTGAGAGGTTTCATGACTATGAAACCTGATTGCTATAAAACAAGTAGTCCATGGTTACCAAAGCAGCACCTAGATTACAAAACGGAGAATCCTTACCCCAGTTAGAAGACTGGACCAAACCAGGAGGATATCCAGAGCATATATGGCCATAAGATGATCAGTGCTACCATACCATAGACTAAATCCACTTGTAAATTCAGATTTGATTCTTCATCCCTCAAATTAAACAAGCAACTAAATCTGTAATTGGAGAGGAGGAATGTTCTTTGGAATAGCTTGTCTTTTTTATCATTATGGGCCAAGATTTTTATTTTTTATTTTTTTAAATTGTTCAATTATTGTGGCAGTGGTCACTGAGGTAAATACAGAGGCAATAAACAAATACAGAATAGGAGCCATTTAGTTTTGGAACTCCACAGGAGTCAAGATAAATAAAAATAGGAATGGTCCTGAGTACAGGTTCTTATTTTGTATTTCCCCCAGTCATATGAGTTAGTAGTGCAAGGCTGAGCTTCTTAAACGTGCTCATGATGGCTCAAAGCCTAATAAATGAAGTTTCAGAAACAGACCAGTCAGAGACTTTATAATGTGTTTAAGCAATGCATTACACCACATGAAGAAAAACATGCTGTGACCTCAGAAAATGCTAAGACATAAAAAACTAAGACATAATTCCAGGAGTCTTCAAAAACTCAGCTCATCAACTTGTTTAGGAGACAGCCTTTAACGAAGTTAAAGCTTAACTGCCATTACTGCAATAAACATTAATTAGAAAAAAGACTTAAGCAGCATGCTGCCTATGGAAAGCTAGTATATTAATTGTTATTCACAATGAGAGGTCAGTATTTTGGATTTATTTAGTGGTAAGGAATTAAACTGTTTATAAAAGGAAAATATGTGCAAATAACAGAGAGGTGGGGCTTGAGTCACAGCTTCTGAAAAAAGCATTCCTTTTTAAGCATACAACCATAAACAGTACGAACAAAGAAAATTTTCAAAATATGGAATTGTGTCATTTCCTGAAGCCAGGACCAGAGACTCCTGACGAACTTATTAAGGGCTGCATGCAAAACCTGACCTATCCAGGAGCTATTTTTATTGTTTGGAAAAAAAGTGACAGCAGCAAAACTAATGAAAAACAAGTTCACATTACTCTGATAAAAGAATTATCTGAGAAAGAGGCTGAATGGGGACTTTTCCCAGTCAAGAGCAAACAGGTCAAGAGCAGACAGGGGAAATACAGAAGTGGGCATCTCACCCAGCAGCTACCAGATGGCTTTCCAAGTAAGCTCAAAGCTTGTCAAGCACCCTTCCATGACAGTATCCTAAATGTCTTGATTAGGATGTCCCCCAGCAACCATGTTCTGGACACTGTGGAGTCAACTGGTCAGGTTGATGCTCCTTTTTAAAAGGTTTACGTGGTGCAGTCGTTCACAGCTGCTCAGTGCCCTGTTATGAACGTGTGCTTTTTGTACTATTCCAAGCTAAAGCTGACAAAGGTTTCTCCAGAAAGCCTCCCTTCTGCTGTGCAGAATCTAGCAACACTGTCTTCATACATCAGCCATATGACAAGGTGCTTCCTCTATCTCAGACTGTTACACAGAGGCCAAGGATCTCCTCAGCCTTCTGCTCCCATGAACTGGCAAAAAAAAAAAAAAAGCCACTCAGTTAACAATCAGTCTAAAGGCAAGAGGTGAAATGAAAGAGGGAATCCCAGCAATAAAGTGCTGCAGCTGTTCCACTGATATCCTACAAAATGGATCACGTTCCTCTCAGGTACTCACATCAAGTGAGTACCTTTACCCTTCAAGTCAGTCACGTTCTGGTGGAAAAAAAAAGAATTAACTACAGTGTCCCAGTGTCCCATCTGGTCTTGTCATTTGGACAGAGCAGGGACTCAGAATGCACAAATTCAAGACACACGGAGACTCAGCCTTTTCTTCATACACATGGGTGGTAAGGAAGGGCAGAGCATTCATGCAAAGGACATGTATATCCACAGGACTCTCTCCAGTATCCTCCTTTATAGGTGGGGGGTGAGGGAGAGTCCCTAAAGGGCCTAGAATAAACAGATGTGATGCAGTCAAGTATTCAAGCCATAGTCCCATGACTACAGATGACTTCCAGCTCAGCGGAAGACCCACTAATAAGAACCTCAGTGCTCATCATTCTCTTCCCTATCACCTGGATGGCACAGAATTGAGAGGATACCTTTTAAGCCTTCCCACTCTGGAAGCATTTTACTAGAAGCTGAAAAACAGCCTATCCCTGTATGGGATGTTCAGCCCAGGTACTGAAGGTCTGAAGTCCTCTTAGGCCCATCTTCCCCTGAGAAAGAGATGGGCTGGAAAGGATAAGGCTAAGAGGAACAGCCTTACAGAGACAGATTAGTCCCTCAAGCACTCATTTCACATCGCAGAATACAGAGAATGGTTGTAAGAACGGCAGAAAAGCAGGGTTTTTTTTTCCACTAACAGACTATTTTGGAAAGAATTAAGATCAGCTATTCCTTCTTGAAACTCCCGCATCTCCTCCACAGAACAGGGGAAGCAGAAGACGAATGAGACCAAATAGCAGGGAAACCACAGCCCATTCCCCCGCTCGGTTCTCCAAGGGGTACGGGGCAAAGCTCGCATTGCCCGGGGTCCTGTGCACGAAGAAAAGCCAACAGGGCCCCTCGATCAGAGCACACACACCCTGAGAAACCTCTCTCTGGCACTCCATCGCCACGTCCTCGCTCCTAACCCCCCCGGGGCACGTCCTATAGCGAAATACACTGGGCTCCTCCACCCAGCGAGGCTGCCCGTCCCCGTGAGGCCGGGGGAAGGAGGGAGGCAGCCCCACAGCGGTCTCCCCGTGCCCGAGGAGGCCGGGCAGCCCCTCAGCCCCCCCCCCCAGCGGATACTCACAGTCCAGGTGCTTCTTCTTGGGCCCCATCACCTCGTGGGTCGTGGCCTTGCAGACGGTTTTCGAGACGGCCGAGCCGGTCACGCTGTGCTGAGCCGCCGTGATGCGGTCGGTGAGGCTTTGGCCGGACATGGTGGAGGGAACGGGGTGGGGGGGGGAGCTGGCGGCGCTGGGACCGAGCGGCGGCTCCGCTGCCTCCCCTCACAGGGGCCGAGCCGGGGGGGAAGGGGGGGGGGAAACGGAGCTGCGCCGGGGAGCCCTCACCCCGCCGCTCCGCCCTCAGGGACGGGCCTGTCACCCGAGCACGGAGCCCTCCTCCTCCTCCCTCCTCTTCCTCCTCCTCTTCCCGCCCCCCTCCCCCTGCCGCCTTCCGCCGTGCCCGGGGCCAGGACAAGGGGGGGACGCGGGCCGGGCGCCGCAGCAAAATGGCGGCGGCTCCTCCTCAGGGCCTCAAGGCGGGAACCGCCCCCGGCACGTGACGCGGCGCCCCGCCCACGTGACACGCCCTCCCCTCAGCCCCCCCTCCCCTCCCCTCACCTCCCGCCCTCCCGCTTCCAAGCGCGGTAACGGGGAGGGGGCGGGGTCACGTGGTACAACACCCCCCCCATCCTCTGAGGGGACCCCCTCAGCCCCCCCCCTCCCCAATTTCCCCCCTCAGCCCATAGGGACGGCCACAGACCCCCCATTTGTGGGGCACAATCCCCCCCCTCAAACTCTATAGGGACGTCTCTGCCCCCCTTCCCGTTCCCATCAGACGGGTGGGCTCGCTTTTGGGCTCCCTTTCCCCATTAGACCTCCCCCACCCTACCCTTTTAGGGGAGTTTAAAATGTGAGGCAAGTTGCCCAAAATAAAGTTTTCGCGTCCGTCAGCTCAGTAGAAAGTCCTTCGGTGTCACCTTGGGCAATGAAAAACGCAAGAAAAAAAAAATAAAAAAAATAAAACCTTTCAGCAGCTGCGAGGAGTTGGGAGCTGCCTTTACCTCTCTCCTCGGAGCTACCTGAAAGCCTGCCAAAAAGTTCTCAGATGTACATCGTGGCAAATGTTAATAAATAAATAAATAAATAAACAACATTCTCAAACGCACACCATTTTAATAATTAAAAATATGGTTTTCAGATCTTTCGTGATCAACCTCCCCCTGGTTTACTACTCAGCTCATGCTTCTCAGGGCTCTTGGATTTACTCTGTGGCTTGTTGGGGGTGCAAAGCTGTGTGGTGATTTCCTTCATAAAGTTTGCTACCTGTCCCTTAAGGTGCTTCCTGTAGGCCTGGAACCTATGTGACCCTTATAGATGGGTGGACGATCAGAGAATCATTAGGGTTGGAAAAGACCTCCAAGGTCATCTGGTCCAACCATGCCCCTACTACCAACGTCACCCACTAAGCCATGTCCCTAAGCACCACGTCCAGCAGCTACTCCAGTTGTTACCCTGTGCGTTGCCAAATTGCCATCACAGCCACCCAAGTGTCTGCAGCATTCATTACGTGTCCCGACAGCGTGCTCCTCTCCTTCCCAAGCATCCTGCAGCGAATAACACAGCAAAACCACAGGATTCCGGCAGGCAAATGTTCTTCCTCTCCTACAAGTGCCTCCCGATGAGCCTTCTTGGAACTGTCACTGCTCCGTGAAGCCACTGAAGTATTTATGAGGCAACTTAAACAGAAGCAGTATACAAACGATGCTCAGCTCCGTCTGCCTGACAGGGCATATAAGTAGGATTATCTCTTTATAATGCGTAATGAAAATCAGTGTCAGATGAAGGACATCTGGTGAAAGCTGGACCCAAATAATGTCATTGCTGTCTATGTGGAAAGCGTGCTTGCATGCATAGGGCTTTCTTCCGTGGTAATGCCAGGCTCTTTGAAGATACTGTCATGTTTGTATCTGAAGATATTGTCATGTCTGCACTTTTTGGCTCCTTCTGAACTGTTTCTGGAGTCCCAAATACCCATGCTGGGGAAAAAAAATCACTGATGTGTATATGACAGCAGACTCTGAGATAAGACTGCTGTAACAAAGCTTCGCACAATGAAAATACTAAGACTGCTATGGGCTATTGATACAGCAACACATATCGCTGTGAACACATCATCTTTTTGTATTGTTTTCAAATTATATTGTAAATCAGAGATTACAATAATGTTGACACTGTTTAAATTTTTCATGCTAACTTCAGCTAGGACCAGGATTTCAACAACCCCCCCTTCAAGAGCTCTGCTTGCTACTTGGGAGAGTTCCACGGAATTGGCCTAAGAAATTTGGGCTCCATCAGTTCTTGTCTGATTATGCCCGTTGCTTTCTCCAGGAACAGTGAAACTATCCAAACAGAGGATGCTTGTGACTGTGGGAGTTACTGAGACCAGATTTGGACAAAATATCTCATTCCTAAGGGGACAAAAAGTGACCTCGGTCTTAAAGGTCCAAAACCAAAAATAAATTTAGCCTGACTTTCAGCAGCTCTTCGCTTGCACTGAAATCTCACAGTTTAACCCCACTCAGTTAAAAATTCTACTCTTTTTGTTGTTGTTGTTGTTGTTGTTGTTCTTAAGAAGAAACAAGAGACAGAAGTGTTGGGAGGACTTTTTTTTAAATTTGTTTGTTGCTTTTTATTTGCTTAGGAGGCACTTGATACCATTATAGCAAGGAGCTTGAAGCACTGTGTTAGATAATATCTGAGCACCTCCCAAAGACTTGGAAATTAAAATCAAAATACTAATCTCTTTTCCTTTCCAACCTGAAGAAAACAAGTTTGATTAGTTTATAACTCATTTGTTTTTGTTTGTGTGTCTGGGTGTGCTTGAGAATGAAAGAAGAAAGGAGTACACATTTGAAGAGAAACTAATCCAAAGATATGAGTCCTATATTTAGTGAAGTGGCAAACCTAAACAACATTCTTTTCTCTTGTGAAGAGGTCTTCTAGTGTCTGCATCCAGCTCCTGCGAAAATGCTGTATCTTGCATTCACAAGCTCCCCAAAGTGTCAGTAATTCACTGGCATCCAGCTACCCTGAAAGGACGGGCAAGCTGACAGGGCTGTTTCTCCCAGTGTGTACTGTGCAGTGCTGAAACTCTTGCCTCAGTGTGACCTCTGTAATTTATTATGTATATCACTTTCTTGCAACAGTGTCGTTTCTGCTCTGTGTGGTGCCTGCCACGCTGTAATGTCTGCAGTCCAACTGCGTGCTTTAATGCTCACAGAGCTGCTGGCATCCACGCTTTCCTCCACACTTCATACTCTTGCAAATGCTCGGCAAGCTATTAGGAAAGCTGTGGTTTGAGGGGCATTATTAATTGGGTGTAGCTTCAGATTTAAAAGAGGTGTTTTGGCTGAATTTCAGATCTTAGAAATCAGCCCTTCTTGCGTACAAAACTTGTAAGGCACAGAGCTGTGAACGTACTTATAAACTGTAGCAGGTTCATGCTAAGACTTTGAGGGCGTATCATCAGCAGCAACAACAAAAATCAACAACCATAATCTGGGAAGTGAAAGGGGCTGATGAATAAAACTTGCAGAGGCAAAAAAAAAAACAACAATGAAATGGGGCTGGTTCAATGGAGCTGGGTTGGAACGGCTGAGGGAGAAGGTTAAGAGTGACAGTGAAGGGTTGAGGAAGCAATAGGGAGGAAAACCAGAGGCAGTGAAGCCACCTAAATACAATCAGGAAATGCTGTTTCAGTGTTTTATAAATTATTTGGAAACATGCTACAATCTAAACATTTCCTATGACCCATTTCAAGGGTCACAATAGATTCATCTGCTGTTAAGGATTGCAGTATTTTCCCCAACTTTTAAGGAAAGGGAGATGCCAGCCCAGTAATTTAGCATGTTTGAGTTAGAGGTAGAAGATAATGGGAAAGAACAGACTGTAGAAAATGGAAAATACCAGCTCTTTTGCTTCTCAAATGTAGCTAGGTGTGACATATACCTATCATGGTTCATTTCTAGCACACCTCTGGGAAGCTCCAGAGCAGCTGATCATCTAGAACCAGACAACTTTATAACAGCCTTCCCTAATGGAGGTGGTTTATTAATACAGCCTAAGGTTATTGATGCACTTTCAAACAGCCTGATTTTGCCTGACCTAGCAGAGTGCTGCTCATTTAACTACAGCATAATAATCTCGAAACCATTTTCAAAGAGTTTGGCAAAGATTTCCCAATGTTGCTTTTCTGTGAAAGACATCTAGAGTAACACTCCGTCTCGACTATAATAAAAATTCAATATAATTTGTGTCACCATAGCAACTTCATCGAAGAGTTTTATGGACAATAATTAACTCGCATTTGTAACACCTCTCAGAGGAAGATAAACATATTTCTGAGAAACTGTGATGTAGAAAGGTTATGGTCAAAGTGACACTTCTTAATGGCAAAATGAAATGGAGTAGCCCAGGCATGTGGTTCTCGTTACTCATTCGTGCTGCCAACATGATCAGGCAGCCAGCAGAGGTATGCAAAGTGGCCAGATCACATTCAGGGGGAGGAGGAGGCATGGCCATTGAGGACTGCTCGAATGGTGTGAAATTTATACCCTTTCCACTGCTCCAAATGTGACAGTTTACACCCACAACATTTCTGTTGTCCACACATAACGTGACGGCCCACCAGCTTTTATTTTTGTTTCTCTTATATCCAGTTCATATGAAATTGTGTTTCTGATCCCTCAGATTTTAAGTACTCGGCTCCTTCCTTTCAGTCTTAGTGATTGTTATTCCATGCTCCATTCATTCCTGCTTCAAATACATCATTCTCTGCTATCTCAATACCACCCTTGAGCCTATCCAAAATGTTCCTGCTGAAATTACCCATTACTCTGCATTCCTCTCACAGCACCTCACATCTAGTTCAAACCTCTTGTCCTTGCAGACAAAGCCAACTTCGTCAAGTCCGTGTTGAATCTGACAACTCTTTTTTGCTTCTCTTCCGTCCTTCTGGAAATGGTGCCAGCTTTGATATTTCTTTCATTGCTCTCACATTTCCTCTTTTGTGCCTCTCTGTGTAAGACCAAGAGCCAGCATCCTTCCTCATACATGCTTTTTGGAGCTCTGGAGCTGGTGCCACCTCCTTGTGCAGCTCCAGCTAACTAGTCATCAATGTCCTTTGCTATTCTATTCCCCAAAAGGAAGATTTTGTTAAGGAAGAAAGCAGCTGCCCAAGAGCTAACATAACTTTGACATGGGAAAAGCAGGTAGAAAGGGAGAAAAGCGAGTCAGTATTGGATCACAGGAGGGGAGTGATCAGAACTAATTTTACCTTGTTCACTTAGGAGCAGGATATCTGAGCCAGAGCTCCCATGTAATGTGCAAATCTAGAGCTGAAAAACAAATACGATGTTTCTGAACTCTGTTGTGTGTTACAACACCCTGCTCTCCTTGCCATGGCATCAGCCTTAACACATTGCAAAACCAATCGTGTCATTAACACTCTAAGCAAATGCCTTCAAAACCAGGATGGCTACCTGCAAGACAAATGCATGTAGCAAATGCCTTTCGGAGTGTGAGATAGAGAGGAAACAAGCTGCCCTACATTTTGTTCGCACTCTCCAGTGGAAGTGTCAAACACTGACACCTCTGAATACTGAGAGGTGTGCTGTCCTCTGTGTCTGCAATGCGCTGCCCAGCAGCAAGCATTCCTAATGCACTCCTGCTGCTCTTTCCTGAAGTCTTTTTTTTTGTTTCACACATCCCTTCTGGGCAGTGGGCATTTCACAGCAACTCACTTGGATGCTCCCAGGGGAAAACAAGCCTTGCAACACAGCCTTACCAGAGTGATAGGTGCACTGATAAACTTCCCTAAATTTATGGGGACTTCTTTCATACAGGAAAAACAAGTGGCCTGGTCCCAGCTAGTGACATTGTCTCCATCCCTTCCCTGTAATTTCGTGTTGAAAAGCTGAGGCCATGCTGCCAAATACTCTTCTCATCATCATTCCAGGCTGGCAGTGTTCATGAGACTTGGCAGGAGATAGCATTTGATAAGAATCCTTCCCTGGGCACTTCTGAGAGGGCACTGTCATTCATTTCACTCCCCTGCCAGTTCACAAGCCCCAAGCCAGCAGGGCAAGTGCAGGAGGAGCCGCATTCCTTTCAGGCTCATGTAACTCGGAAGCGGCTCCTATCATTTTCTTCAGTCACCTCTGAGCCAAAAGCAAGCATAAGGCTCTTCAGCCCCAAAGGAATAGTTTTAAGGAAAGTTATAAGGAAACGAAAATGCAGGGTATGAATGGAACAGCCACTTCAACCTGCTGCCAAGCTATAATTAGTACTTATGGTCACACTCTTGCACACACATACGTGCAGCAGCACTTAATAGATTCCCTCATTAATTTTGAGGCTCATGTGCTCGTGCTCTATGTCTGGGAAAGCTTTACACCCACATGAATTTTGATGCGGAGCTGAAACAAAAATGTTGATGCTGGCAATGCCAACGCTGCAGAGTAAATAGCTGGGTCCAGCCCTGCCAATGCCGACTTGAATGGGGCTTCTCACCCAGAAGAAAACCTATGTGTGAAAGTATTCTCAGGTCCAGGCCTGCACAGCAAAAGTAAATCCTGGTTGTCTTCCTCAAATGAATAAGCCCATTTATGCCAACAAGTTGGTTTTGAGCCTTGTCTAGGTAGGTTCCACCACCTGGTCTTTGTGTGAGATCTGCGTCTTGCCTACTGGGGTGAGGCAAGCTATCAGCATTTGGCTCTATGCTTCTGGAGTCAGTGGCTGCATTTCCACATGGGCAGGCTTCACGCTGATTAAATCAAAGTGCTGTACTGAAAAGGACACGAACTAAATGCCTCCCGACATCCTGATGGGGTATAAGCTATTCAGAATCATAAAATCGATAGAGGGTTTGTCCTAATTCATTCCAGTACACACAAGCACATAAATGGGAGTGCTTTCCATTCAGTGGAATGAAGGAAATGCATAAAGGAAGAAATGAACTGGATGTTTAAGTTGCTTTGTTTTTTATGATCTGAGAAGCAAAGAATTACAAGTTAATACAGGGGTGACTGTTCTTGCCTTCTCTGTCATCCTGCGTTTCCTAGTTTTATTTCTCAAAGCCCAAAAAGCAATACTTCCTGAGCAGCAGCAGTGCAAGCTTGTCTTGATAATGTGCTTCAGCCATGACCCCTGTCCAGAAGTAATCGGATTATATGTTCTGCTTGTTTCCTCCACCGAGGCCAGGGACAGATGCAGGCCAGATGTGAACGAATTATAGAAACACAGAACAACCATCATGTTGTTTTGGTTGGAAAAGACCTTCAAGATCAACCATCAACCTGGCCTACTGCATCCCATCACTAAACCATGTTCCTAGTGCCATTATAAGCACTATGATGTTCCTAGTGCTCTTATAAGACATCCAAGGATGGGGACTCCACCACTTCCCTTGGCCGCCTGCTCCAATGCTTGACTATGCTCTCCATGAAGAAATTCTTCCTAATATCCAATCTAAAACTCCCCTGGCATAACCTGAGGCTGTTTCATTGCACTCAATCCCTTGGTGCCTGAGAAAAGAGACCGACAGCCTCCTTGCTGCAGCCTCCTCTCAGGTAACTGTAGAGAACAGTTACCTGATCATCCTTTTCTCCAGACTGAACAGCCCCAGTTCCTTCAGCAGCTCCTCATAACTCTCATTTTTCAGTCCCTTCACCAGCTTCATTGAACTTCCCTGCACACGCTTGATCAACTCCACGTCCTTCTTGAGGTGAGGGGCCCAAACCTGAAAGCAGCGCTCAAGGTGCAGTCCCACCGGTGCTGCATATGAAGGGACAACCACGTTTCTTGTGCTGCTGGCCACACCACTTCTGACGTAGGCCAGGATGGCATTGACCTTCTTGGCCTTTGGCCAATGGTGGAAACCCCACAATTCCTTCACAAACCCATAACAGGCAGCCACCTTTCTGTAGGCCTCAGGAGAATGATACGGTGGAGGGAGAAACTCAGAAGAATGCATACTCCTGGTTCTGCCTCAAGTTGTGCCTTCCCTTCTGCTCCCCACAGCTTGAGGTACCAGAGAGAAGATGAGGGCTTATGCTGGGAACAAGCGAGTTGCCAACACTGCAACAGAGAAGTGGGATCGGGGCAGCAGCGAAACTAAAATTCCCTGGGTAATCAACCAGTAAATCCGTATCAGTTTGAGGCCATGAGTGAATCTGGCAGCAGTCTTCTGTGACTTCAAATCAGAAGATGCCTACTGTGTTGGAAGCTGTGTGATGTGAACCTCTGGCTGGCTGCCGGTGGCAGGCCAGCAAATTCAGTTCCCACAGATCACAAAATCACAGGAATCTTTACTGGTCATTTTTATCATTTTTATCTGAACACAAGAGCAAGGAGGATCCCTATCTCATTAACACATCCACCTATCCAGCTCCTCTCTTTGGACCATTTTGTGCTTTTGGTTATCAATTAAGCCCTCCCTTGTCTTTTCATACAGTGTCCCTTTTCTTTGGAAAGCCAGACATGTTGGCAGTGCTTGCTACTGTAGCAATAAAGAAGGAATAATGATCCAAAAGAAAGGATTATAGCCTCTCAAATTGCCCTGGGATACTCTCAAGTTCAAGAGTAGCCCTGCATGTGTCAGTGTTCACTTTTAACATTCTCCAGGAGCCTGTTCATTACTAAAGATTTCATGCATTGCAGCAGCAACCGAGATTTAGGAAGAACTACAAAAGCAATACTGCTGAACATTCTGTGTACCTGTGTTTTTCAGCCCTCATAACCCCCAAAAAAACAGCAAAAGAGAAAGGGCAAAAATGAATATCAGATCCATCGAACCGATTCAGGTTATGTAACCCACTTGGAGGAAATGGGAGAAGATAAGTTGTTTTGTGCAACATTTTGTTGATCTGAAAGATCGGATGCATAAAAGAACATTTAACTAAGAACAGCTGTAAGGAAAGCAGAGCAGTGTAGGCAGGTAAAACCACAAATCAAATACTTCGCAGGTCCATATTTCATCACATGCAGTTATGCTTTCAGATGCCAGATTCTGTTCCTATTGAATCCATGGCAAAATGCCCACAGACTTCAAACAGAATAGGTTTTGTTCCTGTAAGCTAAGAGTATGGTCAGCAATACCAATGCGGTGTAAAAATAAACCGTGTAGGTGAGAAGTAAGGAGTGGGTACTGCAAATTTAGTGCCTGCCTGACCTTAATGCTTTTATTTTCAAATTAAGAAAACCATTTCACGCTCGGGACATTATATCACTCGTATTTTAAGGTCTGGAATATTTCAAAGTCTGACGACTGGAGTGCTGAATGCTAACAAACTTTATTTAGTGAGTAATTTAAAAAATGGTTAAACAAAGTGTAAACATCAGAATCATTCTTTTCAAAACAGATTTTTTGGGTACAGTGGTAAGTTTTGTCCAGAAAAGGTTTTTAAACCTTGGTGTTGTTTTTATTTATTTATTTTACTCTCTCCTCTGTTCCATCACATTCTGTTTACTGACATTTATGCAAACCTATATCCTTAAGTCTTATCCTGAAACTGGATTTGATAGATCTTTGTACTTGTTTGGCACATCCTAGCTTTATGTGTGGGTCCGTGCAGGGATGCTAAAGTGAATGACAGAAAACAAACTGCTGAACTTTTTGCACAATTAACTAATTTTGCATCAAAACAAGTGAAGTTGCCAGCAGTGTATCTGTAGTATTGTAAAATTAGTTAAAAATAGGACAGCTGTATTCTTTAATTAGCGTAGCTGAAAGTTGGCCAAATCGGCTTCGGACACAGCAGGAGCCGTACAGTTTGTCCTGATTTTGTGGGGAACAAAAAATGTAATACTTGGCAGATGAACTAACTACACTAACCCAAAATGTTTTTAAAACATATTCAACTAAATCAAATATGTTGGTTTACCAAAGATTAGACCACATATTTTCACAGAACAGAAGAGCACAGTTTCAAAGCTTGTGGGCTACTGAAAGAAACAAAATCTAGAGAAAGTGATTAGCAGTGATATGAAAAACTTGAGGAAAACTACTTATGTACTGAAATCAGTAAGCGACTTTTGCCACATCCTGGCATTCTTACCGACACAGAGGGACACCATCCACTGGGAACAGTTCTGTTGGTTTGGGAATCGGGTCTTTTATCGCAGACTGAAATCACAGAGTGTTTCAACTGGAATGAGCAATTTCAAATGTTTGGATGTTAAAAGCCACTGCTTTTGATTTCTGCATGCCCAGTTTCTTCAGACAGGTTTCCATGAGGTTAGCTGTATAATATTAACAGGGGATAAGTTGTTTATTAAACAGGAGCAAATATCAATGGAGTAAACACTTATTAGTGTTTACAATGTCTGGCCTAAGATGTAGTCCCGGCCTTTGCATGATGGAACTGCAGAGTCTAACTAAGCAGCTACTTTCTTGTGCAAATTTAAGGGCAGATTTCTAAGGGATGCAAAGCCTTTGCAACTTTGTCATTCTCAAAGCCAAGTCCTTAAATGGAGATACTCTCAAGAGTCATGAAAAACTATGAAGAGCTCTTATGTTGAAAGTTCAGTAAGAAAACCCTTGATGAAATTGGGTGTGGGCTTCAAACAAGCCCTGTTACAGAAAGGTAAAACCGATTCTTCGTGAAGATGTAAGGACTGAATCCAAAGAAATTACCCTTTAGAAGGGGCATTGTTATCCTCTCTGTGAAGGTTTACTTTTTTCAAGCTTTTAATTTAAATTCCTGCCAGGAAGGTTATGAAGGATACGCAATAAATTAGTGCATGTGGCAGCTACTCTCATCATTCACTTCTCCACAGAGAGCCCAATTCAATTTGGAACAACTCTGGCCCCTATACTAGAAGGCAATATGCAGACAGCCCGCTAAGAAAGGTACAATTTACTGGCCTTTTCTGCCTTTAGAAATGCTTACCATTTTTTTTCAGGAATGTAACGGTGAAGACTGCCTCATTCCCAGATGTGACATTTCACAGTTTTGGAAGAAACAGTTACCTGAAGAACTTTTACAGATTGCATCACGGAGACATATTTTTCTGTGCTTCTCTAATCCACGGTATTTCGTTTCCTAGAAAGGACAGCTCATCATTTCACGGGATTGACTTTCCCCTGCACAGATGGTTTGCTTCTTAAAAATTGGCCTTCAGAAACTGCAGTAGAACATGAGCGCTCTTAGGCAACAGTTCCCAAATTCACTTTTCTGATCCTCCATGAGGCTGTAGCAGTCCTGAGTGAGGTTGTGATAGTGGCTGAAATTAATTCATGTAGGCAGCTCTGGGGCTGTGAGCCAGACTGGGGAGAACCTGGAATCAGAAGCCAACTGGACCACATCAAATTCATGTATTAGCTTCCACATTTTAAGACTTTGGTGATTATACACGTCACACAGACTAGAAGATGTATCTGATAGTCTCAGTGGGTGAAGATTGTTGTAGCCCATTTTACAGACAAGGAACACCAAGATGGGAAGCACAAAGACAAGAGGGGCCCCGAAGACCTGAGGATGGGGCAGAAATCCTACCCTTCCTCAAGACAGATCCATTGATTCAGTTTGCAACCCAGTCCACAGAGCTGCTTAGCTGACAGACACTTGTGAGGTACCCTTCATCGAAGGTCCTCAGACTGCTTTTCTACCCCAATCCCATATCCCATTGGTGACAGGTGGTAGGATGGCTCATCACCCCAAAGGTGATCACCCCTCCCTGATGTACATGCTCAACAAAATGCATCCAGGTTCTTCTGTAGGCAAAGGGATGTGTAGGAGCATTTGTCCCCTTAGAGGCTTACGAAACATCTCGTGGGTATAAGGAGCAGAGCTGAAAACACAGACCTATTTCCAGCACGCCACAAAAACCTCTGGCCAGCCCCGTCTCTTAAAAAAAAAACACAGTGGAGGAATGTAAACATGTGTTTGGCCAGTAAACGAGTCGTTATATAAATGTTAATTATGAAAAGGATTTCCCATGAGCACAGGGCTTTCGACACAACTTTGATCTCACGCAGGACACAAGTCTCAGGAGTCACATGCTGTGCCTTGGAACTGCGCTGCCACTTCTCCCGGCCCCAAGAGGCTGCAAGGGCATTTGCTGTAGCACAGAAACAGAAGAAGCTTTGATGACTGCAACCGAAGCTTGCCCAGCATCATGCTGAAGCAACCCTCTGTTTAATTAAAAAATCCCATTGGGTGGAACGTGTGAGTTTCTTGCTGTAATCCCTGAGTGGCCGACGCATAAGAAATTCAGTAAAAACAAATTCTCTTGAGCCACTCCAGCTCTCTCCTCTTCCCCACGATCTAGGTAAACCAGCCATAAAATCCTTCTCTCTTATCTGCTCAGCCAGCTATTTTCTTCTCGCCAGCTTTAAGTGGCTTCCTTTGCTCTCCCCTCTCCTCCTGCACCTTGTTGTAGGTCTTTGTTTTCCTTTGCGAGGCCAATGGCATTCGGGTTACACCTACGGAGCACACCATAGCAGCCTGCTAAGCGGGTAGGTGGGGTAATGGGATGGATTGCTGAGCTGGAGCACTCGAGGTGTTTACAGCAACTGTCTGGTATAAATGCACCCTTAGGTCTTGTCTGTCTCCATCCTGACATTTCTTCCACCTCATCCTCACTCCCTGAGCCTTCCTCTTCCTCCCCTCTCCCCTTCTTACCCTCCTACCAAAATTTCTTGCTCCTTGGTCTTCATGTGCTCCTAATCCTGATCTCCAATCTGCTGCTCTCCTCTTGAGACATCTTTCTTAAAGTAACTTCCACTGAAAGCTGCTTTTCCCTTAACGAACTGCAAACAACTATAGCTAATAATAATAATAATGATAGAATAAATTAAAGCAACACATTTGGCATAGCAAGGATGGAACAGCCCGTTTCTGTCACTTAGTTGCCAAATCCTACCCATCCTTCTGTCTCCATCCCGTGCAACCCTGTCAGAGCCCTGGTGTGATATCCGTGCTCAGAAATCTGCTCGTGCTGAGCTCTTTGTGTTTTGAGCAGAGCCAGGAGGCTGGGTCCTTAGTCACGTATGTGGTAGCATGCTCTGTATCCCAAACCTCCAGCGAGAAACCAGATCTGGGAAAAAATTCAACAAAGAGGCTAAGGAGTCATTGCATTTTTGCTGCTAGGGGCGTGAGATTCCCTTTGCTTTCAGCTTTTTGAGCTGTTGGTCTCTGACTTTCATGCTTGCCTCTACAACCAGGAGGGTTTCAAGCTAAGTTGACCTTTCCAAGCGGATGCTGAGGTTCTCACATGGGTAACATGATTCCCACAAGCATCACAAGGACGGGGGACAACCTTAGGCTTTCTTCGCCATGAATAGTTCCATTTAGCGAAGGGAATGACTCACCGTGTCCAAAGGGAAGCTTGCCCTCACATCACCGGGGTGAGGACATCAGAGGACGAGCTGAATAATCAGCCTGTCGGTGCTGCTGGTGGGTTAAGCAGACACTGTGACATTCCTCATTCCACCACGGCCACCCCTTCCTCCCACCACAGCCCTTGTGCGCATAAATCTTGTGCCTCTGAATCAGACCTGGGAACATATCTAGCCGAAAAATACCCCCGGTGTTCATTTTTCAGTGGGATCAGAGTTCTCTAATCCAATTTGTGTGGCTCCAAAGCATGCCGGCATGGAGCAAGGTGACGAGGGTGGGAAGGTGCAGGCAGGATGAGCTCAGGGATGCAAAAACCATGCAAGAGGGCTTCAGCCGTCTGCTCACTGAATATTGAACCATGCTTTGGGACCGAAGCCTGCTGTCTGCCTTGCTTGTTAAACTCTTATTACATGTGGTGCTCTATAAATAATGCCTTTTGAAACTATTGGGAGGCTATTTTAAAAGAGAAATGCTATTACTGAATTTCCACTGCGATTTATCTTCCAACCCTCCTCCCTTCCCAGTCCCTTGTGGCCGATCATCTCATTTATGTATTTAACAAATGGGAAGCAGAGTGCCCCACTGCTTTTCTCCCCTCACAACTTTTTTTTAAAAAAAAAAAAAAAAAAGATGGTGACAATTCAACCCTTCAAATGGACAAAGCAAGACAACAGGACCTCTGCTAAGGACGAAAGACAGAAATTTTCTTTTGAAGCTCTCGAGGGTTTCAAATAGCA
This sequence comes from Anas platyrhynchos, assembly GCF_047663525.1. Lineage (NCBI taxonomy): Eukaryota > Metazoa > Chordata > Aves > Anseriformes > Anatidae > Anas > Anas platyrhynchos. Next base: position 201,421,324 of record NC_092587.1, read on the forward strand.
AGAAAAATTTGGAACATTATGAAAAAATACAAAACACAGAACTCTTAAGCAACCTTTTAACAGAGGGAATGTTTTATACATCAGAGTTTCTACTGCATAGGAGTCCTGAACTTGCAGCAGAGAGTTTGTAGTCACAGGGTAAATGCAGCTAAGATGTTAGAGTTGAAAACAGCATTTTTATGACAAACAGCAAAATGTGAGTTACAGTTCTGGAGATGACAGAACTTGAAGCATGTTTATTTGCAGTAGAAATCTGTCCCTGAAGGAGGGAATAATGGTTTGTTGATAATATTGGTCCTGAAATAAAAAATAAAAAAGCTGTGATGTCAGAGGGCCAGCTTTTCCAACTAAACGGTTCTTTGAGCACCTTTGGTACCCACGGAGACAATCCATCCTTGAGCTATGGATTCTCACCAGGCTACTTTTTCTTCTACTGTTGTAGTAACATGCTCCAAAGGGGAGTCAAAACCTCAGCTGTCTTTTAAATTGACCCACAAGCTTTTGGCACAGGTGAGCCTGATTTCCCAATGTCATTGACACCTAGGAAAGAAGGATGGGTGTGAGAACTGTAAATCTCAAAGTCCCCTGTTGGGCATAGCGGAGCGAAGGAGAGAAAATGATGACAACGTAGTGTTTACATGGTCAAAGTGCTGCAGCTGTAATAACATCCCCTTGTAAAGTTAAGGAGTAAACACTATTATCTCTGTACAGAAGCTCACCTAAGGTGATACGCTGTGGAATTTGTTTTAAGTAAGACTGAACTCTGCAGTTCCTCTTGAGAAACTAATGAAGAGTTGCAGAGCAAGCCTTAACAGGAGCAAGAACAGATCCTGAGACTTGCTGGGTTTCAAGTCCCCTCCATCTCACAGCCTTCAAAATCTCCTGTACAAGAGGCAGCTGGAAGCTTTGTTCAAAGCTGGAGTTTGTTGTTGCTGCAGTGTGGACCAGTTCTTTGGAATTTGGCTCCTTCAGATTGTCCTTCACTTGTCATGTCCGTGAAGAGAAGCAATCCTTGTTTCCACCTCAGATGATGAACCGCAAGTTAAAACAAGCAACCTTTCTCTTGAATGCCGAGCAGCTCTCATTATACAATTTGTTATCAGATCGAAGCAAACATGACCTTAGCCCTGGGTCGGCGCATCACAGAGCCATACCTTTCACAAGGGAAGGAGGAGGAGGGGAGAGGAAAACACACGCCCTGCCTTGCTTCCCAGATGTGACTGCAAGTATTTTAAAACATAATTATGGAACAGACTAAGCTCTCTGGCTCTCAGGCTGATTGGGTGCCTCTCCTCCTCAGTCTATTTCTGGGCACTGTAAATATTGCTGTTCAGCTAGCAGGAAAGCAACCGAGCCACAGCGTTGACTCAAAAACGTGCGGACAGATAGAAGCCATATCTATTTCTGAAGCCACCAGCTCAGCAAATCGATATGGATCTCTGCTGGCTTTAGACCTGAGCAGCAGTCCTTGCTGCATAGAGGTGATTTCGTGCGTGTGGGGTCGTGCTGTGGCAGGTATCCTTCCCTCCATCAGAAGGGGACAGACCCGAGCCCAAACCTGCCACCTGGAGGAAACCTTTGCCAGGAGCAGAGGGTACCTCACTGAGCTGCTAGCTCTGCTGTTGGCATTTATAATTCTCCGCACTTTACATTAAAGCTTCTGGCCTTGGGTGGTTGTGGGAGAAATCCAGCTTTTGTTTATTTCTCTGGAAGGCATTCAGGTTTGCGAAGAAAGGACTTACAAAGCCAGGCCTCGGAAGTCAGAAGGCAGGGGGAACCCCTCGCCGCAATTGCTGCCTGTAGGAAATGTAGAGACTTCTAAGCAAATTTCATGGTAATGAAACCTGAGTCATGATGTTTTAAGATCTGGGCCGCTGATAGTGCCTTTTTTAATGTCCTTTGCATAGTCCCACAGACTCATGCGCAGCCGGTGGCAGACCAGGCACAGCGTTTGTGCTGTGTAATAGCAGCGCAGCAGGTTTCCTGCTACCTGCCTGCCTCTCAGAAGTCGTGTCAGCTGGGCTCTGCTTGCATCTCCGCAGCCAGCTATTTCCCTCCTGAGCAAAGAAAAAGCTCTAGGCCAGCGTGCATGGCACTTCCCGCAGCTGGTGGCTTTCCCCTGCTTTCCTCAACATAACATTTTTATCAGTGATAAGACTGAGCTCCAAACAGAGCGCTGCTTCTCTTAAAATGGCTCTTATCATAAGGCTCAGCAGTGCTTTGCCTCTGTGATCCCTTTTCCCTGTGCTGCTCCCACTTTTCGTTATAACATTCAGAGCCATTACCAAATGCTTTGTTAACTAATTAATCCCCCACAGCACCCCTCAGAGGTGTGCAAACGTGTGTTCATCCCTCCTTTATTGGTGGGGGACCCAAGACACGGAGACTGAAGGTGGTATTCTCTCCTTTGTTTCCATGCTTGGAAAGGAGCCAGATTTATTAAATTGAGGAAGGAACATCAGCATGTGGGGGCAGGTCTGGGATAAACCCTACCATAGCTGGAAAGTGCTGAAAACAGCTCTGCTACGGCCTTTGCAGGTCAGGTCTCTGTGAGGTCCTGGGGAGGATGAAAAAAGGCAAGAGGGATTCATGACGGTATGAATTTTCCATCAGTCTGAGAGAATAACATTGCTACAAGAAGGTTGCAGCTGGTCACTGCAGGGACGGGAAGCAGGCAGTAAATGACACCGGGTTTATAAGGCAGAATATTCTGTATTTACAAAAGCAGTGAAGTGGCTGTAAGAAGTGATGTGGCCTCCTGCAAGCTTCAGTGAGTTGAAGTGGACCTTGAGATGAGGAGCCCCAGCCAAGGAGTGGGGAGCAAACGCCTTGAAGAGCAGGACTGGGGAGCCAAAACCTTGAGGAGCAGGACTGGGGAAGCTTTGCTGTGACACCAGTGAGCCCTCCTGGCTCTTGCTGCAGTTGGAGTGTTCCTGGCTCCCAGAGGGAAAAGCCAATCCATTAAGAAAGAGAAAATGATGCTGATTAAATCAAGCAGAATTTGGAATGCATTTGTGAAGACGGACTCCCGGTGAACAAGATGTGTAATCTAAGTACAGGAGGCCAAAACGGGGCCCCTAACTTAATAGAAAGAATATACCCTAACAGGCGAATGTCACAGTGATAGATAGCTATCTGCCTCTTACCCCTAGGATGTGGCATTCCTCAGGGGAGCTGAATAGGCTGCCCCTAGAGAATTATGAATCCTATGCTAGATAAACAACTCCTATACTTAAAATCATCCGACTGAGTCTCCAAAACAGCTGGTACCTAGCAAAAAAAAATGTGTTCTTGTACTTAAATTTATGCCACAAACCAGCCTTTCTCCAGCCAGCTTTGTCTCGGTAATGACTCCAGTTTCCGGAAAAGGAGGAAGATGCCTCTATCCATCATCCGTTTAAGACTCGGTTCACCCACCACTGTCATTCCAGAGGAGCAGAGAGAAATATGTGGTTCTTCTGAACTCGAGGACATTCTGTAATTTGCTTAGAGTTTAGAAAACAAGGTGATTGATGTCTTCTAAATGTCACCGATAAGACAGATAGGTGTTCCCTCCTTAACCTACCATTTTCTCTCAAAGTCTCCCTGTCTTTTTTATTGTCTCTTTTTCTTTCCTGCGTTCACTGTGAACACAAGGGCTAAGGCCTGCTGGTCTATACAGCACTGACAGTCCTGTGGTCATGATCTCTGACTGCTCACACTACCAAAACTGTAATGATAGCAGTGCTAAGCTGTGCTGAAAAGTCAAATAAAGAGCATCCATCATCATTCTTGTGTCCCAGGGCCTTTAATTCCTATATCCAGGGGAATCATCAGCCAAGATGTTACGTCCTGAGACTGAGATTTCTTCTTCTCCTCAGGATCATACATTCTGATCTAATTCCCGTCAGCACTGTGGACACAAAGTGGAAAATTAAGCCACATGCAGTGTACACAGCTATGTTCATAGAGGAGTTTTACATGTTTCTTGACATATCCCCCTTTTTTTTTTTTTTTTTTTTTTTTTTTTTTTTTGCAAGATGAGGCCTAGCACAAACGTATGTCAAGTTTTCCAGGCTGCATTCCCTCTTTCAGCTCCTCCAGGATCTCTTTCTAAGGCTGCACTTTTTCCCTCACCTTTTTATTTTCACTCATCCCAACTAAGACCCCACCACATTGTGGGACCCCCTCATCTACCTCCTTCTGGCCTTGGCTGGGTTAACTGGAGGAATAAACTTGATGGACCCCCAAGGCCATGGGGTTTGTTTCTGTTCTTCCTTCTGCCATTCTCCTGGACAGAGTAGCAGGCCTGTTCCAGTAGCTTAGGAGAGTTACGAGTGCTGTCTTTTGCTTTTTCCCCTGCTCCAGGTCCTTACTTTTACATTTTTAACCTTATATTGCCTTCTGTTTGCCTTTTATCCATTCACTCTCCCCAGGATTTTTCTCCTTTTCTCCCCCTCTAGTTCTCCCTCTTTCATTTCTTAGGGACGGCTTTCAAGTTGTTTCAGAGATGGGCTAATCCCTGTCCCTAAAACAGACAAAAGGGGCATGAACCATGTCCTCTCATACCTCACATGGCCTCTCCTACCTTCATCTTATGCCCCCCATGCTCTCGCACTGGAACAGGCAGTGAAGAGTGGCCTAAAGAGCTAGTCTGGTGTTCTGTGTCTGGTAGGAATGGTAGGAAGGCTTTGGGGAGCTCTCAGCCCTTGTGTGATTTAGGCTGGATATTCAGCACAGCTCCTCCTGGGGGTACAGTGATGAGAAGTTTTTGTGGGATGAAGGACAGGAGGTAAAGACAATACTCAAATAAAAGCCAGCAGTGACATGAAGACATTTTCTTCACCTCTGCTCTCCTTTCTCAGCTTTGTCCTTCCCTCCTCCAGCTCTCTCCACTAGAGACTAGGGCAGCCAACATGAACTGCTGCATCCGTGTAGCTGAAAGAGAATTTACTGTTATAGGTTTACTTAGGGTATTATTAATATGTGCAGTTCTCCATATGAAATAGTTACATATATGTAATGGGCCAATCTTATGCCATTTAAACAACTCTTCAGACAAAAGCCCCCAGCCTAACATCACTTAATTTGGGCTGCTTACATTTAATATCCACCTTCAGTCACTGTTGCAAACCTATCGACTGACTAATGCTAATGACTAATGAGGTGCCCAGGATGAGCTATTCCCAGGATCCTATACCCCACACACTGATACTGATCTTGTTAATATACCAAGCTGGCAAATGCACTTGCATTTGCTGAGGCGCCCAAGATGCAGCTTTTGACTGATGTTAATCCTGAGCTACCAAAAACCCCATAGGTACAGGAAAGGCAGCTCGTGTTCTGCAAACCGTATGCTGGGATCTCGCCAAGTACAAAAGAAACTAAACAAAAGCCACAGCCAGGCCTTTGAAAGTTAAACTATGTGAAATATTTGCTTCTGTTAAAAATACTCCAAACTGCTTTTTGTGTCAATCCTCCTGCAAAATCATTTGCCTCTATGGCCTTTTTTTCCCCCAGCTTTGGACAGAAAATGCACAATGTGGACGGCTGCCAAAAGGGTGAGGTAGCTTTTCTTAGGTCACTCAAAGAGGAGATCTGAGCATTATTTGTTGGATTTTGTTGCACAGTGAGGGGAATATAAGATTTTTCTGCTTCCCTCTTCAGCCACTCTTGCGATAGTTGAAGCAAACTGTGTTTTCATTGCTTTTCTCAGAAGAGGCTGTGAGATGAGCTAGCCAGAAAAGTAAAGCCAATCTGGTTATCTCACACAGCTTGGAACATTATTAAGAAGCCGGTTCCCTTGTGACTAAGATTTTCCAAAGATATTGATGATTTGAATGTGCTAACATCTTTAAAAGCCGGGTGACCTCCTCGAAATACCCCAGAAAGCCTGGTCTGGGAAAAACTGTGCTCTTCTGCTGTGAAAATGAGCCCTTCTCAGTTGTCCCAAAGTAAATTGGTAGTACCAAAATCATAGAGAGTTTTGAAAATCTTGGCAACATTAATATTTCCCTCTGTAGTTACCCTCCTCAGATCTGTCTTATTTAGAGGTGGACTTAAAAAATCCTGTAAGATCCCATTTCACAGAACCCAGAGCAGGTTGCACAGGATGATGTCCAGGTGGGTTTTGAAGATCTCCAGGGAAGGAGACTCCACAGCCTCTCTGGGCAGCCTGTGCCCATGCTTGATCACCCTAAAGAAGTGTTACACCATAAAGAAGTGTTTTCTCATATTCATCTGGAGCCTGCTGTGTTTCTTTTTGTGCCCATCACCTCTTGTCCTGTCATTGGGCACCACTGAAAAGAGCCTGGCCCCATCCTCTTGACACTGCCCCTCCAGATATTTATACACATTGATAAGACCTCCTCTCAGTCTTCCCTTCTCCAAACCAAAGAGGCACAGCTCTCTCAGCCTCTCCTTGTACGACAGATTTTCCAGTCCCCAATTTAGTATAAGACATGGGAGTACTTCTGGAGGATTATCAGTGATGGCTTTAGCCTCTTTCTTGGGGCAGACCTGAGCAGAACTCTCCCATTAACTTCCCAGCTCCTCAATAAAACACTAGAGAATTAGATTCTCTGTTGCCTGTTTGAACAGGAAGCATTTAGTGCTGCTGCATACTATTTCCCATGTGCAAATTTGCTTATTTGCTGCCCGTAACTTCATGTTACGGGAAGGGGTCATTTATTTTGCTTAAAGCTTTCCCTAGGAGTTATTCAAATTAACAAGATGATTAGTGCTTTACTGAGGAGGGTCTTTAATTTCCTCATCTGGTACAGCTGGAAAATCCATGTATATTTATTCTGTGCTCAGAACCGACTGGGACAGATACATACATTTGCTATGTAAAGTATATTGTTAGTTTCTCAGCATGTTTCATCATGCTGGGTCAGAGTTAGGAAGGCTAATGAAACGTTTAAAGTGAATTTTCGCATATAATATTTTTGGTGTTGTAATGGATGAACCACAAATCCAAGAGCATGTTTGTGTAGGGTAGCCCATCAGTTGTTTTAATCCCATTTAATGCACAGAACATTATTGAGATGTTCTCACACAAGTTGGAAAAGATTAGGCTCTTTATAAATAGTCTTTTAAATGCAACTTTGAGATTTTCTTGTAAGGGTCTATTGCTGGAGTAGATCAGTACAATTTATGTCTCCCTGTGGTTGCTTTATTTTCTGCTGGAGGCCAGATTGGTTCAAGTTGTTTTTAGGACTGCGAGTTTTGTGTCACCCCTGTTGGTTCCAAAATCAGTGGAGCTCAAGGGATATTAATCTGGCATGTATGGCAAGCCCATAGCAGTCACTGTAGCAGGAGACACAGATAGAAAATACAGTATTTCTGCCTAGCTTCCCCCATTTGAGACATCCAGATCGATGCACTATGTAATGGGGATTTTGTCTCCACGCATTTCTTTGCAGAACTCCATGAGCAAAGGAATTCCTCGAATTTCATCAACAGGACCCAAACCCAGATGTGGGCTGCTCCTGCTTGAGACGCCACAAGTGAAAACAGCTTTCTGCAGCTTCACAGACTGCGGCGAGAGAAGGGTTGAAACCTGAGTTATTTGAATGCCATGAAATTACCCCCAAATGGAGCGGTGGATATGTTCACAAGGCCTTTTGCAAATAAACAAATAAAAATGTCACCACTTTCGCACAGCGTGGCTGGAGAGGAGCATGCCAAGATCAAATAGCATCTGTACCCTCTGGAGCTGGAACTGAAGCAATCTGATCCACTTCATTTGCTACTTAACAAACAAGAAGCTTGATTGATAAAAATGCTCTTGAGCCTTTCTAGCCCTGTGGTAGTTGCAAGATTGCTCCGAAGTAGCTTTGCAGGAGCAGGCTTTACTGGCGGAGCGTGGAGACCATTTGACTTTTTCTAAGCAGTGGGTTTGGCATCTGCTGAACAGATCAGAGTGTGCAGACACGAGGAATGGGACCAGCACTACAAGCCAAACACACAGTCCGAAAAAAACCTTGTGAGGCTGGATTTCTGTTTTATTTCTGTCCTGCATTTAGAAGAAGCTGCCATTGTCACTGGGCTTGTCATTAGCATGGATGAGAATGATATGGGGCAAGTCTTGGACCTCACTTCTGCTATGGCAATGCTAAAGTAATTCTGACTGTAGGGATGCTTTTCCATGGATGAGCACTTTTAGGCATTTGCCCATTTATTTAGTGCCTTCAATATCAACAGCAGCAAATTGTGGCCTCAGTTGGCCAGAAATTATCTAAAGCAGACATGACTGCAGTTTCAGGGGAATTTGCCCCATGCACCATCCCTGATCTCCCCACAGCAGAGCAATGTAGAAAGGCAAATTGCCCTGGTATTAGCATTGTAAGAACTGGGGATCTGAGTTAGAGATGGTTTCACTTGTGTATTTCTACAGGCATTTCAATCCATTTACTTGGGAATTTGTTTGATACTATCTTAAAAATCTGGAAATCAGCTTTTTCCTTTCTTTGTTTCAGCAGAGAATTTTGCAGCAGTTTCAGCTAAGTAAGTATAAGGTATGGCATCTTGAATGCTTTTCTTCAGAGCGCATGTCAGAAGCTGGAGGCAATGGATAGCAACAACAGAAACAAATGATAATTCTGTGCTTTAAGGAGTGGTCAAAATACTGGGTCTTGTTAAGTCTCTCTATTTTTGTTTTTTATTTTGGTTACTTATATAAGGATTTTGCAAGTTTTCCAATCTCTTTCCCAGGATAAATGTAAAACAGACAAAGAGACAAACAACTCTCCTTTTATGTCTTCTGTGTTCATCACAAGGAACCAAAGAATGACATAAGCCTCAACAATATCCAGGTGACCTAGATTATCAGCTGAGAAACACGTTGCTCAAGGACCAAAACTTTCACCAGCAAACTTGACCATTTGTAATTGCAAATAACCCAGCAACGCTAGTAGGCAGAGCACTCGATATTATTATTTTTTAACATTATAACTGGATATGCACAACAAGGCAGTGTGTGCCTTAGCAAAATGAAGGAATCCACTAACTTAGAAGGAAGATTGCGTTACACGTGAAGGGAAAAACCTGTTCAACTAAACGGTTTCATTTGTACCTCGCAGCAAACTGGATTCCTTCAAAATCTCCTCAAGGGAGTGTGGCATCACGGAGCCTTTCATCAGGGGCCCCAGCCTGGGCTCTGCTTCAGACTCCTTCAGAAGAACAGAGCAAACATCCTCCTTCCACCCAGCCGGATGTTTTCTGAAGGTGGAACAAGGTATCCACTGTACCTCAAAGGGGAGGAAGGATCACATAACGCCAGCCGTAAAAGTGGAGTTCCCAGTTTTCACAAGTTTTATTATTGCTACTTTTTTAAACCAGGAAGCTTTTCCACATCCCTGTTGGAGCAGTGAAGTCTCCGGGTTTCCTCTGCTTTGCATCTACTTACATTCAAGCTCCGGGCTCTCCAACACAGTCATTATGTGCTGGGCATCTTGACAGAGAGAGTGGCTGGTAGAACGTTTCACTCTCACAGCACCCCTGTGACAAGCACAGAAATGGTGTGCATGGAAAAATATTTATCAGGAAGCATTTGGTGTATTTTTAGGTCCTCATTTAAAGCAATTTAGTGGATGGAAAGCAAGGGAGAGGAGAGCTAGTTCCCTACACAGTGCCAGTAACTCCTCCAGAGACTCCGGTTTTGGAAGTCAGTGCTGACCAACAGCACAAAAACTTCTTGGGAGCTGTCAGCAGCTCCGATCAGGGCTGAAGCACCTCTATTACGGCACCATGCTGCTGCTGCTGTTTGCTTCCCTCAACTCACTGTCTTCTTGTTAGGGAATAGAGAATAAGCCATTTTATGAACTTCAAATCACTTTTGATCGATTGCTTTTGATCACGCTTTAAACAGCTTTGTATTCCCATCATGGGCTTCTATAGGATGATGGAACAAACCATAGAAAGGGTCTTTTTCTCAAGTAGACTTCATCCATTTCAAGAAGGAATCTCTGTAACACTCTGTCCCTTTTAAATAGCTCACATTCCTCCGGACTTTTCTGTCAGTGCTCTAAGGGTTTTGCATATTTTGCCTGTACATGCAGAAACATTTAGATGGAGATGTTGTTCCAAGCATTCTGGAAAATCTAATTTTTTTCACTCGTGCCCAAGAGAGGAAAGGGCCTGATCAGCCCAAGGGATTAGTCAATGTGATTTGAAGTTTTTCACCTCCTGGTGACTCACTTCGAGACTGCAAGTTGTAATGAGTTCATGGCTGGCCAGAAGCACGCTAAAGAAATGTTTCACACTTGCGGTCCCATTTCCCTAGCTGGGAACATGTCACAAAGCTCACACTGCCTTGCGTTTTGGGGCACTTACATGCATTTCCAAGCTAATAGACTGAAAACTAAAGGGTAGGGAGTTGACCTACCTCTTCACCTTTAGAGGATGTGTCTCAAGGACAGGAGAAACTCACCCTGCAGTCCTCTGTGCTCAGTCTATTATGTTGATAATGAAAGGTGTTTTCTCTTTTACATAGTCAGGTTGCTCTTCCCATAAACTCATGTTTACAGAATAATGTGTCTTTCTGGGCATGATTAAAAACAAGAACTGCACAGGCAGCAACAATGCAAGTTTTAGCATCTCCTCCATCCCACATGCGCCAGTCTTTATCTGGAGGGACAAGCTCTCAGGGAGAGAAGGTAATTTCCTTAATACACTGGCTGAATATTGGCTTCTCTGCTAAGATGCTAATGTGTCCTGGAATAATGATAACATTACCTAACTGCTAGCAGTGAGACATGATTCCCTTTGTAGAAGCTGAAAATGTTAATTAAATTTTTTAAAGTAAGTGCCTACTTTAAACTTCTGCTATCTACTGTAGAGGGAATGTAAGGACCAAACTCAGCACTGTGAATTATGTTCCCCGAACTAAGCACTTATTTCTTAAGCTATGAGGAGTATCATAACATGAAAATACCTTCCTAGACATGGACCATAACCCAGAGACGCTCAAGTCAATATGGATCTTCCCATGGAATTCAGTGTGAGTTATACTAGAACAAAATGGTGAAGTTTGGTTCTTTTGGAAGAGTAACCAAGTGGACCAGTAGATGGGAAAGATACTCAATAATAACTGTGATTATTAGTAGTCTGTTAAGAACTTGAGTCCTTTTTCTCAGAAGGTGATGATCAGGGTTCCTACATCTGCACAAGACGTCTGCGGCAACAAAATGAAGCTACAAAAAGAACAGAAGTGATGTCCTGAACCAAATTAGGGCAGTTTCCCAAGCAGACCCAATCATCAGCTTGAAATGCTCTGCAGAACTGGTATGAAAAGGAGAGAACAGACCAAGAAACACTGAGAAAGAACAGACTCTTGGCTCAGCTGGCTTCAGAAGATAATCATGAGCTTTCTGGAAGCCAATTTAAGTGCCATGCCAGAGCACAGCCTAATTTCTCTGTTAAGCCCTTTGCCAGGAAATAAACTATTTCATTCAAGTGGTTATTGCATTAAGCAGAAATGACTAAGGCTGAGATTCTGAGATCCAGCTCACTGCTGAATGCTACCTCACTTGACAAGCAGACCTTAAATAACTAGAAAAACATTTTGAAAGTGAGCTTTTAATTCACATATATTTTTAGCTGGGCCTCCTGCTAACCCCTAGATATCTTGTTTCCTATCAGAATTAGTTAAAGCTTCATGTAGCATAAGATAGAGGAAAGCTGAACTGCTACAGCACATGGCTTTATTTACTGAGTAGGATCAAATGGGTGAGAAACTGGTGATGCTGGCTGGGAAGTGGCTTCCCTTCTCTGCACACAGCAATGCCCAAGTGTGGTAGTAGGTAGAATCTATTGAAAAATACAAAATGTCAAATGTACTCACAAATACTTTAATGAGTTTGTCTTACTCTGGCTTCTGCAATCAGAATTATTTGCAAATAGCTGGATGACAACCAGATTATTTTTTTTTCAGAAGAATGGCATTTCATTGTTCTGCTTTAAAAATTTCCGTCATTCAATTAGGGAGCTGAAACAATGTCTTGGACAAAAATGACATGTTCGCTGCAAAGCAAACAAAAAACAAACACAAGCCCAGTGGTTTTTTCCATTAAAATAGCTATCTTTCTCCAGCTGGCTATCCCAGTATAAATCCTAATAGAGGCAAGACACGGCAGTTTCTAACTTGAAACCCAAGGATAAATGAAGCTGGGGGAGGAAAACTGATCCAGGTACCTCCAAGTGGAGAATAGACCCCTTCTGCAGTGAAAACAAAGCCCCAAGCAATCAACCGCACAACATGAGTAATCCATAGGAAAGTATGTAAACAAATGATTCACAAATAAGCCATAGGCTGAGAATTATTCATTGATTTCCTCACTGGATTCTGACACACGCCACATTTTTGTGAAGACTTTCTAACCAAAAAAGGTATCCTCTTTGTGGCACGTTTTTACCCAGAACTTTTGTGTGCCTGGAAAGAAGGGGATTTCTCTGAATACCTTCTTTTGAATGAAACACGAGGCCTTGACCATTTTTGTTAATCATTGTGTCTACGGCACTTTTCACCAAAGTAGGGTGTTAACCTCTGAGACATGGCTCTGTTCCAGCTCAGATGTTTTTCTTTCTTCCTGCATTTTCTCTGTAGTTTCAGTGGGATGACGTATTCCTCACTTCCCTTCCTTTGTGTAACCCTGGTGGCACAGAATGGGAAAGGCTGCTGTGTTTCCCACCACAGACATTGCCTGCTGCTGAAATGCAAGTAGAGCGGGCTGGCTGTGCAAAAAGAACCACATCCATACTCTTTAATGCATTCAAGAGGACCTGCATGTCTCTGAGGCAGACTTTGCCCAAGGTATTAAGCATGCTGGTGTTCTTGTTAGTAGTATTGCAGAAATGGGGAGCGTTGTTATCCTAAGAGTTGTGAGCTGTCCATTCCTCATCTGGAAAACAAGGGTTCTTTGCTTCATGCCTAGAAAGTCAGAGAGGAGACCATGATTAGCTATTAAATTCCATTTATTTATTTATTTATTTATTTATTAAAAAAAGAAAACTCCAAAACAAACAATTTGACTTGTAGGTGGTCTCTCTATACGACATGTGAAAGAAAGCTCAACGCATTAAAAAGCAGTCTGCTCTGCTTCTCTTTTTTACATTAAAACTTCTGCTGGAGTATGAAAATCTTTAAAGCCTTTTTCTACCATGATATCATGTCATTAAGTGGTTGCCTTTCTCAAGTAAAGACATATTTCTCACATATTCACACAGCGCTATTCTAAGATGGAAGGGTACTTCTCTTTCTCTAGGCAGGTATCTGAGACATGGGCAAATTAAAGGCTTCCCCAAAAAGTCTCTGAAAGGTCTGGGCTAGCAATCTTCCACCATACCACCAGCAACTGCCTAACACGGCTACATATCTTGGTCTGGAATGAGCTTACCTGATATTTCGGCCACTGTCAGCTTAGAGGGGAAGGATGAAGAAGCACTCAAGGTACTTTTCAGAGCCTAGGAAGCCTTTCAGTAAAACCGGGGCAAAGTCAGGCTTGATATTGCTAATATTTCACAGGAAATCCACCTCATCCCAAGATCTTATTTCTTCACTTGATTTTTATAACCTGTAAGGATTTCTCTGTGTACTATAAAGAGAGACACAGCCCTCGCTCCCTTGAGGACAACTTCTAAATCTGCTCCAAAGAGGTACCAAGGCAATACCCCTGGGTCCAAAGGCTTCAAACTTTTGAACAACCCAGATCAGACATTTGTGGCTCAGGTCCATCCCTGCTCCAAAGGCCAGAAAGCCATTCCCCTTCCACCGGTGTGATTTTAATTTTAAAAGCAGTTTCTCCTGGCAGGCTGCTCTACCCTCAGCCGATTACGCAAAGTAAACTATTGACATATGCAGACCAGTTGAGGCCATTTTCTCCGTTAAATTCAAACCTTGTTTTAAAAGTGCAGTTTTAACATGTTGTTCTTTCTGAAATATTCCACAATATGTGCTTTCACATTGGGTTATATAACATTACATTCTTTTACAATAATAAAGCACAGTGTATTTTGGAATTGTTCGCAGACTGAAGCTGTTTAGCAAATGGGACACATCCAGATGTGAAAACGTTCTGTGGCTTGGCTAGACATGTTACTAAACCTTTGAGTCAGACGTCCAAATGACGCTCAGGATGAATTTAGATTTCCTTTCTGAAAGGGACCTAGTGCTTTCCTAGTATGCACAAGGGGAATTGGGGGTTCCTGTTTCTGATGCTGGGGCTCTGCACTTTAACACAACTTATCATGAATTCTGACCTGAATGTTAATTCAGTAATATCTTAAAAGTGTTCGTGAGCTTCATCTGGGTACTTACATAGTCTGCTAACAGCCTCAATGCAGGACAACACATCATGAAATAATAATGTCGCGTTGAACCCGATGTCTTCAAGCTTCAGACTAGGGTAGAGGTGACGGGTGAGAACGTGGAAAGAAAACTCTGCTCAGCAGTTTTAGATGTATGGGCAAATTCCTCTGACTTTTCCACATCTGTAGGTGGGTAACACAAGCAATAAGGGAATCCGCTGTTCTAACAGAATAAATAAAAACATTTCTAAGTGCATAGGGTTCTTCTATTTCAAGAAGCTCCTGAGAGGATGTGACCTAGGCAGCGTCCCCTGTTGGGTGAAGATGGGCAACCAGCAAGAAGAGATTTTAGCAGGGGACACCTTAGACCTTAGGAAGATATTTTAATGCTCCTGGGGAAACAGAAGACAACTCAGGCCAAAACTGTGGTCTGCATCTCTAAACAGCCATCTGAGAGTACTTACAGAGCTTTGCCAAGGGTGTGAGATCATTGGCAGAAGCCTTGGCACGGAGGATCGCTTGTCCAGACGCCACCCCTGTTCTGCATTTTTGCATGTGGCTGTTCCTTGTACAGCTATGTTACCTGCATGTTTGGTTATTAGGATATTCATTCACTTTGGCCTCGAGTTATCTGCAAATTTAGGCTTAAGGCATTACAGGATAGACTCCACAGGACTTGTATATATTGGTTCTGGATTGTCTTTGCATAAAGAGATATTCTGTGGACTTCAGGAGTTTCACGCCAGCTTCATGCTCTGAGTCCCAGCCCTCATTGCTCCTGTTCTTCCCTGAATCACCTTCCTGGCACTTAATTTATCTATTGCCTGCAGAAATGAGAACTAAAAGATCTCCACTAGGACCGAATAATCTGCTTCACTTGGCTTTCTCCAACCTCAGATTCTGGTCTGAATCAGTCAGGACCCGTCCCATTAATTCAGCAGCGTTTCTGCTGGTATGAAACAATGGGTCTATGTCAACAGTGTGCTGGTCTGGGTTTCCATCACACTGAAATCAGAGCAGTCACAATGTCATCGCCCTGGAGAAGCACAGTGGTGAGTTCATCCACAATAGTTATTTTAAATTTGACTTTTTTTTTCCTTTTTTTTTTTTTTTTTTCTGGGCTGACTGATGGAAAACTCTGGGCTGACTGCCTCTGAGATCGTTATTTTTTTGTTGTTGTTTGTTGTTCTGCTTCCTGGTTGTTATTAATGATATCCCATCATTATCCAAATACTTTCTAACCACAGGAATTAGCACAGCTACAAACTCTCTCTCTCCTTTTTGTATTTCTCCCCTTCCCCAGCAAATAAAGAATTGCTGTTTATTTGTGGGGGCCAAAAGTCACAAACTGCTTTCATCCTTTCCCTGCAAATAGGCACAATTCAGTGATTTACCACACAACCGAAAACTTTAGGTTTATTACCTTACACTATTTATTGTTTCATGTATTCACACAATTCTTACTTACTCGTTCAGAGGATTAATCCTGGTACTATTCAGTTTATTGCACTGGTGAGGTTCTAATGCAAGTGTTTAGCTTTGTCTTTCTTTATCAAAGGTACCGCTTTAAAAACATGCTTATCTTCAACTAGCCTTCATCCACAGCTGCGAGATATCTGGGTGGGAAATGAGAGACAACTTAAAATTGCTTGCCAGATCTGCCTTATTTGCAGATGTGCAATGTGCACAGAACGGCCACCTGTCCTTACTAGCCTTAAAGGAAATATATATTAACGTCTGGACTGAGCTTTACAATGATTAAAGTTTTCTTTTTGAAGAAAAAAAAAAATAAAAAACCTGAACATTTCATGCACTTATATGGTATTTTGTGGACTTGGTACTTTAGAGCCAAAGGAAATGTCCATGTCCAAGAGAGCTTGCTGGATGTGCAGGCAGTATTCTTGGAATTGGGTTAAACTGTAATCATCAGGGAAATTGCTGTTGCTTTCCTTATGCTAGCATATTCAATGTGAAATGCAGAGCAAGCTTCCATCCAGTGTAGGAACTTTTCCGTTCTTTCTGGAAGCAACAATTTCATTCCTGGTGGATAGGTGAGCAGCACACACACACACAAACATGCAGGGCTTTGTTCTCTTCACACCTTATCTCTGGGAAGTCTCACACTCACTTGGATATTAAGCCTGGTTTGACATCCTCTCTGGATGTGCAGTGGGTTTATACTCCATCAGGCTAAGGGAGACATGTCAGCCCTCACTCAAACCTGCTTATCCCTTTCTCAGTCACTGTGTCCTGCACCAAGATCGTGCTTGTCGGTCAGACCCATATGCTAGGCACCAGTTTTGACCACTCTGACCTCTTTTGAATTCATTTAAATACAGACTGTCACAACTGTTCAGGTTCCTCTAGGATAAAGCCTTTCCTATGCATCTCGATGGACAAAAATTCTGTGCAAGCCTTGGGTCTTTTCCATGAGCAAGTTGTAGAAATTGTCTACAAACTACTTATGAATAGAAAACTCATTGATGACTTTAACCAGCATATGGGTACCTAATTACACAGTTATGTGCAATCCGTATGTGTATGGCCACACCTACACTATTTTACTGTCTTCCCCTTTGGTGTTCCTCAGACCTCAGCTGTATTCCTTCATCTTCACTGATGTCCACAGCTTTTCTTTCCCATCTCTTCCTATCATCCGCCTTAAGAGAGCAGTTCTTGCTTCTGTCTCTCACCCCTTCTGCCACATTTTCAGAACTCTTCCCATTAAATATCTATCAGCCAAGTTCATTGTTCTCCTTCAGATTCCTCCTCTAAGCTCGCCTTGGCCCTGATGCCTAGAAATACTTGGCAATACACGCTGCCTTGCTGACTAATGCACTTGCATTGTTTCCTCTCTCTTCGTATAGGTCTGTTGTCTTCTGCCTTGGATTTAGGTTGGAAAACTATTTATCCATGTATACATAGCACCAACCTCAACTGCTCCTGAGCCACCATAGTACAATGAGTAAATAACAATTAGATACACAAATTTTGAAAACACAGGGGTAAGTAACTTTTCACAAAAATCTTTCCAGCGGAGCTTTTCCCCATCCTTTTTCATGAGCACTAACACTGTGCTCCTTTTGTTACACATTCTTCGTTCTTCTGGTTTTGATTCCTTCATGCTTCAAGTTGAAAAACTTCAGCTAGGTTCTGAAGCCAACATACGGTTGCAAGCATGTGCTTTTCTTTTTAAAATTCTTTCATTTTCTTTGTGTCAGTAAATGGCCATGTTTTAGGGAAAAAAAAGGTCACCACCTTTTAAATTGTGCTCAGGGGAGGCAGAAAACTTCCAGGCTGTAACAGGTTTCTGCCATCTGTTGCTCTGACAGAATGGGTTATACTGCAAGCAGGTATTAGTGAGACGAGGTTTACTGGTAAGGTCTTTTATTAGACCAGCTGGTGTAACTTGAAAAATTAAGCAGCTTTCCAAAATATAAGCCCTTCTTATGTCCCGAATATGTCCAAAATAGAATGTATATAAAATGCATAGTCTAATATAGCTTATGCTGCATTAATAAGTAAACAAACAAACAAAAACCACAAAACAACCCCAAAAAAACTCCAACAGATGAAATACACCAAAAAAGAGGAAATATACAGCCAAACCCTGAGATACATTTGATCTAGAAAGAACACAGTCAGTGAATGCTACATCAATAATCTAAGGATTATTTTTACCAAAAGATGCTCTTCTACTAAAGTAGATAAAGCTATTTGAATAGGTATTTAAACTTCTCCTAAGGAATTGATTCAAATCAGAAAGAAAACCTCCTCTGATTATGGATTAGTGAGAATCCTAGCCTGGAAGCCATGCAGAGCAGTTACAGCTATGATTACAGCCTAAATAAATATTCTAGTTTGAAGAAATCCTTCCAGACCTCTTATCCTACCCCAAAACAAACCTCCACTTCTCTTCGTTTGAAGTTAGGGTGATCTCTACAGCGATGCAGTTTCTTCAGGTCTTCTGTTTTGTCTGGTGTCTTCTATTTTTATCTCCGGTGAAATCTAGGTGAGGGCATCATATGTGTAAAACTCAAACCTCTGCAAGGCAGTAATTAATAATAATGCAAATTTTAAGGCCACAAAGATGATACGGGGCCTGGAGCATCTTCCCTATGAGGAAAGGCTGAGAGACCTGCGTCTGTTCAGCCTTGAGAAGACTGAGAGCGGATCTCATAAATGTTTATAAATACCTGAGGTGTGGAAGACAGGGGGACTTGGCCACCCTCTTTTCAGCGGTTCATGGGGACAGGACAAGGGGCAATGGCCACAAAACTGAGCCCAGGAAGTTCTGCACCAACGTGCAAAAGGAATTCTTCACAGTGAGGCTGACGGAACACTGGGACAGGCTGCCCAGGGAGGTTGTGGAGTCTCCTTCTCTGGAGATAGTCAAGGCCTGTCTGGATGCCTA
Organism: Anas platyrhynchos; assembly: GCF_047663525.1. Lineage (NCBI taxonomy): Eukaryota > Metazoa > Chordata > Aves > Anseriformes > Anatidae > Anas > Anas platyrhynchos. The sequence continues at coordinate 201,440,024 of NC_092587.1, forward strand.
CCTGGGCAGCTTGCTCTAAGGAACCTGCTTTGACAGGGGGGGTGGACCCGATGATCTCTCGAGGTCCTTTCCAACCCCTACAATTCTGTGACTCTGTGAAATAGCTTTGTTTGAGAGGCATGATCTAAGAGCTTGTTCTTCCCCAAATGTTTGAAAAATGAACATGGTTAGGAGGCAAAAACAGTCAATTAAGGAACCAGCTCAGGTGCCTGTCACCATTAAACGCCTATCTGGACCTGCTCTAGGATTAAAGTATATGTTGGTGCGCACAGAATTAGGCCATGGTTGAACAGGGCTGCTCAGAAGCAAATATAGATGGCTGCAGAGGTTTCATCAGGAGCACAAATCCTAATAGGCTGCATCTCCAGCGAAGTGAAATCAGTCAGCATTCCTGCTGGCCTCTGCCAAGCCTTTTGGAGGCCACCCCAACAGCGCTGCCTCAACAGCTCTTGCGCGCCCGGTTCCTCTGGATAACTGCTCTCTGCTCTCCGCTGGGGAATGCTGTTGGTCTGGCACGATGCCCGAAAGCTGTTGCAGATGGTCGGGAATGTTTTATTCTGATAAAGAAAGGACTCCAGATGTAAGAATGTCAGTTCTCAGCGCTAAAAGAAAAAAGGGAGGGGAATACATTTTGGAATGGAAATAGCCATCCTTTTCTCGAGGACAGAGGATGTGAGCGACAGTTTTTCTAACTTTCTCTACAGCTATGTAGCAGCAAATTGTGCTGTACCCAATTTTTTTTTTCCATGGAGGAAGACCTCATCTTCAGCTTGGTGTTTTACCATCCACACAAACAACTTTTATCCAATCGGTAATCTTTTCATTGCAGCGATTGCTCCTGCTTCAGATCTGTTGATCCTGCCATTCTGGTAACATCTGCATAAGGCCTCCTTTATTACTGTTCCAGGCACTGTCGCTTCCCTTCTCTTCACTAATGTTTTGGTATGATGATGCAGTGTCTGAGCAGCACTTTGAAACTGGTCACTTTTATATAACACAGCACTGGTCCAAAACCCAAATCTTTTTAAATTTATGCTTGAAAATTTCAGACCTTACTCAACAGGAGCCACTCAACAAGACCCTATTCACCTCAGATCTGAATGTGGTCTAAGAGGAACTAAAGGCTGTAATACTAAGCCATGAGTTAACCTACCCTTTTTAAAAAACTGTAAGATTAATAGCACTTCAGTCTTGCATTGCATTACATCCCTGTACTACACTCTTAGAGAGACACATAGGGCAGAATCACCCCATCCTAAAGTAAATGTCTAAAGTAGAGGAGATGAATGGTGCTGGCTCCTCCACTGACTGCACTTAGACACCAAGATGATCAGCTGAGGCAGTCACCTCTGCTATAGACACTGGACAATGGGGGAAATGAATCCCACCTAAATGGCCTGAAAATCCTGAGTTGTTAAAAACTAGACTTTTTTTTTGTATGTGTGAGTGAAATTCTGTGTTCCAGCACAGATTACATATGCTGGTCATTGCTATGGGACACTTACCTCTTTGTATTGTTTTGTACTATATAAAGCAATATAAATATATTATATTTATATATAATACAACCGTATCAAGTAGCCTGAGCAATCAAGTCCATGGATCAACATTCATGGTTCTACATCTGCAATATTTGTTTCTTTCTCCAATCCCCAACAACTGAGGAAAAAATAGTATTAATTGTTCCCATAGAGTATCTATGTTAGGATTCCACCCTTATCTACATAACCACATGCTGTTTTGTCCCACAGGAACAGGGCACAGAATGATTTCACAGGAGGAGAGATTTAGGACAACCTTCCATCTGGCATCTGCTTAGTTTTCCAACCTATATACATGATGTTTTGCATAGGCTATATAGAAAATGTAATGGAGTACTGCCTGTGAATGCTGTTCATAGTGTAGTCAGGGTTTAAGGGGAACAATAAAGGAGAAGATAGTGCAGAGAAATGAGGTTATTTCTTAGCATCACAAATGATACTAGGAAAGTGCCAAGAATGGGAGAAAGAAATGAGGTTATTAGCAAAGATTGAGGAAGAACGTAATGGCAGTGTAACATAAATTGTAACATGACTCAAAAATTGGAGATACTCAATGCAGAGCTTTGGAAGAGTCTAAGATTCAATGAAATGCCAATAAAACTATAGAGCAAGCCTGAAAAAGATCATTCAGTGATTTAGTGCTGAGACAAGGGAACTCATGCTAATTTTCTCTCTGGGAACTCTGATACCGGTCCCTAGAAAGTAACATCATCAATATGTGTTTCATCTGACCTTCCAGTGCATTCTTAGGTGTAGACCAGAGGCACTGCCAGCTCCATGGTTGCTCCAGGCCTCCTGGATGGACTTGGGCCAATTACAGCCTCCTCCTGAATATTTGTCTCTATTGTGCAGACAAGCACAGTGCAGAGCATCCCCCAGTAAGTGCTGGCCCATACTTGCAAATCCATTTAGTAGAGATGTTCTTGATCTTATACACTGTTGTTTATGACAATTGCCTTTTCCTGGTGATTCAGAAGAGGATTCCTTGCAGAAAGCAAGTGTAGGAAAATGTGCCTGATATGAAAGTCATATTGATAGACCCATTATTAGGGTTAAAATTGAAGTGTGATGTTTTACATTTTTTCCCAAAACTTATTTTGTCCTTGCCCATGGTAAGTACTGATAACCCTGGAACGCATGTACAAGTCAAATTTTTCATGAAATCATCTTTAACTACTGGCCACAGTGATTTGTTGTGGCTATAAGTGTTCAACCCAGTAATGTGCAAAATTAGCATTTCTTTTGCCCAGTAGATGTTCTGCCAGGCTACATTCTCCCAGCTGAGAACTGTCCTTGTGCCTGACCAGTAAGGCAATCCAAAAACAGTGTCTCCCCTAGATCATTCCTGTTAACAACAAAAGGAGCAGCTTATCAAAGGGCTCTAAGCCCCTGAACTGTTTCTCTGAAATTTCTGAAGATTTTCACCACCCCAAAAAGCAAACATCCAGCTGAATTGCTGCTCATAATGACCCAAGGGCCACTGACCTTGGGTCCTGTAAACCTACAGTTAACTCTAGCCAACCACTAGACAGTCTGTAGACAGATGTCCTATTCCAGAGCCAGCTGTTGGTGGAAGACACTTCTGCCTGATGCCCCTACCCCATAAGTTACTACTCTTTACACCCTTCTAAAATGCCAGTTCCATAGGTTACTTCTTGTGAAGCAATGGGAATGCCTCCTAAACAATTTGAGTGACAAACAGACAACTTAGCTTAGAGACTTTAAATCATTTTCACAATCTAGGTCACTTTGCTTGGGATGGGTTTAGAAGTGTTTACATGAGCAACTCAGCTGACAGATACGAGAGGTCAGGCATCTGTGGAAGAGTGGTAATGAAGAACATTTGGGAGCGATAACTCCTTCCAGTGTCACAGCTGAATGCGGAGGGAGATGGCAGGTCACAGACTGAAAGTGCCTGCTGCTCAGGAAGGACGTGGGCAGCTGATGTACACAGCTAGTAGCAAAGCCATGCTTTTTTTGCCTAGGGTAGTGACTGGGCTGCAATTAAAAACAGAAAGATAAACTAAAAAGATGATAAAATAGGACAAATCCTCACATATATTTTAAAACAGAAACTTATGTCTCACCTTTATATTATAGCAGTCTGAATCCATCAATAAAATACGAAGTGAAGAATTATAGAATAGAGTCACAGGATGATTTGGGTTGGAAGGGACCTTAAAGCCCACCCAGTTCCAACCCCTGCCATGGGCAGGGACACCTCCCACCAGACCAGGTTGCTCAAAGCCCCATCCAGCCTGGCCTTGAACACCTCCAGGGATGGGGCATCCACAGCTTCTCTGGCCAACCTGTGCCAGGTGACAAGAGAGTTGGACTTGAAGGAGCCTCAGAATAAGTTCTTCACAAGGAATCACAAGGGAACTAAGCTGTCTGAGAGACACAAGATGCCACCACAGTCCAGAGAGCGGAGAAATCAGTAGCTCCTCCACCCACATCCATCATGGCCAAGGATTAACACCAAGTAGGCCGCAAGTCTTGTCAAGGCCTTGCCACTCAGCTGAACATCAGAAAACATCCTGGGCCTCCCAGCCTGGTGTCTTGGTGCAGCTTTTGTTGTACTAACATGTATGGTGCACAGGCTTGGGAGTGATGGTGGTGACAGAAGGCTCACAGACTGTCACCTCCTCTGTCACAAATGCCAGAAGCAGTCCCAAGGCCTATTCTGGTGAGAGGGACTAGATGAGAGAACAAATACTCTTTCTACTTGTCATGACTGTTCTAAAGGAAAAGCATCATAAAACAGACACCAATAAAACATTTTCTACCCAAACTAAACTCTTGCTTGCATAATAAGAAAACCAACTTCTATTATTATCCCTCCAAGTGCCACCTGGGGGCTACTCAAATTATATTCCTTCTTTGGAGTGGTGTCCATGGATTCATTTGTGAGCATTCATAAACTGGGAAAGAGATGAGAAATGAGGAAAACCTGCAGACTAGTCAGTATTATTTAAGGAAGGAGACTCCTGGAGAGCCTGCAAAGATTTTCTGAAGGTTTTATGCTGGACTAATGTGCTCAGCTTGGCTACTGTTTCTGAAAAAGAATATAGCTGAAAGAAAAAGTTTGAAAGATGGGCAGTAAAAATCATGTAAGAATGGAAAACTGTGAGTATTAGAGGAAAAATGCTGAAATCATTAATTTTAGAAACAGAACAAGGAAGGGAGACTATGATGAAGTGCGTAAAATAAATGCTCAAAAGAGGCACATTGGGAATCTTCCATGCATGTTCTTTTCACAAGAAAATATTCACTGAAATAGAATAGCGGTCAGCATTAAAGGGATGGAGGGATATATTTCAAACCCTATTCAACCACCACTAATTTATGGGGTGCTGGATAAGAGATTAGCTGGGCTGAAGAAAGGACCAAGTATTTTCATGAAAAATGTGAATTGAGATCAAACATGTATGGGAGAGAGATAAACCCTAAAATTCTGTGGCATTCATGTAGCCAAACTATAACGATATTGTTAGGGAGAAATCACTTACCCCAAGTATTTAATGCACCTAGTTTAGGATCTGGTCATTACCAAGGACAGGATATTTAACTAAACAGATTAAAATTCAGATCCAGTAAGATCATTCCTATGCAAGCACCAACACTTTGGTGGGCATCCTGATTAAAGATGGTGACATCATTGCCAGAAAAATTTAGACATCTATGTTGAATCACCTTGTTTGGCTTTGAGTGCCAACAGCATGAGGTAGCAAGATCTGCTCAGTCGTGACACGATGTCTGCAAATCCTTTGAAAAAGAACTCCTTCAGATACTCCCTCTCACTAAGTGACACTCAAAGCATCTCGTGCTAGTGAGTGGGTATTACATGGGAAGATGCTGTAGTAAAAGTTTTGTCCTCAGATGTCTCTGAAATTGTACACGCTCAATGAAACAAAACAAAAAAAAGGCTCACACTTAAGGCAGAATTTGATGGATGGTTTTAGTACTGCCCACCCATCTCTTATTTCTCAGTCTAGATTGAGAAAGGTAGATAACTGGTCTGATTGTTGGTGGCAGCTGGCTCTATTCCAGCATAAGGGATAACGCCAGGCCAACATGAGGCATAATAATTCTTGGGATCATATCAAAGGCAGAGATATTCAAGTTGTCTTCTTTACTCAGAAGCTTTTAAGACTTCGGCAGGATGTGTCATAAGCTTTTGGTAAGGAATTTATTACTTTAAAAATTGCTATGAATCAGTGCTACAGTGCATGTGAACTGAACATGCGAAAGGGGAAGAAAGACAGTCGTGCCCAGCAGCCTGACAGCCAGTGCCTGTTTAGCTGCTGTGGGACTGCACATGAGCGTGAGCATCATTAAGAAATTATATCTGCTTTTACCATGAAGTGCCGTTCCCTGGATAAAACAAAGCAAAAGCTAGATCAAGCGATCACAATCTTTTCAAATCTTAAGCCAAAGCAAAGCAGTCTTTCTCTGCTTTTCCAGTACTTAAACATCTCATTGTTGAGCCAAGAGTAGAAGAAGGCTGTTCTGCTGAAGCTTGTACATTGTCCTGATATGCAGCAGCTGAAGTCAAGGTTGCTAACTGGGACCTTCTCCTGAAAACTCTGGCCTCCACTTCTTTAACAAAATGGCTGCATTCCAGTAGGTTTCTTCAGGGATCTCTGGAATATGCTGATCTCCAGTTTTCCTTTCTAGTTTGCAGTCCAAGATGTAGCACTCCTCTGAGAGAAATATGAAAATACATTCCTAATATTACCTCTTCCATGTGTCTGTGTTGTCCTGAAACTTGACTTTATAACTAAAAAGGTCACTTTAGCGGTGGTTTTAGCTCTATGGATGAGTGGTGAGAATAGTGTTGAACTGTGGTGTTTTGCTGTGAGCTCAGAGAAATTGAGGGTTGTGACTCATGGTCACAGGCAGATTAGGAATGGCTGTAGGGGCTGACACCTACAATATGGACACAGATTTCGTTGTCCTTTGTGCTGACACCGGAACTTGTCCAGCCCCTTGATGAGTTGGTTCAGGACACCAAAGTGGCAGGAAACTACTTCAGGAAGAAATAAAATAAAATAAAGGAAGTGAAAGGTTTTTGGTGAGTTAGTGACATGGACTGGGTGATTGAGGATCATATGAGCATGAGAGCTGGCATCAAGAACAGGGTGGCATCATGAGGCCAGGGATTGATCAGGGCTGTATTAACCTGACTGGCTTCAATTGTCACAGAACAGGGAGCAGGGAGTTGGACTGCCACTGTGGGTCAGAGCTACGTGGGTTGTGGATGGACACCCTTGGCTCAGCTCTGCCAACTGCTTCTTCCGACCTCCTCTTCCCACCTAATGGGGATGTTCACAGAATTACAGAATGGTTAAATCGGGTAATGTTGCCCAAAGGCTGCCAGCAGATCTGCGTTGTTCAACAGCGGTGAGACAAGTTACTGTTAAAAAGAATAAGCTAACCAAGCTATTTGGGACTGAAGTGGGCTGGGAGACAGCTCTACCAGCAGACAGGACAGTAAACTCCAGAGGAAGGACGGGGCAAGAGGCTTGATGGGCTGGGTGCACAGGGTACACATAGCAAGAACTCCTCAGTCACAGCTGCTTACAGTATGCACACTAGTTTGTACCCTTAAAGAAGGCGTATATTTTAACATTAAATAAATAAATAAATAAAGAGACAGACCACTAGGTTACTTGATAAAAAATTATTCTTACAGGAAAGAAATAACAAGTCTCTTAAGTCTGGTGGAGAGACGTAACAAGAAGAGATGGCTAAGAGCTGGAGCCAGGCAAAATGCACAGGAGAAATAAGGCACAAGTGTTGAGCTGTGACAGTGATTAACCAGTGGAACAGACGAGCAGGGGAAGCAGCAGATTTTCCATTTCTTCAAGTCTTCAGCTCAGGACTGGACGCCTTTGTGGAAAATCCTTCCAATAAACATGAGATTTTGGGCTCAGCACTAACTAGCTCAGTAAAATGCTGTTGTGCTTGTTAAACAGGAGGTCAAGCTAGATGATATAAAACCTCTCCTCATCTTAAAAATCCCTGAAGTAGATGAAACAGCTATTGAGCTCCACTATGGAAATGTTTAGGGGATGCATTCGTACTCTTTCCTTGTCGGTGTCTCATGGCAGTGTTTTGGAATACTGCAGCTGCTGATGACCCAATATCCAGGCCATCATCCCACTCCTGCTGAGCCCTCCTTTGGGTTCAGTCTGTCTGTCTGAAGCCCCTGAGCTGTAATTACCTCCAACTCAACAATCTTTGTGTCTAATTCTGACTGTGCTATATAAAAGCAGAACTACAATAAAAAAAAAAAAAAGGTACACTTTAGTACCAAGTGGAAGGAAAGTAGAAAGAAGTATATTTACTTAGATGCAACAGATGCTACGTGTGAATGAAGGCTGAGTAAGAAGTTTTTCATGCAGTCTTCAATCTGCAATTTGCTCAGCAAGCCATGTCAAAAGCTTTCTGAGTCTCTAAAATGCATGCGCAGAGCCCGATTCCTGTGTGCAATCTGAGTATTTGCATGAGACCATCATTTGGAAGAGTTGGCGTGTATGAATTCAGACTGTTTGTTCACTCAGCTACACAACTTAAAAGAAGGCCTTCATTTTGAAGCTGAATTAAAAAAAAAAAAAAAAAGGCTATACCTATCATTACAATATTACAACACTGTTTTCATTCAAGAAAGAGCCACAGCAAACAGCCAAGCGTAACCCATAGCTCATGGACAGGATGTGAAGGCTCCACAGTTTTCAATATATATTATTGTTTTCTGCCAGTCAACTCTGTAAACCACTACCCAGCAGCAAGCCTGCATACTCACAGTAATTCTTCAGTTTCTCAAAGATTTATCAGAAATATGTAGCTACCCAGAGCCCATATCTTACCTTGGCTATGAAGGTAAACGAAACAGGCCAATGAGACTTTCCCCTAATTCTGATGCTACGTAATCTACTAGATTACTGTATTTTACTCTTAACTAATCCTGGTTAATTCTGTGCTTCCCCCATGTTGTCTGCCCTGCACCTGTAACACCCTTGTGTAGAAGAGAATTCAAGGTGCCATTGGCCTCATTGGTCCTATATAGGATCGGTTCTGCCTCAAATGTCCCTGTCTTACTTTTCTCTAGCCTTAAAGGTCTCCGTACACAATCCTTCCCAGCAATCTTTTCCTATTCATTATCTGTTTCTATAGTTTTCCTATATGTACACTAAATCTTCTTTACTGTAAAGTCCATTGCTTTTTGTCCCATAGAAAAAATAAAATTATTCTTTTCAAAGGTCTTTCATTTCTTTCATGTCTATTACCACATTCTTCTCAGTTTCCTGTTGTTGAGGCTGAGAAGTTCCAGTTTGTTCCATTTTTCCATTGCAGGTCATGGTTTCAACCCTCTCACCATTTCTGCTGCTGCTTCTCTGGGCGCTCTTCGATTGACTCATATTGTTCTTGAGCTGTATTGCCTGAAACTGGATACACAGATGAGACCTTAGCTGCAGCAGATGACATTATTATTCAACTTTTCATCTGTTTTAATGCCTTTGATGTCCTTCCTGAAACCTGGTCTTTATATGTGTATTTTCTGTCCTGTGCTTTCACAGTTGAACATGTCTGCTTAAGTGTATTATCTCAAATTTATCTCCACTAAAACTCTATTTTCAGACCCTTTTAGAAATATGTGAAAAGCTTTTCAAATCCTAATCCTATGCCTTAATGTATTTTTGGTCCCCTCCTACCTCTGTCATTTCCATGTGGAATGTGCCCTTCTTCCATTCTAGCAGCTAAGTTATTAACTAATAGATTAAAAAGGACTTCAAGCATGGGGAGTCCAGCGAGCAAGGAATGGTACAAAGCAACTGTGACAGCACTAGTCTGGCAGTACTCTACACAGAGATGCACTGAATTTGTCATCTCCATACCTTTTAAGGTCTTCATGTAGAAAAATGGCACGAATTAATGTTGGGCCATGGTTTAACCCACTATTTTTGAAAGAATCATTAGTTAACATGGTATTTTCCATTTGACGCCTGCCTATATCAGCACAGCCTCAGCCCAACACAACTATTTGTGTAGTGAAGTGGTAAACCAGGCTTGGGGAAAACTAAAAGAGCACAGAGAGAAGTGTAGTCCAAGGCTAGGTGCATGCTCTGTGCTGGTTCACAGCGTGAGCTTGTGCTGACATGAGGAAAAGGACAGGAACATATGGCTGGGAGTGTTTAAGAAAAATTAAGCCCTTGTTGCTGCTCAGAGGAATGACCCCACGCGCATTTCTGCTCGTCTTCTCTCTGATGCTGGGTGTAGTGCTTAACGCTACTTTGTTCTTTTTGGCTTGGTTAGCTCTTAATCTGATCGGATCTGGCTGATCACACATCTAAATGGTCACTGATATTGGCTCAAGACCAGTATTGGATATGAAGGGTCCTAGAAAGTGGTTTCAAGATTGGTTTTCATCTACCTAGAACGATGTTTTGTCCCAGAAAAGTGTCTCCTTTCCCAGGCCTTCCATCACCTTGCTGTGCTGCTGTGTGACTGATAAAAAGGACACACCAGCAGCAGTTACAGGGATGTTACCCCAGCGCCTCGCCTCCCTTAGCCAGCTATATCGCTAAGGGCCTTCCACCTGCAGCCCTGCTTTCCACCCCCAGCTCTCTATCTGCTCACCCGAGATATCTTGGCAATGTTTCCCAGAGCCTCTGGGGCTCTTTTCCTTGTTTTTCTCGTGCCGTTGTTCTTGTGCTCTGATTCTCATGACCTTGCACCTGCAAACCTCGATAGTTTTCTTTGCAGGTTCTCATGGGAAGCAAGTGCCACCAGCATGAGAATCACCCCCTTTCCTCCCTTTCCTCCCCTTTCCTAGCCGTTGGTTACAGCTTTTAGTTTACATTATATGGGCACAAAGCTTCACAACCCACCAGAATGCATCTCCTGTGATATGAGCAGCTACAAGCAATAGGGTTTGAGTGGGTCCCGATTAAAACAACTCCGTTATTATGGGAAAAGCATTATGCTGGGCAGGGGGCAGTATAGAAAGGAGTCCAGGAGAGGACACTGATCTGAGGACTCTCCCCACCCTTTTTTTCCCAGCTGCCCACTTGGAAGAGCTCTCCTTTCCCTTCTCTTCCTCTCTCTCTCCTATTTATTTTCACTGTTAGATTCATTGTATGCACTGCTACCAAATCTTTGTGCATCCACACCCTATGTGCAACAGGGGAATGGCAGAGGGGGCAGGAATTCCCCAAGAGCCTCCTTGCTTTAGCAGCAACACTGTCTTAGACTGGCTTTGTGCATCCTACAGGTGCAGGCAGTTTAAATAAACAGAAATTGGGTTTGCAGAATCAGGATGGGGAGTGACAGTGGAACGGGAATATGTTTTCTGGTGGCAGTCTGCATCTGCATTGGGTTGGAATAGGGTGAAGCCATACTCCAAGTGGGAAGGAAAACCACTAATACCCAAGACTTTGTGAAGAGTTAAGAGTTTACATGAACTGGTGTGAGCAGATTACTCTTGATCTTACTGGTGTGACCAGAGGAACAGTTCAGGAACAGAAAGCTGCCAAGTAGATCCCTGGCCTGTGGGATGGGGTTTTGGGGAGAAGAAGGAGCAAGAACAAAGCCATGAGGTGATAGGATACAGGTGCTGCCCCAGCAGCTGCTGCTATGGCCTGCATGTCCTTCACACTGCTGGTAAATCTGTGCTTGTGACCTGTTACAAGGCTTCGTGGTTACTTTGGAGTTTTTCCAGTGCAACTACTGAAAAATTAAATTGAAATACGAGCTGAGAGAATAACTCATTTCTTTACATACAGATTAACCTTAGGTGTCAGGCCACTTTTTCCAAGCAAACAATCCCTGCCCCATGCGGCTAAAGAAAGCCTGATGTAGAAAGAATAATAAATGTGCCTCTGAGGCATTTCTAAATCGCCCGGTTTTGTTGCAGCTGAGCATTGCGCGGATATTTTAGCACTGCAAGTAGCTCCTGAGGATGATGCCAACACAGTCATCATGACTGAGTGCATTTCAGTGGAAAATAATTTGGGTTAAGTTTTGGGCGTGGCTATCTGAATAGAAAAATATTTAAGGGAAAGTGGATTGTCATGGTAAAGTGCACCAACAAACAGGGTGGGGCATGGGAGAAAAAGGCAAAAGTTACGTATTAATGGGAAAAGGCAAAAGTCACATTTTGCAAAATTTTCTTCAATTATCCTGATATTTTTCACATCAGCTGCTCCTTTGCCAAGTGTGGCTTACACAGAACAGATAGTGCAGCACAAACCCTGGGTCTGTACTGCCTTCCCATGGACCGGCTGTGTAACGGGGATGCTTTTTAGGACAATTCCTTGGTGTTATGGACAGAGCCAGGCCATAAGTACCCGACCCAAAAGGCACCAGGAGGGAATGGAAACATGGGGCTTCCCTGGATGGTGGTGACCTGTTGCGTCTTTCCCAAGTTGAGTGGAAATCTTGGTGGGGAGCATCCTTGTAGTGTTTTTTTGGGAAGATGTGGAAAAAATTTTAGGGAGGTAGCTCCACATATGTTCACTATGTAGACAGGGAAAGTGAAATGCAATTTATCTAAACTGTTTCCTATATTGGCCTTTCAGATTTTTTGTTGCTTTGGTGTTAGATTTATTATTTTACCATTTATGCTTATAGGAACAAGTTCTTGGATGGCCAAAAGGATGGACGCTAGCTCGTAGCATTTAGGACATTTTTAATTCTGATACAAAAGTACCATGCCAAACCAGCAGCTGAATTCCTGTTGCTGGAGGTTGTATCGCTACTGGACCTTGACATGGAGCCAGTGCGGGCTGTAGATCCCCCCCATTCCTTCCACAAACTGGGGTCTCAAATACCTTTATAAATATTCTTCATATTCATATTCAGTTGAGAAGTGCCTTGCTGTCTGAGTGAGAGCTCCTTCACACAGAGAACAAGTTATTCTGGAAGAAAGGTTATTTTAAACTAGACTAAAGGCTCTGGTCACATGAGCTGTGGGTCCGTGAGGATTTATTTGGTGACGATACTGGCTTAAGCAATCCTGGCTTTTTTCCTCCCATTTTCCTCTCTTCCCACCAGTCGTCCTTGTGCCACTCCCCGCGCTGTGCCAGCAGAACTGTTTGTGTAGCTACACGGTGAAAAAACAAGGGGACCAATCCAATACATCTAGACAAAATGGAGAAATACTCTTTGTTTTCTTGAGCCCGACTGCTCGGCCTGTGTGATTCATTGCACAACTACACAGATTGCTCAGCGGCGCAGACGAGGAGGGCAGGTGGAAGCAGAAGAAATTCGCTGGGTGGGCAGAGATGGGATGCTCAGTGCTCCGAGATGCTCAGTGCCTGAGCAGCACCGGTGCTGGCGGTGAAACCCCAGATTGTTTAGGATTTACTGTTGCTTACTGCTTGCTGGATTTACTGCCAGCATGGCAGCAGAGTTGTTAAAGTAGCACAGATAGTCTTGGGTCAAACGTTTCAGCCTCGAGTAAACCACGAGCACACAGTGAGGTTTTGGGAGACTGCTGAGCTGTAGCTCCCCACCACCATCAGGAGGGGATCTTCTTTCTCTGCTGTCTTTCATCCCTGCCTGCAGCTTCCAGCCTTCCCTTGCACCACTTCAGGTGGTCAGCAGAGACTTTGCACAAGTCTGATCTTCATTAGCTAAGCAGAAAGATCGAGTTACTTCGTGCTTGAGCAGTTTTCTCCTGGGTTAGCAAGCTGAACTGCCTCATTGAAAGCCTTTTGAAAAAGCAAATACCAGGGAAGAAAAATGGTGGAAAACCAGAGCTAGGAGCACAGAGACAGTTTAGAAATGGGGGTGGGTGAGACAGCCTTCTTTTAGCGGCGCTGAGCTGTTAGATCAAGTCGGCTGTCTCATCGTCTGATTCAGATACACCTTCCACTTTCACGCAGGTCGTTAGCTCGAGCAGAAGAATAAAATACATGGCTTCTATCCATACCATCCGAAACTTCTGCCGCAAGATTTAAGCGTGTGAGCTGTACCCTGCTTGCAGAGCATGAGTCAGCTGAAGGTTTGACCCATTAATCTTTCAGAAGTGAGAGGGGAAAAACACCACAGCCTTTGCTGGCCGTTGCGTTTCCATTATGCAAAGGGGACGCTATGGGTTTCTGGGCGAATGTGTTTTCATTCCTCTCCAAATATGCTGTTTTCATAAGGCATGAAATATGACTTTAGCTGTCAGATGTACAAACTCCACTGGTGTTTGAAAATCCAGCTGTGTTTTCAGATTCTTAACAAAAAAATAGCAGTAAAACGACCTCTGTAATTGGAGCTTAACTGACAGGGCTCTTGACAATACGTGAGGCAGAACAGAATCCACCTCAGTTGCCATGGCTATGTTTTCCCATCGAGCTAACAAAATTAAAAATTTACTTTTGCCAGTTAATTCAGCCATTCTTACCAATAAGCCCATGAAAACCTGTTAATATCAGAAAGAAGGAACGCTTTCGCACAGCAGATGGACAATTCAGAAGCAAGGTTATCTCTGCACATAGGTAAAGTAACTGTGACCGAGGGCAGCACAATATTTGTGGCAGCACAAAGGCCAGGGCCCACTGTCAATTCCAGAGCTCCAAAAAGCCAGGCCCACAGCTGCTCCACTGAGCAATGGTGGAGGTTTGGAGGCCAGGTACAGCCTGGGGAAAATACCTCCGCAAGAGGCATGAGCAAGAAAATTAGTAGAAACAGGAGTGAAGCTGTACCCAGCACAGGGAGCACAAAAGCAAACTGGATGTACAGAAGTCCACAAGATCAGATGGGATGCAACAAAGCTGCTGGAGGAGCTGGCCAGCATCGTTGCAAGGCCACTCCCTATCACCTTTGAAAGGTTAGGGTGATCTGGGGAGGTTGATGATGAAATGGTTAAGGATCACTCCTATCTTTAAGGATGGCAAGAAGAAATACTCAGGGAGCAATAGGCCAGTCTGCCTAACTTTAGTCCTTGGGAAGGTGGTGGAGCAAATCCTCCTGAAGGATTTGCCCCAGGACCCTTCGGGTCCTGCACCTGGGGCACAATAACCCCACACAGAGCTACAGGCTGGGAGACGAGTGGTTGGAGAGCTGCCAGGCAGAGAAGGACCTGGGAGTGATGGTGGACAGTCGGCTGAATATGAGCCAGCAGTGTGCTCAGGTGGCCAAGAAGGCCAACGGCATCCTGGCTTGTATCAGAAACAGTGTGACCAGCAGGGCTAGGGAGGTGATCGTCCCCCTGTACTCGGCTCTGGTGAGGCCGCACCTCGAGTACTGTGTTCAGTTTTGGGCCCCTCGCTACAAGAAGGACATCGAGGTGCTTGAGCGGGTCCAAAGAAGGGCGACGAAGCTGGTGAGGGGCCTGGAGAACAAGTCCTATGAGGAGCGGCTGAGGGAGCTGGGCTTGTTCAGCCTGGAGAAGAGGAGGCTCAGGGGCGACCTTATCGCTCTCTACAGATACCTTAAAGGAGGCTGTAGTGAGGTGGGGCTTGGCCTGTTCTCCCACGTGCCTGGTGACAGGACAAGGGGGAATGGGCTTAAGTTGTGCCAGGGGAGTTTTAGGTTAGATGTTAGGAAGAACTTCTTTACCAAAAGGGTTGTTAGGCATTGGGATGGGCTGCCCAGGGAAGTGGTGGAGTCATCATCCCTGGAAGTCTTCAAAAGACGTTTAGATGTAGAGCTTAGGGATATGGTTTAGTGGGGACTGTTAGCGTTAGGTCAGAGGTTGGACTCCATGATCTTGAGGTCTCTTCCAACCTAGAAATTCTGTGATTCTGTGAAATTCTGTGGATGCCATGCCCAAGCCCAGGAAGGACAAGAAGGTAATTGTGAGCAGCCAGCATGGATTTACCAGGGCAAATTGATTGCTTTCTAAGATGGGATGATAAATAAAAGACCATTTAATGTCTTTTATTGATGACCTGGATAATGGGATCATAGAATCCTAAAATCATTAAGGTTGGAAAAGACCCCATGTCCCTAAGCACCATGTCCAACCTTTCCTTGAACACCCCAAGTGATGGGGGACAATAACAGTAAATTTGTGGGCAATACTAAACTGGGGATGAATGACTTGAGGTCAGGGCTTGAGGTCAGGGCTTCTCTGAAGAGGGTCCTAGACAGGTTGGAGAAATGGATTCACAGGAATCTAATGCAGTTCATCAAAGGCACCCCAATAATATTCTGCACCAGGGGAGGAATAGCCTTATGCAAGAGTAAAGGTTAGGGGCCATCAAAGGAGCTCAGCAGAGAAAGACTGGGAGGTCCTGGTGGACAGCAAGCGGAACGTGAATCAGCAGCGTGCCCTTGCAGCAGAGAAGGTTAACCAAAACCTGTTATTAGCAAAAGTGGAGCCAGCAAGTTGAAGGAAGTGGTTCTTCTGTGTTTGGTATTTGGAGACTACATCTTAGAAATGTCTAGTGTTGAACTCCCTAACAAGAGCTTGAGTACAAGAAAGATACTGATATAATGGGTTGAGCCCTGTGGAGATCCACCAAGCTGGCTAGAGGACTGGAGATCATGATGTATGTAGAGAAACTGAAAGAACTGGGTCTGTTCAGCCTTAAAACAAAGGTAAAGAGACAGCTTATTGCTTCCTACAGCTAACATAATGACACGAAGAATAGATGTGCACAGGAAAAGGAAGAGGCAAGAGACACAAACTGGGATATGGGAATTTGTAAATGGACTCGTTGAGGCCTTCAGCAACCTGCTTAATTGGCCCCACTTTGACCAAAGGCTGGACTACATGACCTTTGGAGGTCCCTGCTGACCCACATGGTCCTGTGATTCTGTGAAGAAATACAGCTTGAAGAGGATGAATGAAAGGAGTGAGTCTGATTTACTTTCTCCCACACATATAGAAAGTATTTCAGTGTCCCTGTATGATCCAGAAATATTCTGGTATGTTGAAAAAAAAACACCACCTTCCAATCTGTTGAACACCCCATGACTAGGATTTTTTTTTTTTAACATTTACTATTGCAGTCCTTTTAGAAGTCACATTTGGCAAAATCCTCTTATACATATCAAATCTATTCCTCCCCAGTACACACTGTGTGCTCATAAAACACCACTAAATCATCATTAATTGAAACAGACTGCAGATTTCTTTTTAATATAATTGTTCTCCCATTTTCCTCTATACGCTATTTCAAGGGCCCTATTACTTCTTAGTTAATCAATGTATGTTATATAAAAGAGTCACAGTACCACAGTAATTAAACAAATCAAGAAACATAGTGCATATATTTTCATAATCCCCCCCATCACTTGCCATGATATGCGAAAGTCTACTTCCATCACACAGCTGAGAAACTGAGGTACAGAAAAGCTCAGAGGATTTCCAAAGAGAATCCTAACAGAGCACACATTTAAGCATGTTCTGTGATCTTTCAAGCCAGTGTTTAACCACAAGATAATTCTTTAAATAGATGCCTGATGAAGTGTACTATGACTTTTGGAAACTCATCTCCCCTGGTGTACTGGCTCTTCATGCCTTCTGAAATAGTAAAAAACAGAAAAAAAGGCAAGTGGTTTGGGCTAAGAACCAGGCAGAGAGGCCAGCAGGACTGTAACTAGTAAAAGAAGTCCTCTAGCACCCAGATGGGAGAAGGCAGAGACCAGTTTCGGCCCAGCGAGTTGGCGATGGAGACGGAATGGTTTTACTGGCTGATTCTGGGTGTGGGTGGAGAAGTTTCCTGTGTGCAGACCAAGAATCATAGGTTGGCTGGGGCTTTCGCTCCCCTTATGTTTTGGATGAGCCACTGCAAGGTGGCGGAGCTGGGTGTGTGGCCATCTGGAGGATGTCGGTTGACAGCTGCAAAATGCAGAGGAGTTGTCTTCTCTCCATTAGCTCAAGGGCACCCATGGTGAGAAGCTGAAACCCTCCACTGCTGAAAACTTAGTGTCTTTTTTCCACAGGTCTGCAGCACAGTCGTGATTTAGTCTTAATTAAGATGCCAATCTAAAAATATCCTGTCATATTCGTTTTTTTTTTTTTTAAATTATGGCAGGATATTTTTAGATTGGCATCTCAAGTCTGCTCATTCTTCGTATATGTCCCCACAAAGGTATAAACCACTTTTATCACAACCTTGATCTTGGAGCACAAATCTGAGCAGTTGTGAGCTCCCAGAGCTTTTATTAGTTGCGATCTACAACCTTTTGCTATATATTATGCACTGCTTCGGCAGAGCCTACGGTTCTGCAGCAGAAAAGAGAGGCTATTGCTAAAAACAGCATAGCATACACATCAGTTTAAGCTTCCTCTCTTCCTTCTTATCTCTGAAGTTTATGCCAGATTAAAGTTTAGATAAGGCAGGCTCACCTCTGTCACTGCCCTCCAAGAAACCACTTTGCGAGACTGGAATGTCTCCCCCAGGGAGGAAAGACTTGTTTCTGCCCACACAAGAAAAGCAGATAAGACTTTGTGCCTGTGGGCAGAATACTTTCCCCCTTTGGTAGTGATTTTTTAATTTTTATTTTATTTTTTATTTTTTTTACAGTTCATAATTATCATGACTCAGGGACCTGCAGTTTTAGAGATTAATAAATTAAAATCTGGCAACTGCAGCATTTTATCTACAGCCGTGGTAGAAGTTTGCTGGAGAGCAGAGGGCCGGGTGGGTTTTGGACAGGATTTTATTGCTGTATTTCAGCTCTGCCTGAGGTGACAAGGCAGGTGCCAGGGCTTGCCAGCTGCCTCATATGCTCACTTTGTGGGGCTCTTTGGAGAGCAAAAGAAGCAAAAAAAAAACACGCTTCATGCACATTAAAAGGCACTCAAGGGCAGCACAAGGATGGACAGAGGGATCGCTGACTTGGCACACAAGTCCTGTGAGGAGCGGCTGAGGGAACTGGGGGTGTTTGGTCTGGAGAAGAGGAGGCTCAGGGCAGACAACATTGCTTTCTGCAACTGCCTGAAAATAAGGTGTGGGGAGCTGGGCTCCTCTGCTTATAGGTAATCAGTGATAGGACCAGAGGAAATGGCCTCAAGTTGCATCAGGGGAGGTTCAGGTTGGAAATGAGGAGACATTTCTGCTCAGAAAGAGCAGTCAGACATTGGGACAGGTTGCCCCGGGGAGATGGTGGGGTCACCATCCCTGGGGGTGTTCAAGGAAAAGCTGGATGTGGTGTTTAGGGACATGGTTTAGTGGGTGATATTGGTGGTAGGGGGCTGGTTGGACCAGATGATCTTGGAGGGCTTTTCCAACCCTGATGATTCTGGGATTGTGTGACAGAGGGACTGTAGGAGAACACCTCACACACAAACACACTCACACACACACTCAGACAGCCAAGCTTGCCACGGGGCCTCACAGCCCACTTACACCATCTGACAAGCAACAATATAAAACACCAGCACGCCTCTGTACAGTTAAAACCGCCTTTATTTAACCCCGACCTCCACCAACTCCCCCATCCCCTCAGCGCCGCGCGGGAAAGGCCCTTTTACGGCAGTGTGGCACCCGCCCCGGCTTTCCCTACGGAGCCGGGCGCGGCGCTGCTTTACGGCAGCGTCCCGCCGACCTTCCCCGGGCGCGCTTTACGGCAGCGCGGCGGGGGCGGGGAAGATGTCTGAGCGGGGAGAAGCCCCGGCGGCGGCGGCGGGAGTCGGGCCCGAGATGCCGGCCAAGAAGCAGAAGCTGAGCAGCGACGAGAACAGCAACCCCGGGGACCTGTCCGGAGACGAGAACGTGAGCTCCGAGCTGGGAACTAAGCGCTGGGGTTGAGGCGAAGGGGCCGCGGCCAGGCCCGGCCCCGCTCTGAGGGGGCAGCGCCGCGATCGTTCCTGAGGCAGGGCCCCGGCCTCGGACCCCCCGGCCGGGCCCTCAGGGGGTCGGGGATCCCCTGTGGGGGCTGTTGAGGGGGATCCCCGGCTGTGGGGAGCCCTGTGGGGCTGAGGGAGCGCCCCTGCTTTGCCTCCACGTGGGTGAGGGGGAACTGGGGGCCCACGGTGGGCTCCGGCCCCGACCAAAGTGGGCTCAGGCCCCGAGTGGTGCTCAGGAGCTGCGTTAAAATGTCGCTTTTAATTTGTGTTTTTACACGTGAAACAGCAAAAAGAGCCTGTGGTCTTTCTCCCCGTGTCGTTCGGCTTCACGACCACGTTGTAGAGTAAAAGTTGGTGTAAGTGTACGCGTGCGGCCCCGCGGTGGAGGAGGAGTAGGGGATAGTGCTCAGGCGCTGGCAGCAGAAGGCAGCTGTGAGGGGTGAGGATGTGAGCTCCAAGCTTTTCTTTGTGACATTTCTTCTCAGAAAGAGCAGTCAGGCACTGGGATGTGTTGCCCAGGGAGGTGGTGGTGTCACCATCCCTGGGGGTGTTCAAGGAAAGGTTGGATGTGGTGCTTGAGGACAGGGTTTAGTGGGTGACATTGGTAGTAGGCAGATGGTTGGAGCTGATGAGCTTGATGGTCTTTTTGAACCTTAATGATTCTAGGGTTCTAAGCTGTGCTAAAATCCAGTGCTCAGGACTTGAAGGAGCTAGGTTGGTACAGAATAGCTCTGTACCCAAAAAGCAATCTCAGGTATTTAGCACTCACACAGTTGCTGAAGTGGGGGAGTTACTCTGGTGTTATCCCTGCACAACCCTTCCCTTGGCTAGATCATTTATCCAGAAAGTGAGGGATCTACGCCACGTCCCCAGTACCCTGTGGAAGTGCTGTTCGTGGGGGAACAGTTCCGAGGTGCTGTGTCCTGCTGCTGCTGAGCCTCTTTAGGTGCTCATCACCATCTGGCAGCTGGTTGTGCAGACCTGCAAACATCTGTTTGCCCTGCAGACACATGCGTTTGTGAATCTGAGTGAGGCATGATGCCAGATTTCGGGCTTGCGTTAGCATTTGTTGTAGGTTAGCATGTGGGCTGTGTGGGTACTGAAGATGTGGCCAGTCTCAAAAGGGAAAGCAGTCTGTTTCCGAGGGTTTGTTACTGAATCCCACTAGTCCAGAGAGGTCTGGATTCTGCTCACATTTGTCATAACATAACTGATTCAGAGGAAATCTGCCTTTTTGTTCCATAGGCATCCCAAAGGCAAGCTCATTGCTGATGTAGTTACAGGTTCTGTGAAGTGCTGTGGCTCTTGCTAGTGAGTACTCTGGGGAGACCAGAGTTTGGACAGCTCAGAAGTTTCTTAGGGTATAAGAGAAGAAATTGGAAGACCCAACTATGCTTGTTGGGAGAGGCTTGGCTCCAGGCTTGGGCAGTTCCCTTACCGCCTTCACGGTGTGTTGTCTTCCTTCCTTTTCCTCCTGTTGATGTCCTGGTTTTCAAAGTTGTTGGGCAACCAAAGACCCGTACGTCTGTGCCTCTTCTGGCTGATGGTACAGGTGTGAAACTGGGACAGAGCATAAATGTTTGGTGGGGATCGATGTGCTAATGTTTACAGCTGCCCTTCTTCCACATTCCTAGTGGAGTTCTTGGTGCAGCTTGGTGTTACACTGAGCATCTTCCAGTGGAAGGCTGCGTCTGTCTCCCCAAGCTCAGCTGTACTCATCATATGGCTTCATTTGAGATGTTTTCTCCCAAATTTCTGGTGGAAGATGACCAGGCTAACTTGCCAAGGGGGAAACAAAGAAAAGTGGTTGTTGTTTGAACAAGATGAAGTTTCTCGTGTGGACCTGCAGGGACTGCTTGTTGTGGTTGTGGTGCAGGTGGAATGTGCGGAAATGGGTGATGCAGGGAATGGGGAAGTGTTTGTGAGTGATGTCCTGCAGTTGGGCTGTACGTGGAATTGTAAAATCACAGGATAGCTCGAGTTGGAAGGGGCACACAAGGATCATGGAGTCCAACTCCTGGCTCCATATAGCACCACCCCAAAATCAGACCCTGTGTCTGAGAGCGCTGTCCAAACACTTCTTGAACTCCAGCAGCTCAGTGCCATGACCACTGCCCTGGGCAGCCTGTCCCAGTGCCCAACCTCCTTCTGGGTGCAGACCCTTTCCCTAATACCCAGCCTGACCCTCCCCTGTCCCAGCTCCATGCTTGCTGCACCCCAGGATATGATAGGCCCCTTTTGGCTGCCAGGGCAAACCATGTTTTCTGTTAATTGTCCCAAATTGATCTAAAACTCCCAAGTAACTTTAAGGGTGGTTTTGCCCACCCCTTATTTCAGCTTTCCCCCTTCTTACCTTGGCTCTGCCTGCTGATGGTTGGAGGGGCCGGTTGAATCAGACAGGAAACTATTGTTGTGATGCCTTTTTTTTTTTTTTTTTTTTTTAATGTAGCTTTAAGTTGAAGCAGGAATCTGTAGAAAAGAGCAGGAGGGAGGGGTTAGACTTCCTCTTCTAGTGGCGGTGCTGACTTACTGCAGAAGTGTGTTACTGCGGGGCTGTGCTTTTTGTAGCTGCCGAGGGTGGCCAGAAATCTCCCAGAAGGGCTAAATTCCTGACGTGGCATAACCTAATGTTTTTCCACAAACACCCTCTTCATTCCTTACTTCAGAAGCACTTATTCCATCTACGTCAGAGATGCTTTCCAGGGAAACCAACCACTGTATCTTGAGACCTTTCCTAAGGGCAGTTTCCTGTATTCCAAGGAAGCTTCACTAGATCACAGTGCATGAATGTCCCTTTTGGATCAGCCCTCGGGTGACTCACGCTCCGTATCTGGAGAGAAATGCCATTACGTTAGTGATGGATTTAAGTACGTGAATCTAAATGAATAAATAAATAAGAAGCCCTCATTATAGTCTGTATAATTTGAATGTTTTCAGGATGATGCTGTTAGCATCGAAAGTGGTACTAACACGGAGCGCCCAGACACCCCGACAAACACTCCTAACGCCCCGGGAAGAAAAAGCTGGGGGAAAGGAAAATGGAAGTCAAAGAAGTGCAAATACTCCTTCAAATGTGTAAATAGCCTAAAGGTAGGTGTTTGTAAGCTTCAGCGTGGGGATGCTGGTACCGTTTGCTGGCAGTGACACAAACTATGTGACAGCATCAAAATAATTACACACAGAGCAGAGACTATTTCAAAATATCTATGTTCCATGCTTATCTGATGAAAGTACCTTCCTTATTTGGAATACCCAAAGTTCTGAATAAAAAGAATACTGGGAAATAGGAATCAGTAGGTAATGCTGCAATTAATCCAATTTTTTATGTTTTTGCAAAGACTTATACATGATATTTTATAATTATTTCATCAAAGCTGTAGTTATTGAGTTAAGATGCTGGATAAACACGTTGATATCAAGCAAAATGTGACAACTTGATGCAGAGCACAGAATTCATGCAGAGTTTTCTACCTGATGAAATGTATTTTAAAAAGAAATTAAAACATTCTTAAAAAAATAAATTATGACATTTGTCTTAAATTTCAGCATTCTTCTCACACTTTTGATATAATTTCTTTCTGTCATCAGGGAATTGACATAAAAGATCTGCTGTGTGCTGTGGTTAATTTAGCAGGAGTGTTGTGGCTGTGTGGTCACACCTGCTCACATTTCTATTCCCACATAATCTAGAGGCATTAAGGGACAGGGATTCATGATCTTTACTCCTCGTTCATGTGTTTTAGGGTATTTTCTTCTGCACTGGTCACAGACTATGGTGAACTGAATCGATTGTTTTCATTTGGATTCTTGTGCGCTGTCAGGGTGTCCTTTCCTTCCCCAGCCTTGTGGGGGATATCTGTGTTATACACTGTCTGATCCAGTTTTTCTAAAACTTTGAAATAAAGGGAAGTTAGACCTGGAAGAAGATGGGAGTTCTGTTCAACCTTATATTTGGCTAACAAGAAGTTCACGTAAAGCATCTGTGTTTTCTGCAGAATTCCTGTAGGAGGTTTATCACTCTCCCACATTCTCAACAACTGTTGAGCTTTGCTGAGGACGCTGTTTCTGAACTTAGGTTTCAGACTGCCTCACGGAAATAACTGGGTAGCTGAGCAGGAGGGGCTGAGACGTTTGGAGCGTGGAAACCTCCTAAATGAGCTTTGCCACTGGAGAAGTTCTGGTACGACATTAAGCTGACAAAAGTGTCTGGGAAGCAAGTCAGTCTTAACTTTTATGCTTCAAAAACCACGTTTTCCCTTTCAGGGCAGCGGAGGAAGAGTAGTTCTTTCACTTTGACCTAGGTAGGCAGCTGCTCCTGTGATTCACAGGCATCGCCCCCGCAGACGGTGCTTTCTGTGGCTTAAAGTCTTGCTTCAGCCACTGGCGTGGGCCGTCCAGCACCCAGACATTTAGCAAGTTTTGAGTTCTGCTGAGCGTATTTGTTTTCTTTCCATGGACCAGATATCCCAAAGTGGTTAGTATTTACCGAGTTCTTTTGGCAAAACAGAGCATCCCCTCCTCCCTGCTCTGGGGTGACCCAAAGGACCACCCCACGTGGTTAAGCAATCCCCAGCTTCCTGTGCAAGTGGAATCAAACGTAGCTGAAATGCTGCATTCACTCTAAGCAGGATATTTTTTATGTCTTCCCATTTCTCTTTGAACTGGTTTAAAGACCAGGTAGCAGCCAAATTTGGTCAGTCTTTTTTACTTTATTTTTGGGGAAGTCTCTCTTCTTTTCTTTTCCCTGTTCCTCCGTACTAATCTTGGAAATACTGTGAAGATAAAATGTAGCGATTGGATGTTGTATATGGGTTCAGAAATACATGGCTCTTGGGATATCACGTCATATATATATCCCATTCTGCCTTTGAACTATGCTGTAAGATGTATGTGCTGAAATTAATGAGGAGTCAACATGACTTAAAGACATGGAAATTTATTGTAATGTTCTTTAGAGGTGTACAATTTATGGTTTGTTTGCTTTTTTCAATTTCCTACTCTTATTTTTTCCTCTTCCCCCCCCCCCCCCCTAGGAAAACATGACCGTTGCCCGCTGCTTTGAATGTTAAATGGTTATGATTCAGCCTGAAAAACACACTGCTGGCTAAATATGCTTTTTTAAACACTAGTGTGAAAGTTATTTTGGCTGAAATTTAAGCATCAGGAAAACAAATATATAACTTGGAAAATGACAGGAAATCAGAAAGTGTTTTATTTTTATTGCTTTTTACAGTACTGAGTTACTGTGGTACGTCCTGAAAAAAAACCAACTTTGCTCTCTGAGTGGAAATGTAGTTTATAAATGAGAATACACAGCGAGCAGAAGGATATCCTCACATACATCTATGTGTAGTTTTTTTTATAGATCTTCCAGCAAAGAATTCTGCTTTGATGTGCTCCCTTCAGAACAATGCCATCATCTGCCCCGACCCTTTGCTCTTGTTTGGGGTGTGCCTCAGTAGCTGTTAGCAGGTTGATGTCTCTCAGCCTCTACTCGCTGTCCCCTGAGCTGGGAATCAGGAACCAGCCACACACAGGGTCCTGGTTTGTTACCTTGGTAGGGAAAGCTAACTCAAACCACTGCCAGGAAGGTTTGCTTCCACTTGAGGGAACTGGGAGTGCGCGTGTGGTCCCTTGGTGCCTCACTAGCACCGTGGTGCCAGCGCTGGACAACGTGCTCGTGTAGTTGCAGGTGGTTATTTTTGGCTGCGTTGGCCTGGTGGTTATTTCCCTGCGTTCTGTCTAAAGGCAGCTCTAGGCTTACTTTGCCTGCCTGAACCTGCGTTGGCGTTGGGTGAGTAAGGGCAGAACTAACCACTGATTATCTGCTTTTGTAGCAGCTGGAGGTCTGTTTGTTTCTGCGCCTTCTGTCTGGTGCACGAAGAACCTGAGTACTTTGGGTTTTGTGCCCTTTATTTATATCGGGGTCAAGATGGCATTTCTCAATTCCTCTCTTGAACCAGCACATAGGTCAAACCCTTCTGTCTGGTTGTCTCATGATAACCAGAATGTGCAGCACCTAACAGGGTAATTTGTTAAAAACCTGGCTCATCGTTAGCAGCTGGAACAAAGATTAGAGCAGATAAATATTATCAAAACAGTGTGTACTCTCTCTGACCAGTGAGGATGATGGTAGGTTAGACAAGGAAAGTAGAACTTCTTCATATAGATACCCCAGTTCTTTCCTCATTCTACATCTCTAATTAAGCTGTAATGCTTTATTAGTGCCAAATACCTGCTTTTTTCTTCTGTCCTGGGGTCACTAATGACCTTGCTGCTTTTCCCCTGTTCTTCCATCCCACAAACACACTAGTTTGGCCTTTCATATTATGATGGGTAGTACTTTGAGTTGAACCGTGAACAATTCTTCTTAATCTGTATTCAGCTTTGAAAATTACAGCCTTTCTTTAAGACATGCAGGAGGGCCTTCACTCAGAGGTTTTCTTCTGTCTCTTTCTAGCTTTGCCTGTCGAGGTAATAACAGATGCTGCCTTTCTCAGTAAATACTGCCTACTTTAAATTCTTCTGGCCCTCCTTACTTCTTAGTAAGCTTCTTTCTGAGAAGCGTTGAACTCCCCACCCCCTCCTCAAATTCATTCTTTGGTTCTTGCATAGGTCAGAGCTGCCAGGGCTAATATTTCTCTGAAGCCCTACCATTTGAAGGCTGCTTAACAGCCATCATGAGACACTTCCTTCCTGCCTTTACTGTCCCAGACAGTCCCCTGTGGGGAGGCACTCTAATGAACATTATTCTTTCTGAAAACATCCTGTCAGGACAGGCCAAAATACTGTTATCAATTAATAACAAGCACCACCATATTCATCGCGATTTATAAACATATCTGCTTTTTTTCTTCTCTTAAACTGATGTAAGCTCTTTAAAAATAAGTCTTCAATTCTTCTGGTGACTGTTCTTGAAGGAGATCTGAAAACACTTTGTAGACGTGAACTTTACAGCAGCTTTGTGACATGCTGGAGTTAGTTCGTCGAATCTGTGAGAAAGCTGCGAGACTTAACTGTGCTGTAATAGCTAAATGTAACCCTTCTCCACTGTTACACCAGCATTATTCTTCTTAGTCCTTGTAGGTCTCCTCTGTGAAGTTGTAAATCCGTGTGTGAAAGTAATATAAAATGCACATAGACCTGGCCTTAGATGCAGAGCTTTCCTTGTTGGTAGTGGCAAAACAAAAAGTAGAGCTGCAAATGTAACTCAGGAGTTCTGGCAACTTCTGGCCGTAACTGTGAGACAACACTTATTTCCCTTCACTGTTTAAAACGTTTCTTTGGGGGCAGACAGAGGAGAAGTATTTCTTTAGCCTCCCATAAGAGAGCTCAGTAAAAATGTGACACTACAAAACTGTTCTTTTTAACTGTTTGCTATCTGAAATTATCCTGGATACAAAGCTAGTAGTTGGAGGAAAACATAACAATTAAACTGTTTACCACCACAGCTGAGTTTCATGAAAATAATGTGTCTGTGGGTTTTATTTATTTTGTCTCTAATCTTACTTTGCATCTACAGGAGGACCATGGTCAGCCTTTGTTTGGAGTCCAGTTTAACTGGCACAGTAAAGAAGGTGATCCTCTCGTTTTTGCCACTGTGGGCAGCAACAGAGTGAGTAATCTGTTCTTAACCATAAGCCCTTCCGTGTGCTTTTGTTTGCTTTCCTGGTTTCAACCAAACCCTTTACCTGTGTTTAGCACTGACACAAGATCCTTCGCATAGCAAGCTTTGCTTCTGAGGTACGTAGCGTCTGTTATCTGGGAGAGGTGCAGCCTCTGACTTGTTGTGTGAGGTCATGCTCTAGCTATTTGGGAGTGAGCCTCTGTGTGGTAATGGAAATTCTTCTGGCAAGGTAAACAGGGAGGAAGGAAGACAGGTGCATAAATGTATCTTGTCACTAAAATTACTCTTTGTATGTGTTACTGTTTCCAAACAGTTGCATACTCTAAAATGGGATGAGAAGTGTCTGTGAGGATGCCAGGTAGCTCAGTAGCTAAATTAATGGCCTGTGGGGAGCATCTTTATGGGCTTTTTATGGAGAAGGATCTGTCATTTCAGTCTTGAAAATAACTCCTGAAGTGTGTTCTATGGAAGTGTTGTGCATAAACAAGAAGCCTTTCATTTCCTGCCTTCTTCCACCTGATAGTTACCAAAAGTGCTAAACTAAGATTAAGCTGTGTATCAAATACTCCTGTAAAAAGACTGCCTGAGGTTGGACGTGGTTGCAGTGTAACGAGTTACAAAGAGAGCTTAACCTTACTGAGACAAGTCAAGAAGTATCTGGGAGTGGTGTTAAACTGAAACTGCTGTGAGCATCTTGTATCAAACCATTCCCACCTGTGAGGAACGAACAGGTAATAGATGAGAGCTAAGCCATAAAAACACTCTACCTCTCTCAGTAAGGAAGTTAATATACGAGTGCACATGATTTGCTCTTGAAATACCACAAGAAAGCATCAATTTCTCTCTTTTTTTTTTTTTTTTTTTTTCTAACAGGTTACCTTATATGAATGTCATTCCCAAGGAGAAATCCGTCTGTTGCAGTCCTACGTGGATGCTGACGTATCCTTTTAAGTTAAAAAGGCACTAGTTTGGTTCCTCTTTATCAGATTAAGAGGCTTTGTAGGAAAAATAACACAAAGGTTTTGTCTGTGATTTCATACTTCGCTCATGTGGCACATTCCTCATGTTAGGTCCAAGTTGTCTTAGTTCTTTTCCACATCCTAGAGTCCCTCCTATTGAAATAATATTAGAAACACAGGCTCATGGAACGTGCTGTGTTAAAATACTTGAAAAACAATTCTTTGTTGGTTTAATCTTCCTAACTCTTAATATTTGTGCTGTGTCTCACATTCACTGTTTTACCATGGTCTTGGCTTCTCTTTTGACTGGAACTGGATTTAAAGCCTAAGAATGATATTTCATGCTCAGAGTAATAACGTGTGTTGGTCAGTTAGGTCTTGATTCATCCTCATTTTTATTCCCAGCATTTCAGTGTTTTGGAGAAAGGGATTGAAAAGTGATGCCAAGAGAGAGGTATTCCTTATGTGTTATAGAACAGAAGTGAGGAAACATCTGGGGAAAAGTCAATGTTGCTGATATTTGCAGATGTATAATCAAATATTTATCTTTTTGTTATTGGACCAGCATGGACTCCTTGGCACTTTAATAAAATAGCAACAAGTTTCTTTTAAAAAGTCAATTGTTTTTAAAAGAAAGTTTCTTTGGCTCAAAACCAACCAAAAGTCTGTGTTCTTCTGTGTTCCTTAACACGAGGTGTTGTAGGCAGATGAAAATTTCTATACCTGTGCGTGGACGTACGATAGCAATACAAGCCATCCTCTTCTTGCTGTGGCGGGGTCCAGGGGTATTATTAGGATAATTAACCCTATTACAATGCAGTGCATAAAGGTGAGTGTGCAGAACTTTAGGTTATAGCTTGTGTTTCAGTAAGGCATGAAATGTAGGTCTTCTAAGTATGTCTAAACATGAAGGGAAATGATAACTTGGTCTCTGAATTCTATCCCAGCACTACGTGGGCCATGGAAATGCAATCAATGAACTGAAATTCCATCCAAGAGATCCAAATCTCCTTTTATCTGTAAGCAAAGGTGAGGAAAAAAACCAACAACCTCTTTTGTTTCTGTATAAATCAGGATACTTTGGATTGGATTTTTGGTCTTGAAAATGGCCAAAATCTCTCAAGTCTTTGAGAATTTTGTTGATGGCACTGAACAAGTTTACCTTAGAAGTCTAGAGCAAATCTTGCTCTTCACGGCTGTACATCATGCACATATTTAAATCCATGGCCTGCACTAAAAATAACTCCACTTGTGGTGCAACAGGATTGTGAATAGTGCTGCTTTTTTAGAGAAGAAATGTGAGAATTGGAGTTGCTCTTTCCTTTGTTGAAGTTGGTTTGTTTTCAACTGTTGAAGCATGTTGCCATCTAGTGGGAATGTTGTAAAGTTGCAGATGGCATTCACCACTGTACTCATAGGCAAAAAACTTTGATTCCCTCTTGAGAGCAGCTATGACTTTAATTGGGCTTTGTGTAAAAAGGATATTAGGGAAGGGAGAAGTGTTTTTTGGTATGGTTTCTCATGGGCTCGACTAGTCTAAACAGTCACAGCTTCCTAATCTTGACTGTTTTGTTAGGGGATACTTGATCTGCCTCAAGAGTTAAGCCTTCAGGAACACTAGGGCTGGTAACATAAGGGGACTTTTGACCTCAGTGTTATTGAGAATTAGGGTTGGGAACCTCAAGTTTGTGCTTTTGAATTTCTCGAGTGCTTTATATTGTCTTTTTGATGCCATTTTGACATCAGCTGTAGTGCTGTGAAATGTAATGTGTAATCTTGGACAGGGTGCTACCTACAATTGGGTGTGAGGTGAGAGAGTCCTGGGGTCTCAGAACTGCTTGGCCGAGAGATGAGTAGAAAAAGGGGACAATGTCTGGGCCTGTGTGGCCTTCCAGTTGGCATTGTTGTAATTCAGTGTAGTGTACTTGTGGTACCAAATGGGAAATACAGTAGAGGTTCTTCATTAGAAATTGTTTAAACTTCCTTTAAACAAGTGGATTAGTCTGACTTTGAAATGTGTATTGTTTATGGAAACAGTAACTCCCATCCCTACAGTCTGTGATTCATAAAGAATAACTGTTTTATTCTTTTAATAAAAAAAGGAAAATAAAAGATTTATGAATGCTGATGTAAGAATGACTTAAAAGAAAATTAACATTTTCTTTTTTGAAATACAAAATTGCTTTTGAAATAAGACTAAATAAAGGCATACTTGTCCAAGATCAGACTCTTTCAGAAGACCTAAAGACCTAAGTGTATTCTGGTTGAAGGTATCCCTAGGGGAGGGGGAAGGGCACGCGTTCTCAATTACAGAATTACTCAAACAGTAGCTTAGTTTTAATGGCAATTTAGTTAATGCAGTTCCATTGCTTCTAACAACTGAAGAAGAATTAAGTGCCTTTTAAATGTTTACTTGAACACCTTTTATTGAAAGTGGTGAAGCTGAAATATATTATTCATGTGTACATGTAAAAAGCAGCATGTAATTTTATTTGTTCTTTATAGATCATGCATTGAGACTGTGGAACATCCAGACAGACACGCTGGTTGCAATATTTGGAGGAGTAGAAGGGCACAGGGATGAGGTGTTAAGTGCAGTAAGTGGAAGACTGTGGGGCAGTGATTTAGATTTACAAAGGGTAGTAAGCCTGTAATATGCAACTCTTTATCCTCCTGTGCACTGTTTTCATACTATACCTACTGGAAAACAAAAACCCTGACGTGCATCAATGCTGTTTAAGGGGTAGATAAGTTTAAATCTGGTGGTTTGATCTGGCCACCTCTCAATAAGCAGGACAGGTGTTCACTTGCTGTATCTATTTCAGTAGCCAATTCACTCAGTGCAGCCTAGATGCAAACGAAGTAGAGCTCAGTGGGGCTAGAAGGAGTAATAAATTTTCATTATGGTCCCACTTTTAAAGTTCTTGAGGTCTTATCAAGCTGAAGCAGCAAATAAACCTTCATGGTAGTGAAGGAAAGAAGTTACTTCAGGTGAGTTATGCTGCTTTCCAGCGGCTGCAGAGGCAGATGCTGCTACCCGGCAAATACCGAATAGAATCTTTGACTTTTAACACACTTATTAACAACTGTTTCCTTTGCTGTTGTGTGACCCGAAAGGTGAGGTGTGTACCTACATGAAACCTGATGCTGTGTTCTCTGGGAGTTGTAAATACTCATCACCCAAGTAGTAGCCCTAGAGTTCTGCCAAGGTTGCTCCATGAAATGAAACCTAGGGAATTTACTGAGGGAGAGCACGAGCAGTAGGTTCATTCATTGTCTGTCAGTGCTGTTGAATATGCCACTTTTTCATTGAGGGAGAGTAACTATAGTTAGTAAGCTACTATGCTTCTGTGCAGTGAGCAGGATTAAGTTAGTATTTTTTTTCTATTTGAAATATGCAGTTTTATTGCATTCTCTACGCAGAAGATGCTGTTTTGATGGAAATGATGGAATAAAATCTGAATTGATATAATGCAGCTTAGGCTGGGGGTGCTCAAAATTATTTCATATATGTAGGATTATGATCTTCTGGGTGAAAAAATCATGTCCTGTGGGATGGATCACTCTCTAAAACTCTGGAGAATCAATTCCAAGAGAATGATAAATGCCATCAAAGAGTCTTATGAGTACAATCCAAATAAAACTAACAGGTACGTAGTCTTCATCTTCTTGGCTGTCTTTGCAAAATAAATATGCTCATCAACAGCCCAGATTAATTCCTTTAGAAATTGGGAGTTCTTGGAGATAGTGAGTGACCTGGGGATTGTGGGGGATACTGAATATCCATGGAAGATGTCTTCCTGGTGTTTGCTTCAGTAGAATTTTATTGGATTGAAAGTTCTGACACTTATTTAAAAATATCTTAATTATTTTTTAATTATCTGCTTGACTAGGAAATATGTGGGATTATCATCATCATTCTTAATTAAAGCTTGTATTTCATTTTGTTTTAAATGGCTTTTCTTCCTTTTGCCTCAAAATTTCTAGGAGGGAATCAAATCTGTAATTAAGCATAGTAAATGATTCATATTGTGTATTTATCACTAATTATTGTATCTGTTATCTGTCTTTGGGGCTGGGACAAAACTATTTATGCAGTAATACCTTTAATTTTCATCACTTTTTCTTATCTGACCTCAAATCTGAGCAAATTGTCAAGTAAACATAACTACTAGTTACATGATAGATAAAGCCTCCTTTATGAAGTTCATCAATTTTTTAATCTTAACTTCCAGTTAAACCATTGAGAGAATTGAAGAGTCTAAAACACACTGAACATGTTCAGCAATGAGACTAGCTGTGAAAATGCTCTCGCTTTTTTTGGTAATGTTACCAAATATTAAATGATGCTTTAAAAAAATGCTTTTTTTTTAGTGTGTTGTTCTATTTGACGATTTAGATGTTGCAGAAGAAGCATCAGGAAAACTGGGATTTAACCAGTTCTTGAGGTATTTAGCAATGGGAGCTGTGTGCAGCATCTGAAGGTTTTGCTTAGCACTGTCTCTGTACAGTCTTTTACAGTTAAACATTTTGGGGAACAATTTGTTTCAATAGGAATGAGGATGAAAACGGACTGTTCCAATTTTATTTAAAAAAAAAAAAACAACATACAAAATCTACTTTGTTAGAAAATTTTTAAAACAACAAAAAGACAAGACTTGTCCTTTTTACATTGAAATGTGTTAAAACTGGCAATTACAAGTTGGACTTGTATTTCCCCGAACCTCACTTGGCTATTTTCTCCATAGGCCTTTTATTTCTCAGAAAATTCACTTTCCTGACTTTTCTACGAGAGACATACATAGGAACTATGTTGACTGTGTACGATGGTTGGGAGATCTAATCCTTTCCAAGGTAAAGTAGCAGCTTTTTCAGATATCGTACTCCTGTTTGCTTATTCTGAGGTTCTTAAACAGTAGAAGTTTTACTGGGATTTGGGTTGTTGGTTAACTCACTGTGCTGTGTTAAATGATATTATGGAGTGTATCGTGAATTTTGTCAACTGTTGGGATGTGTGGATAAGTAACTTTTACCTAAAAAGCAGAATTAGATCTGCTAAAAGTACAGTGATGCCAACTAACCAGGATCTGCATGAAATGTCCAGAGAGAGGCTGTGCAGCTACTTAAATCAGGTGTCCTGCAGCTAAAGGGAGAAACAAGGGTTCATGTAATGGAATTACTTTGATCTGTGTGATAGCACTAGTAATGTTTGCTTGCAGGTATTAAACTCGGTAGCGTCATTGCCTCTTTGCCAGAAATTGGTGCAGGCACAATCCTGTTGGTTGAAGGGACTGGGTGAACAAACCTCAAATGTAGGTTAATTTAAGCTGCTTGTGAAAGTGTGTTTGAGTACCTGTGGTTGATTTCTTCTGAAGTGGGTGAGGTAGGGCTCCTGCAATCTGGTTTTCTGGCAGAGCTGTGAGGGCAGTGGGCTCCCAGCAAAGGGCAGTGATATATTGTTAGTGATTTATTTAGCTGTGACCTAAGGGCAGAGGTGAGATTTTTTGGTTTTATTTTTTTTAGTGTTGTTGGGGAAGCTATGACAGGAAATGTTAGATTTAATTATAACTAGGCTGAATGTTTTACAATATAAGTTGTAAATATAGGTAACTTTTGTGTGTGTTCACTATTTCCCTTCTAGTCATGTGAAAATGCCATTGTGTGCTGGAAACCTGGCAAAATGGAAGATGATATAGATAAAATCAAGCCCAGTGAGTCAAATGTGACCATACTTGGGAGATTTGATTACAGCCAGTGCGATATATGGTACATGAGGTTTTCGATGGATTTCTGGCAAAAGGTATGTGTGAGCTTTGACCTTGCTGCATCTGAAGGTGTGTAGCTTTTCAGTGATTTCGTATTTATGTGTATCACAAAAGTCCTGGCTCATGTGATGTGCTGTTTGAGGAGAGAGTTTGTCTGCTGCAGGTGGCTTTATATGAAACTGGTATCTTCTCACCCCATCTGCAGAGAGGGGTAATAAAATGGGAGAAAGAAGGCAAATTATGTAGCAGTTCTAATTCCTTCCATAAATTCATTAAGCCATTCATGTTCAAATACTTGGATACCAGGATACCACTTTGCTAAAGAGCCTTCATAAAATTCTGACTTTCAGTTCTTTCAGATAACATTGTAGAACTTGTATGTTTTCTGCTTTCTTTCACAGATGCTTGCTCTGGGCAATCAGGTTGGCAAACTTTACGTTTGGGATTTAGAAATAGAGGATCCTCATAAAGCCAAGTGAGTACTTCATGTTTAATTGTAGTTTTGCTGAGAAAGGGAGTTGGGGCGCTTCCCTTTTTCCTTTACTGATAATTACAGAAATTCTTGAACAGTGGTAACCACTTTCCATTCTAACTACTAGGTAAATAAAGGTTCTGAGTCCCTGAAGGTTAACATTATTCATTTATTTAAACTATTTTGTTACTTACATTATAGCAGTGCCAAGAGGTCCCAATCAAATTGTGCAGGGCACTGTGTGAAGATACAGTAAAAGAATGTGTTTTCCTCAAAGAGCTCACACACTAATTAGGTGGAAAATTTACAAAGCAATTAGGAGATGGTAGGAGGGTGTAGCTCGTGACAAAGGAGAAATAGATGAAAGGACTAAAGTAGTGAGAATATAAAGGTTAGCTATGAGTGTGATGTGAAGAAAACAATATGGCTTTTCAGTTCCTTGCCTGTGTGGCCAGGTGATTTTATTGCGTGTTTTTGTGTGTATGCACACAAACCTGCAATATATATTCATGCAAACATGCATTAATTTGTGTTTGTAAAAATACATATATGAATGCCTATACAAAATTCCCCCAAATGCTGCAGTCTTCAGTCACCCAATTACCATATTTTATTCCTAACAATTGGAAAAGAACATTGATTGCAAAGTTGTAAATAATGTGATTCAATAAGGTTTCAGTCCATGCTTCCATGAAAATTGATGAGAAATGTCAATGGGTAAAGAGGAAATCACTACTTTCCCATCTCCAGGTTCAGAATACAAAATACATCACAGAGGGTGCAATCCTGTTGCCCTACAAATTCTTCCTAGGTCACATAAGTCAGATGGTGGTGAAACAGCACTTGTAGTAGCAAGTGCAGATTTAACATTGCAGCTGAATAATTTTCTTTCATTTATAGGTGTACGACTCTTACTCATCCTAAATGTGTTGCTGCCATTCGACAAACCAGTTTTAGCAGGGACAGTAGTATCCTTATAGCTGTGTGTGATGATGCCAGTATCTGGCGCTGGGACAGACTACGATAAGTAACTTTTTCTTAATTCAAAGTAGAAAATATATTTTCAAATTATAATATAGTCTGTTAACTCGCTAGTGTGGTAGACGCATTTAGTGTAGACTTCCTCGAAGGTTCAGCAGGCTGGAGCTGAACTTAGTGATGTTTACATTCTGTGTATTGTTCTGCTTGAACTTTGCTGCTTTTAATAAAAAGAAGTATTTTTGTAAAGTTTTCTGAATTGTCCATTTTAATTATTTCCCACAATGAATTTTCAGGTATGGCTTATGAAATACCTTTTTGGCTTGTAGCTGTATTCATCCCTTTTTATGCTAAAAACTTAATGAAGCCACTGAATATTATCCAGGCACCAGACAAAGGAAGTACTACACTTAGGAATATAGCATAAATAAATGTTAAATCGCTACTAGAAATATTTTGAACTCCTTAAATTCATTGCACTTTAAGTTTTAATAATCTCAAACTGGGATGTGCTTTTCACCATTTCTGTTACTGATTTGGGGAAAAACTCTACCAACTTTTTTTTTGTGGCTCACATTGCTGTACTCTGGATTTTGTCTGTTTGGTTACTGGGATTACTTTATATCAAGGTTAGGCAATTAAAAATATTGATGTTGTCAGAATTTCCAAACACCATCATCAATGCTCTACTTGGTCTAGGAATAACTGATTCTAAAATGAATATATTATTTCTTATGGGTTTAAAATACGTACAGCTAATAAAAATGAAAGGGGAATAATTAGTATGACAGCAGATAACATTAACAGTTATAATCTGTAGCTGAAACACTTAAGCTGTATGTATAGTTGAAGTGTTAGTCTGTGTTCTGTGTAAGTGGTCCTAGATGCAGCTGTGTGTACACGTGAAGAGGAGGAATATTGATTGAAGATGAACAATTGAAGGGAGGTGGATGAAATATCTGCAGGGTTGAACACAAGTTAGCTGAAGAGGGAGAGGAAGGTAGTTGAGACTGGAGTTTTTAGCCTCTACTTTAAATTGCAAGCACAGTATAACCTAACATGCAACTGCAACAGGCCTCTGTTATCTCATGTATAGGGAGCTGGCAGAGTCTGAAAAGTTGTTGGGGTGGAGAAGTGATTGGGAGAGCACTGAAAAGGCAGTGAGAATGCTAAAGTTTTGTTTGGATGAGCTAAAGTACGTCCAGAACACGTGGGCTGGAGACTGATACCATTTCACGCTGGGAAGTGCTTTGCAGTAGTATGCCACTAAACTCGTCGGCTTTGTTTTTCCATGTTCAGGGCCGAGAGTGAAATGGGACACACAAGCAGTAAGGATTTTCAGCCAAGGTTGTTTTTTAGGTTGTAAATGCCAAGTTCTCAAAACTGAGCTGCTCTGCTTCTGAGAGGAAGGAAGGGTGGTGGCTGCCTAGAGGCCTAACACAATTAAGGTCAGCTTTAATTTCTGTATTAACTTGTGAATACCATGACCATTGTTCTATTAAACTGTAGAGAAATATTCCAACTGGTTTGCCCTGAGAACATGGAAGGAGATGAAATCACATTCGAGGTGTGGATACTGTTAACATGGGGAAGAACTGGAAAACTGGCAAATGCAGATCTGGAGCAAGACCTGGGGAAGAAATTCTGCTTTACCCAGCCAGCCCCATCTGCTTTGAGGATATAAATCAAAATAGTAACTTGAATACACACCATAAGGGAACAAACTCTTCCCTTTTATGTTCACTTGGGCTTTATGCATCTGAATGCAGAGAAGTGATGTGTTTGATTTGTTCTTTTCTTTTCTGGACTTTCCTATTTCTAGAGTCAGAATGCAGATAATCATTATTTTTGACAACGAAATACCTCTTCTGGAAAGTACAGAGCTAGTAGAATGATAGTAATTGAAAAAGAAGTTAAGAAGAGTTGGAGTCTTTAAGAATTACAGAAGAGTTTAAGCTCTAAAGCCTTTAATCTCTTAATAAAAACTTTTAGTCTGTTCTTTGTCAAATTCTGTCATCAGCTCCTTCTACTTCCTGTCCTTACTGCTCTCATCTGCGTTTTGTTAAATCAGACTTTGCCTGGGCTGCCTGCCTCTGTGGCAGGTTCTGTGTAGCTAGGAACCTGTTTCAGGAGGCTGCAAGGGTCAGAGAGGTCTTTTCTTTCTAAAAATACAGTGAAGTTTGGAAGCTAATGTTTCCTTCAACTGTTGCACACTGAGCATTTCCAAAGAGATTTTTTTTTCTTTTATGAAGGGATGAAAGGAGTATGTTTAGCCTCAATGTCTAATGATAGCAGACTTTCTTTGTTTTAAAAGGTTTTCCATGTAGTGGGCCTGAACTCCTAGTGGCAAAATAGATTTGTATATGTATTGTATCTGTTTCTCCTGTGGCTTGTCCCCAGACAATTTCTATATACTCTGTTCTCTCATGTGAACACACCCTGTAGAGGTTAAAAAAAAGTGTTGTTGGGAGATGAGCATCTAATCTATAGATACATACACCATAAATATAGTTTATATTGAACGAGCATTTGACTGTTTATCATGAAGACAGTACAAAGTCTAATTCCATCTACAGGATCTTCCTTCCCTCTGGAAGGCACAAAGCAGACACTACACCACAATTCAGCCTGACAGGGGAAAATGCAGTAAGAGGTTTATTCTGTTCCTCATTTAGGCTACAGAAATGTGTCTCTGTTGTACTGTAAACCCTACCTTATTATCTCTCTTGAAAACAAAATGTAAATCTGTTGGGATAGTTTCTGACACTGCACTTCAAAGAACAGAGATCCCCCGTGAAAGGGGACAGACGGGGTTGGGAGTGTCCCACACCTACATCAGACTTCAAAGGAGGACAACAGTCCTTTTTTACTCACCTGCAGTGTTCATGCCGAACTTAGGATGCATACACAGGCTTTCAGCAGGAACAAGAATGATAAAGATTCCCTGAGCATCCTAAACTAGTCATAGCTTCAGATCTTGGACAGCCAGTGAAATGCAGGAGTACCTCTCCCTACCCCTACTCATTTGAGTAGGGAAAAAGCATTTATGCTCCAGCAGCTTGGCAGTCCAAATATGCAACCCCTAGCCACAAATGAGCTTGTACTTTCACAGGTGTTTTGAAGGCCACCTCTGTGATACAGTTTGAAAGGGGGTAGAGTATTTCTTCTGCAAGTTTCTATTCTTCAGCAGTTTGGAAAGAAAAGTAATTTACAGTGATGGTCTCACGTGTGTACTGCCTTCTCTAAGCTCAGAGATGAGATCTGGCTGAATGTACGAGGGTGAGAGTGCTTTAATACACATTGATGCATTATCCAAAATGCCCATAGGTCCATTTACAGCCTTGAAGACTGGAGCCAGGGCAAGAGAAATATACTTGGAAACTACAGTGGTCATAAAGCTCATGAGGGATGGATTTGGCTATCCTGCCCACTTGGTCTAGCCTGGCTTTCCAAAGCCCAAATGATAAAAAGCCCCCCTGTCATGGAATGACCAGAAAGCAGCGCTTAACTGGTCAGAACAGAAGCAGCTTGTTACTCCAGCTGCAGGAGAAGACAGAACACCACCGTGATCTCCTCTGATGCTACAAACTGCCAAAATGAGGCTGCTCCAGTTGGTGTCCCTTTAGGTTCCACAACTCATTCTTCACTAAACCACATGAGTAGGACTATAGAAAATTACATGAGGGAGCGGTAACACAGAGTACAACATACAGGAAGGCTCTGGACAATCAGCTGGATCTAGGCAGTATCCCTTGAAAAAAAACAGAAATCCTCCACACAAATTCTCCTGTGCTTTTGTTAGTTAAATTGTGCTGGGCCAGAGGGCTGTTAGGTCATGCTGGCATGCATTTCTTAACTAGTGAGGCCTGCAGAAGCCTGTGAGGTGTTAATTATTTTATTTCCACACCAGGCAGACACTTCCCTGTAAGGTGAGAACCTGAGAAGCCACCACCATGCAGCTTTCAGTGCTGTCACAACTTAATGACGCTCCAGTTCCGATTTGGCCTCTCCATCTTCCAAAACTGCCTGTGACATTGTCAGCTATATGTGGCATCTGCACAACAAAGCCTGTGAAATCCTACAGCAGGATTAGATAGGTCCCCCAGCTGACCCACTCTGACAGACAGCTCAGCCTGGACCTTGTTAACTGCCTTTATTGCCGCTTCCCAGATGGGCAGCCCAGAAATGAGTCTTCAGACTACCTCTCTGGTTGAGCAGAGATGTATCTGAGGGTTTGGGTCTCTCACAAGGCTTTTGGGAAACAGCTCTGAGCTTTGCCAGCTAGGTTACCTGGGATGGAATTGGTTTTACTTCTCAAAAGCAGCTCTTCCACTGCCTTCCTGGGACTTGTCTGTCTTCTGTCTTCCTCTTG
Source organism: Anas platyrhynchos (assembly GCF_047663525.1). Taxonomy (NCBI): domain Eukaryota; kingdom Metazoa; phylum Chordata; class Aves; order Anseriformes; family Anatidae; genus Anas; species Anas platyrhynchos. Next base: position 201,479,478 of record NC_092587.1, read on the forward strand.
TGGCCCCCAGGTTCAGCTCATGCCCTTTCTTGTGAGTCTCTGGTTGGGTTTTCAGCTATTATGGAAAGAGAGAAAAAGCCCATTTCAGGTGAGATGAACACAGGAAATATCACTGAGCATTCTCATTGGCATTAACACTGTGTTTCTTAGAAGAGTCAGCCCCAAGGCTGACTTGATAAAGAAGTCCTTAGGGCTTTGTTCTTCAGCCACTGAAGCCCAAAGAAACTTTTATTTTCATGTCAGGGGCTTCGGGATCAAGTCCTAATTCTTAGTCATGTAAATGAATTTGCAAAAACATGGCAGGCTGCACAGCAGCATTTCTCACCAAGCTAATTTAAATCTGGTGAACGTGACCTGGAGCTCTCCCCCTACAGGATGGCTGGGCACAACTGGCTGAAGCCATCTCTGGGGCTGAATTTATGTTCCTAATAAAGACATCCCATTTAATCCAGGATGATCAGCGTGTCCTCAGCCCAGCAAGGTGCTCTTCCCATCCCCTGGTTTGGGTTGAGAACTTCTCTCTCCTGGTTGGGAGTTGCCAAGCTGAGAGACAACGGTCACCTCCTAGCCACTGCTGGTAACTGATAGTATCAAAATTCAGCTTTCCTGCAAAGACAGCTACTTTCCAGCACATTTTGAAATACCTGCAGTACCTGGGTCCTGCGTGTATTATTCTCTGCCTCTGCTTTCTTCTCCTTCCCCGGGGCAGAAGCTGTCAGGACTCTTTGTGAATGCCACACCACAGCGAGCTTCTCCATCTCCTGGGGGAGCACAGAAAGGCAGCAGCCCACAGGATTGCCCTCCTCTTTGGGGAGGTGGGGGAAACATTTCACCTCCCCTCACCTCTGTCCTTTCTGTCAGTGCTGTTTACCTCAACCAGTAGAAGGGAAAAGCCCTCCTGTGTTACAACTGATTGAAAAAACCCTGCATTTCTCCCCCATAACAGCTTATCAGTTATCTGGGTACAGATATCGTGTATTTCATGAGTGCATGGACATGAACACAGTGTAAAAACAGTGACTTGTAGCTCTGTGTATGGGTCCTTTACAAATCCTTTATTTGGATTTAAAAGGATTTGTAAAGGACTGACATCCACCTTACTAAACGTTTTCACAATTAAAGGTGACACTATAAGGACAAAGATCCCATGCAGCATACCTCTAGTGCTTCGATGTAACGGTCAGGAACAGGGCGGGCAGTTTGGGCTTTGGCTTCGAGCATCTCTTTGCTTCCTGCTTCCTCCTGGGAGCTTCTCCAAACTCCAGACAGCCTCCTGAAAATGCAAGCCAGGAGGAGCCTGAGTGAGGCCTAGTTAGTCCTACATGGTGTTCATGGCAGAGGACACGATTCTGCCACACATGGAAGATCTCCTGCCCTATGTGTTGTTTCTTACTTCTCTCCAACAAAGAGAGGGCAGAAAGCTGGAGCTGTACAAGCCAGCTCTGGTTCCAGACTCCAAGTCGAGGTCAGGAGGCCCAGGCCTAGGCCCCTTCAGTACCAAAGTGACCCCAGAAAATGAGGCCAGCTGTGGTTCTGGGGAGCATGGGCTGACAGATTATTTTTATGTCAAGTAATGGTCTTTCAACTGAAGCGAGAGCTCCTTCGTGGTTAGTCACCTCTGAGCTTTGCTGGCCTCTAGGCACAATCCGAGTGTTGAATGGAGCTGAGACACGCAGAGACCATGAAGAAGTGGTTCAGAGGGCATTTGGACCTCTCCTCCCTCTCACAAAACATTGCTAGACCCTGAACATTGCTCTCACAAGACAAAAAGAGCAAGTTCATTCAAATAAAAGGGAGTAAGAAGGTAATCCTCGATTTCTGGAACATTTTTTTCCGTTCAGTTACTAAACAGAGCTGTGCACTGGAAGAAGGCTCAGAGTAAAATGAAGCAGATCCCAAGGGTTTTAAAGGAGGTCTGCTACATGCACATCCTCTGGTCGCTTCTTGTAACACCTCAGAGCTCACACACATGTTATGGCCAAGGGAAACTCCCCTCCCACCATTTCCTCCAGAGGCTCACCTCACCGAGGACTCTCTTCTCTTCACCTTCTCCCCCGGTCCTTCCTCCAGGCTGACTGCCTTCACTTTCACAGGGCAATTGTGAGGAAGAGCTGACAGAACCCCTGCGGGCACAAAACACCACCACTCGTAAAACAGCACCTTGGTGAGGAGTCACACAGGAATGTCACCCAGACACACTCAGCCAGGCCATAAACACCACTGACACCATTAATTCCTCATTCCTCTAGTCCTAGGCTCTTTCGAATGCTGGAACTTGTCCAACACTTCCTGCAGATCAGTATTACTCCTGGATAATATTTTTCCCACTTCTTCATCTTTTCTCTGTTGTGAAAGGTTGGTTGGGAGATGCCAGAGACCTAACAGACTCTTTTGGAGCCACGTTGTTTTATAGTCTAGGGGCTTTGTATTGGCCCTGTCTGCACATCCAGCCCACAGACCTTCTCAGAAAAAGTTAATATTAAGCAAAGTGAAGATCTGTTTTGGCACAGGTAAGGAGCCTTCTGTAATCATCTCCAGATGTTTCTACTCAGAAGATAACGAGCTCCATGAGAAACACCATGACTATGGCCAGTTTGAGACAGAATTTGGCATTCAGAAACCTGGGAGGCCTCCCTAAATGTTTACTCCTTAGTGCACAAACCAGTTTAGGAAAGGAAAGGACATTTTGCACCTGGCATTCACCAGAAAGGCACAGTAAAGCCACACCAGCCTTTCAACATTCACATTGAGCACCTGGAAAGCAAGACAGAAGAAGAACACACAGAGTGCTATCACGAGTCTGCTCTGACATTACCTTTCCTGTTAGGCTTTTTCTTAAAAAAATCTTTCATCTTCTTCTCCTGCAGGGGTTTAGTGGGTCTTTCACAGAGGGATTTAAGAAAGAATTCTCCATATTCAGTCTTGCCCTGCAAGCTGCAAACAAGAGCATGTGTATGCAGTGCATGAAGGGCACCACTTTCCTCTGCAGCTTACATGGATGATTCCATTCTGCCAGAGATATCTTACAAGTAGCCCACCTGCAGACCATCATTTTTAAAATGCAGCACCCTCAAAGACTTCAGTAGAAAACCAAGCTACACAGGAAGGGACTACAGTGCCTGGAGAGGAAGGAGGACCCTGTCCATGTCTTCTAAGGTCTTGTTCGAGTCGTCTTGCTAACAGTGAGGATTAATGGAAACCACTCTTGCTCCAAGGGGGGACCATCTCTCATCTCTTATCCCAAGAGGACCCGGAGGACATGCAGGTCTCTTGCTCTCCAACCTACTCAGAGCATTCTGGATTTTAATTTTACCCTCCCATTCACTTGGACACCCTTCCTGACTAGCATCATAGCATCTGGAAAGAGAGACTCCGGCACTTGGGTCACGAAGGGAGCTACTGTGCAGCATTAAACTCCAGACACATCCTGCTGCCTTGCTGTTTGCCAAAAAATAACTTCTATACACTTGCAAAAGGCATTTAAGATACACTTTGCTTGCTTAAATCTCACAAAAGGCATGGGAATTTTGCAAACGTTTGAATGCTGATTTCCATCATGTAGAATCCTATAGAAGGTAGAATGTATGAAACATTTTAAAGTTTGCCTACACTCTTTGCTATGCTCCACAAATTCTGTCTAATGACTGATTATTTTGCATGACTGATGGCAATGTAAAAAGCAATCACTTCTCTACATTACTTCAAGCGAAGACATATGTCTCTCAACCCAACCAGCAGTAAGCATGGAGTGTACTGAGTTACTCTTTCTCAATAACCTCATGAGCAGCAGAAAAATCCTAGTCATGCAGTGCTGCCTGTCATGAGTTGAGAGGCTGCTCACATCATCAGTCAAAGGTGACAGAAAATCCTCACCTGGGAAACAGGATGTCAGGTTTGGTGAGGATGTCAGGAACTCCAGGTTCTTCCTGGGAAATGACCCAACTCATTATCCCTTTCTTCCTCTGCAACAGGGACAGAGAGGTGAGATGATTCCAAGGCAATGACCACGTTGCTAACCACAGCTACCACCATTAACTTGTCAGGTTCTCGTACCCTTTCCCCTAAGCCTTCAGGGATGGGACGCGGGGCCACCTGGATGTGGTTCTGGGCAACCTGCTGTAGGTGCTCCTCCTTGAGCAGGGAGCTCAGACCAGATGACCTCCAGATGTCCCTTCCAACCTCAGCCACCCTGTGATCCTTGGTGTGATCCAACACAGCCATCTTTTGTGCCTTGTATTTCATCAAGACAACTGATTATATAAGAAGAAATCTGAAGAGCACCCTTTATGTTGTACACAATGTCTAAGCCAAGTGGCCAGACAGCTCATGGCACACCAGGGGACATCAGTTTGACAGGGCCTTGAGTCTCAGCCTGAAATCCCACACATAGCACTGCCAGAACAGTAAGACTTACATTGCCAAGAACTTCCTTAATGTTTCCCGTTGTGTCCAGGCTGAGAAGAAATTTTTCATAAAACCTCATTTGGACTTCCATGTGCTTGAAAGAAAGGATGCCCATGTCCCGGAAAACAAAATCAATATTCAGTTCACTCGCGATGCAGCGAGAGAGATACATCACGGTCTCGTTTAGACAGTTCCTCACAGCATCCGGGGGTTTTGATGTCTCCAGGGCTATCATGGTGTAGTCCAGTGGGACAACTGGTGCAGAATCTGCTGTGCAACACAAGAGGAACACAATCATGTAGAGCTAGGTTGCTAATTGCAATCAGCTCCCAGGCCCTCAGGCAATGCAGTGGGCTTCTGGACTCCAGGTGCCATGCTAAGGCCACTGACACTGCCCACCCTCAGTTGCCATGCCCATCAAATGCTTCCAATGAAGAAGGAAAACAGAAAAACTGCTCAGATGTTCTGAAAATTAATCAGACCACCCTAAAATAGCATAGATTTATGAGCAAGTGTGGCAGGTTTTGGGACCAGCAGCCACTGCATTGGAGGACATCCCACATCTATTTCAGAGGGAAAGAAGATTTTACCTGATCTTCTTACCAGGAATAATTCTTTTGGCATAGGTCAGGTTAAGAATCTTTCTGGCAGTGTTGGACAGCTGAAATACAGGCCTGCGAATGAGCAAACAGTCATTCCTTCCCACACACAGCTCTTGCATAAGAACAGCAAATGTCCCCAGTCCAACTATTCTGACATGCTAAAAAGCAAAAGAGGGAAAAAAAAATAATAAAAAAAAAAAGAAGACAGATAAGGATTTGAAGCAAAAGTAGTGTGAACATCATTCAGTTAGAGAGTTTCCAACCCTTGAGCAAGGGTTTCTGACATTTCTGGTAAGTCCTGAATGGATCGGGTCATCGGGGTGGTCTTTCCACTCCAGAAGTGTAGAGCAGAGACTGACAGTATGGATCAGCAGAATCTGCTGGACTTTATTTTTCCTGTAAATATACAGAAAAAATTGATTTTGGGGCAGAATTGTGAACTGCATTTTAAAGCAGAAAAACAACGTCAAAGAATTTAAAGGGAGTGCAATTAGATACGTTAATTCAGTGACTTTGGCAGGGGAGGGGAAATCAGGGTACAAAAACCATCAGAGTATGAGGGGAGAGAGCAGGCATAAAGATCACCTTGCCCGCTGCCAGCTGCCGCTGAACGTCAAGAGATGCCTGATCCCAAATTTGCACGATCTCTGCAGAGAAAATGAAAGCCAAGATTTAAGCCTAGAAAACTCCTGGAGGACCCAAAGGCAGGCCTGGTGTTAAAATAAAACTGCAAGTGCTTGGCACGCAGGGACACACACACGCCCTGCCCTCTGAGCTGTGGATGCCCAGGTTTCTTGTGTGCTATGGCCACTTTTAATCCCTTGTCAGACAGCCCCTAGGCTTCCACCCACACAGTTCCAATTCCTTTAACCAAACAGGAGCCCAGGTCAGCCAGAACCTGTGCTCAGCATCTTCAAAGCCTGCTAGAAACCAGGCCCAGAGCTTGGGGCAGAAGGCAGACACCAGGGCTGCCCTAGTGTCCACATGGGACGAGATCTGCCACCAGACCTGCACACCACTCGGCCCTGAGGCTGACCACAGTTGTTGTACTTGAACATTGCAATAAAAACTCTTAGGGAACAGCTCCAGATGCTCCTACCTTTGGTTGTGAGATATGAGAGCGTTGGAAACAAGGCTCTTTCAGACGCCTTCCAGTCAGATGCCTTCTTCTCCCCTTTCCAGGACCAGGAGAACGAAGCCATGGCTGCCATACCCTCAGTCCAGGTTAACACCTGGACCTGAAAACTTGAAGATACTTCTCTTGTGCTGTTACACCCTAGAGAGAGCAGCCATTTGATGCTACTCCACTGCCTCCCACCTCCTTCAGGCCACAAAGCGGACCAAGAGAAAAGCTCTCACAAGAGCAGCAGGGTTGGGCAGCACAAACCCTTAGGTCACAACCGCCCCCGCTGTCACCTGTCATAAGAGGGCTGCCACCTCCCCTGCCGGGGTCCTGGCTGGCTTTGACTTGAACTGGTCATTTTGGGGAGCTGCTCTATCCCCAAAGCCCCCTCCAAGGAGTGCTGTAAGCCACAGGGAACCACGGAGGGGAACCACAACACGCTGATCCCAGGCTGAGTGAGGATCAGCCCACGTGCTGACCCCAGGACCGTGTCAAGGGCTACAACAACTGACAGGGAAGGAACATGTTTTTACCTTTCCCGACTGATTAAAGCAAGAAGGTTGGTTCTAGTGTCAAGGAAAGAGTAGCTGAGTGTTATTTGGTGAGGCCCTGGCACAGGTTGCCCAGAGAAGCTGTGAATGCCCAATCCCTGGAGGTGTTCAAGGCCAGGCTGGATGGGGCTTTGGGCAGCCTGGTCTGGTGGGAGGTGTCCCTGCCCATGGTAAGGGGTTGGAATTGTGATCTTTATAGTCCCTTCCACCTGAAAGCATTCAGAGAATCTGTAATTCCCTTCCTTAGAGGTTGGAGAAAAAGCACAGACTGCTCAATGAGCATAGGTTTCCTCTCACCCACAGAGGCATTTACTTCAATCACCATTGGTATCTCCAAGGACTGGTATATGAGTCCATCATGAACATCCACCACCCGAGGGTCTCATAGTAAGGTAGAAACCTACAACAGGGTATTGGAAAATTGAATCCCACACCTCTGTGCTATGATATTTCCACACAATAAAGCATTTGTGGAACTTGTGTAGGCTGTGAGACTCAGCTGCAAGCCTGGAATGAGACTGTGAGCTCCAGCCCAGCAGTATGAATGTTTTCCCTCAGAAAGCTCTACAGTGGCTTCTCCTCGAAGAAGGGGACGATGCACACAAAGGCAGTACCGAGAACCCACTATAAGGAATTATGACCATCTCCAGTCACCCATTGATTGTAGTTTGTCATTTCAAAAGCCCTGTGGTGTTTACTACAAAAGACAACAGTGTCCCCTCTTACACCTTGGCAGTTGTGTGGAGGAAGAAATATGTTCTACATTTTCCTCTCAGTGCTTCCATTAAAAAACTCACAGGCGAGTAGTTTTCACAGATTTTAATTTTAAATAATTTTCAAGAGTAATATAAAAGTTACAAGTTTGTCTATTCAGACTAATCGTTTTTTTTTTCCTCCCCTCAGAATTCTTCAGTGAAGTTAACTGCTGTATATTTCTGATAGCACTGGTTAGAGAGCACTTCAAATGACATGATTTATAAGCTTATGTTTTCCAGAAGAGGGGGTTCTGTGTCAGGCGTCTCTGGAAGTTCTCATACCTAGAAAAAAAATAATCAAAAAAGTGTTTTAAAATGCCTTCAAAAATGACACAAATAATGTAACTGATTTGCCTTACAATTCTAACAGAAATCTTGAGAGGAAGCAGTCCCCATTATTTTTCCTCTTGCCAAATAATTCCAGCTTCCACATTCATTATACACAGTAACTGTAGAGCAAAATCTAATGAAGAAAAATAACTAACGCATGGTAGAATCAATCATGCACATATCCTTTCCAAATTTCACTTTCCTTACCAGGAAAAACATGCAAATGACAACTGATGTTCGAATCCACAATTAACTTAGAGCAGTGAAAAACATGGAAAGCACACAATTTTTGTGACTTCCTCAAAACAACAACAACAAAAAAACAACAAAACAAACAAACAAACAAAAAAACCAGCAAAAACAGCAACCTGCAGTCTTTGAGCTGCAAAAGCTAGAAACCCCTTTCAATCTTCACAAATGCAAGCTAAAAGATATCCCAAGCTACAACCAATGAAATAAAGCCAACAAAAACTTCTACATCTGAAAATTCTTAACCCAATTCAAATGAGAGAAGAAACTCTGGAATGTTTTAAACCCACTCAAATTAAAAAACAAAGAAAAAGGCTTATCAATATATATTTCTAAGCTAAACGAATTGATTTCCATTGCAGCCAGTCCACTGCAGACCTAAGATGCTCTCCATTTTAGAAGCTATAATTAAATGCATTATGACAACAAACATATGAACAGAACCAATTCCCCACTTGATTGTAATCAAGTTAGCAGATAAATGTGTTTGCTTTATCAGAGTTATGCCTCACTTCACTTTGCTGTTTGGAACAAACAAAACTAAATTCAGTGTTACCCAGGGCACGACCAGCCATAACCCTCTTTCTTTAGCCTCTCTTCCCTGTGGTTTCTCCCACCTTACACCCACGTATGTTCACAGAGTGCCAAGTTACCTTCTATTTAGGAGAGATCTGCATCAAATTACACTCCCAAAGGAAACGTAATGCTTACAGTAACTGCTCACAGACTCGTACTGACCTGTACTAATGATCAAACTGTCCAGAAAGCTCAAAATACTGTTTAGAAAAAGGGCTTGGGTTAATACTGTTGAGGCTAAAGAGGGCTAACGGAGAAAATATTAGAAAGAATTTTTCAAACATCCTACAGGGCTGTCTGCAGTTCGCAGTTTACCTCCAGACCACGTGGGCTATTCCTGCTAAAAACCCTCTCTTAAACCAGTCCCTGGGAAACAACTCAAACTTTTTCATCCTGGTGGCAGAAGCAGGTCAACTAGGAATATGATTTCTCCATCCCTTCCATATTCTTAAGCAATGTAACTATGCTGGAGCTATGTCCAAGATAACAAGCATAAAAAAAGCCCTAAAGAACAAACTGACAGGCATCAGCGTTCTGTCTCCCCAAGACTCAAGAAACACTTGCAGAATCAGCAACATCCTGTGACCCCACATACATCAAGGGTGATATTTCTAGAAACAACTAAGCTCACAGGGGAAAAAAAAAAATGAAAAAAGTATATGAAGACACTGACAAATAAATATAAACAGTGGACAGAATGCCTGTGTACTTCAGGTAACCAACAGTAAATCAGTAACAGACTTTTCTGCATCATCTCCCTGGATGGCTTGGCAGTAATACCTGGGAATCAGCTGTTTTGGTGCCTAGAAAAAAAAATAAAAAACACTGGACACTGCAGATCATTTCCATACCATTTCAGAACTACATTTGCAGGAATGAAAGCTTCAGAAGGATTTGGCGTCATCTGTGCCTGAGTAACGGCAAAAGAGGAAGCAAAATTATAGAAGTTATCCAACATCTTCTGAGTGAACTGAAACAGAAAAGAGACATCCTAAGTAAGTTTTTTTTGTTCAGTTTGAATCACAGAATCACAGAATTTCTAGGTTGGAAGAGACCTCAAGATCATCGAGTCCAACCTCTAACCTAACACTAACAGTCCCCACTAAACCATATCCCTAAGCTATTTTGAATATCCCTAAGCTATTTTGAATTTTTGTGCAAAATTTTAGCAGATATGCAACTCCACATGAAGTAGAACTAGCATTGCCATCTAAAATGCAGCAGGAAGGTCCATACATTAAGGCCAGGTGATCAGTTTTAAAAAGATCACAACATCCTAACTCTCAGTTTTGCCCTCAGATCCACCTAGTGTTCAGAAATCATTTTGAAAATCTTCACTAGAGTCCTCCCTAGACAATTTTGTCCAGCTGGATAAGGAGCTCCAGGAAGAACATTTTCTTTTTGTGACAAATAAGTGATGCAGTGCTGGCCTCCTCCTTCAAATTAAACCATCAGAACTGCAAACCACATTAAAGCTGGAAAGTCCAGCTCATGGCAAGCCACTGGTTGCTGCAGGCTTTTCAGGTGGTTTAACAATCAGCCTCATTACGTTACAACTCACTGCCAGACTCAGCAACAGGGAAACTTCCTTCAGCTTCCACCAGGAAGGCTTCTACGATTCTATGATGTTTTTTACAATAGTACATGTATACTATAGCCTGTTGGCTCAGTTCCACTAAGCATACAAAACCTGATCCTCTGCAGCAGAGGAGTACTAGAAGATGTCTTCTAGCACAAGAAAAAGTCACCTCAAAAATTCCAGATGATCTGACAACAATTCGGTGGGTTGCAGTCCCATAACCACCCACAGCAGCTTCATATTTTTAAATAATTATTTCTTCAGAAGATCAATTTTGAAGGCTTCGCTACCACAGAGGATTTTGAAAGCAGGATGTCCACCATACCTCTGTGAACGAGTCTACCGATGACACAGCAGCACTTGCAACAGGAGTCTGCTGCGCCAGGTTTTCCAGGAGTTCCACCGAGATTCCAATCTGGGCCACAGTTGGCGTCTGCGGGAGGTTCATGGCACCAAAGGGGTGTTGGCTTCCCTTCCCTGAAAGGGCCACAAACAGCACGGGTTACACTTGACACACATTTGAAGACAGTGTTACTTAAATCACCACGTTTCTTCTGTATGAGATCTCTGGTAGGGGGTGTGGGATCCATCTCCCTGTCACAGGGATACAGAAAGCACAGCCCGAACACTTGCACAAGCACATATACGCACAACAGATGAAAAGGTGTGACAGATACATTTGTAAGAAACCAGCAGATCTTAAGGAAGCCTCTAAAAAAATAAATATTTTTAAAGCTACTTGTGAAGGAAATCGCTTAAACAGAAATTATGATCTGTGAGTAAAAGACAGTAGCACCTTTCTTTGTAGGAACCAGTCCTTTAATGCACATCATAATGATTACATAAAAATAGGAACACACAGCAGTGCTGAAGAGCTGTTTGATTCACTCCTTCAAACCAGGTGCTTGTGAACCTGCCTGTGCACTGAAAAGCCTTCAGCATCAGTGACTTGGAGCTATCCCTGTGGAGAGCTGGGCAGCCCCATGCCTCATCAGACCACCAACGGCAGCAAAGTTCGAAGAAATAACCACGGAACACCTCTGACTTTGCAAAAGATACATAAAAAAAACATGAACCAGGTAGAAGAACACCCCCAAATTGCATTCCGCTCACACAAGCACCATCCAAGCTCCTACTATCACTCCTGACCCTTCTCACTTTGCTGTTAATCAGCACTTTCAGCCCCAGCTCCACCTAGGGGCTCTGCAAACAATGACAGGCAGCTAGAGACAAGGGACTCTGATCACCCGTCCCTCTTCAGCAGCATCCGTACATGAAAATACAGGGAAAAGGTCTGGGGGCTCACAATTCTATTAGGTGGAGTATTGATTTTTTATTTATTTTCACTCAGTTAGAGTAGCCCCAGTGGGAAAAGTATCCTTTTAACACTTAAGTGATGTTTCAGCAGCCCTCTCTGCTGAAGGCAACAAGGCACTGCCAGGAAGAAGCCGACACAGCCAGAGCCCAGCACCTCTTTCAGCTCAGCCAGGTGTGTGTCACTCCTCACCCTGACCCCAGGACTGGGATCCAACGTGATGTTCACAAGCAAAGCACTCCCTCTTCTCTTCAAATGTGACTTTAACACAAGGCTGGTAAGAACAGAGTTTGTCTTCTTAAGTGCTATTAATTTGCTCCTCTGGGAAATGCCACTGCTGTATGAGCTCAACCCCTGCTGTGGGCAGCTGCTTGCTTGTAAAATGTATAGAAGTTTCAAGAATATAATAGAAAAGCTATCAAATAAACAAACATCATGCTCAAGTTCATTATTAAAGAATCCCCACAGCAATAAAGCTGGTAGAAATTTAACACCTTGTAACATCTTCAACTGAGAAGCTTACAATAAACAGATAAAACCCTCAAGTAGCAAGCAGCTCACGCAGAATGTATCACTACTTTAGGAAGACACCCCTGATCTAAATAATACAATATATCCATATATTTTGTCCATTTTGGAGAGAAAAGCATCCTCTGCCACCCTTTACACTCCACATTTTGAATGCCTGGCCCTTGCAGTTAGCCTTCCAACCCTTACAGATGCAGAGAACACTGTGTTAATGGGAACTGAAATACTAACCCAGTTTTCACATTCACATTCTCTACTCCCCAACAAACTACATCATAGCAGAGAAACTGCAACCTGTTAAATTATTTTTTGATCCTTTATTTCCCTTTATCTGACCTTGAGTCAAGATGCTGAGCCCCTGATACCTTTCAGCACAAGGATGTCAAAAACCTCACCCATCTGCAGGCCTCAGACGTGGACAGTGTGTGAGATGTCACGTCTATGAGCAGAAAACAGAACTGCATACATCACTACACGATGCACAGTACATAAGGTCTGTAATAGAAATGGTTTCCTGGAACTTTTATCCCCCTTGTTAATATAATTCCCATATAAGGGGAAGCATTTTATCCACAGCAGAGGCTGGAGATGCTCCTGCTCTTTATACCTCAACACTTCCAGAAGTTCAAGGTGACAAAGAGCCAGCGACCAGCGGTGGTATTCCCAAACAGGTTTCCAGAGCAACCTGAATACAACTTCTGAGGCAAAACCCAGCAGAACCTACAATGGCTCTGAAGGCATGCTGTGCAAGGGCAGCAGGATCCCAAGAAAAAAGCTTGCTCTCTCTACTCACAGCTTGAGAACTGAGCACAATTCCTTGTGTCAAGTGATAAAGCTCACAGCAATTTCACTAGGAATGCCAGAGACGTTAGTGAATGAAAAAGTACTACTGCTGCAGCTCAAACTGAAGCTCTCCAGGCTGAACAGATGCAAATGCCTGGCGAGGAAACAACAACATCGGTGATCAAACAACGCTGGACCCAGTACTGGCCATTTGGGGACACAATCAGGGACACAAATTTGTTCCACCCACACTCAACAATGGATTAAGTTGGAGCCCAAATGACCAAGCTACAAACATAATCCCTTGACAAGCCTTATGGAGAGGATAAAACTCCAGTTCACCTTCTTTATTCAGCCTCTCTGTGGAACAGCTCCACTACCTACCAGTAAAAAAAAAAAGGCACGCTGAATCAGGAGACGTGCAGGCACGCTGCCTGCGTGCTGAAGGGCATGCCGTTGACATTTGGCCTCCTCCCCCATTTCACAGACACACACTGGCTATCGCCACCAGGCTCAGGAAGTCAGCCTCAGACAGCCAAATGCAGATTTCAGCAGGCAGCAATGCCTCTCTGACTCCTCTCTCTCTAATCACTCACTCTGGTTTCCCCTTTCCAGTCCATTGCACAACCCTTCATTATCATGGAAATTAAGGCTGTGCAGCTCAGGCTGCCTCTGTGGTCCAAGATGAGCCACAGGCAACACCAGGACAGGTGGGCACAGCAAGCACAGCCACCATCACCCCACACCATGGAGATCATCCTCACGCCTGGTCCTATGCTGACTGATGCAACTGAGATGCTGAGACAGAGAAAAAACAGTTCAGAGAACAAGCAAGGTCACAAGGAGACAGGTCTCCTGTTCCCTCTTTCTTGGAAATTAGGGCAAAAAGGCACTGGTCTGCAAGAGCATCTGGAAACATCTTTACGTTAAAGCTGTGAACTACAACGGAACTGACAAAAGATGGGTAGGCCTTTGCCACTGAAAAGCTTTAAGCTGCTTGACTGCCATCCAGCTTTCCTTTAGGGAGAGGAAGCTATGCCATGGGAGTGCCTCATTACTTCTACAATATGCATGACAATAATCCCACTCTTATTTAGGAAAAAAATAATATAAACACGATTCAAGTAGCACCAGTCTTCTCTGACTCTTAAGAGTCAGACTTCTCTGTCTCAGCTATACTTCAGAACCACGAAAACGTTTGGGAGCCTAATTGCCACTGCCGATACCCTCTGTCGGGCAATTACGCGGTACACAGCACCTGAAGCAAACAGCTTTCTAAAGTCACCGTGTCACACCTGGCTCTTTACTACACCTTCCCCTGTGCTACAAAGAATACAGCTGCTAAACAGTAGTAGCAAAAAGAAAGTATTCCAATAATATCTAACCCAATGCCTAAACACCATGCTAACGAAAGTCTGGGCTCATTTTTATTCAGGTTATGCAGAAGCAGTGGAAGACATTGCAATTGCATCCAAGATAAAACAAGCGAGAAATCTCACTAGGAACATAAACATACAGCCAGACTTCCACAAAACTCATCAAATGCTTCTAGTACCACATCTGCTAGACACTACCTGGAAACAGTCCACCTTTTCGAGCAACAGTTTGATAAAAAACAGCCTAACATTTACCCCCTCATGCACACAGTAACACTCCCATTTCACTGACTCCTGGTTTTCTCTACTTACCAGACTTCAGGCCAGAAATTTTGAAGATTGCACTTGGCTTCTCGTTAGTGACAAAGCCCAGCAGTTGCCACACTGCCATCCCACTCTGGTCCGGGTAACAAAAATAGACAGATCCACCCATGCCTTCCGGAAAAGGTATAGTTCCCAGCATGAACACTACTACATGGTTGATGTTTTCATAGTCTGGTAAATCAAATACAAATTTGTCTTCGGCCACTTGTTGAGGAGCTGCTTGTACCTATAAGGAACAAAACTGTTGTCAGCATTGCTGTGTTTTCCATCTTTGAGTATAACTATGAATTTCCCTTTACAGAAATATGCCTAGGGTGGAATACAACAAAAAAAAACGAGGAACCTAAATAGCCAGATAAAAGTCAAACACATCAGTAGAACTGAAAAAAAATAAATACTAAAAAGGGACAAGTCTTGTTCCACCTACACTGAACACAATCCTACCCAGGCCTACAGGATCCGAATACCTTCGCTCCCCATGCGCGTAGGCGGAAAATAGGGTGCAGGAGAGGCTGCCAAGGCTATGAGCAGTGGCTGCTGAGCACCAGGCTGGCACAACCCCAGCAGCACGGAAACCTGTTCACACAGGAATCACAGAACCATAGGATTATTAAGGTTGGAAAAGCCCTCCAAGATCATCTGGTCCAACCAGCCCCCTACCACCAATGTCACCCACTAAACCATATCCCCAAGCACCACATCCAAGCTTTCCTTGAACACCCCCAGGGATGGTGACTCCACCGCCTCCCTGGGCAACCCGCCCCAGTGTTTGACTGCTCTTTCTGAGCAGAAATGTCTCCTCATTTCCAACCTGAACCTCCCCTGGCACAACTTGAGGCCATTCCCTCTACCCCCATCCCTAGTTACCTGCAAGAAGCGCCCCCCCCCAGCTCCCCACACTTCCTTTCAGACACAATAAACCTTCAGCACCCTGCTGGCTCAATGCCAGAGCACAACACCCACCCTCCTCATCCCCCCTCCCAGGAGCCCCAAGCTTTGGGACCAGCGCTCTCCCTGGCCTTAAAACACTTCTTTCACGCCCCCAACTCGGCTCTGAGGAACCCGGGGCCCAGCTGCAGCTCCTCACCAGCCTGCCCGCCACCAGGCAGCCGAACATGGCGGCGGCGGCCCCCAGCCCCCCTCAGGCTCTCGTCAGCTCCCCAGCCTCCATCGGCGGCTGCCCCCGGAAATCTCCGCGCCCCCTCAGCAGCCCCCGATCGCTTCCGGAGCGCGGTGGTGGCGGAGGTGGGGTGTGAGGGGCGGGGAGAGGACTACAAGTCCCAGGGTGCCCCGCGCGCGCAGGGCGCTAAGGCGCAGGGTAGGGCGGCGCGGGGCATGATGGGAGATGTAGTTCGCACTGCTGCACCAAGGGGATTTTTTGGCGTTGGAAAAGGGGATTATTTCTACACATCGCCTTGATGTTACCTGCCCCAGTGCTCAAAAACCAGTTACACGATTACCTACGCTCAAGAAAGTCACACAAATTCAAAGAAAAATGCATCCTGAAGACACCCAAAATCACAACTTCTTGCCCACAAACACTACCATGTCCTCTGAACCTTCTGAGGGTGCCACCCCAAATCACACAGTGCTCACCCTGTGCCTCTGCTCCTTCACATAACTTCTGCAGGCCAGCAATGAGGGGCTTGGGTTAGTGAAGAACCCTGTTTCTGCTTCTGGGTGAAAATGTGAAGAGCTGAGGGACCTTTGCAGGTTGTTTCTGTATCTGGAGATTGAAGTCAGCATTGCTGTTGAAGTAAAAGGCAATATCCAAGGTGTTTAGTCTGGATAAAACTGGCCAAAGTATTTAGGAGCAAATAAAAAGTGTTAAAAATAAAGAGAA
Organism: Anas platyrhynchos; assembly: GCF_047663525.1. Taxonomy (NCBI): domain Eukaryota; kingdom Metazoa; phylum Chordata; class Aves; order Anseriformes; family Anatidae; genus Anas; species Anas platyrhynchos. The sequence continues at coordinate 201,495,816 of NC_092587.1, forward strand.
AAAAATGAAAAGTTATTCAGAAACAAAACAAAACAAAACACACACACACACCTGGTTAACCATGCCAACAAACTCCAAGAAGCACCACAAGACTACTCACAGAGCAGCATATGGTGCTGCATTGCCAAGAAACTGAATTTTTCCTCACAGTTCAGATGCTGGAAGTTTACACTGAGGAAGTGTTAACACTGCATATATTTACTGTATAAACTGATCTTTGGTGCCATTTCAGAGCATCTGCTGTTATTCTGCACTTGGTCAGAGCACAGCCCTCCTTGACATCAGTTTCAGCTTCCACCAGTGCAATTTCTAAGCCTGTATGAAATCTTCCATAGACACCTGCAAGAGAGTTAAAAAAAAAGGTTAACATCAAGCATCAGCTCAGTAGAATGGTTATGAATAATTCTAGTTCTCCCTGGGCAGACTCAAAGACTCTTTTCTATTCCATCATCCCTTGCTTCTTGCTGATGCCTCTCAATGTCTTCCAACTGTATGCTAAAAAAAAAAAAAAAAAAGGGAAAGGTCGTGACAGCAATAGGATAAACTTCAATGCCATGTGTCAGCAGGAAGGGACAGGGAAGCTATGTCTGCCTTTCACAGACATTTATATATCTAGGATAACAACAGAGCTCGAGTTCTGTGCCAAAATAAAAGGACCTCCTTGTGGGTGGAAGCATCTGCTCACTCCTCTTGGGCTCTGTCCCCTCCTCTGATTCTGTCCCAAGTTCCCCTTTTGGAGCTGCCTGCAGTCCTGAGAAGTCTCAGACCACTTACAGTTTGTCCACAACCATTTCCAGAACAGAGAAACAACAGAACAGAACAGAAAACAGAGCAGTTACAAAAAAAATTTTAAAGCTAGATCTAACCAAATTAACTGAAGGAGGCTAATGCATCTTTAAATATTCTGAAATCAATCCTTCCTCAACTTTCACATGAACTTCCATTTTAAAGGTAAAAGTATACCACCTCTACCCCAGGTCTTTCACCCAGTTCTGAAAAATGAAGGCAAGTCTTCATAGGTTTCATTTCTTCATTAGGTTTGGTTTGATTTTACACTTTAGAATATGCAGTATTATCAGAGTTAACGAGCAAATCCCAGAAATAGCAAATACATTTCTTCTTGATCAGAAAATATTTTGAAAACATTGTACTTGGGAGAATAGGTGTTGAAATTTCTTCAATATCATGTAGTCATTCACTACCCTTACCTTCAGAACATAGGCAGGTAATCCACAGCAATAAGGCACCCCTGGCACATTTTCCAATTAATAAACGCCTTGGCTAAACACTGAAACTAAGCAGCAAATCATTAAAGTAGGGCATCAGCTGGAAGTGGTGAAATGGTGGTTATTATATCTAAGCAGTGTCCTCTGGCCTCATTTTCACACCAGTGGGAAAAATCTCCAAGAAAATAGAAGTTAAAATATCGTCTCCTCCTGGTTGGAACGTATGAGAAATATTCATGTAATCCAGAAGGAACCTAGCAGAAAAATACTAATGCCTAAACAGAATGAGCAGAGACAAGTTAATGCTGGGTGCAAGGTGCAGTCAGTACCTGCTGTAGGTAGCTGGCCTGGTTTTACAGTGCTTAGGTAGGAGGCATCTGGCCCACCAGTGATTCAGAGCCTGAAGCTGATCTCCAGGCTCTTTAGGCAGCACAGAGAGGTGAATGACTCTGCTGGTATTTACACAATCCTTCTAGGAAGATTTGATGCCCTGACTTGAGCCCTATGAACAAAAAATGCTATGTGCAAGGATGAGTCTGATTGGCCCTATGCAATTGTAATTCCTTTATCTGCATGGGATCCAACTTGCTGAGGGCACTTCTCAGGCTAAAGGTCCTTACTGAGGAAGGGAGGGAGTGAGCAAGAGAAGAAAGGATGTCCAGCAGAAGTAGGAGATATGGTTTCCTGTCTCTTCTCAGTCTGACATGATTTGAAGCCATTCCTCCCATTCCCCAGGAACAGGGCCCTACCAGAAGGTGATTCTGTATGGTTCTCAACATCCCTCTTGCAGTATCTGGGTCACAATATACAATGGGGAGATGCTTGTGAGGACTTCTAAAAAATACAGCCTGTAGTTCTGGTTTCTGCACTTTATCATTCTTTTCAGAACAGGATTTATTGAAGCAGAGAAGCCCAGAGCTCCCACAAGAATATGGCTGGCAATGACTTGGTCACTCCAGAATACCAGAAAAGAAATTAATGTGAAGTAACAGTCCATAACATTCAGTATAATTCTTTAAAACTTTGTCCACTAATCATCAAACTAATCAATTGTGCATGGGCACTTCAAAAGCACTATCCACAGAGACTAATCTCCACAAAAAGGAAGTGCCATACAGCCTTCTCCTTCATTTAAGTAAGCCATTCATCAAAGTTTAAAAGCCCAAATTAGCAGCATCACTGCAAATAATTGTTAATGACAAGCTTTTCAAAGAGATATTACTGCTCTAATGCATTTTTTTTTTCTCTATGTAAAAGATGCCCGCTACTTGCTTTGTACCTTCAAGTCTTGTTAACACTGAAAGCAACCCATCAGCTATTCAGCTTTTGAGGAATGTCCACTGCTTGCAGCACTGTCCTCACTAGATGCCCTGGGAGAAGGGCACTCATGAGCACTAACACCACTGGACATTTTGCTCCAGAAAGATTTAGATGACTTGGACAAATCCAGGTTGGCAGTTGAGACTCAAGCAGAGAGGTACTCCCCAGAATTTGGGAGCTCTTTAATATGTGTATTTTTAAACTTGTGGTTAAGCAGAACCTTCACTTGAGCCTGGACCACACCATGGACAAGATCGTGTGATGACAGAATCACAGAATGGTTTGGGTTGGAAGGGACCTTAAAGATCATCTAATTCCACCCCCCTGCCATGGGCAGGGACACCTCCCACCAGACCATGTTGCTAAAAGCCCCTTCCAGCCTGGCCTTGAACACCTCCAGGGATGGGGCATCCACAGCTTCTCTGGGCAACGTCTTCCAGTGCCTAATCACCCTCTGAGTAAAGAATTTTTTCCTTACATCTAATCTAAACCTATTCTCTTTTAGCTTAAAGCCATTCCCCCTTGTCCTATCACTACACCCCTTGACAGAGTCCCTCCCCAGCTTTCCTGTAGGCCCCTGTAGGTACTGAAAAGTTGCTGTAAGGTCCCCCTGGAGCCTTCTCTTCTCCAGGCTGAACAACCCCAACTCCCTCAGCCTGTCTTCTCAGAAGAGGTGCTCCAGCCCCTTGATCATCCTCGTGGTCCTCCTCTGGACTTCCACATCCTCCTTGTGTTGGAGGGCCCAGAGCTGAATGCAGGGCTCCAGGTGGGGTCTCACGAGAGCAGAGCAGAGGGGGACAACCCCCTCCCTCACCCTGCTGGCCACACTGCTTTTGGTGCAGCCCAGGGTATGGCTGGCTTTCTGGGTTGCAAGCACACGTTTCTGGCTCATGTCGAGCTTCTCATCCACCAGCATCCCCAGGTGCATCTCCTCAGGGCTACTCTCAATCCATTCTCTACCCAGCCTGGATTTGTGCTTGGGATTGCTCAAGGTGCAGGACCTTGCACTTGGCCTTGTTGAACCTCATGAGGTTTGCACAGGCCCACCTCTCATGCCTCTCTCAATAAATACAGGCAAGCCCCTGTTCTGAACCCAAGAGACCTGTTCTTCCTCCTGTAAGCCAATGTACCAGCTGAAATCTGGTGCCTGGAAGCAAAAAGGGGTTAATCTCTCCTCAAGTCTCACCTTTACAGCAAGAACTGAGCATTTCCACAAACAAAGCTCAGCAAGCAAGTGCGTAGATGATGCCCTGGAGAAGAGGAGAAAGGTGTCTCCCAAAATTATGTGTGCCTGCTCCAGGGACAGCAGGTGCAGCAGTTTATTTTTGCCTGTGTTGTTACCAGGTATAATGCTGAATATTTAATAGGACAGGCTAGTTTAAGCCAACCGGTCATGGATATGAGCATCTAAGTGACTGAAAGGGCATATTTATGTAAAACAACAACTGAATAGCTGTGGCAACAAGTGCTTCATGCATCATCATTGCCTATTTTCCTCAGGGTTGCATCTGACATGTTCCTTCAGGGAAATTAAAAGCTGAGCACTTTTTCCTCAGCCTACTCAAGCTCTATAAAATTAATTTTAATATTGAATGACTAAGAATTCTTGAGGAGTGGCAGAAGGAAACAAATACTGCAGCTTAAAGAGAAAAAAGTGCCACTGAGACCTGCCCCTTCCCCGCCCACACTGGGCGAAGCCCGAGCGCCGAGAACTACATCTCCCGTCAGCCCTCGCTCCGCCCGCTGCAGGGCGCCCTTTCAGGCCTCATCGCCCTCGCGGCGCGGTGCACGCTGGGAGTTGTAGTCTGTTCCCCGCGAGTGTGTGGGGCGACTGCGGCATGTCTGGGTGGAGAGGGGTTTCTTTGCATTTGGAGGGGGAAAGCGAGGGCCTGGATAGAGTGGTTGGAGTCGTGGGGTGGTGTCAGACAAGGGGAAGTCATTTGAGTAATGTGACTAAGTGATTTCATTTATTTATTTATTTTGTTGCCACATGTGCTGTATAAATGGTGGCTCACCCCATGGCATGCACCAAGGAAGTTGGGTATCAGCTAAGCAGCTTAAAGCGTTTCACTGATTAAGGCATACACATCTTTTATTCTGTGTAGTTTACAGCCTTAAACGTGAATCTTTGTTTTGATAAGTGTGGAGAAACGCTTGAGAAATGCTTGAGAAACGCTCATCAAGTGTTGGAACAGGATGGGCTTTAAGGTCCCTTCCAACCCAAACCATGCTGTGATTCTATGAATTCTACCTTACCATTAGCTTGGACACGAGGGGCCTGTACTGTGTGACAGAGACCACTGAAACGTCATCCTAAGCAGAACCAAGAATGTATGGGTTGAAATTAGCATGTGGTAATTCTCTGCCTTTCTCCCAGTACCTAACACTTAACACCTGTCTTCATTCTTCAGCGCTCTGGAGAAGATTTGCCCACAGGACAAGAGCAAGATGGTATAGCTATTGCAAGCTACACAAATGCGATATGAACAAGACTGAAGTGAAGAATATCATCAGACACTAGATACACTCCTAGATCTTGCTTGTCACCTCTTATATTTTTCCTAGCAAGGAAATTAGTTCATTCTTTGAATTTGTAAAGCTGTACTAATATGATCACTAATATGCCTTATTACTATTTATCACTGTTGACTGACAATTAATTTTTTGTCTAGGCATATTTTCTTTAGGATTATCATGATAATTGTGTTTAAATAAAATATATTTCAAATTTTGGATTGATATCCACGGTCTCTTGACAGGAAATTAAATATTGAATGAACAGAGTGTAAGTTTGGAAGGGTGAGAAGGGACACCTCAAGACACATGGCACTTCAATTATGGGGGCACTTCTCTCCCAAATTAATGCAGTAATTATTAAACTGCAACACGTTCTTCTTCATCCAGAGAAGCTCTTAAGCTTTGTTGCTTGCCCTCTCCTAGGCATCAGAGCACAGGCTTGTCTGGGCTAGATGGAAACAAATCATTCTTCAGTTTGACTGGGAAAAATGCTCTGCATTTTGTGTAGAAGCTGTTCTTTTAAATCTTGTTCTATGGTTTCATCTGGTGTTAATGCAGATATTATCATTCATTCTTAATGCAGATATTCTCATTCATGCCTCAATCTTAATCATAACTGTTTTGGTGTTTCTGTTGTAAGTCAACCTCAAACATACTTGTTTTAACCTTTCTGTTGCAAGTAATTCTTAATTGCACCTGGTTTAGTATTTATGTTGCAAACATCTACAAAATCTTATCCTTTTTGTTGTGCCAGTGTGCTGTTCTGGTCTCTGAAATCTGTGATTAGACCCAACCCTTAAGGAAATGTTGGGGTCCTTCCTGCAGCCAGGCTTAGCACTGATAGACAGCTTCTGTGCAGCAGCAGGGTTGTTAGCAAAGGGTTATGTTGCCATTCAAATGCAAGAAACATAAAAAATGTGAAATATCAAAAAGCCTTGGTGCCTGCTGCCAGATGGAGTGACCAACGGGTGCCTTGCGATGTGTTTATGCGTGGGAATTGCAAACACAAGATCTATTAAAAGTCTTGGTGCTAGCCCCCTGTTATTTCTATGGGCAAAATGGAATAAATATTTCTGCCTGATTCACCTCTTGGATTCAGCAAGAAGCCCAGGTGTGAGAGGTGTTGAGGCACTGGTGCAGAACTGCTCCAGTCCCAGGCCTCATTTTGGATGTGAACCTTTGCAAGTGAATTCTTCCATTTGGCAGGTGCTCCTCCAGCTGGCCCTGCTGAACTGGAATGTAAGAAAGTGTTTTAAAGCTTGAGATGCTGCAAATTAGTGGAGGGTGGCCAAGCTCTGGTGTGCAGTCACTGAGGCACAAGAAGAAATCTGCTAATTAGGCAAGAGCTCATCTCACATTGCCAATTTACTGCAGACCTCTGAGATTACACCATGTCTAAAAGGCACAGGGTAGCCCCATCTTGCAGGCCTGAGCTCAGCAGGGCTCTCGTGTGCTCTTGCTGAGGCAGGAGTTTACTTTCTTTTTAAATTTAAACTTAATTCTGCAGTACTTGCCTAAAACTTGTTGCACTTTCTGTGCAACAATTTGATTTCCTCTTCAGCCTGTGGTGTTGAGGCAAAATGAGATCATATGGAGCAAGCACGTGCAATAAGTATTTTCCAGCCAGTATTAACATAGCAGCTCAACATAAGAGACAACACTTCACTGCAGAGAAACCCTGGGCATGTTGGGTCCTGATTGACCCATACGATGGTGCCTGGTGTGTCAAAGCACATCCCTCTGACCACACAGACCCACAGCATCTACAGGTTTTGGAATGGGGTTGCAGTGAGTTGGTGAGAAAGAGCTGTGGGCAGGAACCATTTTCCAGAATAAAGAGTAATTTCTGTGTACCATGGGCTCAGTGTCTTCAAATTAGTCATGATTGTAAAAACATCTTCTCCATCCCGAGGAGTCCTAGCCAGAGGACTGGTTATAACTGGAATAACTCTGAATAACAGAGTTATTCATTTTGCAGTTATTCCAGTTCTTTGTTCTTGTCACTAGACCTTTGCATCTCTTTTTTCAGAGACAAATATTTTTTCCCTTTCTGCTACACCACACCTAAGCTCTTTTTGTCATCCCTGTGCGATCAGATGATACTGAAAAGTGGGCTCTTGACCTCTTCCCCTGACTTGCCAGGTTTGGGACATTTCCAGAATTGATTCTTCTACATAGCTGAGATATCTCAGAGCTCTGCTTCTTGAGAGACTGAATGAGATTGCGTGGAGACACCCAGGTGCCAGCAGGTAATAGGGCTGAGGGCATTTGGGGTCATGAAAATATGTGGTGGGTGGGATGTGGTAATGTAATGGAGAAGAAGCGGCTGCCTCATAGCATGGAGGAGGAACAAAACTAAATGGAGCACGCAGAAACACCATGTTGAGTGGTTTGGGGTCAGTGGCTCTAAGGCTCATTCCAGAAAGAGATTTTAATTGTCTTTCTGCTGGGGAATGGCCCGCAGTAGTTGTGTTGCTACTTTCTTGGTGCCCTTGGTGAAGTGATACTGATCTTAGCCCTTTTGGAGCCAGTGAGCATTTTTTTGACAGAGGTAGTGATCAGGAAAGAATTACCAGATACATCTACAAAGGTTGGATATTTGCTTGGAGACTGGAAAAAGAGAGACAAAGTGCCCAATTTAACTGCAAACTAGCTGTGCTCTTTTGGGCCCATTAAAATAGCAGTGCAATGCAATCAAAATCCAGAGGCAGCAAATGCAGTTAGAGGTATGACTGGTGGCACTCTTAAAACTCCCTAATTCCCACGTGTTGAAAAAGACAGACTTGCAATTTGGTAGCCTTGGGCCAGAAATAATGATGTGAAAATAAGCTCCCTTCTATCTGTGTGTGAAGTGTTTGACAAATCCCAGTTTGTACTTACTCAGGAGAAATTTAGAGAGTGTCCTGGCTCTGTCTCCTGTAGGCTCCATCCCCACTGAACAGATCTCATGGGGGGCTGCAGAATTTCCCCAGGGGTTGCATCTATGTTGAGCATCAAACCAAGGGAGTATGAGGCCTTCCCACCTAAATCAACAAAATCAACAACCTGAAGTGTCTGAATTAAAAGAATAGTTTTTTTCTCATCTTTCTGGATCTAGTGGCGCCTTTAAGACAGAAATTGTCCTGTACAAGGCCATCTTTGCTGCCAGTAACTACAGAAGATGCCTTGATAGTACTGCCTTCCAATTGAGAAGCCACACGTATGGTGAAAGTTAAGCAGGATAAGTCCAGGCATTTCTTGAGCTCTCAGTGCTGCTGTTTAGGTGTGACAGGAGGTACAAGAAAGAGAAAGAAGTTATGATGAGACTGGAGGGAAGCTGTAAGGACATTAGGTTGCAGCAAGGGGCAGAAAGGAGAAGGAGAATAACATTTATTTTCTAGTCATTCATTGGAAAAGGTTGTGTATTTTTTCAGGTTTAAGAAGCAATTTTAAGACCCTCTGAGCAAGTGAGAGAAAGGATCACTTCTCTGATAGTGGTGAAAAACTGCCTGGCTTCCTGCCCTTGCATGATGTTTTTATTTATTTTTATTTTCTTTTCTCCAGTGCTAGGAAACCAGTGTCTGTACTGCAAATTTTATTTCACCTGTCAACGCCCTTGAAGCCTTTGCCATGACAGTGATATGTGACAGCACCCGACTACACATCGGTGGAAGATTTAGCAACGATAAAGGGATTCATTGCAGGAGAATATAGGAGCTCTTGTAATTTCTGGCTGTTCCTTACATGACTTTTTGGGACCTGTGTACCGTGGAGGCCACACTAGTCTGTGCTGCCTTTAAGATTTTTGAATCTTTATGGACAGGTATGGAACATTTTGTCCATGAAGTCAAAAGTTTTAAGGCTGAGATTAAATTGCCATTTTTAAGTGAATGACGTTTTGTCTCCAGCAGATGGTGATAAAATACCACTATTTGGCCTACTGAGTACCAGCTGTTCATGACAAAAGTTGAGACCAGCTCTTGTTGTCTCAGGGAAAAACTGCTCAGTTTAAACAGTTTGAATCACAAATGGGATGAAGTAGTTCATAAATGTATTAATGGGATGTAATTAACTGGCAACCAGTGAACTATACCCTCAAGATCAAAACCAGTAATGCAGCAGATAAACTGTAGTGCTAGGCCCTTACAGAATGTTACCAAAGCTGCAGCCACTTTTCTGCAACTAATCCCAAGAAGCTTTGAGCCCTCCTCTTGCTACACATACAGGCACAGAGATATTTGTGTCATTTCCCTGCCACCCCATGGGTTTGGGTTACAAGCAAGCTACCCTCTTCTGGAGGGTTATCCCAGTTCTTAACTCCCCATCTGCAATTAGAGTTTAAAATCGGCTTCACAACAATATCCTTTTTCGTAATCACTGTATAATGATTATTATTTTTTAAGGCATCTCTATTTGATTATAAAAAAAACTTTAAGTTATACAACCTCATTTCAGACCTTTACCGTCTGGGTGTCTCTCCAAGCATGGGTGTTTCTTAAACACTTCAGGTGGCTACGTCTGACTTTACTGAAGTTATTAGCATCAGTTTATTTCTATTTCATCTAAAATTGCATGGCCTCCTTCCTGTATACATGAATAAAAATAAAGTAGTGTGCAGCTGCTTGAGGAATAAATTTGAATTCAGTCACAGTTAAGCAAGTCACATTCTCTGGATTTATTGGATGGGTAACAACCAAAGGTATTGTCCAAACATACTTTTCAAGGTCCAGCTGTTCTGACTCCACAGGTTTGCGTCTTCTGCGCAGACTTAGATGTTCATCACTCCACCTGTTAAAGGTTTCTGCTTCTTCAGTTTACTTGCTAAGTGTTCCCGAAGCTGTTTTGGGCAAAATAAATTGGATTAGTTTTAAACAGATAAAATACTGTATAGAATCATAGAATCATAGAATGACTTGGGTTGGAAGGGACCTTAAAGATCATCTGACTCCAGCTCCCATGCCATAGACAGGGATGCCACCCACTAGATCATGTTGGCCAAGGTCCCATCCAGCCTGGCCTTGAACACCTCCAGGGATGGGGCATCCACAGCTTCTTCTGGGCAACCTGTGCCAGTGCCTCACCACCCTCATTGTGATTAATTTCCTCCTAATGCCAATCTAAATCTATCCTCTTTTAGTTTAAGACAATTCTCCCTCATCCTATCATCTACCTGAGAGAAGAGTTCTTCTCCATCATTTTGTAAGATCCCTTTAGGTACTGAAATGAGTAAAGGGATCAAAAGGAGCCAATTCCTTATCCACCAGATGGTCCACCCTTTAAATCCATTTCTTTCCAATTTAGAGATTAGGATGTTATGTGGGACCACGTCTAAGGCCTTACAGAAGTCCAAGTAGATGACAAGGTCTTCCCTTGTTGACTGTTGCAGTCACTCCATCACAGAAGGCCACCAGATTGGTCAGGCATGATTTGCCCTTGGTGAAGCCATGCTGGCTGTCTCAGATCACCTCCTTGTCCTGCATGTGTCTTAACATTGCGTCCAGGAGGATTTTTTCCATGATCTTCTCAGGCACAGAGGTGAGGCTCACTGGTCTGTAGTTTCCTGGCTCCTCCTTTCTACCCTTTTTAAAATGGGAGTGATGTTTCCCTTCTTCCAGTCACCGGGGACTTCATCTGACTGCCATGATTTTTCAAATATGATGGAGAGAGGCTTGGCAACTCCATCAGCCAATTCCCTCAGGGCCCTGGGATGCATGGCACCAGGCCCATAGATTTGTAGTTGTTAAGTTGCATCAGGAGGTCTTGAAGATGCTCTTCGCTTACAGTGGGAGGGACTCTGATCTCCCAGACCCTACTCAGAGGTATGGGGACTCAAGAGATATGGGAAGTCTGATCACTAGTGAAGACTGAGACTCAGGTGAGTGATCTCCCTGTCCTCATCTCAACCCTTGAGCCCTTTTCCATCATGTTTTCTCCCACTCTTCCTTTGAGGAGGGGGAGTGGGAGAGTGGATGGGTGGAGTTTAGCTGCCCAGCTGGGTTGAAACCACCACAGTTTATCTGCCAAATAGGACTGTGCATTAAGAAAGCCATCAGCCTGGGCTTCCAGGATTTGGAAAAACATATTGAGATACAGGGCCAATCCTGAGATGTGCTGAGCTCATTTTCTGGTAAGATCAAAGGCTCTGATGGTACCCATCAGCTGTTGGATGGAAGTCTAGGAAAACACTGAAAAATACAAATCCTTCTTCCTTTGAGGTACACAACCTCCAATCCAGCTCACTAAGGGGATGGTGCATTAGCAACCTGAAAAGTAATGCTTCCTACCCAGTGCTGGAGAAAGGGCACAAGGCTGAAGGATGGGTAGGAGGTGTTACAAGTCTCTAGACATTTACTTCAGCGACGTACAGCACTTTCCATCAGAGGAGGTTATTGTCCATGTGTTCCCAAGTTTCCTTCAGAAAAGCAGCACTTGTGGTTCTGGGGAGCTTTATAATTTACAATCTGTACTATCAGAGTGCCTCTAAAATGGTTGTGGTTCGTATTTGTGTACCAGAAAAGTCACAGTCCAAGTTCAGAATTGCTTTCAGTTTGCAGCCAAATTGCGGATCTCTCCCTTGAAGTGACTTTTTTTTTTTTTTTTCTTCTTAATTTATTGTACTTCAGCCAATCCTGCCAAGCAATCCCTCAGAGGGCTCACTGTAGTTTAGCCCTGTTTTAAACTCCTTTTAAATGCCGGGTCTGTATTTCAAATACAACTGTTATTATTTAAGCATTCACGTACATCAGTCCACTGGAAGAGATGGACAGGCCCAACCAGCCAGCATTTATAAGCTTCCTGAGGAAGAAGTGATGATTTTCCTCCCCATCTGACAAATCCCTGTCATGTCAGAGATGTTGTAATTGATCTTCGTCATTAAATTCAATAATGTCCAAATTTACAGATCTACCTTGTTTCAGGCTAATGTAGATAAATGAGGTTCACGGTAAAATATTGACTTTTACTTGGCACCTATGCACCTCAGCACTTTATGCGTTTGATTAACATACAAGCAAGGCAGTAAAATCAAATAAATGAATGCAAGGAGTAATGTTTTATTCTCCTTAAATGATATATGAGACTCGGCTATTTATAGCAAGGGGTTGGGAGAGAAATGTAAAGCTAAGCCAATTCTAGGAATGCTGATACAGGAGATTCAGTGAAAAATTGATATTCTTATGAAGAAACTTCTGTAGGGCAAGTCAGAACACCATGTAGCGGCGTAAAGCTCATTTGTGCCTTGATCATGGTCTCTACCTAATGCGGTCAAACATTACATAAGCAGCGTTTTGGAGAAATAAGGCACATGTTTTTAATGCTTAGCTACCGGAATACCTTGCTAGGGGCTGTATTAGGTCATTTGTATGTCTTTAAAGCACGATTTTATTTCTCTCTGCAGGCAGTTACAGCTCAGCCATGAATACTACACTTAATAGAGGAAACTTCTACAGGAGATGATCATTATGCAGGACCCCAGGCCGGATGATCACGCTGATCCCTGCATGGACGTGACACATTCAAATCAGAGAAGGTTTGTGCAAATGCTGTGATGGGGCCGAGCTATTAAGAATGGACAGAACTGAATTAAGGAAAGATCCCCTTGGAAACGTGATTCCTTTGAAAGAGTCCATTGCAGGGAGAACTGCTCAGATCTCGCTGGTTTATGGCCGGGGGAGTTTTCTAAGTACGTCACTTAATCACAGGAAAAATACTGACTCATTTCACACTTATTCTCTCACTATTTTGACCCACGCAAAATGCAAACAGGCAAATTCTTAAGTGCTGCAAGTTGTTAAAGCTCTAGTGGCTTCAAAGGAAAAACTTTAAGAAATTAGCATAATGCTGTGTCCCTGAGAAGAGTGTGTGTGAATTGTTTTTCTCCACAAATAATGAGGACAGGTACAAAAATATGAAAAACATGACCGGTGCAATCACAGACCATTTGTTTCCCATACCAGTGGAATCGCTGTGTAAAGAGCTGTAATACAGCCATCAGAAAATCCCATTCAGCTTTCATTAGAAGTGGGAAAGTTTTTTCAGTGCACAAATCTGATGGGAAATGACCGAGTGGGGTACCTCAGCAGAACAGCTCTCCTAAAGAATTAATCCTGGAGTAGGTCAGTGTGGGGATACTCCTGTTTCAGAGTGAAATTACTTTGGTTCAGAGACTTAGTTCGCTTGCAGAACAGACTGTTTTCAGGAACAGAGACTCTTATTTTAGAATAGGAAGTTTGCAAGGGAAGATCGTGTAGAAGAGCAATCATCCACCTGGGTATTTTGGGTGGCCTGTATTTACAGAGGGTCAGCAAATGCTGCAACAAAATGCAGTAGTGGCACTGCTTCTTCCCACCTCCTTAGTCATGTACCTGCCTGGGTCCTGTACTCCAGAGTAGCTGTCCTGGACATTTTTTTTTCATAAAGCAAAGCTTTAAAGTGTTAAAATCCCTCTAAGACAACAGACTGCAGAGGGAGAGGGGGAAAAAAAAAGTATTTGAAAGGACTGGATCTCCTTCAACACTCACTCTGTAGATGGGTATCTCTGTAATGTGTCTCCAAAAGAGGTTTCTTTCTGTCATGCTGTTTCTTCTTCAGAATTTTCTGCCTGTTGGATTCCCCAGCAATTTCAAATGAGAAGAGACTTTGCTTCAATAGGAAAGCCCAGGAGTCTGTAGCATTTTCTCTTCTGAAGTTAGTAATGGGATAACATCACGTAAGTGAGTCCTGGGAGGGCTGAGTTCATTGCCAGGTCCGTGAGAGATGTTTGTGAATCCTGGGGCAACTGCATGGGGTGGGATCCATCAGCACTATCAAATGTAGACATCTACTGAGTCATTTGAGAGTAAATGGATGAAAATAGTTGCTTTAATCTGAGCTATTCTAGATATTTGCTATACACCACAAAGATAAAGTGCCTGTTTGCTTCTGCCTCTCACAAAGGGGATGTGGGATGACTAGCTGCAGTATAAACATCTAAACAGTAGACTTCTACGGGTAAGTGAATTCGACTGAAACCCTGGTATCATTTAATGCCTTTTATAAACGGAACCAATACATTTTGAGGGGAATAAAAGGGTATGAACATGGATCACATTTTCTCCTAAACAAACGGATTTCAGATGATGAGATCTGAAGGCTCTGTGAAGAATTATCTCCTCTTCTATCACAAGAAAATACTTAACAAGTCTTGAGAACTTTTAAAAACTTACCTGTGGGGATAAAAAAAGAAAGAGAGTCTGACTACTTCACAGCTTCTTTGTTTCAAGGTCATCATGAATTAATTTTGGAGAACCATGGACTCAGTTGTCTATGTCCAATAAATTATGGCAGGTAATTAAGCTACTCATTTTAACTTCACTCCTTCACTCCAGTGTCCTTGTGGATCTGATATATTGGGTGTTTTCTTTGCAGTAGAAAACTTGGATAAGTAGTTTCCCATTATTTTGATAAGGGTGATGGTAGAATGGTGTCCCATGATTTTTTTTTTTATTTTTTTTTGTGTGTGTGTGTGTGAAAAGTTATTGATTTGTTCACTGAGCAGAAATGTTTCTTTTTCTTTACTTGGGAAAATTGCTCCTCTTCTATCCAGCTTTTGATTCACTGGATCTATGGAATAGTGTGAATAAGCATATAGTTATAACTAGTTTTATTTTTGCATTTGTAGCTCCATCATCTTTGACAAGTTTCCACTGATAAGACTATCAGTGATGCTCAATGCAGTTCTGTGCCCTTTGCTACAAGAAGGATGTTGAGGTGCTGGAGCATGTCCAAAGAAGGGCAATGAAGCTGGTGAAGGGTCTGGAGAGCAAGTCTTATGAGGAGTGGCTGAGGGAGCTGAGGTTGTTCAGCCTGGAGAAAAGGAGGCTCAGGGGAGACCTTATAGTGCTCTAAAAATAGCTTAAAGAAGGCTATAGTGAGGCAGGGATCGGTCTCTTTTACCAAGCACTAAGTGATACGACAAGAGAAAAAGTCCTTAAATTGCACCAGGGGAGGTTTAGGTTGGATATTAGGAAAAATTTCTTCACTGAGAGGGTTGTGAGGCATTGGACTCTGCCCAGGGAAGTGTTTGACTCACCATCCCTGGAGGTCTTCAACAAATGTGTAGATGTAGAGCTTAGTGATATGGTTTATTGAAGGACTTGGCAGTGCTTAAAGGTTAAAGTTTGGACCTGATGATCTTACAGGTCTTTTCCAACTTGAATGATTCTATGATATATCTGAGCTATCACCTTCATTTTATGAATGCAGAAATGAGACACTGTGCTGGTTTCACCCATCTGGGTAGCTAAACTCCACTACAATCACTTCCACTTTCCCTCTTCAAAGGAAGGAAAGAAAATATGATGGAACAGGGCTCAAGGGTTGAGATGAGGACAGGGAGATCACTCAGCAGTTATTGTCACGGGCAAAAAAGACTCAGCATAGGGAGACTAATATAATTTATTACCTATCACTAGCAGACTAGAGCAGTGAACACTAAAAGAAAACCAGAAACAACTTCCACCCATCCACCCTCTTCCACCTCCTCCCCCTGAGAGGTGCTGGGGAATGGGGAATGGGGGCTGTGGTCAGTCCCTGACACTTCATCTCTGCCGCTCCTTCACGGTCACTCTCTGCTCCTGCTCCCCGTGGGGTCCCTCCCACAGGATGCCGTCCTTCCCAAACTGAGCCCCTGGGGGCTGCCCACAGGCTGCAGCTGTTCAGGAACTGCTCCCACATGGCTCTGTACCACAGGGTCCATCTCCTAGGAGCAAACTGCTCCAGCACGGGTCCCCCATGGGTGGGTGGCAGCTCCCCCCAGACCCCCTGCTCCTGCATGGGCTCCTCTCCACAGGCTGCAGCTCTGGCCCGGGGCCTGCTCCTGCGGGGGCTCTCCATGGGTCGCAGCCTCCTCCAGGCCACATCCACCTGCTCCACTGGGGGCTCCTCCACGGGCTGCAGCATGGAGATCTGCTCCATGTGGGACCCATGGGCTGCAGGGGGACAACCTGCTCCACCAGGGACCTCTCCACGGGCCGCAGGGGAACTTGTGCTGCGTGCCTGGAGCACCTCCTGCCTAGAGAGAACCTTTCTCTGGTCCAGCCCCAAGCCTCCCATAATAAGTCTTGGCCTCTCTAGGAAACAATGCCTTTCAGTTTGCTCAGCTTTCCAGGGAGAGTTTTCTTTGGCTACCTGCTCTTGCAGGGTTTCACACCAGGTCTAACTCTTCTCTGGAAGGCACAGGAGTAGGTGATTCAGTGCTCTGTTGGGTTACTGTGACTCTTCAAACTCCCAGTGGTCCTCTGGTCCTCCCCAGGTCTTTGTTTAATGTGATTTGCCATTAGTCAAAAAAAAAAAACAACTAACAGATGCTTGACATTTGACTTCAGCTTATGAATTTCCTTTTATTTCTCACTCTGAAGTTTCACCAACCATTTGTAAGAACTTTAGAGAGTGGCTTAACCAACAACATGCTGAGAGATTTGGAGCCAGGTCCTTCATGATGCCAAGGGGCATAGGTCAGCTGGAGTCAATAGAGTTATGTGGTTTCCGTCGCATGAGATTGTTTTCTGATGCCTGATGCTTCTAGTGTTTGCTTTTTCTATAGATGCGGCCAACAAATGCAAATTTGGGGGGAACTAGCAAATTGACATAAAGTTCTGGATTTGTAAATTGTTTATTTTCCAATGAAAATAACTAGGAAAAATGGCATCTTAAATTTTTAGTATTCGAGGCTTCAGAGACCTGCAGAGACATACAAATCTATCTAAATGGAGGTCCAATCCCACAGAGGAGCCAACTAACATATTTTTACTGAGCATAGCAGAATTACTGCTCACATTAAGTTCCTTGAAGATCTTGAGAAGCTGGTCCAAATCTAACCATATGAAGTGTGAGAATAAATAAAGGAAGTAAATACAGAACTGTGTGTGGAAGTTCAGCAATACAAGGTAAAGTCCTTTAATGCATGGTAGGTTTTTCAGTTATTGCAGTAATGAAGTTGTGTGGAAATAACATTGCTAGACAGTGGGTCAGTGGTAGAAGGCATTGTCCACAGGAAGAGACTGGAAAGGATGTGAAGCTTCTAAGCAAAATGTTTTGTGTTGACTTCGTGTGTTTCACAGAATCACAGAATTGTCTAGGTTGGAAGAGACCTCATGATCATCAAGTCCAACCTCTGACCTAACACTAACAAGTCCTCCACTAAACCATATCATTAAGCTCAACATCTAAACATCTTTTAAAGACCTCCAGGGATGGTGACTCCACCACTTCCCTGGGCAGCCCATTCCAATGTCTCACAACCCTCTCGGTAAACAAGTTCTTCCTAATATCCAACCTAAAAAAACCCTGGAACAACTTTAGCCCATTCCCCCTCGTCCTGCCACATGGGAGAATTTTTGTTTGTCAAAAAATATAGAACTTTGGTTTCCATGTCTATACTGTGTGTATTGTCATGGGAATGAGGATGGGAACAGCGAGAAAGAGGGCTCCTCCCTGTTATGTCCATATTTGCAGCTTTTCAATAAAGACCAAACTCAACAGATCTCACAATCCACGTTTCCCGAACAGAAGGGCTGGTTTTACATCTTGCCTAGACTCCCAATAAAATCACTGCCCTGAGGCCTGGCTTGTCTCCACTCTAAATTTCATCTGTCATGGGCAGTCCCATTGACCTCAACACTGTTATACCTGGCGCACAAATGCGAGCTTGTGACAGATTGGGTCCTTAGGATATAACAATCTGCACAAAGTGATTCATACGTGTGTTTCACCAGGTTTTGTACATACTCTGTCAATATTTGTGATCTCTGAAAATGTTGCTCTCTGGAAGGAAATTGGTTTTTGATACAAAGAAGATGTTTCCTCACCTTAAAGCTGGAGCACACCTGAAAACGCCCAAGATGGTAGTATGTAATTGTCTTCCCAGCTCGTTGGATGTGCAAATGAAACACTGTTCAGAGAGAAGTGGAAAAGTGAGTAACTGCTATTCTATTGTATCTGCTATTATTCTGGAAAAAGAAAACAAAGAAAGAAAGAAAGAAAAAAAAGGTTCAGTTCCTTGAGGGTCTGATTCTAAACAATGGCATAAAGCAAGCATTTTTCATGCAAACCTGATTACAGCTTAGGTGAAAGCTAGTAAAAGGTATTTTTCTCACAAATCCACAAATCTCTGTCAATGCTCTGGACTAGCCAAATTCTTCCAAATGCAGGTGTACTCATTCTGGAAATCTTTTTCTCTAGTTCTTCCAGCCCCTTTCTGCAGATGATGCCTTAAGTTCTTCAGGGCTAAGCAGCTATATTCACTTTTTCAGTGTCTTTAATTTTTTTTAAATATATATATATTTTATTTCATAAACCGTTATCATACCGTAATTATCTTTTTTTTTTTTTTTTTATTATTTTTTTTTTATACCCCAAGGTGAAGTCCTAGTACATAGTTTACATAGTACATAGTAATAGTTTATATAGTACATAGTAATAGTTTCCTTATACAGAAACTATTCTACACCTCTCATTGTCTCTGCATTACCTAGATTGTCTCTAATCTAGCTGCGATGGGGTGAAGGTGCAGTACTGACAATGAAATTTCAGCATAGTTCAAATAAAGGAGAGCAAAGGGCCTTGCATCTCCCCGGGCTGGGCTTTGGCTGCCCTGGTTTGGGCAGAATAAGTTCACTTTAAACTAAAAGAGAAAAACAGAGATGAAAAAAAAAGGATGAAAAGATCCAAGCAAATAACACCATCTTCATCATGACCCCATTAAGGTTAATAAAATGTTAAAATGAGACAGTGCTCACCCACTGTTTTATCTTTACTTCATTGCTTTTTCCTACTAGTAGTGCATCAATAACCTGCAGTATATTCTAACTGATTGAATAAAAAGTTATATTTAATTGGGAAATCAATGAGCAGGAATAGGGCACTGAGGTCATATAGATTGTATCATCCTGACCAATCTAACTCACTTGCCCTTTGAGCTGGTCTTTCATCATTATATTTCACTTGCCAATTCCTCAACGGTCTTAATTATAGGCACAGCAATTTGTCTTCAAATATCACACTACAGTGAAATCTATGCATCAATAAATACAGCTCAAAAGCTGTTTTCCACACTGCTGGAGAGTTAATTGCTTCTATGGTTAAAGCAAATGCTGTAATTCTTTACGTTTCTGGTGCTTTTCAATGTCTTCAAGTGACTGGAGGCCATTCAGAATGGCTAAATTAAAGGAAAATATGTCTTTGAATATGAAGATTGGTTCTGAGCAATTTTTGACACTTTATCTGTACAGAACATTCTGTCCTTACCCTGCAGTCTGACCATGGCTAATAGCAGAGAACACTTTAGAAAGCATGGCTAGTTTAGTGGGAAGGATCTGCTGGCTGTTCATTTTCTTCCTGCCTCTTTTTAAGCACCAGTTGTATGTAGAGGAAATAGTAAGTACCACATATTAAAATTTTGTCCAGCCTAAGAAAAACAACTTTTTCTGTTCAGGAAAGTGCAGTTCTATTGCTGTCCTTGTGTTCGTCCTCTCCAAAGCAGGAATATTCTCTGATGTGTTTAAGCCACTTGGAAAGCACGGAGTGCAAGGGAGCCTTCAAAAATCCAACTGTGAGTGAGAGCAGTGGAGAAGTCCAAAGCTGAAGACATTGGTTGGGTTGGTTGACTTCCTTGCAGGCTTTTACACAGGCATATAAAGCATCTGTGCTTTCATGGTACTATGCTTTTTGCATGCAATAGTTGTGCTCCCTGACTCCTAAGCTGATTATGAGCTGCAACAGTGGTTTCTGTACTGGCAGCTTGCCTCAGCTTGGTTTCTGAGTGGCTGTCAATATTTTCTGCCCTTGTAATAGGCAACTCAAAGCTCTCCAAGGAATGTTGCTGGCATCTCTAAAAGGAAAAAAAATCCCTTCTTTCTAATGTTATCTCGGTAAGGGTGGATGGGACAACAGCAGGCCCGGGACCACTGATGCTGTATCACAAAAGTGCTGTAGGCACTGGGCTCTTTGGAGCTTCTCTACCAGCAATAGCTGCTGAACTGCTTGAAAAAACATTGCAAGTGAAGCTGTGTCCATGGGTGCTTCATTTAACCTGCAGCCCATACGAGCTTCCAGTCCATGTTGGATTGTGGATGCAAACAGAGAAATAATTTGGAGGCAAAGAACTCCCCAGTGTGCTCAAGAGTGAAGAATAAGATCTGGGTATTCTTGCCACCTCAGCTCCTTGTCTGTAGACAGAGGTGGCAGTGTTTCCTTCTCTGAATCTCTGAGGCACCCGTTTGAGGAACCCACATGAGGAATTTCTCATGGGGGCTTCGACTACTCCAATACCTGTTGGAAGAGCAACATTGCAAAGCACAAGCCATCCAAGACATTCCTGGAAGGCACTGATGATAACTTTCTGACACAGGTGACGGAGGTGGCAATGAGGAAAGGTGTGCTGCTGGACCTTATGCTAGTGAACATGTAAGGACTGGTTGGAGATGTGAAGGATTTGGGCAACCTTGGCTACAGTAATGTGAGATTTGTGATGTTTAGGATCCATGCAAGTGGATGGTGTTACTTTCCAATATCTGTAAAATGTGTTTGACATTTAAGTGAGTCAAGGTCAAACTCCAAGTCTGAATTAAGTTGTAGGGAAAGAGGCTGAAGCCTGGGTCTTCACCATACTAATAATATATAAATACTCTGTAATATATATATTGTCAGACAGAAGACCTTTCACTTTGCCTATTCTTCATCTAAAAGATCAATTGATCAGCTGAAGAACCTCTCTTGAGCAAATGTTTCATGAAAACATGTAGATTACTGTGAAAACTTTTGATCTTGATACTTCAGACTTTTCTGACAAACTCCCTTTCTGCGGAGACCTTTCCAAAAAGCTGTAAACTTATTTTCTGAAATACCTGGATAAATGTATTATTTCTTGGGGAGTATTTTCTGTACAGAGTATGTAGCATGCTCTGAGCTGATTTTAGAAGAGCACCAGGAGTACTTAGTTCTAAAAAACACATGTAGAAATAATGTCTGTCTACTTAGAAATATTTATTCAAATAAAGGGCATGTCCAAGGCATGTATTGCAAGAAGCTTATTCACTGAGCCAAGCAGAGTGGAACTATTGAGCAACAGTGCCGTTGAATGCAAAAATAGCCAGAAGACAAATCAATTATATCTACATTAGACATTAGCCATAATGGAAATAAAGGTACTATAATTGAACATTATCACAGATCTTGACATTCTTGGCTTGTATCTCAGCCTCTGCTTGGAAGGTCATCTTAGAAAGCTATCAGCCCACACAAGGGTACTGACAAGACAAGTGTGCTTTAATAAAAACCACAGCACACTGTCTTGTCATCAGGCTTTATCAGCCCACAAAACCTGTCACAAAAAGTGACAGCCTCAGGAGAGGTTTGTTCTTCTGCCTTGACTGTGTATTTCCAACCTTGGAAATCCTTTTCATTGATTTTTTGTGTGTAAAAACAATGTGCTGGATGTACGTCACATTGTGATCATATGCATCTCTAGAAAGCTTATTAAAACTAAGTTATTGCTAGAGACACTAGTAGTGTTGGTTTTTTTCTCTGTTGTGTTCACAAGGCTTTGTCAAGGATGTTAGCACCAATACGTGCATCCTCACAGATAGCTTTGAAAGCTCTGAGGGCTGAGCATTGCCTCCAAAAAAACCACCCAGAACAAACATTAAGCCCATCACAAAGTAAGTATGTATGATCTAGTCACTGTACTTGCAAAAAAGCTTCATGGAGCTTGACATGAAAAGCATCAGAATCCACACAAAACTAGGCAGCTGGGTCAGAACATGCAGGACTAATATTTGCAGAATATTAAATATAGACTTTCACCTACAATTTTAAATGCCTGCCAAAGTTTTTTTGTTGTTGTTGTTATTCTTGTTGGTTTGTTTTCTGAGTATTTACACCAATGGTTTTCACCTTTGCTGTATAAAAGACAACAACACTGAACCGACAACATGCTGTGTGCAGCCTTCTATTTTGAGCAAGGTGTTCTTGTGGTCCTCAAGAAGCTGGGGATCCTACAGCCATTGGTAGATTTTGTGGAAAACTGCAGAAATGCTGCCTCAGCAGATATGTTTCTTTATCTTCTTTGTCAGAAGAAAACGTTCATACCCTGGTTTTCTTCTTCCTTTAGCCACAGGATCTTGTTATACAGAGCTCTGATAAGCCATTGGGTTTGTAGGCTTTGTGAAGATATTGAAGATATTATCTGGTTTTGTTTTGTTTTGCTGATGGGGATTTGGCTAAATTACCTGCCCTCAGCACATAAACCCAAACTGTACATTTTCTATGCACATGACTGATGTGGTGTTGATATATCATCCTACAAAAGCTGGAAAAGATTGTCTTGTGACTTTGCCCAGAGCAAACTGACCTTACTAAAAATGAAGCTTTGCCTTTGTGAATGCTGCTTTAGTGCTTCCTTTGTAAGATAATTCCTTTCATGAGTAACAACCTATATAGCAGTGTATTGGAACAATTTCTGCCTACAAAGAATTCTATCTTCTTGAGGAAATAGCCATGGTTAAATGTCCATTTCTTTTACACAGTGTAGATCTGATTATTCTCCAGTAAATTCACTGTTTTTCTTGAGGTCTTCTCTGCTAGTCTCAGGCAGTGAAATAGAACAAAGTTATGAACAATATCGCTGTAGACAGCAAAAGGAGAAATTACATTAGGAAGAGGTCACATTTATACTCAGGCACTGTATCCAGATACAGTAAGAATTATGCAGATTTCTATGGAATGCTCTTTAATTAAAGATACTGCTAAAATGTAATGGTTGGTACACATACAAACAAACTGAAGTCATTTATTTTTCCTCTTTCAGAGCACAGAATAAGCAGGGTTACTGCTTTGCTGGAATATTGTTGAGACCATTACCCAGTTCTGGTGCAATTCACTTGTTTCATGTTTGGTCATCCTTTATTCACATCAAAATGGATGTACTCGTGCAGTAGGTCCAAATGATGTCAATAATACTGACAAGACTTGCCTGCAGTACACAGTAAAAGAGAAATTAGAGTAGCACAAAAAAGCTATGGCAGGACAGAGAGAAAAGAGTCTTTAAATATGATTAAATAGATCATGGATTGATCCTGAGCTTCCTGAGCTGGTGCATATACAAAGACCACCGTTATTTTAAAGCAAGTGCATTCTTTTCACACATCTGAATGGAAACGAAGTTTCAGGTTGAGTAATTTTTCATGCAGCTGAATCCAAGACTAGGCGGAACCATTCTTCATCTTAAGAAAATGAACTGAGCAGAAAATGATGTCCACTCGTAAAATGGAAAAGAGAAGCTTTTGCGAATGGCAGGGTTTGTACTGTGAGGACGTTTTTATGCTCTTTTTCATGAAATGGCCATATGAATGTAAAAAGGAGTCACATGACTTTAAATCAGCAGGAATTTTCAAAGAAAGTCAGGTTGGAAACTGAGCGAGGAGGTGGTTGTGGTGAAAAGGAGTAAAAATTTTTCTGGTGCTGTCTTCAGTGAAAGGAGTAGTTGTAATAAATGCATGAAGTTTTGATTCTTGATTCTGCAGATTCTGCTGAAATCCTTCTCTAGTTTCTCCACATCCAAAATAGGAATACACTCAAATTGCCAGTAGATGACTCCCATAAAAATCTTGGTAATGCACTCCATCTGGAACAGTGCCAGGTCCCTCATGTGTCTTTAATACACTGAAAGTTTCCATGATTAGCCAAATTCGTGCCAACATACCTACCTGCGTGCTATTTGGAAAACTGGAAATGCAGCAATTGCTATTATTAAAAGGATATATGATGGAAAAGTTTATGTTCAGTACCAGTCTTGTCCTAAAGGTATTGAAAGATGTTGCTGTTGCTGAAACACTTTCACCAGTATTTAATTGTTGCTCTGGTCTCATAGTCCACTTGACTCAGAGACATTAAGTATAAAAATCTTTGGGCAAGGGTAGATGGTATGCCATTCTAAATTTGAGTAATCAGTTTTGGAGTTGCTCTGCTCCTTGACATCTAAAGTTATTTATTTTTATTTCTCAGAAGTCCCATAGGTGTAGCAATGGAATTCAGCTCAGGCCTTTCTTTGGGTCATTTAAAGGAAATTGATTTCTGTAAATGTGGTGGTTTTACCACCAGACCCAGTACAGTAAGGAAGAAGCTGTTTTTTTTTTTTTTTTTTTTTTTTTTTTTTTTTTTTTTTGTGAGGGCATGGGAATCTTGATACTGTACTCAAGCACACGGCTGGAAGAATAATGGTAAATGTACTGCTTTCTAATGACATGGCTTATAATAGTTTAAAGCCAAGTCTACCCACACACAGGACTGCTGAGTGGAGAGGGTCAACAGAGGTTCCAATGATGTTCACAGTCCCTTAGGATCATCCTCTGCTGTTGTTCCTCCTCTCACAGGGCCAGATACACAAGTGGTAACCATACACTGAAGCTTGAGAGATTAGTGGCCAGGTTTTCCCTCAAGTGGCTCAAGAACAAGGGAAAGCAACAGGGAACTGAAGAAAAATGATATTTTGGAGATTTTTCACTTTTTGTTGCATCAGAGAATGAAACGTTGTCCTGGAAGGAACTTAGGTGCAGTTGAGATATGTCCTGACCTTGGAAAACTGCTGTCTGGCTTGTTTGCAAGAAATTGGGAAGAAAGGATGCAGAATACTGTATCAGAGAAGTAATCTGCTCCTCAGCTCTATATAAAGCCTTTAAGATGGTTTGTGTTAAATTTACAGGTCCTTTTTTTTTTTTTCTTTTTTTTTTTCTTTTTTTTCCCTACAAAGGTGATCTCTCCCTTGTGAAGCAATTAGCTATTAAGAATCAGTTTCATCATTGTCCTCATGATTCATGCCACACATTTGTGTTCATTGCAGAAGGCAAGTTAAGTCCCTTATGGAGAGAGGCCTATATAATTTTATAGTCATCTGCAGAAAGAACATAACTCAGTATAATTTGTGTGGCACAGCTCACCTATTGTGTAGCGCTGGGTACACTTACAAAGCTATCTATTAGGAGAGCTGTCATGATGGTTGTTCAGCAGTATGAGCTGAAAGGCTGCTTTTGGGAGGTGATCTGGTAAAGCTTTGTTGTATTCAGTGAGTGGGAATGCTCAGAAGATGACTCCAGAGGCAGACATTCATTCTGCACATGGATATTCTTGCAGCATATTTTCAAAAACAGTGTGCAAGGTTAATAATTTTAACGACAAGCAAGGTAGAAGAAACAAAGTGCTTAGATTGAATTGAACCATTCTCTTTCCCTTCTGAGCAGAATACGGAGATTCTTCCACTGCTCTGGCTCTGGACAAATACAAAGAAGATACCCAGCTTAAGGGTATAGTTAAAGCCACAACTGATTAAATGAAAGACATTAATGATACTGGTATGGCTTTGAGATCCTCTAGGGGATTATTTCTTTCATTACACAATCACAAAATAGTTGACGTTGGAAGGGACAAGGCCATCTGATCCCACTGCTGCTCAAGGAGGGACAACCAGAGCAGGTTGACTAGGACTGTGCCCAAGTGGCTTTTGATGATCTCCAGTGAAGGAGACTCCACAGCCTGTCTGGGCAACTAGAATAGAATAGAATAGAACAGAAAGCTTCGAGACACTCTGCCACAAGCTTGTGGTGTTGCATGGGGTTGTTGTGACCAATGTGCAGGGCCCAGCAAAGGTGCAGGACATGGCAAAAGATGAGCACCTCCCTCTCCACTTCCCCTCATCATGAAGTTGTAGAGAGCAGTGAGATCACTCCTCAACCTGTTTTCTTCCAAGCTTAACAAATCCAGTGTCCTTAGCCTCTCCTCACAGCACATGCCTTCTAGCCCCTTTTACATCTTTGCTGCCCTCCTCTGGAGGCTTTCAGGTACCTTAGCATCCTTCTTATATTGTGGATCCCAAATCGTACGCAACATTAAAGGTGAGGCCATACCAACACAACTTTAATGGGAGAGTCACATCTTTTGATTGGCTGGCCATGCTGTGTTTAATGTACCCCAAAATGTGTTTTGCCCAACCTGATTTTTTTTCTCTCTCTCTTTCTCTCTGTTTTTTTTTTTTTTTTTTTTTTTTTCTTTTTTCTTTTTTAGTCCCAGCAAGAAGTCATTGTTTCTATTTGCTCTATTTAGGCTAATGGATACTGATAGTAGCTGTAGTGAAAATGGGAAGTGTTTCATGTGTTACCATAGCTGAATATATACTTTTCAGATTGTAGCTGAAAAATATAGTTCTGTTTACAGACATAATCCTGCAAAATCTGTAGGTTAAAGAGACTCTCTTCTTGTACTGTTGCCCTTAATAACTTAGGGTGTGATTCATCTCTACTCAGACAATATGTACTGTTTGAGGACCCACACCCAAAGTAATCATGCTGGGTTTCCTTTATAGTCTCTAAATGAATTCGTAGGGCAAGCATCTTAGGAACAAATATGCACCTTCTGCTTAGGTTGAACTGAATTTCCCTCTTTTGATTAGCAAAGGAGACTGAAATGTGTTTGCACTGTAATATCTGTGTTTGATCAAGTAAATCTTACCTTAGCTTCTCTGTAGCTTGCTTTGAATTAACAGTGCTAAAGAAAGAGAGGGATGGAATATCTGCAGCTCCTAAGAAGTTGAGTCCAGAATGGGGAAGGATTAGAAATTTGGGGTGGACTGGTTACCGGTTATCACCCTCACATCACCCTCATTTGTATTTGTCTTTGGCCCAAATGTCCCCTGTCTCTTCTTTGAGGTTTATTTTCTTGAGCTCAGGATTTTTTTTTTTTTTTTTTTCCTCTTCAAGGGCCCACATCTTTCCTGAAGTGCAGGGTGAAAACCTGGAGAGAACAAGCCAGCCAAAGCCATCTCCATGGCATGTGTTCTCAGGGAGGATGTTCATGCTTGTATCTCCTACTACCATTTGCTTTGCTCATGCTACTGCTGACATTTTCAGATGATGATTCACTAGAATTGTAGAATCATAGAATACCCTGAATTGAAAGGCACCCATAAAGATGATCAAGTCCAACTCCTGGCTTCACACATCACCACCCAAAAATCAGACCCTATGTCTGAGAACGTTGTCCAAGAACGTTGTCTTGAACTCCGTCAGGCTCAGGGCCATGACCACTGCCCTGGGGAGCCTGTCCCAGTGCCCAAACACCCTCTGGGTGCAGAACCTTTCCCTAACACCCAGCCTGACCCTCCCCTGTCCCAGCTCCATGCCGTTCCCTCGGGTCCTGTCACTGTCCCCAGAGAGCAGAGCTCAGCACCTGCCCCTCCGCTCCCCTCGTGAGGGAGTTACAGGCTGCGATGAGGCCTCCCGTCAGCCTGCTCTGCTCTGGGCTGGACTAATCAAAGGACCTCAGCCACTCCTCATGTGTCTTGCCTTCTAGACCCTTCACCATCTTCACCACCTTTGGACACTCTTTAATAGTTTTATGTCTTTTTTATACTGTGGTGCTCAAACCTGCACACACTGCTCAAGGTGAGGCCACACCAGAGCAAGACAATCCCTCCCTCGCCCAGCTAGCAATGCCGTGCTTGTTGCACCCCAGGGTATGGTTGGCCCTTTTGGTTGCCAATCTACAACATATAGATTGTTTCTAGAGAACCTCAGTGTAACTCATTGCTCCCCTTTTATGTAAGCACTGTTGATTATTCCTACCGAAGTTATGGGCCTTATCATGCCAGCATAGTGCCACATGCTTATTAAATATGCTCTGTCTTCCATCATACAGGTCTTTCACGGTGGTAATACAAGACCTAAGACAAATCTTTGTTGCACAACATGGCAAATGTCCTTCGTCTGTTATTTTTGTTGTTATTCAGAACCTTCATTGTTCAGAGGCTGAAAATCCAGGTGTGGCGGGGCTCCTTTGGGGGCAGCGGGGAGGCAGACATCAAAAATCCGCTTGGCACTTCCAGGGATTTGCTGCTGCATGTGAGCCAAGACCTGCAGATGGTATCACGTCTAGTCAAATGCTGGTCATGGGAGTTAATTTTAAGCAGAAAAGTTCCGAAAACAAGATATGAAAGTGTGGTTAAAGCTCTGAACACTTGTTCCAGATTTGGATTGGGGTATAGGCACAAATGATGAGTGTTATTTTGAATAAATAATTTTATTCCACTGCAGCCTGGCAAAAGTCAGGTTATAACTTGTTTCTAAATTCTCCTATTTGGCCTTCGATCTATCTTTTAATGGAAAATAAGTATTAAATAATGTTTTAGGTAGAAAATATTTCATCATGAATAGGGCAAAGGAGGACTTAGAAAATGGGGTCTTTGGAACCATGACACTTCCTGGCTATGGAATATGTTAACTCGAACCAATATATATATATATAATATTTTTTTTCTTTACACAGCACTTTTAACACAAAGAGACTATGTTCTACATAATGTGCATTATTTTGTTGTGAATTGAATGCTGATTTTTGAGTAAATAAAATTCTAATTCATTTTTCTGTAAATCTTTTAGAACACTATCATGACAAAAAATGTCCTTGTCTGACTGAATTTGATTCAAATTGATGTAAGTTGTCAATTCTAATAATAATTTAAACCATTAAGTAGTGAGCCTTGAGTTAAATAATCTATTATAATCTTGTTTGCACTTTATAATTATTTTACCAAAGACAGGTTATCCCTTACTGATGAATAACCATTAAAACATCTTGATTGGGGAATTAATAGAATTTGTAATTTAGAATAAATCTGGTATTTTTCTGTTAGCTAACACAATATTTATGTGCATACGCCATATACGTGTAGATACAGAGGTATCCCCTTGTATGCATAGAGGTATACATCTGTGTATGTATAAGGTTTGGTATGTCTGTAGGTAGCAACTTAGCTTAATGTATATGCATTCTGATCTTTGTCTCACATTTTCTCTGTATAAGACGATAAATGATACATTCCCTTGGCACTAGATGATTAATGTTTTATGTGCAATTTTTATTAATTACATTTAAATAGATTTAAAATTCAATTAAATGCACAGAAACATTTGAATAGTTAATTTATTAAAAAACTATTAGTGAGGTATATATATCAGGAAAAAAGTTAATGAAAAATGTATGTAAAACAAATTTTTAAATAAACAAATGAAGTATTATCATTAATTATTCAGCAAACTTTATTATTTCTGGTCATTATGCCTTTTAAGATTTTAAAACTACTGAGTATCATTTGCTCTGATAGTTTCTTTTATTCAAACCAGAGGAAGAAGAGTAACTATTCTATATTTTCTATCTATATTTTGAAAGAAATTGTTACTGAACTGATAAAGTTGATTAAACAGAAATTAATAGTCCCTTTGTACTTGGAAAAGAGAGTCCAAATGTCAAAATTGTTTTATAACTTGAGCAAATTCTAGTGTCTGGTATGTAGTCAGTAAATTCAACCAATTCAGCAGTTTGCCTTTCTTTGAAAATTTCATTGGTAAACATTTAGTTTAATTTAAATGAATATAATTATATTAGTTTAGACTTTAGCACAGACAGTGGTAATTCCAAATGGCTTATTTTAAGGCAAAACACATTTCTCTGAAGTAAAAACTGATTTAAATAATCAGTTTTTGTCTGCTTGGTTAACACACGCACTTAAAGCAATTGAAAATGACAATTAAAATAAAGGGCATTAATTTTATCCAAGGAACAGAGACTCAAAGGTCATCAAACACACCTTTTCAAGGGAAAAAATAGATGTGCAAAACAAAACCACTGGCAAGTGACTCTAGACATCAAAAATTCCAGGTTTGACTACTTACAGTTTGTTAGGACCACTTGAGATTGATTTAATTCTGAAAATAGCTATGATGGATGAGCAATTTTTCTTTAATCTTGCTACAGCAAGGGAGGTTTATGGTCTGTTTTTGTTAGGGTGAGCCTCCCCGTGGGATAGTTATCTGAAAACTGGGGTGTGGAGGTGTGCAGGAAGGGGCACCTTGACCTGCCAAGTCTTTCCCTCCTGGTATCCATCTGACTTGAATGCCAGGTGGATGTGAACAAACATGTATTCACCAGCTGGCTGATTAGTTTAATATGACAAGCACTACAATGAATGCAATGTTTTTGAATGAGAGCTGGCTTGTCCAGCTGGTTTGGAGTCCAACAGCAAAGCAGGGAGATGTCTGCACAATTCACTGCAGACTGACTTATTGTTTTAAGATTAATATCAGGGCAGGAGCAGACTTTGTTCACACTGCAAACTCCCTCCTGCTGTCCTGAGTTTACTTCAGCTGGATGCAGCCATCCCATCTTTAAACCCACTTGCCATGGGGCTCTTGGGCCAGCTTGGTAGCAGCTTGCTTGCATCTTGCTGGCCTGGATCTGAGGAAGTGAATTTGTGCCCTTGCAAAAATCATGCCGGTTGTAGCACAAAATAGCTGCGTAGGAATAGGGCAGGTGAAGTTTTCACGGGCACCACCTTAAAAAGATGCTCTTGTTCTTGAATGAATCAGGATTCCTCTTACCCAAGTACCATAAAGAATCCTGCAGCAACAGAAGTTTTTCATTTGGGTCTGTCTGCAGACTCAGGAAGGCACCACTGTGTCATTCAGATCTGGAGGTTTTATTTGTGAACATTCAGAGTGAAAATTCTTCAGCACCAGGAGAATTTTTAATTAGTGTGACTTAATTCTTGCTATCATGTCTCAGAGACTATATTCTCCAAGCCAGGATAAGAGTGCAGGCCAGAAGTGTTCCTTAGGAGTGGATGAAGTTACTGGAAGGATCTTTGTATGAGAAGTCAGGATATATATGTATATTTATTTATACAGTAACAGAAGAAAGCATCTTCAAGGTATAATTTTTACTAGTAGAGCTAATGTTCATTACGAGCTTCACAATTTGAACTTTATTATAAGTTTATTTTAGGGCCCAGAAGAATGGATTTCTGGCTGATTACACAGCTGTAGTAACCACACAGTTACCTCAGTGAGGACATAAATAACTGTTTTAACATGTAATAATCTAATAATTTGTTTTACTCCAAGGTCAGCAAAACCAAAAAGACTCTAAGTAAAAGGAAAAAGCAATGATCTGGTTTTGGAGCTGCTGACTATGCTCTTGTTATCTGGGAGCTGGAAATGATGCAGTCATATTGATGCTTGTATTTAACAGGAGGTGTGAAAAAGAAACCTCACATCATGCCTGCAAAAACAAATATCTCCTTTATAGGACCTCACTACAGCTCTGACTGTAAGAATAAGAAGTCCCTTTAGCGTGTGATCACAGAGGAAGGCAGAGCACAGCTTTCTTATATTTTAGAAATCTAGGGGTCTGTCTGTTAGCTAGGTTCTTACCTCTGGTTCTGTGTAATATTTTATCTTGCTCAAAGCCTTAATTTAACTCTGGGATTTTGGCACAGAAAGGTTTCTGGGGGTTTAGGTGATGCCAACTGACCCCTGGAGAGCTGTTGACTGATACCCACCCACCCTTGCATCCCTGTTTACTTTTAAAATGGTGGCAAATATAACTCCTTGCTGTAGCTCTGAACTTTGCAGTTGCAACTTACTCTGGTTTTCCTTCCTGCACTTTATTTTCTAATCTAATGGCTGGCTGAGTGAAATGTGGGACCTTCCAGGTTTTAATCCTGCCTAGTAGACAGGGAAAAAGTCTGTCCATTTCAGCGGTAATCTACTAAAGAAATCTATTGTAGATAAAACAATTATGTCTTTCATTTGTTCTTTTTTTTTTTTTTTTTTTTTTTTCCTTGAGCTGACATGCAGTTCCTTCCAACTCTATAAACGTGTTTTATTGCACTTACTAAAAATGTCAAGGATACGAAACAGCAATGCATAATTTACAATAGAATTTGTAGGCAATGGAGTCCTTACAGCCACAGCTTCCTGAGAATATATTTATTGCTATTTTACTATCTGCTCTAATATCAGGGTTCAGCTTCCAGTGTGTTTGTCTGGTGGAAAAAAAAAAGCAGAAGGAAAGAAGAGATGGGGACTGCTGGTAGACACAAGTGGGTGATTACTGGACATCTGCCAGTTTATTTAAGATAAACGGAAATCATTAACTTCGTTGACCATATTGAAGTATTTTAATTATGCAGAGATACAGGCAGGAAAACATTAAACACATGCCCGAATTCAAGTGTTGGGAGGCTGAGAAAAAGAGGTCATCCCTTCCAGCAAGATTAAAGTAACCTTGGTTATGGGTTAAAAAGCAAACGAAGGCTAGGGTAATTTTATTTGGTTTTAATGTCTGGGTCCTTTGCTGAGGTTGGTATCGGTTAGGAAAGATTACAAGGTTCAGCTGAACAATAATCACAATGACACGATGGTATGTTGGTGTCAACTTGATGAAAACGATCTGTGTAGGCACTATCATGTTTTAATGCATTAACCAAGGAGGTTAATAAGTCCCTAGGAAAAGAATACACAGCTAGGTAAAACAGTTTGCAATCTGTGTTTGAAGGGCACATTTTTCTTGAGGGATGTTTTTAAGTACCTATTTCACACGTCCTCTGCTAGGTTTTTTTGAAAGAAAGCTATTAGTGTGATTTCAGTCAGAAATAGAGTTGTCTGTCTCTCTATTGATTTCTGCTTAAGCTGCATCCCAGGTTTGTCATAATTTTAGTGCATTTGTTCAGAAATGAAACTGGCAAAAGCAACAAGTGTTAATTGAGCCCCATTTAATTTTAATTTACTCTGATAGTCAGTACCTCACGCTCTGTAAAGGGTAAATAGCCCTTTATTTACCACAGGAAATGTCTTATGTGCTGAGACAGGAGTCAGCCGAACAGATGAATATTGAGGAAATGTGTTCACATTAGAGTCTGCCTGGGCTTGTGATAGCCCCGAGCATGTGTCCCTTTTCAACACAGCTCACAGCCCTGACACGATCACTTGAGCCGAGATGCCTTTTCTGTAACAGGGTGACAAGATCTGTCTTGTCATACCATCCTGTTAGCATGGCTGTGAGAATGCAGAAATGAAGATCCTCAGCTTTTTTTTTAATTTTTATTTTTTTTATTTTTTCCCACTGTGGAGGCAAATCCTGCTGAGGAGAAGATGGTTTTGTTCAGGCATGGAGCTTGGAGTAGGACGTAGTGGCACAGCTCACAGCTGCAGGGATCACCCTCCCAGCTGGCATCATCTTGCACTAGGAGCTGAGGATCAGGCAGCCTTTGGGAACAAATTCCCTTATCTCACTCTCTTAATTAACTTTGCTTGAAGAACCCACCACTACACTTGAGACCACTTGAATGTGAGATGTAAGTACATTGATAAGTGCTTGCACAACTGAGGCTGTTGGCTGGAAATGGGAGCCATTAACTCTTGCACATCAGGTCTCCTCCTTCCACAACAAATCCGCATGGTGAAAATGTGCCAGGTGATCGAAGCAAGCTGGAGCATTTTCTCTCATTTATATTTTACTAGTGTTCATTTATACCTCTAGCTAGAGGCGATAAGATATGGCTATCAGCACCCGAAGGGGGGCCTGAACTGACTAGAAGAGTGGATTTTTCTGAGTGATCCATCTAGATGAGTCTCACCAGTGCTCAATGCTTCTGAAGACTGCCTTAAATTGACCTGGTCAGTTTAGAGCCTGCTGTTTTTCCACATGAATAGTTCTGATATACATTTTGTTGACTGAGAACAAAATTCCTTTAAAATCTCTTGACTGTGTAGACTTACAGCACAGTACTGCCTGTACTAGTAACAGACCACAGTTTGTGCTGAATTTGCAAGGCCAGAGGACTGAGGCATGTCAGGCTTGCTTGCTTTGAACTCTTCTTGACCCACTGAGCTTTGTTTTACTTGCTGTAGCTGTAACAGCAATTTTTCTAATTGACCAGGTGTCGACAGCTATTTTGTTTTACTTTTGTTTGGCTTTGTGTGGTAGCACCATGGTTTTACGGTGCTAACACAATGTTGTAGTGCAGAGAAATACAAGCCTTGTGCAGAGACCTCGAGAAGAAACCAGACATGGTGTACAGGGAATAAAGACACAGGGTGATAAGAGAGGGGGCCTGTGCTGACACTGGGGTCTCCACAGCTCTGAATAACTCACCAATGGTCAGCTGAAGAAATAAAGACCTGAAGCTGGGCAAAACTGGTTCTAGGAGTAAAAAAGGGGACTAAAAACAAATATCTAACATATGCAAAAGGTACCATGTATTGTAAATGTGATGTGATGCTGCAAACAAATTCTTTTCTTTAATAATTAAATCTGGGCTGTTACACTTAAATTATTAATATTACAGTTACACTAACAATATATTCTTGGCTTTGTATGTATACAGTGTGCTTCTTTTTTCTGGATATCAGCACGCAAAACTCAGTAGGTCTTGGGACCACTAGAAGGATAAAAACAATTGAGATATTGTGAAGCGTGGCTGGAACAGAAAGGACACACAAGATTTGTTAAAAGGCAGGCTAAAAAAAAAAAAAAAAAGTAGAAGTAAAATGATGTATTTGCAAGTCTCTCTGTTTTTGGTGGAACTTCCTATGTCCCCATGTATCTCACCATGCTGATAGATGATTGATGTTGTGATGCCTTAACACATCACTGTATATTGGCTGACCTGTGGTCCCTGTCCCTGATGGCCTGCTTAGTCTGTGATTAATACAAAATAATACAATCTTGCCTAATGCTTTTTCACCATGGGATGTGAATTTTACATTTTCCAGGAGTTAAGGGCATGCACACAATTACCCAGCCTCACCTGATAGGCAGCAGCTCATGTGCTAAGTGGGAGATTCATGTTTTGGTATCCACATTCTTGTAGTCAAGTAACCAGAAATGCCATGCAGCTGCATGAGGTGATAAATTAATTCCTATATGAAAGCAAACAATCTATATTCTAGTTTACCTACTTATCTGGCTCAAGTCTAAGTAGAAATCCAGGCAGCGCTGTGAAAATAATGATAAGATCAGATCTTCAAATTGTGAAGCTCAATCAGTTACTAACAACTCCTAGAGCCATATGAAAGTCTGACTAATGTGCTTGTCTTTCCATAAAACATATTTTTTGTTTTGCAGAGAGGCCATACATTTCTTTTCCTGTAATCTGCTGGATTCACATGTGAAAATGCTCTGATCTCTTCAAGGGGGGGGAAGAACAGTGAAGTTTGTACTGTTGGGCAACACAACATCTTGTGTGGCCCGACATTCCTCTGTCCCTGGAAAGGTGTTGGAACAGCTGGTTCTGGATGCCATCTCCAAGCAATTGGAAGAAAAGAAGGTTATGAGGAGTAGTCAGCATGGATTCACCAAGGGGAAGTCATGCTTGACCAACCTCGTTGCCTTCTATGATGGCATTGCCAGCTGTGTAGATGAGGGGAGAGCAGTGGATGTTATCTACTTTGACTTTAGCAAGTCTTTTGATACTGTCTCCCATGACATCCTGCTAGCAAAGCTGAGAAAGTGTGAGATAGAGGAGTGGACAGTAAGGTGGGTTGAGAACCGGCTGACTGGCCAAGCTCAGAGGGTGGTAATCAGTGGTGCAGAGTCTAGCTGGAGGCCTGTGACTAGCGGTGTTCCCCAGGGGTCGGTGCTGGGTCCAGTCTTGTTCAACATCTTCATTGATGACCTTGATGAGGGAATAGTGCTGATGACACAAAGCTGGGAGGAGTGGCTGACACACCAGAAGGCTGTGCTGCTATTCAGTGAGACCTGGACAGGCTAGAGAGATGGGTAGGAAGAAACCAAATGAGGTCTAACAAGAGCAAGTGTAGAGTCCTGCACCTGGGAAGGAACAACCACACGTATCAGTACAGGCTGGGGAATGACCTGCTGGAGAGGAACAATGAGGAGAAGGACCTGGGGGTCCTGGTGGACGACAGGTTGACCATGAGCCAGCACTGTGGCCTCATGTCCAAGAGGGCCAATGGGATCCTGGCGTGCATTAAAAGGAGCATGGCCAGCAGGTCCAGGGAGGTGATCCTCCCCCTCTAATCTGCCCTAGTCAGTCCTCACCTGGAGTACTGTGTCCAGTTCTGGGCTCCCCAGTACAAAAAAGACAGGGATCTCCTGGAAAGAGTCCAGCAGAGGGCCACAAAGATGATATGGGGCCTGGAGCATCTTCCCTATGATGAAAGACTAGGTCTGTTCAGCCTGGAGAAAAGAAGACTGAGAGGGGATCTCCTCAATGTGTATAAATACCTGAGGTGTGGGAGACAGAGGGATTTGGCCAACCACTTTTCAGTGTTTGGGGGGACAGGACAAGGAGTAATGGTCACAAGATAGAGCACAGGAAGTTCTGCACCAACATGTGAAAGGACTTCTTCATGGTGAGGCTGACGGAGCACTGGAACAGCCTGCCTAGGGAGGTTGTGGAGTCTCCTTCTCTGGAGATATTCAAGGCCTGTCTGGATGCCTACCTGGGCAGCCTGCTCTAAGGAGCCTGCTTTGGCAGGGGGGTTGCACCCAATGATCTTTCAAGGTCCCTTC
This sequence comes from Anas platyrhynchos, assembly GCF_047663525.1. NCBI lineage: Eukaryota > Metazoa > Chordata > Aves > Anseriformes > Anatidae > Anas > Anas platyrhynchos. Next base: position 201,532,253 of record NC_092587.1, read on the forward strand.
CAACCCCTTCAATTCTGTGATTCTGTGATCTTCCTCTTAGTGTTCATCAGTCAATCAGTCTCTACAAAGGGCTATGAAAAGGAAAAAAAGCCTGTCGGCTCAGGTTGTGCAGCCATTTCTGGGTGTTTTCAGTTAGGACATGGGATGCCTAGGATTTTCTAAGCATGCTTTTGCCTCTAGAAAGTAGAGGCTAGCTCAGATACAGGACTGAGGACTGCAAGGCATCCTTTGCAAGCAGGATGTATGCAGAATTAAAAAGCCCACTTTCAGAGCTCCAATAAAAACGTCTTGCTAATGTACCCTGTGGTACATTAACTCACTAATTACAGCCCTATTTGAATATAAGGTATATTAATTTTAGAGAATATTGCCCTTTCCTCAGGCCAGATGCACTTCTGCTTATGCAGCTGAATCTTTAACTCTAGAATAACCAGATAGGGAACTAAATATTGCCCAGAAAAAGTCTTCTGGAAGCCCAGTGGGGCAGGTGAGTTAAACAAACCCCAAAATACATACAAAATAAAATACTTTTCTACTTGCTTTTTTAAATGGCTTTAAACTAAGAGAGAGTAGATTTAGATTAGCTCATATATATAAGGGAAAGATGAGTTTTTCAGTAACCCCTGTGACACTAAAATGTCATCAGTCCCCTTCTTCTTTAAAAGAGCATTGTTCCTTTCAGGAAAAATCAGCTTCAACTTTGTGATAGCATGATAAAAAATTCATGGCTTCCTGCTGTTGGGTTCCAAATGCGAACATGTATGTGTTAGCACTCTTGCCACCAGAGTCTGCGGGTATCAATAAATTCTCAGCCTGAAGCCTTTCTGTTGAAGGGTATCATTCTGGATGTCAATTACCTGTGATGTCCTTATATCTCGTTTCACACCATTTTCCCTCCTAAATCAAATTAGGCAGCTGTATTTCCAAAGGCTGTTAACTTTACTGGCAGTGGTCCCCCTCTGGAGATATATGCTTCCTAAGTACTAATTCTCTTCAATTAGGCTGCTTAGATCATGCTGCATTGATCAGGCAATTAATTGATTGCTGAAGACTTACCTGAAACAACAAGTCAGCTGTTTCTCTTCCCTATGAGTTACTAACCCCTCATTTTTTGGACTCAGTAAAACTCAGAAGTATGGCATTCATTTGTAGTTTAGTGTAAACAGGCATCCTTTGGTGCAGATAGCTTCTTGTTGCTCGTCTTCTTTTCCCAAGGAAAGTGCAGCCTTCCTTCTAACATCATAGAAATCTGATGGATGGAGGGTAGTAAATTGCTCTGTGTCTCTCTATTTCAAGTAATGCAAAAATCAAGCAGCCATTGAATGGGGGCTGGAACTGCAAGCCTAATTCAATTGCGCTGTATTGTGGTGCTGTGAAAAGAGATGCTTCATCTTCCCTACTGTTATGGGATAAGAGTGTTTTGCTTCTTATGATGCTGTGGGAAGTTATTTCCCCTAGAGCAGCTATTTGTTTAAAACAAAACTTGTTTTAAGGGTAAAAGGAACAGTATATAACAATACCTCCGGCTACAACTAACTGGAGCCATTGCACATTCAACCTGTGTACTCTAAGTTGAAACAAACACAAAGGTTAGCATCTTTCAGACACAGGACTCAGAGACCTGGTAGATGGGAATTCTGGTGGTCAGCCAGGTTAGCACATTGTACTTGCTGTTCTCCAGAGGTTCAAAACAAATTAAAAATAACAGATACTAGAAGGTAATGTTTGCAGTAATAAAAAACTGAAGGTAAGCATTTGAAAACTAGACAGCTTTCCTGGAGTTTGCTGCAGCCCGTGGGAATCCTTTCAGAGTCTTCAGGGGGCTTTGGTTTGGACTGTACATGAGCTGGAGAAAGGGTAATGTAAACAGTGATATTCAGATCTGTGGTGAAGGCTGCTTAGACACACAAAGAGAGTGAATTAATTCCATGGTGAAGTCAGACTGAAGTTTAATTTCTGTTAGATCTGCCATGAGAAGTAGCTGAATGCTCAAGCCCAGGGAAATGTCCATAACCCAGCACATGCCTGTGCTGATATTGGCAGAAGTCTTTAGCTGTAAATGGAACCAAAATGGGATTCAGCCCTTTTTTGACAATAAGTTCTGATTTGGAAGAGTAAATAGCAAGTAAGCGCTACTTGCTTGGACAATAGATACATGTCTAGCTGGCTCACCGCAAGGAAAGCACAGCTGTGGGACTGGTAGCACAAATGAGAACAAGCACGTTATAAATGCTGTGGCTGGACCCTGAAATAAGCTGCCTGTCCTTAAATATTGCTCAATTCCCATATCTCCAGTTTGCTGATTTCTATTTTCCCATGTTGAAAAGATTCCTCCCAAATGTATTGAACATTTTAGAAGGTAAGCAGTGAGGAAGGATTCTTCCTTCCATGCTGGTAGAAGGCATTTATAAGACTTTTTTTTTTTTTTTTTTTTAAAATAAACATTCTCATTTGTAGAAGCTCATTTTAATTGAACCCTAATTCTGAATATTTTGTGCTCTATTTGTCTTTGCCTTAAATACGAAATAAAGTCACAAGGGCTGTTCTCAGTCTTGTCCTGTTCTGCAAGAGTCAGAAAAATTAATATGAATGAGATTTTAAAGATGGAGTCTACTGTTGTCACCTGTCAGACTTGTGTGAATGTGGGTTGTATCCATTTTGATTTAAAGCAAATGATTTGTTCAAAAACCAAGGAGGCAAAGAACTAGATCCTTTGGGAGGAGAGGGCTACAGTACCAACCTTTGTGTCCCTACAGCTAAGACCTTGACTAATGACTGTTTTCCTCTACTTGTGCATGCATAATACATGCTCCCCTGCTTTATGTCCTTGTGTTTATTCCCTGACATCCTCAGGGGCTTCATTTGTGGCCACACATAGCAAAACAGCACCGGTTGCAGCAGGCTTGCCACTCTGCCTCTCCTGCCCTGCCAAAGTAGCTTAATGTACCATTGGCATGTGACAGTTTAATCAGTCCTACCTGTCTGTCCAGCCATGTCCTTTACTTGTGACAACCTAATCCGAGAGGAGCAAAAGCAGTTTAAGAAATGACCTGTGTCAAACCAACATTTCAACCTACATTTGTTATTTTCTCTGGATATAGAAAAGCTTATGTATTAACTAGAGGGGGCTGACTCATGTCTCTGGTTTTGCATGCTGCTAAAAGGCTTAGTGTAAAGATAGGATCATTTGTTGAAAAAGCCACTCATCTTCATCTTGGGTATTTCCAGAATTGATTTTGGGGCACTTTTTTGGTGATTCCTTCAAGCCTTCAGTAAGATACTGCATGGAAACAGCTATGTGGAAATATAAGAATATTTCTGGGCTGACTGAATGCTGACTGCAGAGTACTTAGAAGATGTGTTTGAAAGATGTGTTCCTTTCCTAAAGAGGCAAACCTGACCCATTTATTGACATTTTTCAGATCTTAGATTGTTCCAGTCATCTGCTACCCTAGATATTACCCTTACTTGGACTCTCTACAAGTATAATCAATGCAGCCATCAGCCTACAGAGCCAATAAAAACAGATAAAGGAGAATCCTGCCTCTTCAGTCTGTGGACAGAAGCTACAGCTCAATTTTTCCTCTGCATTACATCCTCATTTTCTGACTGCTCACCAGATGCCTGTAAGCCCAAACTGTCCACATGCTTAGGGCCATTTTCCTACAGAACCATTGTGTTCTTGTTCCACAGTGAATAGCATGGTAGGCATCCTTGGTATGCTGTGGTGTCCTGGTGACCCAAAATATATTTTGTGTGTTTCTATTGAAATGTCAGAAGCAATATGTGAACTGTATTGCAGTCAGAATGGTGTTTTCATAGGATAATAATGAGGCTGTGTGCTACATGCTCTGAGATATGTCATGAGAGCCTGTGGGGAAGTTTGAGAGCACGGAGCCTGCTGAAATACTCTTGGAATACTCTAGAATGAAGAGAATTAAAAGGGGTTTAATCTCACCCATTTGGAAACTGTCCTTGCAGAGGAAGATCTTCCAGACGGCTCTTGGGCTTTGTCTTGGAGAGAGAGTTAATTGGGTAGCTCAAAGTAAACAGATGGGATCCAGTATTCAAACTTGCTTCTTGGCTGCCTGTTGCTTATTCAGCAGTATCTGCCCTCAAAGTTCAGATATTGGCAGATGAAAGTCAAAAAAAAAAAACAAACAAACAGAGACCAAATAAAGAAAGAATAGAAACAGAGAATGGCAGTGAAATCACTTTCCATGGTCTGTGCAGAAGATGAGGCCTCAGGAGAATTGCTTGGTACATCACACGTGCAAAAGGTGCCTAAGGAGAATCCTGAGCTGCCAGAAAGACTGGCAGTAGCTGAAATCACTGTCAGTGATGTTCTAGTCCAGAGAAGCATGAGGAAGAAACCCAGCCAGACCATGATGGCACTGCTCATAGTATGCAGGAGCGCAGTTTAAAAGTGATCCATTTAGGGTAAAAAAATTATTTTGGTCTCATCCTAAGAAAAAGATTCAATGGACCTGGCCCAATTAAATTGGAAGCAGTGAAGCAGGTAGGACTGGAGTATATCCTACTGCAGTAGCAAGGGTAATGGGATCTCCAAAGTTCTCCTTTTTCTGTGGTGAGGGGAGTAGGATAAATGTAGCTGGGTATCGGTCAGGTAGTGTCACTCTGGGGAGGAAGATAATTGTGACATTAGGAAATTTAGGTCTGAAAACAAGCTGAGAATAAGGTATATGGACAGATGCAATAGAAGGAAGTCATTAGTCCTGGGAGACTTTTCCATTTACAAGGTTAAGAGGTTAAATAAGCTGTTTAGAGGGATGTGAGCGACCTCTTGGCATTTTGGTTTCTGTGACGTCTTTACATAAATGAGCATTTACTCTTGTCAACACTCTTTCAGTCTAAATATAACAAAAAATGTGAGCTTCTCCAAGTCTTCTCATATAGCCTACCTCTCCACCATCCTCAAGGCAACTTGAGAAGAGCGGACTTTAGTTAGCTGACTTTGCTGAGGTATTTTCAAATTTAGACTTCATAAGAATGTAAAAACCTTGGAGGGACAGAGAAGTGCAAAAAAAGGTCAACTTTAGAGCTCAGAGTCACTTCAGATTTGCAAATGGCATTGTCATTCTTATAGAAGCCCTGGAGAGAGAGGGAAAGAGTAATTAGGGGGGAAGTTCACAGAAGGTGAGGAATAATTAGGAGCTGCTAAGAAAGAGCTGATGAGGACAACTCGGACAGTGCCTGGGAAAAACGTGCTGCAGCTCATATACACATAAATGAGGTACACTTCTGATCAGAGGTTAGGGTTTACATATAGGGTCTCTTTTTGTGTCTGTCAGCATTCTAGCATTCTTTGATTCATTCACTCGTCTTGCTTTTGAACCCCAGCATTTTTGTTCTGCTGAAGCATTGCTACTCTTCTAGTTATGGTAGTAGTTGAACCTCTTCTTCCCAAATGGGGACCAGAGCTGAGGAGGCAGCTGAACCCAGATATTAGCAGGACATGAACGTTGCCTAGTTGTAAATATTCTGAAGTTTGACTTTAAATGCTGTCCTCTGTGCTGCTTGGTGCTGATCCCTAAAACACATCATCAAGGCTGTCACACACACTCTTTAGCTGATGGTCACATCACGCAGAAGAAAGATGCAGTCCCAGCAGTACTCTCCATACAGACATAATTCTGAGAAACAAGTGTGAATGAGGAGTCTTCATCTGCAAACCTTGTGACAGTGTATAGTTATTTATTTGACGTGGTAAGAATACACCACTGGACATCATAGGCCATCTTATCTTACAACTCAGAAGGATAATGTGTCAACAGTTCTTACTGTGAATGAGTAGTACAACCAACATTAAATCCATGCATGGTACATTTATTCCATTATACCAACATAGAGATAGAATGGGATAAGTCCCATTTTCCCCTAATTTTCCACAGTGAATTACACCTAACAAACAGGTAAGAAATTACTTTTTTTTTTTTTTTTTTTTTTCATCTCCAGAAAGGATATTTCCTAATCAGACCAAGAAAACTCTTGTTTTTTTCCATTGAAACACAGAAATATAAATTATTGGACCTTCATGCAGATGACATAATAGATTTTCTATTCATCAGTTCAAGTGATTCTTGTAAGACGATACGATGGAATAATAAAAAAAATCAACAGAAAAAAACAAACAAATAAAACAGAAGAAGAATGTAGTCAATCAGTACGATATAAAGGCAATATGAACATAGGCAAAGAAGTAGTTCCTTAGAAGAGGATCTCTGAGCATAGAATGTCTTGGGTTGGAAGGCACCTTAAACCCCAGCCAGTTCCAACGCCCTGCCATGGACAGGGACACCTCCCACAAGACCAGGTTGCCCAAAGCCCCATCCAGCCTGGCCTTGAACACCTCCAGGGATGGGGCATCCACAGCTTCTCTGGGCAACCTGTGTCAGGGCCTCACCACCCTCTGAGTGAAGAGTTTCCTTCTTTGCTTTCAACAGAAACAGATTCCAGTCGTGCTTCTGAAGGCTGTGAACCAAAGCATGGGTCTCTGGGGACAGGCAGGAGAGTCACATCAAAAGTGCACTCCTGTCCCCAGCTACGAGCTGGTATGGATGCCCCAGACTTTCTGTGCCTCATGTCCCCTTCTCTAAAAGAGGGAGGAGGTGTTTTCTGCTTGCTGGCAATAGGCAGTGCTAAGGGAAAAAGGAGCTTGAGTAATGGTGCTAAGTAAAGTGAGAGATAAGCACAGCTGAACAGACTGAGTACTTTCTCTTCACTTTAGCTTACCCTTGAGAAGATCCCTGCTGGGGCTATCCCAGTGTCACCAGGGAGACTGCAAGAACATTTTCCATGTGTTGTGTTAGCACCTGTCTCCTGCCCCTTACTCATGCAGATGGGAAATTCTTCCACCTACTCATGCCAAAAAAGACAGAATTTGTACTGCAAAACCAAAATTTTCTTTGCCTAATGTATATATATATATATATATATATATATTTTTTTTTTTTTTTTTCTGCACTGCATATTGTATTGGCATTACAGTATTTAACACTGCAAATTGAAAATGATGTTATCTTCATCTTAGAGTTATGCATCATGAAAAATCAGCTTCTTTGATTAATCTAGTATTGATGTTTAGGCATCATGATGTCTCTTTAGGAACTTGTGATGTTGTAGACCATTTCATACTGTCTAATTTACATTTATTTGTGAAGATTTTTTTTTCTACATAAGGATACAAAGAAAAAAACATGTAGCCATCCATTCTTTTGATAGATGATCTTTCTATTTTCATTATACTTTTATGAGATGAGCTTATTAAAATGTGAAAATAAAGCTAAGCAAATCCACCGTATCAAATAAAATGCACCAATGCTTTTTTACTATCAACATGGAGAAGTTTTTTTTTTTTTTTTTTCCATCAGACTACCTTGCTTTTGAAATTAAATGTCAAGTATCATGTCTCCCCCAGAGATTTGAGCTATACAGCAAGGTTTAGATTCGTCAACTACAGAATTATATTTACCTTAATGCTTATTACATATCAAATTACTGTGCTGTAACATGAATAAATATTGGATTTTAATGTTGTTCCATTCAGAGCTTTACTGAAAGAAATTTCATTGCTTTAATGCAGCTATTAGACGAGCCTGAAAGGTCACGTATTTTAATGGAACATTCAGCTAAAAATATAGCTGTCCTTAAAGAAAACAGTATTTCTCTTGCCTGGTTATTCAGCACATTTATTGTTGATGAGTTGCATCAGGGCACCTGCAATCCATATTGCAATTGCTCACAACATTGGTACAAGGTAAATAGGTGCTGGATTTCTTGTTTTACCGGAGGGGGGATCACAGCACAAGGACAGGTGTTCAAGCTAACAGCTTGCAGTACTGAACTGAAACAGGAGGTTGCTCAGAAGGAGGATGCCTGAGCTGTTGTGTTTGGCTCTTACTTTCCAGGTGTGGACTTTGGAGGAGAGCTATGTGGGGCAAGTTTTGAGGGGCCCACACATGGAGATGGATGGGATGACCTGAGCTGGCCCCAAGCCAACCACTGCCTGGGGTTGAGATGCTACTGCTATGGCTGTGGAAGTGGGCAGATGCAGGAAAGAACACCTGGAAGCCACCGGAAAGAATCATGAAAAGACTTTGTCTATACCCCATAAGTCACCTCTTCTGTTCACCAAACTGCACCGTTGCATTCCTGCTGCTTGTTCACAAGCTGCTGCTGTAATCATTGGATGCTCTTTGCTTGTTTGGCTTTGGTAGATGTTTCCTGCTCCATTCCCAAGGTCATCCTACTAAACATTAGCCTTTTTTTTTTTTTTTTTGTGTGTTGGCAGGGCACCATAGAAAAAATAGTTTTGCTACTATCTCAATTTTCTTCTGATTAAGGTCTCGTTCAAGTCACAGTTGATGTAAGTACAGAAATAGGCAGTGTTATTTGTCAAAGGCTACACAGAACTGGGAATAAAGATAGGAAACATGGTGTTTGTTAGCTGCTGGATCTGCTGTTTCAGGCTTTCTGGGCCATTTACATTGGTACAATCTCATTCAGGGTGATGATCTCACAGGACCTAAATTGGCCTTGCTCAATTACCCTCTGATTTATAGAAGACCATCTCTAATTTTCACTTTATGTTTGCATCTGAAAAAGAATGGTCTAATCCCGTTACCTAGTATTAAATTTTAAGTCTTTAAGTCAGGAGGTTATTTGTAAAAGTGGGTTGGACAAAAATAGCATGGCATTATTCCATTAATATTAATCTTAACGAGATGTGCAATCTTACCATGTGTGTATCAAGGACACCATATTTATATGTTAACTTTATTACACCAGTTAATGCAATTAGTGTAGTGTTGCTAATGTAGTTAAAAGTTTTATCAGTAATCATATAATCTCCAATAGGATAAGTATAAAGGGTTATTAATGCGATAATTTATTATTAGCAAGGAGAGGAGCAGCAGAGCAATAAACTTCACCTTGCTGCTGTAATGTCTTTGTATGCCAGCACATTTTGGTTTTCATAGTGTGTGTGTGTCGGTTCCTTACACTGATTACTGGCTGCTACTGGATTCTAATATTATACAAAAAAGGACTAAGCACCCTTTTGAAGATCTTGGTGTCCCTCAGTTAGTTATATGTTGGATAATTTTCTTTTTTTCTTTTTTTTTTTCTTCATCCTTTTGACAGCTTCCAGCAGGTCTGACTTTATCTAGTCAGGATTCCTGTCTGTGAGAATGATCTTTGAATACCTTCAGTTCAAGGACACTGTAGACTCTTTCAACTAATATAAGGTACCAAAATAGTGAAATTTAATGAGTTAGAACACCAAATTGATTGTCTCTGAAAGAGTACCTGAGAGGGTAGTTAAGATGATGTGTCAATCACTTTTTTGTATTAGCTTGTACCATCGTCATGTGACATTTCTACCAAATGACATTAATGCACTTGGTGACAAGGGACTTGTGTTTGCACCTTTGATTTAACAAGCTGCCAAAAGCTATTAAAGGCCATGGACTGTTGATTGAGAGGACAGAACTTGTGTGTTTTTGAACAATTGATAAAATATTAAAACATAGTTTTATGACAACTTTTGGTTAATTTTGGTTTATCTGCTTATTTAGGTTTACTTTTCCATCACAAGTGATAGAATTATGAGGATAGCCTGATCACATTTCCAGGTCAGTCGATGTCTAGGATACAGAGAATTATTGACCATGTTACAGAATATCTAATGGCATAAAGTTGATTCAAGTCCATTTGCGTTTCATAATTCAACATCAAGTCATGATCCAGGTAGAAATCTAATGAGATGAAGCGTTTCTTCACATTTTTCATCAAACTGAGTTTTCTTCCAGACACAATTACAGGGGTTGGATATGGGCCTGCATGCTGTGCACTGCTGAGTGGTATAATAAAACTGCCTACCCAGCTGCTTCATGTCACAAGAGCAACAAAAAAGAGCAAGGTGACATCAGTGAATCTGGACCAGTAACCATGAACCTGGATTTGAGAACTTTGCTTGAATAAGAATTGAAGGATGAGATTATGACTGCTTCTGTGTGGGGGGATAAAAAACAGTTGGTTTGCTGCCCTCCTGATTTTCCTGTGTGCATATCTGAATTCTGAATTCTGAACTCATATATCAGGTACATGGTACCTTCTCTTGTTCTCTTGCTATCACAATCCATTTCTAAGTCAAACTAGGGTCTTGGGTGCAGGTAACTTTTAGGAAGGAGTTTTAAGCCTTGAACTTTTTCCTTCCTTTAGCCCTCCAAAGTCCACATTTGATTACTTTCAAGATTTCAAAATTTCAAGAACTGTATGTAGGTTCTGCTTGCAGAAGAAAGAACAGGAAGGGATGATGAAGAGAGCACTTGCTTTATGTGGTGCTGCACTGGGTACCTTTATGTGAATTAACAAGAAACTCGTATTTAGGGAGAGTATGCAGAAGATGTAACTGGGAACACATATATACTTGTAGAAGGAGCTTGTCTAGAAGCAGTGGAATGCAGAATGAAATTAGTAAACTGCATAAAAGTTTCCTGAGGAAACTTTTTAATAGGAAGGCTTAAAGAGCTGTGAGGCTGTTAAGTTAGTTAACATTTAAGTTAGGGCAAAACTCTCCTAGCTGGGGGACTTTGGGCTATTTTATAAAACAGGTCCTATTGTGTGGTTACTTGGATATGGAGTTCGGAATCACTAAGCCAGTCAGTCAAGAAGCCAGTCTTACCTTCTTAAAAGCTTTGAGTAAGATGTTAGAAAGAATAGAGCCTAGGAGGGTCTCAGGAATCAGGACAAAGCAATTTAATTTTATACAGAACTGTATAAAACGTGTACTTAGGAGGATACTAATTTTGTAATAGGTTAGTTATGCCGCATTGTGGTGCTGAAAATCTGTCAAACATCAGCTTGGGCAGTTTCTATGCCTAATAATCATGGCAGCAATATAAGATTGAGTTATTGTAGAGCTGTCCATTCAGAAAGATCCCAAAGCATCTATATACTCCTGTACCTAATGAGAATTACAGGCTTGTCAGTCCTTCCAGTGAAACAGAGCTGTCAGATGAGAAATGTAACCAAAGAGAGAGGAAGAGAGAGCAAGAGCTACCCAATGACATTTAAAATTCCTTTCAAGTAGGCATAGATAGTAAAATGCCAGCAACAGGGTTAGACAAGTTCATAACAAGCCTCATAAATGGGTTACTCTAAATGAGAATGTGGCGGTCTCAATAATAAAACCCACACACCTGCTTCCTCAAAATGAACCTTTTAATTTAATTTTCTGCTCTTGTCGGCTCCTCTTTGAATCTGTTTCCCCATCTCTGAGTTGTAGCTGTGCCCCCAATCTCAATCTGAGCCATCTGTTCCACTTCTAATATTAACATCTTCTATTATATAGCATACCATACCCAGAGAAAAAGAAGAGATAAGATCACTTTCTCCTGGGAAGGAACCTTATATTTCAGCAAAAGGTTCAGCTGTCACTTTAAACCGACACCTTCCCACACACAAATACGCACCTGCCACATTAGAATATTATTAATAATCCAGCCTTCAAGTGTTTGACAAGCCAAATAAAATTAACCAAAAAATGTGAAAAGGTCTAAGAAAGGTGAGGGCAAGTCAACATTTCTTTTCAGAATTACAGCATCCAAATTGATCCACAGTAGAAAGTAATTACATTTTAAATGAAGTGTTCTAACTTAATTTAACTCCTTGTATACACTGCAAATTACTATTCATTTCCAATTATACACATATCACTTTAAGTTTAGTGAAGTTTTTTGTGTTTTGACTCTTAGTCCCTATCTCAACGCTGTTCCTTCCCTTCTATGTTGTTGTGATTCTTCACTACCTAATAGTTCCAATCCAAACTCAGATATTTCCTCTTAGTTTAATCCTAAATCCACAGTGGACTGATGAGCTGGGGGAAAGAGTGGTAGGGGTAACTGTTCAGTTTTGTCTGTAACCACAGGTTCGCTAAAGAGTTGGCATCCCAGTGAAAACACAGCAGTAATGGAAAGAAAGGAATAGACTCAGGGTTTGGGGTCAAAGTTAAGGAAGAGAGCTGCAGAAGGAAAGTCTTAAAATGTGATGAAAACTGGCCTAGGAAAATTAGGCTGGAGTGAGGAAACAGAAAATAGAAAGAAATATGGGAGATTCAAGGACCAGTTCAGAAAGTTTGATTGTAAGGATCAAGGAACCTATAATGAAACACAAGACGTGATTCTGGCTGGAGAAATTTAATTGAAGAAATATGTGACCAAGGAACAGAATTGTGTATGTTTGTATGTACATATTTAAGCATATGCACAAGAGAAGACTAATATAAGGTTAGAAAGGACATCTTAATTTTAAAATGCTGTTATTTTCAGAGTTTCTAATATGAACAATGTTTTAATCATAGATATTTCTCATGTAAGAGGAATGTGTAGTACTGGGTTAGTCACAAATTACCTATATTTTTTATTTTCTTTTCATTCTCTGCCTCATTTTTAGTGCTAACTTTTGATTGGCTTCACCTTTTGTGAGCACTGCTATGAACTTTTGGTAACCAACACTGAGAAAAATGGGATTAAAATAAAAACACTGGTATTATCTGAGAAGAGGAAATGTCAAATCTTCACATTTGAGTTATTCCAAAGAATGCCTGGATTGAGACAAGCAGACCTGAAATTTACTTTTCATCAGATCCAAAATCTGAAGAAGCTTGTGGTGTGTGTGTTTTTTTTTTCTTTCTTTCTTTCTTTTTTTTTTTTTTTCTTTTTTTCTTTTTGTCTTGTAGAGATTTCAGTATTAAATAACAGGGACCTTGTAATGAAATTTGTGAGGTTTTGGTGCGCTTGATTCAAAACGCCTCTTGGTTTTGTTTATCGTGATTGGTCTTTCTGCCTAAACTAGATACACTCAGTTTGTGCCCCTGAGGGAGGTGTCTGTTTGTCTAGTCCTGCAAATACCATCCAAAGCATCACAGGGACTCGGGCATTGGATTTGCAAGCAAAGATTTGGAAGTCGAAGTTCCATGGATTTTAATGGAGACTAGAGCCAAGGAAGTACACAGAAATTAAAATTTTGAATGCAGCCCAAAATAGCTATTCTGTACTAGTACTTGTGGATGGTGTGGTTTTGGCTTAAGCAAAGCTGAAGAAAAGCACACACATGGCCAGCTAGTTACTGGAGTTATGAGCTGGGTGGCAGAGCTTGCTGTATACTCAATGGTAAGAGCTAGACATATCATCATAGAATATCCCAAGTTGGAAGGAATGCAAAGATCATTGACTCCAACTCCTGGCTCCACACGGGACTACCTAAAAATTAAATGCATAAGGCAGTTGGTCTACCAGAGTTTCTAATACTACTACATGTAATCTTCCTCTGAAGCTTTTATCAACTGATCACAGAAGGTGTGTAATGTGGGTACCAACTAAATGGGGTACCAACAGCTAAACAGAATGAATCTTGGTCCTAGGCTGGAATAATGCTGTTGGCATTGGGGAATCACACAGGGCAGCTTATTAATTTCAGTCCAACAACAGGTATGCTGCCCACCAGCCACCAGGAAAAGCAAGTGACTGCAGGATAGCTGTGCTTTATTTTCATACCCTGGTTCACTTCACAGTGGCTTTGCATTTCAAGAAGGTCTAGATCACTTTCAGAGTTATGGCTTGGGTTTCAAAGAAACTAAGTGATTTGAAAAATTTTACCTGAGCCCTAAACCATATCCAGGTTTCAATATGACTTCACTGATCCTGTCTCACTGCATGTTAAATGCAGTGTGCTGCCCCAATTAATAAGAGATTATATAATATAATTTATATACATGATTTAACGTGTTTACTATGAGAACACTAAGATTTTTCTGTGAGCCACAAGGTCATACTGAGTGCCTTATTGTGGGAAAGTAATCGGTTACCTAGAGAATAGGATGCCTTTGGTCATTGTGTGTGCCCCATATTAATGAAATGTATCCTGGTTTCACTTACTGTAGAAACTCATCTAGGGCTGAATAATGATCTATTTGACCATCAGAGTTTGACAGAAGAGCAGCAGATTTATTTCCTCGATCCTACAGTAACTTTAGCACCTTGACAAGTGTTATTGAAAAGAATACATCCATCTGCCAGAGTTGAAAAGAGGTATTGGTTGTATTTTCACAACTGATTCCTACTCCATGAATGTTTTAGTGTCTGCAAGGCTCTGGAAATATAGTGCTACAAGCAAATTAAGTTACATGTAATGTTATAACTGCAGAAAAGAGATGTTTGCAGAAAAGTTTTGAATCTGAAAAGAAGGTCCCCCTGGATCGTAAAAAACAACCCACTCATTATTGAACAGAAATGTCAGAGTGACAATGACATTTTAAACGAAGAAGGTATCTTTTAGAGCCACTTTTCTTTCCTAGGGAGACTGCTGTATTCAGCTCAGTATATAGCATTTTATCTTCAAAGCCTCCTAAAGTATTGGCTCAGCCATGAGAATTTCTGAGAATTTCACATTACATGGATGGCCATGAATCTTGTTTGCTAGTAAAAATATTTAAAAATAAATAAATAAGTAAAATAAAATGGAGGGTGAGACTCAGGGATTTAGAACACATTTCTCAACAAACGGTCCTCAACTATATTACAGCATCTATCAATATTGTTGCTTTTTCATTGAAATGCTTTCTCTTTCCTTCCAGCCTGAAGTCCCTTTTCCAATAGCTCAGTCCTGCTAAACCCCAACTCCTGCAATTCAGTAATTACTGTCTAAAAAATGTCTTTAGAGAAGGTTCAAATTTCTTGAAATGTCAACAGTTCTTTAAAATAATTTCCAGATATTTTGTAATGTATCACTATCCTGGACAGTTAACAAAGTTAACGATAATTATGATTATCTGAAAATAGCAGTTAGTCAGAAAAAACAGAAGACTTACTGGTATCATGATGTATCCTGGCAGGACACGTCCAATAATATCCTTTTCAAATATGTTATTATTCTCAGACACAATTTTATTACAGTCATGTCTTAAGATAAAAAACATGTTAACATTCTCACTACTTCTTTTTGAGTCATTGAGTATAGAATGGAACATAGGTTATGAGTATATGAATATGACTATATGTTATAGACTGTCTTGTACAGAAATTGATCCTCAGTTTTATAAAACTGATTACAGACACTTGCAATATCATAGATACAGACACAAGCTAACAATACATCATAATCAAACAAAATTATTCAATCTCTTGAGGGAAATATAATTGTTAGAACATAAAGGAAGAATTTTCTGCAAGTTACTGCTTATAAAGTGAATCTACTGGCTAATGCAAAATGGCCACCTTTCAACCCCCAAAAAGTACCTTGAAACAAAATAAAATGTCATAATATTAGATAAATAGAATACTATCCCTTTTTATACAGAAAATATCTATCTTGTATTTGTGTACACCTGGCTTCATTTCTTACGGGGAATAAATATGTTGACTGTGAATTAGGTTCAGAAGAAAAGAGTTATCCCACAGGGCTGGAGGAACAGACCATCTAATCTTGTATTCTGTTTTCCAATAGGGCCCAGTACCAGATGTTTAGAGAAGAGTGTAGGAATCAAGCTGTATACAAAAGGATACTTCCCACCTTCTAGACATACTGTTTATGGACTTCCTGAGCTGGTGACTATTTTGAGACCATCTGCTTACTGCACCCATTCCCCATGAATTAGTCCAGGGCTTTTAAATGCATTAGTGCCTTTTGTCTGGGCCTCCACAGCATCCTGTGGTAATGAGTTTCACAGTTTTATTATGCATGATGTGAAAAAGTAATGTTGATGGAAGAAGGTATTTCCAGAGGGTGATTCATCCTTCCTGTCTTAGCAGAGGATTAATTACCCTTTGAAGAGTCTCATCTTTCTGCATTGACATTAGAGCTTTAGTTGATTACTTTACAGTAGAAACCTACATTTTTAGATAACTACAGATAGGGGAGAGTCACTCCAATATTAGGGTCAGTTTAATTAAATGTAATCACCTCTTTTGGTTAAACATCCTCAGCATAATATTTTTCTGTAGATTTTGATGATAGGGAATATCGTAAAGTTTTCCACAAAAATGTGCTTGAATGAAAAATTGCTACCTAGCTTTGTAAGCCGGATGGCAAGGCTTTCCCTTTGCCAGTTTAAAGTAATTAACTTTGTGTGCAGATGAGGCCTAAAGGATCGTTAGAAGAAGAGGAACATTAAGTTCCGTTATTTCTCTTTTTTTTATTGAAAGACTTTGGCTAGTACATATGAATGGTTACATTATATGAACAGTACTTAGAAACAAAGCAAATTTTTTCTTGTCCTATCAGAGGTTACTAAATAAAACTATTTTTTTTTCTTTTAGAGGGAGAGACCCTCATTAGGTTTTAGGAAGTTAGCCATATATTGTATATTAACAATAGTAACAAAAGAGGTGTTTTCCACATTCAAAAGATAAAGATTTGTGCTTTGGGAGGTGATGATGCACACATCACTGATCATGTAGAGTAAGGTTTTTAAGCAAAGTTGTTGACAGAGCTTGAAAGCTTTCTGTGCACCTATTACTTTGAAAGAATAATTAAATCATGTAAAACTTATTTTTTAATAGCCCATGGCATCAACTGAAGAAATTATGTTATAATGAATACATACTTTTAACTCTTGGGATAAGAAATCTAAATAAAATATGCATTTACACAATATGCTGGAACCATTAGAGCTCTGAAATAGTTCTTATTTGGCAAAAGCACAGACAACTACTTGGCATTAACTAACTTAGCTCCTGTAATTGTAATCAAGGGAAATCACCACACCAATGCTCAGTTTCTAACAATAAGCTTCATAAAGCTTGTTAATGAAACTCACCATGTAAATCCTTTTTGTTTTTGGAGAATAGTTCTTTCCCCAAAAAGCAATAAAGGAGTAGAAAAAAAACCCAAGTCCAATCAAACACTATTTTCACTTAAACTTAACTCTCTCCCCTAGGTTTCTGAAGAAGTGGTGTAGAAATAGAAACACTGGCATTTTGCAGATAGAATTGCAGCAGAATGAAAGAAAATGGTTAGCTCATTAATGTAACCCTTGTGAGACCTGAATTTCCAGCTCAGTCACAGATGTCTGGTGTCCTTGTGCACAGTACAGAGATGCCCAAGTTAGCTCTGAAGTGGGATGTCCACTAGAAGCAGTAAGGCTATCCGAGCAATGTGCTACAGCCTAGATCACTGATGATGAATAAATAGATTCATCAACAGTCTTGCATTACCTCTGGAGGAAGGCGTGCAGAATTCAGTGTCTGGGTGAATGTTCTTGTTGACTTTTGCATGAGAAGAACAGAACAGTAAGTGCATGCTGATGCTGTTAAACTTGATGTTGTAAGGCTTTGTACCTAAACGTTTGAGAAAGCTTGAATAAGAAGATAGAAATAGATCTGCCAAGTCATGCCAAGACAGAGCCATTTAGAGCAGAAACTGAATGGAGAGTTGTATGTCTGGCAGAAACCTTACTCGTTTAGACTTCAGGTCTTCTCCAAAGTTACAAAGCAAATGAAGTGGGAATGCTTTCACTGTCAGTCAGTTGCCAAGATTTCTTTGTGGATTTGTCCTTTAGCCTCTTTATATTTCTGTTATATATGGGGCAGTGGCTGTTCTCTGTGTCACAATGATATTTTGAAATAAGAAAACAACATCGTTTTTCAAATTCTGTGAAAATTACAGTCATTGCTGTGCATCAAATATGTAGGTCTCACTCAGGAATGGTCTCACTCTTTGATTATGTACTATATAGCTATGGTGATTCATTTTTCCCCTTTGTGTTGGTCAACTTTATTAATTATTATTATTATTATTATTATTATTATTAATTATTATTATTATTTTATTTTATTTATTTATTTATTTATTTTTGTAAAGGCTGGACTTTCTGACAGCACATGCTCAGGATCTACTGACCTACCTCACAGATGTAATGTAAGAGTTATTTACTGGTAACAAAAAAGTGTTTTGAGAGTCTCCAATTAACAGTATTCTGTATTTGCATAGCTATATTCTTGCAACAATTTTGTTTGTACAGCTAGGCTTCTAAGGACAGCAACATAAGTCAGAGTGTCATTGTATAAAGAAAGTGTTTACCCATTAAAACAACGTGTTATTCAGGAAATTGTTATTATAAGCTATGATTTCTAGTACAGCTGGATAAACTATTCTGTAGCAAATAATTTACTTGTTGAATGTCTAGGTCTTTTATTCCTTTTGTAAGTGCAGTACATTTTATACGTTTACAGATATTTCAGTTAGTGGTTGTTGTTTACAAACTACTTGTTCTGCATTGCTTAATTATTGATAATTGTGGTTAAAAATTCCGGTTGTATATATGGAGTTTTTGACAGATAACGGAATGCATCTTTGACAAATTCTGGACATTTATTTTTGTTGCCTCTTCCAACTTTTCTTTCTGAATGAAAGTCAACAGCATCCTGGGCTGTATCAGCAGGAGCAGAGTCAGTAGACTGAGGGGTGATCATCACTCAGCACTCATTAGAGCACACATGGAATACTGTGTCTGTTTTTGGGTCTGTAAGTACAGGAAAATATTGAACTTGGGTGATGACCACCGAGACAGTCACATGTAGGAGCACTTGCTCTGTGAGGAGGGGCTGAGTGAGTGGGGTTCTTCAGCCTGATGAAGAGATGGCTGCAGGAGGACCTAACATACCAGGCCATGCCTGGAGAAAACAATGCAGAAATGAGTAGGCAGGTGGTGGGATGTCACTGAAAGGTGTCGACATCAGATAAGGTCCTCAGATCTCAGAAGTCCGGGAGGCAGGTGGCAGGCTGTGCACCTCTGCAGACTGTACTGTGTCTAAGTTGTGTTGTGGCTGCTTCCTAAGTCAGTGACAGATTATCTGGGGTGAGCATTCATATGGCACAACTTCAGAAAACTTCTCTGAGTATCTTGCAGACCTGACGCATGACTGGATGTGCCAAAAATTCCCCAGCCAAATTCCCTACTAGAAGAAATTCCACTAAAGCCAATGAAGTTAGATCAGCAGATGGTTTGGTATTTCACAAATGGATTTGTTTGCTAGAATATTTGTTGAAAGCACAGAGGAAAGAGCTGAAGCTGAGGTAAGACCCATTGTCAGTGCTTGGACATGCTATGTGGTGTATGGCCAGGTTCAGAGAAGCACTGAGTGTCTTCTGGCAGGGCCTGAAAATGCTGGGATCTCACTGACTTATTATGTTGTCTGAATTTAAAGTGATGCTTGTGCATGACAGGCATGCATAAATCACATAGATTATGCAACTTAGTTTATCAGTATGCTTCTGATTACCCTCCATCTCCATTAATGTCAATTTATTCAGATGTTTGCAAGGGGCCTGTGGGAACAGGAGGTCTCTCAGACCTGCAGGGTGGGTGTTGTGGTTTGAGACCAAATTGACAGCAGGACTCGGATACCCAAAACACTTTTAGTCACAGATATATTTGATGTCAATGTGTGACACAGTCTGTCCGTCCTGCAGGGGGACAGTGCTGTCCAGAACCAAGCGGTGGGGACACAGGGATGCCCTCACATCAGGGGTGCAGGTGGCCTTTGAGGGCATGCCCAACTCCTTCTGTTAGTGATGGCATGGAGGCTCCTCAATTTGAATTGTCTCAACTTCCCCCCATGACTGGTGATTTGCTGTTGCCTGCTGGTGCTCAGGGCAAGGAAGGTTCTTCCACCTGGTGAGGGCATGCACCACCTTAGGTGCAGGGGCACAAGTGGAGGGTAACCGATTTTTGCCCAGTCACAGCCAAACTGCTGTCAAAACTTACTGTTTTTTTGAGTGTCATCACCAACTGGCATTAAGCTCTAGATATGCAGAGTCCCAAACATGGATGTTTAGGAGTCACAGAAATAATAATGACTTATGAAACTGTGACAGCAAAGCCTTTTGGTGGAGGGAGACTGGCCTTTAGGCTGAGTCCTTCAAGCAGCAAACATCTTTCACTTCTTTCTTTCTTTCCTGCATAACCATCTGTCATTTTTCTCAGTCTGTCCTTCTTCAATGCCAAGCTGCTTTGGATAATTTGTCCCAATTAATTAGATCCCAGAGCTGTTTACAAAAGCCGGTATCATTCAATCCCCATGCTGCTGGCTACCTATTAAATGATATAATCTGGGATCCTATAAAGGTGATCAAGCATTTAGCTTACTTTTTGTCTATGTCCATAGCACACCAAAAAGCTGGTACTTACATGGAAGCCCATCTGAAATGCTAATGCAAATAATTAACTCTAGCCTGCAGACTCCATTCAAACTAGTCACTGAACACTGCACTGTCTCAAGAAATGAAACCAAAAGCTTTTTGTTTTAATGAGTCTTGGTGACGATTAAAACTGATTTAATCTTTGGTCTGTATCCTCCTTAATCTAAGGTACAATTAAAAGATGTTTATAATTGACAATCATTTTCTACAATACCAAACTTTTTGCTGTTTTGTTCCATAATTCTTTCAGGAGGCTACATAACTTTTAACAAGACTCCCCAACCTGCTCTTTACATCCGATAACACCAGCTGCCTTCTTGTGTCTCTAATGAATGTATTTCCCTCATCTCATTCCACTACCTCATCACTTTCATTGTATTCCTCATCTTTAACAGGTGGTCTTGTGGGTATAACGACATCATTAAATAGCTCTAAAGCTGCTAGTAAGAAAATAGTTATCGAGCGAATCAGAATATCATCGTGTGAGATCCCTTTCTTGCTATAGCTGAATGAACTACTTATAGTGTTTGCTAAATTTAACTGTTTCTCCTCTGCTTGATGTCATCTATCACTTTCATAGATTTTGCAATTCTGTTGAATAGCACGCCACTAGAAAGTGTCCAAAGGATTCACTTGGACTGGTTTTCTCAGTGTTGGGATCTAGTTTTGCAGACAGAAAGTAAATCTCAAGATGGCTGGTTAAAGAAAAGGTTAGGAGCACTTTAACATATTGATGGGAGAATGTTATTTTAACGTGTTCTATGTAATTGAAAATGTTTATGGTAGTGAATAGAGGTAAAAATAAGTCAGTGATTTGGGAGCTCTATTAGCAGTAAAAGCTCTGACACACTGCATCCAGTGAATCTTTTTTAAGATGAGCCCTAGCACTCAAAAAAGAGGCAGAGCAGACCTTTAGCACTAGTGTGAAAGCTTAATTAACTGCTCTTTACAATGACAGTGACCTCAAAGGCCAAGTCCAAGCATACAGATGGCACAGTCACATCCTTTTCTCCCATTACCAGAAGTGCTGCTCTCCTCTTCAGGTGGGTCAGAAGAGGAAGTGTTAAATTAGGAGTCACCACAGGAAACAGAATCACCACCACAACTGATACCTGAGTGAAGATTGACCTGCAGAGATTAGAGTTTTGTTCAATCTGTAGTCAAGCGGCAGTTTATGGGCTGCTGAGATTCTGAGGTTTTTCTGTAGATGTTACTGCTGGGCATAATCCAGTAGTGGCTGTTGAATAATGTCTCACATTTACATTTTACAGTTCACAGAACTATGACATCTTGTGTCAATGCAAATAAACCTGTCACAGGCTGATACTGTATTTCAGCCAGTAGATTGAAAATTGATTGTGTGACTTGCCTGAATATAAATCACGTATTTATTTACCCTGAACCATGGACTTGCAATTAGTCAATACATATTCATAAAATATGGGTTAGGTAAATTAACACTTGACTATTGTAAATTACAACTGAGAATAATTTGTTGTGTCCGGGAAGTCGAGAATGCAGTTCATTTTAAAATAGATTTGATACATTGCATTATTTAACTATTCCTTGAATAATTTCATGCCATGAATTTAAATACAACACAAAATATTGCTGACATGCAGGGGAAATTTGCTGAAAAGTGTAGCCTTTCTCTTCCATATATTTATGCTCTTTTGCATATATTTTTTAATTGACCAGTTTGGAATAATAATTTTTCAATTTCAGCTGATCTTACTAGTCTTGCATCTCTGTTACAGGGAAATATAAACCCTCCATAAATTTCTGATACCCTTATCCATGCTACATGGCTTCTTCTGTTATGAATTAAAGTGTAATGTATCATGTATAATCCAGGTTAATACTGGCTTGTATTGCTCCCACCAGGCTAAGTTATGGTACTTATTCATTGTGGTGAAACAATTGTTTTGAACTGTATAGAAATGGTGGGTAGCAGGAGAAAGGAGTTCATACTTTTTGCTAGAGTTTGCATGGAAGATCATTGTAGCCCTTCATATCAGCCATCTGAGTCTAATTATTTTGCCTCTTGACTGACTGCCTTTTCCCCTGGACTACTGAACATAACCATGGCCAATATGTGGTCTCCAAAAGTGGTCAATAGCAGTTGAAATGGAGGAATGTAGGAAAACAATATATTTAGAGAAAGATCTCTTAAATGTACATTCCACCTTTTAGTAATATGTGGTGAAGATACTTCCTTGGCCAGCAGCAGTTTCCTCTGTGTTTATAGCTCTTGCTGGCTTTTCAGCCTACTTGAGGATGTCTTTCCTGGTTTTTTTTTTTTTTTTTTTTTTTTTTTTTTTTTTTTTTTTTCTCCCTTATATTTACTGTAAATTAAATCTTAGTCTTGATTGACCTTCCAGAATTTTTTACTGAGTCAGTCTTTTTTGTGTGAAGTGCTTCTGTGTTTCTAAATTGGAATTTTTAAGTGAAAGTTTACTGTTGAAAAAAATGAAAGACCTTCTCCAGCACAGAAAATATGATCTATATTTGGAAGTGTGATGTGGATTTCCCAGTGAGCAATACTTTGAAGAGGTAAGGGCCAAGCTTCAAAGATAACAATCCTCTGCCAAATAATTTATGGTGTAAAAAAAACACATTCTGCACTCTTATGCTGAGTAGTGTATTATTCTTTAAGCAGGTACTTGGGTACTGAAGTCAACACAGGTAAGGGAGGTGGTAATCAGTTCAACTAAGGGTTCAATACCACCACTGTGAATATGAGAAGAGAAGGTTGACTAGTTTTTACAGAAAAACTCTGAAATTTCAGTATTTCTTGTGGTAAACATCAATGGCTGTATGATACTGTTTTGTCTTTCTGGAAATGCAGAAGTGTAGAATTTTACAGTAGGTTCATACTGACAATGAATTTTCCACTTTCTGGCCATGCATTGAGGAAATAATGTAGAGTGGTGTATTTTTTAAAATGCTGCTACTGTTTTCTTCACAGAAGTTCTTTTAAAAAAGAGAGAACAAATTAAATGGTTATACAATTTTACATATTTTTTATTTTAGTTTTCCTTGCCCATAGCAGGGCAAGCACTGTTTCTCTTGGAAGCTGAAGGAGTGGTCAGAGGTATTTACATGCAACTTTTCATCAAATGTACATCAAATATACAGTCTACACAGAGCCACCAGCTGCAATTTCTACTCTATTTTCCATGAGAATTCATCTTTTACATCTGCTCTTTGCATCTGTTAAGATCCTGACCATCATCCCTGGTATTTCTGGTAATAATAATTTCTGGTATTATTATTTTTTTCTCCCAGGTTACTGTCTGGAAATAGTTAATTGTGCCACCCAGGAACCTTTCCAGTTAACAGCTCCCCACTTACTTCTTTTAAGAACTTTCATCTCTGTCATTGTGTTGTTTCCTACTTGCTTCTCATGACCAGCTCCCTTTGATTTAAATCCATGTAGCTATGTAGGGTACTTC
This sequence comes from Anas platyrhynchos, assembly GCF_047663525.1. NCBI lineage: Eukaryota > Metazoa > Chordata > Aves > Anseriformes > Anatidae > Anas > Anas platyrhynchos. Next base: position 201,555,928 of record NC_092587.1, read on the forward strand.
TTGATAGCCGAATGGAGCTGAATGTTGCTTGTACGACATGGTGCAGATGCCCGTGCAGGCAACAGTACTGATCCTGCAGGGAAATGTCATGTCACTGAAACTCCAGCAGAGATCAATGTGTAAGCAGAACTGCAAAGAGCAGTGAGATCTGCCAGCAGCAGCAGTTTAATTTGGGTCTTCGCAGTATTCTGAATGCAGCTGGATGGTTTACTTTAAATGAGATAAATCAGATGAACTTTTTGAACTGCCTTTAAATGTTGGGCTTTATTCTCCTCTGCTGTAGTAGAAAGTTTCTTCATTCTGACACAAAGGGAAGAACATGACAGGTAATAATCTGAACAGGAGCTTTTATATTTTCACTTTCAATGCATTTCCCAGCCAGAAGAGTTGCATTTGGATACAGTTTAATTTTTGGATACCTGTGAGGAAAATATCTTCTTCTATTTCCTAAGGGCCTGCATCTCTACTCTGAAGCAGAAGATAATTTTCAGGGAATATGTCTTCCTTGTATGTCATCCTGTCTTAGTGTCAGCAGCATGAAAACAGACAACAGCTAGAGACTGCTATGCAGATCTGTTCTGCTTTTTCATCTTGGTCAAGTAAAATAGTGATGTGCTGGTTGTTATTATGGGGCATCTGAGTTAAATCCTGTGTAAGAGCCCATGGGGCCTTTCCTTGATGCCTGAAGTCAGCCAGAGACAAGTGTGCAAATCGTAGCTTTAAGTTTATTGGTAGCGAAAACAACAACAACAACAAAATACCAAATTGCTGGAATTTAAATTGATTGATACATAAAAAGAAAACAAATTGATGTGATGGGTATAAAAAATAAAATTAACCATTAACCTTTCAGGTGATTGGTAGAAGCTAATAGTAGAAAGGCAGGGTCTGCCAGAGACTGGTGATGATGGAAAAACTTTTGGCAGGATGGATGAAGAAATATCTGCTTGGGAGACCCACGTGATGCATAGAGAAGAGGTCACACTTTTTTTTTTTTTGGAAAGAAGAGGAAGGAACCTGCCATCACAGTATGTCTGAGGTGGAGAAGCTACACATGTGGGTACCAGGCAGTGTCAGTGAAAGAGTACCGCCAAATCTCATATCCTGTATGTTTTTTTTGTTGTTTTGTTTTGTTTTAATTATATTCACAGGAACCAATTTAAATAAAAATTTAAGACTAAGAAAAAAAAAATACATAACATGTTCTCCCCTGGCCAGCATATCATATAGCTGTTTGCATCCCAATACAGTCCCGGATTTTAAGGGACATAATCAAAATGAAGCTGTCCTCAGTCCTAGAACCTGCTTTTTCAAAGCTAGTTCAGGCATGGTCTAGTAGCTATCACATTTGCAGTTGCTGATTTGCAGTATGGTAATGAATTTGGGAACAACACTTGACTAGCCCCTTGATACCCTTGTGTACTTACTACCAATAAAGGAATCCATTAGAGCGGGATATCTGGATTTTAATTCCAGCTTCTTGGCAGGAATGGAATAAGTGTTGGATATTAGATGTGGTCAACTGCAGCCAGAATCTGTTCCCTCCATGCTATGTAAGTAGCATAAATAGGATTAATAATGAGATATAATCTGAATTATATTTTCAGGATAATTAAGAGGCTAATGAGAGGTTATAAAAGGAGAAAAAGAACAAATACATAAAGTTTAATTGAGAAACGGAAATAAATAAAGGATGATAAAAATAATTTCACCTTACTCTCTTACCTCCCAGATTTTATATTCTCAACTCCAGCCATGCATCCAGCTTTGTGCAATTATTGTCCTTTTCTGGCAGTCAAAAAAAAAAAAAAAAAAAAAAGATACAATAGTACAGTTTATAGGGCATGTGAGCACATTCAGATACGGGAAATGTAAGTTGCACATTGTTCTTTTTTTTTTTTTTTTTTGTGTGTGTGTGTGTCTCTGTGTCTCTGTGTGTGTGAGTATGCTAGGAGTGAATACTGAATATGGCCTTATATCTTTTAGAAATATTTTCAGAGATTACCACTCAGCTTAATAATGGGCAGATCAGCACATTTTTACTTTGGCAACTTTTAGTTTTTCTTTTTGATAAAAGTCCTGAAACTTTTAAGCATGTGCTATTGAGTTTGTTTTACTGTAGTTTTCCTAATGATGAAGGTAAAATAGGTGTTACCTTTTGAATGCATTGTCCAAAACCAATGTAAAGACAGCCATTGTGATCAGAATGACTATTTTTGGTGACATCCTAGTTTCTGCTATCTTTAGATTAAAAAAATAGTACTTTTTCCTCATTAAATGTAACCTACTTGTACAATTCACTCATACTGTGATATATAATATACTTTGCTGAGGGAGAATGTGCACACAAATCTTCTAGAAAAGAGGACAATTTTAGTCCAAACTCCTCTGTAAAGGAAAGAAGGCCAGACATTCATTTGGTCTATGTGACATTTTTTTCCTTGCATTTTTGCTCTTTCCATATGTGGCAAGCAAGTGAACATCTTCATCTGCAAATACTTCTCAGCTTGTTTAGGGATCTGCCTGTGGTGAGGTGACATATATGGCTGGGGGAAGGTTTGTGTAAGGACCCAACTGAGCAGTATTGGGGTTTATGGCAGCTGCCTGTTTAAGCCCTAAAGTCACCTTGGTTAACTTTGGTAGAGAAGAAATGTCACAGCAGTTCACTGGAGGTGAAAGATACTGTTTAAGTAAAAAGTCTGTAACAAGCCATATCAAAACAACTTTTACATTGAACTTTCAATTAGGTAATACAGAAGATTAGAAATTAATGAGGTACATTTAGAAGTCATGCAAGGCCAAGCATTTGCTTGCAGGCTGGGTCTAAAGTTCATGAATGATTAAAACATTTATTTTCCTCAATTACTAGAAAGAGGAAAAAATGAGTAAGACATACAAATTTGTTAGAAACAAAGACAGATCAGCCTTAAAGTGTTGGGTTTAGACAGAAGCACCTATGTCTGTCTGAGGAGATGCTGGAAGTTATTGACGGACTGACACTTAAAGTTAGGTAAATACTTCATTGTCCAGGAATGGGTTTGGATTTAATGTGACCAATGCTCATGGCAAAAAAAAAAAAAAAATGCTCACAGCAATGGGAATGTATGTTTGAAAATGAGTCCTTGATATCCCGTCTAGTGGGTCTGACTTTGAATGAGAGGCAGTATTTAAACATCTTAGAAATGAAAATAGATTTTCTGTAAAAAGAAAAAGATTTTATATGTAAAAATAATAAAAATTTTATATGTAAAAAGAAAAAGATTTTATATGTAAAGATTTAAGTGAGATTTATCTCAGGAGACTTCAGAAAGTATTAATTCTCCTGCACTCCTTCTGCTTATATCAGAAGACATAAAATATTTTCCAATAACCTTAAACAGCTGTGGAATTCTCAATGCAAGAAAAAATCCCCAATTTTGTGTGCTTGGCAAGCAGGGAAGAAGGTTTGGGGGCTTCCTCTTCTCTCTCAGTATTTACCCTGCTTACATATTGAAACCTGTGACTAAACTGCATAAAGCTCAAAGCCCAGCTGAGCTGTTTTCAAAAAACAAAAAATGCTCTTGCTGATAAAGAACATTTACCACTGTTTTTGTTGTTCCAAGACCACGGTGGCTGGCCTGACTTTCTGTTTGTTTACCTGTGTGATTATTTTACCCAGTGTATGGATTACAATGAAACCACGTTACAGTAATGAAGGGATTGCAAGCCTGGCCTTGCTAGTCCCCTCAGCACTTACCTCTTCAGGGATCAACTACAAGAAGGACAAATGGTATACTGTCAGCTTACTAAGACAGAGCACTTGAGTCTGAAAACTATTCAGGACATGGAGTTCAAGTATTAAAGAAGTAATAAGGTCTTTTGAGACAGTACTGCTCCTTTTTGGGTTGTAAGGTTTGCAGCCTTTTGGAAGACAATTAAAAAGACTTCTGGCGCAGTGTTGTCATTAAAGTTTCTGTGGCATGGTCTTTGTCAGCATGGTATGTCAATCATTTTCTTGGTTGAAATCATTACAGTCTGAATACTTAATAGTAATTACTACATATATATTATTTATTTTTCCTTATCAGTTACAGAAGGGAATGGAAATGCTCTGTTAGATTATTCTTCTGAACAAGTGGTGGCTACCAAAGCAATTTAAATGAGTTAAGTATCTCTGAGTGACTATGAGAATTCACAAAGTAATGAAACATTTAGCTGTTGAGAGGGAAAAAAAAATCTTCATCCACTACTGAGCATGACATGCAGAAATACAGAAAGAACTAGATTCTAAAATAATATGACTTAGATATAATTTAAAGGTTGAATTCTATCTAAAAGATACGACTGTTCTAAGACAAGTATACAGTAGAGCAAACAAACATCCATATTGTACCTATATGTAGAACTTCCACTTTAGAAGAGCCCTTGGTTGACAATGCTCATACACCTCACCAGAGGGAGATGTGATTACATAAAGAACAAATGTCAGAAATCTTTGAATTTAAATCTTGAGAACCATCTTGTGTTCTGGAAGTTTTCAGAAATTAACGTCAGAGTACTTTAATGGGTCCCTGAAGATCCCAATATACTTGTAAATGATCTGTAATTAAAGGCCTTCTGAAGACTACAGTATATTTTTATAATCCCCTTGAAAGCAAGTCTACTTCTTTGAATCTGATTACCACCTGAATTTCAACAACACTGTAAAAAAAGTTATGAGTAACAATGTTATCCTAATTCCCTGACACAGAATCACAGAATAGTTGGAGTTGGAAGTGTCCTCTGAAGATCATCCAGTCCAACACCTCTGCCAAGCAGAATCACCTAAAGCACGTTGCACAGGATGGCATCCAGGCTGTTTTTGAATATCTCCAGAGATATCTTCTAATAAAAGATTGATTTGAAACACAGACACATTTTTCTGACTTTCTGGTTGTATTTGCCACCCTGTGGTGGAAAGTATAATCAGAGAGTTTAGAGTTTTACTTTATCCTGAAACTTAGGAATTTAGCTGATCTGTTGATCACTAGAAAGATTTCTAGGTTAATTATTGGTTCCAAACAGAGAATTTACATTATATCAGTGTTTCCAAATATCACACAAAGTTTATACATAAAGCATAAATTATGAAATCTATGTTTTGGACAAAGTACATCTCTGAAGTCCACTTGGTCATCAACAAATTGGTCTTTTGTCTGTAGAATAATAATTGCAATTTGGAATTAAATTTGAGACTTAAGAATCTCTAGTCTAGAAAACAGGCTGGAAAACAGTAAATAGTAAAATGTAGCAGTATGTTCCTTGATTAGACTGGCAGTCTATGCTGAAAGATTAGCATGATTGTTTCAAGATTAGGATAGCAAAGTCATTCTAAAGACTTCATGAACTTTTGGATTAAAGTATAGAGAAACTCAGAGCTTGCACCTAAATTTTAAAAGGCCAACAACAGAATGTGGACAACTGGATTCTTTTGTGTTTTAGTTAGCACATGATATGCCATCTGTGCTATCTACTGAGTGATAAAGTATTCAGTTATTTCCAACTGTTCATGTGCATGCTGCTAATAAGAAGCAGCATTTTCTGCTTTGATTGACAGCTAACCTACCATATTTGTCACTTGATAAGAGTCTACCCACTGGCACAAAATGTAAAGGAATCAAAGAACTTCACCCAATGAAAAAGAACTTCACCTAATAATAACTTAAATGCGTTTCCCATACTTTACAGCCATTTTAAGGCCTTAAATCCTACTCCAGAAATGTGTTTTAATGCAGGTGTTACATTATTTTTTCTAGTTCTCATCTAACTTTGAAGTAAGATGAGAGCAGGATGTTGGTGTAGATGATATCCAGTGGTTTCTTCCAACATAAATTATGCTGCAATTTTTAATGTATTTCCTGGTGCAAAAAAGCAGAGAGGGCTTAGGTATTCTCCTGATGTTCTTGTGCCAGTCCCATCTAGAAAACTAAGCATTACATTGAAGGTATCAGAATTTGAAAATGTGCCTCCAAACAATGCAACATTTTCTATGTTTGATTATACTAGCTTTGATTATACAATGCCTATCAGGCCTTCCCAAGTTCTCTGTATTTTTTCTAAGTTTTATATGTTTGGTATAAGAACATTGTCTGGAAGATCTTTTCATTCTGAATAGATTTGTTTTGCTGATGGGTGGGTTATGAGCTTTTTGTGCCAAAAATATCAGCTCAAATATTAGTTTATTTCAGACAGTATTTATTTGTTTATTTTTATTTACTGAAGACATTGACTTGATTCAGGTCTTCATCAACAAGAAATACAATAATTAATTTCCTAAGAATAGTCATTGTATTAGATAGGAAATTAGTCTAAATAGTATCATTTCTCTTTGGTGTGAAAGTGAAAATCTCTTTTGTTCCCATTTATAAAAATGATACCTGTTTTATACCAGAGTAATTTCTATGATAGCTAATATTGATGTAAATGAGAGCACGGCCCTGTTCTATCCTCAAGGACTGAACTTACCCATCATTAATTGCTGTTTCATCAGGCAACTGATAACACCCTTCAGCTAAGAATAACTACATCTCTTTGTACCACTTCTAATGTAATTATGAAAGCGAAAAGAGCTTTAAAAGTGGGTTGACATACATTTAGAAGTGGTGATGTTCTTTGAATAGTACACATGAATGAGACACGAATGATGACACTTCAGAAACTAGCAATGTTTAGGCTTTTCGTAGTCAATACAAGATTGCAAGAACTACATTTTTATCTGCTCTGTTGTCAGAAAAAGATTATACTTACAACAATGTTTTTATGAGTGAGTATTAAAGAGCACCAATCACCTATAAAATCAAATTTCTGTTTGAAATTAATTTGTTTTGATTTTAACATGAAGGTTTTTGAATTGTGAAAGTTACATGTAAGGAGGCAAGACAATTCTGTTGTTTTTTTTCAGCTTTCCCCTTCCCTTCCCTTCCCTTCCCTTCCCTTCCCTTCCCTTCCCTTCCCTTCCCTTCCCTTCCCTTCCCTTCCCTTCCCTTCCCTTCCCTTCCCTTCCCTTCCCTTCCCTTCCCTTCCCTTCCCTTCCCTTCCCTTCCCTTCCCTTCCCTTCCCTTCCCTTCCCTTCCCTTCCCTTCCCTTCCCTTCCTGATACAGTGCATTAGAATTAGGCCAGTGTGTTTTTATCTCCTGTCCAGTTGAAATCTAGTTTCACTGATGTCACATGTGGGTCACACTAGCAAAATGGAAAAGAAAAAAAATAGAAAAAAAGAAAGAGAGATATCAACAAAGGAGAAAATGACTACAAATGTATAATTTTGTAGAGAAATTCACCAACAGTTTCACATGGGGCTACTTTGACATAATTTGTATAAACTGTTTCAATTCCATGCTGGTCATATCATTATAAAAATGAATGATTTTCTCTACCTCATCTAAGTTATTTTGATTTGAGCCAGGAATTCAGATAAGATCAATACTGCAAGTCTACCACTTGCTGTATCTTTAGACTGGGCTTCAGTATGGAAAAAAAGGATTCATATTCCAGATATTCCTCTGATTTAGCGTACTTGAAGAAAAATGTATTTTTACCATTTAAGAGACTTCCCTGAAATGGAATGAAGCCTATTTTGTTCTTCATGCAATGAAATTAGCAAAGGTTTCACTGTGGAATTGGAAGGGCACAGGATCAATGATGGGCACAGAATCAATTCCTCATTTAACAGTGCTGTTCTACATGGCGGCAGCCTGCACTAAGAAGTGCTTGTTCTCACATTAACTTTGTTTCAAGCTGTTTCGATAAGCTTTTTTTTTTTTTTTTTTTTTTTTTCCCTCAGCCCAGTCATCTTTGTTGCTTCCATTTTATGCATTTCTTTTGCATTTTGGTTTGCTAAGAAACACTTTGCTGAGCAAAATGGGCCTCTTGCTGCAGTTCACTGTCTTTCTGAACAACACACTCACTAATTTGTGACTTCTTAACAAATTTTCTTTAAAAATCAGCTTATCTTTATGGGCACCTTACTGTTTTGTGTCAGCTTCCCAGGCTATTTTGCCTTACAAATTCCTAACTAAGCCAAAGTCTGTTCTCCTAAAGCCCAGAGTCCTGATTTGCTATTTACCTTCTTAGCTTTCCTCCAAATCTCAAACTCAAACACCTTGTGGTCACTGCAAACTAAGCACCATTTTTAACCACACATATCACCAGAGCTTTTGAATGGAAATCATACGCTAGTTTACAGAAATCCCCATGCACTACTTTCCCTTTCTGAGGCAGTCAGTAACACAATCCCTCTCTTCACATTTTTTTTTCTTCTAAATTTCATTTTTTCCTATGACTGAAGGAAATATTTTGTTTAAACTAAAACATTTTTTTTGACATGTAGCAAATTCAAAGTCTTGATTTGGATCAAACTAAAATAAATCTGGAATTTGCATTTATTTGCTTGTAGATCTTTTTGCTTAGCCAACTCATTGGAAAACTCAGTTCTTCACTTAATTCTATTCTCATTGGCAGGTGAAGTTCTACACAACTTCCAATTAAACTGGTCAATGAACACTAAACAAAGTTACTGCATTTATTGTGGCATTTTTTTTGTATGATGGGATCAGTTTATTTTGACCATTTGAAGTTTAAATGAATAGTCTGAAAAGTAGGCTAGGCTACTAAAAGTGACTGGGCTCTTTCTATAGTCAAAAGAGAAATCAATCTTCAAGGGTACATTATCCCTTAAGGTAGGAAGAATTAATCACCATCTGGAAACACCTGTTTCTTTCTACTGACTATGGTGAGACAGAAAACCAGCCTAGAGTAGATGGCTAACTTCCATTGCCACTTCAGGCAATGTAAATTCATCCTTAGTATCACTAGAGTCTCGGGAGAATTTATATTGTCTTGTGTAATACATCAATTATATAGTAAGATTGAAACAAACTATTTAGAGGTTTTCACTCTTATTTTTGGTGGTTTGGATTCGAACGAATGTACTTTAGTTTAGCATTCAACCCTGGTTGGAATCCTGACCTCTGTACTGCTAAAAAGCCACGCTGGAATGATGTATTCCATCCAAATAAAGAGTTTAAAATGCTCCGTGTTTAAAAATTTAAATAATTTTTTTTTTCCTGCTTGAATCTTGTCTCATATTTCAGTAATGCTCTGAATAATTTAACAGCATTTGGGCTAAATAAAAACCTATATGACATGTTTTCTCCTTTGTCATTTGAGATGCTACTAAGCAAATTAATGTCTGTGCAGATGAACAAAGGTGTCCCCTGTGACCAGTAGTGTGTACAATTTTAATCAGAAGACTTTTTCAGGAACCTTAAGGACTGAGGAAAGAACCTGGTGTGAAGGTTTGTTTTAGTATGATTGATATTCTGTACAATTGTGCTCGTACCGTCAATTTGTCCACGTTATACTGCTACAGAAATCCTGTTTTGGAAAGGTATGTGGGGAGGATGGAGGTAGGAAGGCATCATCTTCTTGTCTAGTTTATAGATAAGCTCTTGTAAAATCTCCTGGGAGTAATGTCTTGTATATTTCTGATGCTGAGGTCTTTAACAAGGGCTGACAAGATCTGATCAAACAGCTGTGGCTCCAGAGGGCTGAGAGGCAGTGCGCTTTAGACGCTTCTGGGTTATTTGTTTTGCCAAAAACAATCCAGCTTATAGACGTGCATTGAAGATCATTTGGATTGCTTAGGCTGCAACACATTTTTACCAGGGGATGCCAATAAAAAGTATGCTCCTCTCATGACCTCAACATGAAAATAACGAGTGCTGGGACCCAATCCTTGGCTGCTCTGAGCTGATGTTTTTCAATGGAGAGCTGTTGAGCTGTGCGTATTGGCCAGCTGATATGCTGTATCATGCCATAGAAGGAGACATTTTTATTTATCTTCATTTCATATTTTCTATGAGTTTATATGAGTTATAGTATTGAAGCAAACAAACAGTTATTTTTCACTTTTTTTAAATAAGAAAACTTTTAATTTCTTGCTTTCCCTAATGAGTTGAAGCTGAAACAAGTACACAAAACTGACTTTCAGATAATGCCTCATGCAATTGCATTCTTAAAATATGAGTGGCTTGATAGTGGTGTGGACCCATTTCCTCCCTCCTTACTGTTACCACTGTTACATTTCTACAGAGATGTGATTCCCATTTCTGGGCTCAAACCCATGAAAAGACAACATCTGCAAAGTAGTTATCAGCTTCCCCTACTGACACTGGTGGAAGAACAACTGTGCTTGGAAAGGCAATGGGCTCATCTTGTCATCTTTATCACATTTATATTTTTGGGATCCTGAAGCAGTGACAGGGGAAAAAATAAACAGTTTACCCACTACTAAGGGGACATATAAGCCCTTATCTAATATACTAGACAATACACTGGCTAAGTTCTTGACTTCCAGGTACTCTTCTTGGTATGTAAAATCTGTCATATTTATTACTGCAATATCATTACAGCTTTATCAGGCATCTCCTAACATGGCACATTAATTTTTGAACTTGGAGATCTGTGTTACATGCTGAGGGCTTCAGAAGAGATATTTCAAAATGTTATTATAAGTAGAGAAATATCATGATTTGTTACATACAGGGGGGGTCTCAAGGAATCATCTCCCTCATAGTGCCATATGGGATTTTTATTAATGATCTGCAATAAAATATCAAGTCAATGCCAATAAAATTGTCAAATGACACAAAAATATGTACAAGAGAAATAATAACGTGTATATGTTAATAAATTATGTTATGCTTGTATTCTAACACCACATTAACTGTGTCATGCTGGAAAATTATTATTTCTTACCCAGTTCTGCTGGTCAGTAAAGGCCTGAATGTTGGCTTAATTACTGACCAGTATGGTCATCTCTTTGATGGACTTTGGACATGGGTTCAGAAGATCCAGACTCACAGAAGAGTACTGGTGTTTCAGAGATGGGTAGGTACGCAACTTTGAGTTTCTTCTAGGCTTTTGTAGAGGTCATATTACCCCAGTTGTATGTAGCATCATTGTTACTTGAACAACCTGATGAACTCTGTAGGTTCATCTGTGAACTTAGATTGAGGTTTTAGGAGCTACCTGAAGAGGAAATTATCAATGATTGTACCAGTGTAAAGCTGATATTGCACTGATCCATGACTACTTGTTCAAAGTGCTAAACATCTTTGTCTACATGTTGAATATCTCAAACCTCCTCAAATAAGGCTAGAGTAAAAGATACATGCATTTGATTCTGATTTCCAAAGTTAACTCTTCCTGTTAGAAAAGGAACCTTAATTAGAAGGAAAATTGCTGAAGCAATGGGCAAATCTTTACCTTTCTGATCCACCTACTGTGTCTTGGAAGTCATTAGACAGGAGTTAAAATTCTGATTCTATTTTTATTGCATTTATGCAGATGTATCTTAATTGAAGCCAGTGGATTTACTTCCAATTTGTATCAGAATATCTGGGATCTGAGAATCTCGCCTGTTAAGATTGACCTATTTGGATGCAGTATCATATTTCCATACATAGTAAAACCAGATATAGATAATCCTTTCCTCAGATATTCCTCTTCATGCAATTTTTAATGATTTGCTTCCATAGCGAAGAGAGATCCCTGCAAGCTTCTTCTATCTAGATAGATAAAAAAAAGCAGAATGAGGTCATTTTGGGGTGGTCACAGTAAACCTCTGATTGCAAAACTGAAACAGTGAATGTAGGGCAATTAACTGACTCAACACAGATGGTTGTGTTTCTGTCAGGGCTTATGTTTGTAATTTTTCTAGGATGCTTGGCTCAGAAACTGTTCCACACAAAAACATACTCCAGAAAATAGGTACAAAAAAGATCAGAAGCAACCATAGCTAATATCCATCATGTATTTCATGTAGCATTTCAAAATTACAAAGCAAAATAGGGGCATTTCAATGATTTCCTTACAATATGGGCACTGGTTGCTGTTATCAGATATCATGTTTGATACCTGATATCCCTCCTTCCCCCCATTTATCATTATTTAGGAATGTCTTAGTCACATTTGAAGATTCATAAGTAAGAGTATGTCCTTTATGGCTAAAATTCGTAAATGTGACTGTCTAGACTGTCTATATTTAAACACAGGACTAGCTGGCTCACAAATCAGTTTTGTCTTAGCTCACACTGGCTGCCATCAAGTCTGTGAGATATATGGCCAACTAACTGTGCTGTCTTTTCAAGGAGTAGTTGAGATTCTACAGAAAATGGTGGGTCAAAAGAAAGAGCTTCGAGCTTGACATCCCAACAAAGAAGTTCTGGCTGGGAATAGCAGGCTATGGAAGACTATGAAATTGCCAGATGGTATGATCTGGATCTTAGGTGAATTATACATATAAACACAGCATCTTCCCAGCATGAAGGGAATGGCTTATCGACACAGTGAATGGCTTATCAAAACTCTGAAGCTGACATATAGCATATATGAAATTCCATACTCTTAGGCCTAAGAAGGTTCCAAGGTTTTATTTAAAGATACTGTAATTGCAGCAAAGAAAAGAAAAAAAGTTTTTATTTTCTGAGTTGCTATTTGTAAATAAAATGATGAAAATACTGCAAGTAATCAGTATCTTTGAATAAAAGAGGTGTGTTTGAGGGGATAATTTTGGTATGTTTTTCTCTAGCTTCTGCAGAGCTCCAAATGTCAAATGATTTAATCATTTAATCATTAATCTTTGTCACAGGAACAGTAAAACTGAGATTTTTGTTGGAAGTGTATACCAATGCGAGTAATTAGGTAACTTGGTTGCTGATATTTGGCCTTTCTCTCTATAACTACATCAGTAAATTAAATAGGTCAAGACCCACTCTTTGACCTATAGGGGAACTGGTGCCACACAGCTTTGTATGCATCCACCCAAACTCTGTTTTTGCTGTAATATCATGCCTGCTGCCAAACCGCCCATTGTGAATGGCCCTTTTGCTTGTTCTAGACTCCAAATTTTGTCTGAACTTTTCTGGGAGAATGTTAGTTGTCCTGAGCAAAAGTAATATCAAAGACTGATAGTGATTAATGCTGTTACCATGTGCCAGTACTGAACCTGTGACATAGGACAGCTTTGGTCACGTTTACAGGTAGCTTGTGAGATCTCTAGCAACTGTCAGTTGCAGTGTCCTAGTTGTGCAAAGCTTAAAAATGGCATGGGGGGCAGTGAAAAAATGTCATTAGGTTACAGAAAGATAACATAATATTTTAGTGTCCCCTCATATGTGTTAATTGCAATGGTAACTAGTTTGCAACGGCATCTGGTTAATAGCTATTGAGTAGGAAAGAAAAAGACCAGGTACAGGAAAAATCATAAATTAAGCACACAAATACAAAAATTGTAACATAGATAATAGAGACAGTAACAAAGGCCAGGCCTCTTAAGTCACCAATCATCAGGCAACTGATGGAGCCATTCAAGTATAACCTTGAAGAGATTCAGATAGAATTTTTTATCTGTTAAAAATCAGGAAACAAGATTATCATGATCATTCCAATCTATCTTCTTATTGAACTCTGTATCTATTTTCAGTGTGACCTTACTCCTTCCTCTGTCTGTGTATGTGGGTGATTTGCCAGTGAACTTCAAGTGGACTAACCAGTGAGTAGGAGAACGGAATCCAGAGATACACAAGGTCACGAATAAGGGCTGGATAGGCAGGGCCTGGGGTCAGGGTATGAATCCTAGATGCATGTATGGTCTGGTCTAAGGTTTGAGGTAAAGGTTTTTATGACTAAATATTGAAAACAGAGTCATAGAAGGACTAAGCGCCATATATCCTAAAGACATTGTGTCCTAAGTTACAACCTAAGTACTTAAATACCATTAGATCAAAATATACCTCCCCCTAGTAGATCCTTGAAGACTCCCAAAGTCCTTAGCTCAGTTGTCTGTGTTGCAATTCAGGTGTGACAGGACTAGATAGCTGAGAAGCCCATTATGTTCTGAAGCTTTACTGAGATGTTCAATAAAGGCCATCTCCTGTGTGTCTCTCTTTGGCAACTCAATCCAAAGAGCATGAAAAGAACTTGGTTTAATGAATCAGGATCCACACGAGAGTCACTAACAGTTTATTTAAGCACAGAAAGCCAGAGGGACAGCATTAGACCAGATCACAGTATTGCCATGAGCCCTATATAACAATCTTTCACAGTAGGTGTCAAGTAATAAAGGACTCCTGCAATGGAGAAAGTGAGCTGCGCCAATCCCTTGGTGCTGCTTCCTTTATCTCTGGACTGCATATTACAGAGTGTTCAAACAAGGGCTATGAAGATGGGGAAGGGTCTAAAGGGGAAGACATATGAGTAGTGACTGAGGTCCCTTGGTTTGTTCAGCCCAGAGCAGAGCAGGCTGAGGGGAGGCCTCATGGCGGCCTGCAGCTCCCTCACAAGGGGAGCGGAGGGGCAGGCGCTGAGCTCTGCTCTCTGGGGACAGTGACAGGACCCGAGGGAATGGCATGGAGCTGGGACAGGGGAGGGTCAGGCTGGGTGTTAGGGAAAGGTTCTGCACCCAGAGGGTGGTCAGGCTGGGACAGGCTCCCCAGGTCAGTGGTCATGGCACTGAATTTGCTGGAGTTTAAGAAGCGTTTGGAAAATGCTCTCAGACATAGGGTCTGATTTTTGGGTGGTGCTGTGTGGAGCCAAGAGTTGGACTTGATGATCCTTGTAGGTCCCTTCCAACTCATGACATTCTATGATTCTGTGATTGCAAACTCCCCAAACATGGGCATAAGAGGAGCTGCCCTTGAGTGGTTACTTTTCTTTGGATGTGAAGACACAGTCAGAGGAGCCCTGGCAGAATTGCAAAGATTTCCCTCTGTTACTGATAATTGGACCATAAGTAGCAAAAATATATCATGAGTGGCATTACCCTTGAAGCATATGAGTAGCTAAACCATGAAGGATGGTTAGTTTTCTGGTCCTGCTGGATGAAGACAGTAAAGTACAAATCATAGCAATGCAATCTTGTTCAGCTGCCATGTAGCCTGCTATACAAGAGGAAATATTGGGATGCATCCTCATATTTAATTACATATCCAAAGCTAGCTGGAGAATGTTCAGCGAAGATAACCCTTTCTTTTGTATCCAGTTCACATTTTCATTTGCCAGAATATTTTGCTTTCTCCAAGTCTTCTGCTATTGCCAGCTGTTAAGCTGAAAATGGGTTGAGAAAAAACTCTTAGGAAAAGGGTTGTAGACCTCCCATGCATAATGACTCACCCAGGGCTGTGTGCAGGTTATATTGGGTGTTTTTTTCTTCCCCACTGTGGAGAGTGGTTGGATATGTATTTATGCAAAACTGCAAAGAAAGGTCTCACTGTTGTTTATTGTTATTGATGGCCTGTGAAAAACAGACTTGAGGTGGCAACCAAAGGAAGAAAAATATTTTAGGAGACTAAGCTGAATGTGCCATAAGAAATTCCATCAAAACTGATTTTCAAAGAAAAGGCTCCCCTTCTCCAGACTGAACAGTCCCAGTTTTCTCAGCCTCTCCTCAGAGGAGATGTCCCCTGGGGGCTCATAGCCCTCTGTTGGTCTCTTTGTAGTGTGTTGAGGTCTCTCTTGTACTTGGGTACCCAGAACTGGATGCTATTCCAGGTGTGACCTCACCAATGTTGAGCAGAGTGGAAGGATTTCTCTTCTTGTCCTGCTGGCGATATTTTGCCTCATGGAGCCCAGAATACCATCGGCCTTCTCAGCAGCAAGGGCCCATTGCTGGCTCACATTCAGCCTGGTGTCCACCAGGACACCCAGACTCTTTTCTGAGAGCTACTGCCCAGCCGTGTGGCCCCCAGCATGTCCTGGTGGCTGGGGCTGTTCCTCCCCAGCTGCAGAACCCTGCACTTCTCTTTGTTGAACTTCATTAAGGTCTTATTAGCCCACCTTGCCAACCTGTCAAGGTCTCTCTGGATGGCAGCACAGCCCTCTGGTGGGTCACCCATTCCCCCCAGTTTCATGTTGTCTGTGAATTTGGCAAGTTCACTCTATTCCATAATCTAGATCACGGGTGATTGTCCCATGGGTGAGATGGGGGCTTGAGACAACACAGATACTCCTCCCATGTGGTACTGAAATTTTTTTATATAGTGACACTTTTGGTTTTCAGTCAACTATTTCAAAATTTTTATTAATTTTCACACAGTAATCTAAAATCTGGAGAAGAGGATAAACTAGATCAATATTATGTAAAAATATCATTGTTTCATTCCAAAGAAAATAATAGAATTGCAGGCATTACCATAGTTGTCCTGCCTTTTCTCCACAGAGTCTTGTCTATGTGAAAGTGGTACAGAATGACACTGCTATGAAAAGTGAGGATGCTATGACAGCCATTTAAAGCTCCTTTGGCTTAATCTTGGATACTGAAGTATTCCATCTGTGGTAATAAAATAAAAAATAAAAATAAGAATAAAAATCCTGAAATAAATATTTTGTGGATTCAAGAGGAAACATTGAAGACTACAGAAATATGACACAAACAAATTATAGGTGGGACATACAAGAGACTGGAAGCAGCTGTGCATGTCATCAAGAGAAGCAATTGCCTTGCCAAAAAGTGTAAGAGAAAAGTTTTGAGGACTGTTTGGAAAAGGAACTACTGACTATTTGTACTGTCCCCTGTCTCTTCCTGTTTCCTTTTTCTTTTATATTATAAATAAAACACTGTTATTTTTAGCCACCTGGATTGCCACTTACAGGTGAAGTGTGACTTAGTGACTAATTAAAGAGCTTCATTTTATGTTCTCAGGTTTCTTGGTAGGGTTCAAGTCAGCATTTACTTGAGACCCCAGAAACTGATCCTGCCCCTGTGGATGCCAGTGAAGGCTTGGCAGAAAAGCTATGCAGATACATTTATATATGATAGGTGGCTTTAGCCACTGTGCAGTTTCACCTCCATATGGTGGCTGGAGTGACTGTACAGGCTATGAATTATTACTGCAGTTGAGCCTGAAGCAGGTTTCTCATTTAGAAGGCAGACTAATGGGAGTTTTTCCTGCATTGACCTAGGTCAAACTTGTCTCAGCTGGAAGTTGTTTCTTTGCATGACTTAAACTCATTTGCAAGCTTTAGTGTACTGTTAGCACTAATATTGTCTTCTTCCTAGCAGGGAAC
The DNA here is from genome assembly GCF_047663525.1 of Anas platyrhynchos. Taxonomy (NCBI): domain Eukaryota; kingdom Metazoa; phylum Chordata; class Aves; order Anseriformes; family Anatidae; genus Anas; species Anas platyrhynchos. Next base: position 201,573,011 of record NC_092587.1, read on the forward strand.
AGTATCAAACTAGATTTGGCTGACAACCACAATTTCCAGTTACCTGGAAATTTGAGTTTAATTAAACTTTCAATGCCATTTGGTTTTGCTTTGAGTCAATTTATTTATTTATTTATTATTTTATTATGATTTTTTTCCTTCTAGGTTGTTGCTGATGAACTTAAAGCTCCCAGGCTGCTTCCTGGAGTTACAATTCTTTTCAGCCCGTAGTGTGCATACATTCCCAAGGCACAATGCACCAGCAATACAGGCCTCTTTTTGTGAGATTTTATCTATAGAAGTAAAATAAAGAGAGCCAATGCATGGACTCCAGTAGCATTCTGTCAATGTCAATGCCACCCCACTTTTTGCAGAGTTCCTGCTGTGGTTTTGGCTAATGCCATCTAATGCTCTCCCAGACAATGCCTGAGCTATTTGCATTAGGCAGAGTGGATGAGACCATGCTGTTTTGCTGTGGAAGAGAGGTTCACTGTGTGATAGATGGCTGTGCCATGCCACTTGCTCTTGAAGCCAGAGAGTGGTCCGAGTACTTATCAGTCATATCATAACCTCCAAATCTTGCCTTGAATTTGCTGATAGATAAAAAATATTTAAATACCCAGTGAAGTGGATATTCTTCTTTTAATGAAGCTTTGTTTCATTGGTCTCTCTACTTGGGCAATAATGAAGTATAGTAATAACACCTCTTTAAAGTCACCATTCTCCTGTAGCGACTTTCATACTGCAGGTTCTGGACAGCATTACAATGAGTAGTATACATCGCTACTGGTGAAATGAAGCACGCTCTCAGCTGCTGTGCACCAGTTAATAATCTGAATGCAGCAATCCTGTGTAATTGGTATAGTGGTGATCCACAGGGAACATAGGTCATAAAACTCCCTACCACTGTGTTTTTGCTGTTTAGATTGTGGTTGTCAGTTCAATCAGGTAAGAGGCTTTACACAGTGGCTTTAAGGAACAAAGTGGACAAGAAAGTTGTACCCAGATGAAATTATAAACAAATACGTTTAGGGAAGATGTGATTTTTTTTTTTTTCCCAGAAGGATTTCACTCTAAGATGTCCTTTCAAGAAGTACTACAGCATGCTTAATGAGCAAATGGTCAGGACCTCAGTGTTACAACTTGTCCAACAACCGGCACCTTCAGAAGCCAAGCACTCCTTCCCACCACAAGCAGGGCACTGGTTCACAGTGAGAAGGAAGTGTGCCATTCACTTAATCACTGACTTCTAAGCACCAAGGCAGGCAAACCTGCCTTAACTTTAAGGTCAGAAGTCAGCAGAGATAGCAGTGGCGTGCCAGTTAACGACTGCATATTGCTCCTAACCCTCTGACCAGAGGCACTGGTCACTATATTAGATAATGAGGGTAGTATTTACCTAGATGAACTGAAGGAATATTTATGCAACTGACCCGACAAACTGCTGTGTATTTGCATTTTTTACCTCTGAAAAATAAGGGTGATTCATTGTGTGCTGAACTAAATTCATAGACTGAGGATATTGCATTTTGATGTATCAGATGGACAACTTCATCTTAGAGATAATTTGAATGAATAATTCAGAATTTCAGGGAGGATTGTGATTTTTTTTTTTTTATTTCTTTTCATTTGTGTTTGTCAAATTAAGAGCAGTGTTACACTATTTGGCATGGATTCTTCAAAACACAGCTGGAGATGCCACCGAATCTAATAACTCAGCTATCTCTTGCTGTATACTGACCATCATATTAGTTTTTATTGAAAGATATGCAGCATCAACCAGGCATTGCTACTTCCTTGTCTGGGTTTCAGTAGCAGTGATACATTTAGAGGTACTCTTGTTCATTGCTCTAATGCCCTACAGTGGAAAGAAATGGCCTTTTGAGTAAAAACTTCAGTGGAGGCCCCAGATCTTGAGGGACGGGGAGCTTTGTGATCATTGTCAGTGGGTGATAATATTTAAAAATCTTACTTGTTCCAGACTTCCTAAATTTTGATCAAGGTTGGTACTCCTGGACTGTTTTTCCTTGTTTGTTTGAGACAGGTATCTGCTTTTCTGTTGGATTAACAGGAACAGAAATGGCATACGTGATATACTGCCACTGTGTTGCCATCTTCCCAGTGTTGGGGTGCAATATCTTCCATTTGTGCTCTGTGCTCTTATCAGAGTAAAAGCCACGTGGGAGTCACATCCACAAGTTCCTCAACTGGGCATCTGGGAGCAATGTCCTGGGAGCAGTGTCTTGGAAATGGTGTTTCCTATCAGGACAGGCCACAACTTGAACACTTGTTCTGTTCTTTCTCCATTGCTTACACACACACACATTAGCCTCCCCACTGCATGCACACTGAATTTATCATTCCTGTTATGAATCTCTACAATCCAATTTCTGGTCTTTGTGCTGACTGGTTAGAAATGGACACAGCTGAAAAAGGAAAGAGGCCACGAGTACTTTCCAAGAATTTCAGTGTGTGGGGTCATTGTCAGATCTAAAACAAGAAAACATTTACAGCTCTCAGGCAATGAAAGCATGTTATTATCTGTGCTGCTTGCTTGTTTTAAACTCTGTCCAGCTTGGAAATTCTGCAGGACACGCCAAGATTAACAATGACAAGCAGCTGAATTTCTTATTGCCCTATCCTATTCCTTCCTAGTATAGCTATGGCTATCTAGGTTGTAGCTCTTTTAATCTTTTCCAGCAAATCTATCCTTCCTGCCCTCTAATTATATTAACTATTCTGTGAATTCCCTCCATTATCACCAATAGCTTTCTGATAAATTGCCTACAGATGCCTTCAGTATTCCAGCTACATTTGCTGCACTGGCATTAAGAAGAATATTTTATGCTGCACATGGCATCTAAGATTGCTATGTTTGCTTGTCTGTTTTATCATCATATAGCTTTTATCATCAAGCCCCACAAAATCTTTTCTCTCATTGGGACTTTCCAAATTTCTCTGCCCCATTCAATATCTGGGAAGTGTATTATTTCTGAATCTCACAGTGAATCTCACCTTGTTAGTTTATCCTAATGATCTTTATTGCTCTACTCCCTTCTTATTTACTATCTGCCCTTGAGAGTTCACAAGTCATTTAGCAAACGTTATGATATGTGTGAGTGGTACAAGATCAGCCAAAATTAGGGACCTTTTCACATCACAATTGCATCATTGAGTAAGAAGCAAAGATCTTGTCTTAAAGGGTTTACAGTCCACATAGTTGTGACTAACTGAAGCTAGGAGAGTATTTTACTGGGTCTGGTGCATGAGGATACACATTTTACAGAGGGGAAACTAAGAGGCAGAAGCTACTATTCTGGAAGGAACTGAGACCCAAGTTACATCTTTTATCAGGGCACTTTGAAGGGCAAGAGCAAAGTGATAGAAATCAACAGATAATCTCAACAGATAAATCACAGAGATGCCTCATACATTTAAAGTTCATTCTCTGAACAGCATAGATTTCTGAAGAAAAGCACAGATGCTAAAAGGGAACTGCTTGGAAAAGCACCAGGAAAATAATAATCAATCTATGTCTACATGGCAGCGATGCTTGGATCTGAAACAGCCCTTTAAATAGTGGCTTTAATAAAAAGCCTTCTTATTTTAATAAGAATAGAGCCTTCTTAAAATATTACCCTGCATGTGCTGTAAGAACTATTACACTTACATGTTTGCAGAATGAAACCATGTGATTTCCCCAAGGGCACACTGTGACAGAGGTGAATCAAGCACTTCCTCAGGCTTAACTTGCACCTTTACCTTGCAACCATTTCCTTGTTAGCACATCATTCTCTTCTGGTGACATGGTTTTGGCTGGGTTAGAGTTAATTTCCTTCACAGAGGCTCATACAATGCTGTGCTTTGGATTTTTGATAATAGTGGCGATAGCACACCAATGCTTTGGCTGTCACAGAGCAATGCTCACACAGAGCCAAGGACTTTCAGCTTCTGGTGCTGCCCCACCAGCGAGGTCCCTGGGGGTGCACAAGGAGCTGGGACACAGCCAGGAGCTGACCCAGACTGGACACAGGGATGTCCCATACCTTGTGGTGTCATGCTGAACAATAAAGGCTGGGGGAAAGGGAGGAGGAAGGAGGGACTTTCAGAGTGATGGTGTTTGTCTTCCCAAGGAACTGTTAGGCGTGATGAGCCCTGTGTTCCTAGGAGTCACTCAGCACCTGTCTGCTGCAAATGAATTCTGCTTTGCTTGCGTATGCAGATTTTCTTTACCTAGTAATCTCAACCCATGAGTTCTCACACTTTTAACTTTCCGATTCTTTCCCGTATCCCACCCAAGGAGAGCGAGCAGGTGCCTGGGTGGTGCTTAGCCACCTGCAGGGTTAGACCACAACATCTATCCACTTAATCTCTTGTAGTGTGGAAGCTAATCTTGCAACACAAGACTTTACACCACCAAAGTCCCACCTGCTTTTTTGAAAGAGAAATTGAATGCAATTGAAGTGGTGCAGAAACCTTGTGTTATCCCCAATATGACAGAGGAAATTAGAGAGAGCTGGATTACTTTTAGTAGGAAATGTTATCTTGCAGCAGAGGAGAATGAGTGGAAGAGATAATAGGATTAAAACTAAGTGGCTAAACTGGCTTGATGTTTGTTCTGTCCCCACTCTCATTTCTTTCTCACCCAAGCAAACACCGCCACCTTTATCAGTAATGAGGCTGTTTATCTTGGTAAAGTGCTGAAGTCAGACTTACAGATGAAGAAAAAGGTTGTTTGAAGAAAAATAACGTTTGCTTTTCTCTTGTTTGCAGAGGCATTAATGTCGGTAAGTCCTCTGAAGTCCCCTGAGAAATGTATGAGACCAGAGAAGAATAGTGGTGAGAATACTGCAATACACCTCCTCTTCCTCAGTCTTAATATGGGATGTCCCAAGGTCAATTCAGATGTTCAGGCTGGAATTATATATATATATATATATATAAGCACACATCGCTCATTCCCATTTTCTAGGATTTTATTCCAAATTATGACGTGAAACTATGAAGATTTTTATCACTAGTGGTGTAGATGCAACAGAAGAGATCTAGCTGGTTGGGTGCTTCATTAAATGATGTACTAAAATGGAGTAAAATTACTGGCAATGAGGAAAATTCAGTATTCTTTATGCTTATGTTTACTTGGCAGTAAAATCTAGTTAATTTATGTGACCAGAATGTTTTAGAAGACATGGAAAAGACTTATTGATGCTGAAAGTTAAGGATGTTCTCTGAAAACTTCTGTGAAGTGAACTTCTTTTGAGATCTGTTTGAGATAAGGTGTTTGCATGGCTGTCAATGAAAAATGATGTAAAAGTAAAAGAGCAAATGTTTTGCCAATAGGATGAAGTATTCCAAATGTTTTGTGTGATACGTGTGCACACGCACACAGGATTTATAAAAATATGTAAATGACATGGCATAGATTGTAAAAGAATGTATTCTTTGAAGCTCTCCCCAAGGTGTCCTTTTCAACATTTGTTTTCTGCCTTGTTCTGCCAGGTTGAGAATCCTGTGAATATGAAAGACATAAAAACTGCTTTTTCTTTTAAGTCACTTCTTTAATTGCAGTTAAAAAAAAAAAAGTCATCTTTGCTTTTTGATTCAGTTTTCTTTAATATTATTAACATGACAAATTGGAAAACAATCTAACAAAAGTAGTAGGAATCATTTTTTTTTTTTTCTTTTTTTTTCGTATCTATTCTGTTTGGCCAACAGGCCAGATAAACTGTAAAAACTTCTGCATCAGACTCTTCCCACAAGAACAATACTGAAAAAAAGTTCTTGTCTCATGCTGGGGTTTTTTCTTTCCTTCTTCTTGTGGTGTTTTTCTCAAAACCATGCAGGGAAAGAGAACTATTAAGATAAAAATCAAAACCCTCCTGGAGTTATGCTCATCTGACTCCATCTCTTATAATGTTGGAATATCTTGTCTTTAGCTGGCGCCTCACCAGCTAGCTATCATCTCACCTCCTGCTGACTGCTGAGTTGTTTATAAAAACACATTTCTCTCTGTGTATGATACAGATGCTTTGGAGAGGAGAGGAATATATTAAACATGCAGACGAGATAGGCAGTCTTTTCAAGTTTCGTGGGTCTTGGTGGGAAATCAAGGGAAGTTAGTGGCAGGAAAAATAATTCAAGCTCTTTAAAGCTCTTTTGAAGTGATGTCTTCAAAGCCCCCCTTTTGCATTTTACTGTGCAATCCCGAAGCTTGGAGATGCAAATTCAGGCATGATATTATATCACTAAGGAAATTGCACAAGTTAAATCTACTGTGAATGAACAGGCAGGCTAAGATTCATCTCACCTGCCTAGAAATTCAGATGTCTGTGTGAGCTGTTTAGTTTCTCTTGTCAGTGGGGGATGAAGAGAATAGTTTATCTTGTCCTATGGTGGGTGTCAGGGAGAGGTGGATGCAGTCATACTTAAGAAGTGCCCTTCTCTGGCCTTAAAGTACCAACCTTTAACTTGAAGTAGACAGATAGATTTTAGACGGCTGAAGTCTGGGTAGAATGGTGTTCACCAGCAGTGGTCTACCTGCAAGTGTCATGCTGCTAATGCCTGAATGTTCCTCTGTGGGAGAGATTAAACTAGATCTAAATCTTCTGCCCCGTCCTTTTAAAGCTCTCTAGAGAAAAGGAATAGAAAAATTCACTTTAGAAGCATATCTACACCAACAGCATGGAAGATAGAGGAGAGTTCATTTTTTATGACATACAAGTATATTCAGCTCTCTAAATCCTTAAGTTACCTGCAAGTTATTCTAGGCTCCCATTTTATAACCAGAATTATTCATTGGACTGAAAATTTTATGACATGAAAAGTTTTGAGGATTTAATTCAAATGAAAATTTGGGATGTGAATTTTAAAAATATTCAGTGGTCACTGAACAGCAGCTAGTTTCTATGCCTTCTGTATGTGAATCTGTCTTTAATTTTCATTTCTGAATGAGCAAATAGGAAAGCCAAAAAATCAGGCTTAGGTCCACCCCCCTTAGGATTTTCTTTCTTGTGAAGTCAGTTAGCACTCAGGTAGCAATGGGAACAGACATAGGCTAAGGCTAGTCATCTTTGAATATCTCATTTTAATGCTCTTAATACAACTCTTCAAAATACTGAAATTAAGGAATTAAAAATGTAAGCCATATTTTATATAATCTTAATTTATGAGACCAAGAAAGCTGTGGGGTTTTTGTGTGTTTGTGTGTGTGTATGTGTGTTTTTTTTTTTCTTTCTTTTTTTCTTCTTTTTCCAAAGGAAATGCTCAGTTACTAGGTGAGTAAGTTGCTTTGGGGTCACTACATTCAGCAGCATGAGAAGAGGCCCCTTGAAAAAGTAAAAACTGGTAGAATCAAGCTCTATTTTTCTTGTCACCAATTCAGTTATTCTGTCAGCTTTTGGGCTTCTTTCCTGCTGTGCAGTTAATCTAGACGAGTCTGTTTGCAACAGGTTTTCTGGGGTTCATGTAGTGTCATGGCACAGCAGTGTTTGTATTGCAAGTGAGGTAATAACACGATGGCTTTCTGAAATGTGGTATTTTCACAGGCAAACTGGGTACTAATGAGGTCCCTGTGGACAGCTGGGTGATTTAAATATTTTAATTCCCATCCATCTCTTTTGTAGAAGAAACTTGTTTACCATTTTACTGCTGTGATAGCAGTAAGGACTGCAATACTAGAGAGCAGGAAAAAAGGAAGGTCTTCTGGTGGGGCAGCAGTTCCAGAGGGATCCAGTTCAAGATTTCCAAGATTTCCCCCCGAGCTAGTGCCCTTACTCACTTTGTCATGGATTCACTGCAAAATACAAGAAATAACCAGTTAGTATGTCTAAAATAAATGGGGCAACCAGTCAAGTTGGGAAAAACAGTCAACAAAATCCACCATAGAAAAAAATGCATCTTCATAAGAAAAGTTGCCCATTGTTTTTTTGCTCTGTTCCAGCTATTGTCATGCAGTCTAACACAGAAAAATAGCTACTGGCTCTTGTCTGTATATATGCTACAGCCACTGGAGCTTAAGCAGTCTAGAAAGAATAAGTTTTTATTAACAAAAACAAATGTTTCTGTTAATATTTTTCATCTAGCTGCACAACATTGCTGCTTTTATTTGTTTAAGCTTCTTGAGCTTTCTGCTGATGGTCAATGTCATAGCACTGTGCATGTCTAGCATAAAAACTGGAATGCCACATGATGCTGCTTCTTTTTGAAGAGTACTTTTTTGTTCTGTACAGTAAAATCTCACAAAAGTAACACTTGCAGAATAATACTTCCCTTCCATTTTGGGGATGAAACCTTCCAATCAAAGCTCTCTGATTTCTCCTTCTAAATTTCTCACCCTGTTGCGTTGAAGTAGTTGTTTTGATTTAGATACTTTGATAGGAGGAAGAGCAAAATTATGGTGATTGCAGAGGGATTTTTATATTGTGATATGTCTATAAATGTGCACAGATTGACAATAGGGGTGGTGACATGTAATGATAAAAAGCAGCAATAATGGCCTCAAATCTGCACACAACTGTTTTTTTTAGGGAGTAATAACAACAGCCCTGTATATTTACTGTACAAAAAACTTACCAGACAGGAGTAAAATATTGCTAAAGAACCTCAAAAATAAGAAACATGTCATCTCAATAGAACAAAAGATTGTAATTTCAACAGTCATTCAAGTTATTCCAAATGGAAATCCAGCATGAAAGTATTGGATAGGTGTCAGTTTGGTTTGGACTGCTGACTCTTCTCCTGTCAAAAGACCATTGACTTGAAAATCTTAGCTGCAATGAAAGCTAAAGGAAGAAGGAAACAGAAAGCAAAGTTTTATAAAACAAATTCCCAACAAGCTTTTCCTTCTTTTTAGATTTTCCAGGTTTTGTAGCAATAGTTGAAGAGCTCAATTTTCTACATATTAAACTGTTATTTTCATCTTTTGTTGAAGACTTGTAAAACACACAGACTTTTCCTCTTTGAAAAATAGACCAGAAAAGTAAAGTTTTCTTTGATTCATTCTGCACGACTCAAAGAAAGACATTTCTTTAATATCCACATAGTATGACTCAACAGCAAAGTGGACAAGGTGATGGGACACGTGACATTGTGGAGGGTAGTAATTTTCTCAGAGAAGCAGCTGGGCAGCTGTAGGTTAGAGCTCTTTATGTTGGTGTGGTCATTTCTGTAATAGCTTTAGTTCACTTTACAGCAGTTAACATCATGAAAATTGTGTGAAGCTGCCATAAAATGATACAAAACACTCCAGGAGATCACAAAACTGAAGGCTTTGGATAGTCTGGGATTTTTTCCCTGCATGAAATCTGGCTGCAATTGATTTGCATGCAAAGTTTGTTTGCTCAGTCCTACTGTTAGGTGTTTTATGTTGAAAATAAGCAATTTTCCTTAGTTCTGACAAAGGCTGTTATTTCAAGTGGAAAGCAATGCAATGGCCCTAGACTGCAGTGGGACTCTTTAAGGACACTTAATGTGCAGAAGCTCTCCATCCCCATGCGTAAGGAAACAAGCAAGGAAGGCAGGAAATTGGCATGGCTGAGTAAGGACCTGCTAATCAAACTGAAGTGCAAGAAGGAAATGCACAGCCATTAGAAACAGGGACACGTGGCGCAGGAAGAATACAGGGATGCTGTCTGGGTGTGCAGGGATGGGATTGGGAAAGCCATGACACAGTTGGGGTTGAACTTGGCAAGGGATGCAAAGAATAATAAGAATGGATTTGACAGGTGCATTAGCCAGAAAAATAAGACCAAAGAGAGTGTACACACTGATAAACAGGATGGGAAAACTGTTGACAGCAGACATGGAGAAAGCCGAGGCACTCAGCATTGTTTATGCCTCAGTCTTCACTGGCAGTAACTCTTTTTGAATCTCTCAAGTTCCTGAACCTCAAGGCAGGAACCAGAGGAGTGAAGTCCCTTGTATTGTGAATGAAGACTGGATATGAGACCACCTAATGATAGTCAACATACACAAATCTATGGGCCCTGATGACATGCATCCCAGGGTCCTGGGGAAATTGGCTGATGGAGTTGCCAAGCCTCTCTCCATCATATCTGAAAAGTCCTGGCAATCAGGTGAAGTCCTGTGTGACTGGAAGAAGGGAAACATCACTCCAATTTTTAAAAAAGGTAGAGAGGAGGACCTGTGGAACTACAGACCGGTAAGCCTCACCTCTGTGCCTGGGAAGATCATGGAAAAAATCCTCCTGGAAGCAATTGTCAAGGCACATGCAAGACAAGGAGGTGATCCAAGATAGGCATCATGGCTTCACCAAGGGCAAATCATGCCTGACTGATCTGATGGCTATCTGTGATGGAGTGACTGCATCAGTTGAGAAGGGAAGACTTACCTATATCATCTACTTGGACTTCTGTAAGGCCTTTGAGACAGTTCCTCATGACATCTTGTTCTCTAAACTGGAGAGATATAGGTTTGATAGATGGAATATTCAGTGGACAAAAACAGATGGAGAACCCAGAGAGTTGCCGCCTCTGTATAATGTCTTTGTGTCCAGGTGGAGGCTGGTGATGAGTGGTGTCCCTCAGGGATCTGTCTTGGGACTGGTGCTGTTTAATATTTTAATTAATGATATAGACAATGTGATAGAGTGCACCCTCAGCAAGTTTGCAGATGACACCAAGAGGAGTGGTGCAGCTGATACCAAAGAAGGAAGAGATGCCATCCAAAGGGACCTGGACAAGCTTGAGAAGTGGGCCCACATGAACCTCATGAGGTTCAACATGTCCAAGTGCAAGGTGCTGCACCTGGGTTGGGGCATTCCCAGACAGGAGGACAGAATGGGAGAAGAGCTCATTGAAAACAGCCCTGCAGAGGATGACATGGGGTTTCTGGTGGATGAAAAGCTCGACATGAGCCAGCAGTGCATGCTTGCAGCCCAGAAGGCCAACAATTCTGGTCTGCATCAATAAAAGAGAGGCCAGCAGGTGGAGGGAGGTGATTGTCTCCTTCTACTCTGCCCTTGTGAGGCCCCACCTGGAGTAATGCATCCAGGTCTGGGGCCCCCAGCACAAGCAGGATGTGAGGCTGTTAGAGTGGGTCCAGAGGAGGGTCACAAAGATGATCAAGGGGCTGGAGCACCTCTCCTATGAAGAAAAGCTGAGAGAGCAGGCGATGTTCAGCCTACAGAAGAGAAGGTTCTGGGAAGATCTCATTGTGACATTTGGTACTTTAAGGGAGCTTATAAAAAAGATGGAGAGGGACTCTTTGTTCAATCAGATAATGACAGGACAAGGGGGGATGGTTTTTAAAAAAAGGAGTTTTAGATTAGAGGTTAGGAGGAAATTCTTTAATGTAAGGGTGGTGATGGCCCGGCACAGGTTGCCTAGAGAAGCTCTGGATGCCCCATTCCTGGAGGTGTTCAAGGCCAGGCTGGATGGGGCTTTGAGCAACCTGGTCTGGTGGGAGGTGTCCCTGCCCATGAGAGGGCTTTGGAACTGGAGGGGCAATCTAAAAGCTCACCATTCAGACTGCGTATAATTGTGAAATGTAGTTGTTATTTTTTAAAACAATGTTTTCCTTCCATTTTAAAGATTCTTAGACAGATTATTATTATTATTATTATTATTATTATTATTATTATTATTATTATTATTATTGGCTAACCGTTAATATAAATATAATGCCTTTAACAATTTATCTTTTGAGGGATAGTTGCCTCCTCTCAGTGAGGTAGAATAAATACCCTGTCCCCCAGCTTTAGAAATCTGAAAGTGAGCCATCTAACCTAAATTAGTTTTCCTGATTCCCTATGAAGTTCCCTGGGAAAGATAATTATCTCCAGATGATTCAGCTGACCTGTTTTAAGCACCTATTTCAAAGAAGATGAATAAGAATTTTGGCTTTCCCAGGGTTCTCCTATTCTGAAGTCTCCATGTAAGTGTAATAACTAATATTTATTTTGTCTAGAGAGTTTATACAGTACCATCTTCTGTAATAGAGCTGATAGATAAAGACACATGAAAGTGTACAAAGCTAATAATAAAACAGGAGCAGTGGGAAAATGTATGTAGATAGACATAGATCAAAGCAGCTACTTGAAATTTAGCAGATTACAGAAAATAAATACATAACTGAGTTCAGAAGGGAAAATGAAAGAGAGAAATAAGAAGAAAACATCTCATATTATTTTGTTATGTGTTCTGTGTTGAGCACCTTGCATTGCAGTCATATGCATAACAATGATATTGTTTGATAATAATAGCAATTACCAGATCATCAATGTAGTACTATGAAAAACCTACATTTATGTTGGTTTATATTGTCATCAAGGTTTTATTGACACACAGAGACATTTAATAAATGACAGTCCTTTTTCCAGAGAAGATCCGTTCTAAAATATAAACCATAATGAGTAGCTGAGGTAAAAATGCACCCCACCTTTACTAAGTAATGGAAAAAATAATTATAAACAAATTGTGCAAACTCATAACAGCAGTTTCATACATTTCTGGTGTCACTATATGAACTACTGGCTAGTTTTGAATGTAAGCACCATGATGACTTTATGGGTTTTGATGGAGTGATTCTCTTCTATTTGTTACTTGCAGCATGGGGAAAAAAGTATAAAAGAAAGGGGAAGTTGTGTGACTGAGACATTTGGAGACCAAAGGAAAGAGACAGTCTTCTGATAAACAATGTATTCAGTAAGTGTGTTAGCAGAAATTATGGAGGAACTGGAATCAAGGTAATTATATGTAGTATAATGGAATATACGGAATGGACGGCATTATAGGTAGCTGAGAAGAAAGAGAGAATAACAGTCCAGATAAAACACCAAAGCCAAAAGAAATGATGTTACAAAAAACAAGGTGAACAGTTTTGAGAAAACTTTCAGTGGAATAAGTGGAAAACCCTATTAACAAGAAATTGCACATGGAGAAGCAGCAAACTCAGATCAGACATGTACATGGGACATGACAAATGAAATGATATACTATAATAGGATGCATCTCTTTCCCTAAATATTCTGATAGAAAACAGAAAATGTAGGTTCTCAACCTGTTCCCACTAGAGATACCAGCAGTTTCTCATGTACTGGGGGATTTGGTTCAGATCTGTAATGCGCAATGTCCTTTGGAGGACCACGAGCTGGTAGTGTCCGCATGCCCTGCTCATTGTAGGCTGCAAATCTTGGCCATTCAAGGGGATGCAGCAGGATCACAAACACAAATGCTATGCTGCAGGGAATTTGGCAGTGAAATTTCCCTCTCCTGCAGCTGCTTGTATAGGAGGAAGTGATCTGGGCTATAAATATGACTGGATGACTTTTTATTTGCTTGGTAACTACTGAACATCTAGCTACATGGTAAAATGCATGCAATTGCAAGATAGTTGCAATTAAAGAGTAAATTATGATGACATACGTTATTTCTCAATGTCTAAACCATGGTTGAAGGTTACATAGCAATTACTTTTGATCTCATTAAGAATAATTACTAATTACCAAGTACTCTGAGGGAAATGTGATTACTGTGAAGCTACCTGGTATTTTCCCAAGGGAACTCTATCTAGTTACAGACTATGTATGCCCCATTACTTAAAGCAGCACATAAAATACCATTTTATTTATGCAGTACAAGCAAAGCAGGCCTGTTGAAAGTGTTTAATGAAATATTTTGGCAAAGACAAAAGCTTTGCTGTGACTATACTACCGAATGCTTACAACCTCCTTTAAATCAGCAGTTCTTGTGTGGCATCTAACATACCTCATTTTTTAAAGTAAAGCAATAGATGTATTAAAAGAAAATTAAAAACATGTCAGTTCTCTTTACCCTTTTATGATGCACTAATCAGAGAAAAAAAAAAAAAAAAGATCTGCAAGACACACACTTCTAACTAGGAAATGATGAAGGTGAGTGTGGAGTAAGATCACCCTAGATGGCTGACCATATTGTTAGTGTGAAGGAATACAGATCTACCTGCCTGACTTTGCCAATAGCCTTCAGAACGACAGGAGATGAAGCTGGTATTTCACACTGGCATATTTGCTAAGAGCCTGTGCTGCTGTGAAAATGACTTCTGATATAGGAGTAGGACGCACCTTTCCATTGACTTTCCACTTTGAATACCTCTATAGATTAGAATGAGAAAGATGCTTTTGTTATTATGGCAGGGCCAAGAAATCTCTGCTAAGGCTCAGGACACACTACATTAAACAGCGTGATACTGTAATGATAGATTGTTGCCTCAGCCGACAGACCCACATGAGGCCTGACAACCCATGTTTGTTCCAAATTCCAGAATAGTTAGTTTATTACCAATGACATTTATATGGGGGAAGATATTCTGTACCCCTCTTTATGAATAGGATTTGATAACATTTCCTCTTATTTAATATCACTTCTTGGGTTTGACTCTGTCATATTATTATTGTTTTAGAAGATGCTATTTAATTGTCTTTTACTTCTGCCTTTAGCATTTTAGTAGTTTGGTAAATATCCTTTGTACCACTCAACTTTGTAAGTAAATACCTATTTTTATCTATTTATGTATATATGTATATATGTATATATGTATGTATGTATGTATCTATCTATCTATCTATTTATATGTTCATCCAGTGCTTTGAGAAACATGTCTTCTATCACCTGATAAGTTTTGTTTTACATCAGTGGTATCTTGTAAGCCAACAGATAAATGTGTAGAAATTCTATATGTTGTGTTACCAGTTCTCACGGCTATCTCCTGTTCAAACTGGAGCACATACCTCCTCTGAAAAAATACAGATCTTTCAGGACCACATGGATTCACTTTTGAAAGTGTTGAAACTTACAATATATTCGTGTGTCTTTTATAAAAGGTCTGTGAATGCAGTCTTCTAAGCATTATCTGATTCCTAGCTGCAGTTGTGGACTTAAGTACTGCACAGGTTACATTTCATTTAAAAGATTTACTTTTGTTCTCCTTGCTGTCAAAAATCTTTTTTTCTGGTCATTCATCTGGAAGAAGGTTTAAGTCCACAGTTTCACATCAGTGGTGTTTCACTTTTCATTTCCTTCCCCCCTGAACCATAACCCCATATTAAAATAGGCCCGCTGTCCTCCAAACACTCAAGGGCAATGTGCTGGATTTTCTGTACTTACCATCCTACTGTGTAGTTCTTCATCAAATGCTTCTCTCTAATCAAATTAGATTACCTCCAGCATGTTATCCTTGTCTGCTCTCTGTTATATCCTTGAAAAAGTACAGTCAAGCTTGTCAGACAAAGATTTAATTTTTATAAAACCAGCCTGAGTATTTTTTTCTGTCTCAGATTTTTTGATGTTTTGTGATCTCAGAATTTTTCCTCTTTTTGAGGTCCAATGTCCTGTCAATTGGATTTTCCTTTCTTTTTTCTTTTCTTCAGCTTTGCTTAATACTGACAAGACTGACTTAGTTTCCATTTAGAGAATTACCCAGTTACACTCAGCAAGAATTTCTGCTTGCTATTTCCTTCCAGCTCCAAAGGCAATGACTTTTTGAACTTGAGACCTTGGCTGGATTCAGTGATCAAGTGCAATGCAGATAGTTTTAAGAATCCGTTCTCTCACTGAGAGGCTGAACACATTTTACTGAAGCTACTCTGCACTTCATGCATTTGGGTCTTTAATATTCTTAATGCCTGAATATTTACACACATTGGTGTAGGACATAGGCACTTTCCCCAAGTGAAAGGGCCTGATGCCAGTGTGAGTCAGCACATTAGGAGCTGGTGTGATTCAGTAGCTTGGACTACTCTGAAAAAGTGGACCAGAATAAACCTCCCTTCCTTACCCTTGCTGTGAATAGCCTTCCCTGTTGTGCTGCCATGTGAGATACATTTTCCTAGTTAAAATAAGACTATATATTATATTTTTGGATAATTTCCTAGAATAACTCTTTCAGCGACTATTGCAGAGGAGTTTGGCATTAAAGGGAGCTATTCTGCCTTATTATATAGAGCTCCATTGCTCAGCACATGAAAGTATGCATTTTGCTTGTAGCTGATGAGTAGTGTCTTTCGAATCAGTGGAATTATTGGGTTCTTAAAAGTTACCCAAATGTTTAAGAGCTTTACAGACTCCCAGCCTAGGTAAACACAGTGTGCATCTTAACAGGGAATCCAAATCAGAGCTCAGTTTCATGCCTTATAAATCACACCGACTGCATTTATAAACACAATTTACTGAGCTGCTCTTTAGTATAATGGCTTTATATATTAATCTTCTAAAGCATTCATGTGGTGGCTTCTTTTTTGTGATACAATTATTATTTGTGTTTCTTTGCCTGCATTAGTGCATTGCTGAGAGGCAGCAGTTATGTTTCCTTAAGTACCACACATTTAATAGCAGAGATACTTTCTGAAGACAAAGAAAAATAGTGTTGTAAGATGCATCCTAAAAAATGAATAAAAAATGCTACACTAGACACAATGTATTCAGAATTCTGAAACGTATACACAGTCACTTATTTGGATTGCAGGTATATTTGGCAGAGTGAAAACCTACAGGTTTCAGGAATTAAGTCCTACCCAGTAGATGGCAACAAGACACCAACACTTGAGCCTACACTTAAAGCACAGCGCAGTGAAGATTTTTGCGATGTTTTATTTATGAAAGAAAATTAACTTTGAATCTTCATGTTTTGCCTCAAGCAATATAAGCAGTAAACATGATTTTCACACCAATAGGTAACAAATAGTTTTCTTAACAAATTAGATGAACCCTGATGTCTGGTTTCAGATTACTTTAGAGCAATGGGTATATAATACATTTCTCTTACATTCAAAATCTTTTTGTTTTACACAGGATAAAGTGAAAATGACTGGAGATGTACTGTGACGCATGAATTATCTTTTGGACGAAAGACATTTTGGCTTTTAAAGCTTGTTTTTAATACATGTATAAACCTTTTTTTTTTTTTTTTTTTGTCTGCCTCATGGTGTTTTGTTTTCTCATATCAGCTTCCTAGATATTATCTCAATATATTTTACAGACGTTGCTTAATTGCAGCTCACAAGAAGTACCCCTGTGAGGCATTGCCAATCTGTAGTGATGTATCTATACTCATTTTATAATAGGGAAACAAGGCATTGAAAGAGGACTGACTTGCTATAACAGTGCCAGAGTAAGAGTAAGAAGTGTAACCCACAATTACAGACTTCTGCTTCTTTGTCTTGTCCATTAGAGATGCTCCTCACAACTATCCATGCCTGTCCTTACATACCTGATGGCACTGCAATACAGCAAATATAATTGCACTTGTCTTCATAGGTCTAAAGTTTATTGCAGCCTGTTTTGTACAAAAATGCAGAGAAGGCAGGTTGGAGAGGATGCTCTGCAGATCTTTTGGGACTGGATAGCTTTTATATTGGGTTACATGATTAGGGATGGCTGGAATCCAGTCTTTCCTTTCTGACTTAACATGAGAGACTTATTGCATTTACTCAGGGTTTTAACTGAACTGAACTGAAGTGATCAAAACCTTATGATGACAGGAATCCCTCTCTAATTTTGTGAAATACCATTTTCCACACTTTTCTATAATTTCTTTTTAAAATTGGTATTTGTTTAGAAAAGACCCTGTTCAGTCCCTGAAACTGTCACCACAGCTGTTTGTTTCATTTATTTTCTTTCTGAATGAAAACATCATGGGCTAGTGTACAACTACACAAAACTTTCTTTTAGAGGAGTCAGCTGGCTTAAGGTCTCTGGCCACTATACAGGAAGCTGGGACATTACCTTCAGAGACATCAGGGAATGAATGTCATGTCTGAGTTGTTTTGTTTCCCTGGATACTGTTATTTCACACTGATTCCTCCTTTAGTCCAAAGAAACTGGGAAGCTTGATATTTTCTATAACTGGCAGACAAGCAAGGTACAAAATTATTGTATATATCGTTAAATAAGTGGAAAAATAGTGAGCCTTTTCATGTTCAATTTAACCCTTCCATTCTTTATGCTCAGCACACTGTCTTCAGGGCATGATTCCTAATGCAAAATATTTTTAAGAATCAGGATTACAACTGCAGCTCTTCTTGGTAAGATTTAAAGGAACTTTCTAGCAATTCTATTATATGGCTGTTTCTTTGAGGAAAGTGGAATGTATCACACAAAAAGACAACTACTGAGTTTGCAGCAAAATCAGCTTCCTTATGAAATATAATGCTTGAGACTCTGACTTAATAAAATGCTTTAACAATGAATATCAATTGGCAACAGTGATGCCTCTATTACATTCAAATGGATAAAAATTCTCTAAATTTTTGAGTGAAGTTTTCTAGTCATTATGTGATGCCTGAAGGTGAATTTTCTTTTTAAAGTTTGAACAAAAACTGTGAAGTCATTTGTAACTTATATCCCAAAATGAGATTCTGCTAACATTAAAAAAAAAATATATTGCAGTCTTGTTTTGCTCTTTCTAAGTAAAAAATGGATAAAGATTTAGACCTGAAACTTAAAGTGCCTACTGTGGTGGTTTTACCCATCTGGGCAGCTGAGCTCCATCACAACTGTTCTCCCACACCTCCTCCTCAAAGGGCAAGAGGGAGAAAATGTGCTGAGAATGGCTCAAGGGTTGAGATAATGACAGGGACACCACTCAACAATTATTGTCATGGGCAAAACAGACAGTGTAGGGAGATTAATAAAGTTTATCACCTATTACTAACAAGCTAGAGCAGTGAGAAACAAACAAACAAAACAACAACAACAACAATTAAAGACACCTTCCCCTCCCTTGTTCCACTCTTGTTCCACCAAGTGGCAAAGGGAAATGACTGCTGTCAGTCCCTGACGCTTCATCTCCGCCACTAATTCATGGTCCCTCTCTGCCCCTGCTCCACGGGGTCCCTCCCACGGGATGCCGTCCTTCCCAAACTGAGCCTGCAGGGGCTGCCCACAGGCAGCAGATCTTCAAGAACTGCTCCCACAAGGCTCTGTCCCACCGGGTCCATCCCCCAGGAGCAAACTGCTCCAGCACGGGTCCCCCATGGGCAGCAGCTCCCTCCCAGGTCCCCTGCTCCTGCGTGGGCTCCTCTCCACGGGCTGCAGCTCCGGCCCGGGGCCTGCTCCTGTGGGGGCTCTCCATGGGCTGCAGCCTCCTCCAGGCCACATCCACCTGCTCCACCGGGGGCTCCTCCATGGGCTGCAGCATGGAGATCTGCTCCATGTGGGACCTATGGGCTGCAGGGGGACAACCTGCTCCCACGGGCCACAGGGGAACTTGTGCTGTGTGCCTGCAGCACCTCCTGCCCTCCTGCTGCACTCACCCTGGGGGCTGCAGGGCTGCTTCTCTCTCAGTTCTCACCCCCACCTCCCAGCTGCTGTAGCACATCAACTTTTCCCTTTCCTTATCTCTGTTCTCCCAGAGGTCCAACCAGTGTCGCTCATGGCTTGGCTCTGGCCAGCAGCAGGTCCCTTTTGGAGCTCTCTGGATCTGGCCCTGATCTGACACAGGGCAGCTGCTGGGCTCTGCTCACAGAGGCCAGCCCTGCAGCCCCCCCGCTACCAAAACCTTGCCATGTAAACTCAATACACCTACTTAACTAATCTCTGATGAGAAGTAAGTGCTTTAGTGACTAATGAAGTACTGACATGAAGAAAGGTAACCATGGCATGTTTAAAATAATAGCAGATTTAGAAAATGCGCTGAATGTTCAAATTCCAGTTTTCACTGCTGTTAGCATCGCTATTGCTGGTGACTGCTTCTTGACCAACAGACCTCCTGGACTTGGTCTAAATTATTAGCTGAAAATGGCTCAGATTAGCCAGGGATCAGACACAGGGCCCTGACTGATCAAAGACTCACAAACTTCATCCTGGCTCATGAAGCTCTTTTAGACAATAAAGACCCCAAGCACTTCAAATTTAGAATTGAGCGTTCATTATCTGAGGAGGTGAATTTTGTCCCTGAGGGCTGAATCATCGACTTCTAGGGCTGAAGACTTGAATGTGAATTATTGAGAGCTTTGAGAATCCCCTCTGAGTTAGAGACAGAAGATTTGTCAAATATCCAGAGACTAAGTGTATAGTTTATTGCCAAATATATTGAATAAAAGAGGGTGATATTAGTCACTGTTAAACATACAGGTAAGACACCTGCTTAAAGGAAAGTTAAAGCTTTTTAACTTGTTTATTTGGAATATATATTTATTTTTTGTAGAAATATTGACCTTTACATGTAATGATTAGGGTGCTTACAAGTTGACTATTTTACAAAATTATGAACTTTGGAATATTGTTTTTGATGACATTACCTCACTGTATTAGAAGCAAATGACAAAATCTGACAGTGTTAGTGTTGAAAATCTGAAGCCTGACATTGAGTGTGAATAGTCTTCCACTTGGTTCTGTGCAGACCTTAACACCTCCAAATTACCTTGGAGTTTTGTAAGGGTTTCCCCAGCTGAGGTGCAAAGACATGGGGTAAGAATCTCCCAAAGAGCCAAGGGAAGAAAGAATCAGCAGAAAGATGAACAAACATGGTCTTGAAAATGTTTTATTTGGTCCACTTTTGACAACACAGTGTAAGATTTAAAGTGGTGCTGACGATCCTTTTTAAAAAAGCATGGACTAATGCTGATGTTACCATATGTCCAAATTGACTTGGGAAGGTTTGTGCAACAGCTTTGTGCAATGGCTGAGAGTGAAAGCTTGCACTAGACTCTTCTACACTCTAAGCACAAGAAATTTGACTAAATCTGACTGTCTTTCCCTTATGGTAAAATAATCTTTCTTGTCCAATTTTTATGTGGTGGAAAGTAGAAGGTAGTAAGAAGGAATAAAACCAGCAGATTAAAATACATCTTGTGGATGAACATGGGGACATTCTTTCTGGGTAAATATTCTGGCTGCTGCAACCTGTTAAGGTAAAGGGAAATATACAGAAGACATTATACACAATATAAAGACATTATAAAAATGTCTTAAGTTTCTTCCATTCAAATGTCTCAGTCTCTTTTCTTTGGTTCCTAGTTTATCTCAGATGATGACAGGCCACAGCAGTAACTGTTCCTGCTACTACAGTCCCTCAGGGGCTCTGGGTTGTGGGCTGGCTCTCTGGTCTCCCGCTCTGTGTTGCTACACCCCCAAATGTTGTTTCATTAGTCATCTCAGTTTGTAACATGGGCTAATGGAATAGGTGAACCGTGTTGTGGATATATGTGAGATACAGATGAAGCCATGGAGGAGACCTTGGGGGCTGCTCATTAGTGAGCATTACTGCTGCACCTCTACAAGTTTGCAGGGAAAAAGATATTGACTGCAGAATTCCAGTGCTAGCCATTAAAATGCACCTGAAGATGACCATCCTGCTGTTGCTTTGAATTACTTCATGCAGCTTGCCGTGGTTTGTTAGTCAGAAGGAAAACACCAAGAAGAAAGTCTAAATTAGTCCCTGGACAACACAAATGCAACTATACTCTAGCTCATATGTACTGATTTCACACTGTATTGCCTAAGGATATACTGAGTCGTAGCATGAATTCATCCTGACTCTGGTTAAAGCTGTGTCTTATTCCTACAGTCATAAAATTCACTAAGTGAAAGGTCAGGCATTTTGTGTGGGAAAACTACACGAACTGGTTTTCTCCATCAGGAGTGCATCCTAGCAGTCCTTCCTAAGACACTTGGAATATGATGAGAAATACCATCACAGCCTTATTTTTGTGTTTTTAACGCTTGGAAAAGCATTTCCTAA
Organism: Anas platyrhynchos; assembly: GCF_047663525.1. Classification (NCBI taxonomy): domain Eukaryota; kingdom Metazoa; phylum Chordata; class Aves; order Anseriformes; family Anatidae; genus Anas; species Anas platyrhynchos. The sequence goes on from NC_092587.1 coordinate 201,594,665, forward strand.
TACTAACTGTTGCTGAGTTTTCAGCATGATTGTCACTGTGCATGAAGCAATATTTATCCAAATCTGTTTGCTTTCTTCACTCTAACTAGGAACATCCTCAGCTTTCCTGTATCCCCCTTTAGATTAGGGGGTACATTGCAGGCCATTGTAAGGTCTCCCCAGAGCCTTCTCTTCTCCAGGCTGAACAACCCCAACTCTCTAAGCCTGTTTTCACAGGAGAGGTGCTGCAGCCCCTTAATCATCTTCATGGTCCTCCTCAGGACTCACTCTAATACTTCCCTGTCCCTCTTTTGCTGGGGCCCCAGAGCTGAATGCAGGGCTCCAGGTGGGGTCTCACGAGGCTTAGGTTTAGCCTTTTTTTCCTTCATTATGGAAAATAGGAGATGCTTTTTGTCACTATCTTAAGGTATTGTTTTGGAGTAGTTCTCCTGATAAAATTTCATGGAGAGTTGCTCAATGCAGAGACCCTGTCTGGACAGAAAGGACATTTAATTATTTCTTTGGGAGTACTCTGTGCTCTCTGTCTTCAGCCTATGTTGATCAGAGAGCTAAATCTGCTCCCATTACAGCTGGTGAGGCCAATACACTATTCCTTTGAAACTCTTTCATTTCTTGTACATATGCACAGATGCTTTTATGCACATACCTAACTGAAGTGCCAGGTTTGCAGCATGAAGAAAATTGAATTTGAAATAATTCCTGGTACAATCGCAATTCAAAATGAATGTTATCCAAAATGAATAACACTGCACAATGTTATTTGAATAGTAATGGCTCCCACAGAGGCAGTAGTTTTGGAACTATGTTATTAACAAGAAAGCTTGAATTACTACCAATACCTATGTATTTGCAATATACTTAAAAATGTTGCTGCTTCACTATTTTTTACACTGTTTAAAAGATGGTTGAGATGTCCATGAACTGTGAACCAGTCTTCTGGGTAGAGTTTTAATTAAGAGGATTGTGTGGAAGTGAATTTGAAGTTAATAAAGCAACCAGAGATTTTTTTTTTTTTTTTTAGTTTAATGTAAATGTTTTATATGCATGCCCTATGGGGAAATAAAGAGAAAAAAGGCACAAGCTATATAAATATAGCAATACAAGGAAAGAAATTGACTCAGCTCTCCCTCCGCTTTGGAAAGGAAACCTGATTATTTGCAAATGTGATACTAATATCTGCTTGAATTTTCAAGTGAACAATTTGCAATAATTTTACCTAGTCAGTTATGCATGTCACCCCCAAAACAGAGTATGTGGGCTTAGTCCCATCAGTCCTTTATGAGAAAAGGGTACATCATCTACATTTCAAAACCTGATCTCATAGATACAGATAACTCAGATGAGTTGCTCAGAGTCTCACAGGAAGTCTGTAGAGAGCCCAAGAAGACAACTGGTATCCCAAGAGCTCTTATTCAATGCATTAATACAAGAGGAGCTTCTGTTGTTTTGTTCATCCATAATAACATGAAAAAACAAAAACATAACAAATGAACAAAAAACAAAACAAAAGCAAAACCAGACAGCACTTATCCACATAGTTCTTAGGCAATATTTAACACAGCAAAATGCTGTTATATTGTCTATTGCTAAATTTGGATTGATTTGTATTAATATTACCAGTACTGCTAGTGGAGATATTGAATTTTTACATTACTCTTCCAAGTATTCAGGTTCTGTTTTCTGAGACATTTATGCAATTGGTCATTTTTCGTTATTCTAAATATTCCTCTTTGGGGAACAATGTCCTCTCAGTTTAAAATTTTCATCATACATATCTGATTTTCAGCTGCTCTGTGACACAGTTGCAGTTTAAAACTTCAAGGCCCTTATCTATGCCCAGGGTTGGCTCAAAATCTCTCAGTAAAATGGACAGTTTCAGTGGCAACGACAGACTCTCCTTGAGTAGGTGCCATTCTCCAATATTAGGTGGCTGCAGTCTTGATCCATTGCATGGTCAACTTGGATTTGTGCCTCTTTCCACCTTTGCTGGTCCAGGGAAGGGTAGCAAAACAAATCTATGGAGTCCATCATCCTTCCTGTGGCTGGGTTGACCTGTGGCCTGAATTACCTCTGTAACAGGCAGGACAAAAAAATTCTGAGAATGGAGCCAAGATCCCTGCTGAAGGACCTTAGGAGCTTCCTTACTTCCTAGTGACATAAACCACTCTGCTGGGAATGGTCCTTGGGAAAATAGCAAAGGACTAATTTTGCTGACCCTGACAATCTGCTGTTGTGGGAACCTTCTGGCACCTGTCAGTAGCGTCTGATCCGTGTGCAGTTGGGTGTGAATCCAAGACTCTTCTCAAGTCCATACTTTGCATTCACTTTGGATATTAGTTTAGACTCATACATGTATGTAGGTCGGTCTCCAAAGGTTTTTGTAAGTGAAAGAATGAGGCATATTCAGCATTTTAGTCCTGACTTTTAGAGCTGTATTTTATTCTTGAAGATAGAAACATACCCAAGACAATTGAGTTCCTCTTTATGACTTTCTTCAGTAGTTAGTATTATTTCTGTAATCCCATCTATGCTTTCCCCCCAAAAATCTGTTAGGTGGCTTTTCAGCTAAGGTACCTCAAAAAGAGAAGGTGTTTTATGTCAGGGAGCAGACACTAACACTGTAGGTTGGGGGCCTCAAGTTCAAATGATCATTTATTATTAGCCTATCGATCTATCTACATACAGTGACAGATATTGTAGATATCCTTGAAAAACACCCATATGATTTCTGCATTGTGAAAGCAGATCATGTTTATATGTCTGCGTTAAAACAAGAGCATTGTTTCCTTACTTATGCTGGCTGGGTGAGTGAAAAAAGGAATGCAGGACTCTCAAACTGGCCATTGGCAGACTTTGGCATCCCAAGGGGACAAATGAGGGAAAGTCCTATTTTAAAGCTCCACATGTTTTTCCATGGGTTTCTGTAATTGGACTATCATGGCTTGCTGAAGTTTTTTTAATTCTCATAACATCTGTGGGCTCAAAACTGGGTCAAAACAGCAGGGAAAATCAAGCACACTGTGTCTAACAGGGGTAACATGGGAAGGAGGTAGAATGTCCTATAACTTCTGCCTGTGGCAGTATATGAGGTAAAGTAGTCTATTTTGTCTCCATCTGTAGTCAGTGCAAATGTACTGAAGGGGATTCATGCCATCATAGGAGAAATACTTTGATGTGCTACCTACTCACATCAGCTATAAAGGGAATTAGCACAGAATGGATGCCGAACAGTTAAAACCAGACAAGAAGCAAAATATAGCCCACCCATAACTCTAACTAAGGGGAATTTAAGGTTTTCATAAAATCTAGCTTGTAAAAAAGTAACACTAAAGGAATCCATGGAATTCACACACCAACCTCACATACACAAAGACAGTGTTTTTTCCACAGAAGACAAAACTGTTTGCATAAGATAGATTTTTATTTACACTCCCACTAATGTGTAAGTTAGGCTTTAAGTAATTGTTTCTATTATGCAGGCTGACTATTCAAACAGATATTGCCCCAGCCTGATTTCTTTTGTTCAAAAATAAAAGAACAATCTCTTTGGATACATGCAGAGACCATCAGGGGAAGCATGAGAAGGACTGCAGTGATCAGGAAAATGCAAGAGCATAATAGAAGCAAGTTTAAATTTGATAGCACGTAAAGAAAATGATAAGCTTCTGCTTCTAAGCAAGGTGTCTTTAAGCTGTGAAGAATTTGTAATGGAATGACTGATACAGTGTTTTATACTCGTCCTTTGATTTCAAAATATTGCAAGGCAGAATTGATGAAGACACCTCTGAAATAGTGAAGAACTAAGTTCAGAGATGCTCTCTGTGAAAGCTGAAGATCGAAGCAGAGTGTATTAGCATGCTGCAAGTGATTGCTTTGTAATTTAAGAAAGGTGGTGGAAAATGCTTTAACCTGAATCCACGCCTTAAAGTGATTAGTATTAGGATAATTACAAAAACTGTAGACTATTAGCCCTTAAAAAAAAACAAGGAAGGAAAAAAAAAGAAAAAGAAAAAGAATAGACTCAACAGGTTAGTGTGCTTGTGAGGAAAGACAAACCACAGTATGTGCAGCAGCTTAGCAGATGAACAATAAGCATTAATATGCACAAATTTCAGTTTGGGGAGGTTACAGAGCAGACAGAGACAAACATTTTTCACTGAAACTACAAGTGGCAATTTTTCAGTACAAACTGAAACAAGAAATTCTGGTTATATATCAGGAATTTTTTTTCTCCTCCAGCAAGAGTGTGGACAAAGAGTGGAACAGGGGTTGGGAAAGTTTTTACAGTCTCTATACTTGGAGATAATCAAAAATCAATTAGATCAGACTATGTAACCTACACTAAATGGTTGTTTTTACAGTACCAGTTAAACTAGATGACATCTGGAGGTCTTTTCCTAACTAAATTGTTTGAGTGATTCCATGAAAAATGCATGAAAATTTACTAAAAGTTTGGGTGATCTGCCTATCCTGGTTTTACCAAAACGTATTTATTAGGAAAATGTTAGTTCCCTGAAAGGAAGGTAGCTTACAGAAGGGCTGTTTGCATGTATACCGTGCTCATTTTATTTTTTATTTTTTTAAGATTCCCAAATGCTAGAATATTCCTGTTCTAAAATTCAAAACAAATTTTGGATTCAGGTAAGTTCAAAAAGAGTATGTTTGGAAATGATCTCATGGTTAGGGCCATGCAAAGAATTTACCTCTTTGGCCTGGTCAGTTTTTTAAAAAAAAGAGAGTGAGTCAACTCTTACCAAAAAGAAAAAAATGAAAAAAAAATCATTTTTTTGAGGAAAGCTGAACATTTGGTATATGAACGTAATTCCAGATTTCAGCAAACTATTTGGGTGTGTATGTACTTTGGAAGAACGTTCTGTTTTGTTTGACTGGTCACTGAACTAGAGCAACAGTGTGTTTGTAGCAAGAGTAGAGCAGGAGGAGGTGGAGAGAAGGCAGCAGCATGTCGAGACTGCCTTTCCTCCTGACTTAGCTGTCTGGGAACTAGCCCAGACTCAGCAGACTAGATTTTCTTGAGGTCTCTTCCAACCTAGAAATTCTGTGATTCTGTGATTCTGTTTTCCAGTGCAGCAGGCCAGGAGCATGAGGAGGTGCCAAGTGACATCCTTCCTTTTGTGCAAGGTGTTGGTAATGGCTCTGAATCTGCAAACTGGTGATTAAGCTCATTATGAGGTGGAAAAACATCCAGGTTTAATCCCTGCTCTGGTGACTGGAAAAGTTTGTGTAATGTTTTACATTGCAAAACCAGTTATGAGTTTCCCTCAAACTTGTTGCTCGATCCCAGAGTGCCTTGTGTTGGTTGCAATGGTTTCCAGATGCATGGGGTTCCCTCCATCAGAAGAAAAAAATGAACTTGCACTAGTAGTATTTTGAGTGCACAAGTCTTTGGGAGACATTCAAGAAACAGGGAATATTTTGTCCTCATGGGAGTGTTTGCAAATCTAAGACTACCTTTTTTTCCTGCTTAAAAGTTTATGTTCCAGAAAAGACATTTTTTTTGCTTGTTTGTTTTGCAAATAAGCTATTTAGTAGAAATGCTTTTCACTGTGGTTTCACTTGGTCTCACTGGAAATACATTTGTACTATAAAGCAACAAAACTATTTGGAGCTTTTACTCATCTAGGTGTCTAGCTAAACTGTCCCCTGTGTGCCAGAAAGCCTCAGAAGCTGCTCGCTGCCCAGAAGAAATGAATGACACCCCATACTGCCACATAGCACTGCATACCTAGCTGCCATTTTGTCGTGATTATCCATCCCATAGTGATACTGGTTATTAGTCGTGAGCTGCCAGAGTTAAAAGTGCCAGCTGCTATTATTTTGACTAAACAGCCAGTCACTGGAAGAGGTTGTCGTAGGTTTTCATGTGAAGATTAAAAGGGGACTCGGTAGGTCTCTTGTCCAATCTTCTATTTGAGGCTGGGTCAGCACTGCGGTCAGACCAAGTAGCTAAAGCTGAATCTTGAAAAATACTGAGATCTGAGATCCCAGAGCCTCTCTGGGCCCCTGTTTCATAGCACAGCTGTCCTCAGGGTGAGCAGGTTTCTCCTTATATCCAGTCTGATCATGTTCTGTGTCTTCAAGGTCATCAAGGAGGCTGTCAGGCTTGTCACTGAGGTGTGCTGTGAGGAAATGGGAGACAACAGCAATTCTCACAGCAATGCCATCAGTAGAGGTCAGGTACCAGACAGTGCTGCCAACCTGAGGGGCACCAGGAGGAGATCAGTAGCAGTAGAGCCTCAAGCAAGACAGAGAGGTCAGGAAATGGGGAAAAAATGCCTGAAAGAAATGCTCTGGCCCCTGCCTCAGCCAGCAGTAGGGATCTGAGTCCCACCTCTTCTGTGAGCAAAGATGCTAAACAAGTACCCTTATCCAATATTAGGGAACTAATTTCCAGAGGCCAGGTGAAAGAAAAGGAGTTTGGGGAGAATATATAGGAGATAAAGGAGGAAGATACAGCAAAAATGCCCAGATATGTGTAGCGGAATAATTTTTGAATACAGAGAAGAAACAAACTCATAGGAAGCATCAGGACAGGAGGAAGCATCCAGGAAAAAAGGGAAACACAAAGCAGAACATGATGGAGAAGGGCATGGATGGGATTGAGAAGAGGTAGTGTGAAGCAAATTGAGACTGTAACACTCTTCATACTCCCTGCCAGTTGGACATCTGTCTGTTTTCCTGAGGGGAAAAAGAGAGGATGGTCGTGACGGGTGATAATTTTGCATGTACACAGAGGGTTTTCATCTTGAAAAGAAAAAAGGCCTCCGTCCTTATGTTTTAGGCTTTTTGTTTAATTACACTTAATGGTGTCTTCCTCAGCACATTGCACAATAGAGCAGCTGTCGCCAGAACAGGATCTTTCTACTTTGAGAGTTTAATGACCTATCATTTTTGCTTTGATGGTGGCAGTAGCACTGCACTGTTGTGAACTACTTATGATTGTTCTTGGTGACTTTCTGCCTTCTGTCTTCCCAGTGAAAATGGAAAAGTTGCTCACAATGTCTTTTGAGAAAGTTTTTTTTTTTTTTTTTCTTTCTTTTTTAAAGCTTGGCTGAGACAGCCTTCTTGATATGAGACTGCTTTTTGTGGAACTTGACTTCTGAGATTAGGGTGAAGAATTGATTACTAGTCTTTTCTATTATGAAATGCACCTTCCTCTGCCTTCATTATGAGTGAAAGAAAAGGTGAATAAACTTGGCTTTCCTAATGTGTAATAAGCAAGATTAAGAAACTTCTTTCTTTTACCAGGATTGAGGTCTACAGTCAATCCGTAAAGAAGTCCTGCACTCCTAGTGTCATGGCAAAAACAAATGAAGTGTTATTATATGTACAAATGAAACAAGTGCAAGGCAGTTATCTGCATAAAACCTCTGCTAACCCTGTACTGGAATACTGTGATGAGTTATGCTGTTTGTACATTGAAAATGATCTTGAAAGGTTGAGAAGACCAAACCACTTGTAAATCAGGGCTGTACCTTATGGGTACACACTATCTTTCTAACGCTTTCTAAATTCATAAAACAATGGCACGTAGACTGGCAACTGAGAGGAGATATATTCAAATAGGAAATAAAATGCAAAACTGTTTTTGCCAATAAGATTGAGTAGCTTTTGGATCCTTCCTAAGGGGTATGGTAAATTACAAATGTCTGTCTTCAACTCAAGAATAGATGTCTTTCTAAAGTCTTTTGCACTAATTGAATTGCAGGCTTTTGCATATGAGAAAAGGATTATTAACATTCTGGGATTTGTATGCTTCGGAGAGCACACGGAAGACTGTTAGTTTCTTCTAGCTTTATAATCCTGGCTTTGTTTACATTTTCAGCTGAAGCTTGGGTGTGGACTCATGATCAAAATATGATTTTCCCATTTTGAACACCATTTTCATGCCTGCAAGGAAGACAAACAAGACCTCTGATATATTAGTTCTTCCCCACATGTCAAAACATGTCTAGCGTGCTTGCAGACCCTTAGATCTCCTTCAACACCTTGCCATTAGGACCTCAAAAGAAAAAAAAAAAGAGCAAGTGGCGGCTCTCTCATCTGATAAATTGGTATAAGCTTTACATCTGAAGGGAAATTGGCAAGATTTTCTTTCAAGGATCTCCTCACTGTTAGCAAAACAGACACCTGATAAACTGCTTAGTCTGCCACATAATTAAAGCACAGCTATGTTAAATGATAACTTTCCCTCACTGAATTTCTGGAGCTGTATGTAGCACAAGGCAGATTTGTCCCTGGATTCTTCTGCATAATGTCCATTAAACTGTCTTGCCTAGGGAAGCATAAGACAGAAATACAGTGACTTATGTGGCATGCCTGGAGGGTCACAGTTGTAATGCCTACCTGAATGCAGCTTCATTGATGTCATCTTCTCTGCGTGAGTATTATTTTGTCAGTGCTGTGTGGTGCTTTGAAGACATAAAATGATACAGAAATGCTAAGTAATAATAAAATATTTATGAATTCTTATCATGTAACACTCCCTTTCCCAGGCTTTAATCACCATATGCGTATGTTTCTACTGTAATTTAGAGAAGAATTTAAGCACAGGTTTAACTCAAAATGTGTTTCTAGTCATTGCACCTTATATTTCTAGTTGAGCACATCTTAAAGGCTTCTTGAATTTGGTCTCTATATTTAACCTTGCTGCTCAATCGTGTCTCTGTTGCTAAAATACAGTAATTAAAAGAGTCATGAGATAGGTGGAGTTAAGTGAGAACCTGAAGTGAGGACCAAGTGAAAGCATTCTGATTTCAGGTGTTAATTGTTCCTTTTATGATATTTGACTTCGGTGAAATTCAGTACACATTTTTACCCTGGCTACTAAAAAATTTACATTAAACTTCAAAAACCGGCTGTATGGAAGCAGTATAACTATGGTTACAACTTCTACAATACTTTTGTCCTTTTTGTGGAGACAGTTAGTTGCTAATGATATAGAATTGATTCACATCTGACCAAGAATACCCTTGGAAGTGAACATTCTGTTTCTAACATCACAGTAGTGAACCCAAATCTCCCTGGAAGATCTTTGCCTGTGGACTGAAGCCCTCCCTAGGCATGTTGTTGTAAGACTGAGAAATGAGTGAGCTCCTGATTAAAGAACTCGGTATGGAAATGGTCATGTTAATGACCCCTATCTACTTATGACAGATCATTGTTGCTATAGGTTTTCCTGCTGATGACTGGCTATAGAAACAGAGACAAGTAAAAATGGACTCAGTCATTTAACTCCTTACAGACTGCAAATCATCATTCAGACACTGGTAGCATAACAAAAATATAGCAAGGTTGTTATAGGAGCTAAAATTTCATTTTTTATTTTGTATTTTTTAAATTGGGAAAAATATATATGATATTGATTGGAAAATTTATCTGAGCTCTAGAATAACTTTTGAGTTTTATGACACTAAGATGTATTTCTTAGCTAAGCCTAAGAAATAACTTCTCAGGAGCCTTGGTTATAGTTTTATGTGCTTGAAAACTCACATGTAATTTGTACACCATCAAGGTAGAGGGACAATACTAATCTATTCTCGTTTTTGAAAGCATGCTCATCTGAGCTTCTTGGTCTAAGTTTCCACTACAATCATTAAAAAACAAACAAACAAACAAACAAAAAAATTCCTTGGCTGCAAGTATTTAATTTTAGACCTTTAATTTTACCCAAGAAGTGTCTTTAAAGAGAGGCTAGGGTACCTAGTTCTCATTTAGATGCTTTCTTGGGAGGCACTGGGTTGGTGAATCCTGTTCTGAATAACACAGTCCACCCTGGTGGCCCAATGGATCTCATGTAGCATGCTCACATAGAGTTAACAGAGTTAACAACATACAGTTTAACAGTGAATTGTTGCATTTTCAGAAAGGAGAAACTACTATGTCTTGCCTCGGAGACGCATGGTACTATGACAATTTCTAAACCAGGCCTATTTTTTAAAAAATAATTTTTTAATTTTTTAATTTGTCTTTTTTTTTTTTTTTTTTTTTTTCCTTCCAGCATTGCCTTATGGTGTAGATGCACTCTCTGACATGATACAATGATGGTCACACATTCTTTGGTGAGATCGAGGCTCTGTTTGCCCTTCTTTCTGTCAACTTTTAGAATGATTTGGCACATCCTCCAAAGAGTCATGTCATAAATGCATTTGTAACATCTGTCAGTCCATATCACCAAGTGAACATTGAATAGCTTTGACATATAGAAGTCCTACAGTAGGAATGAGAAATGGCTGTAAATTGGGCTATCACATCTGAATATTATGAAGGGAGGAAGAAGAGACATGAAAGGACTTCAAAAACACTGCCTGGTTGTTCTGGGGGATTTTAACTGCCATATTTCACAGCTCTGTTACTAGTCAGGTAAACATGACAGAGAGATCATGGGATTTTTATTTTCAACTTGCTCTTCAAAATAGAGAACTGCAAACATTTTCTCCCATTGTATTTGAATAGCTTTGGATATCAGTCTTGCCAAGCACTTGCTATCATCCCAGCTGGTAATGCATCACATCATTATCATTCATTAAGGCCAATGAGTAAAATTAATGATTAAGTACATCCCTTCACAAATTTAAAATCATGTGAAACCAGAGGCTCTACTGGTTCCTCAGTGCCGGAAGACAAATGCTTAGGTTTAAAATGTCTGTTTCCCTCTTTGAGGGAAAGGAAAATCTTGAAAAAAAAAAAAAAAGATTGAGTGCTTCACCTGTTGGCAAAGCACAGAATGAAATAAAGTGTCAGAGACAGGCCATTGTCTCACCTCTGGCATTCAGTGGAAGTTGGGTGAAGCTGCAGGAGAAAACTGAACCAGTGTTAGGAAAACTGTCGCTCAGGAAAACTCACTCAGTGTTCTCCACTTGTTTCCACAGGCCATTTGCTTAGCAGAGACTCAGAAATGGACCACAGGAAACCATTTTGTACATTCCCTTGATCCAGAGAGAATTGGTTATGCTATGTCACTCTAGGTAAATTTTATTTCCTCTATTTTGAAATACTTTTAATGGTGGAGATTCCACTAGTTCCAAGGCAACTTATTATTGGGCAGAGCATTTCCTGGTAGAATGAACTACCAAATATCTGACCTAAATCTCCCTTTTTGCAATTTAAAACTTTTTTTATTTGGTAGTTTGTATGTATTTTATGCGAAGAGACTTTGGGGTTGAGAGATTGGCAATAGACTCTTATTCTTAGCAAAGGCTTGTAAAGATCTTTGCTCTGGCCCCTGGATCTCATAATCCTCATTTTCTCTTTCTGCGGTTTCCTTGTGCCCCAGCAGTGTTTTCAGCTCTCTGCTGGTCATGGCAGCTCTCATGTCTTACATTTCCTCAGACATCTTCTGCTAAGGTTTCTGTCTCTTGTTAAAAGTACCTGTTCCTAGTGCATTACCTCCTTACCTGATCTGCTTCTTTCATTTCTGCAAGTATTTTTACTCACTTCTTGTAGGACTGTCTTATCTTTTCAGAAGCTGTTCCTCTGGAGATGATAAAGGGGTACTTCTTATTGGATCCAACCTTGTTTCCAAACTATTTAATAATCTTTGGTGGCAGTGATCCAGACAGAGTTCATATCCATGTTTTATAGTGAGAATTCACCAACTGAAAAAGAAAGAAGCCAAAATACCATGTTAATTCTAATTGCACACTTCAAATATTCCTTTAATATTCAGAAACAGTAAGATGTAGGAATTTAGAAGACAGATTTTTGCTTCCCACATATTTTGGTATAGATAAGGTCCTGTACATGAATTAAAGCAACTTGTTCAGCTAATGTGTGTGAGTTAAAATAAGCCAACCTGAGCAAATAGCATCTGTTCCTTGTCACACATCCTAAGCAGGAAAAGAAAATGGCATAAACCCTTTACTCTTTTATGATACCAAACTACACCCTCTGTGTGGTGGTGTTCCCTGAGGCAGTCTTTGACAGCTCTCTGCTGATTCTATGTCATTTAATTCAGTTTGCAGGTGGAATTAGGCCCTAAACCCAGTTGCCAATCACTGGTGAGCAGCAAAAATAGGTTAAGTTGGGAAGATAAATCCCTCACAATGAATAATTCACCTTGGACTAGTCTTCTAACCTCTATCCATCAGTGCTTGTTCATGCATATGCTGTGTGTATTTGCCTCCCTCGCTAGGACTGTATGAGAGTTAAAACATGTTTATAAATTATGCCTTAAAACATGTTTGTAAATTATTGCCATGTTATAATAAATGACACTTGGTAAGGGCTCAAAAATTAATATTAAATTTAGTTTAACTTGGGACCTAGCCCAAACATTTCATCAGTCCACATATAAAATTCTAAGAAGATTATTACTGTTGCTGTTACTATTGTGCTGCTATGACAAGAGTTTCTATATAGATTGAGATCTGTGCCCCATGATCCAAGGTTACAGTGACAAGAAAAAAAATGAAGCTCTTCGTGCACCTTGCCCTCCCCCCCCCAGTTTTGTTTCTGTTGTCTGAGAAATGACAGAGCTTACGTTCTGCTTTGCAGGGACACTGTGTTGTATCCCAAATACCTATTGTGGTGGCCTTACTTGAGCTTTGCAGAACTTAAGTGAAAAAAAAAAAAACATTTGATCTCTCAGAATGCTTTGAATAACCTGAAGAATGAATCTGAGCTCCTTCCATACCACGGGATAAATTGCTGTGCTTGATCTTACTGAGTATGCGTTGGTTTCAGTTTTCTAATGTCAGCATCTGGAGTAATTTTAGCACCCTGGGGAATCCTGCCTTGTCCCCAGATCCTAACCCAGAAGGTTAGGATTCATCTCTTCATGATTCATGAAGTATTCATGAAGGCCATAATTCATCTCTTCCAACTCTATGTGGACATCTCAGGTACCCCAGGGCAACCCAAATTGTACAACCCAACTGTACACGATCTAATGGCAATGGAATCAAACCTTTGTTAAACATTGACAGCAGTGAGAACAAGGATATCTTGTGCACATGCAGCTATTTATCGTAGAATCACAGAATATCTCAACTGGAAGGGACTCACAAGCATCATGGAGTCCAACTCCTGGCTCCACACAGCACCATCCAAAAAAACTAACAGACCCTATGTCTGAGAGCATTGTCCAAATGTTTCTTGAACTCCTGCAGGCTTGGTACTGTGACCTCTGCCCTGGGCAGCCTGTTCCAGTGTCCAATATTTATCTAAATATCTAAATGCCCTATATTTATCTAACTATAAACCCTATAGTCCATCTGATGATAACTGGCTGGGTAGGGAATATAGATGTATTTCTTAGGTTGTTATATCATCTTGGTAAATTAGACACCTATAATTTGGTTGGACATAGCACACAAATTAGGTGTCTATGAAAGGTGGTGAGTGCACAGCTTGTTTTCACTCAGAAGTGGTTCTCTTCCAAGATAGCAGTGTTAAATAATAGGTGGGAGGAAAAAAATCGGAGAAGCTGATTTAAATATTAAATATATCTTTAATAGCTGACTTTCACAAGTCCTTTATAGCAGATTGTTTTCTTCATTAGCACCTACAAAAGTTGATTAAATATGAGACAGATGTGCCAGATCTATCAGTCCTGTTTTTTTTTTTTTTTTTTCCAGATTGTATGTACCTACCTAAAGGAGATTGTTGCCATTTGTTATTAAAATGTTCCTAACTACACCTCCTAGGAGCAAAAAATAACTTTTTTTTTTTTTTGATGCCCAACAGTTTTTCTTGCCCTTGATAGCACAATCCACAAATTAACAGTGATCTTGTAATTTATTCCCGCAACGTTCATTTTATTTATAATCCAAAAGCAATTAAATTCTCTTTTATGCCACATTGTCCTGGTGACAGATGTGTGGTTACCACTCAGACATTTGATGGCTGATATAAATCATCCTGCAATCAAATGTGTCTGTTGACTTGAGAGTCTGTATTTGCAGCAGATGCCTCCACACAGAGAGTGACAAGCAAATTCTTCATGGGAGTCGCTTTTCAGTTAACCACCTTGCTTCACTCTGACTTTGCAATCTGACAGCTTGGTTATTTTATGACAGCCAGGATTCTTCAAATGTATATTTACAAAGCTACCAAATGTGTCACTTTATCACTTATACCAAATAATACCTTTGATATAAAAGAAGTCCATTAAAATTTATAGGGGAACAGTGCTTAAGGAGCAGGAATAAATAGTGAGTTTTACAATTTGACAAATTTATGTGCAAGTGTTGATAGGACTTGCATGACTTTAAAAAAACAAACAAACAAAAGAAAACAAAACAAAAACCCAACAATTTTGCTATAAGCAATGTCCACACATAATAATTCCTCTTTCTCCTTGTCCCTTCAGCACTGTCTCTCACAGTAGCCATAAATTAGATTGCAGTGGGAGCCAAGAGTCTTCAACTGTGATTAAAACAGGGCCATGTCTTGGGTCAGCACTACACAACTTGATTGTCTATCTTGTTAAGCTGTGAGGAAACCTTTGGTACAGTTTTAGCCATCCCAAGTAGTTCAAGAGATTTAGGTGTCTAAGGAGATAGCACAATCCAGGAAATATTCCCCAGTGTTGCTTTTGCTGTCTACCCTGTTTTGAAGAGAAGGGAATTTTAGCACAGTATTTGCCTCCAGATGGTGTCAGCTAGTTTCATAGTTGGCCAGAGAATGGGTTCAGGCATTGCTTAGTTTCTTAGTATAGGAATAGTATAAGGCTACAGAAGATAATAGTCTACAAGGAATAGGACTAGGGAGTGAGATTGTGTGAGTTGTACAAAGTGAGGTTTTGGCTCTGGCCATTTAGTGTGATCTAGGACGATGACCATTTGCTGGGGACTGTTCTTATTCCATAGTATAGACAAGTCTATGCCCCATGCAGCTCCCTCCACTCTCCAGAGTCCTTCAGGACTATCTCAGAAACTGTTATGCCCTCAAATACCCATACATGCCTTCATGATGCATCTCAGGATACGTGCAACATCCACGGCCTTTTACTCTCTACTGCACTAGGCTGTGACACAGCTTAATTTTGTTTTTGATGATTTAAACGGAAAAAAAGTCCGAACAATAATCATATCTGAGGCCTTAGGGACACCACAGGGAGTCCAGAAGTGATCCAGAGCCAAGCACCCTGTAGACTTATCCAAGCAGATGGATGGTAGTTGATGACATTTAGCTTCAGAGTCAGGCAGTGATCCCTATCAATATTTTATTTGGTATTGTGGACATGGCAATGGGGTAGCATGCAGGGGAAAGACAGACACGATGTAATACATTTTTCCTATTTGTGATGGCTGAAGAGATGTGTGAGGCAGAGAAAGGAATTCCCCCAAGCAATTGTTTCTAATAAATTCATCAGCAGTAAATCAGATGGTTTTTTAACTTCTTATCTAATCCATATGGGGTACACCTTCTGGGTTAGGCCATGTGGTAGAAGTGTGATGGCTGAAGGATCACATCAGGCTGACACATTGCCTCATGTCAGCCAGGTAATCAGCTGAATCTAATTTGTAGCTGGAAACATGCTGTGAATAAAAGAAAGTGCCACTTAAAGCAGGAGCCTGAAATTCTGCTTCAGTATTGGTCTCAGTGGATATTCAATGCTCTTTGGAGTTGTGGTGGAATCTGGCTGGCTTCTGTTCAGGGAATTGCATGTTCTGGTCGTGATTTAGTTTATGTGCTCCTTTCAGGTCAAGAAGGGGAAGGAAATTGCTTCAGCTTATTCTGCAGTGTGGCCTCTCTAGATGTTTAAAACTGAGGCAGGGAAACAAGTGCTGTGTGCTCTTTTCTTCTTTCCTAGGTGAATGAATAGTGAGCATTTCTTTGTTTCTCTTTCCTCTTTATTTCCACTTTACCATTAAAGGGGGAGATGGCAATTTACTGTTATCTTGGCACAGTATTAGAAAAACAGCTTGGACCACATGGGAATAGTTTAAGGGCTTCCATAAATACAATACTATCACCTGCATGGGTCATGGTTTTGTAGCAGCACCTACCCTCGCAGGCTGGCCTAGTTCTTGTAATACTAAAAGTCTTTGAGTTAGCTCCATCAGAAGGAAAAATCTGGGCATGGTACTGTGCCCATGGGGAATTTAATGACATCAGAGTTATATTTTGTGCTATTTCTGGAAAGGCATTAGATCACGATTGGGCTTCTGAATTCTCTGTTGGATCAGGATCAGGAACTTATTAAAAATGAGGGAATGTTAATATCAGCTTTTTTTGTAGTACTTATATATATATGTATAAAGCATGTCACTGTTCATTACAAGATTTATCCTTTCAATTTCTAGTTCTATTGTGATTATGTCATGCTGTAGAATAGGAACATCACTCCTCTTATTCCTTTCTATGGATAATTAATTCATACTAGTAGAGAAGGATTTACAAAAGGGGAAAAGTCCATCTTTAAAGAAAGAATCATTCTGTCCAATGGACTGGATTTAAATCATGCCTTTTTACCTTCGGAAATAGACCAAAGAAAAAAAGTCAACCTTTTAACAGGATTTTCAAAATAGCCATTAGCTAGTACATCTGCTCTCAAGTGCTTTTTGTTTGTTGAGATTCTTTGTGTTTTCTTTATAAAAAACAGATCACCAGAAAAAGAACACTTTTCTCTTTTAAAAAGAGTTAACAAGTGACAGAGGAAGCAGTAAAGAATGTACTGTGTATGTAAAATGATTTCACACCACTGAAATACAACCATTTCTGAGGTTAAGGGCAGGCTGAATGTGTATACACTCCACACTGCATTGTCCTAATGTATGAGTGTTTCTCACTTCAGCACTCCATGAACACTTCCCACTTACTGTAACCTTGATGAAAGTGTGGGAAATCTGCAGTAAAAATGGTAAAAATTGTTCCTTTTAAAAGTGACCAAAAAGGTGCATTGAAATCAAAGCATTTTCCATTGATTTTAGTAATATTATTTTGTACTTGAAGGATAGAGTACAAATCTTTTTGCAGACCAGAGCCTATTTCTTTAGGTAGTTGCTTTCATGTTGCTACCACTCAATAGATGCTTTTAGGTAATACCCAGATCTCCTATCCCCATAACATCTTGCAAAAGCTCTGGAAATGACATACTTACTTCACTGAAAAAATAACTTTTTTTTTTTTTTCATGACTCAAATTTACTTCTGTGGGAGCAGAATTAATGTAACAGCAAACACTTTTGTCAATTCTCCTTGCAATGATGTGCAACAAAAAATACATGAAGAAAATAAAACTTTGCCTAATGTAAAGACAGAAGGGAGAGATGTGGAGGCAAACATTTTGTTCCCAGACATGATGCCAGGACATTTGCCTGTATAGAAGGTGAGGATAATGTACATTGCACATGGCACTTGTGTAACTGATTTCATCTGTATATTTATTCATGCCTGGATTCAGGGCTATTTCACAGATGTCCACAGGTGCTGTACCTGCTTACTATGATGCATTTAAGGAGGACAAACAGGAGAGAGAAACAGGAATTTACTCCCCAACAAGCAAAATATTGTGGACCTCTAGGGCCAAGAAGATTGGAAGAAACATTAGTTTAGAACTGACATATGAAATGACAGCACCTTGAGCTTGAGAGATTCATATTTTGTTGTTACTCTTGTATCTAGTACTTATACTTAACCTTAAGCATCTACTACTGACCAGAACTCAGTGTGTGGTGGCATTTTGGTTGGTGGTCTATGGGCCTCTTTGCTGTGTCATCTCTTCCCCACTGGTCCAGCCTCAGCGGTGCCTCAGATTTCTCACTACAAAAAAAATCCTGCTTCAGCACCTCGGTGCTTCTCTCCTCCCTGTGACTTCCACATGAGATGTAGGGCTATGCAGACCCCACAGCTGAGAAGCTGTGTCCTGCAGGAGGAATTGCAGAGTTGGGAATGTGCAAGACTTACCAATGGGAAAGGGTGGGGATGTATTCAACAAAAAACATTTCTTCACTGTTTTCTGGGGGGACTTTGACCTGATCTGACAATGCAGAGTATTGTATTCCAGTGAAGTAGAGGGATCTGATTCTAGGAGTATCACACTGCTGCAGGAATGAACAAGATGATTACGTACCTTAGTTAGATAAAAAGATCTCCATCAGAATTTCTTTTCAGTGAAGAATGTGGTATTCTCTTAAAATTTTGTTTCAAAAGATCTAAAAATTTTAACCTGAGTTCTTGCCTATCTTTGGTATCAGTGCATGCAAAGTGAAGATTATCATCATTTAAGCAACTCATTCCTCTCTTAGGTCCAAGGTCTCTGATCGAACCTTGTCTCCTGTCTGCACTGCGATCATCAGTTTCTCATGAGGCACAGCTCCCCTTTTATAAGGAAGAAATACAGAATATTGTGGGATCTCTTAAGGGAATTTCTAAGTTTTGATTGTTTTAATAGTAGGCCAGAAGTTTCACCTCACTTTTTTTTCATGATATCTATAACTGACCTGGCCTGTGAAAGTGTTGGGTAATCCCAACTAATATTAAAGTTATAGGATGAGTAAAAAGTCAACAATTTTGAAACTCTGAAAAACCATAATCAATACCACTACCCCCATTGCAGGTTTCTTCATTTTTCTGGCTTTATTAGGTGTTCACAAAGCTGCTGAATGGCTTACACTGGAGAAGCATGGTAGCTTCAGCAGTTGCAGAGCACAGTAGGTCCTCAGCCTGCACACGATCCCTGAGCCAAAGAGGCTATTTTCCACTTGACTGCATTTTGTAGGGAGTGGAAGGTGTATCAAATTAAATTAGTTCTGGTTTGTGATGGCATTTGGAACTTTAGTAAATACGGTACTGCTAATCTGTTTAATTCTCTTTTTCTTTTGCTTAGGCAAAACCAGCATCAAAAGAAATTATACTGTAGGCATTGGCTCTTTCTGTTTTGCTGGATATAATGTGGGTGACTGTATATCCAGCGGTCAGGACCTCAGTTCATTGCATGTGTTATTCCAACTGGGGAAAATGAATTCAAATAAAGCTGCTGGGGTTGATGGTTTAGGAGATAGATAAATATAGCTTCTGCATTGCTATATCTGTCCATGTATACATTGTTTAATTCATCTTTGTCCTCAGCTGATTAATCTAGAGACAGGGCAGTGAAAATTAACTCCCCGTTACACTGCATTTGAACTCACTTACAGCTATCATATTTGTTTACTGACCTCTAGATCAAGGACTTCATAAAGTTTTGAAAGGGACAAATAAGCAGTCACAGCAGAACATTTGAAATGCCTGTATCAGAAGTAATATAGGGGAGTATTTAGAATCAGGGACTGTAAGTCATCTGCCACTGATTTCCTGTGAGCCAAAGTATTGTCCCATGCTTCTACATCTTTATTACCATGCAGTGCTAATGATAGCTTGAAACCACCACATAGCTGCACACTCAGAAATAGTGAATAAATAAACTTTGTCTAAAAACATCCTTCAGTGATTTAGATACTCTGGTGACTTTGTAGCTTCAAAATGTTTAGTGTTCAGCTTTGATTCAGATGTGTACTTGAAAGATAGGAGCTGTATTCAAAAGCTGTAAGGCTTGTGAGTACTTCCTTGCTGCCATAGTACTGGCTACAAAATGCAGAGATTTACCAAAATGGGATGTAACCTCCATAGAAAATAATCAGTCTCTTGGGGAGTAATGGTAGCATTCGGTCAAAATACTCAAACACTGAAGTAATGATTGAGGTATTCATGAAAATCCACAGAGGGAATCTGAATCAGGCCCTAACTTCTGACAGGGAAGAAAAGAAGCAAAACAGAGGAAATTCAGTTTAAATTAAAAGTAAAAGACCCTGTACAAAAAAAAAAAAAAAAAAAAAAAAAAAAAAAAAAAAAAAAAAGTAACATATTAGCAATTCTCTTCTCCTTATTTAACTTGCTGAAAACAAATAAACCATCAATTTTATTCTCTCATTCAGTGTGTACATTTTTCTCATTACATGTGTATATACAAACTTAGAAACTGAATTTACCTTTTCAAATACTAGCCAGGTCTACAGAATTCAGTCATGGATTACAGACTTTTTATGAATGAAAAAAAACTTTGTCCAGACTGGGAAAATACTGGGGTATCTCATGTATCCTAGTCTAACAACACTTACCAAATGTTAACAAATATTGAGAAGGGAAGGGAGGGGAAGGGAAGGGAAGGGAAGGAAAGGGAAGGGAAGGGAAGAAAAAAAGAAAAAAGAGAAGAGAAGAGAAGAGAAGAGAAGAGAAGAGAAGAGAAGAGAAGAGAAGAGAAGAGAAGAGAAGAGAAGAGAAGAGAAGAGAAGAGAAGAGAGAAGAAAAAAGGAAAGGAAAGGAAAGGAAAGGAAAGGAAAGGAAAGGAAAGGAAAGGAAAGGAAAGGAAAGGAAAGGAAAGGAAAGGAAAGGAAAGGAAAGGAAAGGAAAGGAAAGGAAAGGAAAGAAAAAAGAGATAAAAGCTATGGTGTGGTAATTACTCTTCTGGGATGCCACTTTCAAAAAGATCTGTAAAAATTCTGGACTTTTGACAAGTAAACTAACACAGTACCAAAATCAACAGATAGCAAGGAGATTGAAAGGTAGTTTTGAGAAACTGATAGTATATTGAAGTTCTGCAAGTTTGCTAGAAACAATTCATAGCACCAGCAAGGAGAAAGAATAGTATTAACTTCAACATTTTATATAAATCCCTGTTTGGAAGAATCCCCATACCTCTTTTATGAAGTTTAATTTATATTGTAAGATGAAATAAAAATTTTATATTCTGTATGGAAGAAGAAAAGGTCCTTAGTGAATGATCTTAAATCGTCTCCTCTTTGAATGAGTTCATTTTACTGAGAGCGTTCCATCAAACCTTTAATTAAGCTTAAATTGTACATCTAAAAAGTCAGTAATTTGGCAGTGACCTCCTCCAAACACATTGATCCAAGTTGATGGAAAAGAGAAAAAAAATGTTAAAATTAAAAAGCTTTTTCATTTTACTCATGGGATTTTACGTTTAGTGTGAAAGGTTGGGGCAAGCAATGACTTTTAAGAAGATGATGTTTTAATTTTTTTTTTTCCTCTCAAGTTTCTAATGATAGAGGTCTAACTAGTTAATGTTTGTATAGCACTTTGATAAATGTGGAATACTCTCTTGGACTTGATCTGATTCTCAACAAATTTGACAGTGGACTTTGCATTGACTTCCGTGAGAGCTGAGCTGCAGTGCTCAAATCAAGCTTTCTGAAGTGCTAAAGAACAGATTTTTAAGAGCTCAAAGCTTCAAGCCAGATTTTCAAAGACACTGATGTCTTTGTTTCTCACATGGTACACCCTACTCTTTCAGAAGCAGAACTCTTCAGAAGTAGAACTTTTAAGTGACTGATTCAGCACCTGGGAAGGGGCTACCCTGACTATATGTACAGACTTGGAGATGAGATGCTGGAGATCAGCCCCACAGAAATGAATCTGGGGACTTGGGTCAACAGCAAGTTGAACATGAGGCAGCAGTGTGCCTTGGCAGCCAGGAGAGCCAACCATACCCTGGGGTGCATCAACAACAGCGTACCTAGCAGGTATGGGAAGGGATTGTCCCTCTCTATTCTGCGCTGTTGAAGCCTCACCTAGAGCACTGTGTGTAGTTTGGGGCATCATAGTTTAAGAAAGATATATAAAAAAGTAATAAATACAGTATCCAAAGGAAGGTGATGAAGATGGGGAAGGGTCTAGAGGAGAAGACATATGGGGGGTGGCTGAGGTCCCTTGGTTTGTTCAGCCCACAGCAGAGCAGACTGAGGGGAGGCCTCCTGGTGGCCTGCAGCTCCCTCGCGAGGTGCTGAGCTCTGCTCTCTAGGGACAGTGACAGGACCCGAGGGAATGGCATGGAGCTGAGACAGGTGAGGGTCAGGATGGGTGTTAGGGATGGGTTCTTCACTGAGAGCGGTCATGCACTGAAACAGGCTCCTCAGGGCCGTGGTTATGGCAACAAGCCTGCTGGAGTTCAAGAAATGTTTGAACAATGCTCTCAGACATAGGGTCTGATTTTTGGGTGGTGCTGTGTGGAGTCAGGAGTTGGACTTGATGATCCTGGTGGGTCCTTTTCCACTTGGGATATTCTATGATTCTTTGATTTTTAATTTTAAAGTCTTCCATTCCTATCAGTATGATATTTCTTATTTCTTGATGTATATCTTTGTATGCAGCTGCATTAACATGCTCTGAAGCAGTCCTCACTTGCATATCCTGTTTCACTGTGATTTAAGATGCTGCTAATGTTGTAAGCAGTGATTTTATAGCTTCTTTAAAACCAGTATAAAATTATTGAAAAAAATGGTCTTATTCTGATTCCTGCAAAACACCGTTAAAGTGATTCTTTGCTGGAAGCTGCTTTTTGAGTTCTGCCAGACAATTTGCAGTCAGTTTTGGCGTTTTATTATTATTATTATTATTATTATTATTATTATTATTATTACTATTATTATTATTATTATTATTATTATTTTCACACTACTGTGCAAATTTGTTATGTCTGAGGTAAGCATCCAATCAATACAGTTATATTTACTGGTGACACTTAGAATTTCATCAAGGACATCATGCAAATTTGTTTGATAAGTTTCTTTTTACATAAAACTTTGTTCATAGGCATTACTTGCTTCTGTTACTATATTTTTAATAGTTTTGGATATCATTTTTCCCTTTTTTCCCCTTCAAACTCTCATGCAAAGTTTAAAAACCTTACTTTCTGGGAACTAGATGATCTTTTAAGGTCCCTTCCAACCCAAGCCATTCTATGATTCTATGATCTTGCATGACCCTTGTTAAGTGATCAGTATTCACATTTCCAAGGTATATCCTTTTTTTTTTTTTTTTTTAATATATTACAATATTTTCCTGAAAATGTTGCAGAGTCAATGGTGACATTGATTTTGTACTTGCTCTGCACTTGAATGTTGCGTACTATATTTCTGAGAATTAAATATACATTTTCAAATAAAAATCAGAAAAAGACATGCATTTTAACACTAGATAGTAATAGAGAAAAGTTTAAACTTAACTTTCTGTATCCAAAAATACAAATGGATAAATTTGACTTTGGTAAGAAAAAATCAGTATTATAAGAATGTTATTGAGGAATTCAGACTGAAGGATTCAGATCAAGCTCATGATCAAAAATTCACTCAATTATAGATCACAGATTTACTTTTTAGTATTTCCCATGTCAGTGCTCTGGTCTGTGAAAAATACTATGTACCAGACTCCTTAATTCACCACTTACTTGTCTCTTGCTGCTTCTGAATCAAATCTATTTGATTTGAAGACAGACTGCATCACCCCTGAATACATGTACCAAATAATTTACTGAGTAACACTTCAGTGAGTGTGTTTGATTTGTACCTTTTAAGGAGTTAAGAGCTTAGGACTCGTTTCACCTCCTAGTGGATCTTTTTGTCTTTTCTGTCTTCAAGAGAAGAATTGTTGACTGTTTCTTTTCAAATCTGAAGGGAGATCAAAGACATGAGGATGTAGGTTTTATTATCTTGTGTGTGTGCGTGTGCATGTGTGTGTGTGTGGCCTACTGCAGGTACAGAAAAAGAAGACAGTGAAATTTGGTCCAGTGCTTAAATGTTAAATTAGACCTTTTATGAGAAGCTATTTCTCTTACACTTAAACTTTCTTGTCAGCGAAATATCCTAAAATAGTGTTTACCAACACAGATGAACAAACTAAAGAGGAAACAGTCCAGGCTCCAGTGACCATGCCCTGATGGAGTTCATGATCTTGAGGGGTATGGACCAGGAAAAGAAAAAAATATGAATTTTGGGAGAGTGAAATTCCATTTGCTTAAGGAAATAGTGGAAGTGATCCCCTGGGATATTGTCCTTAAGCATAAAGGAACTGATCAGAGCTGGCAGCTATTTAAGGACACTTTCTAAAGAGTGGAAGAGTTCTTGATTCCTAGACAGAAAAATCAAGTATTTAAAGCAGGAAACTGGTGTGGCTGAGTAAGGACCTGTTGGTCAAACTAAAATGCAAGAAGGAAATGCACAGGCAGTGGAAGCAGGGACATGTGGCCTGAGAAGGATACAGAGATGCTACCCAGATGTGTAGGGATGGGATCAGGAAAACCATGACACAGCTGGGGTTGAACTTCGCAAAGATATAAAGAATAATAAGAAGGGATTTGACAGGTACATTAGCCTGAAAAGTAAGACTAAAGAGAGTATACCTCCTCTGATAAACAGGATGGAAAAACTACTGACAGCAGACATGGAGAAGGCTGAGGCAGTCAGCATCATTTTTGCCTCAGTCTTCACTGGCAGTCACTCTTCCCACATCTCTCAAGTTCCTGAACCTATAGGAAGAGTGAAGTTCCATCTCCTTGCTAAGTATATTTTCAGTCATTTTAAAAGACCACGTAGTCTAGCTTATATATTTTTTATGTATTTGTTTCATTGCTTGCTTATTAAGCTGGTGTGACATAATTGCAAATTCTTGAAAGAGCATTGGGGAACTGCTAATATTTAAATTGTAATTTCAGGCCCTGATGATTTAGCAATAATGACTAGTTTCAGTCTTTTAGTCATTTTTTGAAGTTTTTTTTTTTTTTTTTTTTAGAAATATTTACTCTGGTTTAAGTTTCCCACCAGAAAAGGGTTAGGTCTGTAAGAGTGTTTGTGATGTTCAGATGTTGATTTTCAATTTCCAGTACCTATAAGCATCATCTTGCTGAAAAGGGGTTGTTTCCATGCTTTGACCAGCCCCTTCAACTATCCAGTGCACACTGAAGGAGCATGAAAGTATCTCAGGTCTATCTTATCTTATCTATAAACTATCTTATCTTTGATTAATTGAAGAGACTGGATCTCTACAGTGGGTGAAGCCCACTGGAGTCTGGAGCTTATGTCTTTCTCCATCTCCTGCCTTGACTATACACAGAGCTTGTAGACACTAGCTACAGGGCCACGGAGACACACTTCTTTCCTCCTGTCTCCCTTCAGTGATGTTATTTCTCTCACCTTTTCTGTTACTTTGGTGACTGAATATGCAGCCTCTGAGTGACTAGGCCAATAACTAGTTGAGGCTAGTTGAACCTTTCACAGCACAGCATCAGGGAAAAATATAGCATATTTATGGGCTACAGATAACCAATAGGGACAGCTGGGATGAATGCATACACAAAAAATATTAAAGAAGTTAAATTTCTGTACAAACTGAGTTCACCATTGGTGTTTGTCACAGGTCAATTCTCCTCTCACCTAGACAGGTTTACCAATACCAAGTTAATTATGTGTTATACTGAGAGCAGGAGCCTGCTGAGATAAGCAAATGTAACATGCAGTATTTACATTTACAGTCCTGGCTTTCCCATCAAAATATTTGTATTACACTGTAGAAATGTGGATGTGCTTACTGTGCAGATTTCCATAACATTATTTCCCTGCTCAGTTGGAATATTGTGTAAATTGACTGAAGACATTGGGTGAGACCGAAAAATACATTAACATTTTCTTTCTCAAAATGCAGTAAATAGGTTTCAATATTGTTTTTTGCAGGTTATTTTCTCTTCGGGGCACAAAGTAACATGAAATGGTTTAAGTTCTTTTGTTTTCAAATGTCCTTCAACTTGTTAATTTCAAGGCCCCACTGTTCGCTGTGATTCATTGCAGCAGTGAATAACGAATGTCACTAAAATAGTGAGATCGCCTGAACTACTTTAGAAATTAATGGACTGACTGTGATATACTGGAGTCTCTTTCATGCATCTATAATTGGAGAGCCAATTTATTTCCAATCATTTCAAGCACTGTAATTATAGTGCATCATTGTTGCCTGCTTAACATTCATATGGGAAGCTGGCACAATAATGCTGGCGGGAGGCCACATATTTTACAACTGAAATGAATGGTAAAAATGAGAGGTAATATACAAAGGCACAGAACTTTAAATTTTGTTTAGAGGTTTTGTTCTGGCTAACATGCAATGGGGTCATGGTAGAATGATATGGAACAAAATCATGTTCATAAAATGTCAATAAAAGTGTTTTCCAAATAGACTATAAATCAGTGTGGGAAGGAAAAAAAGCAGATAAATCAAATGTTTTAAATAAAAATGCCATAGCCTGTAATATCCAATCTTTTATTTACATTTCAGCTGGAGAAAGGTACATTTATTTTCCAGAAAAAGAAAATGCAGTGAGATTTTTTTTTTTTTTAAATATAAATATATTTTCATATATTGTTTATAGAAGTAAAATAAGAAATCATCACAGAATCACATAATGACAAGGGCTGAAAGGAACTTCTTGAAGACCAAGGTCTCAAACACCTCAAAGCAGAGCTGTGCCTAGGCAGATTTTGAAAGTAGACTCCATAGACAAACTCTGTAACCTCTCTAGACAGTCTATTCCAATATTTGACAACCCTCACAGTAACAATTATTTCTGTGGTGTAGAAATGGGATTTCCTGTATTTCAATTTGTGTTTATTGCTTTTTGTCCTTTCATTAGGCCCTACTGAGAGGACCCTGTCTCCTTCTTCTCTACAACCTCCTGTTAAATATTGGTACACATGGATAAGATCCTCTCTGAGACCTGTCTTCTCCAGCCTAAATATTCACAGCCTCTCCCCATATGTCAGATAGAACATAGATAGAACAAATGATTCATAGAATTATTTGGTTTGAAAAAGACCTTTAAGATCATCAAGTCCAACCATCACCTAACACCACAAATCAACTGCTATACCATGTCCCTAAGTGACACATCCACACATCCACAAGACCTCCAGGGATGGCAACTCTACCCCCTCCCTGGGCAGTGTGTTCCAATGCCTAACCACCCTTTCCATGACATAATTATTCCAAATGTCCAATCTAAACCTTCCCTGGCACAACTGGAGGCTGTTACTTCATGTCCTATTACTTGTCAGCTGGGAAAAAGAGACCAACACCCTCCTTGCTCCAACCTCCTTTCAGGTAGTTGTAGAGTGATGAGGTCTCCCCCCAACCTTCCTTTGTCCAAACGGCCTCAATTCTTTCAGCCACTCCTCATAAGTCTTGTTTTCCCGTCCTTTCACCAGCTTCATTGCTCTTCTCAGGACACACTCAAGCAACTTTATATTCTTCTGGTGCTGAGGGATCCAAAACTGAACACAGTTACTTGAGGTGTGGTCTCACCAGTGCCACATACAGGAGGACAATCACTTTCCCAGTCCTTCTAGTCACACTATTTCTGATGCAGGCAAGGATGCCATTGGCATTCTTGCCTACCTGGACACACCGCTGGCTTATGTTCAGCCGGCTGTCAAATAGCTCTCCGAGATCATTTTCTGCTGGGCAACTTTTTCAGCCACTATTCTCTGAGTCTATACAACTGCATTGTTGTGACCCAAGTGCAGCACCTGGCATTTAATGTTATTGAATTTTCATGCAACTAGACTCATCCCATCGATCCAGCCTATCCAGGTCCCTCTGCAGAGCCTTCCTAACCTCAATCAGATCAATACTCCCACCCTACATGGTCTTGTCTGCAAACTTGCTGAGGGTGCAGTCATCAATATCATTGATCACAACTTGTTACCAGCCACCAAACGGCTTTAACTCTGTTCACAATAACCCTTTGGGTCTGGCTCCTTAATCATCTTTGGGGCCCTTTCTGGACTTATTCCAGTATGTCCATGCCTTTCTTATCGTGGGGAACCCATTACTGGATACAGCACCCCATATGTGTCTCTCGACTAGGTAAAGGGGAAGGATAACCTCCTTGACCTGCTGACAATGGTCTTCCTAATACAGCAGAAGGTAGTGGAATTCTTTGCTGCAAGTGCACATTGCTGTCTCATGGTCAACTTTTTTTCCCACCAGGATCCCTGGGTCCTTTTCTGCAAATCCTCTTTCCAGCTGGTTGGTGGCTAGTGCATGAGGTCATTCCTCCCCAGGAATAGGATTTGACATTTCTGTTTATTGAACTTCATAAGGTTCCTGCCACCCCATTTCTTCAGCTTGTTGAGATTCCTCTTAATGATATCACACTTCCATCATTTGTCCATGAGGATATACAGCAGACAGTGGGGAATGCCTAACTAAAGTCAAAATAAACAATATCTGCTTATCTCCTTATTCACAGGGCTAGCAATCTCATTGTAGAAGTCTACTGGGCTGGTCAAGCATGGTTTCCCCTTTTTAAATCCACAATGAGAACTCATGGTAACCTTCTTGTCCTGGATTTCAACCTATGTCTGGGAAATTAGTTTCCAAGAGTACAGCAAACCCCAGCAGTGCTTTTATCTCTAGTATTATTAAGAAGACTTTTTGTCACAGTTAAATGGGCATGACTGCCTGAACCAGATTCCAAATACAATCTCAACACGATCTTTCTGACAATCTGTCCTGAAAGAAATTCTGACTTCAGGATTTTTCTAAAACTTAAGGTTTACTGCCTTTTTTTGTGTATGACTCTATGATACTATGCTTATCTTATTAGTGCATTTTGGCAACAGAACTTAGTGTTAAACAGTTATGTTCCAGGCACCATTACAGTTCTGCTATGCCTATTTGATGTGAATTACTGTGTCTAAATGCAAGCAGTTCTCTGGCTTCGATAAATTGTATCATTTTTTTTTCTGCCTGTCTTACTAATATTCTCACTACTCTTATTGCCTAGCTTTTCCTGACAGTTTTTTTTTTTCGTTTTTTTTTTTTTTTTTTTTTTTTTTCCTGAGCTACTTTTAGTTCCTCCTACCATTAAAACGAAGCATTAGGACTATGCAGGTTAAGTCTGGTTTGCCCATGACAATACGTGATAAGCAATCTCCCTCTCTTTGTCTTGACCGTTGAACTTTTTCATCCTATTTTCTCTCCTTGCCCTGTTGAAGAGGGGGACTCTCATGTGTTTCTCCTCTGTCACACTAGCCTCATTCCTAGAAAGGTAAGGAGCTAAGGGTGACCTTCTGAGGGTACCATTTGAAATAATTCATACCTGTGTTTAGCTATCCTAAAATATTCCTTAAAATACCGCATTTTTAGCTATGTTTTGAACAGGATTATCTTTTCTTTGCAGGGAATCACATTCAGAATAAACCTCTCTAGTCTCTCTTACTGGTTGTTAGAGGCCCCTTTCACTCAGAAATTTAGGTCTACCTTCCTGTGGTGTATTTGCATGCAATAATGGGAAATAAATTTCACAGTTTTAACTGATAAGGGGAGAGACAAGTATTTTGCTTTAAGAGGTGACAACAGTGTTGAGAAGAATGAGATTCTTTAGGATTAAATGCAGAACTTATTTTTCACATGCTGAGTTAGAGAAATCCACATTCCTTTTTATCTCCATCCTTGCTTTTGTGCATGCAGTGATAAAACATAACGAGAAAGGTTTTACTGTGTCAGATAATATTAATGGTGAAAAGATAACAAAAAGGAAGATGTTACCGTATAACTTTCATTTACATATGGACCAGACTTGCAGAAAGCAATGCAGGTGCTAGCTCCAGAGAGTACTCAGGAGCTCAACATTTAGTGTTTGGAACAAGAAAAGTGCATGAATGTTTCTGGATCTCACCTAAGTACCTAAACAAGTGGAAAACTTCATAATGAATAGTGAAAAGATTCACAAGGAGGTGCATCTGAATAATAAAGCTGATCCATGCCAGAGCTTCTCCCCAGATCATTCATGATACAAATACAAATACAAATACAAATACTCTGGTATTTCCTGGTTCCAATCTGGAGAAAAAACACTAACAGGTCATATTTGGAGAAACCCTGATGTGGGAGAGAACTTAATTCACTTTGGGACCTACACCCTGCAGACATTACAAATGTGAGACAGAGGCCAGGCCTGACTCACAGGTAGAAAAACCAAGGTCAATACAGGTGTAGCAAAAAGCAATTAAATATCTGGTCATCTGCTCAGGTGCTTTTGTAGATCTTGGTAGGATTTTTCTGTGTCCTTAGACATTCCTTGTAACCTGCTTTATATTTATTTATTTATTTATTTTTGTTTGTTTTCAGGATGTAAGGAATGAGTCTAGTTACAACAACAAAAACAACAAAAACCCTCTGGTTCAAAACTGTGGCAAGAAATTCTTGAGAAAGGAGAAGGTGACAGAGTTTGGATGCAGATTAGAATTCAGTTGCTGTGTTAGTGCAGCAAAAGAATTCCCTACCTGAGAGCATTGTAAAGTCTGAGAAAAACATCACCATTATCCAGAAAGGTCACCAAAAGAAACCAATTAGAACTCTGGAAGGAATAAATCTTTAATAATGCCCTCCCTGGAAAGGTCAGAGAGGAACTCTGCATTGGTCTCTTATTCCCCAGAAGGCTCTGGAAATGTTTTCAGCTGGTGTACATTGGTATAACTCTGCAAAAAGTACCGAGAACTTACCATTCTCTCTGCCAGCTAAATACAAGCACTAGTTTGCCAAACACAAGGCTGCATCTAAATCAAATTAGGTCTCTACTGAAGCAACTGGATTTTCTTGTGCATATGCCATACATATAAATACGTCATAATGGAATCATCCTGCAGTACAAAAATGCTCTGTCAAAGAGGATCAATTTTAATTCATTAAATACTTTTTGCATGCCCTAATATACTGCATGATCTGTAAGATGCAAAACAGTCAAGTCTTCTAAATGAAACATTATTTTTCACCATGTATACCATGCTGAGTTTTTGGAAACTTCTTTAAAAGCACAAGCTTTGATGCTTCCCTTAAAGTATTTGAACATTCAGTGAGAGTATTCTGTTGACCTCAAAGCAATAATATTCTCTTTTAAGCCTAGAGGAAGCCAAGTGGAGGAGGTCAGGGAAATGGAGACATGGTTGATTCTTTCAGGAACAGAGACCACTCACTCTAGAAGGCTTTTGGTTGCTGAAGAGAATGTAAATGCCAACAGATAACATAAATCTAGAGCGTGGTACGAAAATATAGTGATAAGGACACAAGGAGCAACATGAGATGAGCAAGAGAGGTGACTTGGAGGCCAACGTAGACCTTTAAACACAGGAGACTAAATACCAACCAAAAATACATATTGCATTCTGAACTTCATTGTGTAACTTGTGTAGGACCCAAAGGGTAGATAACAGAATCAGCATCTCAATGTATGATAGTAGAAAAGTTACAAAGAGAGGTTTCTTGTTATTAGGATCTAGGGAAATATTTAAGTTTGATGGACTCTACATCAGAAAGATGAAATCATAAAAAATATGTATCTTATAAAAATTAGGACAGAAGTTCATAAAATGCAGATGAAGCAGAGAAGAATAAAAATGACCAGTCTCAAGAAATAAAGACACGTTTCAGTTGGATGTTTAAAAATAAATAACAAGACCAAGACCAGATGTATATATTCCTGTACAATTTTCAGAAATGTAAAAATAAGACGGATCATGGAATCATAGAATGGTTTGGTTGGAAAGTGACAGTAAAAATCATCCAATTCCAACCCCCCTGCCATGGGCAGGGACACCTCCCACCAGACCAGGTTGCTCAAAGCCCCATATGACCTGGCCTTGGTAAGAACCAGGAAAGATGAACTAGCTTAGTCTTTTATGAAATGAGAATATTCATGTGCTTGAATAATATCATAGGATCATAGGATGGCTTTAGTTGGAGGGAACCTTTAAGATCATCTAATTCCAGCACCCCTGCCATGGGCAGGGATGCCATGCTCTAAATCAGGTTGGCAAAGGCCCCAACCAGCCTGGCCTTGAACACCTCCAGGGATGGGGCATCCACAGCTTCTCTGGGCAACCTGTGCCAGGGCCTCACCACCCTGTGCGTGAAGAATTTCCTCCTAACTTCTAATATAAATCTTCCCTCTTTTACTTTAAAACCATTAAACCATTTTCCCTTGTTCTGTCATTGTCTGCCTGGGCAAAAAGCTACTTTTTTTTTTTTTTTTTTTTTTTTTTTTTTTTTTTTTTTTTTTATAACCCCCACTTTAAGAACTGGAATGCTGCAATAACATTACCCCAGAGCCTTCTCTTCTCCAGGCTGAACTCTCCTCCTTTCTACCCCGTCTAAAAATGGGAGTGATGTTTTCCTTTTTCCAGTCACCCTGAACTTCACCTGACTGCCAGGACTTTTCAAATATGATGGAGAGAGGCTTGGCAACTCCATCAGCCAATTCCCTCAGGACCCTGGGATTCATGGCATTGGGTCACATAGTCTTGTACTTGTAATATGGAACCTAGTGAGACACTGAATTTCCAAGACACAAATATAGGAATGAAACATTATGATGAAAGAGCATCACTATACCAGCTATTTCAGAAAAAGTTATTGTAAAACTAGCCTTCACATGAAGGATATGAGCAATAGCCAATAAGAATTTGTCCCAGCAAAGAAACAAACCCAACCAACCAACCAAACCCAACCAACCAACCAAAACAACAACAACAAAGAAAAACCAAAAAAATATATACTTACAGGTATCTCATGTCTGAGGCACCTGGTTAAATCTGCAACTGCTACCATTTTTCTTTTTTTTTCTTTTTTTTAATTTATTTTTTTAATTCTTGTTTTGTTTTGTTTTGTTTTGTTTTGTTTTTTGTTTGTTTGTTTAAAAATGGTGATCCCAGGTTATGTATATATGTACATATACTATATACATATATGTGCATATACTTACTTTCATGCTTATTACATGGTCAGTCAGCTGATCATAGCGTAGTAGTAAAGGGAAGAGGCATTTTATCAAAAGTTATATGGAATGTGCAAAGGGACTTGTTTGAGGAATGATGACACAGCAGACAAACCATTTACACAGTGGCAGCTTTGTCTATTTGTTTTGCCAGCTGTTTATCAGTATTTTTTATTCACACGCTAACCTAGGGAATTAAGGAATGGCTAGTGTGGCATGAAAGAAAGGAGAAAGCCTTCTTTGGGGACCTGCTGTAAAAAAACCCAAACATTTATTCTCAAAAATGTTTTTGAGTTTCTTCTCATGTGGTTATAAAAATGAAAAGCATTCTTTAATCAGGAAAAAGTGTCAGAGATCAGAGGATGCCATTTTCCAGGGAGGTTAGCAGCTCTAGTCTGAGCTATGTTACAGTGCCAGCATATAAACTACTGCCAGCATAAAAACTCGGCCACAACAGTTTAGGATAAAGCTGCAATACTGCGCAGCCTGGGCATTCAAAAATCACACCAGTTTTCTTCTCCCACCTCCAGTCTTGAGCTTCATTAAAAATCAGATTAAGTAGCAAAAAAATCCTTGCAATTTTTTAATGTATTTGGAAACTACAAGACTTCAGTTTCTTCCCCTGTAATTACAACAGTAAGAAAATTCCGTTATCAACACTGAAATTGAATAATTTTATTGTGATCAGGAGCTTCTAAAAATTATGACTTGAAAGAAAAATTCTTTATACTCTAAGAATTAGCAAAACTGAAATCTGTTAATTAAAACTGAATAGGCAAAAAAATTCTATGAAGAAAACATACTCCAGGCAAAACTGGAGGAATCTTGCAATATTTATCTAAAAAATATCTCAGGAACTCAGTTCCCAGAAAAACTCATGTGGGAACTCATCAGGCTGGGACCAAAAGCATGGCCAGGGACCGCTGTACCAGCTTACCTGTATAGATGATTGAATTCCAGTCCCTGAGGACACTTTCTGGTGCTGCTTAATTTATCAGTATAAATGTAACATCTGTTTGGAGAAAGAAGACTGAATCTTATTGCTGATTCTTTTCTTGTGAAGATTTGCATTGTTAGAATGAATGGCATCAGATGAACTAGAGCTGAATGCACCTGGAGCTGCCAAAAATCCAGCTTTCTAAGAACTTGGGGGATATTTTTTTTTTTTTTAAATAAAAAAATCACTGATTCAAACCCTAATATTTAGTTTCTTTGTGCTAGCAAGAAGTATGCAGCGATTCCTTGGATTCTGCTTGCTCATTCAGAGCCCTTTTAGAGATAAAAAGATAAAGCAGGTCAACAGTCTTGGCCTTCTCTATCTCAAATAAAATTTGTAGTATCAAGCAGTATATTCTGGACTAAATGCTAGGGCATCCATAGAGTCTTAGCCAAGCAATCTGACCTCATGTAATTCCTCATGACCCTCAATACAAGACAGAGTGGGGTACATTGGGTCAATATGTGAAACTGTGAACTATGTTTTGTATTACTCGGGGATGATACACTACATATTTACACAACAAAATTACTATTTTCTTAAAGTGTTTTCAGTGTGGATGCACTCAAACTGTGTTTGAATATTTGGACTAAATACATGGATTCCACTTTTTTTTTTTTTTTTTTTTTATTAACTTTAAAAGAGATCATAACTGAGGTCTGGAAAGGTATATTGGTTCATAACTTCTTTAGGTGTTAGTCACTTTGTTACTACTTTTTACTACTGGGAGCTAAGAGCCAAAATAACAGTTACAGACATAAATCTGTTCCTTAACAACTTGTAAGCAACAACTGGCAATCAAACTGACAAATTCAACACAACGTGCATAGCAGCAATGGGGTGAAACAGGTCAAAATTGTGTTTCTATGAAAAGGAGCACTGTTATCTAGGTGGTAGTAAATGTTTATTTTCACTATCCATATATATATATATGATGACTTGATGTAAATGCCTTGCCTTTGAGACCTCATTTTTAACTGAATTTGTCATTACATTGTTCCCTGTTGGCCTGATATTCAACATATGGACTTGTTCCAAAGCTGCACGTGTTTTAAATATGACTCATTGATGTGAAAAGAAATATGCCTTGCTTACTGAATACCCAGATTATTCAGGTACATTTTTTTTTTATTTTATTTTTATTTTTTTTTAATGTCACAGAATTTCAATTCAAATAGGACTGTGCACATTTGAACTTTCAATGCTATGATATTTTCCCTGGAAAACTGAGTAGTCCCATGTGGGTCTCAGCCCAGTGTATAAAGCCAGACAAAGTAATTTTATGTACTGTGACTTATTTAATTTCTTTTAATGGTAACATGGTCATTTATTTTATGTTCCTTCCAAGCCTGTTACATTATGGGTTTCCCTTAATATAAGTCAGAGATGTACCTGTTAATGATTCAGCAATGCTTTTGCTACTGCAGCTTGAGAAGAAGTAGAAAGATTTGGATTCTTTTATGAGTATTTTATGAGTATATGTCAATTCCCTGGGTTGATCAACACTGTTTTGTGTAGGAACTGAGTTGGCCCAACACTTGAGGTAACATTTTTGCAAATATTTAAATACTGAAAGAGGCAAACAGGAACCCAGCAAAATTTATGCACAGGTCAAACTAAGTAAAGGACTAGATTCATAGACAGATGAAGACTGATGAAGATTGTGATGTTCTTTAAATCTGCATGCTGTATCAGGGAATGCCTAAGATGGTGGGCAATAGGAATTGCTGAAAAGATGAGAATAATTGAAAGACAGCCTGTGCACTGAATTTCATATAAGTAGTTACCTTTGTACAATGGACATGGTCCAACAGCCTGCTTGGGTTTTACTTATTTAGGTAAATAGTCTTGCTAGCTACAGGCACTGTCTCACATGATTTATATTCTCTATGCAATGACTGAGCTACACCTAAAGTCTGAGAAGTAATTTGTCCCCTTGTGTTTTATATCTTTTTTACTAATTCTGCTTCTATTCCAAATCAGTTGAAGTCAATTCATATCTTTGGTATTGACAAGACTACCTTTTGCAAAAGGCAATGTCTAGGCACTGTACAAAAACCTGTCCCAGCCAAGATGTATTAATAGTAAGACTAAGCTGACTACAAATGTTATTGAACTTTCTAACTTCCAGAAGGTGACTGAAAATAATGTTCATCATTTCCCACAGGTACTTGAGGATATCAAATAAAATTATCAAGTGTCAGTTTAAGAACGCATAACACATAGTTAAACTGTGGAAGTTATTGTCACAGGATATTCTGGAAGTCAAAAGTTTACGTACACTTGAAAAGCAACTAGACAAATTTATGGGAGCACAATTCATTCAAGGGCTATTAAACACAAAATGTGCCCAAGCCACAGAATGCTGGAGGCTGGGAGAGTATGCCAAGGAAATATCACTGTATGTAGCCCTCATTATTTTTATAACTGTGTTTTTCTATCTGTCTGCTTTTGACCACCTTGATAGAGAAAATATTGGGCTGGATCGACTTTTACATTTCCCAGCATGGCCATTTTAACATTCTTCTCCTAGGAAGTGAGAAGAAAGCATAACTACAGACTAAGCTAAAGGATGGAATAACAATTTAATCATTAATTTCAGTAGTATTTATAAATAAACTTGGTTCCTAAATCAGTTTTCAGAAAACATCTTGTGCCTCATACAAAGAAAAAGACATGTCTATTACACATGTTCTACCTTGAAAGACCTGGATTTTCTCAGATGTGATTAATTCTCAATCAAGAACAGAGGGAATTTCTGTGTGCTCTGCAGTCCTTTCTCAACATTTCTACCTGGAGAATGCAAAATTAGGGAAAATGCTCATCTTGGGAATGTTTCAGTCATCTGTGCAGGAGCAAGAAGAAAAGGGAGACCATGAAGGGTAAGTGGCTCTGAAGTAGAGTACAGAGATGAGGGTCAAAAGGCTTAAAGGTCTAGAGGGCAAGACATATGAGGAGGAGCTGAAGTCCCTTGGTTTGTTCAGCCTAGAGCAGAGCAGGCTGAGGGGAGGCCTCATGGCAGCCTGCAGCTCCCTCACGAGGGGAGCGGAGGGGCAGGCGCTGAGCTCTGCTCCCTGGGGACCAGCAATAGGACTCAAAGGAATCATCTCTAGCCATGCTAAGACCTGTCATGGCTGTGGTGTAAATCCATGGGCACCAATGGCCCGGTTCTTGTCAGGGCTGAATGTGGCCTAGTGCACTCTTGTACAGAGTTAGGCACATGCCATCCTTTTGCTGACTGGGGCTCCATCTCTTACTCGCTATTTACTTTTATAGTTCCTAGATTTATTTGTTAATTATTATTTAAATTGTGAGAATTGTTTAGAAAGAGCTTGTTTTCTTTTTATAGCTCATTAAAGTTAAACTTCTGGAAGCAGTATACAGCAGCAATGATAAACAGACTTTAACTGCCGTTTCCTAAGATGGTTCCTTTAATGGGCTCATAAATACAGTTGCTGGTTGTTTATTCTTTCATTACTGGGATCTATGGTTTAACGAAAAACCTCTGGTGAATCTGCAAATATCTACATTTACATTTGTAATGGTTATAGAAAACTTGAGTGTAGATTAACTCCAGGCCAATGTTCCTCAAGCTTGAGTCCATAATGTCACATGATGTCTTGAGCTTGGAAGTGCAAATGGAGATAACATAACTCTTCCTCCTTGCATTGCCATGAGGAAATCAGTCTGGAAGCAGGGAGCAGAACAAATCAGGTAGGGGTTTGTTAGGCACCTTGAGACCCATATGATGGGTGGTATCTGAGGCTCCATCAAGTGCAAGGTCATAATATACTGCTAGCTGTCTTCATTTCTAGCTCTTAAATCATTTTAAAGGAAGATAAATAACTGTCTCTTAATTTTCATTAATACAGTTATTTGCATTAATATTAATGAGCACATTATCATAATATGACATTTACTTGTAAGCGGAATGACACCTACTGGGTACGATCAAATGTGATGTTAGTGAGAGGTGTGGTCCATTTCACTGTAAAGGAGAATTCCTTCACACAAATTTGCCCATTTCTGTGTGAATGAGAGGGGAACTTATTCCAAGACAGACATTAATACGTTAAGCTGTGGGCCATGCTATAGGGGAAAAACTTAAGAAGTCCTTCTTTAATGTTACTTTACACACTTTAAAGCTGTGTTCATATTGCTGTCCTTTAGGGTAAACAAAAGAATCAAGGAAAGGTGAAGAGAAGGTTAAAAAGTTTTGCCTGGTTGCTTCTTTTTTAATTTAAGCTTTTGGTGTGCAGGCACTTGCACACCAAGTGTCATGGTTATATATATACACATCTGTAGTTCCCAGTAGCACAAAGGCTGCTCCCTCCCAATGCCTTGAAATTCTCCAGCTATGAAAGCGAAAGTACATCACATAGTAAGATAATCACCATTCTTTATTATTACTATTATTATTATTATTATTATTATTATTATTATTATTATTATTATTGCTATTTACATTCATTCCACCATTTCCATTTTCCTTTGTGGCCCCTGGCCCCTAGTCTTCATTTTGGTGAAGATCTTTTGCAAGAACTTGCAGAGCACATTAAAGCTTTCATATGAAATTCTGCCTTGCTTCCAAAGTGTCTCATTTCTCTTTTCAGAATGAAAGCAAAGCTATAGGTTCTAATGTTGCATGATTATTGAGTACCTCCAAAGGTCTCCACCAGTGACATCTCCTCCATACAGTTCCTCACATTCTCTGTAAGTGATTACATTCACAGTAAGTGCAATGCATGGGATCCTATATTCCCTAATCACAGGAGTTTCCTGGAATACAATGTTAAATTTCTACAAATATGGTTATTTTAAGCTTTAATCCCTCACAACAGCTAAACCAGGATAATTACATAGAAGTAATTAAGACATTCTGCACACTGTAAATCTCCTTGAGCAGCTTGTTTTCACTGTGAGTGTTTTCTTCTGGTGCAAACTTTTATTGTTCTCTTTCTCTGCTTTTTTTTTAAATTATTTTTTTCATTTTGCAAACTGTTTTATATATGCATTTTTAGAAATCCACTTGCAAATCTATTCATATGCATCTGGCTGCACAATTTACTCATAATGAGTACTCAGTATACATGGTGTGCCACATTTCTTCTTTCTGGAGTATTTTACGGATTCTTTCTTTTTCTGGTGTTGAAGCTAACATGTGAAATGCTGTAAAATCTGCAGCACCAGTAGAGCATCATATAGTAAAGAGACAAATGTCATTGACTTCTGGATGGTTTGTACTGAAGGTTTCTAACTGGTCTCCAGACACTTAAGCTAAAAAATGCTATCATTGACTTGCACAGTTCTGTGGCAGATCTGAGAAAGAGCTCCAAGCTACAGACTCTCCATCAGCACATTCTTTTTCAACTCAGCTGTAAGTTCCCTTTCTCTCTCCTTTTAATAGTTATATTATCTGGTTTTAAAAGTCAGCTAATGAGTTTAATTTAGCAAAGCTCATTCTTTCTACAGCAGAGGATGCCATAGAATCAGATAATGATGAAAATACTGTTTCCAGGATTAATAACAAGATTGCCTTAGTCCAGACATGAGGTTTAATACGTTTTTGCTGGCTTCTTTTTTGTATTGTACAAGCTCAAGGCCTGGAAGGAATGGGAAATATAGGCGAGAAAAACAATGGCAAGCAGCTGAGTTCTGTGTACAAAACACAATGCCAAAATCTCATGTCTTACTATATGAAAGCTCTGACAGCTGCTAGGACCAACTGCTTTGCTACCAGAGCCACACAAGGTAAACAACAGCTAACAGTACTATTTAAAGCTATTGAAAGTATTTAAATTCCCAGATTATCTATGAAAGGCATCAACAACATGTTTTGGGAGCCATCCTACTCACTTGGGCTATTTCATCATTAAAGGGGAGAAGGACCATTAGTGCTCAGAAGGCTTTTCCCACATTTATTTTAATATGTTGTTTCCACAGCAGGTCACAAATCATTAAGCACTTTAGAAGAGTTCTGCCAGATGACTAGGCAAAGGTTTGGAGGACAAGAGATACAGGTTTGTAATTCAATCTATTTTGACCTGCTGGACTACCTGGATAAATCTTTCACTTCTCTTCTGCTCTGTTCAATCTCTGTTTATTGGTATTAAGAAGTCTTCATGCAAAGGAGTGGACTCACTGTGTGCCTGAAAAGTTTCAGATGCAAGGGATCTTCAACTGTGACTTGGGCTTCTGGAAGCTACTTTCATTTAAATAATAACAACTTCAAACCAGCAATAATTCCATTCCTATGGAATAGATTGAGGGCGTGAGGAAACACAGGGAATCTTTCCAATCTTTGCCCACATCCAGGGGATGCTGTGGGAAGACCACTGGGCGCATCTACTGCTACTAGATTGACCCAGCATAAAGGAAGGACTGAACAAAGAATGTCAACTTTTTACCCTGGTTACTTGTGCTAGAGTTCTGGCTGTAGGTTATGTGTAAAGGCAGCCATTGCACACTGCAAGGAAAGGGCCATATGCAATGTTCCTCTCTGGAAAAAGATAAACTTTGTAGTGATCCCATAGGATTTATTCCATTTGTGACCACACATATAACAACTTTGTGGATTTGGGTATTGGTGTTCCCCCATTTTGCAGGAAGTGTCTGGGTATCTGTAAGTGTGTTTGAAGAGGAATTTTTTAACCTAGGAGTCTTAATCACAGGAAAAAAACATATTTTCCAGAACACTTTTTTTTTTTTTTTTTTTTTTTTTTTGGTGTGTGTTTTATGGCTGCAGGATAATGCTTTGTCAAACGATCCTTTGTGGTTACAGGGGTAATATTTTACAGTCTGCAGACAGCAGCCTGGACAGAGACCAGGCTAAACTCGTGGTGCAGTCTTCCCTGTTTGTTCCAAGGAGATGCCATACTATGTTTTTGTCTGTGTGCCTTTTGGCTATCTGTTAATTAACTCACACCATCCCAGAGATGCCTCAGAAGCCAGCCTTTCAGTACTTGAAAGGAGCTTATAAAAAAAGATGGAGAGCAATTTTTTGCTTGGGTAGACAATGAAAAGATAAGGGGGCATGGTTTTAAACTGAAAGAGGGGAGATTTAGATTAGAGGTTAGGAGGAAATTCTTCACTCAGAGGGTGGTGAGGCACTGGAAGAGGTTGCCCAAAGAAGCTGTTGATGTCTCATCCATGGAGGTGTTCAAGGACAGGTTGGATGAGGCCTTGGCCAACATGATCTAGTGGGTGGCATCCCTGCCTATGGCAGGGGGGAAGATGGGGGGGTTGAACTGGATGGGCTTTAAAGTCCCTTGTAACGAAAGCCATTCTATGATTCTATGATTCTATGATTCTGATTCTGTGATTCTATGAATGCAAGGTATCTAGCCCACCTTTACAACATCTAATTCATATATTCAACTCCATAGCAGTGATGCACTTTCCAGCCATGAGAGCATTCAGCATTGGTCAGATGGGTAAGCTCTACAAAATAACAAAATTGTTGCACAGTGCTTGGATAAAGTCAGGCTAACAGATGTCATCATTACTGATGATCAAGAAAATTGAACCAGCATTCAAGCATCTGTGTGAGGGTGGCATTACTTGCCACAGAGAAAGAGAATTACCTATCCATCAGTGGGGAATATTAATCCAAAGACTATCTCCTTAGATGTAATTTGCATACGAATCAACTTAGAAAGGGCAAAGGAGAAAGATTGTTTTATTAGCAATAGGCTGGGTGGTATTAATCTGAGAACTGCAGAGAATTCTTAAACACAGAGCCTTGTTATGTCAGAAAGAAACATAATCAGCTGAAAGGTTATTTGCTGAAGAGGAAGATTTGTCTTTTAAGTGTCCTACATCTGTAAATAATCTAACTGGAATTTTGTCCTAATAGATTATGAGGTATTTCTTTATCAGGATGTTCATTTTAAGATGGATCTTTTGTAAAACAACGAGATATGTTTATTCAAACCTCCATCTCTCAATTTCTGGTTTCAGTTCAGTCTTTTTTATGCCACATTTAAAAAGACCTTTAGTATGTGAGACTTTATTTATCCCAAATGGTTTAGAAACATTCTGAAAATAATGAGCTAGATATCCAAATACCTTTACTTGTAGGGGACATATAAAGCTTACATCACCTGATCATCATCACTTTTCTGGATTTCAGTAAGGCCTTTTTTACTGTCCCTCACCGTGTCCTTCTGGATGAATTGTCCGTCTGTAAGATCACAGAATCACAGAATCATCTAGGTTAGAAGAGACCTCCAAGATCACCAAGTCCAACCTCTGACCTAATACTAACAAGTCCTCCACTAAACCATATCACTAAGCTCTACATCTAAACATCTTTTAAAGACCTCCAGGAATGGTGACTCAACCACTTCCCCGGGTGGCCTATTCCAATGCCTAACAACCCTTTCAGTAAAGAAGTTCTTCCTAATATCCAACCTAAAGATAAACAGGTTCATGCTATGTTTGGTGATAAACTGGCTTGACAGTAGAGCTCAAAGGGTTGTTGTGAATGGGGCTACATCTGGCTGGTGGCCAGTCACCAGTGGTGTTCCCCAAAGCTCAATTCCAGTCCTATTCACCATTTTTATTAGTGATCTGGATGCAGATGTGGAATGTACTCTCAGCAAGCTGCTGCTGATATTAAACTGGGATGTGCTGTTGACTCCCTGGAGGGATGGAAGGCCTTGCAGAGGGACCTAGATATATTTGAACACTGGGCAATCTTCAACACCACGAAGTTCAACAAAGGAAAGTGCTGGGTTTTGCACCTGGGATGGAGCAATGCTGGACACAGGAACAAACTGCGAGACAAGTGGCTAGAGAGTAGCTCAGCAGAAAGGGGTCTAGGGGTGCTAGTGGCAGCAGGTTCAGCTGTCACCTTGATCAGTCCCTTAAAATACTGCTAAGATATCACTCCCTAGGTTATGAAGCTTTTTTTGTGTCCCTCTTCTGTACCTAGTATAAATTTATCTTACCTGTTAAAGTAAGTGGAGAAAGGAACCACTCATGTTTTCTCTTACAGCAGCCTATCATGGTAGCGTTGGTTCACTCTCCTACTTATTTCTTCTTTGTTTATACATACAAGGAAATGTTTCCTTTTTTACT
Organism: Anas platyrhynchos; assembly: GCF_047663525.1. NCBI lineage: Eukaryota > Metazoa > Chordata > Aves > Anseriformes > Anatidae > Anas > Anas platyrhynchos. The sequence goes on from NC_092587.1 coordinate 201,637,302, forward strand.
CTCATACTTCTAGGAGTTCATGGAGACCTGACTTTGCATCCTACCCTATCAACCCTCTCTAAGTCACCGTTTTCCAAGTTTAAAGATATATTAATTTGTAGGTATGGTTCACATAATGCAAATCCAGTAGAATCCTTTTAGAAACACATGATAATGTTTTTTCACTGTCTCTCTCTTGGAGATCAGTAAGCCTGTTCTTAAGTCATTTAATGTGTGCGCCACTAATAATGTGTACAGTTAATTTTTTTTCATCTGAATATCATATGGTACTTAGTGAAATGTTTTAATAAATATATTATCAACTGCATATACATGATTAAGTCACATAAGAAAATCATTTTAGTTTCATGAGCTTTTCTAATAAAAGTATATTGACTGTTATTAATTATATTTCTAACTTTAACTTTCATTAATTGAATCCCATATCAACTTTGGGATTTCTCTGCTGGAGAGTAATATCAGATTAACAGTCCCATAGTTACCTAGATAATCCTTTTCGACTCACTGAATATCATTGAGAATTAAACCTTGCTCCATACTAATGTGTTTCAAGATTTATTTTTAGAAACCATCAGATTTCTGGGGATCTTGAAAATTTCTTTCAGGACTTCTGGTTGCTTCAGATTTAAGTTACTTGAAAATCCAAATTACTCCAAAATCCAAATTTGGTCAATTGATTCCCCAGATTTCTTGAAAGCTGTCGCATTCTCTGCCCAACATGACATCTAGCTCCCTTGGCTGATGAGTAGCTTTTCTCACCTCCACCTGGCAGGCTGCTCTCAGGTGACCTTTCTATTTGGCTTTCTGCCTAGAAGCCTTGGTTGGAAGCCAACCAGTGGGTGAGCCAAGCAGCTGTCTTGCAAGTGGAACTCGTGTAAGTTCCTTGAATGATTTCCTAAAGAACCAGCTAACTGGAATCATTCTATTTTGCAGGAGAGTAAGTTTGTAACACAGAATTAAATGCCGTGAATTTGTCACGAAATATAAATTCCTTTTTCTGGTCAGATCATATGCAGACCAAAACAAACAAACAAATAAAAAAATCCACACCCCCCAAAAACCAAGTCTTTCCAAACTTTTCTTTCACGTGGAAATTATAAAACAGTAAGCAGAAAAACTTCAGAAAGGAAAGTGTCTGCTATTATGATCCCTCAGTACACACTTTAAATTGTCAGATCTAGGGGACCAGAATACTGTCATTTGACTTGGAGCATTATTTCACACATTTCTTGAAATTGTATCTGTATAATAGTCAATCTGTTAGGGGGAGGAAAAGAGAGAAGAAGGGAGGGAAAGAAGGTGGGAAAGAGAGAGATGACATTCAGGCAGTTTCTCTTCTGCCTCCTAAATCCACTAGTAATAAATAGAAAGAAATACTGGATTTCTGTAGGCAGCAATTTTCAGATACAACTGAAAGAACCAACACAACAAATAGCAGTCAGCTTAAATGCCTAGTTTTCAATATTTAGGGTTTAACCTGTATCAACCACTTGGAATTTCCTTTGAAAATCTTAAATAAATCCTGATCAGTTTCAGTCTAATTCTATATATTACTTCTGGTCTTCTGGAACTTTTTTTTTTTTAAATGAGGATCGAGTGTTTTTTATTTGAATACATATTCATGTGTTTTATAAAGGAAAGAAACATCATTAAATGTATTTTGCAGAATAGGCAGCGGCTAGAGATGAAATGAAATGATGCATGGACAGCAAAACAATAATCTCTGTACTGTTGAACTGGTAGTTATGATTGCAAACTGTGTACATAGTTTTGACCCAGCCAAAGAATCTGTGAGGAGTGTCCTGGCAGAGGACAGAGCTCTGAGGCTTACCTGAGGAAAGTTGTTGTGTTTTACTTTGTTCTGTTTGATGGGGAGAGAAAATATACACCCCAGAGAGTCAGCTCAACATTTCTGTTTACTGGCTGAACATCAAGATGAAAGATTTGCCTGCTGTGCATTCATCTCTTATTGCAAGACTGGTCCAGAAGACAAGAATAAAACAAAGGGCAAAGCAAATGGCCCAGATGAGGGCTGCTAGGGGAAGTCAGATACCAAAAAAGATAATATCAATAATGATGCCAAAAGAGGAACAGAGAATGAAAGACCAGCTGAGCACAAATGAGGAAACAAAGAAAACAGGAAAATGGAAAACAGATAATGACTGGAAGAAAGACAGCTACTGGGATGTATTGAAAATACTTCCCAAGCAGTGCTTAAACTCATGCCATTGTTTTGAAGAACAGTTTGTTTGGCCCAGGTGCTCAGAAACTTGTTTTAGGTACACCTACCACTGTGGGTAGATCTACGCAGATAAATGGAACAAATTTAGCCTCAGTGTACAGTCACTACTATTTCTGTCCTTCGGGGAAATATCACCACTTTTTATTTGTCTCATACCAGTTGCAGTTCTTAGATCTGCAGCCAACTTTCTGTACCTTGTGGACAAAAACACACTTGAAAGTTGTCCTAAGCATGTTAAACACTCACTTTCTGTCTGTACATTCTCTTACCATGACTGTAAACCATACTGAGAGGGTTATTCATGGTAACAGGAAAAACAGCTCAGGCTTCCTGTGCATGCTGGGAACTATCTCTCTAGCACTGGGGATCCCAGGCTCTTAGAGTTTTCCCCACCAAAGAAGTCCAAGAGATCATCTTATGCCTGCTCTTGAATATACATTTCCATTTAAACAGGGGATCTGAAAATGAGAATGGACTTTGATCCAAGTCCAGTATATAGACCTGGGTATAGGGGCTTGGGTCTGTGATTAAAATCCAGAAGTTTTTAGTTTTATTTATTTATTTATTTATTTTTGACAGAAAGCAATTTCTCTAATGCGAAATGCAGTGAGACTTGCAGGAACAACTGGCCTGATTCTCCCTCATCTTTGAAACAGAGGACAGAAAAAGAAAACAGACAGTTGCATAGTAGAGTGTTTGTTTGGCCATTAATGACATCCTCCAGAAAACAGCTACACTGTTGATTTAGCCAGCAATGCAGTATCTGCCTCAGATTTGCTTCTTCCCTATTTATTTGATAAATTGGCACTTCCAACATCCTTCTCCCTTTGGCGGTCTGAAGCCCCAGTGAATTTGATCACTTTCACTCTTTCTAATTCCATGCTGAATGCAACCAATATTTGTGTGGTTGTTTCTGATACTGTGAAGCTTAGCTGAGCAGCTACATGAATTTTATTTGTTAGTCGGCCCCATGGTAAGTGTCCAGCATGTAGTAAGCATCTTTGCTTGGCTAACAGAGACATGAGCTATGTGCAATACTCCACAGATAGAGTCTCTCCATCATCCTAATTTTGCTGGATGATAAAGATCTGATGTTTTAGCTTGGTTGTTTTGTTTTTCATTGCTGCTCTTCATGTTATAATTTAATGTACTGATGCATATTAAATTTGCCTTCCTTTATAAAATACACAAATATGTATTCAGATAAAAAACACCATTTTTTTAAAACAAGTTCCAGAATAATTTAGCTGCTGAAGCATTTCAGTTCATGACTTCTATGTTTTATGTATTTGTGTGTGTGTGCATGTGTTTGTGGTGCAGTTCTTGTCTTAGTGTTATTGACCCTGAATATCTTTGTTTTTTAACATTTGTTTTATTCATTTTAATATTTACCAGGGAGGTAGGGCAGAGTGGCAGGGAAGAGGAAACCCTGGCAATACGAATGACCCTGTTTTGGAGAATTTGTTTATGTGGCAGTAAGTAAAGCTGTGCACTGAGCCTATTTTCAGGAAGCATATTCTCAGTTTTCAGTGATGTACCTTGTACCCTTAGCGAGGGAGAGGATAAACAGTAGGTCCAAATATCAGATTAATTTGAATGCTAAATAGATGTTCATTGGCACTCAGTCAATATGGTGTATTTATGCAAATATAACTGAGGTGTCTCAGCCTTCTGCTCTCCAACAGCAAATCAGCTTCTGCAGTGCACCGAGGCCAGTTGATCACACAATCACAGAATCATGGGGGAATCATGGGGTAACTGCAGTTGGAAGGGGACTCTAGTTAAGTCTTCCTGCTCAAAGCAAGGCCAGTTAAAGAAGTTTGCTCACATCCTTTTCCAACTAGTTTGAATATCTCCAGGGATGGACATTTCTCAGCTTCTCTGGGCCATTTTAAAAACTGTGACCATCCTCATGGTGATTTCTTTTTTTTCTCCTAATAGCTAATCAGAGTTGCTGGTGTTTCAGCTTGTGTTCATTGCCTTTAGTGCTATTGCTGTGCTGCTCTGAGAAGAGTTTGGCTCCATCTGTGCCACACCCTCTCATTAGGTATCTGTTACACCACAGTAGGAAAGCAGTAAGATCTCCAGTGAGCCTTCTCCAGGCTGAACAAACAGACCTCCCTCAGTTTTCCTTTGTGCTTCAATTGCTCAAGCCCACTGACCATCTTCATGGCCTCATGCTGGACTTGCTGGCCTGTATTTTCAGGTCAATCGGCTTCAGTGTTCCTAGGCACCTCCAATTAACTGCTGCAGACATGGAGACTGATTGAGCAGCACAATATGAGGCTAATGTCATCAGAACATTCCAGGTTAATAGGTGGTATGTGACAAAATCATTCAGAGAAAAAGAAAATTCTTGAATGATGGGAACTATGTTATATTTATAGGTCTGTGACCCTATATAATAGGTCATATATATATATATATATATATATATATAGGTCTGTGACCCTATATAATAGGTCTGTGACCCTGTGATTTCTAAATAAAATGCTTTTTACCCAAATAATTCACACACACGTCTCTTTTCTGCATTTTGTTCTGGGTAGGGCAACTCAAATGGGATGGTGAATGCAAACATAAGTTCTCTCCTTTCCACAATCTCTCTTTAAAGAAAGCCTATCAACCTGCTTTAGTGCACATGTATTCTTGCTTATACTTAATATTTTCTATTTTTTTTCTTTGTTTTCTCCCTGCTGTGGTTTAGTTGAGAAAAAACTTAACAAATGTGATTTCAAACAGAACAGAAATTATGCTGTAGCTAAAAACTCCCCAAAGAAATATAAAGCATTAAGGCAAACACACATCTGCTTTTGAATAAAGCCTAATCCTCCAAGCAATGTTGAAAGATATTGTCAAAGTTATTAGTCTACTAACAATGAAGTCAGGTAACAAATTGGATTTTTAAGGAAAATAGGTAGACAAAATGGCTTTTGAAAATTTGAACATAATTCTTCCTTCTAAAATGTTCAAATTTACATGGCACAAATTTATGAGACTTTAAAATTAAACGTATGATGGAAACAGACATTGAAAGCAAAGATTTATTTCCATCTGAGTGAGTTTTAAACCCTGCATTACTTACCTCTTGTAAAATCTCCCAGGTGGAAGGCCAGCAAAATCTGAAGTTTTGCCTTTTGGGTAGTTACTGCTTAAGCAGAAAGATCATTATTATACACTATGGTAGCTGTAGGCAGTTGCTATTGTTAATGGGATGTATTATGGTAGCACTCAGATCCTCTGTGCTAAATACTGTATATATATACTATTAAAGATGACCCCTTTCTCAAAAAAACGATAATCAAAAATCCCAAGGCAGATAAAGTATCAAAGAAACATCACAGTGTCTACAGCTTGTAGAATAGAGACTTTGATGTACAGTCAAACTCCACGGCTCTCCCACAAAGGAGATCCAGATCAAGGTAGGAATGAATTAAAGAGGCAGTTCTCACTTCAGTGCCCTTAGAAGTTCAGTGTCACTGCTAGGACCATTTGTTTAGTAGTCATCATTATAGTCACCTTCTTGTGTTTTGTCTACCCATATCTCCTGCTATACTAGATATGGTCAGGTTGCTCTTTCAGCGGACATGGAAACTAGTTTAGCAGTCCTCTTTTCAAAGTCTTGTCCGATTTTAACATTTAAAAGATGGGAAAGATGCATGCTTTTGCAGTATCCAGTTTCCCTTCCCAGGCTCAGCACTGAGCCCAGGCTTAATGTTGAGTTTCTCAGCATCATTTTAAGGGTTCGTAGCTGTTAAATCAAATGACAATGAAAACTGAAGAGCCGGTCTATCTGCACACAAAGTCAATAGTAGTTGTTGGCAGGGTAAGCCCAAGGAAACAAGGGGTCACAGCTCCTGTGGACATGCTTGGAGGTTACAAGTAAAAGTTCACCGACACAGCTTGTTTCTGAGTTGCATTTATTGCAATGCCACCATGACGTGCCAAAGAGGCCTCTGGGGTACCAATTTTATGCCAAATTTATTGTGATAATGATCAGCTTGTGAAGTTCTGCTGTATTTGCTACATCACAAATAACAGCAAAGAGATGTCAATACTGGAGTAAAAGGGGAATGTTTTTCACATGTTCTCTGTTCTGTTCTCAGCTTCAACATAGTAAAGCAGGAAGTACTTAAATAGCACCAAATAAGTATAAATAAACTAAGTAGCATGATCTCTGCTTTTTTTTTTTTTTTTTTTTTTTTCTCCTGTTTGTGAGCTGTACTTGGCTCAACACATCCACTAGGGTATTTAGGAATCAGGTTTTGAGATATCTGGTGCTGAGGGGGGAGGGTATAGCCTTTTCAGCTTGGCACATGATTGATCTATCCAGCATGACAAAAAGCTAAAATAAATCACATTTATTTTTAAATGTTTAAATGTTAAATCCACCAAGAGACCTTGGTGTTACAGAATATGCTCTCTGTATCTGTAGGTGTCCAGTGTGCTTGGATTAAGTATCTACAGTCTCTCTAGCATGTTTGAGGACAGAGACCACTTAAGAAATGAAACCTAAGCATGTAACAGAAGAGTAGTCTAGCAACATTGATATACTTGAACAAAGGCTCTCCTGAGCTTTCTTTAAACTGAAAATACTGTACTCAGCTGAGAGGAGGAGACTTGAGTTTGGCCTGCACTGGGACCTGTGTGTTAGATATTGTGTCTAGGTGAATGCTTCTATACAAGGACATGGAGGTTCTTAGTTCAATAAGTACTTCGTATTTCAGAAAATTTCCACTGAAAAGAATGAGAAAAACTTTCACCCACACAGTCTGGAGCTGAACACTGAATTGAAAATTTCCTTAGGCACATTATTTACTTGGACCTGGGTGTGACTCATTCTAGGTGACTGCAGACTGACTCTAGGTTAAAAAATATATATATTTTGCTCATGTGTGTGCAGCACTTGGTGTCAGTGAGCAGGAATTGCAAAGCAGTATTTGCAGATTAATAGTGCAGAGAAAGGCCTAATCAGTTATTTGCACAATGCTTTGGTTTGAGATTTTTTTTTTTTTTTATGTGCTCAGCATCATGAAGAGTTAAGGAGTGACCATTTTCAGAGATTGCTCAGAAGGAAACCTGAGATATATATGGATGTTGTTGGCACTTCAAGGGTTAAAGTGGAAGCCAAAGAATGTTTGGGAATCTTTCTTTTGGACTTCTGTGCACTAGGTGGAATAACTGCATGGTTAAGTCTCCTTATCCATTTAACTTGGGCACAGAAAAAAACAAATTGCCCTTGAAAGACACTGTTTGTGCTATTCATCTTGGACTTAGAAGGGCCTCCACGGGGAATGCCAATGCTGTTAAATACAAGAGATCAGTGATTGATCAAATCCAAATAGTACAGAGGGGCTCACATCAAATCTGCTGAACAGATCCATCTTAGAAGGCACTAGTCCGAGTGGTCTGAAACAGAGCCAGAGTGAGATAATTATTTAAGCCTTGTGATGAATCAGGGTCCAATGCTCTATCTCCTTGTCAGGCTCTCTCCACTCAAGGGGGTAGGGTGAGGGGTGGGTATGTAAGCTTATGGAAACATGCTTGGAAATGTTTGTGTTCAGAGGCCAGCGGTCACAGAAAGTTCTGAGCAAATAAACTCCCCTGGCTTCAGAAAAAAAATTTGGCTTCTTGCAAGCTGCCTCTTGGAAATGGTTTCATCCCTGAGTGTAGTGTCTCAGCAGACAGGCTGTGCTCAGCAACTGTTTGGAAAACTGAGTTAGACTGGGACAAACTCATTCCAGGAATGTTTCAGCAGTTTTGTAATACAGATGGTTGTGTTCCAGTGTTTAGACTGTGCCCTGGAAAGACTTTTATAGTCCCAGCTTTAGTGACCAACGCCATTTCATGGTGTCTCCAGATCTGGAGCCTGACTGGGTCTCAGCTCCATAATAGCAGAGAAGCTTGCATTTATTGTTCTTGTACATTCATAAGAGCATCCAGATCTTCTTCCCAAGGTACCCTAAAGAAACCACCCTATCCACCAATATGGATGTCCAGGACAATAGGCTGTGAGCTCTCTGGGCCACCTCCTTACAAAGAGTCAACATAAGAAGGACTTGGATAGGGAGACTTTGCCATCTAAGTTTCTTCCCCTTTGCAACGCACTAGGACACAACCTGCAAAAAACAGAGCTGAAACCTGGGCTTAAATGTGCTCACTCTTACACAGAATGTATGAGCTGAAACAGGGAAAAGAATGCAGAAACCCCATTTTCTCATGTTAGTACCTAAACATTGAACCATATCCTTCGGATAGTGTTAATTCTTCCTGTACTTCCCCACACAGTGCAGATTTGTTAGAGCTATAGGACAGCCTTTCTGCTACATGCAGTCTGGGGGGCAAGAGCTGCCCTCCAAGGCCATCTTCAAACTGTTGAAATTAAATAAGTTAATCCATTTATAAAAAAGTGAAATGGAAACATAATTTTAATGTGTTCCATGATATGAAGCAAGTGAGCTTTGAGAACTTGAGCTTTCCTGTTACCTAGAAGAAATAAATTCAGCAAAAACTCAAATCCCATTTCCATATATATTGCTGGTCTTATCAGTGTTTTGTCTAAAATGTTAAAGTAATCTTAATTATCTGAACTACAATCAAAAATAAAAGTCAGCACTGTGCTCCATCTTATTAAAATTCAGGGTTGGGATAATGTTACTTTGGAAAAACCTCTTGTGTATGCCATAAATTAAACTTCGAAGATTCAAATAAATTACTTTCCCAGCCAAATTATTTTCTCATGTGCAAAACAGGAACATTGGAAAACTTTCCTTATAACGGGTACATTTGGAGCTGATTTCTGAAATGCAGTAATTAATACAAATGAATATACATAGATTTTTCAAAAATATTATCTATGAATTGATGCATGTGGTTCAGAATGCAAAAATCATTCCTAGCCTCCACTGATTGATTTTAAACACTTCATTCAACTGTACATATACATCAGTTTCTCTGTGATGAAAACAGCTATTGCAGTAAAATGTGAACTTGCAAGGTCAATAAGTGCACTGAACTAAACTCTTTCTATTATTCCCCCTGGTGAGGCAGCAAATGTTATAAGATTTCTCCCAACGTACTTCTGCATTCCTAAGAATTTTGATTTTGGCTGTTCCAGTGTTTCAAGTGCAGAAGGTAGACATACACCTGGTAATACACCTGTTCTTGATTTATACACTGCTTTTATCCCTATATGAACAGTACATGCTTACATTCATGAATTTGCATGACAAGCAAGGCTTCATAGCCTAGATTATGTATGCAGAAAAGATGAGAAGTGGTCCTTGTGTGTAAGTTTTTCAATAAGCATTAAGGTGAGAGAAAGGAAGTATCTGTATTTTCTTTCTTTAGACACAGACTTCTGCTTGCAACAGAAGCAGGAATCAAGCCCAGATCACAAATCCAGTCCTTCATCCCAGGATTACACTTCCATTCTCTCTCTATGCATAGGTTGTATTTCCATATTTCATTACATTAATGATTGCTTACCACAGTAGCATGCTGATTATCCTGTCAGTTAAACAGAAAATCCAGGTTTATATCATTTGCAATGAAATTAAAACGCCTACACTCTTGACAATAGATTGTTGTTTTTACATTACCATTCTGATATCCAGCTGCACCTGGATCAAATGAAACCCTATTTAAATTGAATGACAATATTTTCTTAAGACCTATGAGACTATTATTAGGGACTTTAAATGAGTCGATCTGGTTTCTTCTATAATTCTGTAATGGCAAACTGCTTTCCAAAGGTTTCCCGTCATTTTTCACTCATTTAGAAGGGCAAAGCTGATGGAAGAATAAGTTACAGATGAACATTAATTAGGGGGAAGCAGCAGGGCTATGTAAATTATAAAGGAGGTACTTTTTACTAAGTTACAGATTGATTCTTTTTGTAATCGAATTCCATTTTCAGTAAAGATTAAAAAAAAAAAAGATAGGTAGAGAGGAGATAAGCATCAGGTAAAATACTGTACCTGCTGTTTCAGATTCTTTTTAGTTGGTTGTCTAGAGTGACATGACTTAGATTAAAATAAAAAAAAAAAAGACAAAAATAACAGAAAAAATAGGTCAAGGGTTCTCAGTACCAATTAATTTAGCATTCAAAAAAGAATAGGGATGGTTAAACTTCATAGTACATTGAAACACTTTGGATATGTGAATAAAATACTGTCTTAAAAAAGATAACAAGAATAATAGCATTTCACATTTTCCCTTCAACCTCTTTATGCTATAGTTCCAAATTGGCCCTTACAGACATCAGATACATAAAATTCTTAAACTTTAATGGTTCTGTCAGGCTATTTCAATTAATACATTTTTTGTTTTTCAGCAGCTAAGAAACACCACTCTGCAATGTTCTGCAATTATTTGCATCCATTTCCTTTACCAAGGGCTCTGTGCATCTGTCATATGTGGTATTACTCCCTACTGCTAAATTGCCTCCATGGAAATCCTGTCTTTGTTGATGTTTATAAAACAAAGGACCAGATTTCTGGTGCTTCCTTATTTGGTGGTGTTTTACATCAGAAAGTTTTCAGGATGCTCTCTTCCCTCTCCCCTCCCCCCCAATCTATCTCTCATATGTGCATGAGAACATAGAACCAGTTCCTCAACATGGCAGTAGTAGACAGAGAACTGAGTGGACACCAAAGGTCACCCTCCTGAACGTAAGGACTCATTCTCCACCTCATGACCCTATGCAAAGAACAATTCTTTCTCCAAGCAACACAACACAAAGTGTGCTTTCTGTGTCCAGCTGAATGGAGATGAGTAGTACCAATACACTCCAGCTGAAGAGTTGAAGAGTTATGGAAAAGGACGCAGCAACTCATATTTCCTCTTTAAGATCAGGTACATCACTTTTTATCTTCCTCTTCTATTATTGCTAATCAGAATACAGAGAGTATAGCAACTCTGTACATTAACAGAGTTAATGGGCCTAACAGCTGTGTGCCATGTAATGCAGTCTTTACAGGTTTATTTAGAGAAAACCTCATTAACACCTGCTCTTCCTTTCCATCCTTCTTCCTCCTGCCATAGCACTATACAGTGGCATAGTGAGTTCTCAAGGTAGAATTGGTTGGTTCTCTAACAGCTAAACTTTACTGGATATACATATATCTATATATAACCATACAAAATTGAGCATTGGTATTTAGCCTTCATTAATGAGACCTCACCAATGCGAATCACAGGATCATAAACTTGCTTGGGCTGGAAGGGATTTTTTGTAATCACCTAGTCCAATGCTAGGTCAGCCAGAGCAGATTGTCCAGCACTGTGTCTCATTTAGGTCGTAACAGTGTTGGGAAACTGGAGATGACGAATTTCAGAGGTACATGTGGATTCCACTCCTTAGTACCTAAAGTTTTCACTTTTTTTTTTTTTTTTCTTTTTACCCATTATTTTCTTGAATTGGGTAATGGGGTAATGTTTTCACTTGCTTTAGTGGATGTATGTTTTGGATTATTTGTTGTCTTTCCAAAGACACTTTTATCTTTTTGTGTAAGGATGGCAGGGTTGTCACTGGACTGTGCTGGAAGTGCAGAGATTGCTCAGGAGAGGTAGCAGCAAGAGAGCCAAGTCTGACCTTCATATTTCCTTTTTTTCTTTTTTTTCCTTTTTTTTTTTTTTTTTTTTTTTCCCTCTAAGGTGTAGAAGGTAAGAATAAAATGCCTAGAGCTGCCATTCCTAGCCCAGTCTTGACTCACATGAAATGTGATTGATCTTCAGCAGCATGTGGGTACCAGTTCCTTGGGAATGGATGGAGAAAGACATTACAAAGAGGGGAGAAGAGGGAAAGAAAACAGAAAAGACAGAAGAGATTACTCTGACAAAATAGGTATCTCTATTTAAGGCAGTCACTCAAGGTTTCCATTACAAACTATGGAGAAAAATGGGAAGAACATTTTTTTTTCTCATCCTTACAGTTCTCTTTTCTCCCTTTTAACTCAAGGAGGTCCTTGAGTTAATACATATTAACTCAAGGTTACATATACTACTTCCACAGTGATATTTACTCCATATTTCTTCAGTCGGGTAATTTTATTTATTTATTTATTTTTATCCAGCACTCCAAAAATATTTACTAACACTGAATTCTCTTGAATTATCCCTTCGGAAGGATGCAATGAAGATGGAACCAGGCTATATGCAGTGGTGCCCAGTGCCAGGACAAGAAGCAATGGGCACAAACTGGAATACAGGAGGTTCTGTCTGAACATCAGAAAGCCCTTTTGTACAGGTGATGGAACCCTAGCACAGGCTGCCCAGAGAATTTGTGGAGTCTCCTCTTTGGAGATCTTTTAAAACCGCGTGGATGTTGTCTTGGGCAGCCTGCTCTGGGTGTCCCTGCTTGAGCAGGGGTGGGACCAAATGATCCAAGAGGTCCCTTACAACCTCAGTAATTCTTTGATTCTGTAATTTGCAATTACCTTGAGAAATTATGAAATAGTTATGAAAACAGACCCCATATTCTGCTGGGGTTGTTCTGCAGTCCTCTCTTTTTCAGTTGGTGAAAAGGAGAGGATTCCTCTTTATTTAGTTAATTTATAAATGAATGAAAAAGGACCTTTGAGTAACTGGGCCTGGATCAGATCCTCTACTGAGGTAAACTGTAGTAAATTCATTAGATTTCTTGTCTTTCTGTTCCGTACGCTACAGAAGTAGGTAAAAGCATATTTTAAATTAGTGGTCCTGTAAAAATATGCAACTTGCATACAATAGGTAGTTTTTGTTTCCATTTTTAACTTCTCTGCACTAATGATAACAGGCTACAGCAAAATCCATGCTAGTAAATTAAATAATGCCAGGGTCTGCTCATGTGTGCTGGAACTCAGTCATCCCTACTGTAGCATTGTGAGAATTATCCCTGGTATGGTTTTGGCAAGAGGCATCTAGTGTTCTGTCAAACATTTTTCAAGCCAAGCTGGGGAGCTTTCAAAGATGATTCCCAACAGGCAGTTTGGATATGAGCATCCTGCACTGGAGGCTGAAAGAGTTCAAAAGTATGGAAAAAAGCTGTTTTGCACCATTTCACTTCAGTGTCAGGGAACAGCTCTGTAACATTTCTTTCACTTGTATAGATGTGGCTTGGAACTTCTGCTAGCTAGTGGAGACCTTCCATTAACTTACAGGGTAAAGAACTTGGTTTTTGGTACTGAAAGTCATGATGTCAAATCACTTACTTATGAGTCATTGTTACAATGACACAAGGTTAACATTTATCTGTCTAGCTAGGTAGAAAACTGCAAAAAAGAACTGCCCCAGATAGACAGTTTTCTATCTCTGATCATATAAAGTATATTGTACATCGGTACCTTGTGGCCTTCTACGATGGCGTTAAAACATTTGTGGATATGGAAAGAGCAACTGACATCATCTACCTAGACTTCTGCAAAACATTTGATGCTGTCCTCCATGATATCCTTGTCTCTAAATTTGTTTTCAGGATGCTTGTCTTCCCACACTCCCCACCCCCAGTCTCTCATATGTGCATAACACAGAAACAGTTTCTCAACAGGAGAATTGACAGTAGACAGGGAACTGAGCAGATAACACAAATCACCCTACTGAACATAAGGACTCATGGATTTTGTGGACGCACCACCCAGTGGGGAAGGGATTGGACAGATGGTCACACTCAAAGGGTTGCAGTCAATGGCTCAATGTCCAGGTGGAGATCAGTAACGAGTGGTGTTTCTCAGGGGTTAGTATTGGGACTGGCACTGTTTAACATCTTTGTCAGTGACATGGACAGTGGGATTGAATGCACCCTCAGCAAGTTTGCTGATGACACCAAGCTCTGTGATGCAGTCAACACAAGGGAAGGGATACCATCCAGAGAGACCTGGACAGGCCTGAGAGGTGGGCCTGTGCAAACCTCATGAGGTTCAACAAGGCCAAATGCAAGGTCCTGCATCTGGGCCAGGGCAATCCCAAGCCCAAATTCAGGCTGGGCAGAGAATGGATTGAGAGCAGCTCTGGGGAGAAGGACCTGGGGGTATTGTTGGATGAGAAGCTCTACATGAGCCATAAATGTGCGCTTGCAGCCCAGAAAGCCAACCATATCCTGGGCTGCATCAAAAACAATGTGGCCAGCAGGGCAAGGGAGGGGATTGTCCTCCTCTGCTCTGCTCTTGTGAGACCCCACCCGGAACCCTGCATTCAACTCCAGGCCCCAAGCACAAGAAGGACATTGAAGTATTACAGTGAGTCCAGAGTAGGGTCACAAAGATGATCAGAGGGCTGGAGCATCCCTTCTAGGAAGACAGGCTGAGGGAGTTGGGGTTGTTCAGCCCGGAGAAGAGAAGGCTCCAGACATACCTCATAGTGGCCTTCCAGTATCTAAAGGGGGCCTAGAGGAAAGCTGGGGAGGGACACTTTCTCCAGGAGTGTAAAGATAGGACAAGGAATAATAGCTTTAAACTGCAAGAGGGTGGGTTTAGATTAGATATAAGGAATAATATTAGGAATAATTAGATATAAGGAATAATGCTCACAAGAGCAGAGCAGAGGAATAAGTTCTTCACTCAGAGGGTTGTGGGGCAGTGGAACAGGCTGTCCAGAGAAGCTGTGGATGCCTCATCCCTGGAGTTGTTCAAGGCCAGGCTGGATGGGGCTTTGAACAACCTGGTCATGGCAGGGGGGGTGGAACTATATGATCTTTAAGGTCCCTTCCAACCAAAATGATTCTCTAATTCTATCTATACGGTGTGTGTATGTGTGTGTGTGTGTGTGTACCTGAGCAGTAGACTTGACACACAGTGGTCTTAGATCATGTGTACATTGTAAAATGCAGATAATTCTTGCACATGCAAGGTATTGCATGCAGTAGTATGTGAGATATAGCAATGATCCACATGTGTGCAAATCAACAAGTCTGGGATTTCCTATAGCCCACCAATCTGGTACAAATGTATTAAGCCATTAGCTTTCACCTGGCAAATACCTTAGTCTATAAAAGCTGGAACTGGAGAATATCCTAAATCTATCCTTGAAATTACACATCAGATTTGCTTCCTTGATCCTGCATTTACACCTAAAAATCTCACAAAATTGCTCAAGCAATGTGATAATAACTTAACAGTAACAGCACCAAGTATTTGCTAGCTGAAGGGTGAATGGCCACTTTCCTGTAGGTTAAGAAGGACCCAATTACATGCAGATTTTCAGTGTGGACTGAAATTAGTTAAAAAAAAAAAAAAAAAAGAAAGAAAAAATCCCAACCCAAGAAACCCCACCTTTGGGATTGACACTGGTCTTTAATGGAAGTCTAAAAAAGTAATGTTATTAGCTTGGTAATTTATTCAGGCTGAGGGAAATAGAAGACACTGAACTTAATCTCAGATTTTAATGTCGCATCCTATTTCAGAGCAGCATCAGACTTCAGAAGTGAAAGTGACACGGGGATGTCTGGAATACAGTATAAACCAGCTAAGTGTTTTTTCTGCCAGTGAAGGCTCTCATCAGCCATTAAAAAAAATCATCAGTATTTAAGGACTCTCTCTCTGCCCTTTGGCTCCCAAGATAGAGAGGCCAAATTAATTTACAAAAATGCTGAAGTCCTAAAAGTTAATGATATCATTACTATTCAATTGTAGTACACTGTTGGACAGAATATCATGTCATGAATAAAGTTCTTTTATCCCATCTTGATCCACTCTAGCACTTTAAATACATGACTAGTTATCACTTTAGTACAAGTAAACGTGGCCTATATTCAAGAGGAGCACTTAAACTGCCATGAAACATTTGTATTGAGATGAACTCCTTTTAAGGTAAAATTAGTCACATTCTTTGCTCACCTGGGCCTTAAAATTAAAACAGGAGCATAAATGCTTTGATGAGGTAAAAATTATCAGGGCCCTGAGGGTAATACCAGCTCTTACTGTCCCTGTCCACATCCCTTGGGCACTCTACCCATGGTCAAGGACCCCATTTCAGCCCAGTCTGGGGCCATCCCTCCCCTAGCATTGCCTTCCTCAACGCGTGGGCCCAACCCTGGCTCTGCTGAGAAAAGGAGTGATGAAGATTTTCAGTGGAACTTCTTTCACAGTGACTCTAAAAACTTCCAGCTATATAACCCATTCATATGGGAACTGCATACCTCCTCTCAATTTTTAATATTATGTATTTGAAGTAGATTTTTTTTTTTTTTAAGGCTATACCGAGTGATTTACACCTCTTTGTAATTAGATGTAGCAATAAGAATAATGTTTCACATTATACTGGAATGTTCTTTTAAACTTTGTCATGTAATTTTAAAAAACTTAATAGATATGGTGATTGGTATCTTAATTCAATTGTTACTTGACTTGTGGGCTATTTTTGATTTGCTCGAATAAATGGCTAAGTTGTCTGAGACATAATTGTCTTCTGTTAGGGCTTTCTGTGAATGTATTTTTAATTTCTAAGTGGTTCAGTTCCTGCCCAGTCTATTCAGGCATTTTTTTTTTTCCTAGTAGCATTAGTGCCAATAATGCTAACTGAGTAATACTGATGAATAAATCATACATTCAACATGTATGCTGTAATTTTCTGAGCTCTTTCTGTACTTTCAGTCTCATAAGTCAGCATTTTAAGAGGGAAATTAGTATTGTTGTCCATATTTTCCACATAGAAAACAGGGCACAAAAATGTTATATATTCGCATTCTATTTCTAGCTGTCTCCAGGCAGATGCTTGTGAATCTTGACAGTGCCCATCATTTCTGTGCTGCACTCCTGCATAACAAAAACATGGCTGGACTGCTGAAGAATACCCTCATCAAGCTTTGGTGCTTTGGGTATATCTGCTCTATTAAATTAAATGTGCATGATACCCCTGTCTATCTGTGAGACCAACTGGCATAGAATGATCAACGTCTACATGAATAAATTCTCCCAGCCTTCAAAACAGAAGATTGAATGCAACCTGTCTATAGGATAAAAACCATCTATGGTTTATGCTATCACCACTGCCAGGGAAACGTCCTGGACAATGCTAGTTGGCCTTTGCCAAAAGCTATCCTATGAACATATGAACAAAGATTGTCTTATTGTCTTTAAATTTTCACTTTTTTTTTTTTTTTTTTTTTTAACTGTACAGTCTCTGCTTTAGTGCTTGTATGTCTGAGTGCTCATCACATCATCCACTGGTGCATCACATTGTTTTTCAGGAATGATGTGATCACATAATCACATTTGAAACATTTTTCCTGATAATAAAGGTCAACCTGCATAGCTTTGTGCTAGGTATTGATGTTTTTGTTTGTTTGTTTGTTTTTTTAATCTGCAACCTATTCAGGAATTTAGTGATCATAAACTCTGAAAATCATCTCTAGCAAAGATCCTATAGATATGTGGTACATAGATATGATATACCAGTTCACCATATTTGACATAGGCAGTGGGCAAGATATTCAGCATTTCCTCTGCGCTTGTGTGAAGACTGTTCAAAAGATCTTGGTCAGTGCTGCCATAGCACAGAGAAATGGTGCTCCCACCTTTGTGAGGCTTACCAGTTTAATCCATGCTTCTATTCTGGGTTTGCCTGAGAAGAGTATAGCACACGATTGATATATTTTCTGTGTGCTACAATAATTTTCTGTGTGCTACAATAGCTGCACATCTCATTAAAACCTATGTTAAAGTCTGTGCTATGTCATTTATAGACTGATGTGGCTGGTGCATGTGGTTTTGAAGACCCATCTTCCTTTACATTCTGTGAATAGGGAAAGGTCTGAAGCTATATATTGTCCCCTAGATGACAGACTACAGGAGAGTAGTTATAGTGACACCATATTATAAGTAGAAGGACTAGACTGTGGACTTTTAGAAAATAATTATCAGTTGGGGGTCATGCATACTGAGCATGGCATGAAAGTGTGGTTTTGGGGTATAGTGCTGTTGCCAGATGTAGGATACCTCAGGCTATGAATCATAGGAAAGCACGCAGGGAGACAATGGAGCAAGAGCTAAGTACTCCTGCAGTTTTGCAGTTGGTGTTTTTCATCAGGTGTTCTCAGTATTCTTCAGAGAACAATCAGAGGGGTTGATAGCATGGGCAGTCTGGAGATTTAGCTTCAAAGGCACAGCCAAGACTACTGCCAAGACACTGGAAATACAATGGAGTGTGCAACAATCCCAGTCTGTGTCTGAAGGAGGAATGTAATCTAACCCTTGTGTTGACAGAGGAAGAAACGTAATGGGGCCTGTTTTCTGCATTTGAAAGTGGAGAGGATTATTTATATATGATTTTGTTCAATTGATCAGGTAACACTTTCCTTTACTTCTTTTATTTTTTTTTTCAGTTCAACTTGGCTGTCTATGAATGTAAATGCTTTTGTCACAGAGATCTGGAATGATGTCTCACTGTACTACATACAAAGATAATGAGACCTCTTGTGCTGGAGGGAATAAATCGCAGTGGGTTTGGATTGCCAAGCTGCAGAACTCACTGTATTTGTGTGTGCTATAATGACTCACCTCCACCAAAGGCATCTGACCAAGAGGCTACTTAAAGTGAAGTATTTTATTCAGCAGTTAAACAACACATTTGAGAAAACGGAATTGCAAAACAGAGTGCACACTTACTCTTGTCTTATGCTTTGCTGTAAGCCCCAAAATATAAACCTTCTTCCTGAGGTAGAAGAATTAACACACCTGCTTCTCTGGGGATGGGGAGATATGTCTACACTAGAGACTCTGAGCAAGCTGGCTTAAGAACTGGAGCCATTTATGCTGGTAGGATGGAATTTCTCAGTAGGACTAATTAGCCTGGGTGAAACAGAGTTTCAGTGCAGACCTTCTAGCATCCCAATACTGTGTTGTTAGTAGGATAAACATCATTCTCCCTGCTTGGCCTTGGGGTAGATAAGTTTTCTAATATCTTCACTCTCCCCGTATGCTTGTAGCCTGACTTCCATAATACTCTCTTGTTTCTTTGTTTCAAGGCCTGGTTATGAACTCTTTTTTTCTGCCTCTGACTTGTATTATTTTTCCCCATTAGTTTCCAGGCAGGTAATTCAGAAAATGTCCCACTGATGGTGGTGTTGCTAATTAGAAGTTGCTCAGTCTTTACAGCATGTAAGCAGTGCTCAACATGACATGGCTTGTTGTGAGAAGAGGAAAATGAATTGCTATGCTCTTTTCTTGAGTTTGAGACACCATCAGCATGGTCCACTGTCAAAATTCCTATCTTACTGATGCCTATTTTACAGAATATCCCCATATTGCATGTACTGGAAGAAACTGAAACCTTGATGCTAGCTTAAAAACAAGGAAAAGGCTCATTTCCCACTCATAACCATAAGAGCAGAAATAGGAATCTAATATCTCTTTACTCTCATACCCAGAACTAAGCTGTGGGCGTTTTGCATCATGGAATTAACTTCACCTAACCTTAGGCATCTCAATGTCAGACAACTAATCCAACTAATCTAACGTCAGATGCCTTAAAGTTAGATGAGATGAATCTCAACTTAATGGAGATTTACTGTTCAGTCTCTGTACTCTGTTGCAGCACAAACACCATGATACATTCTAGACGTCGATGGATTTTATCTCCAGGTATACACAGCACTATTGAGGTCTCAGTCATTCTCATGTGGAGCCTGTGCTAGTGATGTACAGATTTTAAAGAGAATCAGTCAAGGCTGATATGCCTTCAGTCCTTGAATCATTGAATTTGTCTTTGTATGATTAAACTGCCAATTTTGTAAATTCCTTATTTAGGCACTTTAATAAAAACAGCCCAATTTATTGATCCCATCTGTAAAAGTTTAAAATGCACTGTTTATCTGATAGAATAACACATTTCTTAATTAAAATTATTAAGCACTTGGGAGATGTTGATCTCACGTGCCATAGCTGTCCTAAGCACAATTGCACATACACACAAATGTACAAACACATTTGCTTCTTCTTTTTATTGTTTTAATTTAGAGAAATACAAATCATCCTGTGACTGAGGCTAAACATTTATTTCCTTTAATTATTACAATAGTCTCTACCATGTAGCCAAACATTGTACGCATGTTTGTTAATCCAAATACTGTACACGTCTGATAATTTCCAGGTTTGTCCAACTGAGGTTTTTTTTTTTTTTAATCAGTCCCTGTACTTCAATACTGTGGCCTTTCTTACAACAATTTTATGAAGTGCTGACAGCCCCCTTTCCTTATAAAAGGAATCTGTAAGGGTGCTTGTCAAAGAATGAGCATTTTTAGATAGCATGGAGAGCCTCCAGTGAGAGGTGCAAGAGAGCGAAAATATGACAGAATTTTTTGAACATCTACTTCTTAACCCTGTAAAGCTACTAGAGGTGGTGAATCTGAACCTGAACTGTCAATGCCACTATCCATTTGGCATTACATTAATGTATTGTTTCCCAAGGTTTTATTAGAGACCAAACTATTTTTTTTTCTTTTCATAAAATAATCATTAGACTTTACTTAGTTCAAAACTCTATTAAGGCCTTCAGTCATTTGAGATGCAGTTTTCATCAATACCAGACTGAACTATGATCTGGAATGTTCGTACCTGCTGTCATTTTAGGGTACTTCTGATAACCTACTGGTTATCAGATGTTTTAATAGTCCTCTTAATACATCTGGTTATGTTAATGCATCACAGCAAATGTGAGTCAATATGGCCTAGCTTAGAATTTTCCATTTCATTCTCTTTGGCCTTTCAGTGCAGATTCAACCAGCACAAATAACCCAGTTCAATTTTCAAAGCATTTTACACCACAGCTGAAACAACTACAGCCTGGTCATACACTATTCTTGTACAGACTGGTGTCTGTACTTTACTTTTAAAAAGCCCCTCAGTGAGTTGGAATCATCTCTACAAATTTGAAAGTGCCTATGGGAGCTAACTATGACTCTGTCATGGTCTATGCATGCTTCTAAAATACAATTCAGATAATCTTCTAACAAACAAACAAAAAAAAAAATCAGATTTATTGCTATGGATATGTCTGCTTCATAGAATTATATAATATCCTGAGTTGGAAGGGACCCACAAGGAACATTGTGTCAAAGTCCTGGCTCCACAAAGGACCACCCAAAAATCAGACCCTTTGAGAGCATTGTCCAAACACTTCTTGAACTCCAGCAGGCTCAGTGTCGTGACCACTGCCCTGGGGAGCTTGTCCCAGTGCCCAAACACTCTTTTGGGGAAGAACCTTTTCCTAACACCCAGCCTGACCCTCCCCTGTCCCATCTCCATGCCGTTCCCTCGGGTCCTGTCGCTGTCCCCAGAGAGCAGAGCTCAGCGCCTGCCCCTCCGCTCCCCTCGTGAGGGAGCTGCAGGTCGCCATGAGACCTCCCCTTGATCTCCTTTTCTGTGGTGTGAACAAACCCAGTGACCTCAGCTGCCCCTCATACATCTTCCCCTTTAGACTCTTCACCATCTTCATAGCTCTCCTTTGGACACTCTCTTTATGCCCTTTTTATACTGTGGTGCCCCAAGCTGCACACAGTGCTTGAGGTGAGGTTGTACCAGCACAGAGCGGGACAATCCCTTTCTGTGACCAGCTAGCAATGCCATGCTTGACACACCACAGGGTATAGATGTCCCTTTTGGCTGCCAGAGCACTCTGCTGACTCCTATTGAACATTCTTTTGACCAAATCCCTAATTTCTTCATGGATTATTCTGACGTGCTCATTGCTGTGACAGATGACTGCTTCATGTCAATGAATTAAAGACAAAAATAAGGTACTTTCAAAGGACTATAGTGGACAAGCAACTAAGCATGAACTCCTTGATGACCTTATAGTATGTGAAACACAGATGTCCACAGCTGTAAATATAGGTAAAACTGGAGGGGATGGAGAAGAACCACAAAAATTATCCAAGGATTGGAAAACAACACTTACAGTGAAAGAGATCTATCTGTACTATGTGTCAAATGATAAAGGGGTATGATTATGGTATTTAGGGATAAAATATTGGATAGCAATGGATATTTTATTCTAGCAAAAATGGCTTAATCATAACCTGGATTGGAAATTGAAGCCAAGAAAACTGAAATGAAAAATGAGAAGGAGATAATGTTTGAACAAACTAGGAGGGAGGAGCAATAGCCTATTGGCTTTTTCACAGATGTAGTAATCTCCTAATATCTTTGGATTTCATTTAGATACATTGCTGAAATTTGATATATTGGACACAAAACGTTGTGCTCCATTGTGCTTCAAAGAGTATTAACTCTATAACATACAGGAGGTTGGACTAGTTATTCTGCTGATCACTGGGATTGTAAACTGTGTGACCTGTTGAACCTCACTTAGTGGTACTACAGTTTTTATAGATATAGGGCTGATTTACAGACAGGACTGTGTTAAAGTGTATAAAAGTTACATATTAACCATAGGTAATATGCAGCGCTGGTGGGACCATACCTTGAATATTTAATTAAATTTTTCTCCCTCACTATGAGAAGAATGTTGAGTTGCTCAAGCAGAGAAGAGCAATGAAGCTGGTGAAAGGACTACAAACAAGAGCTACGAGGAGCAACTGAAGGAACTAAGGTTGTTTAGTGTGGAGAAGAGTAGACTGAGGGGAGACATTATTGCTCTCTACAACTACCTGAAAGGAGGCTAACGTGAGGAGGATGTTGGTCTCTTTTCTCAGGTGATAGGACACAAGGAAATGTTCTCAAGTTGCACCTGAGTAGGTTTGGATTGGACATTATGAAAAATTTCTTCATGGATAGGGCAGTTAAGCATTGGAACAGGCTGGCCGGGGAAGTGGTGGAGTCCCCATCCCTGGGGACATGTAGTTGTGGCACTGATGAACATGGTTTATTGATAGGACTACGTAGGTCAGGTTGATGACTGGACTTGATGATCTTGAAGGCTTTGTCCAAGCTAGATGATTCTATGTTTCTATTCTATGATTCCATGAAATATTAAGTACTTGACTATTCAGACTGTGAGTACTGTGGAGCAGATTTTTATTCAAGGTGAGGTTTCAACTGGCTACAGCCTGCACTGGGAAAATTCTGAAGCTCATGTTGGTTATATAAAAAAGTTTTATGTTTAAGGCTTTCATGGTATAACCTAAGAATTATCTGGCAGAAGCAAAGATGGAATGGACAGTTTTAACTGTACTCATGATGACAGTAACTTTTCTTTTCCTGTAGTCCCATCTCTTATGAATTTTTAATGTTCTAACACACATTAGTCACTTGAATGCCAGTACATTCTCTGCTCTAAAGAGGCTGGACCTGGTATAAAACTATTATATTTGTGCTTGGAGACCCCAGCACAAGAAAGATGTGGATCTGTTAGAGTGGGTCCAGGGGAGGGCCACAAAGATGAAGTTGTGGGGAGGTGGGGATTGGCCTCTTCACAGAATCACAGAATCACAGAATTTCTAGGTTGGAAGAGACCTCAAGATCATCGAGTCCAACCTCTAACCTAACACTAACAGTCCCCACTAAACCATATCCCTAAGCTCTACAAGCTCTTCTTGCAGGTAACCAAAGATAGGACTAGAGAGAATGCCCTCAAGTTGCTCCAGGGGAGATTCAGGTTGGAAATTAGGAAACATTTCTTAGAATGAGTAGTCAGGCATTGGAACGGATTGCCCAGGGAGATGGTGGAGTCACCATTGCAGGGGGTTTTAAGGAAAGGTTGGACATGGTGCTTAGGGACATGGTTTAGTGGGTGACATTGGTAGTAAGGGGATGGTTGGACCAGATGATCCTGGAGGGCTTTTACAACCTTAATTATTCTATGATCAGAGGGCTGGAACACCTCTCCTATGATGACATGCTGAGGGAGCTGGGGATTTTCAGCCTGGAGAAGATAAGTTGTTAAAGGGGACTTTAAGTACTTATAAAAAAATGGAGACCAAGTTTTTGTTTGGGCAGACAATGACAGGACTAGGGGGAATGGTTTTAAACTAAAAGAGAGGAGATTTGTATTAGAAGTTAGGAGGAAATTCTTCACTCAGGGGGTGGTGAGGCACTGGCACAGGTTGCCCAGAGAAGCTGTAGATGTCCTATCCCTGGAAGTGCCCAAGACCAAGTTGGATGAGACCCCGGGCAACCTGATCTAGGGGATGGCATCCCTGCCCAAGGCAGGGTGTTTGGAACTGGATGGGCTTTAAGGTCCCTTGTAACCAAAGCCATTCTATGATTCTATGATTTGTGACAATGTTGCAAAAGATTGTCTTATGCTAAGAGCCAAATTAACACACAAACCACATTTTTTTTTTCTAAGTCAGCCAGCATAAGCCACTTTAACTGCCTTGTCTGTTTTAAACAGTACTGCCCCTTTAGGGACAATAACATTTCCTATAGGGACAATTATACTTTTTAGTTTAAATTCATACTGGAAGTTCTTTGGTCTAGGGTATGCTTTATAATATATGTATATGTTCAACTCCCTGCTCATGGAAATGGAATTTATAACCAAAGCATGTGATGCATTTCATTCTTTCAATGTGCCTTCCTCACTTATTTCTTGGGAGAATCTAAATGACTGCCTTATACTAAGCACCTGCTCTAAGAAGATGGGCTGAATAAATCTTACTTGGTTAATCTTACTGCACTTTAACCATAATGCAGATGTTTCTTCCTCTGTGGAGAGGGAAACAACCAAGTCTTTTGCACTGGACTTTGTATCAGTTCTAATTAGTTATTCAGCTCAGATACTGATATGCATAACATTATGAGAACAATAAGCACATGGAAGAACTAAAAAATAATGGAATTTTAAATTCTGTAATAAAGAGTTTGACAAAGCAGTGGACAAAAGAGTGCAGCAAGAAGAGGACGACTGTGAGCTAAGAATTGTAATACGTCTATGAGCCAAGAAATCATGTTGGTATTTAGGGCTGATGCAGCACAAAAGATATGAACAAAAAACTCAAGGTGATAAGTAAAGTCAGATTATTCTTCAACAGAGCCACATAGGTTGTGTAGCAGTGAGAGAAAATAGATCAGGAAATGTTGATTAAAAACAAACCAAAACAAAATAAAAACAAAACACAACAACTTGCAAGGTCAGAGGAATTTTAATCACGAAGAATTTTAATTACTCTAGTATTGATCAGTATCACAACTCTAAATTCCCTCCCCCTTCCAAACTCCAAACACTGTGCTCTTGAGGGAATGAGTGTGCTTATGCATGCTTTTGAACAGGCTGTAGAACATGTGACTAGTTGCTGTTTTGGCCTCTTAAGGCATCATAGGAAATGTGCCAATTATGCTTCTTACATTGACAAGACATGTTCTTCTGTGAGGTTAAAGACTTGAGGAAAGCAAGGATTCTTTTCTTCTGGAGTTCATAATCATTATAATGTAATTAAACATCCTTTATATTACAGAAAATTAGTGGCTTTGCTCAATTGCCCAATATTACAGATTGAATTTAATGGGAAAATGGATGATGAAGATAGTCATAATCAGAATTTCTTACACTATTATGATTTACTCCTCATTCTCTTCCTCCTAAATGTGTTACATTGCATGATATTTTTTGGCTATTGTTAAACAATTTCTAGGAGCAATAGGAAGAATGAAAAAGTTTCTCTTATTGGAAAAAACAATCATATCACTTTTGAAGATCTTGATGTATGGGTAAAAGGAACCCTAATAAAAAAAGATTTATTTGTGTTTATGTAAAAAAAAAAAAAAAAAGGGAATGTAACAGAACACCCTAATGAGGTCATGGTTACCACAAACCTCTTGCAATGCAGTATAAACTGCAAGTCCCGCAAGGACTGAATGCATCTTTCAAGTTCATTTAACCTTTGTTTTCTATGATATAAGAGGGAGAAGAAAATGCACACTATGATGCTGTTTTACAGCAATGTGTAAATTCACAAAATTGCACTTCAAAATCTACAATACTAAGCAAGAATTTTGAAATGACAGCTGTAGAAGCTTTTTTTTTTTTTTTTAATATAAAAATCATCACTCAAAAGTTAATCTGGTACACAGAAGGAAACAAAAGACATTTCCCACATAGTTATCTGAAACTAGTAGTAATGCTTTTTAAAAGGGAGCAATTGTGGTCTTGGGCAAACCACTAGTACCATGACTGTAACACTAAACTTGAACGTGATCTGAAACGATTTGAAAGTCAAGGAAATTATTTTATCTTAGGTCTTAACAGGAATGTGACAATAGCCTAAATTATCCCAGATTGTAACAGACATAGCAGGGACTCCTACTGTATTATAGGGATATCATTCAGAATGAAGGACTTAATAAGTATACTATTTATACTCTATTGAGTCTATGTGGCAAGGTTTTGGTAGCAGGGGGCTGCAGGGGTGGCCTCTGTGAGCAGAGCCCAGCAGCTGCCCCATGTCAGATAAGGGCCAGTTTCAGCCAGCTCCAAAGGGACCCACTGCTGCTCAGAGCTGAGCCAATAAATGAAGTTGTTGATGCCTCTGTGAGAGCAGAGTTAAGATAAGGAAGAAAAACCTGCAGCTGGGAGGGAGGAGTGAGAAGCAGCCCTGCAGCCCCCAAGGGGAGTGCAGAAGGAGGGCAGGAGGTGCTCCAGGCACTCAGCACAAGCTCCCCTGCGGCCCCTGGAAAGGCCTGTGGTGGAGCAGGCTGTCCCCCTGCAGCCCATGGGTCCCACATGGAGCAGATCTCCATGCTGCAGCCCATGGAGGAGCCCCCGGTGGAGCAGGTGGATGTGGCCTGGAGGAGGCTGCAGCCCATGGAGAACCCCTACAGGAGCAGGCCCTGGGCCGGAGCTGCAGCACGTGGAGAGGAGCCCACGCAGGAGCAGGGGGTCTGGGGGGAGCTGCCGCTCGCGGGGGACCCGTGCTGGTGCATTTTGTTCGTGACGGATGGACCCTATGCTAGAGACCCATACTGGAGCAATTTTTGAAGAGCTGCAGCCTGTGCGCAGCCCCTGCAGGCTCAGTTCGGGAAGGACGGCATCCATGGGAGGGACCCCTCGTGGAGCAGGGACAGAGAGTGACCGTGAAGGGGTGGCGGAGACGAAGCATCAGGGATTAACACAGCCCTCCTTCCCCATTCCCCTGCACAACTTGGGGGGTGGAGGTAGAAGGTGGATGGGGAGAGGGTGTTTCTAGTTTGCTTTTAGTTCTCACTGCTCTAGTCTGCTCGTGATAGGCAACAAATTGTATTAATCTCCCTTATGCTAAATCTGTTTTCCCCATGACAATAATCACGGAGTGGTCTCCCTGTCCTTATATCAACCTTTGAGACTTTCTAATCACATTTTCTGACTCTTGACCTTTGAGGAGGGGGTGTGAGAGTGTGGTTGTAGTGGAGCTCAGCTGCTCAGCTGGGTAAAACCACTACAAATACAGAAAAAAGAATAAATCCATCATAGGCTCAGACTTAGGCTTTTTAACTTCAATTCCGAGTTTCTTCTTGAAATCACCTGTTAAATTTGATCTGTAATGTTTTGTCCTACCTAAATGTAAATTTACAATGCAGACGGTTTTAAGCCTAAATCAGGCCTGTTATTTTCTAAACATTTCTTCTACTGCTCTTTTCTCTGTGACAGGTTGCAGTGTGAGAATCTCTTGTTTATTACTATCATTAAGACTGGTAATCTCTGGGGCTAAACCAGACATGAAAAATCTTCGTGTCAGAAAAGTAGAGCTTTTCAACATGCCTAACCCCACCTCAAAAACATATTTTGATTAATTAAGTGAATCAGGACGATATGAAACTAATTATTAAACTTTGGAGTAATGACCAGCTTTGGACTTATTCTTCTGTCCGAAGAATAACAAGATGGTGAGAAGAAAGGAGTCATCTGGAGATGATTCAGCCACAGCAGAAGTGTTGAAGATTCTTGGTATCAATATCTTGTTAAAATTCACTGTCTGTTAAATGTAATGGGCCTTAAGGGGCATCTCCTATTTCAAAAGATATTCTCAAAAATTGCCTTTCATTTTTAAAATTTCTGCACAGGCCTTGAGCCTAGTCACTTGATTTTTTTTTTTTTTAATTTTTAATTTTTTTTTTTTTAAACCACAGCAGCAACTTCAGCTTTAGTCCCTATACCTTCAACTGATTGCTTTGATTTTCATTGCTTTCTAGCAGAAAGGGAATACCTATGAATTTAAATGATCCTTTTTCTTCTGTTAGAAATTCTGTGTCCAATTCCATGACTAATTCTTAAAGATTTGTGTTTTGCAACCATATCTATCTTTCATTTACAGTAATTTATTTCTTTCTGTGCTCTCATGACTTTTTCTTCCCAATATGCCATGTATGGTGTAAGCCTCCCCAGATGTTGTTATTTTCCTTCTATGTTCTCTGATGTTCAGCTGGACCCAGTGCCAGGAGATGTCAGTAGGCACAAAGTGAAACACAGAAAGTTTCATATGAATATCAAGAAGCACTTTACTGTGGGGGTAAAGTGCTGGTACAGGTTGCCCAGAGATTTTATGGAATCTCCCTGGAGATCTTTAAAAGCCAACTGGACATGGTCCTGGGCAGTCTGCTCTGGATGTCCCTGCCTGAACAGCACTGGACCAGACGACCTCCAGAGATCTCTTCCAAACCT
This sequence comes from Anas platyrhynchos, assembly GCF_047663525.1. Classification (NCBI taxonomy): domain Eukaryota; kingdom Metazoa; phylum Chordata; class Aves; order Anseriformes; family Anatidae; genus Anas; species Anas platyrhynchos. The sequence continues at coordinate 201,666,052 of NC_092587.1, forward strand.
AACCATTTCATGATTCTGTGGATAAGGAGCAGCAGAAATTTCACCTGTGTATGTGCTAGAAAGTGCTGAATATCTGACCAGTGGTATATGTTGATAGGGCAGCCAGAACAGATAATTAATAGATGTCATCTTGGTAATTTCATAAATGTACACTTCTCTTAAGCTGAGAGGAAACAAATATTTTCCGTGTTGATTATAAGACCATGTAGATGACTGGTACAGATGAGAAGATGAATTCTATTCTTAATGGCATTGACATCTCCCTCAAAGAGAACTAAAATAAGCTAATGGGAACTTACATATAGCTAGCCTGCTTATATAAGCTTATTTTATATAAGCTTATTTTAATTGGAAATAAACTCAAAAAAAACTGAAGCCTTTTTTTTTTTTTTTTTTTTTTTTTTTTTTTTTTTTTTTTTTGGAAGCAAAACCTCCTTTAATGTAGGCTGGCACTGCACCAATAACTGGAGAGTGAGGCAAGTTTATAAATTAGTGTCCAGATTCTCAGGTGAGAATCTGCAAAAGAAATTATTGCCACAGAGGTACTGAAGCTGATTCATAGTAGATGATGATCTGTATAATCTGGTGTGTTCGTATTCAGACTAAAAGAGGTAAAATAATTTACAGGAGGAACACTTTTTTTTTTCTTTTTTTTTTTTATTTTTTTTCTCTTACTAGACTGATCTTTGTCCCCAAAAAAAGAAATCAATATGTAGACAAGGAGCACTACATTCCCAAGAAATAATTTGGATAACCTTAAACCAGCTCATTTACTTACTGAGTTGTGATTAGAAAGATTCATCCCAGGGAGTCCATCTGGATCACTTCATTGTTAGCCAAAGCCTTGTAACAACAAGGAGTAAAATAAATGCAAGCAGGTTACTCAAAACAAAATCTTGGCAGAATGAAAATGATGAAGATACACATATCTAAAGACTCCCTCCTGCAGGGGAAGAAAAAAAAAGTGTATATTAACTGCGCACCTTATTCCAGTGAGTATCACAGATGTACTTTACAGGTTTTAAGGAGACTCCAGTGAATTGCTGAGCAGGAGTAGAGAACATATGGTCAGAGTTAACATGAAATGTAAAAATTGTACTCATTAAGTCAAACAACCTGATGAGATTGCCTTCCCACTTCATCTATTTTTCAGCAGGTCATACGCCGGTTAGGATATTCTGTACTACTGGAAAGCAAACTCCATTGAGTTGGCTGTAGAGCAAAGAAACTTCAGAAAGATGGGAGCCTGATAAGGATTATATCAGCTGCAGAATTTGACAAACTTTCACTCTCATCAAGACATTGAGCTCCTTCACTTTGTTCTTCCAGGCCAACCTGAACAAATTGGTAGCTGTTAGTATAAAAAATAAAGGCCTTTTCTCCAAACAGTAGCAATACTACCTGTCTGCACACTTCATGAACACTAGTGTGCTTTCAATGTACTTTCAGTACTTTCTGTGTGTGTCTAATTCCATCATATGTTTTTAAATCACAGAATTCCACAGGTGAATTTCAATAATCAAATTTTCTTTTGTTCCTGATTGACTGTATTTTGAAGATCTCTGCAGGTAAAACTGAAGGTTTAGTTTTTATCCTGGTTTTACAGTAATATCAAATGCAGAAATTCACATTTAAAAATTGATGTAATTTAATATGGTAAGAAAATTGAAAGGCTTAAAATGAGTCAATTGTAGACAGTAAAAAAATTGGAAGAGTGAAAACATTTTTAATAGCCTTGTTCACATTCAGAAAGGTTGCTGCTGCTGAGTGACAACAGAGGAAATTATACAATTGAATAGAAACGTAAAATGTTAGGATTGTTATGCTCAGTAATCCAAATACTGTAGATAACGTCTAGTGATTGGTGCTTCAAGCCCTATTCCTTGGAGAGCTCAGGTTACTTGCAATTTAGTCTGTAACTTGGTCATCAGGAGCCAAGTCTCTCAAATAGCACCAATGAACCCCCAAGCTGGACGCAACATCTAAGTGGTTCTGTGAATTCTGATAACAAATGTTAACTATTAGATCTAAGAGCTACACACCTTATAGGCCTGAAAATTCTTTGGCTTGTATTTTGTGAGAGATTTTGAATAGAGAAAGGAACACAGGCCATGCCACATTTTCTTATCAAGCCTTGCAAAGAAAAAGGTGCTCATTAAGTCAGATGATCACATTTGCCATTTCAGAAGGAAGAGTATTAGGATGAGAGGACACCTCATCATTCAGTGAAAATAGAATTGTCATCTGCATATAAATGCATAAAGCTTTCCACAGCCAGCAGCCGGATTTCTAATACGGAGAAAAGTACAGTAAGAGATATAACACTGACCTTGGTGATAGAGAACATCAAATCGATTTAGGGAAAAATATCTCTCAGAGTGAAGGTCTGCAAGATGAATGCATCTGTGGCAAGGAGAAAGGAGAGATGCTGGACCAAGGCATGAAATTATTATCAGGTTAGGACACCATATTCAGAAGCAGCAAGAATAAAAGCTCAAGTACCCCTGTGATTAACTTACAGTTTTTCTGCTTTATGGTAAAGGATGTTATTTTGGAATGAGTTTTCTTTTACAGTGATGATTCTGGAAACAATAATGGGAAACCAAATGTAGGTCACTGAGTGGGAAAATTCTGAAAAAGAGTTTACTGCGGGGGACTCCTGATGAACAGTGGTAAACCTGCTGTCTAAGTTGGGCCAACTGAAAGATGCACAAGGTGCTGCTATCTGTGCCTTGTGGTGCCACTCTGTGGAGAAGTTTCAAGCAGCCCCGCAGGCAAACCAACATTTCACATCAATTTCCATTTTAGCCATAGGAGCGAAGATTCCTTTGTCTTTTCACTCGTAAACAGAGAACCCCGGAAAGTCTTTTCATCATTTCCCATCTGAGTTAATTGTGAATTTCAGAGGGAGGGTGGGCTGGAACAATGCAGAATTTGAATGCATTTCTCCTATGAACTACTTGTCCTTCACTTTAGATGAGTTCCTTATTTAACTAGTGAGCTTCTTAGTATGTAAACAATCTAATAGGAGTTGTTTATTGCTTTGATGTACATTGCTTTAGGGATATCAGGGCATATACATACATATGTTGGTGAGACGAGCAGCCTTAAAATAGCTAAAATGCTTACAACTCAAGCTGATGATACAGACTCTTCCTTTCTCTCATAAGCCACAGAGATGTGAATTCATTTAGCATGTTTATTAGAGACTTAAGTCTCCTCACTGCATTTAGTGCAATGTGCGGCTTTGGCTTGGTAAAACTTGTTTTAAGCTAGGACGTTTCTGGGTCAAGAAAAATTCTGTGCTGCGTTTGTGCTAACACAGGTTTGGGTTAATGAAGTTGAGAGGGTAAGGTATGCCATGAGTGGATAAGGTTGAAAACTGAATTAGATTTAAATATTTGAGAAATGGTGGAGCATGAGGAGAAGATGATGAAAAGAGTGCACCAGCTCTTTGCTGAGATTGCTGGAGGACACCAGGGTGTTACTGTGAAAGGACAAAGACAAGAAGCACTACAAATCTATGACTACTGGCTTAATAATTTGGCTTAACAATTATATAATCATTAAAAAACAAAACAAAACAAATGATGGGTAGATTCAATATATTCTACAGCTTTGAACTTACAGTTTGCAGATGATTCACATTTTCAGACTTCTTTGTTACATTATGTAGAATGTTGTCTTCCATTCCTTAAAAGCTTTTCATCTTAATCCTAAAACTGGTGTTTAAAATAAAATACTGAATATCACTGAAATTGGCACACTGAGAAGACAGACAGAAAATCACTGTGGAGGTAGGTCTTACACTCAAGCTCAGCAGCTTTGGGGATCTCTGACACTTGCTTACAGGTTCTCAGAACAAGATTTATCTTTGCCTCTCTTTGACCCATCTCCACAGATGGGATACAGAAATAGAAAGTGTGCTTTGAATATAAATTTCTCCAGAGTTTTTCCCACTTCTTAAGGGTTCCCTTCTCTGGTGGGAGGATTGGATTTCTTTTTCTTTTTCTTTCTTTTTTTTTTTTTCCAACCATATTTAAGAGGTGACAAACCCAAAATACTTTTGCATCCAAGAGTATGCATATCACTGCTTTGCAGTTACATTTGCATTACATTTCTGGCAATGGCCATGAATGGCTGGCATCAGCTATGACTCATTATTCATTCCTCGAAGGACTTGGCATATCAGCAAGAGACAAAAAAAAAAATGTTCAATTTCATATTGTTTCTTCTGAGACATAGATACACCACAGGCAGTATTGCTGGAGGAAACAGCTGGGAATTGGAAAAGAAAGGTGAGGCCTACCAGTCCCAGAAAGTGGGCATATTTCTGTAGCAATTTAACTCATGCAAGGAAAATGACTATCATCAAAAGAACTAAAAATGACAACATTTATCCAGCTCATTCAAATAGAAGACAGGCAGCTAGTAACCACACTGGACAGTAATTGCCACTGTAATGGAGCCACTTCTGGTGAGTGACAAAACAGCACTGTGACAGAGAAGAGGGGGATAAAGGGAATGATTATACAGATTAGATCAGAAGTAAGTGACACATGAGACAGGAAGTGAATGTGGATATTATAGTCACAGCCTCAGAGATATTGCTGTTTTTTTTTTTTTTTTCCTTGGTATTCTTATACATCTTACTTCCCATTCTGGGAGCTTCTTTAAAAGGGAGTTGTATTATGACTATTAAAGGAATCACAGTGTTAATTACAGGAAATTGGGATATTTTCTGAGGGCTGCCCAAAGAAGGGTCAAGACTGGCTAAAGAGCAGGGCAGGCAGCAGAAAGCAGTGTCTTCCTACAGATGGGAATGAAAACTCAGACTCTGCAGGGGCAGGCTGAAGCCTTTGAACAGACTTTTAGTAAAGAAGTGAGATACCTTCCAGACTCATTAACCACTGTCATAAGCTCTGCTTTTCTGTTTTCATAAGCCAGTCATACATTACCATAGGGAATGAGAACTTTCTTGCTTCTCCTTTCTGACATCCCCCAAAGGTTGTGTAAGTGTCTGAGTGCTGTGTCTTCATCGCCATGTTTTAATGGTTTTCCATCAACCTTCACTGACAACGTTACTGACAAATGCCTTTGTGACATCATGACTAACTAAATTAATAGGAGCAAACGTGTCAATTCATTTAAAAATACAGAGAATAACCCCTCTTCCTATTTTAATGATAGGAAAAGAGACAAAGACAGTCAGAGTCATTTATCAACCATTTCTCCTTAATTTGAGACATCTTCAGTGATAAATGTGTGGCTGATTAAAAGGGACAGTCATTCATATTAACTATGGGAGATAAGACTATCAACACTCGCTTGAACATTTAAAGCTTTAGGAAGTAGCTCTGTAAAAGGAATCTTCAAAAGGATTTCTGTCACAGGCAGCTTTGTAAAGCAGAGATGATCGGCCTTTCTCTTACCAGATATCAAATCCTTACTTTAATCCACAACCCACTGGCTCAAGAGGCAGAGGTGAGCCATGCTGCTCCTACAGCAGAGACCAGAGAAGCCTGGAGATCCTCCTGCCAGAAACAGCTACAAAGGGCAGTGTTCAAGCAGAGGACTGTGTGCCTTTGAGTCTTTGCTTCTGCAGAGCAGGATAAGAGAACTGTGGGCGGCAAGGGCTCTCCATGACCACATCTAAAGGGCAAGAAAATAAAGGTATGAGAGGCTAGTAACTATGTGGGACATTACACACTTGCACTACATTAGAAGAGCTCAAAGCTACTTGCTTCAAAGTCAGAATTAAGTTTGCAAGTACAATCTCAATTCAGTGCTGCATGCATATGCTTTAATACTAATGTTTGCATCACAGAATCATATATAATTTCTTACCTGGACCCTTGCTTCATTTCCGGAAAAACAAAATGTGGGTAGTCACCTGACATAAAACAACTCAGATCCAGGAGATGAAATTCAGCAAGGCTGGAATCACCTGGGAGCATGACCTTATTATGGGAAATAAGAGGTAACTGCAGTAAAAGAAAGGCCCACATTCAGCTATTAAAAATACATGAAATGTTGTCTCCCTCTAGAACATTGCCACTGATGTTTTTTAATTACACTGATTTGAGTTTTAATCAGATTGAAATATGTCTGTATAATTAGCTATAGGGACATTTGACTGATGTGGCAACATCAGGAGAGAAAAAAAAACAACACACCAGTAATATCTATAATGCTATGATAATGAACAATTAGAAATAGTAATGTGTTATCGGCATTCTAATAGCTCTTTGTAGTGCACAGAGAGGTTTGATCTTGGATGTGTATTTTGCTTAGATTCTTATCCAAAGTCTATTGACAGCAACAGAAAAAACTATCTTGGCTTTTATAGGCTTTGGGTGAAGTCTTTCTCACACATCGAGCAAGAAGAGTGTGGAAACCAAGGTTAGAATTGCAGTGTCTTTAGAAGAGGAGAAAATCAGAGATTCCTTTCACAGAATCACAGAATCACAGAATTTCTAGGTTGGAAGAGACCTCAAGATCATCGAGTCCAACCTCTAACCTAACACAAACAGTCCCCACTAAACCATATCCCTAAGCTCTCCTATGTCTACAGTTTATATTCATGTTATTTTCTATCTGATCCCTGTGGTTCTGAGGCGTGGCATGTCTGGAAGCTCCTGCATGTGTTATGCTATGCTGATATTTCTTTGTTAGCATTATCTTCACCTGGTTGGCAGGAACATTATGTAAAATGAAACCAGCTCTTCACCTCAAATGTTGTAGAGGCAAGGACAGTAGGATCTTCAGTTTTCTTATAAGGTGATTAACTTCAACTCGGTTCAACCTGCAAAGGAGGTTTATGTGCCCTCTAAGCAGCTGTTGAAGAAAGAAAGGAGCTCATACACTAAGCTCCCTAATCTGTCATTGGCAGAGGTTATGGTAACCTTATAGCAGAGGCAACCCCTATGGATATGCCAGATGGCAAGATAAGAGGGAACAAATTGCTCACTGGAGAAGATGGTCCTTTGTGTTGTTTATTGCTAGGCCAAGGCCCAGCACAGGCCCTGTGAAACATAATTTCCAGAGGTAGTAGATGAAGTTGTGGTTTTAATTCCTGTTGGGATAGCAGGTGTGCAGGCAATCTGGGAATGAAAGGACTGCTCAATTTGCTGCCAATGAGAGCTGCCTGAATTCACTGGAAGGAAATAGCCTGACTTTCTATGAGCTTTAACTCAGTCTTCAAGGCCAAAGTGTGAAATGAGGCAGAACCAGAGAACTTCAGTCACCTCCTTCAAGAGGTGCCTCAAGTTACTTGTGTAAAATATATTCCAATCTGTTTTGTTTACACTTGTTCATTCATACATATTCATTTGCACTATCTAGATTCTGGCTCTGTAAACATTTATTTTGCATTTTTTTTCTCATTACAGGGGAATGATTTTTGGCAGAAGTCAATAACAGTATGTGTGAATTGTCAGAATGAGGGATTGATCACTTTTTGTCCTGTATGAGTTGTTGAACATTTTTTTTGTTAACATATTGAATTTAATGTTGCAATTAAACTCCCTAGAGTTAGACTCATCAATGTTTCAAAAATAACTCCTTATCTTCATAGTGAAGAATTTGGAATTTCCAAACTTCTCTGGCTTTATATTTTATCTACATTCAGATCAATTAATTAGCTGACAGAAATCCAACTAGATAAAATATTGGCATCTATTTGTATACTTCAGGCCTATTTAACCAACTCACTCTATTATCCACATTTGTAAGGCTAGCTAGCTAAATGTGTCATCTGTATTACAGTGACACATCCTATAATCACTAGAAAATAAAACAAATCTCCCATAACGTAACAGTTCAGTCATCCTGCTAAAAGAAATAAAATGAGTGTATGTACCATTTCTCCTTACTTGTTTGTGGTGGATAATTGTTTATTTGTACTTTAATTTGTCCATTACATGTGTTAGGATGTGTTAAGCACTAAGAATAGCTGTATTGAATTGATTACCTCTTTTAATTAAGTGTTGGTTTTGGGGGACCTCTATGATGAGTTTTTAATTTTGTGAAGTATGTGGGAGGAGGGAAGCATCAATAATTGTTGGAACAATGAATTAGCTAAATGCTTTCAATCTCAATAAAGAGTGCATGGGAAAAAACAAAGTAAACCTGAAATAATATCCCTAGAGAAAAATGTTGATTGCAGTCAGGGATAACAGAGGTCATTAAACCATACTTTGCCAAGGTCATGTCTATAATGCATAATTAACACTGGCATCTTTTGTAGGGTCTTAACATTTAGGTTCGCCTTTGGGCAAACATTTCCACAGGAAAGCTGATGTCTGCTGTACAATACTTGTATTGTATCTGCCTTCTCCAGTATATTTATATGTATCTGTGTGTGTGAACATAGATGCGTGGTTTGTTGCAATGAGAGATGTCAGGATCCTTTCTTCCTCAGACTTCTCAATATTTCTCACATTTAACAAGGAGATGTGAGAAAGAATAGGAGATCTACCAGGACTCAGTGATTTTTGCTTATCTCCTCATTAGAAAGCAGGCACTTTACAACCTGAGATTACAGCAGAGTTTAGGTCTGGGCTGGATGACATGATCAAATTTATGAGTCCAAGAAAGGAGTCAGGCTTTACAGTAGGGATGGTAGAGGAGAATGGATTGTAACACAGGATATTAGGTTAATAATGCAGCTGTAGAAGCTTCTTTGAGGGACAACCTACCTGTGAACTGGCTTTAATTTAAGATCTCTTTTCTGGAAAGAAATAACAGTTTTAGGACCTCTGTGGCAGGCAGGTTCTGAGCTGAAGGAAATCTTTACAAGGATTTTTCTGTCACCAGTGTGAATATAAAGGCCTTTGTTAACAAGGTTTTTGAAATGCCTTAATATCTTTAAAATGCACGTGCCAGAATGTGTCCTAAATTTATCAGTATTATTCAGGAGAGACTTTTTTGTTTTATATGTTCTCCTTTACTTGATATAAAGTGCTGCAAAATGCTTCTCTGTAATGATGTTAGAAAAGGATTGTGCCTAAATCTTAGCTAATGAACCTTTTCAATCCTGGGAAGAACGTGCATTTACTCACTGTTTGCCTTTTTTTTTTTTTTTTTCTTTTTTTCTTTTTTTCTTTTAAATAGCTATCTGTGGCATAATACCTCATGACTGAACTAGTTCAGACTGCCCTGGAAGAAGGATTTAAATTAATGTGGAATGCAGGATGAAGTCCTGAGGTCCTCTTAACTCCATCTAGACAATAGAAATGGGCCTAAAACTATTACAGATGTGGTAGCATGTTAGCTTTATTAGAAAATAATAGAAGGAAGTAACATAAGGAGAATTAGAAGCACTTGGTTACCATTAAGAATCTGCCATGATATTTCACTGACCCAGGAACTGCTAATATATTGCTAACTGCCATGCAATTTCAAATATCATGTAAATAATTAATCCTATTGAAATTTCAATTGAAATTTCTGAATTACAAGTTACTTGGAAAAGAGAGTATCTATTAGATCCAAACAGAATGTAATAGAATCTTGCATTTTCTTTGGTGACTCTTAATGGATGTGTGTGGACTCTCAAAAATCTTATTAATAAATCATTCATATGTTTTATTAATAATATTAAAATAGTCAAGATATTTTATTAATAATATTATTAATAATACAATTCCAGACTTTCAAAAGTATGAGATATATTAAAAAAGGAATGCCTATTATTTGTGGGCAAAATAGAATGGTAATTTTTTATTGGGAAATTTACAGGGTTCATGTTTCTGCTCTCAAATATGTCATTATTAATATTTTTCCACCTAATGTTAATCAAAGACACATGAATACTTTGTAGTGATTTATCATTCATTTTAATTCTGAATGTATTCTGTTTTTGGCTATGTTTACTGATGGCTTTTCCTCCTACTGCTCACAAAAATGATTGTAAATGTGTTCTTATTTGTTTGGGGAATAGGTGCCATTGTTGTGTATACCCGTGTTTGTATATGAATTCAGGCATTGACAAAATGAAATATTCAGCATATTTTACACTTATTATTTTTCACTGGAAATTATAACCATATGGGGTGGAGCAGAAAAAAAGGCAAAAAACAACAAACAAACAAACAAACAAAAACCCTGTGGTAGTGGAATGACCAACTGTGCACCACAAGACTCCTAGCTTTCCTGGAATTAGACTGGTGATCGGATCTTGTGCTGGAGAACTGTCAATTTTGCCCACGGTAAAAGAAGTTTAGGGCCAGAAAACTATTTGTGAACACCAATTTAAGCTAATGAAATAAGAAATAAAAATATGTTCAGGGATAGTTGGCCAACAAAAAAAGAAGGGCTAATTAATCAGAGTAATTGACTGATTTTATCAGCCCTATTGAGCAGGATCTATTACAAAGGAGTGATAAAGTATTTGCACCCATCCAGGCAATCAATGTACTGCTTATGCACTGAGCCATCAGTAAACTTGAGTATTTGCCATTGCTCAGAGAATTTCAGATTTTCTTGATCTTCTAAATCCCTGGTGTATTTGACTTTCTTTTGTTGTTGTTTTGTTTTAATCGCAGAACAATAATATCATTACTCAATTTGGACATCTCTATTTCCAGAAAGTTACACATCTGTCACATTCATTCTGTGTTTCCACATCAGTCTCACGACTTCTCAACATTACCTTCTTTTGGGTCAAAATCATTTCAGAAGCACATCTGCCTGGATTTTTGTCCAATAAAAATGTGGGAGACCCTTCTGAAACACTTTGACTACAGTCTGTCCCAAAATGCAAGGTGAAGCACTTCACACATGGCTGGGAGATTCTGGGAGATTTTGACTGTCTAGATATTTCTAACTACTGCAAGATAAGTAGCAGCAACAGTACAAAGTAAAAGATATAGCCTTTCTGAGCACTTTGTAGAAACATAGAACCACTTGGGTTGGGAAGAACCTTAAAGACCATCCAGTTCCAATCCCCCTGCCATGGGCTAAAATGCTACCCACTCGGATCCTCAACCAAAATCCAGGTTCCTGCCAGTACTGAAATCAGCATATGCTAGGTAGTAAAGGGGGGTAAAACTGATTTAGAGCTTGAGGAGTTAGCCCACTGCATATAAGATAAGAAGCAGCTGATGTGGAAAATATGTAAAGAAGCCACCAGCCAAAGAAAACTAGGCTTTTAGTGTTCTAAGTATTAAGGATCAGGACTGCTAGCATATCTAGTTACCTATGCTTTTCCAGGGATGTGTGACAGCTACAAACCAATGTTAGTTATATTTTTGAAGCAAATTTCCAACTATTTCATTTTAATGGGGTGGTACTGCATGGAAGATCTCTAGACCACCGGATGGTTCCATCAGTAAGAGTCTGTAAAGAACAATGGGACACATTTTTATGTGAAGGTGTTTTACAGCCAGTGGCTATTGAAGTAAGTTTTAATTTGATCCTATTACCAATCTCATGTTTGGATAGGATTTTGCGCCTGTGTGGACCCTAGTAATGTCAATAGCTTAGGATCCATCAATTATGAATAGATCTTGGAATGATTAATAAAATCTTGTTTAATATTAGCCATCTTATGTTACTCAAGTGAGGAGTTTGTTCCTCACTTCCTTAGGCACAAAACTTAATTTAAATGGTATAAAGATGTCTAACTGCCTTTTAAGATTTTACACAGGTTTTACTGTCTCTTTGTCACAATAACCTATGTATAAAACAGAAGAAAGACAGCTTTCTGTTATAGCCCTCTGAAGTGTTTGGTAACTATGGAAAGCACCACCTCCCTGTGTGATTTGTAAGATTCCTAAAAAAATATGGGCTTTTGCCTTTAAGGACATTGCCAAGATATGTGAATAATAATAGAAGCCAGAGGAGAAAACAAACAAACAAACAAAAAACGGGACAAACAAAGCAATAAACCAAACCAACCAACCAACCAACCAAAAACCAGCACAGAGATGAAGAAAAAGGTGGTGTTTTCATCACCTGAAGGTAAGACACTTCAAACAAGTATAAAGAAAAAATTCGCAGTGTAGTCTGGCAATCTAAAAGCTGGGAAAAACAAAAGCCCTTCAAAATAGAGCTCTTTGCATGGAAATACTGCAAAAATGAGGTTAAACAGGAACATGTAGAGCGCTGCTATAAAAAGAAAATATAAATTCCCATTTTTCTCAAGTGTTACTGCCACTGATTATTTCAATAATTATGAAAGGTGCCACTTTAGCAGAGCTAGTGGCTTTGTAAGGAAAAATATCGTTATGCTAATAAACAGATGTAAAGTCAGCAATCCAAAGCCATATGGAATGACCCTTTAAATGCCTGCAATTCTAGAAGAGACATAAAGAATATGTAAACATTGTCTCTGTAGCATATAACAGTCTCACATACTTTTGTTATATGTTTCGTGGCAACAACATATCGTGTGGCGGGCTCACGTTCAGTTATGTGAGGAGAACAATTTGCTCATGCTGCTGGAGTTATTACCAATCCTGTGCCACAAGAAAGAGATCACTCTCTACATGGTGGTCTTGCTACAGATTCTGTTATGATTCTCCATGATCCTTTTTGCACATTTTTCCTTTGTATGAGGAGAGACATACTTATTAAAGGCTGACTGCATACTGATGATGAGACAGATGCTTTTCTGATTGTGTGCTGAAGGAACTACAATAAACTGCAGAAAGAGGAAGAAGGTGGGGAAAAAAGCAGGGTTCGGGAAAGGGAAAATCAAGAAGTGTGCTGCTAGAACAATTTATGTAGCTTGTGACTCCTTCTCCTGATTTTTGCTGATTTTTCTTTCACTCTCTTTCTCTAATCTGTCTTAGATTGAGCTCATGAACTGGAGAATGTGTGTCTTTGGTCTGCTACATTGATACATTCCTGATAAAACTACAGGTAAAATAGTTCCTAATTAGGTAAATCAGATTTTGAGTTTACAGGTTTAAAATGGTACAAAGGAGGTGCTCATTCAGATATCCCAGTTATAGCCTGAAGCTAGCATAAATATATCAAATTTAATATTTAATATATATTTAATATATCAAATTGCAAAATAGTTCAGCTTGTTAGTCAGAGCAAAATCACAACAAGCTCCTTTGTCAGCCTACCTCCTTGGTACTGCATGATAAAAATAAATATTGCTCAGGAGTAGTGTTGTGGTTTAACCCAGCAGGCAGCTCAGCACCATGCAGCTGTTTGCTCACTCCCCACCCCACCCTACAGTGGGATGGGGTAGAGAATTGGGAAAAATTGGAAAAATCCATGGGTTGAGATAAAGACAGTTTAAATGGACAGAAAAAGAAGGGAAATAATGATGATGATGATGATAGCAGAATGTACAAAGCAAGTGATGCACAATGCAATTGCTCAGTACCCACTGACTGATGCCTAGATGGACCCCAACCAGCACCAACTTCCTCATTCTTATTGTTCCGTATGACACTACAAGGTACGTGACATCTCTTTGTCCAATCTGAGTCAGCTCCTGGCTGTGTCCTCTCCTAGCTCCTTGTGCACCCTCAGGGAACTCGCTGTTGGTGACAGCACCAGAAGGTGGAAGTTCTTGGCTCCGTGTGAGCCCTGCTCTGTGACAGGTAAACATTGGTGTGCTATCAGCGTTATTCTCATCCTAACCCAAAACACAGCACCATGCCAGGTACTAGGAAGAAAATTAGCTGTCCCAGCCTAAACCAGGACAAATAGCAATTGCATTAGCCTTTGTGAACTCTCGTGCGTTGTTGACTTAAAGAATTATGGAAACATGTATTTGTTGCCTTATTTGGTACAAAAAAGCATTACCAAAAAACAAAAACAGTGGGACAGCGAAAAATGACAAGTTGTATAAACTTCTAAGCCTTTAAAACATACCTTTTCTTTTTTTTTTTTTTTTTTTTGGCTAACCAATAGTTTGACTACTTCATGGTTTTGACTCATCTTATTTTTTAGCCAGGGAGTTGGCTTCTTCTCATGTGTTTCAGCTCCAATTCTTTATTTTCCTCCTTTCCCTTTCTGTATGTTTCAGTTTGCATGTGTTCTTCATATATATAGTATACAGTAGTTCCCAGTCTCAGGCACAGCAACCTACAATTCTATGATGTTCCCTGAAAAAAAGATGAATACATTAAGGCATTCCTCATCTGATCCCAAAACACTGCTGTAGCAATTGTTCTCACAGGATAGTTCCTGAAAAACTCAGTGACAGCTGCAGTTACTCTTGCAAAAAATCCCCTATCCAGCAGCTGGACACAAATTTGATAAAGCCCCAACATTATGGCAGTCCTATATAGCTTGCATTTTCCTTTGAGTACTTTGACTCAGTAACTCCCTTTTTCTTTGGTTTTGTTACAAGTAATGCTTGATAGTCCATACCAAAATGTCTCACTGAACAGCCACAGCCATATTTCTCTAAAGTTTGTATGCTAAACCAAGAAACAAATTCCAGCTAGCTGACAGTTTAATCAGAAGATGCATTAGGAAGGCTTTGAAATGAGAACATGAATGTCTAAGAAGACATTCTCTTGCATGAGTTAAAGCAGTTGTTTTTTCAGGACCGAATATCAGAAGGCAGCAGTGCTAAATGCTGAAAAGGTGATACAGTGCGGCACATTATACATGAGTTTGCTGTCTGAAATAGATTTAGAAAAGTTCAGTCAGACATATTTAAACATAAGAAAAAAAAAAGAAGAAAGTACTGTGAGGTGGCTGAATAATGAAACAGCCTGCCTCGAGAGCTTGTAGATTCCCTATCCTTGGAGACAGACAAAACCTGATGGGACACAGTCCTGAGAAACCAGCTCTAGATGACCCTACTTGAGTAAGAGAGGTGAACTAGATAATAGCAACTATTCTATGCTTTTATATTAAGGGCATCCAGTACTCGCATTTTACTCCAATTCATGAAAATTTCTCTCTATACTTTGTGCAGGGCCCCATAATTTAGTGGCACTGTACTGCAGGGAGTCATCTCCCTTGACAGCAGACATCATTCCAGGCACAACCCCAAAGTTAGACAGCCAGAGTGAACAATATCAATATGGATTTCTTAACACTTCATGTAATGCAGGAATGTAATATGGTTGGGTGGATGAGCTAATTCAGTATTTTCAAAACTCAGGGAGAGTCTGTTGAATTGGTTTAGGTTATGGATACAAAACTACAATCAGTTCTAAGCATTGCATCACTAAAAAGATATAGAGAATTTAGAAGGTACCCGAAGAACAGTAGCAATGATAAAGCGTCTGGAAGGCATGACTTTGAAGAGAGCATTAAAGCTCATTATTAAATCCTTTGCTGTTACTGTGAACAAAAAAGTTGACATTACCAAAAAATGGGTAGTTTCTGAATAAGTTAATTGAGTGGTGAACTTGTGTGGATTACAATATTGACCAAAAAAGTCATTCTGCTGTGAGCACTGAATAGTAGAAGATAAGCCTTGCATTTCTAAATATTAGCATTAATAATAATTTATCATTTAGTGGTTTAATAATGGGGCATGGGAAAGTGAGGTGCATAGCAAGAAACCTGAAAAAAACTTAGGCAAAAAGTAATAGAAGACAGGTGATTTATCTTTTAGAGTAGACATCTCTCAGGACAAGTAATAGATAAAATGAATGCTTCAGTCCTTGGACCAAAAAAAAAGGAACAGAAATCATATGCCAGTGAACAAGTCCACCAATATGAGGGAGACTTTAGATAATCTAATTATCCTTCCTATATAGCTTTTAGGAGTCTGTTGTTCTGTAGTTATGAAGAAAACTACGAGGAAGATACGGTAGTACCTGATAAGTATGCAGACTGTTAGATTGCACTCACTGGTACTGTTAGTTACCTGACAGTGCCTAATCCAAAATGGATACTGCAATTTAAATACTGATGTAGGGGGTAAGACAAAGTTGGTAACAATGATTTTTCATATGCACATTTTAAGACAAACTCTGTAACTTCAGTACAGTAAGAAGTGCAAAAGTCTGCTGGGAACTGTCTCCTGGGGTCTCCATAGTTGATCACACTGGTCAGGATGACAGTAGATACTGATGAGCTACTGATGGAAGCTCAACTACATACCTCTGGGGAAATGTATAAAGCCAAATGTTGGAGTCCTATAGGCCAAGTAGATAACTGGTTGGCCCATGAGGCCAACCATGAGGTTTGGAGGTGGTTTTACTTTCCTCAGGGATATGATATTGGCATAAATGGGAAATAATCTCAAAGTTTTCTCAGCCTTTCTTGAATATATTTCTTTTATTTTAAGCACAGTTCTTGCAAAGAGGGACAGTATCCATAAATAAATACCACACAGATAGCCTTTGTTGGTTTGTATGTCAGTGTGTTAATGAGGACACTGGTTTTCTAAGATTCCTCCCACCCTTCTGCCTTGCCAGAAAAGAACTTGGCCTTGTTAATTTACAATATTTATTTGCAAGCTGAGACTGATTCTGTAGGTTGTGCAGAGAATTCCAAGGGCATTACTGTCAGCTCCTTCTAGAACTGATGAAGTTGGAAAGCCAGATCTTTCCCTGTATATTCTCAGTAGTGGGGGAACCATAGTACAACTCATTTGGAAGGAACATGCATTCCTTAATTGTGACAGCAAATGATGCACTTAGAACATGCTATATTTATATATCATGTACAGAATGAAAAGGGGGATCCTTTTAATGTAAATGTAGTTAATAGAAGTCATATAGCTTGTCATCAAGTTAGCTCAATGAGCACGTAGGACTTTTTTTCAAGAGCAACGTGTTTAGAGAATGTAGCTGTGCAGCCAAATACTACGGTGTTGCCATTGCTAATAATAGGTTGCAGGGTTTGCACTGAGCTTGCAAGGCTGCAGCACTGTGGTTTGTCAGGCTTGATCTGTCTGAACTTAACTTGACCTGCCTGTAGCTTTTATGTGTTTATGTGTTACAGTATTAATGTGTTTTAGCTGTAACAGCAATTTTTCTTCTAACCAGGTGACTACTGCTATTTTGTTTTACTTTTGCTTATCATTAAAATATGTTTACATAGTAAACATAGTAAATGTGTTTTACATAGTAAACACATTTTATATAAATAGTAGTAACAATACAATATAATACAATAACTACAATAGCAGTTATTTTGTGTGAAATTAAATAATTCTGACTCTAACAGATGATAAATCTGAACTTGCTATGACAGCTGAATCCTTGAGAAGATGGAGGCATAGGATGTGGTGTAGAGGAATACAGCTGGAAGCCCCAAGGCTATAAACAGCTGAACTATGATCAGTTTAAGAAATTTTGATCGGGAGTGGGACCAAACTGGATTTAAGCATAGCAAAGGTAACATTCATAAAACAACATATATGTACAAAATTCACATGTGACATGAACATGTAAACCAATGAAGAATGGGCAAGGTGTAAAAGTGTGTTAGCAAACATAAAACCCTTCAAGCAGGAAAAAGAAGCCATCATCATCAACTTTATACTTCTTCCAATGAAGGACATGTGAAGCTGTCAACTTGTAGAAGTCCGCTTACCTTCCCCCCCAGCCCCAAACAGATGGGAGCCATAAACTCAAGGGCATGGATGTCATTGGGATGGTGAATAACACCAGGAAAAAAAAAAAGAAAAAAAAAAGCTAGAAGACAGGGATTGTTTGTATAACAATCTGAACCATTTTATTATTATTGACCACCTTTTCCGTAAGGTAGTATTCTTTAGTTTATTTGTTTATTTATTTATTTTTATATTTTTCCCCTGTAATAATTGGATTTAGACTAAAAATAACTCTTGGATTAGCCTGTTAAAATTTCAATTACACTAACAACAAATTCTTGGCTTTACATATTGATGTGTTTCCTTTTTCCCATAATAGAATTTTGAATGTACCAAGAAATCATACTCTAATTTTCTCCTGCATAACTTAAAACAGTTTATAGTCCTCCACCCTCAACAATCCCTCAATAAACAAGCTAAGAAGGCTGCATGGTACTTCTATGCACCTTATGTCCTCTGCCTTACAGTCAACAAAGAGAAAAAGGCATTTTCTGAGACCAAACCATATAATCAATTTTATCTATCTATAATGATAGGATGAACCCTACATAAGTCTTTTACTGACCTACCTTCACAGACACCTGATGACTTTCCATCTTCTGTTGGGAGCCATTGGCTCCAGCATCCCCCAGTTAGTCTTTCAGGCATGGCTGGGCACTTAAGTCTTCACTTTCAGGTTGCTAATATCATTGCAACTCCATATGACATTTAAAAAAGAAATTACATCTCTACATTTGACAGAAGAGGCTCCAGTGTCAGATAGCATGAAGAAAGTATAAAAGAAGACAGGACAAAGAAGTCTTCTACTGTACCTCATCTTTGTTTGTTCATTTGCTCATTCATGTATTCATTCATTCGTTCATCCTGTCTTATAAGTGCAGAAGGAGGGCAAGAGGTGCTCCAGGAATGTAGCCCAGGTTCCCCTGCAGCCCGTAGAGAGGCCCCTGGTGGAGCAGGTGGATGTGGCCTGGAGGAGGCTGTGGCCCATGGAGAGCCCTCGCAGGAGCAGGCTCTGGGCCGGAGCTGCAGCCCGTGGAGAGGAGCCCACACAGGAGCAGGAGGTCTGAGGGGGAGCTGCCGCCCACCCGTGGGGGACCCGTGCTGGAGTAGTTTGCTCCTGGGGGATGGACCCTGTGGTACGAAGCCATATGGGAGCAGTTCCTGAAGAGCTGCAGCCTGTGGGCAGCCCCCAGAGGCTCAGTTCAGGAAGGTGGTTTTAATTTGAATTTAGTTCTCACTGTTCTTGTGATAGGCGATAAATTGCATTATTGTCCCTTATGCTGAGTCTGTTTTGCCTGTGACAGTAACTGGTGAGTGATCTGCCTGTCCTTATCCCACAGCTTACCTGTGAGCTTTCTTTTCATGCTATTTTCTTCTGCTATTCTATTGAGGAGGAAAAGTGAGAAAGTGGCATTGCAGTGTTTAGCTGCCCATTAGTGTGAAACCACCAAAGGTAAACATAACGCCCAGGCTTTGACATCTAGGTTGATGTTTCAAAGTGTGTAGGAATCCATGGACTGACAAGGTTGCTTGTAAAGCCGGCCATGCTAAATCAATCAGATTTTCACCTAGTCTCCTTGGTTGTATAGTTCTTATATGTGCAGTAAAGGAGTACTGACAAGTCAAACTGAAAGAGTGCAGCACTGTGTGGTATTTCTTCTCAGTTTAAGCATATGCTCTAGCATGGGAAATTATTTGGCACGATCTCTGTTCCTGGCACTGAACCTCACACTTCAGTTCTACTTCCAGGGAGAAAGAAGAGGAAAAAAATCCCCAAACACAAACCATGCACAGTTATCAATGGGAGAGGTTTGCAGCCAGGGATATTTATTTTTAGACCCACATCTGTGCTGTATGACACTCCTACACTGACATTTGAAGAGAACAATAATAAAAATATCTCTGTGTGGTTGATTGCTGTTGGCTCTTCCTGAAAGCTAAGGGTACTCAGCTTCTTTGTGCAGTCAGAGAAGTCCAACATACCCCAGGAATGCAGAGCTTTTAAATTTACAGTCTTCTACTGTTGCAAGTAAGCTCAGAAATGATGTAGGGAACTGAAAATAGATAGGCATAAAAAGAAAGGATATTATCGTGCCAGACTAAATCAAGGCAAAGTGATAGCAGAACAGTAAGATGCTTGTTTGGGATGCAGTCTGAAGTGGGATCAAATAATGGGAGAAATATGTAACATCAGGCCCAGACTTCCAGACTTTAAATTTTCCAGTGGATTCAAATTCCAAAAGTCTCAGGAACCGCTAGCCTCCTGCTAGTGGAGGCAAAAGTCAGGAGGGCTGATAGATGGGGGAGACTTCACATAAAAATCGTACTTCAGGAGCCAAAATGTCTTTTGTTATCAGAAGCAGGATCATCATAGTGAAATGCAGCTGGGTAATTCTGAAGAAATTTGCAATGATGCAAATATAAGTACAACAGTTCTACACTGAACAAGGATGCAGTTTCAAGGGCACACATACACTCTTTGGGAAGCAAAATAAACAACCAGGTGCTCAGATACTACAAAGCTTTTCCTTTGTTATTTTTGAAGGTGATATTCATAAGAAAATATTTGCCTTACCAGCTGAACAAGAGAAACTTGGAATAGGATTTTGTACATTCTGAACCAGATTATCAAAAGTTCCTATGAAAGCTAGATGCACTTGAAAGCTGCTTCTTTATATATTTTTTTATTTTATTTTATTTTATTTTATTTTATTTTATTTTATTTTATTTTATTTTATTTTATTTTATTTTATTTTATTTATTTCATTTCATTTCATTTCATTTATTTTAATTTCTGGTTGCAGTTTAAGCACTTAATTTATGTCCTATCCACCATGAATAGGTGATTCCCTGTACTTATGTAGGACTTTGAGGCTTTGTGGACAGTTATGATGTTACCTGTCAGCCTTCTCTAGATTAAAAATCCTTATTCCTTCAATATTTCCTTACAAGTCATGATTTCCAGACCACTAATAACTCCACGTGTTCCTCTTGGCTTTTTATATTTCATATGTACTTCTTGTGATGGTCAGTATTCAGAACCGAACCCAACAATTCATTATAAACTTTAACAGCAGTAACGCAGTGGAAGGCTTAACTTATGTGTGTTATATACTACACACAAGAGTGTAGGAATTTCATTGCCCTATTCATGTATATACAACTGGTGATGATCGCTCCAAAACTTTTCCTCAGTTACTGGTTACCTAAGCCATCTTCTTGCAATCTGTTTTTATTTTGTAGGTTATAATGAAGTCCTCTAAATTGTTCTTATTAAATTGCATCAGGACATTTTTTTTTCTTTCTCCCTTTGGAATTTTAATCCCGCCTTCCACTGTGTTTGCAGCTTAACGTCATGTATATTTGATAAACACAGGCTGTGTTCCTTCAAGCAGATATGTAAGAGCATTAGGGTAAAGACAAACTCTTTGGGAACATTACCTGCTGCATCATTCATTGTCATTAAAGACAAACCATTAATAGCTACTCTCTGAACACAACTTTCCAGATACCTTTATACCCAAGCTGCAGGCCTTTCCTAAGCTTCCTTCTGAGAACACTATATCAAACAGCATGAAAGCTGGGCTAGAATCACTAGAATCAAGACATAGGTTATCTGTTGCTTTCTCCCTCTCTGTAAAGCCTGTTACCCTGCCAGGAAAGGAAATTCAATTTATTTGACATGATTAATTCTTGAGAATGTTATGTTGGCTGCAATTTGTCTCCCTGCTCTCGTCTAAGTATTTACAATCAGTTTTATTTATGATGGTATTTTCCTGTGACTTAAAGTTCCCCTAATAATCCTTTTCTCCTTCTTTAAAGATGGTCACTATGTTTTTCTTTTTTTTTTTTCAGTCTTAGAGAATTTTGCTCATTTTCTATGAGATCTCAGAGCGGCTCTCTGAAGACACCAGATAGTTTTCCATGTACTGAAGGGAGGAGATCACTGGGTCCAGCACCTTTGAAAGCAGCTATGTTTCAAGAAACATTAAATTTATTCTTTTTTCATTGATGTCTGAGTTCTTATCTCTTTGTCCCTGCTTGTGTTAAATGTCTGACCACATTTAACCTTTTAATAGAAGACTGATGTAAGAAAGGAATCAGAAATTTCTCCCTTGTGGTGATAAATTCATTGTACAGTAGACATTGAATCAGCTGTTTGTTGGTTTATCCTCTTACTGAAAATGTATTTGCCAAGATTTTGTTTATAATTCTGTTGTTTGTTCTTTCTGATATTGTTGCTAAAAATTTTGCTGCCATTCCATTTCTATTTATTCATTAAGTCCAACTTTGTTTTCACTTCCCATTTGCTGTGGGGAAAGAGTCCCTTATGCAACTAAATGGATGTCTCATTGCACTTCCTCTGCGATGCAGTCATTTTCATGTCTGGATTTAATGTTTTCTCTTCAAAGAGCTGCCAGTATTACAAAGCCACAACCACTTGTCTTTCTTTGTGATATTTACAGTCATTTCCTGGACTGCAGTTTGTGGATTTTTCCTTGGTGTGCTCATTGACCAAGACACTCACCCCAGCAACTCACTTGCCTCAGTTTCCCCATCTGCAAAAAGGGAATTATAATATTTGCTCATTTACAGAGCTATTTCATACCCACTGATAACACCGTGAACATTATTAATTAACAGGATTACTGAAATTCCCTAATGTCTCTTGGAAAATAAAATACTATTGAAAGCAAAGAATCATTTGGTTTCTGTTAGTTTTGAACTGCAAAGACGCCACTTTGCCTATTTGAAGTGTTTTGATGGTCTATGTTTAAGAAAGTGAGTTGTTTAGGGGAAAAGAGCTGTGCAGCCTTGCTTTTGAAAATATTCTTTGAGTTCTCTAGCAGTTTATTCTGAAGCTTGCAATAATATAGCTATAACATTCATATTAGTAATATTGTCTCAAATATCTGGTTCCTTAAGCTGGTAACAATACTCGTTAATAATTAACTGGAAATTCTAGAAACTTCAAGACTGTGAGGTGTCTGTCATTCTAAAATGAACTCAATTTTCTACCTTTTGCTTGAAAGCAAAGCTGTTCAGCCTAACAAACCTGTTACTGTCACCTATAATTTAGTCTTTTTGCAAATGTTAGCTACTGACAGAGGAATACAGTAGAGTGTGAGTGAACTGTCGAGCAGACCATTCCATGTTTGATGCATTGCTTTAGTCAGTTGATTGTGCCAGCCAGCATGTTAAATTCTTAATACTAGTCAAATTTATTTACTGTATAATCCTTTTCTCCCCTTGCTTTCCTTTTTATCTCTGGTTCAGAGCCTTGAGGGCTTACAGACAGAACTATTGATGACCACAGTACTCTCTGTACATCTGGGATAGTTCATTGTTTAACAGTGGCATTTTCAAGTCTGTGTTGAGATTGGTTTATGAAGAAAACAGTGTGCTGATTCTCCAGGGACTGCAAAGGGGAAAAAAGAAAAAGGACATGAAAAAGAAGTTATAATGTGGCTTTTATGGAAGAAGATGAAAGGTTTGTTTTGTTCTCTCTCTTTTTGCCTACATCAAAAATGCTGTTTATTGTGCAAAAGAAGGGACGATACAGACTTTAAGAACTGATTGCTTTTACATTTGCTCAGCTTTCAGAATAATATTGGCAGGTGGAACAGGGACAAGCAGATTCAGAGAACATCAGGGACCTGTATCCTTATAAGAGGTGAACCAGGAATGTGGCTCCCACACAGGACAGAATGGTTTGCACAGGGATACATTATTCTCATAAACTTTCAGGTTTGTTTTCTTCATTGGAAACTGACAACTGACTCTGCTGGGAAACTGCAAAAGAAGCACCTGCCATGCTTTTGTTGGGCCCTCTGCTGCTCCCTTTAGGTATGTGAAGGTGACTCTAACAGTTTATTTAGGGGGTTTATTTTCCAGTGATAGTTTATTTTCAAAACAATCTCCTTTTAATCATCCTAGACGCATGGAGTTCTTGGGAAGAAAGAGTCTGAAGAAGATGTTGGAAAGGGAACTACAGCTGGGAAGGCTATATTATCTTTCCATCAGGTGTTGTAGAATGGAAGAGCAGCAGTCCAGGTTTCTAGCATTATTGGATAATTTTTTAAACAGAACCAAAGAAGACAGAACAACATTAGAACACTGTCACAAAATTTAAGTCTAGAAGGGACCTCCATTTGTCAAAAGACATTTTTTTTTTCATCCAGCTTCCCTAGCTTAAAGCTACAGTTAAACCAAACTTTTCAGTTTAGTCAAATATAGATCACATGTACAGAACACAAGGCACGAACTGATGTTAATGCCAAAAGGACCTGTTAAGGATACAAACTCAGTTAAGTTTAAAATGTCCATTTTCTTTAGACAAACCATATCCCTCGAAGCAGATGAAAGTAAACGTCTCTATCAACACTTGCACTATTTAGATCTAATGGCAAATACTTTGAGTTATGATGAAGCTGATACTTCAGAAGTCCCAGAGTAAGGAGTTGCTAATTGCAGGAGAGCATAACACTTAAAGAGCACTATTTCTTTGCTTTGTTCTTGCATTCATGCTATATAAGTAATTGTGGGAAGGGCTAACAACATCATTGGGCAAGATGGACTCTCCACTGATGTGGTATGGTTTTTAGATCTAGGTGAAAAATGGTAACAATGAACACAGCCCCCCTGACTCCTCCCGGAATGAAATTATACACTGAGGGAAATATCCTTCTTACATCTGCAGATAGTGCTTACCCCTGAGGTCATTTTGTAGCTCTTGTCTTAGTCTGCTCTCACAAGCTCTGAGAAGATAGCCCAGGCAGTGCAGACAGCAAACTTGGGGGCTGTGAGCTATAGACGCTGGGCCAGAACAATGACAGGCTCAGGCCAAATACTGTCTCCCAAATTATGGGTCAACTTCTTACAAATAATTTCCTCTCTGAGATCTGAGGTGACTGGAGCTAAGAGATTCTGAAGTACGTAGGATCAGGATCATTTCCCTTCTATTTCTTTAGCCTTTCCAACAAATCATTCCTATGTTTCCCTGCCATCAATGGTGGCAAATTGCATCTTATTTCAATGTTGAATTTGTCTGAGTTCAACTTCCAGCTCTAGCTGTGGTAATAAAATATAGGAATGGTTGTATAGTCTTGGTATAGTAATACAATAAAATTTTATGAAGCTATCATCATGCCTTATAAAGTAGCAGGAAAGGACACAACCTTTTTTTTTCTTTTTTTTTTTCTTCCCTTTTTTTTTTTTTTTCCCTTCTTCTTTGCAGATCATCTACTACAATGACAA
The DNA here is from genome assembly GCF_047663525.1 of Anas platyrhynchos. Lineage (NCBI taxonomy): Eukaryota > Metazoa > Chordata > Aves > Anseriformes > Anatidae > Anas > Anas platyrhynchos. Next base: position 201,690,803 of record NC_092587.1, read on the forward strand.
GAACAATTATGGAAACAATTATCACTGGGAGGAACAGTGATACTGAGGCCTGAGTTGCTCTGCATGAGCCTAGTTTTACAGTAGTTTAACTTCAATAAAATCAACCACAGTAACAGGAAAGGGAAATTGAGTGAAGAGGATCCTAAAATCTATCTTGATGACCTGAATGGAATCCCAACTGCTTATCAGGCTTGACTGGGTTCAATAATATTATCTTTGTAATTATGTGTTAACTCAGTTGCTGCTGTCAGTGATCAGAATCTCTGTACATGTTACTGACTGTTTTTTTTGTTTTGTTTTGTTTTGTTTTGTTTTGTTTTTCCTGAGGTCTGTTGCTCCTCCCAGATATCAACAAATAAATTAAGGTCCTGGGGTGCTGTGCTCTGCAAATATATATAATAGTATCTCTGCTTCAAGAATCCACTTCTTCTTCAAGAATAATGTTATAATAATTATTATTTAAGCTTTATCCTATGATAAAATTCTAATTAGAATTAGGCTTTCTTCAGAAAACCTATTCCAGTACTTTCAGCTGCACAGAGGAATTTCTTTCAGTATCATAGCATAAGTTTCTGTGTAACGTTGTTATGCATTTCTGGAGACATGAAAGAAAAGTTGAGAGGTGTCTATAAATCAGTGGTCATAAACATAAAATCTTTTTAAAAAAAAAATATTTTGAAACTAAAGAAAATGAAGAACAGGGTGGGAAGCAATTTTTATTGGTTAAGAAAACAATTAGCCATACCTTTTTTTGCATATTTTTTTTGAAAATTGCTAATTTGGTTAACTTTGTTGAAGTTTAGCTGCCTCTGAAACAGAAGTTGCAAAATAACAAGATATTTCATCAAGCCAACAAAATCAACAACTGTGTTAGACCAGCTGACCAAACGTGTCTCAGTGGACTCTAACATAAGTTGTGCATGCTCAGCCCCTCAGTGAATCTGACTACAATCAGCTCTGCTTAGAATTGAAATGGAGGAATTATGAGTCACTGAAGATCTTCTGTGTGTATTTGTATAGGAGAAGGCACTCTGTGAGCTTATAAAAAGAGCACAACCTATCGTCCCCAATTCACTGTTTGCTTAATGTTTGCTGCCTGAATGCAAATGACAATCTTTCACATTGCTTGCATGTCAATGGGAGATAAGGTACAGATTCTCTGCAGTATGCTAAAGCTCTGAGTTACCCTGAAACTGCCAGAGACACAGCTTTTACAATATGCTCCTTTTCTTTCTTCCAGAAATGATTAACCTTAGAAGGAAGCAGGGTCAGTACTTGGGGATGACTGAAAATTCAACCTGGCATTTAACTCACAAATTGAACTATAGCATTGCTCCTGTACCTGATCTCCCTTATTTTAGTTCTCAAAGTCATGCGAGTCCTGATCTTTCTCTGTGTCAGAAATTTAGACTTAAACACCTGTTCAGGTCATAGTACTGCAAATCTCAAATATCAAGCCCTAAGTTGTCACACAACTAACTTTTCACAGCTATGTTCCTATGTTCTACTTTTCTATCCATAGAACCATGGAATGGTTTGGGTTGGAAGGGACCTTAATGATCCTCTAATTTCATCCAAGAGAAGAGTAAGGAAGAATTATCTGCTGGCCCTATGGAGTCATCTTGGATATCACAGGTCATTTTAAAAGCCATTAGGCGTCACTGCATAGGCAGCAGAATAAAGATGTTTCTTAAACATAAATGACTAGTTAAATGTAGTTGTCTACCTTCAGCGATTTCTTGTGTTTCTGCACAGTTTAGAAGTTTAACATTTCTGTGAACTGTGAGCTATGGTAGTCAACCAATATCTCACATTTGATATAGGATGGAATTGATTCTTATATGCAGAAGAGAAGTTTCATTATTTGTGACAAACTGAGTTTTTCCAAAAGTTTCAGGCTTACTGTGATCATCTGGGATATTAACAGTAAAAACTCGTTGTTCAAAAGAGAGTCATATTCACAGCACATGCACTATTCCATAGGTCTGTCTAGGAACTGCTTAAAAGAAATATGGGAGCCTTAAGTCCTCCATTTCTGTCTTCCTCTGATATACATTTTCTTCCCTTTTCCTCTAGTTTCTCATTAGATTCCTAGGTCCCAACAGTCACTGTGATCTAAACAAAGCTCAACCTTTTTCCAGGTCTACTACAAGCTATTCCACTGAAATTAGCTAGACTTATTTTCTTGCCTACAGTTAACAATTTTTATTGTTAACTTTCCCTTTTGTTAACTCTTTTCCCTATTGTTAACTCATTCCCTCTGTCAGTGACTCCTTTGTATAAATCCTATCCTCAGGAATACTAAAGTACTCCTACTTTCTATTGTCTAGGCTGTGCAGTTTAGTACCAGTCTCCAGAAATTAGAAAAAGTTATTCTCTTGCTTGATCAATTTCAGAACTGTATAGTCATTACAATCCCCACTTTGAGATTTTTTCCAAACAAAAACCCTAATGAGCTGATATTCAGGTGACCAGATAAATTCTGGACGTTTTAACAGGATGTGGAGACAACCTCAATTTCCTCTGTGTGTAGGCTGCAAAAATGTGATCCTGGACATAAGCCATGAAACTTTTACTTCCTATTGAAGTACTGCCAAATTGTATCATATGTATTACAATGGGAGGGCAACTGATTAGCTCTATTAATTTACATACAGAATACTCTTCCTTTCACAAGTTTATTAATAGAAAGAGTGCTAGTATAATTGACCAAATCCACTCTGAACAATTAAAATGGATTTTAAGGGCTTTGATGTACATCACTGTAAGCAAAGGAAGCAACAGTTAAATCCCCAATTAACACAAAGAAAATATGAGACAGGATTTTGTATCATTTCATTGCAAGCAAACAGAAAGAGAACAAATCCCTCCTCTGTCATGTAGTTTACACCCTATGACAAGGAAAACCAATTTAAAGCTATTGTAAATCTTAAATTATTCATTTCATTCTCAATAGGTCATTAAATAGCCTCTTCTAACATTTGAGTACTGTACTTGGTTTATGGCAAAACAAGCACAATGGAAAGAAAGAAGGGGAAACCCCAAAGGAATCTAAAATTAGGAAACAGAACAAGCAAAACAAAGTTGAAGGTCTTGTTATCCTTGTGATTTTCAATGTACAAAGTGGTTTAGGAGGATTTGCTGAGTGTATTGGACTCCCTTATTTTTAATTGGTTGAAAAGCTATCTAAAGGATCAACAATGTGCTGGATAATACCTTAGATCAAGTGACCCAAAGACTGAGAGGATGTAAGTAACATATATCCTGCTGTGACTACCCTGGCAGGAGAAGGAAAACAGATTAGCATTCGCAGAGCACAGCACTGATGTGATTATCTTGTTTCTGTTGTCCAGGCTTGTTTATGCATTTCTGTAAATCACTCCACTTCTCTCTAAATACAAATATGAACATACTCTGTGAAATCCTACAGCTTCTGGAGCTGGGTTTGAACACAGACACCCAGCTGATTAGTCCAACCTGCAAATGGACTTATTTCCTACAACCCTTGTTGACCATAAGCCATAGGAATTGGTCATCAAACTCTTTACCCTGATGACTGAGTCCCACAGAACCATCCTGGTACATGCGTTCATGTGTGAGTACTTACATCAGATGTTAGCAAACAGAACATATATTTTAAGTCTTAAGAAAGTTATGAGCTGCATCCTTTGAATACCCTGGTTATAAGCAGTATATAGGATGCCATCAGCTTTCATAGCTCAGCTTAGTGTCTCCTGTGATAGTCCTTCTAAGACAGTGTCATGTCTATCATATTTTCATCTTCAAACAGATTCTTAATGGTTTATAGGTGCTGTATCATTTGCTACTAATTGTGAATTCACTGATTTGTGAGCATGGTACTCATTGACTGTAGGAACCTTGTACATGTAATAAACTAGATAAAAGGCTAAGAAGAATTGGAAGAAAAATACTGGTAGTAGCTGTACTGGAATGTATTTGATATTGGATCAATGTGAAGCTTCTTTGCTTTTGAAAATCTGTGAGAATCACCTGTCCAGGATCAGGAGTTTAGTACCTTGTCTTTAATAAGATAAAATCTGATTCAGGTTGTTCTAACATGGAAAACATCCTCAAAGAGATTTTTATTTATTTATTTATTTATTTATTTATTTATTTATTTATTTTTGAAGGCTGCAATGTGTGTTCCTGGTTATTAATCCAATTGAAAGTAATGAATCAGGCATTCTTGTAGGTCTTTTCCTTGCTTTAGCAGAGACTCACCATGTTTCTTTGGCCATTAGTACTGAGGGAGGGAAACCTCTGACCACAGGTTATTATCTGCATATGAACTAGTCACCTGGACTAAATCTCCACTGTATTCAGTGGAGAGAAATAAGCTATTTTAAGAAGGAATTACTTTTTTCCTAACACAGATACCTAACAACCTAATATGGTTCAGATGAATTGCACCCCAAAGATATCTCTGTCTCTTCTGGTTGTAAGAAAAGGAACCTGGCATGAGTACCATTGGTGTGAATATTTACAGTTTGGAATTAGGTGAAATTAGATCCAAGCTGTGTGTCAGTATACTATGGAGTCCTCAGTGGCTAAATACCACTGTAAAAGCATTTGAAGCTATCTACGCTTTCCATTCTCTTTGTAACACTTTATTCTTTCTCTTTTGTCTCCAAATTCCTGACAAAAGAAGTAGTATAAATGTTCATGACTGGCTAGGCAGCTCTAGAACATCAACTGTTCTAGAACTCTAGAACAACTGATGAACTTTGTGAAGGGTTTGCCCCTTTGTACAGGAACAAAACTAATTTTAAACTAAAACTCTAGTTACAAAATGAGAGTGTTCTCACAAGGAGTTAATCAGGAAGTATTATTCCATTTTTAACTCATAGTCTACTTCAATTCACATTAAATCACAAGGAAAGATTCAACTCTAGATAAAAACATCTATATTTGCACTTACCTCTTGGTATCTTCATGTGTCTTAGGTGACAAAGCTGGCATTGCTGTCAGTGAAGTCTGGAAAGTAATTCACCTTACCAGCCAATACAAGTATACTACAGTGAGCTACATTTCTCCCGAGATATTACTCATTACACACCCATTAAAGGATAAGCTAGAATATAAGAGGAGATGAGAAACCCATCTTACTTGTAGATACCTACACAGAGCTAATGCTTGTCTCCTAATGTACAACTGAATTTCCTAGTATCTGGAAATCCACAGCTAAAAGGAGTTAACATGCCCATGAAGGCAAGATTTTCATGCACATTAACAGATCAAAACAGAGGTGATGAAGGCGTTCAAGGATACCCCTCAGTTCAAGAAGATGCACATAATAAGTTGATGCTGCTCCTGGGTATGTTACAAATGAACACATTTTTAAGTAGGCAGTTTATTAAAGAAGAGTGAATCATTTTGTTGCCCATAAAAAAAACAGCATAGAAAATAGAAGGGTGGGCGTCTGGGAAATTTAATTGTGATTTAAGTGGATTATGCAGAAATGTTTGTTGTTCAGTCAATTACTTAGTGAAGGTAGATGCAATTTCCTTCAGATTTCTTATTCCCTGGTAGCATTTCTGACTAAATCGAATGCAGAATGAATTCTTCTGAATTGCTGACTAACTCTGCAATATAGATTGGATACTAGCACTCTGGGATTCTTCAGCAGTGAATTTTCAAGATGGACTGTGTGGAACAGAGCTTTTAAAACCCTTATTCAGCATGGGTTTTAACTTTTGTCTTTGCCAGGCTACTAGGCACCTAGTCAATGAATAACTGCACAGGTTTTGGCAAAAAGTATTTGCTGTGCATTATTCTGATTTCAAACAGACAAAAAAAAAAAAAAAAAAAAAAAAAAAAGTGTTCATAAGCACAGCCCAAATGAAAAAAAAGGGAGGAAAACGTAGTTTCTTCCAGATTTCAAAGTGGTTGCAGAAGGAATATAGGATTTCTTATTTTATAACATAGCATTTTATTTTCTAATTTCTGGATCACCATGATTCACAATTATGATGTTGTCTTTATTACAGAATCTCAGCTTTGTTAAATATTTAGCATGAGTCTTTGTTGCATTTTAAAGACTTAGTAGTCTTAAGTGAAACTGTTAATAGTTGGTTAATATAATCTGCATTCAAATTTAAGATTATCTGTTAATAACATTGCACTTGGCATATGAGATCTATTGTTCCTGCAACCATTAAGCAACCCTGCGTGATCTGTTTGTATCATTGAATTAATCTTCAAGCAGTAATTTTCAATATCTATGAATAAAGCATAAATATGACAACCTCATTGTGATCTGCACAAATTTATGTCATTTGTATGCTTCCATGAATGCTACTCAAATTTACCCCAAATGAGCATATAGCTGTAAAAGTTTGCTACTAAAATCAAAATTGCCCTGTATTATGTGCTGGTATAATAAGAAAATGTGTGACTAGGGCAGGAAAACATTATGTCTCTATCTGAAATTGCTGTTCTTTGCTATATTTTGTGTAATATAATTCTCGTTGATGTGTCCTATTAGGTTGTTGGCATCAAGCAATAGCTGAACACTGGCATTTTGAAAAGTAGAGTTATTGACAAAGAGTCAGTGAGAAATTTAGAGGTTAAAGCCTTATAATCAGAAAAAGTTCCCCTCCATTTCCTCGACATATATTTTTTTAATTTTCTTCTCCTGTTTTATCAAGTTCTATTCTCACATTGTAGTCAAGTAGGACACCATGTCAAACCGTATTTTCACCATAAGTGCTTCAGTTAAGCAGGTAATGGAATCATTTATCAAATTTTTCTATTTATAAAAGGTCTCCAAATGACTGTGAACTCTCAGATTTATTGTCTAAAATCCTTTCTATATTTCCTCAGATAAGGCATCAGAGTACTATAGATCCCCTTTAGCTCCTTATTAGCCACAGTACTGAATTTCAGATGTTGTCTAAAAAGCTCTGCATGAAGGAAGTAATAATTATTTTGAAAATCAGCTTTCTACCAGCTGCCAACTATGGCAGGGGAAGGAGGAAGTAGTAGTATACTTTCTCTTGAATATGATTTGTTTTGAATGTGTTTGTGCTATTTTCATTGCTGGGGCCACTGTGTTTCTTATGGTGTGATACAATCCACATGAACAAGTTCAGAGAATGATTACAGAGATGAAAAAAGGAGCTGTGATCATCCAAGAGCAAGTTTACCTCAAAAGATATGGTGCTGTTCAACCCCGTATGCAAGGGGCCCACTATAAAATTAGTCATTCCTGGGTTGTGCCTAATGCAGGTGAGGGTTCCAACCTTTAGTTTGCTGGCAGTTGAGTCAATGAGCCTGTGTGGACTAGAGCTATCTAATATTCACCTGGATAAATTAATATTCCCCTTTATCTAAAACTCTAGGAAAGAAAAGTAATCACATACTAAATAAGGGTTATTAAAAAAAAAAAAAGTCATTTTTATGACAAACGGTAATGTTAATGTGAAAACAGGAATAAGGATAAGACAGGAATTCAAGGTAAAAAAAAATAAAATGTTGGGGATCATGAAGAACATAACCATGAATAATAAAAAAAAATCACAGCAGTAGTCAGGCCCTCCCTGTGACAATTTCACATCTAATAACCATAAGTCATGAGACCCACAGGGCATACTGTTTGCCACAGTGCTGTAAGGGTAGCCTGCAATGTGATATGCTTGAACTCTGTAGTGACAGCAGAATGTGGAAAAAAAAAATAAAATCAACAAAGTGCATTACCTGCTCGTTGTGCATTTCCCCCATTACTCACATATAGCTCTGGATGTACTTTGCTATTCCCCCTTCCTGATTAGTGTCCTCTGCCATTCCTCTTCTGCAAGGCAAATGTCTTATTGCACGGGATTGTGAATCTTTGGGATGCCCAGACCTGGACTAAACCTTGATTTGTGGAAGAAGGAAGACCACTCTTGCCAACAGAGTGGAAGACCACTCTTGCCAACAGAGACTACAGCACAATATTCTTCATACTGTGTCAAGGTTGTCATAGTTGTACAGGAACCAGCTGCTCTCAATACATCTTGTAGATAGCTGAGAGCTGAGGTTCTTAGAAAAGTCAGTGCTTCTAAGATACAAGATGGAAATTTGTTTTCAATATATGATCCTTTTTAATCTCTGTCTCTGCCCTGTGCACCAAGACCCTAAGTGACCACACACACCTCCTTCTTGCTGGTGCAGTAGGTCTCCTTTCCAAACATGGGCTGTAGAAGCAACAGTTCTCCCTTTCTGTGTGGGCGGCTTCTTTGCACTAGTTTTCTCAAGTTTTATCTTTTTATTATATGCATCCTCTGTGCAGGATTAAGGGCTACAATTTCAAATTTCAATTACAAATTTCAAATTACAATTTCAAACCCTTGTTGGAGAAGTCATTCAGCTGTTCTTGGATTAACCTCCAATTCCAAACAAACTGATTTTACTCCTGTCCTTCCAATACTTTTGATGGTTGCTTTATTATAATTTTATTATTGATCTTTTCCACTTAATAGAGATGACAAACTTGGTACCTTGCTTATGATAGCATAATCTCTCCTTTATTACCTCAGGACAATTTAAGAATTTATCTGGTTTCAAAGCAGTCTTAGGTGAAACGGGGGAATAGAGAACAGAAAAATAACAGCCCATGCTCAAATGCATGACTGTTAAAGAATTTGGAATGGCAGCATCTCCAATCATTCACTCCAGAGTGCCTGAGATTTTGCAGCACATATGTCCCTCTGTCAGGGGATTCCACAACAGCAGGCAGTTATTAACAAATGGCTTGCCATCCGGTGGCATAAATGATGCAAAACTCAGAACCATTGTCATTGCATACCACCATGAGCTAATTGTTTTCAGTGATAAAAACAATATATATATCTTCTGATTAAAAAATAAAGGTGATTTGGAATGTTTTGTTAATTGAATAGACAGTGTAGATTTCCCTGCATTCTTAATCCGAGATTTAGATGGGACTCATATTTTGGGGTGATTTCATAAATGTGTCTTCTCTTATATGCTCACACCTTGTCAAATCTGCTGGAAATGGAAAAGATATTCCTTATTAATCACTTTGACCAGATCCTTGTGAACCAACACAATGCTGTTTTGATCATTAGTCTTTTCTCTTGTCCCATCTGGTTTAATTTCAGAGGTGCTCAATGACAGTCTGTATTTCTCTAGGGATTTTCACTTAGGGACTAACTGTGCTTTGCAGATTCTGGGTTATGAAGGACTAATGCAGTCCTGTGAAGTAGGTAAGTATTATTATCCCCCTTTGAAAAGGGATGAGAAAATGAGACCTAATCTGTGACCTGACAAAGATAACAGTGGAGGTCCACAGAAGAATTTAGAATTAAAAAATGTCTCACAGGCTATAAGTTCTTTATCTTTACCACATAGATGGATCTTTGACAGATGCAAATAACTCCCTAATGAGCTGAGGATCGTTCTAGCTTTTGAAACAGAGAAGGACTAGCAAATCAGGCTAGTCCTCCATCTCATTCAGCAGCCTGTGTCTAAAAAAAAAGTGTATTTGAAGAGCTAATTCAGAAGCAGACAATCTGCAGTAGTACTTTTCCTTATCCCCTCAAAAAAATAAAAAAAAAATAAAAAAAAATCCAACCAACCAAACAAACCAAAAAGCCCCTTAATTCTCCAAAGTTTTGTGATGAATAATGATGAATAAAAATCTGAAGCATGAGCATTTGTTTCCAGAATTCTTGTCAGATTTTAAGACAGTGCTACAGAGCTGTTTTTTCCTGATACCAGGTCATGTTCAACAAAAACATTCCTGTAACTACCGTTAGTGGGAACTATGAACAGGTGATCAGATGTCTTAAAGATCTAAGAATGGATTGGAATTCCTAAGTTTTACAAACAATTATTCATAGGATCCACTAATTTATAGCTTTTACCTCTCAGAAGACTCAGGTGAGGACATACTACTAACTCAAATTCTCTGTACTCTTCCAGGCTTCCCATTGGAAGTGGAATCAAATTCAAAGGAAATCTGCACAGCTATGTTCTGTCTACAGTTTAACTAAAATGTCACTGGAGGTTCCAGGAAAGCTCAATTTCTCAGGCACAGTGCAACATTTTATTTTCCAGAAAAAGCTCCCCTGTGCAAGGAGCATTTTTCTTAGGGCAAGGCTAAAACTGTGCAGGGAGCTGTTACAGGACACAAAGATTTTTTCTGCTCCCAGTGCCAGGTGCATTTGTTCACTCATCAATCTTTAATGTGAACCAAGAGAAATGCACACCTGAAAACAGTAACAAACTCCTGCCAATGATAACCTCTCCTCTGCATACATTTCTCTGACTAGATAGTAGCGGTGAGAATAAACTCTTCCTAGTCATGCTGTTTAATGCAGTGCTGGTATGTACTCGGCTATTCTAAAAATGTACAGAGCAAAAGGTTGTTTCTACCTTCTGTTCAAGCTAATGCCTTTTCATATTACCCAGCTCAGGAAGGACTACTCTGACAGTTGGACCTAATCAATAGCTATGCATACATTTTGTCTCAATTAAGAAATATCACGTTACGACCTCCTGAGGACTCTGGTTATTAATATATTAAAAGTTATATGATTTTTGAGCTTGATAGAAACAAATGCATTTTTGCCCCATCAATAATATATCATGTGCAAATTAGTGTCTGAATTAATGTTGTGCGGCTGTGGTGAAAAAAAATAGCACTGTTTTTATTACATAATAAAGTGCCTTTAATTGTTGGACTAGAGCAGCTTTATAACATACCATTACTTTTGGTAACAACCTCTGCCTTTTCATCGATCAGAAAATGTTATCAGTCAGAGCCAGATTGAAAGTAAAACTGAAGAATAACATTACTGGGCTGATGCAGTTGAGTGAAATAAATTGATGCTGGCTGGGCTTTGAAATAAAAAAGAAACGTAATTAATAAGATTTACAGAATAACACATTTCCAACTTCAGAAGACAAAAGTTTGCATTTAAAGTGGTAAAGCATTGCATACAGTTTGACTGCATTTCTCAGACCATGAATGGCATGTTGTCAACCCTCTTTTTGTTTGCTTGTATGTTTGCTTTCTTGTGGTTTAATTAAGAAGCATCTCAAGGTATAGTTTGGAGTTACTCTAATGTCACTAAGTCCTCAGAAAATGTGACACGCCTGGGGACTGTAATGGCAAGGGGTTATTATAACAATTTCTTGTTCTCATCTGATTAAATGACAACTTATGGATTTAAGATCTCACCTTAAAGCAGTCATATTTATCTGTTTTGCTCCAAGGCAGAAATTTAAGAACTAGGAGAACATAGGTGAGGAACACTAACAGGGCTGTGACTAAGTTCCCTGTCCAGACCCTCCAGCCTTATCCATGACTCTGGAAAATGAACATTTTTAAAGAACTTAATGAGGTGATTGGAAATGCAAACACCCTTAACAGCTTTTTTTAAATCAGCATGTTGGGCTGTATCCCTGTGGGCTGGAGCTTGGGTCTTAGCATGTCTTTCTTTCTGCCACAACAGAAACAGTAACTATGAATTAATTTGGGCAATTAATATGGAAATCCTGCACAATTACATCAAGTTTGATATCATGAATTTAGCCAACCTGGGAGGCTACTATGGAATCCACTGTCTAGGTTATCATCTACAGCTCTATACAGAATAATCTTTATATTCTTAATACTCAAATTCTCTGTCTCCCTTACTCCTTTCTTTCTTCTTTTCCACATGGCAAAATTGTATGTGTAACTTTCCAGTGGTTCAAAGGCTGGATTGCAGGTATGGACAAGCATGCAAATACTTAGAATCTAGAGGGAAGCATGTAACATAAAGCTCCATTATTAATCTCAACTTGATCAAAGTTTGTGGGAGTTTTATTCCAAGGGTGCAAGAAAAAACATGGGAGTGCCATGGGAGTTTAAAGTGTAAGTTACTGAGCTAAAAGTGAGAAGCAGCTGTGGAGAGCTACAAAAGGACTGTAAGAGACTAAAAGAATGGATGATTAAGTGGCAGATAAATTTCAGGGCAGATAAATATAAAGTGACGTACATGGGGGAAAAACAATCCAAACTTCACAAGGAAAACGATGGACTCTGAGCTAACTGTTATTACTCAGAAATGAGATCTTGGGGTTATAATACATAGTTTTATTGATCTCAGTGCCCAGCTGAGGTAAAAAATGCAAACTGAATATTAAGAATTGTTAGGAAAAACAAAACAAAACAGAATAAAATAGAAAATATCATTATATTATTATGGTGTGTCTGATGTGTCTGAATCTTAAATTATGTTTATAGTTCTAGTCCCTGTTTTTACGGCATAATGATATGAAAAAAGCCTGGTGAACAGTAACAAAAGTAGTCTATGGTAGGACACAGATTTCAGGCGAGGAAAGACTAAACAGGGTACAACTTTTCAGCCAAAATGAGTGACAGCTGAAAGAGGGATATAACAAGAGCCTGTAAAGTTGTGTGGGATACACATAGCAAATTCTCTTCCACTTTCTTTACCTGCATAGAAACCAAGGTCTTCACGACATGGTAGCCAGTAGAAGGTTCACAGGAAACAAACAAATGAAAAAAACAAATATTTCATCACACAATAGAGAAGTAAAACTCTGACATTCCTTGCAAAAAGATGCTGGGGGTGTTAAAACTGTGCATAGAGAAGGCGACCTGATGAATTCCTGAAGTAACAATACATTGAGTGCTAGTGAACTCAGGCATTGGTTCTGGCTCAAGATGTCCAAAAGCAGCATTTTTTTAAATACCAGATGATTATCTGGCACAGTATTGCTGTATGCTTGCTGTGTCCATACCCTCATCCCCAGATATCTGCTGTTGGGCATCACTAACGACAGTACACTGAGCTAGCATGGCTGTCCTTTTGTCTGTGCTCATTCTGTGTCATAAGCCATGTCGTGGTTCCGCTCGAGTGGGCAGCTGAGCTTCACCACAGCCGCTCTCTCACTCCCCTCCTCAAAGAGGAATGGGGAGAAAATAAGATGAAAATAAGATGAGATCTCCTCAAAGAGGAATGGGGACAAAATAAGACGAAAATAAGATGAGATAAGGACAAGCAGATCATGCAGTAATTATTGTAACAGGCAAAACAGACTCAGCATAGGGAGATAGTAAGATTTATTGCTTATTACTAACAAGCTAGAGAAGTGAGAAACAAAGGAAAGAAACCAAAAGCACCTTCCCACTCCCATCCACCCTCTTCCACCTCCTCCCTCTGAGTGGCACAGGGGAACGAGGGAATGGGGGTTATGGTCAGTCTACAGCACTTCTCTGCCACTCCTTCTCCGTCACTCTTGTCCCCTGTGCTGTGGGGTCTCTCCCACGGGATGCAGTCCTTGATGAACTGATACAGCATGGGCTTCCCACAGGCAGCAGCTCTTCCAGAACTGCTCCAGATACGGGTCCGTACCACGGGGTCCATCCCTCAGGAGAAAACTGCTCCAACCTGGCTCCCCCATGGGCAGCAGCTCCTGCCAGGTCACCTGCTCCTGTGTGGTCTCTCCACGGGATACAGGTCCGGCCCGGAATCTGCTCCGGCAGGGGTCTTCCACAGGCAGCAGCCTCTGTCGGTGCAGGGCCACCTGCTCCACTGTGGTCTCCTCCATGGGCTGCAGCATCGAACCTTGCTCCACCGTGGTACTCCATGGGCTGCAGGGGGACATCCTGCTTCACCATGGTCCTCACCACAGGCCACAGGGGACTTTCTGCTCCGGCGCTTGGAGCACCTCTCCCCCTCCTTCTTCACTGACCTTGGCACCTGCAAGGCTGTTCCTCACTCCTGTCACTCTCCCAGCTGTGTGGCACAGCATTTTTTTCCCTGTCTTAAATATGCTCTCACAGAGGCGCAAAACAACATCGCTTATTGGCTCGGCTCTGGTCAGCAGTGGGGCCCTTACCAAACATGGGGCGGCTTCTAGATCCTTCTCACAGAAACCTATGGCCCCCTGCTACCAAAACCTTGCCACGTAAACCCACTACAATCTCATATCGCATGCTTGTGACAGTGATGGCTGCAAAGCTTAAAACTTCTCCATCTCCCTCCAAAGGCTGGTGCTGTTTCCACCTCAGAACACGGCATCCGGCCCCAAATTGAGTTTGAACCAAGCCCATATATATTTTTATCTAAATCTGGATTTAGACTAGCCATTAGAGAGATAGAGTTTGGACAATAAATTGAGATTAAAAATGGAAAGCTGCCAAGGTTCAAAAGAGCTCAGCGCTTACGTTATCTCTCTCCATAAGCTGTCTAGTCCTGCTTATCCACACATAAAATGTAAATGCATCTTTCCAAAACAATAGAGATGAAATTAGCATCACCAAAGCTCACTACTTTCTCTCTTGCTGAAGATTATAGATTGGAAGAGACTGTCTGGTTATGGTATGTAAAATGCAGCTGATAATTGCCCCTTTTTCTGCATTTTCTCAGTACTTTCCATTCATACCTGGTAGTCTTTTTCCCCTTTCTGTTTCCTACAAGTACCTTATCTGTGTATTCTTGAACTTATCACCGCAAAATTGAATTCTCTTTTACAATGGAAGTAGTAGGAACCCAGCCTGCACCAAAGGAGAAAAAAACTCTTTTCAATTTGTTCAGAACTGCTGTGCAAATAAAAACAACAAGAAGAAAATGAATGATTAAAATGAAACTCCCAGCAGCAGAGTTTTGCATTGAGTTTAAATTTATATTTCTCCTGAAGCATGCTGTCTGAAAGTTTCTCTCTTTTTATTTGAAAGTTTCTTTCTGTTTACCATCTGAAGTTCTCTTCTTTCAGCTGAATTTATTTGCTCTCTTGAAAATGACTGACTGAAGGCTAAACTTTGTGTTGTTTTATTCAGTCTAGTAGTCCAGTAAGAAGTAATACGATGTGTTTGCACTTGGTAAGCTCACCTATGTGAGATATGTTCATCTGATTCTTGTCAGTATGGAACAATGCTAGGGCTGCATGGTATGATGAATGTGACCTTCTGTCTTACATACCCTTGTATAACCACAAGTCTAAGAAAAACAGAGTGGTTAATGTATATAGTTCTTGTATCTTGCAAAGGAATGTTTTAGCAATTTGTGTCAAAAGAGATCTTGAAGGGAAATGTATTTGTAGACTTTTCCTTGGAGTCTCTTATATCTGGGGGGGGGGGGGGGGGGGGGTGTTCAGAATAACTGCTAACTTTTATGACTATTGCATGGGACACTATGCAAGCCTCTGATATCTGGCCAGGAGATTAAGGAGACTGGGAGAGCTGAAAAACAAATAAAAGACAAAGCTTGCAGGGGATATTGCACAAGTCTCTGACATACAGCCAAGTTGGACAAAGGAGAAGGACAAGAGGGAGGAAGACTATGAGCCTTCAGCACGAGAGACCCCCAGAGGGACCACTGGAGACTGATACACATGCTCCAGTAGGAGGGTTTGGATTCCGGAAACTAATTATAATAACCCTGTTTTTTTTTAGAAGTAGTAATGAATATGTATCAGCCTAGGAGCATAAAAATCAGCTGCTTGATGTAACTGGTGTGCGTCTTTGTGGAGCAGAGACTCCCGGCGCACCCAGCGTTGTTTGCTTACCTCTATTCCTTTAATAAATTGTAAACTTTGATTATAGTCCTATTTTGAAGACTGAGCCATTTATTACACCTAGAACTTGGAGCATTCTCTTTTAAACAGTAATAAGGAGATGCTTTTGTTATTGCTCTTTCTATGGTTGTATAAAATATGGTCCCCAATATATACACTATACAGTAAAGTTTAAACCCATCCTTTCTGGTTTGCAGGGATGACTTCTTCATCAGTGAGTAAATGAATTCTTTACAGTCAGGTTAAACATCAAGTATATTCACAGACCTTGCTATCATCACTAGAAAATGTCCAGCTGCTCATAATGATGGGGCAATGCCCAGTCAGTCTCTCTAGTCTGGTAGTCTGTATACAGCAATGGGAATGGGAGATGCCTTTGAGGAAAGAGTATGTGAGCCTGGCCACATTCTGTGTCCATTTCCCTCAGGCTCCCTTCAACAACTATATCTGTCGGATAGGGCTCCAAGTAAATCCCTTGCTACTTTCTGAAATATCTTTTTATGGACATGCTGGCCATACCTTTGTGTAAAACCTTTTAAAATTGCTGATACTACCTGACACACTCACCTCCTGCAACATCTTCCACAAGCATGTGAAGAAGAATCAACTTTTATATATTTTGAAATCACCTCCTACCACTTTCAATGGTTCAAGTGCATCAGGATTCCCAGGAGACATCAGCATTCCTTAAATATCTTCACATGCTAAGAAAAAAAAAAAGTCAACAGTTTTCTGAGTGAAATGTTAAAGATGTGTATCTCTAGTAAGTATCACATTTATGTGTTACAGGAGACACTGAAGAGCTGAGACATGAGTTCCAAATGAATCTCCAGCAATCTAGTTTCCAGATGAATACATTTTGAGGAAGCAGCAGTCAGCATGTTCAGTACAGATAACAACCTAGCTTGCAGACCTGTGAAATACTTGGAGGGTTTTCTAGCTGAATGAAAACCCTATGGAGCATAACAAGTAGTAGGAAGCTAGACATCAGGATTTCACTTATATCTATGTATCTGTCTTCAAATACAGATATTGATTTCTTTTTTTAAACTTAATAAAATAAATATTGCTTTCTCTGTAATGGGTGCTATGCTTCTCAGAGCTTTTTTGAGAACTGAAATAAATTGCAGGTGCCTCATTCTTCTGGGAATAGATTTACGTCAAAGGGAGCAGACTGGTCCATCCTCACAGTGCCTACAGTCCCAACACAACGTCAGTGGCTTCACATCAGGTTGTGGATGCTCCTCCAGTAAGATGCAAAAGCTAATCTGACAATTGATGTTGTAGCTGTCTACTTAGGAAAAGTGTCTTCCGGTGGCAAGTCTTAACCAGATTATTGTTGACATTCAGCAGAGAAGGAAGGCTAATTTCTAAAACCTCTGAGACAAGTCAGCATTTACAAACAGTCTTTGTAGCGCTTAAGGATCTTTGAAGGGACAGCATGAGAAATGGGTTGAGATATCACCTCGCCTGTCTGGGTCATAGGTAAATAAATTATGTTGTGATGTGAGCTGCAACAGTCTCCCAGACAGAGCTCTAGGAGAACATGGGCAGAACTGAAAATAATAACAATATTTTCTTGGCTGCATGAGGCAAAGTATTGCCAGCAGGTTAATGGAGTTGATCCCCTCCACTCAGCACTGGTGAGGCCACACCAGTAGTAGTGCTGGGCCCCTTTCTGGGCTCCCCAGCACAAGACAGACCTGGGCATATTGGAGAGAATCCAAGAGTGGGTCAAATCTGTCAAGTCTGCATTCGCAGGAATTGAGGGTGGGAGAGGCAAAGTGTTGTTTGCCTGCCTCGTGTGCAACATACTTGCTTTCTGACCTGGAAGTCTTTATCATTGCTACTGCCAACGGCAAGCCTGGATTCTCCTTTGAACTCAGGGAGATGCATTTAGGAGGAGCTGATTTCAGGTGCACTAGATGTGTTAGCCAAAATGAAGTACCCTTTTCCATCTAGAACCATGTGAAAAGACCCCTCATCAGGCCCTCCATGCTAACATCTTAGTAGTGTTCAGAAGGTGGGAATTTTGTCCCCATGGGTGCGTGAAGAAGCCAATGAAACATGTTCTGTATACCCCTGTAGAATTGTTTGTATCTCCCTCACCACCCATGACATTTATTTAAACATGAAGAACAACATATATATATATATATATATATATACTATATATATATTTAAGAAGTATTGAATGTTTTAAAAAGATGTCCCCATGAAGGAAATCTCTAGTAGTGAAGTTTAAATAATTTCTGTGAACTTAAATCCAAATCACTTAAAAAGTAGATTTTTATGGCCTGAGTATTTAGGAGCACAGTGAACTGTAGGTTGCTGAATTGAATTTGCCTGGTGCCCTGGTGCCCTGGTGCTGAATTGAATTCGCCCTAAAACTGCGATGATATAATTAGCTCATTTAATTTTTGGGGTCAGCTAAACTTGGCCACAGTAGCATGTCAATGTACTGCATACAGGGCTTTGGGTTCCATGTTGCTACCTCTGCAGAGCTCTGCACTTAGGTACTTTCATCTTGATGAGCAAATTTATGTTGTCTTATTATATGCCATCCTCCTTGTGACTCTCGCTAGACAAAGCCTCTTTCTGAATATGTTTTCTCTAGTTACTTTAGACTGAAAACAAGAGAAATGTTTGTACAGCAAACTCTTCCTTCAAGTCCTCAGACAGTTTCTTTAAATGTGTGCATACACTTTTGCAGTGCTTTCAGCTGGATTTCTGGTGCATCTTGGAACAATTCTCTTCTGATGTTTGCTATTCTTTGTCTGAGATTGTCTTTGTTTATGCAGTCTAGCATAACTTGAATAAAAAATGCTGAACAGCTTTGAAGTCTGGTGGCTCTGGACCCTAGGAAAAAGCCTAGAGGATGTTAATTTGAAAACATCATTATTTTTCTTCTCTGCTCTTATGGACCATTTTTAGTGGGGAACATGAAATAATTCAAGTGATATCCTCTGTGCTGGACAAGTGACCCCATATGAGAGCATGCTACTACTGACAGCCATTAATTGTGGGAGGTGGAGCCAGCAGAGGGACAGAAGAGTGACCAAGCAAACAGCACTGCAATCTCTTGGGCAGGGCAGGCAAGCTGATACTACAGCTGTCTCTGCTGTGTTTGTTCTGTGCATGACAGAAGGATTTCAGTTCCCCAGGCTTTCAGTAAAAAGCACTTCACAAAGCTCTGCACCGCAGACTGCAGAAAGAATTATTATCCTTTGTTTTTACCAGCAGATGTGGTTGGAAACTGTGCAAGTTTCAAATAAATAGGCAGTGCAGAGCTCGACACATCAGTCAGGATTTAAAGTCAAGTTAAGTCTAAGTGCTGGAGTACAGGACTCTGGTTTTGCTAATAAAAAATGCAGCAGTCGTTTTCTTGACTTACATGGCTGGCAGCCAGATGGCACTTCTGCTTTTCTTTTCTGGGACAAGAGGGAGATTTCCCTCCTCCCCACCTTGGCTACTGATGTAGGAAAAAAAATCTTGGCCACTTCTGCACCTCCAGATGATCGGTCCTTGCAGAGGAACCAAGGGAGGTTGTCAAAATTTTCTCAAATGTGTGTGGAGGCATGTTAGAGTGGCGTATAAGAAAATGAAGGGAATGGTGCAGATGACAGGGATGGTAGAGAAACAAAAGTGCTTACTTTCCCCCACCCCCTCCCAACAGGAATCATAGAATGACTTTTTGGGGTTGGGAGGGAGCTTAAAGACCATCTAGTTCAAACCCCCCTGCCATGGGCAGGGACACTTTTCTCTACATCATGTTGTTCAAAGCCCCATCCAGCCTGGCTGTGAACACTTCCAGGGATGGGGCATCCACAGCTTCTCAGGGCAATTTCTGCCAGTGTCTCACCACCTCTGTAGTAATTAATTTCTTCCTAATTCTTTCTAATTTCAATCTACCCACTTTTAGTTTAAAACAGTTACCCCCTGTCCTATCACTACACTCCCTGACAAAGTCCCTCCCCACCTTTCCTGTAGACCCCCTGTAGGTACTGGAAGGCTGCTGTAAGGTTTCCCTGGAGCCTTCTCTTAGGCTGAACAACCCCAACTCCCTCAACCTGTCTTCAGAGGAGAGGAGCTCCAGCCTTCTCATCATCCTCATGGCTCTCCGCTGGATCTGCTCTAATACTTACTTGCCCTTTTTGTGCTGGGGGCCCCAGAGCTGAATGCAGGGCTCAAGGTGGGGCCTCACAAGAGCAGAGCAGAGGGGAATAATTCCCTCACTCGCCCTGCTGGCCATGCTGCTTTTGGTACATCCCAGAACACAGTTGGCTTTCTGGGCTGCAAGCACACATTGCCAGCTCATATTATGAGGGAAAAGTCATGGTTCTTGAATTCTTAGGTCCTTCTTCCACAATAAATCCTTGTATGTTCACTTTGGAGAGAGAATGATACATGCCATGAGAATGACACAGTACTACCACAAAGAAGTCTGTGGATGATGAGGCAAGGCTGCCATGATAAGTAGCTAGGGATCTCCTACTCCAAAATTTATGTGGCCAGTATTTACAGTGGCCAGTATTTCACTATGTAAACAAACAAACAAACAAACAAACAAACAAAAAAGTTCTTTTCTTCCAGTTCAGGCTAGAAAAATTAAGATACTGATCTGAAAAAATATAAGTTACAGATGTGTAACATGTATGTTACACAGAGGCAAGTACTTTATTGATAATGGATGAAGATATGTATTTTTCCAATGTAAAACTTTATATCACTTTATACCGAGACTTCCATTTTGGCCATGAATTTCCCTTTAGGTCTGCATCCAGAGCTTCCTGAAGTCAATAGAAAACCTGCTGTTGAATTCTGATGGGATTTGGTTTAAGCTTTAATGGAACATATACTCTTGTTTGACTGTGTGATTTATATTTTGATGAATTACTTGTCATATTTTCATATTTTTTCAGATAATTCATGGCTCCACTGGAGAGAAATCTTGTTCAGTTGCCCAATCTTTTATAGGTATTACAATTTACAATATATCAGTCATCTAGTTGTCTTTAAGAAATCTATGGTAATGCTGTAAAATTATGTAATGCTAACATTTCAGAGATCAAAACTGGAGAGCTTTTGTTGGCACTTACAGTGCTCTACCTATAACTAATGACGTATTTAATTCGCAGTTGATTCCACTGAATTCTTGTGATTCCCCAAAAGCTCCTATTAGTTATTACAATTGATCCATTACAGCATGATGGACAAGAAGTAAGCAGATAATGGAGCCATATTCTGGATCACAACCCCAGGCACTGCAGAGGGGCCTTCATGATCTAGATTAGCAGCATTAACTGATACCAGACTGTACGTTACACTCCATGGAAACTTTGTTCTCAAACTAAGTTGAAGACCATTGTTTCAATTAAATTCAAAGTATATTTTGGTTGTGAAAAACAGTTGCCTTCTAGTCATCCTTGCTTGGTCTTTCACTATTTACATCCCATAACAGACTTTCCATTAGCATTTACATAATGAGTACCTCAGAGGTCAATACTCTGCATGCTCTCTGAGACTACTACATGTAAAGACTGTTATATGTTGAAGAAAAGGGACCTGAGGGTCTGGGTGAACACTGGGATGAACATGAACCAGCAACGTGCCCTTGCTCTTCAGAAGGTTAACAGTCTTTTCTTGGCTGCATGAGGCAAAGTATTGTCAGAAGGTCAAGGAACATGATTTACTAGATCCCTCTGCTCAGCATTGGTGATGTTGCATCTGTAGTGCTGTGTCCCCAGTACAAGAGAGACCTGGGCATACTGGAGAGAGTCCAACAGTGGGTCACCGACATGGTGAAGGGGCTGGAGCACCTCTCCTATGAGGAGAGGCTGAGAGAGCTGGGTCTGTTCTGCCAGCAGAAGAGAATACTCTGGGGCATCTCATCCACATATATACCTGAAAGAAGGATACAAACCCCTCATTCTTGATGAGGAAATAAGCTGCTGAGACTCCTTGCAATGGCTCTATGTCAATGTATGCTTAGAAGACCAGTAGTAGTAACATCTGATGATGTGGCCTTGTGTCTATAGCATTTTCTTGCTATACTCATATTTTCTCCTGGAACAGGATTAGAACTGCAGTCTTGTTTCAGCCATATTCTATTGTTATGATATCCTGAAGGCTATTAGAATCTTCATTTTTATTTTCTGGCTGCATTCAAATGAGGTTAGTCGGGTTTTATGAAAGGTTATTAATGTACCTGTTAGGAGACATCACCTACTTTGCAGTAGTTGAAGTGTTTTTTTTTTTGCTATGGGTCATTTTATTTTATTTTATTTTATTTTATTTTATTTTATTTTATTTTATTTTATTTTATTTTATTTTATTTTATTTTATTTTATTTTATTTTATTTTATTTTAAGAAATGTTTGGACTAGTTAGGTGTCCAAATTCCAGCAGAGAAAGGAACGAGGGCTTAAGAATGTAGCAAGAATATTTAAATTAGATCAGAAGTTGTCTATATCATGTCTTGGGATGCTTTGTCATGCACCTTCTGCACCAAGGTCTTCCAGCCTCACACCAAACCTCTGGTGTAATGGTCATTTGGAGAGACAAAAAGGCTCTGGCCATGTGTCTTACTGGCAAGATTAGCAGACACGGGGAACAATTCATCCTTCCAAATTTTTGATGTTTGCAGCGGCTCAGAGAAATGCAGGAGGAAATTCTGTTCATGATTCATCCTAAAATATATATCTGAAGTTCATTAGACAATTCATGCTCCCTTGATCTCTGTGAAATAGAAACTAGGTTGACTAGCACAGAGGTAGAGGATAAAAATCAAGCAAGATGTGTCTCATCCATAATTACATCAATAGAGTTAAGGACATTAAATTAGAGATGAGTGGCCATAATGTGCTTGTTGTATTATTTGGGATTGAAAGTTGTTTTTCACAGCAGAAATAAAAGACTTTCAATTCTTTTTGGAACCAAATGGCTTGGAAGAATGCAATTAAATGGGCAATAAATGACAAAGCTTTCTCTGGGTGTAATATACAGCATCTCTGGTAACACTTTCAATATTGACACCGAAGGAAAATTTAGTTTAAGTACCTCCCAGGTACTTCACCATAAAATGAGATTTAAACAGGTAACATCTATCAATCCTTGTAAATATTTCAGTCAAATGTCTTTAAACATTACTGATTTCAATAAATATGATTAAATAAAAACTATGTAGAGTTCTTGTGACTCGTTTCTGCCTGAAATTAAGAAATAATTTTAGTTGATTTTATCTTTTTCCTTTGAGCAGAAGGAACAGAACAATAATTATACCCAGGATACCAGCATTTGTCCCTTTAATTTAAGGCTGGTTCCTAATCTTAAAAAAGTAAAAGGGTGTGAATCTGGGAGCTTTAATGAAAATGGCACTCACCCATAAACACAGCATTATGAATGCCTCAGACACTAACAGTGAAAATAATCTCTGCGAATAATCACCTTAATAATGATTTTCATTAATCTTTGTTCAGAGCTATTCTCTTTGATTGAGATGAAGAGGAACAGTAGGTAGTGGAAATTCAGAGCCATGCCAGGTACATTCAGAAGATACTCTAAGGCTTTGCATTATAAAAGCCCCTTCTGATCTGCCATGTGTACAGAGAAATTGGCATGGTCCCTCTTAATAAAAGAGTAACACAAAGAACTTTTATCAGAATAAAGGCTGTGTTCTCATTAGATATTGCAGCATGGTTTCACTTACTATGATTTTTTTCCCTTGTAATTTTCCTTCTGAGTTTAGTGCTCCTGCAAGGTATAGGAAGAAAATATTCATGAACTTCATGACAGTTTTAGCAGGATTTGAACTTCTGACTGCTTGAATGTCAAGCAGGATACTTTCCACTGCTTCAGAAATGCAGTGAGACTAATGCTGCTGAAGAGGGAAGCCCAAGAGCTTCCTTCAATCCTGAAAGGCAGAACTAAGGAGGATAAGAGGGTTCATTCCTTTGCCATTGTGTTCGCTGGTTTCTCTACTGTGATTTTGAATAAAGAAAACTCTTATTATGGATGCTATGTGCTGCAGGTGCCTGTCTATCAGGAGAGGAAACCAAAACCTCAGATTTCAATCCCATTCGCTTACAGATCAGTAAAATTAAAGGCTTTGAAGGACAAAACCCAGGATGTGGAAATAGTGACTGAACAGTGCTTCTGGTTTCTAAACAGTTAGCTAGTGTTTGGTAATATTGTCCAAATTCTACTAGTCTAGACCCAAAACATATTAACCCAAATCCATGCAAAATAAAGTTCAATCAAGATTGTATATTTAATACCTTCCAAGTCTTCTCTGATGAGCTAGAGCTAGTCAGCAGGAAACACTGGGAACAGCCTGGGAATATTGATGACATGAGTCTACATGAGTCCATGTGTTGATTTTATTCTCCTGTTTTTTTTTTTTTTGTTTTGTTTTGTTTTTTTTTTTTTGTTTTTTTATTTTTATTTTTATTTTATTTTATTATTTATTTTTATTTTTTTTATTTATTCTTAAGACTTGGAGCATTGGATTCCATCAGAAACCACATACAACCAATTTCCTTCCTTTTGCAAATTAAGTGACATAATTCATGCAGTTTTCTCTCTCTCTCTCCTCTCTCTCTTCTCTCTCTCTCTCTTTTTTTTTTTTTTTAAATTATTATTTATTTATTTCTTTTTAAATTTCTTAGGTTGCAAAAGCACTTCCACACTGCTTTTCCTGTCATGCTGCATGGTGTTCATAGACAGTTATGTTGCCACTGTGAACCCAAACAACCACTATGGTAATGCCCTCAGGGCCCTGACACTGTGTATTTACTGTTGTGTAATACTGTAAATCCAGAACAAATTGGGTATTACTCTTCTGTGGAACTCCTACCATTAGTAATGTTTATAACAGTAAATTAAATTTTGACAGAAAACATTCTTGGACACTGAAACTTGGGTGTCCCTGCTGTTAAAATGTTAGATTGTCCTTAGCACAATTTTGGCCTGCACTTACTCATGGTTAGGGGCATATTTTGGAAAAAAACCTGCTGGCCAAAGATCATTTCCAGCAGGGATTCTGCAAGCACACGTAAAATTTTGGAAGGTAAGAAGACAAGCATAGACCATTCTGTGCTAGAGGACTTCAGTGTCAGGCACATTTTATTTACTAGTATAGATATAGCTCCTTTTTTATTTATTTATTTATTTTTTTTCATTTTCTTTCTTTTTTTTTTTTCTTCCCAACTTAGTGTTCTTCAAGTTATTATTTTTAATAATCTGTATTTTGTTAAAAAGGTGTTTCCATCAGAACCCATAATTACTTGGTAGATTTACTCATTTCTAAAGGTAATTCAATTTATTAAGATGCATGCTTACCTTTTTAGTACCTCCATCTACTTAGTAATTGCTATGAAATTAATATTTATCAATTCCTAAGCCATGCTTGTTCTTCTTGTGCATCTAACTTGCTATTATTGTTTTCTGTGTTTAGATGAGTGTGTGTGTGTTTGTATTAAGAAATGCAGTGCTGTATAATACCTTATAGAGCAGGCTGGAAAAAGTCCATAAGACCTTGAAGGCAGTGTCAGCAATACATCTGTTCTTCTTGACAGATGTTTGTTTAACATGTTTTTGAGCCCGTCAGTGATGGGGGTTTTAAAATCTGTAGACAGTTTTCCAAGGCTCCATGAACCTTGCCTTTAAAACAAGCTTCTTTTTTTTTTTTTTTTTTTTTTTTTTTTTTTTTTTTTTTTTTTTTCTTTTTTTTCTTTTTTTTTTTAAATTCCCCAGATATGGCCTAGATCTCTCTGGTAGTTTAGGGCTCTTTACTGGTTTCTCACCACAGCCTTAATAATTACTGTCTTTCCTCACAGGCTGTTCCAGATCCTATGGCTGTTCCCATTAGTTTTCTTGATCTTTATTAATTTAATATGTTTTTTTTTTTTTCTTTTGATTGACTGACTTTTGTTGTTTTGTGTTGCCCAGTGTAGTGTCATGCATGCTTAAAAATGTGCTGAACCAGCTGAACCATTGTCAACCACCTTCATGAAACTGTTCCCAAAGAAAGGTTTCTGTAAGATGCATTATGGACATGGATGTCTCTCTAACACTGTTATTTTTTCCCTTTCTGGATAACTGATCAGGAAATTAATGTTAAAACTAGTGTGTTTCAAGAGGACTATTCAAAGTCCTCTTGAAACCAAGGAGATGTGTAACAGTGGGTGAATAAAACATCAAGTGGTTTGAATTGTCCTTTTGCACCGGTCTTGAAAGGTAGCCTCAAGTGTTGCCACTGGCAAGACAATGCATATGCCATTACATGTATTGGTCTACAAATCGTGAATAGAAAGTAATAAGGCAAATCAGCACAGCCAAGTATAGAAGAAAACAAGCTTCAAGTATAACTGTAACAGTGAACTCCTTCCTACAAGGTGAAGACATTTCTGTGCAGCTGTCTGATTTTAGTTTGCTTTAGTGGGTCTCCTTGTAGTCACAACTGTTGAAGTAGTTAAGTCTAGATCTTAAATAATATAACATTTCCAAGCTAGTGTATGGAAAAACAAAGAAAAAAGGGGCTATCTTGTGGCAGTTTGTATAGTATTTTTTCTTCAATTGTATTAGTTTGTTTCAAATGTACCGTTTGGTATTTATTATGTATCTATCAGACAGATATATTAAAAGGATTGTTGCTGCAGTACAAGCCCTCTGCTATGTAAATTCTTTGCCTTGACTTCCAACCTTTAAAATATTAATTACAGTCATATTCTGAATGTGTCAGTCCTGTGAGGATATATCCATCATAGTAGTTAGCTATTTTTGTTTTGTAACTTGAAGATAAAACATCGGTCATTTAATGTCTTTGCTATGCAATCAAACTTATAAAGGCTTATCTGGAGCCCCTGCTAATTGGTCCATGTTAATTTGTATAAAGGCACATTTGATAACAGCTAGTATAAAAGCAAGAGAGTATATTTTGAAGCTGTGACTTGAACACTCCTGTACTAGCTGAGTCCTCAGATTAGGTGGTGTGTGCATAGAAGCGGAACGAGCTATATAAGGAGTGGGACTAAAGATTTTATCCCTTCGGAAAATGGTAGAGTGAATAAACACCTATTGCATTCTTCTGCCTCTGAATATTAAAAATGTTGTAGTCTTTTGTTGGGCAGAGTCCCATAAGCACAGACTGAGCAGTTTTTGTCACGGCAATAGGGGATTTAGGATCAGAACGTGAATGTAAAGCTTACCTGTATGTTTGAAATATACCTATACTGAACAGCAGTTACACAGATTTTTGTTATATCAAAGCCCATGAAAATACAAGTGGATTCTGCAGTTATTTTTCATGGGCAGGATTTCTTAAATCACATTGGACACTTCTGTTTTTTAATTTATTTTTCCTGCCAATTTTAAACACTGGGCAAGCACTGACTGAAAATCAGTCCTCTTTTAAGTTATAATCCAGCCCTTTGGCTGACCCTCTTAAAAATATTGCTCCTAATTGCTTTGTGTTGAATAGGAACATTAAAGGTGCAGTCAGTGACAGCCGTCCATTAGAGATGAGCCAACAGGATGTGTGATCTCTAAGCTGTGAGGAAGGCATGGTCCAGATAGACCTTACTGTGTCCTGAAGACTATGCAAACTGTTACCTACTTTGGTTTCTCTCCAATTAACAGAAAACATGAAAACATTACTGGCATTTAAGGTGACTCACCTTGAAAAAAAGAAAAGTGTAACCTTTGCTGAAGCGTTGGAAGTTTATAAGGAAAGCATTGTTTCCCTGCCTAAGTAAACAATATGTATTTGTAAAGAGCTGCCCGAGCTGAGAGTTGTATTCTTTCTTCAATTGGAACCACATGCAGCAGCAGCAATTTATTAATGTTCTAATGCTGTGCAACCTGCACACTAGTTTTCAAATAGGTTAAATGTAGCACGGCATGTATAACATTAAGTATGGCAATTAAAACCTCTCCACATCCTATTCCTGATCAAAAATGACTGCTGCTATATATATACGCTGCTGTCGTTGATGTTTCCGCTGTTGAACGTGTAGTTTACAGGGTGTGATGCCCTGTCAATTAAGTGCAATTACACTTATGTTCCCTCATTTGGCTAGCTTGCCAGTTTATGGTTCAATTGCTGGGGATGGGGAGGAAATTGGACCACATTGCTCTTGTTGTTGAGATGCTGAGAAGAAAAATATCACATGAAGCACATACAGTTAGGCAGCTTTATCATCCTTAGGGCAACAAGGGATTAATAAAATAATCCCAGATTTTCGGAAAATTGAAGTAAGGATTTTTTTTTTCTCCTCCTCTCCAAGAGGTCTTTTAAAAGCTTGACTCAAAGATCTGCCAAAACCCTTATGTATCCATGAGTTATGAACAATTAAGACACACAAATAACATGCAGAAAGAATGGGATGCTGTTACCCTCACATTTGTCTGTCTTTGGCACCCCAGTGGCAGGAGGGCAAGTATCCATTTTGAATGGAAAAGATATAAAAATTATTTCCAATATTTTTATTTAAATTAATTAAACATTCTTTTAAAATCATCATCAAAAAACTCTGTCAGCTACACAGAAAAGGCTGGTGGGTCATTTGAAGAAAGAAGGAAAGGTGTCTGTGAGACATGGGGGGAAGTGGGTGGGATGTAATATTTTATGAGTGTGGATGAAGAGAACTGCTTCTGTGGAGGAGGTGGAGGGCAAAAAAAAAAAGCAGATGCTTGCATGAGCATAAAGTACTGCCATTTGGCTGGAAGATACTAAATGGACATGTGCAGATGTCTGTGTACATGATCTCCAGGAGCAGAAGTCCCAACACCCAAATGTAGCTGTTACAGGTACCAATGTTGGATCATACAATCAAAGAATGGTTTAGGTTGGAAGGGATCTTAAAGATCATATAGTTCAACTCCCCCTGCTGCTGGCAAAAACACCTTTCACTAAATCATGTTGCTCAAAGCCCTGTCCAACCTGGCCAGGGGCGGGGCATCCACAGCTTCTCTGGGTAACTTGTTCTACTACCTCACCACCTGCGTAGTAGTGAATTTCTTCCTTAAATCTAAGCTAAACCTACCTTCTTTTAGTTTAAAGTCATTCCCCCTTTTCCTATCACTGCACCCCCTGACAAAGAGTCCCTCCCCAGCTTTCCTGTAGACCCCTTTAGGTACTGGCAGGCCGCTGCAAGATCTCCTTGGAGCCTTCTCTTCTCCAAGCTGAACAAACCCAACTCCCTCAGCCTGTCTTCACAGGAGAGGTACTCCAGCCCTCTGATCTTTCTCATGGACTTCTTTGGACTCACTCCAACAGGTCTTGGTTGTCTCAATGGCTACGCAAGACTGTGTCAGAGACGTCTTGATTTCTGAATCCTTTTTTGGACACCTATGTCTGTTTTCTAAACCTGGTGATTTAGGGTGGGTTTTATCTCACTGAATTCAGCCTGTCACAGCCACCCTTGACTCCCCTTACAGGCATGAGAGAATGATACCCTCCAGCTCTCCAGGCTGTGATCTGAAGCCACTATCTAAAACAGCTGAGTTTAATTGTGCCTTATGAGACCCTGTTTCCCTTCACTGAGCTGAAAGGGGACTAAAGAGGATGTGTCTACTTGCTCAGATAGTGAAGTGATTCCCCCTGTTGAGATTATCCCTGTTCTCTCAGAAGAGTATATCAGGAATAACTCTATAAAAAATACAAGAGTACAATTCTGAATATGATCAGTCAGGGCTCTTTTCATTCAGGACCCTGTTTCTCTAGATGTGCTGTGATAAATATGTTGCCTTCTTTTACCAAGGAGTTTGGATGATATAAATACCTAGGGAATTCTATCACATCCCTTTTGAAACAGAATTCAAGGCTTACTTTAGTAACTTTTTTTTTCTTTCTTTTTTTTTTTTTTTTTTTTTCCTGCTTTTGACTCTGTTTTCAGGATTACAGTTCTGCTTCTATTGATGTTTCCAGGCTTGCAGCCTCAATCCTGAAAATCACTGGCTGCTTATCTCTTGTCCCCCCGAAACTAATAACTCAGCTTTGCTGTCCTTAGTAATGTATGCAGGGAAATGCCAAACGGGCTTTGCTATTGAAAGAAAAAAAAATCCATTTAAACTTGATGCTACAAACATTGAAATGTTTGTCTGGTACAAGTTAAGGCTACAAATAAGTGTTGGCAGGATGGATACCTTAGTCATAATATATATATATATATTTTTTTTTCATGGTGAGAATTTCTGTCAGCTGTAGTTGTTGTGTTATCAGCATCTGTCACTGAGGGCTGGGCTATGATCCATAAATGTTTCAAGTAAAAGGAAACAGATTTTCCTTCTAAAAATCAGAAATTGCCAAGCTGTTGTTTGGAGCAAACCCCACATTTAAAGCAATATTCTCCTAACGGTTCAAGACAGACATTTATTTTCTGTCTGTTTTTCTTAATTCCAAGTGTCACCTGAGGCCTATCTCTTTGTCTGATAGCTGTGATTTCCTCCACATTAGTCACTAAGATGCCAATACTGAGTAGTATGATCACATTATTTTTTCTTCCTAGCATGTAAGTATTAACGTTGTCTAAGCACACAATATTTTTTTTAATATGCTTCGGAGTTTATTTACTGCTCTGAATGACTGATGACTTTAAGAAATAACACTGCAGACTTGCATTTCCCTCACTCCATAAGATCCTCTGAAGAGCTGCTGTGTTATGTGTGATGCTACTGTCTGCTACTTTTCAGAAAGAATTTGTCAGTAGATCCGATGTCTTAAACACTGAACATAATGGTGTACCTGCTAATCCCTTGAGTTGCCATTGTCCTTTTCTGTTGTGGAAAAGGTAGTGATTATTATTATTAAACCGCTCTGTTTCTGAATAATCTAGTAGCAAACATCTAGTTAATTGGAGTTAACAGCAGCATCAGGAGGAGGTGGATCCTTTTGGAGATTTCTGTTGGCACTTCTTTTTTCTTTTTGTTTCAAATATTCTTTCCAACTTCCATAGGTCATGTATATACATTAGTCATGATGCTGGCTCGAATCTAACAAAATTGTTCAGATGCTGTCTCCATCTGCCAAGGGGTTTTACTCCAGAAACTCCCAGAATGCATCAAAACCCTCATTTAATGATTGTCACACTTCCAGGGGTAGATTTACCTGGGGAACAGACTGAGCACACAGGGCCAAATTTCTTAGCTGAAAAAATGACTGTCTTGAGGAGTGTTTGTTTCAGCTGAGAAAAGATATGCTTGAACTGTTTGTTTAGTTGAAAGTGAATGGGGACAGACCTGATCACTAGTGCTCCATTTTATAAGGTGATGTGACATCAAGCAGCTCTTGTTTAGATATGATATAACAACAGAATTTATTAATCGAAACTCTGGGCCCTACTAAACCAAGTTGATTTGTGGTCAGCTTGTGCTTCTGACCAAATCTGTTATGCATGTGTTCATTTGTCTCTACCTTATATACTGAGATTTTTCATGTTATGAGGGAGCACTGTATTATTCAATTAGCATGGCAAATACATATATGCTATATGAACAGCATAAACTTACGTGTTTTCATGCCAGTTGGGACATGTAAACCATAGATTTTCATAGAGACAGAGCTGAAATCCTGTACAAGTCAGTGATATTTATGTATGTAGCTGCTATAAAGGATGGAAAAAAATATACTTGCAATTCTGTAAAAGAGTGTTTTCTGGCAAATATACCCCTCCTCAGAGACTATATTATAGTAGCCAAGTAAGTCTTTATGATAAAAACCAAAAGAGTGAGTTGAACCGACACTAAAGCTGGACATAAGACAGACTCCTGGCCTGGAGTTACCTTCTAGAACACAAAGAACAACTTTGGGTTCTGAAGCACTCATCTCTCAAGCTTGACAGGGATTACAGTCGCCTAACTTCAGGAGTCTAAAAGTCAGGCATCTGTTCTGAACTAGCTGTCTCATTTCCCTTTATGATCAATGGAGAAAGATCAGCAAGGTGATGATGATTCATTCCTCTTATCTCAGTCTGCCATGAATCATTCTTTCTACTTCTCTGTGTAAATTATTTTATCTATTCTGTGAGGGTATTTTTTGTTCTTTACATTGCAAAACACTTCCAGCTGTTCTTCTCCAGGCCAGGAGAAAGCCAGGGACCGCTACCAATGAAGAAGTCAAAAAAATATACAAAAAAAAAAAAAAAAAAAAAAAAAAAAAAAAAAAAAATGCCACTCCACTGCAGGAACAGCTTCACGTTTCATTGAAAGGCATAAATGGCTGTCCCTGCAGGATGGTGTGCCCGACACCAGATGGTGCCACATAAAGGTGTAAATGAAGGTGACTTAAAATGGATGTTCAGTCAGGAGGAGATGCCAAGGCTTCCCCTTGTTCCAGAGAAAACTGCACGATTAAAGTGCCTGACCTTGTAATTTGTAAACTAAGGGCAATGAGAGTGGGGAAAAGAAGAGGTTAAGCCTCCAGTCTGTGCCCTGCTTTTGGGTCTGCCTTCAGACTCTCCAGATAAGTCAGAAAGAGGTTTCTATACAAACAACATATGCTGTTGTTTTAGCTCCCCCCCCCCCAGAATTCCCTTCTCTTGGCTCTCCATCTCCTCTCTGGTGTCTTGCTTTCACAGTGTAGCAATTTTACTTCCCAGCACATGCAAGAAATAAAAATCATACCTAGAGTGCTCATATCTTGCAAACTGAAGGACAAATTTTCTTTCTTAATCCCAGTGACTTTTTGAAAGGTTTTTCTTCCCATATCAGCAGTCAGAAAGTGTCCTGTCTTCTCTCTAATTAATGATCATTCTTTTCAGGCATTGCAGATGTCTTCGCATATGGCTCATTACCCTTAAGACAGAAACGATGTAAGAGTTAAAGGTTTATTTCACAGGGTGCTTTGGGCAACCATGAAGGATGAAGTCATTAAAAATACTTTTAACTAAAGTGAGGGCTGCTGCACAGCCTCATATTTTGCTGCTTTTGCAACATTATGTGGTGGTTATAAGTCTCGAATCAAGGTTTATTAGCTTTTGTTTATGGTAGAATTTGCCTGGAGCAGAAGAAAATTGAAACAATAGTAATAAAACATATATATATTGTCTAAGTTCTAAGGAATTTACTTTTTATTTTTTTAACTTTAAATCAATAAAGTTAATTAATTAGAAATGTGTCTACATGTGTAGTGATGAGCTGGCAGTTCTTATGTGAGCAGTCAGAATATATATATATATATTTTTAATAATGCTTAATTCAAATAAATGTGGTAAACAATGAAACTTTCTAAAGTGGACACACAAACCACAGTTAATATATGAACTTTTTAAATATATGTACTTGTATATATAAATTGGATATTGTTTCTGAAGGTTGTTGAAATTGGTGCCACAAAGGTGACCTTACATATCAAATTTATCCTGCTGCTGTGTGACAGTCTCATCTTCTTGGTAAATTTGTTCATTGTGTTTGCAGAGTTCTGTCTGTTAATAAAATGACTACTTTCAATTCTTATTTCTTGTCTGTACCTCTGAGCTCTGCAGGCCTCATAAAAAGGTTGGTCACTGAAGGCAGAACCTTGTATAGTCACCGAAGTTTTGTAATTTTGGAATGTCTTTCAACAAATGTCCATCAAAAATATTACTATGCCTTCTGTCACAGTGTTTGTCAGCCATTCTCTAGAGGGAGAAGTACGAGAAGCAGTGTATTTTGTTGTGATATTTTTCCTTCTGAAAATCTGTATATTTCCCTGTATAAAATAAAGATAAGTTTAAAAATGCATTTCTTGTTCCTGGAACAAAAGGTTGCAAATTCTGTGATGGTCATAGTTCTGGATGCTTTAATACAGGCTTTAGAAAGTATCAGCTTCCTCTTCGGAGAATTTAGCTGGGCCAGCACAGTTCTAATGTGGTCTTGGTTTTCATGATAAAGCTCTTAGTGCCTCTAGATCTCCATCCTGGAGGATATTTAAAAATAAAATTTGAGACCTTAAATTTAATTTAAATCTTACAGAAGAGCAAAAATAGTTTTGATCTACTGATGGAGTTGGAGATCATCCATCAGATCCTTTTCTGAGTATGAATCCAGATTGCACTGTGTCTGATATGGAATTGGTTAGTTGTGATGAGTCTATCCATGATGCAGGTTAGTCTATTAAGGAATAAACAAAAGGAAGGTTTCTAACCTAAATCCTACAGTAACTTTTCCAACCAGACATTTATTAATGAGCAATTGATGTGGTAATGAGTTCTAGAAATGTTGAAATTTTAATGCCCACTTCTAGCATATCAGTATAGTACCATCAAGAAAAACAATAGGACATTAATAATGTCATTATGCTCATTATGCTGCAGGGTCAAGTAGAATTTCCTAGGTAAACAAATCTGATAAAGCGTATATACATGTAACTTTATAACATCAGTCATTTGAATATCATTCAGGAGTCCAGGAGTGCTCCCAGTCTGTCAACAAATTTGATCACAGAATCACAGAATCACAGAATTTCTAGGTTGGAAGAGACCTCAAGATCATCAAGTCCAACCTCTGACCTAACACTAACAGTCCCCACTAAACCATATCCCTAAGTTCTACATCTAAACATCCTTTAAAGACTTCCAGGGATGGTGACTCTACCACTTCCCTGGGCAGCCTGTTCCAGTGTCTAACAACCCTTTCAGTAAAGAAGTTCTTCCTAAGATCCAACCTAAAACTCCCCTGGCACAACTTTAGCCCATTCCCCCTCGTCCTGTCACCAGGCAGGTAGGAGAACAGGCCAACCCCCACCTCACTACAGCCTCCTTTAAGGTACCTTTGGAGAGCAATAAGGTCGCCCCTGAGCCTCCTTTTCTCCAGGCTGAACAATCCCAGCTCCCTCAGTCGCTTCTCATAGAACTTTTTCTCCAGGCCCCTCACCTGCTTCGTTGATAATTTTAAGCATGTATTTTTATCATCGCAGGTTGTGTTATGGCGTTTTATTGTGTATATTGCATATATATATTGTGTTATATAGATGCTCACCTGTATCAAACTTCTTGTGGGGATTTGGCTTCAGCCAGATGTACATTCCTACTACCTGATCTCACTTAACCAGTGGTCTTTTTCAGAAATGTTCATATAGCCTCCAGCTATGAAATACAGGAGCAGTGTTTTTTTCTATATATGAATGTAACTTGAGCTCAAATCTCCTGAGCAGTTAACTTAGTGCTTTCATGCTCACATTAAAAAGTATGAAAGAGAAAACTGGACCATGTGTAACTCCTCTGACGGAGAACTCAGTTCTTACAGGAAAAGACCTGATCAGAAATGACAGGAAGAATATGAATATTTTTAGGAATTATAACAGATTTCTGCCTATCACCTTTTTCAGTCAAGATTGAAGTATCGAAGGTTCCAAAGGTGTCAAGGGAAATGCATTTATGTATAGAAATTATAAAATCTTCCATCTGTGGCTTCTGTTCCTGATCCTAATCTGAATCCAAATTATGTCAGGCTTGCAACTGAATGTAAATTGGCTATGGTTATGAATAAATATATCCAGGTTAAATGTCTTAAGTTCCTTGGATTCTATGTTGTATTTTTATTTATTTGTTTATTTTTTATCCTTAAATGCTGCCTTGGCTGTTTCAACTGAGGGTGGCACCAATTGTTCACAGCTGTTTTGTTAAGTGTGTTAATGTTTGGGTGGGATTCATTCTACCAGTCCTTCTGAGTGTCCAAGGTTCCTAACTGTATGGAAGACTGAGAATAGAGATGGGCTGTGGGCTAGTGGGCATACGCAAAGCCATGTTGTATATAAAGGCTTTCTGAATGTGCATATTCTTTCAGTGAATGGTCATAACTCATTGTAGTAGCTCTACAGTGTTCTGCAGAGGGTTGTAGGCAGTCAGGATTGATGAAGCAGTTTAACACCCTAGATAGCTCCTTGGAGACTCATTTGGCAGCTTCAGAAGAGGCTGACAAGAAGGCTATAGGCCAGTAACAAAGCATTAGCATGGTAGCTTTAAAGAGTGTATTACATTTCATCTGATTTCATGTACTCTGGCTGAAGTTGATCCTTAAGCAAAGGACTTCAGAAGAATATTTGATGGGAAAAAAGAGCTTGTTTGGAAATCAGCATTACATGAAGATAATTATTTATGGCCATGCAGTGAGATCAGTAGTAGCTTTTCATACATTTTCATTTGCTGGAATCCATTTCCACTTAACCAGAATAATATATCTCCCAGAAACTGGAAGGTCTCTTGTTGGTGTTCAAGACACTGAGTATTTTATGATGCCCTCATGCTTGGCATCTAAACTGATTATCAGAGTTGGCCAGCTGTGAAGGCTGACCACAAGCAAAAGATGACAGTTCCATATGCAAGTGAGTTTAATGTCTGTAGCCTTTTGAGTGTCTGTAGCCTTACTGAACTATACTTTGAAATCCCGCAGACTAACAAGACAGGAGTATGTCATCACCATAATGAAAAAGACATCAGTAGGCTCTTTCATGTTTCATTAATCATAATGAAATCATAAGCAAGCTGTAAATAGGTAATCACAGAATTGCAGAATCACAGAATTTCTAGGTTGGAAGAGACCTCAAGATCATTGAGTCCAACCTCTGACCTAACACGAACAGTCCTCCACTAAACCATATCCCTAAGCTCTACATCTAAACGTCTTTTAAAGACCTCCAGGGATGGTGACTCCACCACTTCCCTGGGCAGCCCATTCCAATGTCTAACAACCCAAGTATCAGTGCTTGTTTTAATAACTGGTCTATCAGAAATTGAACAAAATGTTCCTACCTAGGACAATTTTCCACAGTATGTCTGAAGAGTTTTCTTACTCTGTGACAACCTAGCGTGCTTCTGATGGATGGAAGAGAATAATTCATAATCCGCTTCTTCTGGTGAGTTTTAAAGGTGAAGACCACACTCACTGCTTCATCACTTCCGAGACCTTAATTTTTATAGCAGCTCTTCTTATTTCTATGACCTATAGCTTTACTTTGCATGCAGCTGGTTTAGATGCAAGTTATGGTCTTGTGCAGTGGTCAGATGTTAGATGCCTGTAACCTAGTTTCTTATATACATGTACTTTAAACTGTGTTAGGCGAGGAATGAAAAGGGCAGTTGGAGATTTTTGACTAGAGAACCTAACCCTGAACCTAGATATCATAAGAAAGCCTGGTTTAATGTCTGGTTTTGTACATTTACTGAGTCCGAGAAACTGGTAGAGCTAGAATAATAGGTTTCTGGAGTACCAGTAAGTGTATTGCAGACATAATAGTATAAAAGCAATGAAATCAATTACACTGGTTACAACAGGTAACAATAAGCTCTACAACATGTAGCAGTCAGTACAAACAATAGTATCTCTGAAATATACTCTCTTGGTTGTCATGGCATCCTCTTGTTTTGCAAGGGTGGTAGAGAGAAAGGACAACATATTTAGCCCTGTCTGAGATCTCAGAAGTGGCTTTTTAGCCAGTAGTGGATATAAAAGTTGGAAAACAATGGCTAGAATTTAGGTCCCTTTCCCCTGAAAACAGCTATGTAATTTTTCTTTCTTGTTCCAGAAGGAAGAACATCATTTGTCTTGTAGACCTTTTATTGCTGAATGAGGTTTAGAGAAAAGGAATCAGGTCAGGTGTTAGAGGCTACGTTAGTTTTTAGGGAAGACTACCAGAGGAAAATCTGGAGTCTGGGAAAATTGCCATTAGGTATATGTAAACTTAATACTTTTGTTGTTGTTCTTATTGTTTTGTTTCCTTTAATTATTAATAGACTACTATTTATATCATAGAATCATAGAATGGTTTGGGTTGGAAGGGATGTTAAAGATCTTCCATTCCAACCCTCTGCCATGGGCATGGACACATTCAACTAGATCAGGTTGCCCAAGGCCCTGTCCAACCTAGCTTTAACCCTTCTAGGGATGGGGCTGATATTTGGTATCCTACCTCTATAAGGTCTTCTAATATGCCCAAATATGCCAGGGCTTCTAATATGCCAAAAATTGTTCCCAAGCAAGCAATGCCGTAGATGTCAAGCATGCGAAGTAAGAAGTATGTGAGTCTGACATCTGTGAGGGTTTGGTGAAAATGTTTGTCATACTTGGATCCTCATTAAGACTTGCAACTAGACACTGAAAGTGAGCATTTTGGTTATAAGACAGTCAAGGTAGTTCACTACCAAAGTAGGATCTTGTGTGGGCCCAGGAGTTGGACTCAATGACCCTCATGGGTCCCTTCCAACTCAACATATCCTATGATTTTATTTTATGATTCTAAAGTATCATGCAGAGGCTTTTTTTGACAGTAAGTCCATCCACTTTTCACAACACACTAAGTCACATCAGGTGATTATCCACATGAAAGAGACAGGTGGCAGTGAGAAATTGAAGAGTTTCTGTTTTCAGAAAGAACTTTGGAGTAAGGACAGATGCAGAAAGATCATCTTGTCCAGTTCCAAAACATTGTATAGTTAGAGAGTGTTTTTTTCTCACAAGAAATAAATTCTGAGAAATATGGTGCAGTTTGATATAATGTACTCTTGAACTCCTTTACTTTCAGAGCATTATTAGGATAATTGAGGCCCATTTGTCCGTAATTCAGTAGATATGCCAATAATCTAGTTCTACCTGGCACAAATTGTGAAGGGAGAGGGGACTGTTTTGTCAAGCCACCTTCAATAACAAGGAGTAAATGTGGCTGTAGGAATAAACAGAGTGTATTTTGTTTTGATGGTATTCTTGGGCCCAGTCAACTCGCAGGAATCAATGAACTCAGAAGTAGCTGAGCTGAAGGCAAGGTCAGGCAGGGATTTGGGGGTTGACCTGTCCTGTTCCTGTCCTGTCCGTCCCCCCGATCCCCTCACCGCTTTTTTTTTTTTTTTTTTTTTTTTTTTTTTTTTTTCCAGTGGTGGAAGAACAGGAAGTCTTTATAAAGTGAGTTGTCTCCTTGGAAACAGCAATCAGCTCTTGGGAGACTATACACAAATGTAAACTCAGAATAGGTTTTCTACTTATTGAGTGCTAATAAGAGATGCACCATTCTAATAAGCAGGTGAAGACAGAGATACAGTCCTCTCTAATAGATACGCTGTAGTTGTGATAATGAGAACCTATTAGTATTTTTCTGGGTATCAATTACTCTCTTGATTGGTTTGTAGCCCCCTTGCACCATCAGCATTTTTATATATCAATACAATGTTGATTTAACTTTGAGTGTTCCTACATATCTTTTCCAGCTGCTTAGTTGAAAAATAATTGTATTGACTTAACGATGCTATGCTTGGCAAGCATGCTACATCTATATATTTTATTCTTCTCCCCACTTTATTCCTCCACAGTAATAGGGCTTGAAGACTGCAGAAGTAACTGTTCAAAAATCAAGAAGCAACCAGTCAAACTTAACTTTCGACAGTTAATTCTGCTTGTCTGAACACATGATATAGTGAAGTAGAATGCTGAACATACACAAGATCTGTATCTATAGGAAGAAAAAAAAAAGAACAGACTTCCACATAGCTTGAAACCAGCCATTATCTCTTTTGTTTACCAGGGATGCTGCAGGGGTCTTCCCACAGCACAGAGTGGCACCTAGTGGCTAAAAATATGGTAAAAATAAATGTCTTGCCACAGTTCCTATCTGCTGAGTCACAAATTGTCTTTAATTACATGATCACAGTTCTGTGTAGTCCTTAATCAGTCAACTTTTGATCCCTATATTACACAGCACCCAAAACATAGAGGAGAAAACTGCCCTCTTGTCCATAGCATGCTGTCTGAGTTAGAGTCAGGGCTCATTGACTGATTATTTTTCTTCAAGCTTCCTAAAAATGCATGCTGTCCTGAAAAGAAACTACATCTTGGACAATATTTTCCAAAATATGAATATCTGAAACACCTACAAAGACTAACTACAAAAATTAGAATATCAATCACAATAAATTACAAAATCACAAAAAATGAAGGCAACAACCCAAAAGCCACACTGCAGAAAACTCAGAAATGACTTTCCCTTTATGAGTATCTTTGCGGTTTTATTGACTTTGACAGACCTGTGTCATTTTAAATCAGCCCTGAGTTTAGCCCTTGTCTCTTCCATGCACAAAATAAAGGAAGTCTTACAGCATTCAACTATCTTCACTGATATATCTTATATTATAATACACACATTTGGGAAAAGCACATAAAATGTATTTTGGAGTGCAAATCACATTAAATTAATTTGAGACTTAGAAATATGTTTCTCCTCGTGTGTAGATTTAGCTGCCCAAGTTTCAGTTACAAGCAATTTGTGATCTTTAGAACTAAAAACGCTCAGCACCTTGAATTTTATAGCATGATATATCAAGACACTTACAGACCTTTCCTCCCTGCAGGGTTTGAATATGACTTGAAGAAATAAAGAATAATAGTAATACCCCTCTGCATTCTCTCCACAGTCAAGAAAGTCCTAATTCACCAAATGCCATGCTCCTGTTTCAGTTCTACTTTACAGAGCAAGACCCTTTGCAGAATGGTCAGCACTGGATTAGGCTGAGCTGGAGCTGTTTGTACTCACCTGCAACACTTTTTTTTTTTTTTTCTATTAACATATTCCCTGCCTTGTTAGACAGGAAATTTATTTGTCATTCTACTGGATTTGATGCATGGTTTAACCCTTCTCCACTGCTTTGTTGCCCAATGTGAGCTCAAGCCAGGTGACCAAAAGCAGCAGCACTTGGTTCCAGTACATACCTTCCCACTTTAGAGGAGTAGCCTCACAGGATGAACATTTTTAATAGCACTGACACCTGCTCTGTACAGGTGCCCAGGCAGTAACAGGCTGTGACATTTACAACCTTTACACAATATTCATACTGCTTCACTGCCATTTCTGCAACCTGGATTACGAAAAGGACACCATCTGCTGTGACAATTGCTTCCCTAGAAAGGCTTCATACAGGTTGACCATGAACACTTTTTTGTTTTAAAAAGACACTGCAATACATTATGTTTGCATTTGGCATGGCTTTAAGGGCCCAGTATGAAAAGAGGCAAATGGGAAGAGAGAGACTATTTTGGGCCACCCATTTCAAGTCTGGGAATTCCCATCAACTCATGATCTTCCTTTCCCAGGCACTGGTGTAAAGTCACTAATGATGTTAGTCTGTGTTGCCCAAACTTGCAACAGGCTTCCACAATAAAGTCCCTAATGTGTCTGTGGGTGGCAGACTCTTGATCATCTGCATATACTTAACTAAGGCAGACAGAACATTTTCTTTGTCTTTATTTTTATTTTTTTTAATTTTTATTAGAAGTAGAAAACTGCATACTGTTCACCAAACCGAGAGAAACAGAAGTATAAAATCAGATGAAATAACTGTACTCATCATTTCTATTTCAAGTTCTTCTGCTGATTTCACCATTTTATTTGTAACAATTAACCACATGCTCAAATTTACATTTAATTTTAAATTGAGGAGCTGTAAAGGCTCCGCACTGTAAGGATATTAGACAACAGGTGGATCTACTTAGTAATTTATACTGTGCTGTAGAAATATAGACTACATTATGCAGCCAAGAATTAGATATATGTAGTTATTTTCTTTGCTTCATTGCTGCCTGTAGCAGAGATGAAATTTGCAGCAAAGCATGAGTGTTGGGTTTGTTGGGTTATAAATTCGTTTGAGCAGGAGAAACTTTTGCTTTTTGGAAAATGTTTGGAGTTCTCGAGCTGCTCCAGAGCTCCAGAGAATTAAATAAAGAAGATTCCAGATCCACCATAGGAATAGTGTGGAGATTAAATGTCCTGCAAGTAAAAAAACAAATCTATACAAGATACAGGATAAATGGCCCTTGTTATTTGTGCTTGCTTTTGTCTTCCATAATCTGTATGATACCAGCAGAGCAATTCCTTATCCTTTTCAAAGTGGATCCCCTAGACAAGCTCCGCTAAGATGTACATGTCCCAGCTATGCTGCTCAGTTCAGTTATCTTAATTTTCAAAAAGCTAAAGTGTTTGAGCAATTAAAATATGAGTAAACTGACCTGCAGATTATTTTTTTTTAATATGAAATCTCCAAGCCCACTGGTATTTTTTTGTTCTCCTCTGTAAACGTGGTTCTGATGTATGAATACTTTGTTATGTCAAAACATTTAAATTAATTGCTATGTTCAGATTCAACACATATTCTGCATAAAACAAAACAAGAGTGTCTGGGCATTTTCCTTTAAAATTCTAGGGTTGGCTATCTATTTGCAGAGATACTATTGCAGATACTATTACAGATATCTATTGGCAGAGATACTGAATGCTTTCTTTGCTTCAGTCTTCGCTTCAAGGGCTTCCCCCCAAGAAATGGGTCCCGATGGGATGCATCCATGTGTACTAAGGGAGTTGGCAGCGGTGATTGCCAAACAGTTCTCTATCATCTTTGAAAGGTCCTGGAGAACAGGAGAGGTGCCTGAAGATTAGAGTATAGCCATTGTCACTCTGGTCTTCCAGAAGGGCAAGAAGGAGGATTTGGGAAACTACAGGCCAGTCAGTCTCACCTCTGACCCTGGAAAGGTATTGGAGCAGCTTGTTCTGGATGCCATCTCCAAGCAATTGGAAGAGAAGAAGGTTATGAGGAGTAGTCAGCATGGATTCACCAAGGGGAAATCATGCTTGACCAACCTCGTTGCCTTCTGTGATGGCATCACCAGCTGGGTAGATGGGGGAAGAGCAGTGGATGTCATCTACCTTGACTTTAGCAAGGCTTTTGATACAGTCTCCCATGACATCCTGCTAGCAAAGCTGAGAAAGTGTGGGATAGAGGAATGGACGTCAAGGTGGATTAAGAACTGGCTGACTGGCCGAGCTCAGAGGGTGATGATTGGTGGTGCAGAGTCGGCTGGAGGCCTGTGACTAGCGGTGTTCCCCAGGGGTCGGTGCTGGGTCCAGTCTTGTTCAACATCTTCATCAACGACCTAGATGAGGGAATAGTGTCTGCCCTCAGCAAGTACGCTGATGACACAAAGCTGGGTGGAGTGGCTGACACGCCAGAAGGCTGTGCTGCCATTCAGTGAGACCTGGACAGGCTAGAGAGATAGGTAGGAAGAAACCAAATGAGGTTTAACAAGAGCAAGTGTAGAGTCCTGCACTTGGTAAGGAACAACCCAAGGTATCAGTACAGGCTGCTGGAGAGGAGCTCTGCCGAGAAGGACCTGGGGGTCCTGGTGGACGACAGGTTGACCATGAGCCAGCACTGTGCCCTTGTGGCCAAGAGGGCTAATGGGATCCTGGCGTGCATTAAAAGGAGCGTGGCCAGCAGGTCCAGGGAGGTGATCCTCCCCCTCTACTCTGCCCTGGTCAGGCCTCACCTGGAATACTGTGTCCAGTTCTGGACAAAAAAGAATAAAACAGTACAAAAAAGACAGGGGTCTCCTGGAAAGAGTCCAGCAAAGGGCCACAAAAATGATACAG
Source organism: Anas platyrhynchos (assembly GCF_047663525.1). Taxonomy (NCBI): domain Eukaryota; kingdom Metazoa; phylum Chordata; class Aves; order Anseriformes; family Anatidae; genus Anas; species Anas platyrhynchos. Next base: position 201,733,734 of record NC_092587.1, read on the forward strand.
GGCCTGGAGCATCTTCCTTATGAGGAAAGACTGAGAGACCTGGGTCTGTTCAGCCTGGAGAAAAGAAGACTGAGAGGGGATCTCCTCAATGTGTATAAATACCTGAGGTGTGGGAGACAGAGGGATTTGGCCAACCTCTTTTCAGTGGTTTGCGGGGACAGGACAAGGAGTAATGGTCACAAGATAAAGCACAGGAAGTTCCGCGCCAACATGTGAAAGAACTTCTTCGCGGTGAGGTTGATGGAGCATTGGAACAGGCTGCCCAGTGAGGTTGTGGAGTCTCCTTCTCTGGAGATATTCAAGGCCTGTCTGGACGCCTACCTGGACAGCCTGCTCTAAGGAACCTGCTTTGGCAGGGTGGTTGGACCCGATGATCTTTCGAGGTCCCTTCCAACCCCTTCAATTCTGTGATTCTGTGATTTCCTAATCACAGAATTTTTATTTCATTGCTTTACATGGGGCACTCCTGATCTGTCTCAGTGTAGTCAGATTGTATTTTAGTAGTCTGTAATTCCTCCTAGATAAATGGACCTCTTTGGTGTCATTTCAACCAGTCCGTGTACATTGGGTGTAGTTTCAAGTGTGCCTTCCACAAGTCTAGTATGTCTTCTGAGAGACTGGTATAAAATGGATAAACATGCTATTCCATTTGGACATTTATTTTATTTTATTTTATTTTATTTTATTTTATTTTATTTTATTTTATTTTATTTTATTTTATTTTAATCAGTCTAAACATTCCTTCTGGAAAGCCCATCTCACTTAGAAAGTACTAGGACAACATGTCATCATCATCACATCATCATCATCATCATCATCAATTGCATTGATATGAGTCATTGATGGAAAAGAGGAGGGAGGTTTTGTGGGTAGTTTATTTTGAAGTAGCTCACTCCTACATAGTGACTTTTATAACCTCTTTTTTTGTTCTTCAGAAAGACCAAAAACTAGGAAAAGGGTGAATTGTTTCCTGTAAAAATATGTTCAGTAACGGTTATGGGTTGCTACTAAGTGGTACTTGAAATACATTAGCCTGCCTGATGTTGTTAATCTCTCTCCAGATCTGTGGAAGTTTCGAGACTGATTTCCTATGCCTGCTCCCACTTGTGCATGGTACCTCTCTGAGCTGATGAGTGAATTTCCTTTTTTTTTTTTTTTTTTTTTTTTTTTTCATCCTTACAGCAATCAGCAGAGAGATATGTTGTACCTCATTAAACAGACTAAGGAAAACGTCGTGTTATAGGGCTGAGCCAAAAACTCAGTGCAGACAGAAAACACTGGGAAGATCAAGTCGCAGAAAGATTAAGTCAAAAGACAGATACTATGAAGTTACAGCTTGGGCTGTCTGGTTGTGGACTGGTCACTGAAATGGATGAAAGTGGAAGTGAAACTGTTGGTCTTCACTTCCTTTGGTTGTAAGACATCAGATCTAATCTAAGCCCCAAGTACACCAGCAAGTCACCTCACTCCTCAAATATGCGGACAATGAACACGGGGATCTGAGTTACCTGCTATTTGTTCATGAAGATGGACATGTCTTTGAGAAGTTCTGTCTCAAAGCCTAAGTCGACAGGTCTTGAGCCCCTTTGCAACAGATAAAAAGTTTTTGACCTTTCAGTGAAAAACCGATTTCAGAAAGCCTCTCTATGGGATTTTCCATAGGTATTGTTGAATTCCCAGTGTGTTTTGAAAAACATACTGGACATAGGTTTTCTCACAGCAATCAGCTACTTTTACGGAGAATGTTCCAGGCTTCTAGGACAGCAATTGTCCTTTATGAAAAGATCAGCTACACAGTAGGTGTGGCACAAGATAATCAGGCCTACCATGTACACCACGTGCTGAGAGTCTGCTCAGAGTTTCTGCTCCATGGGAACTGTATATCTATTCTTCTATTTTCAATTTTTCCTCCTAGACCTCTTGAGTGTTTGAAGCCTGAATTTAGCTCGAAACATCTTTGCTTCTTCTTGCCCTCAAGGAAACCATCCTGTAGGTAACTGGAAAGAAAAGGTTCACTCTGTGTTGGAGAGTTTTGTCCACTCCCACATCCCTTTTACATTAATGCAGGGATGGCTGCATTTTGGAGCCCTTTAACATGCCAAAAAACATGTTTTGACACCAATACTCAGGCTAAATACTCTGTTACCACTGAGTTCTGTACTGTGGACTGTACCACCAGTGTCAGGATATCTAAATGTGTTTCCTGGTGTTTAAGCAATGAATTGCTTTGAAAAAAATGTTATTATGTAGAAGTCCTCTTACTCCCTCTGGTGAGCAAGTATTGATAGAGATCAATGAGATTATTGCTGAAAAAACGTTCTCTGAAAGCAGCCAGGGGCTTTCAATCAGGTGCTAAATATTCAGAATTTAGTTTTGAAAGAAAAGCATCAGGAAAACATCTATGGCATAAAGACAGAACAAAGTTTGTAATGAACAGTGAAAGTACACGCTAGATCTAATCACAGTAATTAAACAGAAGTAAGGAAGACTGATTCTGAATATGTATTTTAGTCTAAATGCAAAGATATCTCATTGCAGAATCATTGAGGAGATATCTATGCTATGCCAGGAAAGTGGGAAAATCCTGCAAAACTTTATGAGCTTTCAAGATCATTAAAACGAAGTGGCAGAAACTAAAACTGAAACATGAATAACAGACTTCAGACAACTTGACTCAAGTTCTTCCACTCATAAATTAAAATAAGATGCCACCAAATATGGAGGTTGTGAAAACACCCCTGATCTGTTGAGCTTGAAAAGGTCTGTTCAATTAAAATGATTTCACTGACTGCAGCCCTGTTTTCCTTCTTCATTCAGGATTCAAGCTGTAGTCAGTGCATTTTTCAAGGCTGGGTGAGAACGTTGAACTATGCCGGGGAAGATGAGCTCTAAGCCAACTGCTGAATCACAGTTATCACTGTGCTTTTGATTCCCAAGTCCTGCACCCTTCCCAAGTTGCTGATATGTTACAAAGATGAAATGAAGCTAGCTACTGCAGCTAATATAAGCACAATACTGATTGGGGAATACTAACAAAATCTAAAGTACTTGCTAGCTGCTGTGAATGAAATAGTATTTCTTTTGAGATGGGACCATACAACTGGCAAAGCAGGTAGCTCCCAATTCAGATGCATTTTGACTGCATAAGCAAACTGAAGCTCCAAGAAAGCTACTGACTTGTGACTGGAGTTGGGGGCTACATATAAAGCAGGACCCTCAGCAGAGAGATTCCAGCAAAAACAGGGCTGTGATGCAAGAAAAAAAGGAGACCCTTATTCAGTTTTTATCCTTCCCAAGCTTCAGGGCTTTTGAGTGTTCTGGCCTCAGGTCTTGCTGCATACATAAAGCTCACTTGCTTGATAGCTATGCTACTGGTCCATGAGTATTTGCTCTCCACTGTATTCATCTCCCACAGCTTAAATGGGAACATCCAGCTTTGAGGATACTTGAGTATGTTTTTTTTTTTTTTTTTTTTTTTTTTTTTTTTTTTTTCCTGTAGACTGGTCCATTTGCTATTTTGGTTACACTCTCGGACACTATTTATTTCATTCTGAGGAGGCTTTTAATACATGGACAGATGCAGACAAATCTCTGACTTGAATATTTCTTTGGCTATGACTCTCAGGTGAATCCTGGCTATGGCATAAAATCACAGGTGTGAATAGTAGCTATTTTGTTTTCTTCCTCTGAAAAAAGTGACGTAAGTGAAATGTGCATTATGTATGCCTTTTAAATGGAAAGGTGGGAATGTTTGAATAAGTCCTAAGGTGAATTAAAAACTCATGCCAAATTCCAAAAGAAAAAAAAAATTGCAATTACTATCACTTGCACAAAGCCATAAGAATAATTTTTGATATTCATCTTCATTATCAATCAAAATTAGTTGTTCCTAACTTTTAGATATCTCTCTTTTAATGGGTATATAAAACAGTCACTAAAGAAAAACATATAGAAGGTAACTATAAAGTTTATTTTGTGTTGATCCTTTTCAGTAATACAGCTTCCATATTTTTACCCAGGCTTCTTTATACTATTTCTTTACAGTCAGACAACTAGCTTATGCTGTAGTTGCAGAAACAGATAATAACTTTTTATTAGTAATTATTTAGTATGATGTTCTGCATTATTTTAAAACAGCAGGAAGCTTCTTTGAGAAACTTGTTTGGAAAATGAAACATGGAAAAGAAACACTGTTCATCGGTTTCTTTTCTCATTGTTCATCAAAGACAAACATTTTTGTGTTAAAAAAAAAAAGTCATTGCTTTCTAGTCACTCAGGCAAGGATGTTCTTTTTTCTTTTTTCCTTTTCTTTTTCCTTTTTATTCTTCTTTTTTTTTTTTTTTTGCTTTTCTTTTTCCAATTAATTTTATAATAATAGCCGTGGATAACAATTACCTACTGAGATGGGCAGAAAAGAGGTTTCTTGAAATATCATCTATATAAAAATAATATTTTACCACATTTTTTTTTTAAATAGGCCTGATAACTCCATACTAGAGAAATAAATCAATTGTAATCTCACCACTTCTATTGCTGAGGCAGCTTCCACATCATTAGAGAAAGGAAAAAAAAATCTTCCCTCTCCCCTTCCAATATAATCATAAGCTTTGTGTCATTTAAGTGGAAATAATATTTGTACTATGCATGACCCTAGCATCATGATCATAGAAAAGGACTTTGTAATAATAGAAGCCAGATTAAAACAACAGCAGCAACAACAAAAGTCTGGCTTTTGGAATTTTTGTTTTGCAGAAAGACCTTGAGAATCTGCCTATTACACAGTTGTATAAAATTTTTCTAACTATTTACTTATTGCTGAATATATTATTTTACACAGAATACACACACCACTTTCTAATGCCCAATGCAGCCACCATTAAATCCAGCTGAGTTTTCTCAACAGTAACATTTAAACTAGTTGAGTGAATTGTTTTGAGTTTCCTATTGTCGTTATGTTGATGCTGTGAAATGTTATATAGGAAAAATACATGCAGAAAAGGGCTAAAAATATTCTTATTATGACTTGCAAGATGACTAGCACAAAAGTATATGCCAGTTTTGCAGAGTTGGAATATAAATTTTGATTCCAAAGATAACCCATTACACTTGTAAAGAATGATGAACCTTGTAGAGTGAAACAGCAAAAATGAATCTACTAAAATATGCAAATGCATTGATTCAGTAAAAAAAAGTAACATTTCAAATACTTAAAACATATGAACTGCTAGAAATGAGAGCATCTAAATGGTTTGTCCTTACTGCTGTTCTGTGAGATGCCAAAAGCAACCCTACATTGAACGTGTGAACTGAAGCTATTAATCCTGTCCTAACAAAAATTATAACTGGCCTGTTTTATCCTCTGAAATTGTACAAAGGGTAAAAGGTGAAAATGAGAAAACATGGCTTCTGTGCATTCATTAGCATACTGCTAATTGAGAATTTCCACCCTGCAAGCAGTCATGCAACCTGCTAGACCCAATTCCCCAAATACTAATTAAATCAACCACAAGCAACATGATCTTCTAAATCAAGTGAGTATAATAGAGATGTAAAAATAAATATACATAGTTAGCCAAAGTAGCAACTGGAATGGATTTTTGAACTATGGTTAGAACGACATTTCCCGTGTGCTGGGACAAAAATCCAGTCTGTGCTGCATAGAACCACCCAGTACTCCTGTCCACCTGGTTCCACTGATGTGGGAAAGTGGAAGGTGAACAAGATGGCTGCACTGTTGCTTAGTTACTTTGGTACCAGAAACCCGATGTCATCATTTTGTGAGATAGCCAACTTTTCCATGAAAGATATAAAAGGGCCCTTCCAAGGTGTCTTTGATACACGTCCTTATGTTGCCTCACATGCTCTGTGTACCACCTTTTTTTCCAGCCACAATTGCTGTTGATACACATGAATCATCCTTTGTGTGTGAGTTTGCCTTACTGGTCTTTCACATCATGACTAGTTTCTAAGGAAGACAGCAAATGAACCATCTACACTGAGTGAAGGGATGACTGGTGGATGTTAAAGTAAAGGCTGAGTTTCTTTCCATAATTGTGAGGTGTTCCATGTTTTTTTTTTTTTTTTTTTTTTTTTTTCCTGGCATTTTCTGAAGCAAAGAATAAGAATCACAGAACAGTAGAAGAAACTCAACTGTGTAAAACTTGCTCTTTCGTATTTCCTTATTCTTAGTAGATATGGTCATCAAAGACCTAACTATATGTTTAGAACATCTTCATCTATGAAAGAAAAAAATACACACATAATTGACAAGTGTGGGATTCCTTCCCCTGCCTCTGATTTTATTTGATCTTTTTGGCTCTGAATAACTGAGCTACGAGTTAGTCACCTCAGATGACAAAAGGTAAATTTCCTTACAACATATTAAGGTGGATTCATGATAAATCTGCTTTACCATTTAAAGATATGTTTCTTGGAACTGTCATCGAACCTAAGTGAAACTGGTGGTTTTTAGGCTTTTTCTTTTTTCCTAGTGGTTGTGAAAAAAAAAAATCAAAAAACACCAACATTTTAAGGGTAAATTGTGTGAGCACTGTCTTATCAATGACCACTGGAAAGCTATTTCTATACCAAGATGAGTTAACTTATTATTTTTACTGGCTTGAAACAATGGAAGAAAAATGTTAAATAAAGACTTGCCTGATTGTTCTCATAAATGTTTGGTTTCTCTGTGGTGCAATATATGAAGCATATTATAAATATGAAATATTGAATATACACTTAACATGATAAAATGACAATTTAATCATAATTAAACACAAATGACTAACATCCATACATTGGAAACAATCCCCATTGATTTTCAGACTATGCCTGTTTCTATGAGATTGAAAGAAAGCTCTTAATCACACAACTTGAAAAGATACTTTTAGGATTACTTTTCAACTCTTCATAACAGTTCCAAAGCTTTTCTATAACATGTTTTTCTTCATAACAATTCTATAGCTTAGTACAGTTTGGTTGGTCCAGTGAGTGCAGTCATCATGTACATGATGACCAGGGGAAATAATTTGTCAACAGTGTTATTCTTTTTCTTTTCTAAATCATACTGAATGGGAAACGGGCATTTGGTTAACATGGAATAATATTTGTTTTTTTACTTCATCCTTAAGGGACTAGTCCAGCTTCCAGAAGTTTAACAGGGAGTTGGCTCAAGTCCTAGAAAAAGGTTAAGATGTCATCTGGTATACCAAAGATCAAGAATTCAAAAGAGAAAAAGGAAGACACATAACTAAATGGCCTAAGCAATAACCACCAAAGGAGACTTTAAGTATATCAACATCAGCAGAGCATAAGGATACTAATTATGCTTCAACACTGGTGGACACAGCAAAGAGGAGGGGATATGTAAGCAGGAAATAAAGGCAATTTTATGCTCACTCTGTTGTCTGTCCTCTATAATCCTCACTTAATGTTTTTTAAAAAGCCTCAAACATAAAAACTAACAATATCCCTCTAAAAAACTTCAGACAGCATCTAAAATGGGTAGATTTGCTTGAGGCTACAGGATATTATATCTTTAAGGAATATAAAAAATAGATGGCACTTGAAGAAACATGCTGGGGTGAGTTCACTAGTCATCAGAATTTGAGGAGAAGTCAAGAAACTGAAGTTGTTTTTAAGTTCACCATGGAAATAACAATCTTCCATCTCAAAAAGATTTATCCCTTCCAATCCCTTCAATTCTGTGATTCTGTGATTTTGTTCTTAAGCAACCTAGATTGAGAAAATGGAGGCAAATTGTTATTAGAACAATAAGAAATAGCTACATCTTATAAAGACTTAACCAATAACTGTGATCAAATTTTAGTCTCTAGGACTCAGAGAGAAGATGACTTTGGGAAAACTGACTCCAGAGACTCTAGAAGACTTTTAATTTACATTAGCAATGAGAAGGAAAACATGCCTTACCCTACACAGTGAGGTATATAGCAAAGACATTTTAGTTTTCAGAAGCTGCATGGCTCTTCAAAACAGCATTTTGATAATATTTTTTTGCTGTGGCACAGTGAGATTTTCGTTTGTACAAGTAAGAGGAAGGTAGAACAGCAAATGATTTCATAACTACCTTCTACAACCTATTATACTGCTGTGGCTCTGGAGAGATGAGCAAGACCCTAGAGGAGGTAACCTCATTAGCTGATTGTCACTCAATCCTACATCAGATTCTAAAATGCTATCAGCTTCAGATTACAGATAGCCAAGCACATAGCCCTCCACAGTTGATGTATAAAGACACTACATTTTTTTTTGTTCTTGAGAATAAGAAGGAATTCAGTATAGAAACCTATAGAAGCCTCCCTAGATGATGTAATTCAGAAGTTTCTAAGCAAAAGCACGCTACAGTAAGTGCAATACTAAGAATCAACATAAGAACTGACCAGAAAGAACAGAGTTCATAATACAGCATATAACGTTAGTATTAGTGTGTGGCCAAAGAGCACTTTCAGTCTCAGAAGTCCTGCTGCACTGCATCTAGATGACTATGGGGAGGACAACAGGTAGAGGGAAGAAAAATAGTAATTTGTCTTCCTTCCCCTTCCCCCCCCAGCAATCATTCTTGCAGAAAAACGAATGTAAACTGTATTAAATAATTGAATTGCAGCTGAAATCCTTTCCCAATTAGATAGCGAAGTTCAGACAACCTTCATATCCCAAAGGGCCAAACATTCCTTATTTAAATCTTTGTGAATATGTTCTGCATATGCCTCTGCCCCCATTTTTGATTTGTTTCTCTGTCTGTCTGCATGTATCTATTTTTACAAGAAAAAACGTGGGTGGTTGAATAAGAGCAAATGTTTATTTGTTACTCTTTAGTGTTTTCCACCTACAACCCATCCTTCACGTCCTTCAGAATAGAAGGTTGCATATTTATGTGTAGTGCTTAATGAGCAAATACATCCTTGCATATGATATGCTCTACTTCCTGTCATGTACTCGTTATTCTGTTTGAGTTTACCAGTGTTCTCTGGTTTATAGAATCATGATTAATTTATTCTCAATCTACAAGAAAGTCCCGTTAATTCCAAGAAGTGGGGAAGATGAATTACCAGACACTACTTTATTTGACCTGCTTATCTATTGGAATGATTTGCAATTATCATTTCATGTTTTTCCTGAGCATTAGAGGAATAAACCACTGATGAATGAAGTTAGTGAGACACAGGGGCAGCCTTGCAGCTTTTGGGATCTCAGGAAAGGATGGAGGTCCAGCCAGCAAGAAATGGTGTCAGGAGAGAAGCTGTGCTTCATGAACACTGCTACTACTCTGACAAGGGTTCTGGGCTCCCACCAAAACAGTCAAGGACACAAGACAAGGCTCAGGTCCTGGAGTCTCCAGTTGCCATGGCTATAGGCAGCCCTCCTTGAGAATATGCCAGAAAATAAGTGCCTGGCATAAAATGAATGGAAACCTCAGCTGTATTCAGTGTCTGCTCTTTCTCATCTGCTTGAAAACTGAAAGCAGCTTTCATGTCACATGAATTTTGACTACTGTGTGCTTACTCTCAATGTACTCGTCAACCATGATGTATGTTGGATGGAATTTCAGACACTTGTGTGGCTTCTGGTCAAGGGATGTGACATAGTTGAAACCCCAGCAAAATATATCTGTGACTCTGTGTTTAGTGACATTAGGTGCTTTTGTAATTCTGGGCAGCAGTTTTTCCAAAAATGATTTGTTGGGTTCAGATGTAAATGTTACAACAATCATGAATCAATCATTTATATAATAGAACAACAAAAAGGGCACTGAGTGGGTATTTGGGATGCCCATGTTCTATTCCTAGATCTGTTAATTCTCACCTCCAATCTTCTATCTGTATAGCCTACAATATCATGCTGCATATTTATGCAATACCTAGAAAAGGCAGTTCGAGTTTTTGACAGGGCCTTTAGGCACTGTTTCAAAAAAATAAATAAATAAATTGCTAAATGATATGAGTATTCACTGCAGATGAGAACAGATTTAAGAACAATTATAACAAAAGGTAGGGTGGGAAGCAAGTGTACCTTATGTATCCAGTATAAGACCATGTGAGTGGATAGAAAATGTGCTATCTGCTTTTGTGCTGCCAAAACCAGTGCTGTCATCTGACTGGAAAAATGGCACTGTAATTGGCCTAACTGGCCACTAAATGTTTAGCTGTCTTATACAAAGAGGAAGAATTGTGTGACATATGCTTAGAAGAACATGTTTCCTATGGGAAATTTCAGCCTCAGTAAAAATTTTGAGGTCACATAATGTTATAGCTGCATTAAGAATTCATAGACAGATAGAAGAAAACAGCTGTCTTGCCTGGATTTGTAATACCTTAAAATACATGAAATATTTAATTCATTCATCTCTATGAAAATAAAAATAAGCCTGTCTATTTTTTACTGTGAAGATAAATTGACAATGTCTTTAAACTACTACCTGTCAGAATAAGGGAATACTAAAAACAGGTATAAAACTTTAAATACTCAGAAAAGCATTTAACAATCACACTCATCTGCTTGAGGCAGGTGTAGCTAATAAGGAGGAGAGTAAGGAACAGCTGTATGTTGGATAAAGGCTCATCGGCCATACAAAGATAAATAGCTAACAGCTGGTTTCCCACAAGGGGTATCCTTGCTATAATGCCCCTGCTTCTGCTCCCTTGCTTAGATGAATCTTCTCTTAGGCCAAAGGGGAAGACATGTTTATACATCACAGAGACAGATGCTATCATCCTTGAAGATAATAATTTGTCCTGGCTATAGAAAATTAGCTCTCATTGGTCACTGTGGGAGTGGACACAGATGTTTTTTATTATGGTGTTCAAAGTCACACTAGTTATTAGGGTCATAAAGTGGCATGGTTTTTCTCAACCCATGAAAAATGGTAAATAGAGAACATGCTTCTTTGTGTATTTGATTTTTTTTTTTAAACTACAATTTATAAAGATTTGCAGGATAACTTTTTAAAAAGAACATAAGTAAGATAGAGAGATTCACTGAATGCTTTACCATCCCTTCTAATTTTGCAGCTGATATGCTGACTGCACTGGGAAGAATGCAATATTAATCACAGTAGAGCTGCAATTACAAATGTAAGATATTTCAGCTAAGCAGAAAGGATAGTCTCTCATGCCTAAGGCACTGATGGGATGGGTGACCAGAAAAGTGGACGACCAACTCTGTGTAAGCCTGATCTTTCTGCCTCTCCCTTCCTTTCACCTCCCCCCCCCCCCCCCCCCCCCCGCTTTTTTTTGTTTTTAAATTTAATTTTATTTTTAACCTGCAAGATGGTGATGCATAGGTACCTTGTGATGGTGCACAGTCCAGAGCAACTGAGTTTTGCGGATTGTGTTGAAAGTGGTGAGTCCTCAAACCTGCATGTAAAATCATTTCCTTTTGAAAAAAATAGTATGGATATGCAAATGTAGCAGTTTGCAAGACAAGATATTGAAATACTGAAACTTCTGTAGAAAAACTGGCAGATCAGCAGATCCAACCCAGATTCTTTTGGCTTTAGTCTTCTTTTTTTTTTTTTTTTTTTGGCCCCATATGTATTTTTTTTTTTATTAATACACAAAAGACTCTTTCTCTGTTTCTGCAAATTACCAGTAGAACATTGTACTTCTTGGTGTATTATTAGCACACTATGCAGATTTAAAAACTGTTTCAGGGACCAATGTCTGAATACCTGTCTACAAGCAATAAATGCCCTCTACAAAGCAGAGATAGTTACCCATGTTTTAAGAGTCTAATCTCTACTACTACTTCAGATTAAACTTTTTTTTTTTCCCCTTTCTTTTGTTGATTTTCTTCCTCAACATAGAAACAGCAGGTATATTATGACCCTAGGACTGTTTGACATGTATGGATTCTTGAGGCCATTTGGATTCTTAATTTTGCAGTTATTTCTATAGTTTTTAAAATCTCTTTGGTCTATCTCTAGATTATGTTATGCAGTATCACTTTTTGTGTTTGTTTTAAGCCCCTATACCAATGCACTTTAAGGGAGTGGAATATTCATTTCCTTCCTTCTTTTTAAACTGAGAAGTGGGAAATTAGATGTACCCTGTAATTATTAAATAGTAGATAAGAGCAAATTTAATACAGCACAAGTTTCACCAACAGGGCTTTCCATCAGAGAGAAACTTGTGAATGAATCTGAGAGACTTTCCAGTAAATCCTTCATATTCCACTATTTTTCAGGAGCTCTGTTACAGACAAAATATATGCCTCCTGCTAGACTATCATTGGACACCTGCCAGAAGGAATCAGTAACTTTTATTCAAACAGTGTGTGATAAAGAGAAATTTTCATTTTATTGCATCCATCAATCTGAAGTCTTTCAAACACTTCCACTTTTATATGCAATTCATATATTTTTCTGCTGTTTCTCAGATTTCACATAAATTCATTTAAGCCTAAATTATACACTGAATTAAAACTGTAAATTTAATCTCTTAACTTAAATGATAGTTTATCTTTAATGTTATTTTTAAAACCTATTAATTAGTCTGTAACATTACAAGCTGAATTTACTAGAAAGGTAAGCTGGGAGCTTTGAGTCCCAAATGCTAGGATTCTATTGCGTACTCTGCGTATTTTACATCCTGATTCTTCATGATCCTGAATATTCAGAGGTCAATGGGAAGAGAGATCCCAATTTGATATTAACTTGACTTGGCAGAGATTCTGCGCAATGTGGTTGCTGCTGAGTCAAGCTATAACCTACACAACCAAAATAATATGATGTAAAATGTCTTTGAAATCAATCATTTTATTTGAAAAGTAAACTTTAGCATTTCCAGGATATAAAGGATTTTTATTTATTTATTTATTTTCTGTGGGGAATCTAATAGTTATGGACTTGCTTTCTTATGATATTTTTCTTGTTGAAAGAACTTTGGAAAACTGTTTTAGCAAAGGTTGAAGCACAGACTGGAGATTTTCAACTGTATTTAAGGGTTTTCTTTGTAAACCAAAGCCCCAGAGTAACTGGGATGTTAAATAGGACTTTCGTGAATCTATACTTTTCTCAGGAAATCAAAAAAAAAAAAAAAAAAAAAAAAGGAGGGGAGAGAGAGAAAAAAACACACACAACTAAATCTTTTTATTAAAGTTTGAGTTGTATTTGTTTGAGTTAATTAAATCCTATCACATTTGTATGCACTTTCTAATTAACAATTAGCCATGTTTTCTTTGTAATAAATGAGAAATCTTTCAGGAACACGAGAATGGATAAAAGCGTGCAGCAGCTTAATGAATCTGTATTTAATCTCTGGAGAGTTAAGTTAAATTTAGCAACAGAGACAAGCAAAAAGTACACTTGTTTAGGGTCTGATATGTCACAATCTTTTTATGAAATCAGATATCACAAAAAGTTCCAAAAATAGTATGTTCACTCCATATCCTGAATAATCCACACTCTAAGCAAAAATCTAGAGAGTAGATATGATTTAAACAATAGACTCATACTGTATAAACTAAGAATAAGGAAAAAATACTACATTTAGCAAGACGGTTTAATGTGCAAGAAACTTAGGCTGTTGATAACACCCACATTTGCCCTATGTTTTTAGAAAGTTTTTCCTTCAAAAGATTCATCTTTAGTATGTTGGAAAAAAGATGCATTGCTTCCTAGTGGAAAATTTTACACTTTAAAAAACTAGCGAGTAAAGGCAAATTCCAGACTTCTGCAAAGTCTTCACCCTAACCAGCTAGTTCATGTTAAAACTAGAGCCCGCTTTCTCTACAGGAGATTCAGCTATATGTGAGTTGACGTTTTGTCTAACCTCAGTTAGAAACACAGTTTCTCTTCTTGTACAGTCAGAAGACCTTGATGATGACAGCAATATTTCCACATATGGATTTTCATTATGAAACTCTGCCTTGCTTGTGTCTGAAGCAAGGTCTCCTACCAGGTGAGTAAGTGACACAAACCCTGCATGTCAGTCAGGCTCCCCTTCCAGCCATGGCTACAGGAGTTATTTCATTTTCATCCAAATCACAAAATAAATCACAAAATTTTGGGGCTGAAGAGAGACCAACTCCATAGCCCAGGAGATGATAGCTTCTCCTAGACTTTGGAAACTGATATGTTAAATAGCTAGACTATTTAAGGGTTGAAGAGTCTGTCTCAGGTTTAAAAGACATTTTAAAAGGTTTTGTATTTGCAGAATGAAGGTAGATTCTTCTAATCCTACAAATATTCTTGAATGGGAGAAAAATTTACTTCTGTTATTGATCTTGAACTTTTATCGTATTGTTTTCTTTGTGCATATTCCCCTGTTGTCTATTTACTAAGATGTTTCTGGACTAATGATGTTTTCTCTGTACAGGCCCTATTCTACTGCCCAATGTCTGAACAGCAACTCACATATGACAAATGTACCTTACTGAGCAATTTTCTTAAAGATCATCAGCTTTGTGGTTTAACTAGGAGCATACCCAGATGGTGTCTGATGCCTCTTGGATCACCAGTAGCGTATGTTGATTTCCAGAACCAGTTCCTGTGAAAGGAGTTCACTGCCTGGCAGGATGGTGATCAATACAGCCAACATGAAGCTTTGGAGGTACACAGGCCAATTGCTGGCTTTGTGTACCAGCATTAATGATATCCTTGGAGATGGTGCATTTGAACACGTAGTGCCAGAGGCACTGTGGAGTGGCTGGCATTGAGTACTTGGTGCCAAACAGTGAATCGTCCTTGAGTCCCATTGACATCGACGGAAATTAAGAATCCTCAACATCTGGCAGGATTTAACTCAAAATGAAGCTCATTCTGGTGTATTTCTTCTGTGAATTTAAATTAGTTATATACACATGAACAGCACAGTGCTTTCATTTAAAACATTGTGAGCAATGAAATAAGAAGCTATGGGATAAAGACAATATTTATATCACCAGTGTGAAAAACAAATGAGAAGTAACTTTCATAAGTGGAGTGCATTTATCTGTTGGATGTCAGTTTACTTTTCCTTCCAATCAATACTATGTCTGATGTTACAGATACCCATTTTTTTGTGTACTCAATGAGATGGACAAAGCTTTCCAATTCTGAAACCAGTGGCTTCTTCATAAGACAAAATCCCTGGAAAATGTCAGTTTTAGGATGTAAAAAAAATCTTGTTGACTGATATTTGTCATGTCCTTAGGCTTCAGTTCTACCAAGTTATGTAGTGCATACTTGTAATGGAAATGAGAGATGTTTTTTGATGGTAAAAGTCAGAAGACAGCCACAAAAAAGTATACTAGCAGTGGAGAGGAGAGAAACCCAATGGTAAGCAGTTTAAAATATTAGAGTTAAGTTTGTCCAGGGCAACCCTTTTATACACAAGATCATTCCTCAGTACTAACTTCATAAAATCATAGGATGGTTTGGGTTGGAATGGACCTTAAAGATCATCCCTGCCAAGCCCCTGCCAAAGACAGGGACACCTCCCACTAGATCAGGGATCAGGTTGCCTGAAGTCCCATCCAACCTGGTCATGAACAATTCTAGGGATGGGGAATCCACAGCTTCTCTGTAAGAGTGCCTCACTACTTCATAGTAAATAATTTCCTCCTAATATCTAATCTAAATCTACCCTTTTCTTAGTTTAAGAATATTACCCTTTGCACTCCCTGGTAAAGAGTCCCTCTCCAGATTTCCTGTGGGCTCCCTTTCAATACTGAAATGCTGCTATAAGGTCGCCCTGGAACCTTCTTTTCTCCAGGCTGAACAATCCCCGGCTCCTTCAGTCTGTCTTCATAGTAATGATGCTCCAGATCTTTGATCATTGTGGCCTTCCTCTGCACTCGCTCTAATACGCTGACGTCCTTCTTGTGCTGGGGACCCTGGAACTGAATGCAGGACTCAAGGTGGAATCTCACAGGAGTGGAGGGGTGTGGGGGGGAGAGAAACACCTCCCTTGCCCTGCTGGTCATGCTGCTTTTTATGCAGCCAGGATGCAGCTGTCTTTCTGGGTGTGAGCACATGTTCATGTTGATCTGTTCATCCCCAAGTCCTTCTTTGCAGGGATGTTTTTTATCCACTCATTGCCCTGACTACATTCATGTTTGGGATTGCCTTGACCTTGTACTTGACCTTGTTGAACCTCATGAAGTTTTCACAGGCTCACCTCTCAGGCCTGTCAAGGTCCCTCTGGATGGCATCCCTTCCTCCAGTGTGTCAACTGCACTACTCGGCTTGGTGTCATTGGTAAACTGGCTTAGGGTACGCCCAATCTCACTGTCCTTGTCACCAACAAAGATGTTAAACAGTGCTCGTCCCAGTACTGACCCCTGAGGGGTATCGCTCATTGCTGATATCCACCTGGACATTGAGCCACTGACCACAACTCTTTGAATGTGACTATCCAGCCAATTCCTTACCCACCTAGTGGTCCATCTGTCAAATCCATGTCTCTCATCTTTAGAGACAAAGATGTCTTGCAGGACAGTGCCAAATGCTTTGCACAAGTCCAGGTAGTTACTCCAGGTAGTAATGTCAGTTACTCGTACTTCTTGTATTATACTTCTGCTCATATTTAAGAGAAATACCACCAAGTGAAGCGAAAACAGGTGGACAGTTGTGATGACTACTCTTAACTGGCTAAGGACTCTGAATGTGCAAGCATTCTGTTCATCTGGCTTTTATTATCACTCTCCTGAGAGAACTTTCTTTTTATCCATCTGTTACAATCTAAAAAGGCAAATGCACATTTTTTGGGTTCAAATTTCTGACTTGGATAATTATCAGGAACAATAATAAAAAGGTAATTCTAGACGCTTTGTCATATCCAAATTTTAAAATATGAGCTTTCTAAGCTTTATAAATGTGTTAAATAATAGCATCCCCATTAATGATATATATTGCTATGAAGGGGATGTAGACAGTCAAAGATTTTGTTGAAGGAGCTATGGAAACTGAAAATTGAACTTTATGTCAGCTTTTACTTCTTGGACACAAAGATTGTCTAGGGCTACATAGTAAAGTAAGGCATTTTTCACATGAAGGTTTCTTGTGTAAGCTGCTTCTTCCCACAAATAAATTTGAGAGAGAATGGCATAGAGCTAACTATGTTCTCAAAAGTCCTCCCAGTCCTCCCTTCTTCCTCTGGTGATGGTATCTTCTTGGTGGCCTCCAAAAGGGCAAGTTCAGACAACTTTCCCACAATTCACAAATAAGGGTCACACCAACTTTTCTCATAGGGTAACATTTTTTTGTTTTTGTTTTTCTGGTAACTTGTTACCTGTAACAACCGTGATGATTTGGTGTCTCTTTGTACAAGGTAGCTTCATAGCTTCAACATTTCCTGCCCTGAGAAAAATACAACCTAAATATAAAGTTAAAACAGGCACCTGAGACAGTGTCAACACAGTGTAACGGTCACAGGGTTATGAACACCGCAATAAAATCACAATCAACTTCCTATTTTGTTACCACAAGCATCAGAATATAGCAGAATGTTAAAAAAGTATTTAATGGAGAAGCATTTGTGTTTATTTGCCCCTTCTTCCATGTAGGGAGTAGATTGACAGTTTTCCTGCCCTTTAAATGGGATGTACATTCTCTTACTTTAGAAAAGTAGAACAAAACAGAGTTTTAAAACACCTATTTATAGCAGCTGAGGGAGTTGTGTAAATATTTAATATTATATACTTGTCCTCAAGGTTTGTGTCATTATCCATAATTTAAAACAAGTAAGTCTTGGATTTAGAAAGGTTCACTCTGCACTTGACTTTTATCTAGATCCAGAAGCAACATATACCATGTCTGTTTTATTCTTAGTGTATTCAGAATGAAGCTTGGAGCTTTGATGAGGTGATAAGCTACAAGGATGTTTACAGAAACGCAGAAGGAGCAGTAGATGTATCAGGCATAGCACCACAGCCTTAGGCTTTCCTCTGCTGCCAGCAACTGTGAACTTCAGCAGTGTTCAATGGAGAGTAAAATTTAATTAGAAGTGAATTTTGCCAGGGTCTTCTGCCTTCATTCTAAAGATGATAAGACTTGACAGCACCTCTGTCCACTCAGGGTGAAATTTATTGTGTGCTAGACTTCACTATCATATATCAACTTTGTGGAATTAAAAGCAGTCAAGTAAAATGCTAGTAAAGAAAGCATCTAACGATTTGGGTTTTAAAATGTCAGCCTTCAATTCTTGCATCTTTACCAGAAGTACAATATAGCACTCAGGAGTTATCTAGGCAGTTGCAACTTTGTACCATGGTAAAAAGGTGTTGCTGCCTTAAATAATTTGTCCTTACTTAATAAAACATTTTGTTTTATTTTTAATTAGAAGAGAAATTTACCATATTAGGAGACACATTTCTTTAATTAGTGTTTTGTAACTTTTATTTGCTTTCCACTAAAAAAAATAAATCAAAGGAAGAGTAGCAGAACACAGAACAGCAATGTGTTACTTAAATCTACTTGCAAGAAAAATCTTTTGTCTTAATAAGAATAACAAAACTCTTTCAGGATTAAAACACTCAAGCACATTTCTTGAGATCGAGGATCTAATTAACGTTTAGCATATTTAAGTATACTGAGAAAATGTTTTTTTTAGAATGTCCTTGGATATATCCAAAATAATTTAAATGTAAGCAATTTAAGGGGCCTAGGTTTCTCTCTGAAAGAAAAATGATTCAAAGAAAAAAAAAGTAATCTAAAAAGTAATTTTAAAACTAAGCATAATTTTCTGACCAGAAGGGAACATCTTAGGTCTATATAAATAAGGGTGAATTAAATTAATTCAGAAGGGCTTCCTCAGAAATCACAATTACCATTAGGTAATTTTCTTACATCATGATACTCAGCTATTTTGCTCACCAGTAACAGTTGATGGCCCTAACTACACTTTGAATGCACTATATCAGTGCAGTATTGAGGTACTTATGCAGATCTCCCAAACTTCCTGCATTTTTCATGAGATCACTCCAGGCTGATCAGATGCAATGCTCCTTTTTTCTTGTGTTACTAATACGCCCTCTTCTCATCCACCACAGCTTTGTTTTATGAGCAATGGTATCCTTTAGCGGCCCATGAGTGATACAGAGCTTCAGTCTGCTGCCTGTTTACTTTTGGTGGGCAGTAACTTGAACTGTGAGAAAAAAACGACTGTGCAATTCTGTGACTGAGGACTGGTATAGCAAGCCTTTTCATTTTGTAGGTCATTTTGGAAAAAGCATTGCTTGTCACTTTGTGTCATGCTCATAATGGGCTGTGATGCAAGCGCTCTATGTCATTTTGCCTCTGATGTGTATTGAGCTTGTGTAGCAAGGTTTTGGTAGGGTGTAGCTCTTGAGCATGTGCAGTCTCAACGGTTGAAGGTGTGCTAAGGAGTCATAGGGGATCGTATTGCTAACAAGGGTCAGTGCTGAAGGAGTGCAGGAAGCGCTCCAGGAACACAGCACCGAGTTCCCCTGGGGCCCGTGGAGAGGTCCCTGGTGGAGCAGGCTGTCCCTCCTGCAGCCCACGGGTCCCACATGGATCTCCATGCTGCAGCCTGGGAAGGAGGAAGGAGTCCCTGGTGGAGCAGGTGGATGTGGCCTGGAGGAGGCTGTGGCCCATGGAGAGCCCCTGCAGGAGCTGCAGCCTGTGGAGAGGAGCCCATGCAGGAGCAGGGAGTCTGGGGGGAGCTGCCACCCGTGGGGGCCTGTGCTGAAGCAGTTTGCTCCTGGGGGATGGACCCCATGGTACAGAGCCATGTGGGAGCAGTTCCTGAAGAGCTGTAGCCTGTGGGCAGCTGCTGCAGGCTCAGTTCAGGAAGGACAGCATCCCGTGGGAGGGATCCCATGTGGAGTAAGGGCAGAGAGTGACCATGATAGAGCGGCAGAGACGAAGCATCAGGGACTGACCGCAGCCGTTCCCCGTTCCCCTGTGCTGCCTGGGGGGTAGGAGGTGGAAGACAGTGGATGGGGCAATGGTGTTTTCATTTTGATTTTAGTTCTCAGTGCTCTAGCTTGCTAGTGATAGGCAGTAGGCAACACTATCTCCCTACGTTGAGTCTATTTTGCCGTTTGTAATCAGTGAGCAATCTCCTTGTTCTTATCCCAGTGCTTTAGCCCTTTCCCATCATATTTTCTCCCCCTCTTCCTATGAGGAGGGGCAATGAGAGAGTGGTTGTGGTGGAGTTTAGCTGCCTATCAAGGTAAAATTGTCACAAGATATTATTGCAGCAAACTAAAGTATGACCACCCTTTGTTATCACAAAACATAATTTATTTTATTATTTTATTTTATTTTATTTTATTTTATTTTATTTTATTTTATTATTTTATTTTGTTTTATTTTGTTTTGTTTTGTTTTGTTAAGTACTGTGCTGCAATTTTTATTTCAAATGGATAAGTATTTTGGGGATATGTTTAATGTCTGGTCTTGTGTAAGTTAGGTGTGAATAAATTCTGTATATCCAAATTATAAATGGGTGTACTGATTTACTCACAACTACACGACTATCACTAATTACACACACATATTTACTTGATAACAGTTCTTTACAGAAAGCCATGGATGCACCATTTTACACTATGCAGTATATTTAAGATGTTTCCAAAATCTGGAGGTAATATAGGATGAAACATATCCAGTCTGATAATTCCTTCATGATTATTCATGGAATTCGAAAGTAACATTGACAACTGGCTGGTGGTATGCAGTTGGAGTACAAAAGGTATCAGCCACTGCTATAAAGAAAATGGTGACCTTGAGAAGTGACATGCCCTTCTAGTAGGGAAACCTGTTATGACTCTTTCTAGGACTAACATGAAGGAGGGAGGTGGGAAGGTATTTTGTCACATATAGGTATGTGTGTGCGTATATACATGTATGTTTTCTTCTGAAAGGATAGATGATCACTATACAAACAGAGTAAACATATCTCCAAATGTCTGTGGAGCAATGGAGCATTAAAAGTTTACATCCACATTAATACAGTAAAATTGCCAGAACACATGGTTTGCATGGTTTGTCATCCACATACTCTGTTAGCCTGGCATATCTTTAGTGAGAGTCAGCTCTCTCAAACAGTGTTCAGATATGGTTTAGGGGTTAGCACTGCCTGTGGTCCAATGCAACAGAAAGTTTGGGTTTTGATCTACTAGTGTGGTTTATCTATTTTGGTGCAAGGTGTACCGAAAGAGTTGGCATAAGCATCAGAGGTCCCTGTCCTTTTTGTATATTAGTAAATATATAGCCATTAATGGTAGCATGGCTCAGTTCAGGTTGGAAGCAGGACAGCATGGAATGTGAGCTGGAGGACTGCCAGTACTGCAGTAATTAAGCAAGAGTCCCATAAATCCTGGTGAGAGCAAACTCTATTGAAGAATGAAATGTCCAAAAAGTGTTAAATGCTGTAATATCAATGCCCAAAAATAATCTCTCTCAGATTGGGCTGGTGTGAACATTTCAGATGTGCTGACCACACTCAGCCCCGTAGAAAAAAAGGCTGTTTATTGTAGTCCCAGGTGACCTACTTTCAGCTATTCAGTACCAGAGACATTTCTTAACCAGCAAGCTGTGTGTGGGGAAGACAGCTCCCAAACCTTTAGTACGACAATGGTCTCAGTTGAGTCTTCTAGATACACTGATGCACATAGTGTTAGGTTTGATGATATAAGATATAGGTATCCAGTTTCTGCTCTAGCTTTTCAGCACATGTTTGAGAGCAGCCAGAGAAATACAACAAATGCAAGGTCTTTATTACTGAAATGATCTTTATGAGTACGCTGAATGTAGGAAGTATCTATTTTCATGCTTCCCATTTTCTGTAGGAGAGAAAAATGGTGGATGAACTATGGTAATCTTGGTTGATGAAATGCACATGAATGGCCAATGATCCAAGAGATGTGCTTAGTCATTATCTCCTTTCATGCATTCTTATTAGGTATGCTTTATATTAATAAATTATATATGCTCGGGACTTGTTTCTGGAACTGAGGCCAACTGGCATGGCATGGTTTATTTATACTATTAAACACTCTTTCCCTTCAAAACTCTTTCCAATTAAGCTGTCTATTGGGAATGGTTCTTGGCCCAGGCTAAGTCCCTGGCTGTGGGCAGGAATTGTTTGGCAGAGTGCTAGCTGGCCAGGCCAAATGCATGCTGGGGGCATTCATCCTCTCTGTATAGCTGCTTTCATAAATGCAAGAGAAGAGCAAGTTGGATTCAGATCACAGGTTACTCCTTCCACTCTTTAAACAGTGCAGTTACAGATATGACTCAAAATACTAAGCTATATTTCAAAGACAGAACAGACCCTTAATGGGTCACTATGTTTCTGCCCACGCTGTCTTTCCTCTCTCTTGTTTAGAAGCTTTTTTTCATTATACTCTGCATATCCAAGTTTTAAACAAATTGTGATTGAACAAATGAGGACCTGCCCCCATGTTGGACACAGCTCTTTCCAGACAGCTCCAAAATGGACCAACCACTGCCCAAAGCCGAGCCATGAGCGACAATGGTTGCGCCTCTGTGAGAGCAGATTTAAGAAAGGGAAATAACTTCTATACAGCAGCAGCTGGAAGAGGGGAGTAAGAAAATGTAGAGAGAAGCAACCCTGCAGACACCAAGGCCAGTGAAGTGTAAGGAAGAAGGAGCATCTCAGGCGAAGTGTTATGAACTAACCACAACCCCCCTTTCCCACCCCATGTGCTGTTCAGGGCGGAGGAGGAAGAAGAGTTGGGAAGGAAGAAGTGAAGTTGAGCTTTGCAAGAAGAGAGTCAGAGGGAAAGAAAGCTGGTTTTAGTTTTGCCTTTGTTTTCCACCAACCTGCTTTATTTTTAATAGGTCATAAGTTAAATTAGTCTTCCCCAAGTTGAGTCTGTTTTGCCCATGATGGTAACTGATAAGTGATATCCCTGTCTTCATCTTGACTCATGAGCTTTTCCATTTTACTATCTCCCTCTGTCTTGTTGAGGAGGGGGAGTGAGGGAGTGGCAGGGTGTCCATGGTTAGCTCACCACACCAGAATTAAAAATCAACACTTTATTTCCTTCAACTCCAGCTCATTTTTTGTTTCCAGATGAAATATAGACCTGTTGTATTCTATCCCCTGTAATTCAAAAACTAAAAAAAAAATAATGGAGGAAATAAATGAGGGAGTGAAAGAAATAATTAACCTTCTCAGAGCAGTTCTTAGCCTTTGGATCCCTTGTTTGCACTCTTTGCTCAGGGCTGTGCCTTAAGGCATAACCTAACTTAACTCCTTTGGTGAACCCCATGTATGTAATCAGACTTGCTCTAAAAGAATAAAGGTGGCGGAACTTGGTCCTGTGGGGTTAGTGTGCAGAAAATAGTGGTTTTGCTTGAATTATGCCTCCCTCCACAGAAAACAAGGAGCATGTATGGCAAAACTTGTGTTAACGCTTGAATTCAGTGAGCAGTGTACCTGTTTCTTTATTTGCATTCTGAATTTTAGCACTCTGTGTATAGTGGTGCATTGCTTCAGCAACCAAAATAACTTGCTCAGGGCAAAAACAACAATAACAACAAAAAGCACAAGTCCCAAGTATAAGTAAGTACCTGGAGGCATGTGAGTGAAACAAACCTCACTGACATAAATTGATTTGGCAGAACAGCGAAGTAGGGGGAAAAGCAATGCAGTGGATTAACCTGTTGTCCATGTAACATGAATGAAGTGAAACAGGTGAGTAGTAGTAAGCTCCTTGAACTTGAGCTCTTAAAATACTCTAAATGATGCTGACTTGTTGCTTATTTTTGCTAAATTTACAGTATGTTTTTAGCACTTCCTTGAAATGTCTTTTTTCCTATGGCTGTTTGTAAAAATCAGAACATGTGGTTTCCCACTGGCATTGTTCAGGTGTGGGTGTTCCCTGTCGTAAATGTAGATGTCTCTGCTGTATGAGTGTGTACTAGTATCCAGCTGTTCCAGGATTTAGTACACAGAGGTGAAGCTGATGATTATTTGTGAGTGTCCTATCCACTCTCTAGACAAGTTAAGGAATATATTGTGCCCAGAGTGAAATCTGGCCCTGATGAAGGGTTTTTGCTCTTGACTCTGGCACACACTGGGTTCAGACACCAGCTTCAATATATGCTGTATTCATCTCTGTCTCTTCTTACATGCCTACTTTATGAAACTACGATACATTGAATTAAATCACTAGACCAACCTGAAACATCCTTATTTTATATACACAACAGACAGTGACCTATTCAGAATCATCCAAATGCCCAGTGCTTCCCCTTGCAGAAATGCATGCTCTTATCCAGCAGCTACAGCAGCTATTCCAGTGAGCATTGAAATCACATATTTCTTGAAAATATAGCCTTTATTATCCCCAAAATGACTTTTTTGTAGTTAATCTGATCTTTTAAAAAAATTACTGGGTAGTGCTTATAGTGAAATATTCTCCTTATCCATTCTCGCCAGGTAATTTTTTTTTTTTCTTGGAAAAGTAGCATATAATGAGTAACATCAGTGATCTACTAACAGGCTGAATATAAGGGACAATAGGTGTTGATCCAATGATCACTTACACAGTCACTGGTTCAAGAAAACATTGATTACTGTCTATCAAGCCCTGCGCTTCACAATCCTTCACTTTGGGTTGGAGGTAGTGATCCTTGTTGAATTTCTCTGCCCTTGAACCCTTCCTGTACTTCCTGTTCTCTCCTTTCATGAGCTGAGT
The DNA here is from genome assembly GCF_047663525.1 of Anas platyrhynchos. Lineage (NCBI taxonomy): Eukaryota > Metazoa > Chordata > Aves > Anseriformes > Anatidae > Anas > Anas platyrhynchos. Next base: position 201,758,367 of record NC_092587.1, read on the forward strand.
GGATATTTGGTAGTGCACCAGCATATAGATTTTAGGAGAGTCTTTAGGAGAGTGGCAAAAATATAGATGGCCCTTTACTGACCAGCTTCTAAAACAGCTTTCAAGAATTCATGTAGAAAAAGAAATATCTCTGGCTCAGAAAAGGACAAAACACTAAATCCCAAATGGAGCAATCTGATGGAGACTCATTTCGTGTCTTGAGAAAGGTATTTTCTGAGTAGAGGTCAATATTGAGTAGATGGTTTGTGCCAAATGAGCATGCACTTTTCACTGTTCATCTCTGTTCATTTTTTTCCCTCAAAGTCTATTTATGAGTTCAGTTTTGCAACATTATGTTCTCAAACAGATTGTGTGAATTTTCCTGACCTTGGTGTTAAGTCCTATCTGTAGCTGCATATATCACTGTAAAAATTATCTCTGGGGCTGCTCATCTTGTTTCTTGAGTGTTATCACAGCTGAAATAAGAGATTAATAAAATATCCCCCAAATTGACAAGGCTTCTTACGGCATGTCAAACCCCACATTAGTGCAATTTCTGTATGGATTTTAGATTTTAACAACAACAACAAAAAAAAAAGGACAGAGATAAGTATGCAAAATGAGGGGTGTAGGAAGATTAACTTGATGTGAAAGGACAAATACAAAGGGCAAATAGTAAATAGGTCTCTCTTTTAGATTTCATAACAGAATTATGAAGAGTTTTCTAAAGACTGATATTAATTTACTTTTGATGAACTCTGAAAATCCCTGAGCTGGAAGAAATAGTTTAAGATTCAGGACAACATTTCTGTGTATGTAAAAATCTGACCAGGAAATGAACCAAAGATGTTGCCTACAGTTCTGTCCAGACTATCACCAAAGCCATTTTTAGGCCAACGTAGACACTTATCTTCCATGTATACCTGTAAAAGAGCTTTTGTAGCTCTTGTGCTTATTCTCCTGGGAAGATCATTTGATTGTGCTCAATGCAAAGCACCTCATTTTGTTCTAAGCCTGCAGCAACCCTAAAAGGTCTGACAGCTCAGGCAGAAAGGTGATCAGATTTATTTATTTATTTATATATGAAGACAGATGGAATTTGTAGGTAGCCTGAACTTTTAAGCTGGGGCAGGCTGCTTACATGAGAAAATATAGATCCCAGATGGAAGAGCTGCCCTTGAATTCAGGACATAACTAACAGTTGTACCTGGTACTGTACACCAGTGCCACAGTCTGGAGGTCATGCTGATCAGAAGTTAGAGGTCTTGTGGGTTGAGTGTCAAGAATTTTTCTAAAAGTAATCTAATGCTATTATTTCTCAAAGTTGAGACATTTTGATGAACTTAGGTTGGACATGTTCAGTAGTCAACCACAATGTGAGTTTAGGATTGATTCATTGGAAGAGCCTGAAGCTGGTCAGCACTTCAGGTTCTATACTCCAGTCCTGAAGATGTCCAGAGACATCTCTTAGTGCTCAACTGTAAGACAAGGCATCTATTTCCTATCCTGAGGCATTTAGTTTTCTCAGGCATGTTGTACCTGCACACAAATTGTCTGAAAGGACTGTCCTGGTAAGTCTACTTAGAGCACTTTAAAGTACTAAATTCAAAACAACACATAACAGTCACAGCTACATTCATTTCTAATCAGAGTCTGTCTTTTGTACACCATCTTAACATTAATAATACTCATGATATGAAATTTTAATTATAGATTCTTTGCATGCTTTCCGGAATGAAATGGTTCATGCTCATGACTCATCCAGAAACTGCCAACTTGTAGTCAGGTCAGGATGGGTCAATTTGATGTATTTGCCATTGAAGTTATTACTACAGTACAAAATGCTGCATTGGTGGGGTTAGAAAGAGGAAATCAGAGCCTTTCTATATAGCATAGGACATAGATACTTTGGGAGAAATGCTCAGAGTTAGATCTGGATTTCTGTCCCTGTCTTCAGTGATGTGTATGAGTTTTATTCAATGTAATTTGAATGCAAAAAATCAACCAAAATCCAGAAATAAAACGGTAGTTTCTAAGCATATCTTTGTGGTTAAAAGGGAAAAAAATCATGACATATATAGATTCTTTGAAGATCAAGATATTTTTAACATAGATCCTTCAAATTCTCTCTGTTCAGCCAAAGGATGAATGAAGATTTGGCAGAAGATTGCTTATACAAATGATTAAAGTGCAGGAGACATTTCTACATTTGTAGAACCAACAAAAATGGTATGACAAATAAATGAGAAATAAATGCTTGAACATCTTTAGATCAGAAAAATAATTTATTTTTTATTTTTCATTATTATTATTTTTTTTTTCAGTTTATGACTTTTGCCACCATTTGCCTGAAAAATCTTTGGAGAGAAAAATAGCTTGAAATAAGAAAAATAAGCAAGCATTTAATTATTTACAGACTTTATTAGGGCTACTAATTTTAAGCCTTGCAACCTTCTTCAGTTAATTCAAAGGAAAAGAAAAGAAAAAGGAAAACATTTGCAGTCTTGGCAGGCAGAAGTTTTCCTTATCACTGTGTTCATCCTTCAGCTGTCAAATGATCTCTGATCACTCTGGCCATGTTGTCCTGGTTTTGGCTGGGGTAGAGTTAATTTTCTTCATAATGGTTGGTATGGTCCTGTGTTTTTGATTTAGAATGAAAATAATGATAACACACCTATATTTTAGTTGTTACTAAGCAGTGTTTAGTCTGAGTTAAGGACTTTTCAGCTTCTCTTGCTGCTCTGCCAGTGAGAGGGCTGAGAAGGCTGAATCCCTCACAAGGATTTGGGAGGGGACACAACCAGGACAGCTGACCTAAACTGACCAAGGGGATATTCCATACCATATGACATCCTGATGAAAAATAAAACTGGGAAAATTAGCCATTGCTTAGGGACTGTCTGGGCATCAGTTGTCTGGTGGTCAGTGATTGTGCTGTGCATCACTTGCATTTTTTTTTTTTTAATTTCTTCTAGATTAAACTATCTTTTTCTCAGCCCATGATTTCTCGCACTTTTACCTTCCTTGATCCTCTCTCCTATTCCCATTTAGGGGCAGGAGTGTAGATTATGGCTGTGCAGTGCTTAGATACCCACTGAGTTAACAGCAACACATATAAACCATTAATATATAGGTACTGTAATTCATTTTCTAATGTAAGAGTCAGAAGTCTGTGTAATTTAACTTGTAAAGGTAGAAGCTCAGGGTGAGACACTTCAGAAAATCTTCCTGGAGACTTTAAAGGAGAAGGAAATATCGTAGCTTTATAGTCACATTCTTCTTTTCCTCTCATACAGACCTCAGACATTTCCTTGCTGTGGTATGTGGCCGTGTATCTCCTCATATACTGTGAAAAGCTTCTGGAAGAACAATATTATCTTCATTCAGGGAAGAGAATTGTACTCCAATGAATACAGCTGATACTACAAGCAAAATATTGTCCTAACAATTCTTTTTTAACTTCAACCTGTTTCTCCATTTTGTGAAAAATCTGTTTTGTGATTACAGATATAAAAGCAAGCACTACATTCTTAATGACCTGCTGCTTGAGTGTGATCCTTCAATCTGCAGTCCAATGTTGCTCTGGAAGAGTTTTTTAAAGTGTTGCCAGCTCTTCCCTAGTGGAAATTTATTCAAAGAAAATAAACATTTATCATTAGTGGGCTTCTGCTCCCATTTCATCCTGCTAATGAATCTCTTCTACAAGGATTAGATGTTGATTAGATATAATGGCTGTTAATGATCTTATCTACTAAATTAAGGCAGATGTTAAGGGATTTATACTTAAAAATATCTCATGTGGTAAATCTCAGGAGTGTGCAGAAGGAAGGCAATGCTGTCTGCATTCATCCTGATAATAAATTAACTGTGACCTGAAGAGGTCAGGAAGTGTGCATATTATTTGATTATAACAGGTACAAGCAAAATTCTTTCTCCCGTATGAGTATTTTTGAGCACAATGGAATTAAAAATATTTTTAAAAAAGGTTCTGAACCTGACAAGACTTTCTAAAGTTGTATTTATCTGTAAACTATGAAAATACTTACTCATGGAGGAACTGTGTCTCTTGGCTGGGGTACACTGTGATGAAACCTCAGCCCATCCAGGACATTGGTCATGATCTATCTGGAACAAAACTTTGGGAAGAGATCTAGTAAAGTCTCTCTAGAAAGAACATCTAGATACTACAAGGACAAGACCTGCTTATTCACTTGTGGTTAATCTTCCTTAAATGCTTCAGCAGGAAGAACACCACACTATGACATCTTTTGATGTAAAAGAATAATTGTTATCATTATTTCCACAGACTATTGTTGTAATGCTATCTGAGAATTTATGCTGGCTATAAGCAAATATGAATTTTAGAGCTATGGGCTCCCACAGAATAATAACAATAATACTTAAAAAAAAAGGGGGGGGGGGGGAATTTTTTAGGATAAAGAAAGAAATATATAATATCTTTTACTCTATTAATCTTCATAGTGTTTCCCTCACTATTGGAAACTGGCAAGAAGTAAGATTCCATGTAGCTGATCTTACCGGACTGGAAAGTAGAAAATTCCAGGAAGATTATGCAAACAATTCCTCTATGAATGAGAGCAGGTCTGTAAAGGGAAATTAGACAATGAAGCTCACTGGATGAACATGTGAGTGGGGAAGGAGCATATGTGATACAAGCAAACTTGAGCAATCATAACCAGTGGCACAGTCCCCTAGGAAGAGAGAATATGCATGAATCACTGTCAGATCTACTGGAATGCATCCATGACATCCATGAAAGGCTACTTATGCAGGTCTTTGCTTTTCTACTCTTCTCTCTCTCTCTCTCTCTCTTTTTTTTTTTTTTTTTTAAATAATTCCCATGTATATTCAGTATTAGAGATATCTCTGAGGAGTCATATAACTTTCTAAGGTCTTGACTTGATGGAATGCTCAAGATTGGTTATATAGCAAGAGAATTCCTGGATTATAGCCCTCTAGCTGAATTTAATAATATTTCAGGATGTTTATAATACTCTGGGTATCAAAATATGCTTTTTGGGCAACCCTCCCGTTATTGGCTTTTAATGACCAAGCTCCTCTGAGTCTTCTATAAATATAGCACAATGTTGCATCATACTCAATATTAAAACCAAGTTGGCATTCATGCTATTATTTTTGGCTCATATATTCTGTAAAGTCCTGAAGTGATTATTAAGAGTAGGAGTAATTGATAAAATTGTACTGAGAGGTGAAATTTATCTTGTGCAGAATGGCAGCATGAGGCCTAAGTAAGATGTATGTGGGATATTAGCCTCTGATGGGTCTTTCTTAAAGAAGAAATTAATTATCAATAAAATTAATTATTTTATTTTGATATGGGTGTTTTGTAGGCTTTCTGGTGCCTGTTAGCATAGCTAAGAATATAGTGGATGAACTGAGGATCAGATTTTTGAAAACAGCTAGTCATTTTGCAGAGCTTGTATTTATTTATTTATTTTTTTTTGAGTATTAGAAGCAAAGAGATATTCTGATATCAGATTTGAGGCACCTTCAAGGAAACTATATTTCATAAAGCACTGAGAATTTATTTATTGAAAACCAGACCCCTGGGAAAATGGTCTCAAGGTGAGTATCCAAAGCCATTAGCCTTTCTTGAGTGCCCAGGTATGAGCTCTTGAGAGCTGTATTCAAAGTTCAGAGTTTCCCTTTAGTGGGTCTGGCTGGGATGGAGTCAATTTGATTCACAGCAACCTGCATGATGTTAAATTTTATGACATGATGTTAAGTATACGTGATAAAAACAATGTTGATAACACACCAATGTTTTAACTTTTGCTGAATTATATTTGTACAAGTAATTCTCTGTTTCTCACTCTGCCTCCTAGTGAAAATGATGAGGCTATGCAAAGAGGGGAAACAACTGGGCCTTTCCCTTCTTTCCCTTCTTTCCCTTCTTTCCCTTCTTTCCCTTCTTTCCCTTCTTTCCCTTCTTTCTCTTCTTTCCCTTTCCCTTTCCCTTTCCCTTTCCCTTTCCCTTTCCCTTTCCCTTTCCCTTTCCCTTTCCCTTTCCCTTTCCCTTTCCCTTTCCCTTTCCCTTTCCCTTTCCCTTTCCCTTTCCCTTTCCCTTTCCCTTTCCCTTTCCCTTTCCCTTTCCTGTTCCCTTTCCCTTTCCCTTTCCCTTTCCCTTTTTTTTTTCTTCATTCCTTTGCCTCTTAAACTGTCTGTATGTTGCCCGAGTTTTCTCACCTTAACCTTTCTAACACTCTTCCCCATTTTGCTGAGGGAACAGGAGTGAGTGACTGGATGACTGGATGAGGACTTATCTGCCACAGCTGGGGTCAACCCACAACATCAAATCACCAAATTGTATAGACATATAAACCAGTTCCAGGATATTTTATTTAATTATTATTATTATTAATTATTAATTTTCCCCAGTGGAGATAGAAAAACGGTTTGGAGTTGAATTGAGTAATCTCTCAATTCCAGTGACTAATAGCTAGAGTTACAAATGTTAACACTGAAAGAAAATGTAATATAACAATGAGAGTAAATAATCATGGGAAGATATTATCCATTCATCACTTTGAATGCCTAAATAGAGATAAGATTTCTTTCTATGCAAATTAAATAAAAAATAGGTGAACACTTATACCTCATCTGGCAGAAACTTGGTTGCTTTTGGAGTTAAACACTATAATATTTCTAGGAAGACTTCCAAGGACACAGAATTCCATCAGTGATGTTGCATGTTGCATTTTTAATAGCTATGTTCTTTGAGGAGAATTGTGTCAGTATTTTGTCACTCATCATTTTCATGACTGAAGTTTTAATAGTAAATTTGTAAACAATAAATGAATGTTTGATTTGTAGTCAAAAGAAGGAAAATGCAAACTTCAAAGAGCAACTCTTCAACTAAAGCAGCTACCTTTAATCTAGAGCTGTGTAGACCAATTTTTTATCTCTTTTCAAACTGAGGTGTTAAAGACCTACCAGATCATCAAACATAACCATATAGCAGACCTTTAAGAGATCTATTGATTACTAAGCCAGTTATGAGATGATACTTAAAAGCACCAGAAGTGGTGAGTTGTAGAGCACTCTGAGCTCCTATGGAAGTGCAGAATCATAAACTTTATTTTCAGTTAGATGCAGGTTAACTTTTATGTCAAAGAGCCATAAGATCTTTAAGCTTTAATCTGTAGCTCTTTAAGAACTACAGATGAAGAATAGCTAGAATTTTTACCCAGATGAAATCATAATCATATTATCATGGCCTCTACCTGTTTACAGTTCTGATTTCCATCAAACAATTGGCACATAATGAATGGCCAGATGCTACTCATGCAATATTTGTGCAGGCTAAAAAGATGAAAATTATACTTCTAATTCCTCACAGAACTGGCTGTTGCTAAGCTTTCTCATTCTCATAAATGGGTTAATGATGATACAACTGTTTATGTCATGATCCTCCTTATGTCTGGTAGTATATGTAGGACACACAGCAACAGTGCAAGACTCCCTGTGGCATTAACAACTACAAAACCTGCTCACTGTCTCATGGAGAACTCTTTTTTTTTTTTTTTTATTGGAGGGGATTTAGTTCAAGAAAAGTGAGTTCTTGACTTCTCATCTAAAACAACTTGGCTGCTCATTAGATTCAAAGGCCTAGTGTTTTTTGTTTTGTTTTGTTTTTGTACATGTCATGAGGAATTGCTTGGAAATTGCAGCTTTACAAAATACAATTCTGAACAACTAAAGTAGGGATACTTTTAATTTTTTAAGTCAACTCCAGTCTGAAAAGTCCTTATCAGGTACTTATTTTCTGTAAATATTGTTGAAACTTTTTATTTATTATTTGGATTGATATCAAACTATGAAGAATTGTAGACAATAGAGAAGTGTAAATAAGAAAGAAGAACATAAACAATTAAAATATTTCAGTACTAACAGGCTGTTCTTAGCAGCAATAGCTTCAAAGTATGTCAAAGTAAATGCTGTGTAATAGTGCATAAACACATTTCCTTAGGCCTCAGAAATATTATCTATTATTAGAATCTAAATATAAAATTAGAATTATCTAAATTTAAAATTAGAATTATCAGAATCATCAACAATTTTGCTGGTGTTGGCCAATAAAAATCATGTTGAAAATCCCGATGTGCTACTGACAGCCTTATCAGATACGATATTCTGCTGTTCTTGGGGTGTGCAAGTGAATTCAAGGTATTTGTTTTCCCAGCTGACAAGATACATAAATATGAAACTGAAACTGGAAAGCAGGAATTGCGTTGGTTAAAGCAGCTGTTGATAGGAGGTAATATATGGCATGTGAATTGTGGTACACACTTCACTGCAATTGTTTAAAATAAAACTGGCAGATTGAGAAGAAAATATGATTTACGGCGCATGAGAGTTGAGAAATATTGCCTTCACTGAAAGGAGCAATTTATTGTCAGTGGAATAATGCAGTGAAGATGTTACAAAAAAAGCTTAACTGTAAGTGATTAGTTTATATAAAAGATCCTGATTTTCCTTATTAGGTTTTTCTGTTTCATTGAATTCCAAAGCATGTACAACAACTTAACCTATTTAAACACATTCTGCTATTAATTAGCTATTGAGCCCTGACAAGGACCATATTTTTGATGAGAACCTAAGTGGAAAGAGGGTTATATTGTTCAGTACATGTTCCGAACTCCATTTATATTCTGTCCAGGAGCCAGCACCTTCTGAACTGTTCAGGGCCAAAAGGAAAAGTGAGCCTATAAAGACTCTTTGAGTAGGGGATATCTGTAACCTTGTCATGGAGAGATGCTTCCCTCACAAAGGAAAGGACATTCTCCATATTCTGTAGTTTGTGACAGTGGGAGCCAATGTATCATTGTGTTTCCTAAGCTGGAGAAAAACACATTAACAAGACACATTTTTTTTTTTTTTTTTCAGAATTTGGTAAACAAATGTCAGTGACCCACTACAGAGAAGCAGATGAAATTTTTTGTAAGTCCTGAGCATGTGCAGTCTCAGCAGCTGAAGGTGTGATAAGGAGTCTTAGGGGATTATAATGGTCTAATTAATGTGGCAAGCAGCATCTTAAGTGTTATGAGGCATGTGATGGGTAATGGGTGTGGGGCTGTACTGGGTTTGTTGCAATGGTTTGGAAGCTGGGGTGCCCTCTGTGAGCAGAGCCAACCAGCTGCTCAGATCAGAGTCAGCTCCAGATAGCTCCAAAAGGGACCCGCTGCTAGCCAGAGATGAACCATGAGTGACGCTGGTTGGGACAGCAGAGTTAAGGAAGGGGGAAGAAGTCCTGCTGTGCTACAACAGCTGGGAGAGAGGGGTGAGAACTGCAAGAGAAGTCCTGCAGCCCTCAAGGTGAGTGCAGGAGGGCAGGAGGTGCTCCAGGCACGCAGCAGCAGTACCCCTGCGGCCCATGGAGAGGCCCCTGGTGGAGCAGGCTGTCCCCCTGCAGCCCATGGGTCCCACATGGAGAAGATCTCCATGCTGCAGCCCATGGAGGAGCCCCCGGTGGAGCAGGTGGATGTGGCCTGGAGGAGGCTGTGGCCCATGGAGAGTCCCCACAGGAGCAGGCCCTGAGCAGGAGCTGCAGCCCGTGGAGAGGAGCCCATGCATGAGCAGGTGGTCTGGGGGGTGCTTTTGCTCGTGGGGGACCTGTGCTGGAGCAGTTTGCTCCTGGGGGATGGACCCCGTGGCACGGAGCCATGTGGGAGCAGTTCCTGAAGAGCTGCAGCCTGTGGGCAGCCCCTGCAGGCTCAGTTCAGGGAGGATGGCATCCCGTGGGAGGGACCCCATGTGGAGCAGGGGCAGAGAGTGACCATGAATGAGCAGTGGAGACAAAGTGTCAGGGACTGGCTGCAGCCCCCATTCCTTGTTCCCCTTTGCCTCTTGGGGGTAGGACACAGATAGGCAGTAAATTACATTTATCTCCCTATGCTAAGTCTGTTATGCCCATGATGATAATTGTTGAGTGATCTCTCTATCCTTATCTCAACTCCTAAGCCCTTTCCATTGTATTTTCTCCCATGTTTTTTGGTCTCAGGGAGAGGGAGTTAGAGAGCAGTTGTGATGGAGTGTAGCTGCCAAGCAGGGAAGACCACTACAAGGGCACGTGAAATCGGCTGCATAATTGATTTCCCTCCTGGCCTCAGAACTTCATAGCTTCACCTGAAGTGGAAGAACTGATTTCTAACTTTATTGTAGTCCATATGGATCTTTATGTGTACAGAGAAGTTAGAACTGCTCCTTCCACATTGAAAAATAAAAAGCAGCTCACAGCATCCTTCATAGTTCTAGAACACAGGAACGTTGTGTAGCAATTGGGGACCAAAATAGTTCCACTTTCCAGTTTCAGTAACAGATTAAGTAGAACTCCAAATATGACTTTGCACACAATACTTTTGAAGTAGTAGTAGAATCTACATGGCTTCTTATCCACTTTGTCCTTCACTTTGGGATGCAAAGAAAGTAATGAGTGCCACACTGGAGAGGAAATCCTATCTCCACATTTTCTCACAGTGTTTGTCTGGGGTTGCATTGTCCACTGGTAGGATATACTGGGAGTTGGTTTATTGATAAGAGGAACTTCTGTTATTAAGGGTACACTAAAATTAGATGATGTTAACGCTTTCTACCTTCATGGCTAAAGAAAGCATGGTGGAAGGCTGACCAGGCTGTAACTCTTGAGGTGCAAATGGGGCATCAGCCACTCAAATACAGTTTCCACAAGACACCTAAGGAGGTGGAAGGAATTTTAAAATTGTATTACACATTTCATGTCTTCTTACTCTTCCCTAAGTGTCTGCTATTGGCTAAGTTCAGGGACATGAACCATTGGAGGTGTTCTTGTATTATATTCTTATGAGTGGACCAATAGTTGACATTATCAGAGCGCCTGGTATACAAATCTGTTTGAAACTCATTCTGCATGTGATGGTGAAGTACTTGGGAAAGTTCTTATATTTGTAAATGTTGTCCAGAATTTTCTTTTTTTTTTTACCGTTTACAAAGCATACAGTATGAGTCTTATGGCTCTTCATTATGTAATGAATTTGGTACTTGAGTTGGAGGATCAGTAAGGCTGGCCACCCTTGAAGTAATCAGAATAGTATAAGTGTTGTCATTCCTACATTTCTTTGCATTTGTACAAGTTCTTCAGGACATCTGTACAGAAATGATCAAACCTCTAGTCTAAGGGGTCAGTTATCTCTGAAGCTTAGCAATATACTATTTCTCATTAGTATATATTCACCAGAGAGGAAGAAGAGTTAAAGAGCCTAAAAAGATCAATAGGAAGTTTGACAGTTTGAAAGTTATGTTCTTTGGAAGATACATAATTTACAACCATAATCCTTTGTAAATATTTATTTCATTGATTTCTTTCCTACACCCTTTTTATAGTTTCTTTATGTATGCCTATCAGAAACCACTTTTAACAGGCATTTTTACTGAGAAAAAGAAGTCATGACTGAAAAGTTGATGGCTACAAGAATACTGCTAATTAAAATAATGTGACTATTTACCATTTCATAATTAATATCAAACATAAATTAGTTGAACTTTTTCGCAGCCACACATAATGTTAAAATCTTTCTCAATTAATGCTATTTTGCTTCAGGTGTTAGGAAGACAAATATTCGCAGAACACATACATATGATATGAAAAATACGCACATTTTGTATTCAGATTTCATTATTGGAAAAAAGTGTGGGTTAGTTCAGGTGAAATACAGGCAGTTGTTTGACCCCCACCTCACTTACTTGTAGCTCGTGGTACTATTGAAACAGAATCATACCTATATAAAAAAGGTTGTGTACATATAAAATATAAGATCTGCAAAAAGAGTACTAAGATTGACAAGTCGAGTTCTCAGAAGTTAAGATATTTCAGGAATGAAGTTACCTGGCCAATTAATTCTGCCTTTTTGCCCTTTTTTTTCCTCTATTCATATTTGTGTAACAATGATGTTTTTCTCCTAAAGATTCTTCAGTGAACAGGAATGGACAATACTCATTTAAAATAGTGCAGTTCATTGAGGGAACATCAAGTAGCTAAACTACAATGGCAAGGGAGATGACTAATGGGCAGCCATTATAAGGGAAGGGTTTTGGAGTTCATCTGTTCTGTGGGAACACTGAAGATATGTAGCTCAGTTATTGGTAAATAGTATCAGATGCTTGAGAAAGTCCCAAAAAGATCTGACGTAGCTGGATTTTCCTGAGACCAGAAACTGGCATGTTCATCTTGGCAGATGACACATTGCAAATTTCAAGTTTCTACTTCACAGGACAAAACTGTGAAAGGACATTTCAGTGGAAATATCTCTAAAGGTTTGTTAAAGTAGACAAAGCATTATTTCCCAATAGTATTTTTCCCTGACACATTCTCTAAACAATTCTAGCTCCTTTAAAACAGGGCAAAATTCCCTTCATGAAATAGCCCTGCATAAAGAAGAAAGCAAAACAAAAGAAATCCAACAAATTTGATTTAGTCAAATGCTTACAGTGAGATGTAGTTATAAATAGGTAAAAACAGGTTCTTAGAATAAGTGCTGGGTTGTTTTAATAATACAGAGTACTGTCAGTCCTGCCAAAGATGTCTTTACGTTCATTTATACTTTATTGGCATAGATAAAAGTTATAGGACCAGATACTAAGGTTCTCCCGTTGTAGATAAAAATATGTCCCTTAGCCTGAAAAAGCATTGTCTACTTTCACATAAACAAAAATGTGTACAATATGAGTCTAGCTGCTGAAGGTATGTGGTGATGGTCACCATCCAGGTGAACTCTGCTCCAAAATGCTTGCATTTATTGTTCGTTATTGACCTTTTTGACTGACTGAAAGAAAGAAGAAATAAAACCAACTTGTGGAAGAGAGACCTGCAAACAATGAAGTACTGTCTAGGGAACAGAGCACTCTTGGTCCAAACTGCTTCCCTAAGCACAAATACAATGCCTAAAATTTTAGATCTGCAGTACATGTGCAGTTGCCACAGCAGCCTGGAGAAGTAGTTCTGTGCTCTTGAGAGCTGTCAGAAATCCTTAGTTTCTTCACATATGAGTTACAGGAATTGCATAGTTGAGTATTTTTGTGGAAGAAAAAACTTTAAACTGCTTTTAATATATTACTGTTGTTATTTTAATGAGAATATGCCTTCATGTACTTGGAAGCTTACTTAAGGCAAAGGAACAGCTGTATGATACATTTTCATCCTTGAATACAAATGTGCACGTAAAGATAACTATATAAATATAGAATACACAGACGGATTTTGAAAAGTGAGAAAGTGGGCCGAGAAGTCTTGATTTGTGGTGCCACTTTTGTAGTGAACCCTGAAAAGTTTTTTTTGGAAAATTCTGGTTTTTCCTCTAGTGGATACCTTTCAAAGTGTTACAGGAAAAAAAAAAAAAGTCAAATAATTAGTCACTCAACAAAATTTTGGTCATCACTCTTTTCTTGATTAAAGCCTCAAAACTGCATGTTACACCTTAAAGATTTCCCTGCATACCATTGGTTACTGAATTTATGACAAAATAATATTTTCAAATATTTCCCTGACAAAACAGTGTTTTGATCAATACAACGAATGTCAGCTCTTCAATGATAAACTTAAGTAGATTGCCTTTTCACATAGTCCCCCCCCCCCTTTTTTTTTTTCCCAGAATATAAATGCATTTTTAATGAGTTTGTGGTGTATTTTTTTTCTGTAAACTTTTCTCTGTTATTTATGTTTAGTTTTCCCTCCTGATTCATTTTTTTTTTTAGCACTGCCTATAAAGCTTATTCTATTGTTGATTTATTCATGACCATAGCAAAACCTTTTTACTTATGGGAAATACACTTCTGGGGAAATAATTTATACTATAGAAATTAATGAATTCTACTATAGGGTTTAAATTCAAAAATTTCTAATCAGGAAATGGCCAAAAATGCCAGGCAGTTCAGTTCTGTGCTACGTGACTGGAGATGCTTATTGCATTGTTTTCAGCATATGCTTCTGTATAATCTCATGTTTACTTCTTTCAGGTATTTTACTTTTGACTTGTTATTCTGGTACTTCTTGTGTGACTTTTAGGAAACACACAGTCAGATGTGGGTGTGACAATTCCTATTACTCCTTAGCTCAAAAAATTTGAATTGTCTCCTGAGAGGCTTGATGTGTATACGCAATCTGTGGGGATAACAAATCACTTCCAGGAGGTATTCACAACAGCCAGCATATTGTTCAGACACCCAAATCTACCAGTTTAAAAGGAGATGTATCTTGAAGCCTTCCTTCAAGTGGAAGGCAGTTCTCAGAATACTTGTTTTTATGTGTTTTATACTAAATGATCATTGGATTAAAAGAGAATCTTACTTAGAAACAGGGATTAGAAAATAAGATTCTTCCTCTTCTTTCTTCCTCTTCTCAGGGAAGTATCTCAGTCCCCCATAGACCCATGCACACAGGAAAATTAAGAGGAAGTATGTCTCCTACTACACAAGAGTAGAATCCATCCAATTAAACTACCAGGCAGCATTTTGTTTTGTTTTTCCTTTTTCATTTTTTTCTAAATTATTTTTCATAGAAATAAAAAAATAACTGAACTGTGCAGCTGATCGTCTGAAGAAGTTTTTGAAGGTCCCCACACACTGGCAAAGTCTTTGATGGGAGATATCAGACACTACTGTTGGTAAGTAGGAATACAGTCTAGAATCACTTTCTACATGCTTAGTTTCTAATGTTCTTTTTCCAAGTGTACATTACAGGCCTTGGGGCTGGCCTGAATCAATCTTTTTGCTTGATTCCATATAGCAATTTTAGTTCTGCTGTGTACTTCATTTCTTTGTCATGACCACAAACCTTCCATTTTGTTTCTTGGAGCTGCACTTCAGTAGAAGGCTTGGACACTGCTCTGCTCAGGAAACATTTTAATGGTGAGCATTACAGTACTGTTAAGTTGTAGAGGGTGAAAGGAACAGGAACATCTGGGTCTCCTCACACTGAGAAGAACATGGAATCAAAGCCTTTTTATTCCAGGCTGAGTACTTCAGTCACTAAGTCATTTTATCCAAGTAGGTAACATCACTTGTATATTGATTTTAAATGAAATACCTATATTGTTTTAAGTTGAAATTGGTCCTCTGATTGTGTTAGCCACGTTTTAGGGTTTTAGCCTCCAGAAGCAACAAAGGATAAAATCTCCGGGAAATCCTAGGAAATTACCACCAAAGTGTCTCTGCCAATGGCTTTATGTTTGTCCCAGGTTTGCTGAACAAACTCATTTCAAAACGTGGATGTTCTTTGTCTTATAGCAGTGATATGTCAGTGCATGTATAGCCAATCAATGCTTGGAAGAAGCAAAAAACTGCTAGGAACTAGGTGATGGTGATCTGTGGTATGGTCATGGAAAAAATGCTGCAAAATAATTTAATTTAGTTTTAAAAGCCCAGCAATATTGCTATTGTGTATTCTAGTCTTTTAATAATTTCATTCATTTTTCAAGATCAAATTGGTGCAAAGTTGCTGATTTGGCATATATTGACAATAGTTATTTGTGTACTAAATGTATTATACTGGAATAGCTTAGAAAATCAATGGTGATATTGTATTAGCATACTACTACCTACTGACTCATGTCATGACTTAGCATAATGCAGCATATTTTTGTGTGCATTAGGCTGTTCTGTTTGGAGCTGATTGATACTGAAATGACAAGACTCTGAAAGATGCAGAGGCATTTTTATTGATATAAGAAAATAAACACAATAACATCAAATAGAAAAGTTACTAAAAGTAAACTTTTTCTAAGTAGGAAGCAGCCCTTACTTGCAGCCTTTATGCTGGAAGGTCTTTATACTGGGAAGGATGAAGGAAAGTATTCCTTACTAATAAGAGACTGCAAGACGAGGTTGGGCTTCAGGCTCCAGGTTCCAATTTCAAAGGGGTGTTTAAGAACAACATTTAAGACCCTAGGCCCACCTAGAGTACTGTGTTCAGTTCTGGGGCCCACAGCACAAGAAGGGCGTGGACCTATTAGAGCAAGTCCAGAGGAGGGCCACAGAGATGATCAGAGGGCTGGAGCACCATTACTATGAAGACAGGCTGAGGGAGTTGGGGTTGTTCAGTCTAGAGAGGAGAATGCTCTGAGGAGACTTTACAGCATCCTTCCAGTACTGGAAGGGGGCCTACAGGAAAGCTGTGGAGGGACTCTTTGTTAGTGGGTGAAGTGACAGGACAAAGGGTAATGCTTTTAAACTAAAAAAGGGTTGATTTAGATTAGAAAATAGGAAGAAATTCTTTACTATGAAGTGGTGAGGCACTGGTACATGTTGCCTAGAGAAGCTGTGGATTCCCTTCTTGGAAGTGTTCAAGGCCAGGTTGGTTGGGGCTTTGAGCAACATGATGTAGTAGAAGGATGTCCCTGCCCATGGCAGGCGCTTGGAAGTGGATGGTCTTTAAAGTTCCTTCCAACCCAAACCATTCTATGAATCTATGATCCAGCATTCCTACCTGTAACAGCTAGATTTGATTATTGGGGCTTCTGCTCCTGCAGATCATGGACACAGATGTAAATTTACATCTACGTGTACATTTAGTACACGATTCTATTATGATTCTATGTCTCTGATCCTGAAACAATTCCTTTATTCTTTCACTCTAGGCAAGCCTAGGGCTCCCTTTCAGATATCCAAACACTGGTTCTTTCAAAATGTGATAGGGTGCCTAAAAATGTACATTAAACATAGCCCTCAATCTTACGAATTTTGCTGCCAAAGTTGAGCTCCTAACATGGTGGGTGCTGCACTTGGGGTCACAACAACCCATGCAGTGGTATAGGCTTGGGGAAGAGTGTCTGGAAAGTTGCCCCAGCTGAAAAGGGCCAGGGGGTACTGGTTGACAGCTGGCTTAGCATGAGCTGGTGGTGTGCCCAGGTGGCCAAGAAGGCCAGTGGCATCCTGGCTTGTATCAGAACTAGTGTGGCCAGCAGGACTGGGGAGGTGATTGTCCTCTTGTATGTGGCACTGGTGAGACCACATGTAGAATATTGTGTTTGGGCCCCTCACTGCAAGAAGGGTATTCACATGCTCAAGTGAGTCCAGAGAAGAGCAACAAAGCTGGTGAAGGGTCCAAAGAACAAGTCTTATGTGAGCGGTTGAGGGAACTGCCTAGAAAAAAGGGGAATGATTTAGCCTAGAAAAAAAGGGGGATGAGGGGAATCCTCATCACTCTCTACAGCTACCTGAAAGGAGGTTGCAGCAAAGAGGGTGTTTGGTCTCTTTTCTCAAGTGACAAGTGTTAGGATGCAAGGCAATAGCCTCCAGTTGTGCCAGGGGATGTTTTAGTTTGGATATCAGGAACAGTTTCTTCACAGAAAGGGTGTTTAAACATCAGAACATGATGCCCAGGGAGGTAGAGTCACCATTGCTGAAGATATTTAAGAGATGTGTGGATACAATGCTTAGGGACACGATTTAGTGGTGAACTTGTAGTGTAGATGGTTGGGCTTGATGATCTTGAGTCTTTTCCAATGTAAATGATTCTATCTCAAGCACTGCAGTATTAAACACCTCAATGCCTCTTTGCTGGATATTGGCCTATGAACCTCTTCTATATCTCAGGAAGGTAATGATGAAGCCGCTCACTGATGTCTGGGAGAATTGTTCTCGTCTGAAGGAGTGTATTATTGAAGACATTAAAAAATAGTCTAATACAGTAAACTGTGTGTACAAGAACTTTTTTCAAGTTCTCATCTGCACTTCCAAGGTTCTACTCTGCTCACAGAGGAGAATTTATTTTGTAGATCAGGGAGCTAATACAAGTTTAAATTAAATGCTTCTTTAATTAGTGAATCCAGATTCTGATTTTCTATTGTTACTATTAAGGCAACCTTCCTAGTAAATGTAGTCCTTTGAAACAAACAAACAAACAACAACAAAAAACCATCAAGTGTGTTATTTGTGCCTGCAGCTTCACAAATTCATTGTTCTGTGCCATTTAAAATGAAGTTGGGTGCAGATCTATAATGGCAAACACCACTGACGTATAGCATTGTATAGTGAAAGTATATAATCAAATTGTACTTAGCATGAGTAACATATTAGAGATTATTGCTTATTAAAGTCACTACTGCTCAGAGAAATAGAGATCAAAGTACATTCCGGCCTGTAATTTAGACAGTATAATACATGCTTAGAACAATTCAAATAAAGTCTGTATTAACATAAGAATTATGAGCTGGTAACATTCCCCGTTTGGAAAAAGATGTTCTTTGTTAATTGGTAGTATTACATTTGTGCCTGTTCACTTTTATGTATGGCTGATTTTGCAAGATCAGGGCAAGAGGAAGTAATATCCCTTAAAGACATTACAGTGATATTACAGTGTCACTTTTTTTTTCTTTTTTTTTTTTTTTTTTTTTTTTTAATGAGATATTGTCTCTGAAGTGGTAGCTTTAAAATGGAATTAACTCTGTTATCCTTGCATAAAATACATCCTGAATATTCTGAAGATTCCTAAATATTTTAAAAACATCAGTGATTGCCTTTTTGTAGATAACTATGGGCACATTTTTTTTACAGATGAAATGCAAAGAAGGAAATAAATTTAGCATTTTCAAAAGCATATATATTTTTATACTTTGATATATACTTTTATATATTTTGATTTATACTTTTATACTTTTTATTTATGAATACAATGGAAAGGAGCTTTGCTCTCAGAGTCTTGGGTCTTTTTATTATTGTTGTCCATGAAGTGCTCCAGATTCCCAGAGCAGAAAGTGTAGGTTAAAACTGGATTAGTCATTTCTCTCTTGCTGAACCTTTGGGTCAGTTTTCCAAAAATCCACATCCACAGACCTCATTTGGGAGCAATGACTTTCCAAAACCATTGCCAATTATTTTATTTTATTTTATTTTATTATTTTATTTTATTTTATTTTATTTTATTTTATTTTATTTTTTTTATTTTATTTTATTTTATTTATTTTTTAATTAATTGTACCACCAAGTCTGGTTATTTGCAAAAATATTGTCCTTAACCTTTATTTTAGTATCAAAATATAAATTTCAAAGAAGTGTTAGAGTTGTCCTGACTGGTGTACTAGTTTGTATATTCAATTTTTATCCTCATTGTTAACATTTAAATTTGCATTAAAACAGAATTTTTTATATCTATAGAATTTTGAATTGCTCTTTGTGAAGAATCTTCAAAAATATTTTCATTTTATATTTGCAAATGGCTGGAATAATGAAGATGTAGAGGAAATTACTGAAAGAGTAAAATGATCAAGTAGACATTTTTAAAAGATATTTTTTTTTGGGGGGGGGGAAATTTCATATTACTGAAAAATAAATGTAGAAAAAAATCAGATAGATTTATATATGTAGGTTTAAGAAGCAAAAGGAAGGATTTAAAGCTAATATCCTGTAAGGTAGGGCACAACAAGGACTGGCTGCTGCCCACAGCAGCCAGCTTTCTTCCCACCTTTCTCCTGGGGGGTTCTCTGCAAGGATGCACTGAAGGTGGTGGCACTGTGTATTACACAGAAAAGAATCTAATACAATTCTTGCATGAAACTTTTGAGATATAACCTATTTTTTTGAAACCTTTCAAACAATGCAGATTCCTTTAGGAGTCATTGCAATGTTTTTCATGGTTAATTGTATTGATTGTTTAAAAAATCTTTCTTTGTAGTCTGAGTTTTCTGTGCCTCTCAGCCTGTGGGTTCCGTAGGACCTTTTTATCTTCTAGATTAAAGAGTTATTTGCAATCAAAGAGAACTTAACTACATGACAGTTTCAGACCTTAAATGGGCTATCTCTTACACTTCTTTTGGAGAGGGCTTCTTTCATCTTTCACTATGGATTATGGCTTCCAGGGTTACAAAACTCTCCATCTTCTCTTTTCTGAAGCCCTTCCAATTAACAATATCCAGTCCACTTGGGATTCTGATCCTCTGGTTTAATTGAAGAATCACCTATTCTTTCAGGCTTCCTTTACTCTAAAAGATCCTTCAGTAGTATCATCTTTCCTCTTTGCTAGCTATACTCATATTTTCATAGACAAATTATATTTATTACTCATAGTAACTTTCAGAAAGATAGTTTCTCTGTATTATTTTATTGCTCCATAGATAAACCACAGACTATTAAAATTTATTACTAATAAAATATAATGGCTTTATAACACAAACAAAATTTCATAAATGGTTACTCTTTTGATTCTAAAAATTAATATATTCTTTTAAGCATTTTATTTATTATCTACTACTTTTACTTTACAGTATAGTAATGTTAGTAATGTATTATGGATTCCAGTTATATTGTATTTTAGAATTAATTACTTAGACACTACTATGGTAAGCCAATAACTTAAGAGACCATTTTTTAAACACTTAGGTAGTGCATTTATCAAAACGATCATTTCAGGCAGCTTAAAACTAAGAAGTCATTGAATATTTTTACCTGTAATTGCTAGGCTAATTTATAGGACCATACCTCTCAAAAATAGTTATGAAGTATTTTAAAGACCAATTTGTGTTCTTTCTAAGAGTTCAGGAAACTCAGAATCAGTCTTGTTTCTATCAAAAGATATTTAAACAGCTCAGATTTCATCTGCATTAGCATCAGTCTCTATGGAGAATAGATCCTCTATTTTTTCCCCCTTGAGATATTTTCAATTTCTGTAAAAAAAAAATATCAGCCACTATTGCAGAGACCTTACTTTGACTTTGATATCTGTAAAATGGAGTTTTGTTTTGAGATCCCCTGAAATTTGTACTATCCTTATCAACAGTGTAAACCCAAGAGATAACTCTGTACATAATTCATCATTTATGAGTTTTTAATAGTAATTCTAAAAATATTGTGGTTATGTTTGAAGCACAAGGAAACTAGAATTGATGCAGGTGAAGCAGTATAATTCATATGAAGCCTTGATGAAATTAAAAAGTTAATTTGGATGAAGACTGTCACTCATTTTAACTCAATTTAAAGCATTGGATTATACTATATTGACATTAAAATTCACAGGAAATCTTCCATTCATTGTCAACACAGATCACTAATGTATGTACAGCTCCATGGAGTAGGGAGACAGAAACAAACTACTTGGTCTGCCCTCCAGTAGAAGTCTAATTGCAGCATATAAACTTGTTTAATCCTCTATGAAGACCAAAAAAATGTATCTGATGGAGTCTATACAACCATCCATAATCTTGATCTGAAAACAAGAGGTGATGGAGATGCCATGATATCCTCTGGCCATTTCTTCTAATTACTGATCATTCATGCTGTTAAATTAGAAATAAAACACATATTTGCATTTAACTAGTTTGCTAGTCAAACCATTTGTCCTTGCTTTGACTTTCAAAGGTACTTTAAGAAACCTATGGCATACAACTTTTCTCTCAGACTAGTACATCAATCTTCTGAGAGACTTCTTACTTCTTACATAGACATACTTTTTGTAAATGCACATATATTTTTAAATTGCCATACTAAGAAGAGTCCAGTGGATGGCCACCAAGAGTACCAAGGGCTTAGAGCACCTCTCCTCATAGGAGAGGCTGAGAGAGCCTGGAGAAGAGGAGTCTCATAGGAATGTTATCAATGTCTATAAGTACTTGAAGGGAGAGTGCAAAGAGGATGGAGCCAGGGTCTTTTCAGTGATGTCAGGGTCTTTTCCAGACACTTTTCAGTGTCAGGAAAAGAGATGATGGGCACAAACTGGCACACAGGAGGTTCCGTCAAAACATCAGAAAGCACTTCTGTACTGTGTGGGTGAAGGAGCACTGGTACAAGTTGTCCAGAGAGATCGTGGAGTCATCTGGACACAGTCCTGGGAAACCTGCTCTGTATGTTCCTGCTTGAGCAGGGGGATTGGACCAGATGACTTCCAGAGGTCCCTTTCAACTTGAACCATTCTGTGATTCTGTGATTCAAATGAAAAATGTGGCATTTGTGTCATGAATTTCTTAAAACACATAACATTTGCAGTGTATTGTTCTAAATGAGAAGATTTTTTTTTGGACTTACACTGGAAATTGTGATAAAATTAATAGAAGGGGACTTTACATTATTCAACAGAAGCAACTAAGGAAAGAGGGAGGGAACACCATCTATCAGGGCTTTATGAGTCAGAAGTCTGATTTGTTAGCTGTGTGAGTAATGTGTTCCCCTGGAATGGTTGTGGTGGGTTCTTATCTCCTACATATCACTGAAACATTTTAAGCATATCCTGCTTAGTACAAAATACATGAACATCACCATTAATAGGACAACTGTCTTCCCACTTTCCATCTATAGATAAATATTTGCAAAGTAATCCTATAAATAGAACATGTAAAAACACTTCCTCCATAACTGCTTGCAAAAATAAACTGTAATTTAATGAGAGAGGAAAGATAATATGCCACAATTTCCATTTTTAAAAGAAAGCAGATCTACTGCTGGATTTTATGAAGAACCTTGTCCTAGCAATATGTGACTTATAGATCATATATTTTAGGTAGATCTTTTCAAGTGGTTTGAATGCAGTAATTTTTGGTCTCTAATCCTTTGGTAAGGTATGAGGAGACAAGTAGTGCAGCCAAGATGAGCAAGACAAAAGCATTTCTGCTTAGTTATTATTACAAATAATATTTTGAAAACTTAGAGAAATGTGAAGCCAATAACTAGGTTCCTGCTGAGGTTGGATGCATCTAAAATAGTAGTGCTTCACAATGGATATTCAGCCTTAAAATTTGGACCTTATTCTGAATTCAGGTATTTGTGTTCGGTGCAACCAAATTCTTTCCTGGATCTTTCAATTTCTTATCACAGTCAGAAAAGTCTGTCCTCAGAAAACAAAACTATGAAGCTATTGCACTGCTGAGGACAGTGATATCTATTTGTAGATAAGAAATAAAACCCGATACTCTCAAAAGGAAACCTTAAGATTATGTGGAATTGCATGAGGTTCAATACTTAGTTCATTTAACTTAATTTGCCTTTTCTGGGGTTAACTGGGGGAAAGGAAAGAAAAATGTATAATAAGAAGGACATTTTAAAGAGCAAATGAACCACTAAGTGTGGGAAAAATTCTGAACATGCCAGAACTCTGTGTCCTGCAGAAAACATTTAGGCTTTGGAGTATAACACACTTTAGTCAATAAAGCAATGCATCAACATGTGGGGGAAAAAAAAAAAAAGACATTTTAAAAAGGGCTTTGTACTGTTTCTTAGCCAAGGTATTTAATTTGTCAGCAGACCTAATTAATGGACAAGGCAGATGCTGGAAATCATGTCAGCGCATTAATTTAATACATCTATATCTTTGATGTATAATGCATATCCTTGAGACCAAAGTAGGCACAATTCAGTGAGGCATTTTATTTTGAAATACTAGAGCACTGAGCTTTTAAGCTCAAGGAAATGCATCAGATCTTCTTGATTCTTTTAATAAGTTCATGTGTGAATAAGTCAAAATAGGCATGTCCAGGTGGATAGTATGGTCTCCCAAGCAGAAAAAGATTGATGAGAATGCAACCATGGATATGGGGTATATGTTAGATAAGCACCCAAAAAAGAATAGATTCGTAGTTGATTGTTCCTCTGTCATCTGAAAATCATGGAAAGCTTACTAGGTTATTCTAGGTGTATTGGTGTAGAAGGTGGACATTGCATCAAGTCCATTTCTAGTCCTGAACAAAATCAGTACAGAAGACTGTATAAATGAAAACTTCATATCTATGCTCTAAAGATAATCAGCACAAAATTCAGGTATTGTGATATTTACTGGCAGTCCTGTGAAACTTATATCAAGCCTCAAAGTATTCCATTTGGTACTGTGTCTCTCTCTCTCCCTCTCTCTCTCTTTGTGAGTTTCTGACACATTATGTTATCTTATGTTATCTACGGACAAGTTGTTTACGGTCATTACTCTGTTTCTGATTTTGTATATATGATTTCACTCTCATTCCTAGAATTGTTTTTGTCTTTTCCTTTTATTTTTAGGTAGGGTTAAAAAGATAATAATATTTTTCACTAAAAAATAGAAAATACACTTAACCTTTTAAAGTTCATACTTACAAAATGGACTTGTTACATATGTATTGACATTCCAACTTGCTGTTTTTAAACTTCATTTGTGGCTCTACTGCAGTCTGTGTGTAGAGAACAGAAGTTTCTACGCTGGAGGAGTAGAACATGTTTAGGATAAATAATGTTTATATGCCTATTAAGTTCTATCCATTCACTTTTTTTTTTTTTTTTTTTTTTTTTTTTTTTTTTTCACTGCTAAGTGTTTTTTAGTGACATAGCATTTATTTTCTCTTTGTTGACATGTTCATTCAGTAGCACCTTAGGTAGACTGATGGGTGAGCATACGTATTAAATATTTTTCTCCAGATAAACTTATCCTGAAAAAAGCTAATTCTACCAGTTATTTTCCCTTACACTCCATTAGTATCGTATATTAATTTTGCATTGATAAGGAGTGCATGTCTGAATGTTTGAAAGTGATTCAGTAAAATTCTTGGTAAAAGTAATTCAAATAGGTAGTATATTGTGTAGTTTCTTCTTTTCTGATGCATAACATCTTCAGCATCTATCCAACAAGTTCTGTTCAATTCAGGTTTACGGAACTACATCCACTATTTAAAGTCAGGTGAACAAGACCTGCTAAAGTGTGAACAACTCTACTTGCACTGAGTGTAAAGCTTGTGTCAATTCTTTCTTGCCAGTCTTTTAATTCCTATTTTAATGGCAAAAAAGAAAATAATAATAATAATAATATCTGTCCTTCTCTTACTTGCTACCTGGTCTTTACAGTCATCTATATTACTGGTTCAATAAAAATAGTATCTGTGGTTTGAGAAGGCCACATGGGGCATATCCCGACTGAAGTCCTCATATGAGAGCACCTAAGGGCCCTGATCTTCTGATAACCATTTCTGAGACCTTTCTGACAGGTGCCACAATCCCCTTCTGACCTGCGTTCTGAGCCTGCTTTCTGTGCAGTTCCATCTGAGAGAGGAGGCAGCTTATGCTTAGATCTAGTCCTGCTGTGGGGTTTGGATGCAACAGGGGCTTTCTCTGGACTCATACACATTCAATCATTACCAGACCTACCATTAACATAACCATAGTGCTAAGCTTCTTTAACAGACTGTGGCACTTACAAGCAATTCAAAAGACTGGATTCACTCACTGCTGTGGGTTCCTATTATTTCTTCTTATGTTGTCTTTTGCAAGGGACTGAGCTCCATGTGATAGCAGCTCTTAGGACTAAGCTTGAAGTTCCTTTTAGCACTTTATGAGGTCTTCTCCAACAGGAGGAGGAATAAAGATCTGGTAGATACCTGTCTTTCCCTGGTCACATCTCCTCCTTGCTGAATGGCACCTGCTACTTAGTTCAAACCACCCACTTGCGGGTGCCAGCTGAAATGTGATATTTGATTTCTTGTAACATTATACCAAGGGAACCTGCAGATTCTGCCTTTGTGTCTGGTATTCAGTGTCACAGAAACTACATGTGAAAGTACAGATCAGAAGCTCCAGGAGTTAGAAAAGTCACATTCCCTACCTGGATCACAGAAACTGCAGCATGAACTGTGTGCTATTTCTAATGTCTCTCAGGGAGAATACCTTTCCCTGACACAAATCATTCTGAATTCACAAGTCCCTGAATATTTGAAAGATACTTAGAGTTTCACATGCTAACTAAGAAATTATTTTTCTGACGCTGAGTATAATGACATACGGAAGGCTGGTGGCAGAGTGTCCAGATTCTTTGAGGGGAATGACCTTGAAATTGATCAAAGTCCAATGAGTTATTAAAAATAGAGGAAAAATTGGTGGAGTGGGAGAAAATATGACTGGTACTCAAGGTACCTGAATTATAAATGCCTCTTATTGACTCAATCCAATTCCCAAAAGGACACGAGACTGTTAAGGATCTACCTCTTCTTTAAATAATTGTTAGACTATGGTTGTACTTTGAAATTTCTCCATATTTCAAGACCTATGGATGATGGACACAGTCCTCAGTGGCACCCTCCTGCTCAGCCGGCCTCTGATTAGCTGAAGTCGTGAGTGTGTCAAATCAATGCAGTTTCTTATTTGTTTCCAGGCCCAGGGTGCTAGGGATTTAGCAGATTAGATTAGGGATTTAGATCTGCTACATTTCCCCCATGTGGTGCAACACAGTCACTCTTACATTATGCCTCATGGGAGTTTTCCTACACTTCACTTTTCTATATGCCCATGCTGCAAGCCAGCTGGAGAGGCGGCCAAAAGGTATGAATCTCCTTTCTTCCTTATGCGAGTCAACAACATTGCCTCCAAAGTCATTGCATTTCTCCAGCATAAATAAAAATTGAGTGAAAATGATACTGGGCCTGGTGAATTGTACGGGCACCAAAGTACCAAAAGGCAACTGAGTGGCCCAGTATATATTGATAGCACTAATGTGCATGGATATAAATAATAAATAATCCACAGAGGCTGTAACGTGTCTGCACCATGGTCACAATCTTTTAAGCTTCATAAAGCCATATTGAGACTGGAAGGACAAGTGGTCTTTTTGTCCCTCACTCTGAGTAGGCATGTCATGCAGGATTTTAAATTATATGAAACAACAGAGTAACCAGACACCGTATGGTATATATGTGATGGGTAGATTCTTGTTTACAGTCTTGCTGGCCCAGATATTATCTGAGAGATAAAAGGTTTGCCATAGCTTTCAGTGTTCTTCTAAGTCTTTGGTCACCACCCTGCTAGTGCTTAGCCTCTCATTTTTTGGGAGGTGGGAGTAGGGAACAGGGTTTAGGTTGCAGAGTTTGGTATCGTTAGCATCTAACTGGCAATGCTTAAATGCTCTTGTCATGGAAGAATCCATGTCCAGCACTGGTCAAAACAGGCTTCACCCTACAGGGAGACAAAATGTTGGCAAGATGGAGAGGCCTGCAGCTTCCCAGCCAGGGACATCCCTAAGGGCCTGTGACCATGGCTGACCTGTGCTGGGGCAGTGACACCTTTGTGGGTCTGCAGCCACTGGTAAACCATGCTGGGGCAGGGACATACATGAAGGATGTGGCTATAGGCAAAACTTGTCAGGGCAGGGATCCTGAAAAGCAGAATTAGAATAGGAAAACCATGAAGACACAAGGAAGAGTAGAAGAAAGCCTGGAAGAATCAGGGATCTGCAGAAGGAAACCATTATACATATGACCAACCCTTTGTCCCATCAAAAGGATTGGGATAGGCTGAGTGCAGCCCACAGCAAAAATGAGGAAAGTCAAGACTTGGAAAAGGAAGGATATGAGTTTGTTTTAAGTCGAATGTAAAGTGGGAGGAAAGGTGTTTACTTAAGTATTTTATTTTTTAATTATTTAGATTTTATTTTTTCTCAATACCCAAATCAGTTATTAGATATTCTTTCTTTTTCTTTTTTTTTCCTAAAAATAATTCAATTAAGTAAAACCCCCCTGAGATGAGACTGTTTTGCCTACTACAGTCACATAAGCAAAGTGAAATCTACGTATAAAAAACCAGTCATATCTGGATATATCCAGACCTAGAGGAATCACTGTTTCCTTATATGCCTTTGGTATATTGAAAAAAGAACTAATTAGAGTTTTCAGCAGCACCACCTGAAAATGGATGGCATTTCATCATTTTGGGGATGCACAGGAAGGATGCCTCTGTAATGAGGACAGGAAGGTTGCATGGTGAGTGCCTTGCTAGAAGTTATGCACTATACTACATGTGAATATGTAATGGAAGAGGTGCTACGGACCATTAGTTACCTTCCCTCATGATAAATCTACCCTTGAAGCAAAATCCTAGTACTTTGCTTCTAGTCCTGAGGAAAGTCACAAACTTCAGGTGATTTTATGTTTTTTTGGACCACATTTTTTTCTTCCAGCCCTTCTACAAGGTAGGAAATTGCTACTTTTTCATGCTCTGATGTGTACCATTGCAAGAGGCCAGGCTGCTTTAGTTCTAGACTGCAAATGAGCTATTACTAGAATTCCAGCCTCTGTTTTTCTGTGTTTATTCAAGCATGTATCACTTGTGTTTCTAGGCAAACAGTATGCATAGTGCTGTCTTTGAGCAGGCTCAGTTAGTGATAGAATTCTCCAGATGCTTACAGCTCTGCCCTAGGGTTCTGTGCATTTCATTCAATCTTTTACTCACTTGTATATTCTTTACAACCATTGATTTCTGTGCTTTTGCCTCCTTTAAATGACACTTTGTATAAGTAACAACAAAAGGAAAAGCACCCTCAATCTTGGAGATTCTTTAGAAGTGCATCCAGGCTGCTTTCCTTCGAAAATCTCCTGTGAACTGTGTTTTCACGTGAGATATCCAATAACCTCTGCTTTTAGCTTTGCTTGAAATGTTTTGCAAATGTTTTGTCCTGCATCAGTTCAGTATTGTGCTTCCTGCTTGCACTTGTTTTCTTCAGATCATTTGCAGCGAAGGTGAATCACACAACATTGGACAAGCCAACCAGATTGGAGTGACCGTGTCAGACCCTATGACTTTCCTAAGGCAATCCACTGTTTAAGTGTACATATATACATTCCTCCTTGGTAAATCTGATGAAATCTCTATATGATCTGAATGCTGTGTGTCTGTATCATATGTTATACTTATTAACATATGTATATCATACATATTTCACTGTATCATATGCACTATAGGATGCTCTTCTGATTCTATGACTCCATCAAGGTTCCATTGATCATGGCAGTGGATTTGTCTTTTTTTGTCTTTTTTTTTGTTTGTTTGCTTGTTTGTTTTGAGAAGTTCTAATGTTCTTACATTTTAACCACAAGAACAAAAAATAATACTCTTCTTCCAGGCACAGCTATGCTTTTATTTTATCTGGAGATTTAAAACCAGACTATTCTTATTAAAGATACCCTTGCTTCAGCATATTTGGTTGAAATTCCTAATTCTATCAGCATGTTTAGGTAGTTTTCTAAATGAAATAGGAGTTGTATTAGTAAATCTTATCAACTGTTCAGCTATGCAGATGTTGTTCAGCTGCTCTTCTTGATACCAGATAGTACAGATAACCAAGTGTATGGGAGACAATAGTCATTTGCAAAGCATGTTGATTTACTTGTGATCCACTTCCTAGAATAAATTAATTACAGAACCTATGCCTGGTCAGCATCATCTTGCCCTAATTCACTGCTGGCACTTGAGATCTTCAAAACCTAGTTATAATGATCAACTATCAGCAGGGAAGATGTTTCCTCTGTGTCTGTTAATCACTGTTAATTGTCTGTTATCCTTTACCATTGTGCTTCTAATACTTTGTATTATTTCTGGCCACATTTTCTGTATTCATCCTCACTGTGGATGTTTTTTGTTTTCTTTTCTTTTTTTTTTTTTTTTTTGGTGTATGTGTACAGTGTTCTATGGATGCATTTTCCTCATGCCTAGTGGAGTTTCACTTCTTTATATGTTGTATTAAGACTGGGTTGTAGTTCTCCAGTACTTTAATAAGACAAGGGGCTCTGTGAATTATTTTTCAGGGAGTTATGGAAGAATGCATCTGTCCTTTGCAAGGAGGCAGACTACCTGCACTGTATAATACATGTGTTTCCTGGATAGTTCTGTCTAGAATTTCATTTCTAGGTAGTTTCAAACCCAACTGACTGGAGTTAAAACAATTCATAGATGAAGCATATTTGTTTCTAGATTGGTCATGAATTTATTATTAAATTTGTTTGATAACTTCAGTTACCAGCTACGCACATTTTTTGATTCCACTGGACAGCTATAAGGACATTACAAGTATTCTTCTGGTAGATCTACTTTAACAAACTAATCTGGGACAAATTAATTTAAGCAAAATTATTGATGCTTTTTAATAGAAAGCACATAGTATAGCATAAGCTGGAGCAAAACATTTCTGACCAAGACAGCTTCAGAAGCCAGAAAAAAGTTGCCAAAGCACCCTATTCAGGTGCTTGAAATTGAATAGTTAAAACATGTAATTTGCGGCCCAAGTCGTTGTGTTAATTACTTCTGTAGATGTGCAGGAAGTTGC
Source organism: Anas platyrhynchos (assembly GCF_047663525.1). Lineage (NCBI taxonomy): Eukaryota > Metazoa > Chordata > Aves > Anseriformes > Anatidae > Anas > Anas platyrhynchos. The sequence continues at coordinate 201,788,383 of NC_092587.1, forward strand.
TCACTTCCAGTTGGTGGCTGGAAGCAAAGAGTCTTCCACTGTTCACACAGCAGACTATGTTACAGTCTATGAAATATATATGATATATATATATTTCCAACACATAGACTATTTAACTCTCTTCTTCAGATTTATACTAGGCATGATGTGTTAATAGAGATTATAATGAGTAGAGAGATTCAGAAATGTGCAGGAATAAATGGCAGTTACAGTAGGATTTTCATATATTCAGAAGAAATTACTGTAAAATTAACTCTCCATTAAACTCTTGGCTAAATCCTCGAACAGCTGGGCTATCATAATTACTTAATTCAAATAAATAAACATTTGTTACAGATATCTGTAATATTATGAACACAAATAAAGTATTTCCTAGCCACACAGTTTGAAAAGTTTTTATGTACAGCCTTATGTTGAGCTGGAAACAGGGCCCTGCATTTTTAATAATGTCTAAGAAACAGAGGCAGTAAATTTTTAAAGTTGTTAGAAACTAACCAATGGATAAGAAAAAAGAACTGTTTTTCAGGTCATTCTATAAAGTGAAAGGTCCTAAGAGTTGTTTAGTGGAAGCTGGTTCTAGAAATCAATACTATCTGTAAATTGTAAGGAATAGGTTGTGAATTTTATGGACAGTGCATATACACAAAATAAATAAATAAATAAATAAATAAATAAATAAATAAATCTTCTTTATCCTGCTCAGTGACACAGATAATTATAAAATATCATTCAGCAAGCTGCACGTCTCTAATTGAATGAACCACCTATCAGTTACCTGTACTCTGGATGGTACTTTGTGGATATTACTAAAACAGTAAGAAACAGTAAAATGGGAAATAATGATAGTTTGCTTGGTCTAAGAGGATGTGCTGAGGAAGTCTTTAGAAATTCATTGTAATTTTTCAAGGGAAGCTTAAGTGCCAAAGTAAAAAAGTATATGGAATACATGGTGGAACATATTTAAGTATTAAAATAGCATTAATATTTATTAATCACATTCTGGAGAATGTTAGAGAGAAAATAGCTAAAAGACACTTCTGTGGACTTCATATTTTTATGGATTTCATTATGATAGTGTCCAAAGACCTCACAATCATTATACATTTATTCCAACATATATTTAAGATCAGACTTAACACATCTTTAAAGGTGGTAATTGAGCACTAAATAAATGAAGATCAGGAGTTTTAAACATGGTTAGATTGTAGTGTCTAAATACAAGCAATGAACTTGAACTCACTGAACCCTTCAGCAAGACAATGGATAGAGTTATGGTTTCTCCTGTATTATCTTGGTGACCCAGGTAATTGGACAAACAATTTTTCTTTTAGGCATTATCTATGTCAAAGAGGAAGCAAATGGGAAGCAAAAGTAGCTGTATGTAATTTTTCTGCTTCTCCCAAAGTTGGATGTGGATTTAGAACCAATACAGTGCTACCTTAAATTAAGGGCAAACAAATGTACCTCTCCCTCTAGTGCAGCAGTGTAGCTTCCTGTATGCTATTAATTTCCTGAATTACAAAAGAAACCTTTACCTTACAATGCAATTTGCATATTCATAAATTTTGAGTTGCCTGGAGAACAAGTTGATGATTTTGGACCTAAAGGCCTCTGAATCTGTGTTAACCATTTGAAAATCCTAATTAAGTGGGATGTTAATTGCAACACTAACTGCCGTTTTGAGTACTCAGGTAAATGTTTCATTTACTATTGAAAACTCAAGCATTTTTATTTTCTTTACCCTGTGATGAAAACAGCTGAAATCTCCTCAAAGACTTTGACCCAAGCACTTTCAATAGCATATAACACTTTCCTTGAGGAAATTTAGGAAATCATTTAAAAGTATACTATTTTTTTTCTTGTCACTTTTGGTTTAGAACTGAATTTAAGAAGAAAAAAAAAAGTCAAGTAAATAAATGAATTCAAATCCAGGGAATGTATCAAGCACTTTAGCAATAAATAAAACCCAAACCAAACCAAACCAAACAACAAAAAAAAACCTGCTGATTTTCCTCATAAATAATGCCCATTGTGGTTAGAGAATTAAAACAAACCAAAAAAAAAAAAAGGCAAAATATCAAAATGTGTAGCAAGAGAGGGTCTAATTCAATCTAGCAGCTGTATAAAACAGTTTTATATCAATTATTTAAACTTGATTGAATAAAGCTGATGTAATTTTCTAATGTAAGACTTCTCCATTGTAAGGGCTGATGCAAAAAGCTAAACATTTTTCTCAGAGCTTTATTTTCACAAAAATATAATGAATTATTAGAAAATAACATTTTTTATGAGTCATGCTATATCTAAAGGAAAGGCAATACAGAATCCTTCTTATATTCTTTTATTCCTTCTCATATTCAACATATTGAATGCTGAAATAAACTAAAAGACAGTGAAATGAAACTGTCCTCTATTCCTGGAATAGCATGTTTTCTCATTTTAGATATTTTTAAAAATATTTCAATTCTTTCTTTGTTTTCATCTTCTGATCTTTTACCAGATCAAAGTGATCTTTTTCCCTCCCTGACTTCAGTAGTTTATTTAAGAAGGTATTATATATTCTTGGATATCAATGCTCATTACACCATTCTTTTTAGTTCACATTATACTATAATATCACCTGATTGTTCCTATTATTCCCCTATTGTTTTGCCAGGCACTGTACGTATTTTAGCTAAACATATTCTTACCTGAAGATTTTCTGATCTCATAATGACAGTGCAACTGCTATGCAGCTTGTCATGCTTCATATCCCCTTGGTTTATATGTTGGAGCATAAGAGTTATAAAAGCTATGCTCTCTTAGCTCTTCCCCTGGGAAGGATGTAAACGGCTAGGATACACTTGCAAGTATTGTTGAACTAGCAAACAAGCACAGTTTTCTTGGGCCAAACAATTCCCTGTTTCAGGTTGTCTGGAATAGGAAGACTCACAGAAAGGTGATTTGATTATTTGATTAAAAGTGTTTTTTTTTTTTTCTTTTATTTTTTTTTTTTTCCCTTCAGCCTTGTGAATTGGAAGGATAATTATTCTGATATTATCCATTAATCCCTCAAGGACAAGGTTCTATCACCTTCTTGTTTCATTGGAATATGTTTAATACCAACAGTAAAATCTGGAATCCCTAACAGTTGCTCTGTAAAGTCAGACTAAACCCATTTAATCTCCTTCATCATTGCTTGTATCCTCAAGTTTTCTCTGAGGAAGAAAGTTAGAAGAGGAGAATTAGAAGAGAAAATTAGTTTTAGGTTAGTTCCAAGATAATCAGTTTCTGCTATGAAATGGGGCGGGGATTTTTAGTCCTCTAACAGTGTCATTAATATGTGTGGAAATATAAAACCTCCTCATATGACTATTCCTTCCATGATTGCCTTGTAAGGCAAGACCTTCTCAGCAGAAAGAAATTTTCTACATTTCTCTGCTGCTTAGAAAAATTTTCAAGCTTAGGTCCCAGACCACTCTGCAGCAAAACACTCAAACAGGTGAACATCTAATGATTTGATTACACCAGTGTTAATAAAAATATACTTATGCCCAGACTTTCTTGAATTCCTTTAATTGATTGGGTGCTGAATTTTCCCATTAAATTATACACTCTTCTTGTTATACAAAAAAAGGAAAAAAAAATCTTAATGACATTGATTTTCTTTTTCTCATAGGTAGAATGTAAAAGGGCAGAAAGTCTCAAAAATGAAAGTTTAAAAGGTATCTTAAAACTTATGGCAAAAGTTTTTCAAATGGATAAAAGTTTTGCTTTATTACTATTGTGAATTGTCGATTTAACAATGCGTTTCAGGCCATAATGGAGCTATGTTACAAAGCTCCATTTTTAAACATGAATAAATCAGTTGTAAATGGAAGCTCATAAAGCTTGTGGTATGTTTGTTATATTCATTTGATTGCTTGTTTTGATGGAAACAATGCTGAGTCTTTGACATAAATTTTACTGAAGAATTTTTTATTTTTTACATAGTGGTTTATTGATTTACTAATTTTGATCCAAAGGCATGTAATTTGATGAAGCCCTTTTGTGTGTGTCTTTGTAATGCTGCTAATGAAAAGTACATACCGTTGGTTACAGGATTTATTTTTTAAAAACAAACAAAACTTCTAAATCTTTTAATTCAAAAGATGTCATTGAGGCAATTAAAGCATTTTTATGTTGCTATGTAGTGTGAGCACAATGCTGTTGATACATTCCATGTTAATGGAAGAAAGAAGAATACAATCAATTTGCTTATGATCAGGACTGGAGTTTTCATAGTTGCTGTATTCATGCTGAGTCATGAGCTCTGATAATTGACATTAAAATAACTTCTAATCAATTACAGCCAGCTCAGGTGCAAAAGTTAGATTAATCTTTCCATGGGTGCCTATAGACATCAACATTTTCACAATATTTCTTGGAAAAAAGAGTTTTACCTGTTTTGGCAACCAAATTTCAATTACGAACCCACATCACCCAAAAGGCAAAAGGCAACTATACTAATTGGCAAAGAGGGAGTAAGGATACACTGGAGAAGAAGTTTAATTCTGCACAGTTTATAGGATTCACCAAGCCAAAGAGTAGGAAAATAATTATGGAGCTCCATAGTTAGAGTAAGGTTTATTCCTTGACCTAGATTTTTTTTTTTTTAAAGTCACTGGATGACGAAATACTGATGAATAGTTGACCTCCTTCATGATGTGGAACTAGGCAGTTAGATTCCTTAGAAACAGATTCACTAGATTCAAACTCCTCAGTGAGAAAAAAAAGAATTCATTTTGGGTTTTCTACTTCTTAACGGGCTGTTCTAAATAATGAGACAGAGCACGAAGAGCAGTTTCAAATAAATGAATGAAATCTTTCTCAGATTTCCCAAGGGAAAGAGCTTAAGTACTGTGTTTTGGGAAAGGATTCATGATGGTCGATCTCAGATAATGCATGTCACGGATTGGTTTCAGATTTGAGGTACATGCTTTTATGACAGAAAGCTCAGTGGTTCCTTACTCTGTAGACTGGTGTGTCCTTTTCTATGATGAACAAATATCTTCATGCTTTTCAGGGAATCCCACTACCCCATAATTCATGGGCTGAGACCACAGGGGTCTGCACTGAAAATTTAGTCTCTGAGATGTATCAGTCTCTTTTGGGTTCTAGGCATTAGCCTCTTAAAAGAAAGTCTTTCATCAGAGTGCCCAGGGCTGCTACAAATCAGAGGCTGCTATAAACACCATAGCATCAGATTTACAAACAATTTGTGATATGCTTAGACATGCAAAGTTGCTGTTACATTTCAATAGGATTTTTTCACAGTGATTTATTTATATTTTATAGATGTTATTAATGAATTTCTTTAAAGACTTTATTGCATCTTTGCGCACAGTCCGAAACAATTGTACTAACTCAGAAGTTACCTTAGAAAGTACAAGTTTGCCCCAATTTGTCTGTGTCTGGTAGAATAAAAGTCAAAAATATCATATACACCTCTATGCAGGCTTCCAGTCATGCCTCAACTACTTTTTGTCAGTGGAAGAGCTGCAGAAGTCACTCTTGTTCCACCTGACGAGCTACACTGTCAAATACTGTCAAATTAAACAGAATGTTTCCTTGGATGAGTGAAAAGATTTTTGTGTCTTTTAGGCTTAATGGCTACATCCACAATATTAAATGCTTTCACTCTCAAGACAAAGTGATGCAGTGGGGTTGGATTCACTCTGCTCAAAACTCTGTAATTTCAGCAGTACTGCAACCATATATGCGTTATACAACACAACCTTGAATCTTCTTAGAGTTCTTTTTGTGCTCCCTGTGGCCCTAAAGTATATATACTTTGTAATTTTGGTTTTCCTTACAGTGTCTGAAATGATATGACATCTGAGCTGCAGGCCACCAGAACATTCTTTTTTCTTGCATGGTGCTGAATATATGTGCTGTATGGATCAGATATGATTTCCAGACAGTTTCTTTAAAAGAGTTGGCAGCCAAAGCCTGGTTTATTAGCAGTTGGGAGCCATGTAGGTTGTAGGAAATCAGATGCCATCTTGTCCATATTTGGCTGTTGCAAGTTATCCTGGAAATAAACTATCCCAGAGCTTCCATGGGGTTTTGCTTAGGGGAGGGCTAGTTTACTCCACAAAAGATTTCAGGTGAAAATTAATGTTTTTGTACTGTCAGTGGCTGGTGAACTAGGACACAGGAGTTAACCGTGGAGTTAACTTACTTGATAATGTCAATGTGCAGAATGTCTGTCATTCAGGTAGCTCCCACACAGCAAAAGTGAAGGCTCCTCCAATATAATTTCAAATGATGAATGAGTTTGAGAATTTTGCCATCTGCTTGCTGACACAGGGAAAAATGTGTAATTCACTGAATTCATTATTCCTTCAGGTCTGATAACAGCAACAGATTGTTTGGATGGTGTAAACATCAAGGAAGGAGAAATGTTATTCACAAGAAAATTGTTTTGTATAGTGGAACTAAATGAATAGGGTAGGAAAGCTAGATCTGACGGGGTGTGAAGCATGCTGACAAGCAAGTATTCTTGCAAAAGTCCATTGCAAAGTTCATTGAGATCAGGAAGAAATTAGAACATGAAAGCAAAACTTGCAACATACAAGGCTGTTGGCAACTTTGTGCCAACAAAAGTTTTTATCACTGAGTGGAAAGACAGCCTGGTTAAGAAGATACTAAAGTCACAGAAAAGACAGAAGGATCGTGTAAGACTGATATCAAAATGATCTCTGTATTTAAGCCATGGAAGTCCCAAATGTAAGGAAATATACACCTTGTCTTGACAAAGTGGAAGAACAAGTAACCACAGAGTAACTTTGTAGGCCTTCACTAGATGACTGAATCTCCTTTGGGTAATAAAGCTTTATTAGTATGACAAAGGATAGAGCATTAAAGTGCTTTATCTACATATGGTAAACCAATGGTATTATTCTGATCCTAAGTTAGTAGAGTGTATTGTTCAGATCTGAAGCCAAAGATGCCATGCATTTTAAAGTGCTAATGACATAAATTTTGCCAAAATAGATACAGATTTATTTTTTTTAATTATATATTTTTTTTAAGTATTAGAAGCAATTGTTTGGAACCTCTGTCAGTTAACATTTAAAAAATGCCAACAGATGGCTCTTCCTGCATCCGTGCAGCTGACAATTCCAAAGTAAGTAGTGCTGCGAGATTTCTTGGTGAAGCTAAGGGACGCAAAAGGCAGCTGTCACTGAATATCTTAATTACAGCATTTACAAAGTTCTAATTAATGTAATGGTGTTTCTATAGCTATATTAATGCACCATCCATTAGTATGTCATTGGTTACACTTTGTGAATTAAATTTGGAATTTGGCACATATCTGAAGTTTGTGGAAGCAAATGTTTGATCTAAATATTCAGCATTAGGTGGGAAGAATACATTTAGAACACAATTCGTAACTCAAAAATGTTAAGTGAGGTTTTTAAAGTCACAGATAATGTCTCTTTATATCAGAAGGTATTGGCAGACATTTGGTTGACGTTTTTTGGTGCCCAAATACTTTTGAGCAGCATTTCATAAAAGTGCCAAGATCTTTTACTTCTCAACTATGCTGTTTGAAATGTCAAAAACTGTTAAGAGATCAGGAATAATGCAAATCCGTATTCTTCTAAAATATCAACATTCAGTGGCATTTCAGGTAATAAACTTGATCAGTGAAGAAGTTAAGAAATACTTAAAGATGAAAGAGAATACTTAAAGAGAAATCAATATACATTGAAAGATTTTATCAATCAAATCTATATTCAATAAGTAATATAATATATCGATATCGATTGATATTGATAGTATATCAATTATAAACCTGAAGGTAAAGTTTCAGAACTACATTTTTGGAACTTTAATTTCAAGATAATATATTATTAATTAATTAATTTATTTATCTTTGATACAGAAATCTTTAATTCTGTTACCCAACTAAAGCTCAAAATAATACTGTCCTTTTCCCTGGCTTTTTTGAAGTCATGTAACAATATCAGAATAAACCTAGGAGACTGCTGTTAATATAAACAGCTTTCCATTCAAATAACAATCCCTTTTAGTTAGATCTGATCTAATAAAACATAAGTTTTCCTTTTCCCCCTTTATTTCCCAAATGCCACCTGTGTTTGTTCTGATGAGATAGTTAAATATCACTGTGTTCTGTTTCCAGAGACTGTCACTAAAATAAGGAAAGCCATAGATGTATACTTCTGCTTGGTAAATCTGTATCTGACAAGATGTAACTACATTATTCCAACTTCTTTTGATGACTGTAAGAACTTTATTCAATACTGGCCATTTGGTATTGAAGAAGAGTAAGGATCCACATGGCCTCTCTGGCCAAAACCAAAAAGGTGAAAGTGGTTGCTGTAAATAGAAGAAGAATATATGAAGTGGTAGTTTAAGCATTAGCCTCACCTTGCTTCAATCTGTTCTGCATTCAGCTTTGTATAACATATTTTAGCTAGTCAAAGAGCTAGACTTTTTTTTTTTTTTAATGATGTAATCAAGTGAAAACTGAAATGTTTGATTTTTTGTTTTGTTTTGTTTTGTTTTGTCTTGTTTTGTTTTCATCTTGAGATATACTAACTTGAAGCACTGCATTACTCTACACACATATTAAAGAATCACAGAGTGGTTGAGATTGGAAGAGGCCTCTGGAATTTACTTGGTCCAACCTCCCTGCTCAAACAGGAACACCCAGAGCATGATATCCAGCACCACATCCAGTTGGCTTTTGAAGGTCTCCAAGGAGGAGACTCCACGGACTCTCTGGACAACCAGTGTCAGTGGTCCATCACCCACACAATAAAGTGTTTCCTGATACTCAGAGGGAACCTCCTGTGCTCCAGTTTGTGCCCATTGCCTCTTGTCCTGGCACTGGGTACCATAGGACACCACACTCTGTCCTCTTTGTACGTACCTTTCCAGTATATACTTGATGTCAGCAATAAGGTTTGGGGTTTTATGACTGTGTGACCCTGTCTGAGGATCAGTGTCTGCTTGGAAGACACAGGACCCACCTCTCTAAGCAGGGCAATAACATTTTTGCCAATAGAATGCCTGATTTCATAAGGAGTGCTGTAAACTGGGAAGGCAGAAGGAGGGGGAGGGTGACCTGGAAAAGAATGATGCACAGGGATCCTGAAAAAAGCACATGGGATGATGTGACAGGGAGGGATGACAAAATCAACAAATGGGGATTAATCAGAGTCACTTCTAGCACTTGCAGGTTAGCAAGAAAATGCCTACAAGGCACTGTTATGGAGAAATCCTCCCAACACTTTCTAGGAACACAAGACGCCGGGGTGCCCATCTTAAGTGCCTGACAATAAGGAATAAACAAGATGAGTTAGAGATGTGTGTACAGCTGGAAGACTATTTTCTCATTGGGATCTTGAAGACATGGTGGGATGGCTCCCATGACTGGAGTGTTTCAGTGGAAATACACAGGCTCTTTAGGAAGGACAGACTTGGGAAGATGAGGAGGGGGCATTGCCCTCTATGTCAGTGACCAGCTCAAGTGTGTTGTGGCCTAACTTGGCAGGAAGTTCAGCACCATCCAGCTACCCGCTTGCTCTCCCCAGGTGGGATGGGGGAGAGAATTAGAAAGGTAAAAGTATGAGAAATAGTGGGTTGAGATAAAAACAGGTTACTAGGTAAAGAAAAGCTGTGTGTGCAAGCAAAGCAGAAGAAGGAATTTCCCATTGGCAGGCAGGTGCTCAACCACTCCCAGGAAAGCAGGGCTTGTTGCGCCTAACAGTTCCTTGGGAAGACAAACACCATTGCTGAGAATGTCCCTGTCCTTCCACCTTTTCTCCAGCTTTCATTGCTGAGCATTACACTACATGGTATGGGATATCCTTTTGTCCACTCTGGGTCAGCTCCTGGCTATGTCCCTCCCAGCTCCTTGTGCACCCCCAGGTACCTCACTGGCAGGGCAGCACCAGAAGCTGAAAGTCCTTGGCTCTGTGTGAGCAATGCTCTGTGACAGGTAAACACTGGTATGCTCTCACTACTATTTTCATCAAAAATCCAAAACACAGCATGAGGTTCCCCGAAGAATTTTTTTTTTCCAAGCCAAAACCATGATCACTGCATGGGGCTCTGCTTGTGGTTCACCAAAAGTTTATGAGTTGGGATTAAAGAAAGGAAAAAGCTCCCCATAAAGAAACTGTTGAAGTATGGGCTAGATAAGCAGACAGTGATGTGGATCAAAAGTTGGCTGAATGGCTTGTTTCACAAGTTAGTGGTCAGTGGCACAAATTCTAGGTGGAAACCAGTAATGAGCAGAGTATTCCAGGGTCCAGTTATACTTAACACCTTCATTTACAATCTAAATGATGGGGTAGAGTGCACCCTCAATATATCTGCAGATGACACAAAACTAAGAGGAGTGGCCAATTCACCAGAAGGTCATGCTGCTGTTCAGAGGGACCTAGACAGTCTGGAAAAAGGGGTCAATAAGACAATCATGAGGCTCAACAAGGAGAATTACAGAGTCCTGTATCTGGGAGAAACAGTCCCAGGCACCAGGGAGACTGTGGGCCACCCGGCTGGGGAGCGGCTCTCAGAAAAAGGTCTGGGGGTCCTGGTGGGCACCAGGCTGAACATGAGCCAGCAATACACTTGCTGCTAAGAAGGCCAATGGTATTCTAGGATGCATTAGGCAAAGCTTGGACAGAAGGCTAAAAGAGGTAATCCTTCCCCTCTGCTCAGCACTGGTGAGGCTGCATCTGGTGTGTTGGGACCAGTTCTGGGTTGTCCAGTGCAAAAGAGACCTGGGCATACGGGAGAGAGTCCAGTAAAGTGCCACAAAGATGATAAAGGGAGTGGAGCATCTCTCCTATGAAGAGAGTCAGAGACACCTGGGACTGTACAGCCTTTCAGAAAAGGAGCCTGACTGGAATCTTATCCATGTATATACTGGAAAGGTGGGTACAAAGAGGAAGAGCATGTTGCCCAGTGGTGCCCAGTGCCAGGACAAGTGGCAATGGGCACAAACTGAAGCACAGGAGATTCCCTCTGAGCATCACAAAGCACTTCTTTACTGTACAGATGATGGACCACTGACACTATTGTCCAGAGAGTCTGTGGAGTCTCCTTCTTGGGGATCTTCAAAAGCCATCTGGATGTGTTGCTGGGTGTCCCTGCTTGACCAGAGGACCTTTGGACAAAGTAACCTCCAGAGGTCTCTTCCAATCTCAACCATTCTGTGATTCTGTGAAAATATTTACAGATGAAGTAGTAGTTGTAGAGTAATTGCAAAAATAGCTGCAGACCATGGTGGCTGATTCGAGGTTTGGAAGTATGAGAAAATTAGTACAATATAGGAGGAGATTACTTGCCCTTTTGGGAAGGGAGTTTCATGGAGAGCAGATTGTTTGAATTGATTATTTTCTTGTGTTGCTAGTAGATTACCTAGGGAAAAGCATTAAAAACTTTTATTCTCTAGTGCAGAAGGTAATAAAAAAATACGAACCAGCGAAACCCTGTAGGTTTCCCACTGCAAGACAATTGAAATGTAATGGAAATTCAATTGATTTTCAGTGGGGAAAGCTGCAGGGCACCAATTATCTGTGTTCTAGAATTGTTGCTTGAAGTGAAGCTACATGTTGAGCAGCCAATCAAATGTATTTCAATCCCTGCATGCAATCTGCTCCTGACAATGGTATAAGGATCAATTTTTCAGCTTCTAATTAAATGGACATATCAAAAGGATATTTGATTGGCTTTTAAAAGGACATTTCAAAAAAGTTTCTGACAAATTAATGCCACCTACTCAGTAACAGTTGCACATAGCTTATATAAATCTCACTTTTAGTGATGATCAGTTGTATCACCTCTGCATACTTACATTCCAGCTCAAGATCAGTATGTCTGTGATTTGTGTGAAGGGGAAGTGTTAATTAAAGTAGTTAGAAATATTTGAAACTGACTTTATCTTTTATTCCTTTACCTAAATCCAAATAAATCTTATAGCAGTTAGGAATATTTACTACCTGCACACAACATAAGTATATTTTGGATGTTACAGAAGAGTTTTGTCACTCTATAGGCCAGCTGCTGATGGACAGCAAGCTGATGATGACTGCCTCAAATTAAGTAACAATGGTAAATCAAGACCTACATATAGGTGCTATCTGAACTATCATTTTACAGTGTAGAAACTGTTTCACACTACATTATCAACAGCAAGATAGAGCAATATGGTATACATTTTTTGTTTTGTTTTGTTTTGTTTTGTTTTGTTTTGTTTTGTTTTTCAGAGTTTTTCAACAATATTTTTACTGTCTTGGAAGACAAACAAGAGAGTGCAGTTATTAACTTTATAATCAAGTTACAATTTTTTTTACCAGGAGTTTAGCTTAGGAGAAGAGAAACTGCTGACAGACATGACAACCATTTTCAGATAAGATGAAAAATGGAAATTAGTAAATTGTACAAAATTGGTTAAAACTTCTACAGTTCCTTCAAGCTTTGTACCGGCATTTTCATGTTTAATAACCATATTCTCTTTGCTATTATCCAAGACAAGAATAAGCTTAGTATTCATCAAGGGATATTTAGACTGGGCCTTAGGAAAACACTTCAGGTAGACTAGCTACAGAATGTTAATAGAAGTAGCAAAATCTGCATCACTGGAGCTTTTAAAGAATTTAGGCAAACAGCTGTTAAGAATAACATAATAGTTTTTTCTTGCCTTGGGCTTGGATGGACAACTGGATAATCCATTTTCATCAGAACAGCTTTAAACTAAGTTCATAGACAAATGTGCTAACATTTCATTAGCTGTATCTTTATTATTCTTTCTATAAAAGAGAATACTTGTGTGGTAAGAATAATAGAGAAAGTGAGTGTCATGAAGTAGGAACATAAGTAACTTTCAGACCTTACTCTGCTGCTTCACACTGGGGCAAGCTTTGCCCCTCTGGAGAACAATGTTTTCAGGGTACTGATTGCTAAAAGGAATTGTGGAATACTAAACATTATTATAGACATAGTTATAATGTGTACAGCATCAGCTCTGCTGTATATATATATATATTTTTTCACTATACCACTGACACAGTAATATACTCTTCAAGGTGAAAAAAGAAGTCAAAGGATCCTGGAGAGATAAACTGCATGTCATTGGGGAGGCATAAGTTAATCATTTTACAACTGAAGAAATTAGCAAAAAGAGTAATCTGCAATCTAATTGCTTTGATATTAAATTCACTGAGATAGCATGAAAGAATCAGTTTTGTGTGTAGCTCTGTCAATTTACAGTTTTTCATGAGTTGAAAAATCTATAGGTAATCTTTTTCAAGATGCCTGCTAATTTTTGCCATTCCTACAGTGGACTTTCTAGAGCATATGGGACCATATTTTGCCCAGCAAAAAATAAAATAAATATTATTTTAAAAACAAAGTAAAAATAAAACTGAAAATAGTTGTGCAAGTTTCACTTTGTAGCTGGGAGGATAATGGTAACATTTACATAAATCTGAGTTTTGTCCTTTGCCTTCTACTAGGCCACTATCAATGATGGTGACATATCAATTTCTCTGCTTTGAGCTGACTTTACACTTTCACAAATGGCTGCACAGCATGTAATTGTACAGAAATAATTCTCCTGAACTGATACTATAGTTTTGCTTTTAACACTGTGAATTTGAATTTGTTAAATGGTCACCCTTGTCCAGCTGAAGGTGGAAAGAAAAAAAAATCAAGAAAATCAAGGGAGACTTTTTTTTTTTTCTAGTGGAGTCACTACCATCAGCCTGCTGTTTGACTTTGAGAGCTACTGTTTTCACTTGAGCAAACACCTCTATTTCATTCAGGTCAATATTCAGACTCTTACCTAATAAATTATCAGAGCTCCCAGATCCCAAACAGTCTATGTCTACCAGAAGTCCTATGCCATATTTGCCAACCTGTTGAAGCACCTTAGATACTCTGAAGTACTTAGGTTGTCTAAGGTGATCTAGATTATCTAAAATGCCTAAGGAAAGTAGCTGGTCAGTTCTCCAGGTTCCAGAACTGTACTGATAAGATCTTTGTTGACTATATTGGGAATTAAAGAATATCTTACAATGTAGGCAGCTATGTTTGGATTTCTTGAAAGTAAGCTGAACTCTACTCTTGATCTCTCACTGTTGAGCCTGATTGTATTGATGAATGCAAGTTCTTCCTTTCTTCAAAGGGATGCTGAGAGGTTGATTTAGTTACTGTCATGTATTGAAATCCTGAAGCCATATTTAACAGTAGGCAACCAATTCCAAATAATACATGAAAATTAGAGGAAAAGTTACTCTATAAAACTGCAAGTGTTCCACTAGGTTAAATTTAGAGGAATTTGCCAGTAGAATTTAATTCTTCCCTCCCAGCTTTTGCAAATATACCTTTTGAACCTACTCTGTCTTAGTTTTTTTTTTTTTTTTTTAATTGGGGGCTATTTTCTGTGCCATGAACCAATGCAGCATAGTTTTTGTTAGTAAAGGCAGAAAAGACTTGACTGTTTTAAACTACAGCATTTACTCTTAACACTGGACTCCAGACCTTCCCCTGCATAGATCCTTTTGTAAGCAATAATTATTCCTGTTGATTTCTGATTTGAATTGATGTCTCAAATTTTTCAGTAATACTATTTTCATATTGAGTTTATAACCTAATAATAAACTTCATGGGTGTGTATATGGTTTCTCTCATGTTTGGGGAAGGTAGCATTTTGAAGTTAAGTATTTTCTTTTGTTGAATCTTCTGTAAAGGATTTTCTTTGCTATTATGCCTACTAATTGGCATACTCATACTACTACTCAGCAGTCTGACCAATGACACTTGTAGGATAGTATCATTGACAACTGTACCAGCCACTGAAGTCCTTCTTCCTACATGTACTTCTTTCTGCATCCATCTTGTGTCTTTCAGAATGTATTTCTAAAGCATTCAGGAGTAAGAAATATATTAAAACAGCATCTTTCACAAAAGGGTCTTAATATCTAATGTTACTTCCCATGTGATACTTTAATATATGTAATATGATTCCGAATGATTTTTGAACACAATATGAACTTTATTTTGAGTTTATCTGTGTTTTACCTCATTTTGTCAGATGTTTCTTCCAGCTTGGTTCCTAGGGAAACATTAGCTGCATCTCAGATAATTAAAAAAAAAAGACCTTGAGGACTGCTGTGAACTTGCCAAGAACTGTGCTAAAGGGAAAGAGAGTTTATCACTACACTCTTTCAAGCATGAGATGGAAGTTTCTCCTAAAATAAAGATAGTCAAAACTGTGATTCCATTTGACCCAGAAAAGCACACCCTAGCAATTTTAGTCTAGGTATATATCCTGGCAGAGATTTTGTGATATCCTTCATTGTAGAGAACACAGCTAATGAATTGTTCATGGGTTCATCCTATAGCAAAAACTGTGCTGATCATCCTGTCCTTCCTCTTCAGAAAGGTAAATTTCTTCAGCCAGATGGCAGGGTTGGATTTCTCCCCCCTCCATCTCCCCACCCCCACTTTGATTACTCTCCTGCCTGCAGAGAGAAGCATGTCTTTAACAGGAATTTGAACTATTGCAATGAAATTTGTCCTGCTGGATAAGCAGAATTTTACTGACCTGTCATTGTCAATGCATAATTTTGACACTATAAGAATTGGTCTTCAATCTATAGCTGGTGAAAGTATTTCTGAAATGTAAAATAAGAAAAAATCATTAAAGCTTTTAGAGAGGCAATTAATTCCTTGCAGAAATTGCTTTCAGCATTTAAGAAACTAACTAAACAATTTTAATGGTGTAAAGTGCTATAGCAGCTGTTCATCAAGGAAGAAACAAACACCACAGCAACTTCCAAGTGTACCATGATTGCTGTTGCTTCTCCAATCTCTTTACCAGAGGTTTACACAAAAGTTGCTGTAACAGCAAAGAATTATCTGCCATATAATACAACAATTATCACATCTCCATTATATTTGGGTAAAAGCTGAAATATAAGATATTTTCACCATTATTCTAGGATAATATGAAAAAAATAAAAATAATGATAATTTTGACCTTTATTACCAAGTTTGATACTTTTGATTTTTATTTATGTTTTGCATTCTGTTGGCTTCTTTGATTCTTACCAGCTGGGGAATCCAGCTGGAAATCCAGTAGGGCCTAATTAGCAGAAAGGGGTGAAAGCAGTGGTTGTCAAACATGTTTTTTACTTTAGTTGGATACGTAACCGTGACAATATCCGAGTTTCTGCAGTATTCCTAGACATACAGTTCAGTGTTAAGAATATATTTTTTTGTCTCATGGCTACACATGAAATCTGTAAGGAAGGTGAAAAAAAAGGGAGATTAAAAACATACAGAAGTAGTCATGAAATGCAGGGATTCTTCAGTCTGTAGAAATACACATCCAAGTAGAAGGTCACCTTCCTCTATAATCATACACTTTCCTGAAATACACATTCTCTGCTTAGTGCATCCCTTCTGATTTTTTGTCAGTGTTAAACTTTTATTCATTAAAAGCTAATATTCTAATTATTTCCAGAGGCTTTTGTTAGGAATTTCTCACATGACTGAAACTGAAGCTGTACAGCACCTGACGCTTGCTGTTGTCTTGAAGTTCTTTGTGATCCATGTGCATACTTCCAAGCTGTACCTTGCATTACATCCTGAGTAGTCCTGCAGTATGGAAGGGATACGGAAAAAGGATCAGGTAAGCTGTGCCATTCTTCCAGGAACAGTTTATTTTTCCTTGTACATCTGTGTGTCACTAGTGGCAAGTACACAGAATATACCACTCAAATATTGCAGTTTCCATTTGCATGCATAGCCACAACCACTAAATAACCAACAATCAGGGGATGCCCTACATGTCTTCATTCTTCATTCTTGTAAATAAGGTAACATCATAGATTGTTGAATCTTTAAGGAAGTAAACCATCATGCTTTTCCATGTTAAATATGCTTACTGGATGCCTGTGGGTATTTTTAAATTATTTTGACTCAAATGTTACATATGGCCTGTCAAAAATGAAACAGTCCTCCTATGGGATTGTGCTAATAGTATCCCTGAAAATAGGATCTGCAGAGGTATAAGAATGTCACTTGCAGTGATCATAAAGACTGTCTATTAAGTGAAGATTTATTTTATTTGGCTTAAAGCAACTCATTTTAATGAATTTAGAATCTGTTAGCTTATAATGTTGAGGAGGTACAATATTAAATGTGTAGAAGTAAAAAGTAGGAAATAAATTTCAGTGATAACTTTCTATTTTACTTGTGTGATGAGTAGAATAGTAGTTGATTGGTTTTACACATCTGAAGAATTAATATGCATGTTTCCTTTGTTTGAAGACAACAGAAGTTAGAAGATTCTTCCCTTCCTCTCTTCCCATCCCCTTTAATCACTGACTGTCATGCTATGCTCCATGAAGGATACATAGCTGATTAACCACCTCAAATCAGACCAAGTTTTCCTGACCTGGGTTACATATTTAAGTTGTAATTTAGTATCAGATGTTTGACTTTCAGAATAATATATGTGCAAATCAATTGTGAAAATAGAAGTCACTATCCAAAAGCTTGTTTTAGAGTACTTTGAAGCTGATTCAGCACATTATTACAGGAAAATAAGATTATTTCTTTATCTATGGATGTACACAAAGACAGTAGAAGGTCTTCATCCTTCATTGTGTCACAGCACAAATCTGGAAGGGACAAGCAGAGGTGAAAAGTTAGTCTGGTCTTTGTTTTCAGTCCTTGACCTCTTCAGTGAAATGGAACTGACACCTTTCTGGAAGCCTGCTTGTGTTGTCAGGCCAAAGACAGGGAGGGCAAATGAAGTCAGAACAAAAGAAATAAGATTCTTCCCTCCATTCTGACCCAGGCTGAACTTGAGTTGAAGTGTTTTTGAAGGTGAAATTAAGAAGATCCTTCATGTGTGTGACAGCACCTTAGATTGAAACCTTACTCAGTTTCTTAAATGAATTGGGTCCCTGTGGGCTGATGACTTCTGTGATATCTTTGTGTAGTGTGGAAGAAATCACCCCAACTAGAAATAACCTGAGCTGAAAGACCACAGAACTATTCCGAGGCTTCTCATTGTCTGGGCTGACATCACTGGTACACAGTCCACTGTATCCTGAAATATCAACTGCAAAACTGGGTAAAAGTTATATAGATACTGAACCATTTATGCTTATATAAACCTTGAAAATAACACAAAACATTAATTTGGTAAGAGATAGATGACTTTCCAGCCCAGAAGTTATGTTGTGTGTCCTTGCAGCATCATATACCTACAGTATAGGTCAGTGTTCTATTATTTGAATTGCCGATAAACTTATGTCATTTCTTTGATTTTCTTTCTGTTAACAATTATTCATTCTGCACAGAATCTGCAATAAATAGTTAGGGAGCCCAAGAAAAGCTTGTCATCCAAGCAGAGGGCTCTATCTTTGAGCTACAAAATCCATCTCTCATTCTGAAGCAGCTGCGTTGTCACTGGAGCAAATAAAAATCTTACAAATATAAGAGAAATTGTAAGGATGAAAAGTGAGCTGCTTCCTTTTCTTTTTAAATGATTATTTTGTCATAGGGAATGCACGAATTCTAATCTAGCGTAAGTAAAAATCTAATGACCTAGTCAAGGGCAGTTTTATATGAAAGAAATATTAGTAGCATTCACTGGGAAGAAAGAATTTGTAAGTTGCATATAAATTGAGTAAGAATGAGACATAATTTCTCATTAAGATTTCTCATTAAAAATTTAAATAAAATTTGCAAATTTATAACCATTAGGATCAGGCATATGAGTATCTATGTCATAATCAGATATACAATCTGAAAGACAAAGGTTTGGCCTTTTTCTGTGGTACAGTCAGAGTGACAGTTTGAGGTTTTTTTGTCCAACAACGTTAGCAAACAGCTTGCGGATTTATAGTTTCATTACCTTCCACAATAAACTCTTCCAAAAGTAATTCACATGCACTGTGATTACGAGATGAGTGGGAATGAACAGTCAAATAAAGAGACAGGCTGGCCAGACAGTGAGTGGCCTTTAATACCTCTAATTTGTAGAGTGTATTTTCATAGTTGTCAAATTCCTGCTTATGAGACGGTAAATAGAATGGAAAAAGGGGAAAAAAAAAAAGTCCAAGAAGTCCTCCATATCTTCAGGAGTCATATTTTGCATTAAGTAACCATGAACATATTTGGTTGCATTAGGCAGGTCCTCAAGTGAACTTTTTTTTTTAAAAAAAAAAAAAACTTATTTGTTCCAGCCTATTTATTTTGAAAATGTTTAGATTATTTTTCTTAGAAATGTTTCAAACAAAAGAAGGTATCATACACATCTGAGATGTATGAAAACAATCAATGGCCTTCAATCAATGGTCTTGAGCAGGTTTGTACCACAAAATGTGCAGAATGTCAATTTATATTGTCATGCATGCTAGTGAGAAGGCAGCATGGGAGGAACTTCACCTTTAACTCTTGAAGTTTTATGATTATGAATTCTGCTGTAATATTACTAATAATATAGCCTAAAATTTTCACTTTCAGTACATTTTATTTAATTTTTCTACTTTTTCTGATGGTTGATTTCAATCTATTTTTTCCTCCTGGGTGTTGCAAACAACATGCAGCACCTGCCACATTACGTGATCTCTAACTCTTCCACGTAAGTTGTTGCCTGGCACATGTCCTGGTAATGTTTTATTGGCTTATCTCTGGCCTCTCAATTGTTCTTCTCTGGTCATAAACTTATCTGTAGGCAATGTCCTGAATAATTTTTGTTGATCACCTGTGTGTCTCAGCTACTGGTACATGAGTGACCTATCACAGTAAAGGTGTGAATTTCATGAAGCCACTGCTCATGTTCACAGTCATGGAGATTTCTTGCTGCGTTGATTACCTAACACTATAGCTGACAGATGACTGCTGAGTAATCTCAGTAGAAATGATAGAACATTCATCTGCAGTATAGTGTGCGATGTAGTATAAATTAAAGTTAATTTGTTTTGCACATAAAAAAAATAATTGATGGTTTGTTTGGGCTAGTAGAGTTAAAATAACAATACATATTCATTGGTTAATGTTTTGTCTCTTTTTTTTTTTTTTTTTTTTTTGTGATTCTGGTTGGAGAAAATGGAGAAAAAAATGATCAGGGAAGTTAATGTATTATTCCTATTGCATCCAGATTGTTGTATGACTCCTAGGGGTAATTTAGGTGCTTTGAAAATAGCAGGAAGAGAGATTCTCTGCCCAAAATAGCTTTCAAATTTTTAACAATTTAGAGGGACAGAAGTCCATGTGCTTCACAGTATCTGAATTACAAATTCAATGTCAAAACTTCTGATGTATCTTGGAGAATTACTTTGAGGCAGTCTAGGGAAACAGCATTAAATGGAGTTCTTAGTTGAGCTGCACTACCGTTCTTGCTCTGTGTCTGGTCTATTGGTGTACTTCATTAAGCATCTGTGTCTCATGTTAGCTATCTGAAATGTAAAGATGATACTGATATTATTTTTTTCTCCTGGAGTAATCTGAGATTCAGGTGTGGAAAGAACTATATCAAAAGTGGTCTTACTAGATGTATAAGATTGCTCAAATTAAGCTTGTCAGTTAGATGTGAACACATTGATTTTTCAGTTGAGTGAATAAACTTAGCTCTAATGCAAGTGTATTTGTGGTGTGGCATTAACAGTTAAAAAAAATGAAAGGAAGGAAAGAATCATAGCCCCACTAATTGTGGAGTTTAATGGCTTAGTGGACTGCAGATGAGATGATGTTTATAGGCCTCAGAGGACAAGAAAGGGCATAGCCATATGACTAGGGAGGAGAAAGGTTTTTTGCTGTGGTTTATCATATCTGCAAGTGTGCAGAAGAGGGAATACAGAATTTTCCAGTCAAACTTTCAGTTGAGTTGCACATTTCTGAAGCCTGGAAAGTAATCCTACCTTTAAACAAGTGGTCAGGTAATGGAAATTTTGAAGACATGGAAACAGCTAGAATATAAATTGAAGTTTGTTAATAGGATGGAATAGACACAGGAAGAACAATGTGGTGAAGGCTAAGGTCATATGCTAAATTTATAAGTGTGGGTCTATTGAGGAAAATGCCAACCTGATATTAGTCTTTCTGTTCCAGTTCAGGACTTCAAATTAACTAGATAATTGGACCAGATGAGGTGCACCCAACAGTGCTGGGAGAGCTGACCAATGTCATTGCAAGGCAACTCTCTTGTAATGGTTAAAGCAGTCAGAGCAGATTTGTGACAACTGGAAAAAGGTAAATGTGATGCCAATCATCAAAAAGGACAAAAAGAAGGATCTGTGAAACTACAGGCTTCCCTTAGTCCCTGGGAAAGTTATTTATCAGATCTTAATGGAAGATCCAGGCATATGAAAGACAGAAAAGTGACTGGGAACATTTAGCATGGCTGGACCAAAAGCCAGGAATACCTTCTACAATGAGATAGTCAAGATAGTCATTTCTGTGCAGATAACAGAAAATTAGTTGATGTCACAGACTTGATTTTTGTCTGTTTATCTCTACTCTTATTGTATGCAGGTGGCCAAATATAGTCCATGTACCAGATATGTTAAACATAAACTGAGGCAAAATAACTGGATTGCCAAGCTCAAAGAGTAGAGGCCAGTGCTTTGAAATCCTACAGGTTCTGATTGACATCCCCTGAGGCCAATACTGAGTTGATGTGTTTTTGTGTCAGTAATGACTTGGAAATTGAGATGGAGTACACTTAAAACAAATTCAAACTGGAGGAATAATCAGCTTGCTTAATGGCAGGGCTGTTTTCCGGAGGTGTAGCAATGTGATAGAGAAATGGTCTTCCACAAACTATGGAAATTTCAGGAAAAAAATGGGGGAAGAAAAAAAAAAAGAAGAAAAGTTCTACATTTGGTGTAGAATAAGAATGTGCAAAAGCACAAGCTGGGGCCTCACTAGCAAGAAAGCAGCTTTGGAGAAAATGTCCATGTCATTAACCATTTCCATTTCTCCAAAATGAGGGTCCTGGTGCTCAAAAAGTTGGATGTGGGTCAGCAATGTACCTTTGCAGCAACAACGACTAACCACATATCAGGCTGCATTAGTAAGAGCACAGCCAGCAGGTTGAGGGCAGTGATTATTCCTTCTATTTGGCACTGGAAAGAACACATTTGGAGCATTTTGTCTGGTTTTGGGCTCAGCAATGCAAGGAAGGCACTGAGGGACTGGAGGGAATTCAGAACAGCATCAACCAAGATGGTTAGGGGACAAGAACATATGGCACATGAGAGGAGACTAGGGGATTTAGATTCATTCAGTACAGAGAGGAGAAGGAGGAAGGGACATTTAATTGCTGTCTTCATAATGAGTGGTTTTGGTGAACACAGAATCAGACTTTTATACAGGCAGTAGATACAAGTTGCATTGTGGAAAACTCTGATTAGATTACAAGGAAAATATTCTCCATGATTAGGACATTCAAACACCAGGTGAGGTTGCTCCCAGACTTTGTGGGATATATGTCCTTAGAAATGTTCTGAACCTTACTGGACAAGGCCCTGAACAAACTGATCTAAGTATGAAATAGACCCTACTTTGATCCAGGATTTTGGAGCAGATGGCCTCCAAAGGTCCCTTCCAATCTATGGTTCTGTGATTCTGGGTGCAAGCACGTAGACCCTTATCACTTGAAAACAAGGAATCCATAATTTTCCTGTTTAACTAGGCTCCAGGTACAGTCAGAAAATACAAGAGTAAAGAGTTAACAGCCTCTCTCCATGTCTCTCTGTTGAGATTTGAAGTTCACTGAGCATCTCTCTGTTGAGATTTGAAGTCCTCTGTGCTTTAAAGCCATGGCAAACAGGATACATTTCAAAGAAAAGTGACATGAATACACAATGACCATAAAATATTTGCATGGAAAGAGAAAACAAACAACTTAAATAGGGATAGGCCTTCCATCAAACTTGCTAGTGGATCCCTAGTCCATAGCTTGTCTCCATAGTTTGAGCTCTATATGGGTCTTCAGTGCACCAGCAAAAGTCTACAGTGCTGTCCACAAATGTACCACAAACTTGAAGCCCTTATTTCAGTGCTACTGTAGCCGGGACTCCTAGAGCTTCATTGACCTGCAGCTGGTGGTTTTCCTTTCTGGTCTGGCCTTTCCTCCGCAGTTCTGTGCAATCCTTCTCAGTTCTGTGGAAGTGCTTCACTCCTGTACTATCATTAAAGATAAGCCCAAAAACATCCTTGGGTTTCTACTTGAACCGGACTCAGGCTCTGAATATTTTACTCACTGCCATCAGCAGTATAATGTTCACCCAACTGAGCAAGAGTATATCAGTTCCTAAATGTATAAAATCCTAGGAGACACTACTCTTGCTTCATCTGATTCTTTCTGACTTCTGTTTTCCTTTCATCTTGTAGCCATGTGAAGTTTCTCACCTGTGATGATTTCTCTTTTTCTCTTTTTTTTTTGCCAGTGGGTGTCATGATCCACTAATATTTATTTATTTATTTGTTTATCAGAGATGAAGTTTTCTTTTCTTTTCTGATGTCTTGTATATCTCCAAACCTTGGAATTAGAATGAAAGCACTAATTCCATCACTGGGGTAATTATGAATATGCAAGCATTTACTAGAAGTTTATGTGTTTGATATTTTTGGAAATCTTAACTGCATGAAGAACAGAAATTATATTCTCTAAAGCAAACAAACAAACAAAACAAAAATAACTGTGGGAGCTGGAGCTGCAGCCATACAGCTAAGCCTGCCATATTTCCCAATTCCTGTGAGTCTAAAGACTGCAGGCCTAAAATGAAAACTGTTCTTAAATCATGCTGCAAGTTTCAGTGTTGCAGAGGTCTTGTGGAAGCCTGCTATATTTTCTGAACCCCAAGGAGATGAGGAGCTGCAAGGCTAAAATGAAAATATGTTCTCAAATCACTGTGGGAACTCAGCATCGTAGAGGACCAACTAACGATTTCTTCAGAGTGGATTTCCTTCTCTCCTAGAATTTCAGAGCGGTAGGCTTACACTGAAGGAAATCAAATCTACTCCTACAAAAAGTGTTACTAATAAAACTCAGGAAATCACAGGCAGGGGAAGCTCAATAACATCTAGATTGTTGCAGGTTATTTGTCAATAAAGTATGAAAATGAGAACAGAATTAGGAGAGCAGATTTCCTCTTTCACTTTCCCCTGTATAAATTGAGAATAGCAAAATTGATGACCAGTGCAACTGAGAACAAATTTGGCCCAAGGAGAACTAATTAGAAACTCATGCCAAAACATTCTTTTTCAATCTGTCTGTGGATGTAAATTGCTCCTCTGCAGTGCAGAACTCAATTGCACATTCAGCACTGAGAACTTCACAGGAAACCCATTCAGTAGGGAAAATGTTCCTGCAATTTTAAGACCTCTGGTTTCAGACCTTCACTTTTTCTGTGGAATCACTGTTGACTTTCACTTTTCGTGTAGATTGGGGGGCTAATATAGTACTAAGTGGAAGTACAATATAACTAGTGAATAGAAGGTTTTTTTGAGTGTTTTAATTTACTATTAATATCTAAACTATTTTTTAATGTTTGTAGTCTTTATAAAAACTCACTTTATCACAAAAACACAGGCTTTGTATATAGGCTAGTACACAGCTAAATAAGTGTGCAGTAAATACTTACCTTATAATATCAAGTACTTCTATGCCTCTTTAATCATGTTAACCAGATTGGTTTAAATAGGGAGACAGAATAAAATATTCAGTCTGTACCTGCAGCAGTAATTTTTGGAGACTGCTAGAAGGGAACTTCAGCCCAAACTGATAATATGTTTCAATTTTTTTGACAGGAATTTAACATTTTCAGTCCTGTGCTGTGGTACTTAGAGACTTTGCTGGCAAAAAGAGCGCATTGGAGGTTATTCTGAATTAAAATATCCATTCAGCAGGGATGCACATAAAACACATTTGGCAAAATGAGAAAGTACTGCAGTGTCTATAAAAAGTGAGGGAAGAAAAATCATGATGCATCCAGCCCATGACCTACAAACCATTACAATCAACAGAGGTCTTTCTATCGACTTAATCCATGTTAGATAAGTCTTGTGGTCCATTAAGTCTATATCACTGTAAAAATGAGTTATGCTCACATCTAAATCTTCCTAGCTTTTAACATGACTTAGGCATATGCTTAAGATCAAGTAGAACCTTAAGCAGTTTCAACACAGGGATGCTGAAATGTCCTATCAAGGGAGAATCTCACAGATTAACACATACACAACTCCTACTTGATTAGTTCCCTGATTCTGTGGGCAACTAAGCTGTGATACAAAACAAATCTTTATTTGGAAGGATATTTTAATGTGCACTAGTTTCTTGTGTCTATTTTTAATAGACTGGAAGGTGTCTCAGAGAGACCTGATTCCCACTGATTCTCAGGCTCATGCAATTCCAGGTTCTTCCTGATTTCTCACTGCTTTCTGTTTAGTATTAATTTATTTTTTATTTTTTAATTCTTATAGAAAAATTTCTTCTTGGCTCCAGTTCACCAGTGGGATTTATTTATTTTTTTAACAAAACCATTTTTTTTACATTTACCTTTTTGCTTTTTTTTTTCTTTTTTCTTTTTCTTTTTTTTTTTTTTTTTTTAATATACCTAGTCAATTTTTAATTTCACTGTCCATGGTTTACTGGGAAAACTGTTCAAAGCTCCTCTTTATGCTGTTACTATACACAGAAATGACATTGCATTGTTTAAGCTTTCCTTTCATTTTCTTGTCTTCAGTGTCTTCTGTTGCAGTGAAGGCTGCAAGTACTGTGTCTGTGATAAGCAGCAGGAATACCAAAACTCATCAATGTATGAGTGTTGAAGCCAGGACACGTCAGAGCTTACACACTTCTGTGAGATTTGGATAGTATAAAGCAAGTCTGACTTGCTGTGCAATTCAGAGACAAATATTTCAACCTGGAGTTTCAGCATAAGCATAAGATTCCCCTGCAGCCTGTGAAGAGGGCCTGTCAGAGCAGATCTCCACGCTGCAGCCCATGGAAGAGCCCCTGGTGGAGCAGGTGGATGTAGCCTGGAGGAGGCTGCAGCCTCTTTCCATGGGCTGCCCATGCAGGAGTAGGGGACCTGGGGGGGAGCTGTTGTCCAAGGGGAACTCACGCTGGAGCAGTTTGCTCCTGACGGATGCACCCTGTGGTACAGAGCCACGTAGGAGCAGTTCTGTAAGAGCTGAGGCTTTGTTCGGGAAGGATGGCATCCCATGGGAGGGACCCCACATGGAGCAGGGGCAGAGAGGGACTGTGAAGGAGTGGCTGAGAAGTGTCAGGGACTGATCACAGCACCCATTCCCCTGTGCTGCTTGGGGGTAGGATGTAGATAGTCAATAAATTACATTAATCTCCCTGTGCTGAATCTGTTTTGTCCATGGTGATAATTGTTGAGTGATCTCCCTGTCCTTACCTCAGCCCTTGAGCCCTTTTCATTGTATTTTCTCCCCTTTTTCTTTGAGGATGGGGAGTTAGAGAGCAATTGTGGTAGAGTTCATCTGCCCAGCTAGGTAAAACCACCATAATACTGAAAGTCCTAGGTCCTGCTGAGTATTCAAATGCATAGCCACTATACTGTTCACTGTGTTGCAAATAGGCAAAAGAGGGAAAAATAGAGTGTTATGAATGCCACATAAGTTGCAGCTATTCCAATTACATCATGAAATATCTAAGCAATATTTGCTAAAGAACAAATATCTGCTCCCTTTAAAAAACAAAAAAGACAAAAAGCAAACAAACAATGAAAAATAAAACAAAACAAAACAAAAACCAAAAACACTGGACTTTCTGTTATCAGCCTTTCTGATATGTCAAGGAAGAAAAGTGTATTTATTTTTGATCTTACCAATTCATGTACAGCTCAAATAGGTTTAACTAGCTCCACTGTGTCTTGGCAATACCAGACACATAGGATGAAAGCAAGTCTATTCATAGAACTGATTTAAATTATTTCACCGTTTGTCTCGGAGTGATTTATTTTGAGGCATTTATAGTAAAAGACAGGGAAACACATTTACAAAACTGAATGTTTGCAATTCAGAGACTGACGTTGGTGCAGTGTATGAGTCTAGTAATGTTCTAATTTTGCTCTCGCTGCACTTCATCAATACCATCTCATGATATACAGGGCAGTTTTTGAGGAATGAACAAGTTATCAAATATTTTTACCTCTTAAAAATTGTATCTCATATCAAGAGCTTTTCATAATATATTTGCCAAAAGATTTCTAAAGCAGCTGTGAGCCCCACCTTAAAAGCAGTTCTATGCAGGAAATCTGTACCATTTCATCTGGACATTGTAAGAAATATATTGATTTCAAATTTCAAATTACATACAGAATTTCAGTTCTCAAAATCACAATGAAATCATCTAAAATACGTCTTAATGTTTCATTTACCTAATGCAAACTCATTTATCTATAAATTTTTAATGGAGGGTCCAGCAGCACTGTTCCCCAGCTAATTGTTCACAAAGCTCTGATTTTGTCTTTCCTGCTTTTGAGATTCAGCCATTTAAAGAAATGTGTCAGTTTGGCAACTGAAAATTGTTTGTGAGCAATAAAATTTGAGATTAGGGAAGAACACATACATACACTATTGTATTCAGTGATCTGAAGGTCACATTTGTCCTTCTCTATCCTCTGAAAAATACGAAGACAAATTAGCCATATGTGACTTCTCCACAACTCTGTGGTATTAATGTCTGTAATGAAGGATATAAAAGATAGAAACCTCACCTTGAATAAATATGCTTATCTTCACTGATTTCAGATAGGCTGAACTAATTTATAATAGGTGCAGTTCTACCCCTGAGTTATAGTTGAAGTTGAAAGGTAAACACAGTCTTACTTGTTGCTCAAGCAATTTAAAGTTTGTCTACTTCTCATCTCTTCCAAATCTATTCCAAAGAGAAGAGATTTATTTTTTTTTCCACTACATATACATGTCACTTTCTCCTGAATTTAAATTCTAAATCTTATGGTAATTAACTTAACAATACAGATGTATTAGAAAATAACAAGTAGACTATATGGAACCAGAATTAACCTAATGACTGATTTGGTTTATCAGAAGTAAAGGCATAGATGAATGCTTTCAAATCTTCCCATAGCTCTTTTGTTAGTCTGTGAAATTTTATCAGAGGTAATAAGGTGGGACAGTGCACCATGGTACACTGAAGAATGGCTTCACAGTTAAGTTTCCAAGCTGTATGTCTAGAGATGTGGTCTGACCATTGCATATCATTAAAATTGCCTGAATGTCACCTGATTTAAATTTACTTTTGGTTGATATATTAAAGAAGGAAGAAGAACACTGAAGAACACTGGAAGAACACCTCTGATTTGGTAGGATCAGCACCTAAACCAAGAAGTGGTTGCACACAGGACCACATCATCTATTGGTAATTCAGTGCCTAAGAGAGGAATGCAAGTGTGCTCAGAGGTGTTCTGGTGTAAACACCACAGATTTTACCACAAATCTGAGAGAATGAGTCCCCAAAGAGTCCCCTGATTAATCTGGTCCCTCCCCTGCTTCTTCTCCCCAGCCCCCTCCCCCGATTCATCGGTTCATCTGGTTTGCTCAGATCCTGTCTAATCCACTGAAGAAGCACTGAGTTCAAAACAGTACATATCAGTCATGGTCATTTTCATTCAAAAATGCACAATGAGGGAAAGTGGTGACCTTGATTTGCATAACATCTACTTGTTAGAGAGGACCTGTCAATATGGTCAGGTCCAGAAGCAGCAGGTTCCCCCTGTTGTAAGTTCAGCAGCCGTTTGTTAGTAAATCTGGTAGTCTGCTACCCAGGTCATTACTGCTGGCAACTCTGGGTTGCAGTTCCTACCAGATAAGT
Organism: Anas platyrhynchos; assembly: GCF_047663525.1. Taxonomy (NCBI): domain Eukaryota; kingdom Metazoa; phylum Chordata; class Aves; order Anseriformes; family Anatidae; genus Anas; species Anas platyrhynchos. The sequence goes on from NC_092587.1 coordinate 201,817,280, forward strand.
GAGAGAGGAGCTCAGGTACCTCAGGAGACCGAATGGAATTAATGCCACATTTCTTCAGGGAAGTGTCCTGATCACTGGACTATCAGGCTGTGATGGAAGAGCAAGGCAAAAGGCAGCTTTTGATGCTTTCAGTGGAAGCTGGGTGGTTGTTGAACAAGGAATTCAGATGTTGCAAGCCAAAGATCAAACAAGATTGAATAGAAAATGAGGAAAATCCTGCTTTTGCTTCACTCTGATTTATTTGTGTACCTTTGCCTGATTTAGGAGTAGAAATCAACCCCCTTACTCATTCCTTTCTAAGAAACACTTGCTGCTGACGAATGTGCAGGAGGTTTAAATGGCTCTTTGGAAAGACCTGATAGTCTAACTCAACAGGTCTACTTTACAGGAACTAGAATATTTAAACAGGTACAACAGAAAAAGCAATCTGCATCTCTTCATACCTCAACTCTCTATCTAGGAAACGGATTTTTTTTCTTTTTTTTCTTTTTTTTTTTTTTTTTTCTATGTACATAAGTGACAAACTTCTGATTCAGAGACTGTCCCTACATGCTTGTTCAACCATACTTCAGGAGACTGATCTCACTGCAGGATCTTTTGAAGTTCTTTAATAGAAAAGCTGATAAAATTTTATTTAAGATTTCATTTATATGAGAATTGCAAAGGATTCATAAATTATTGGTAGCTATTGTAAGCAGTCCTGCTAACTGTGCACTATAAATAGTAACTAACCTTCCATTAGAAGATATATTAGATATAGATATAGATATAGAAGATATAGATATAGACATAGAAAATATATATTCACATTATATGTGGATATTATGTGGAGCTGTAGATATTTGTAATTTATCGACACCACGACTGCCCACAAATCTAGTTGATAATGTTAACTTGAGCCAGCTCTGAGGACCCTGCATCTAGGTGTTGCAGACTGACTCCCACAGGCTGTCTGGGACCATGCTCAAAATCATGTTTGTAAAGTAGCTGAAGTACTTTGATTCTTGTTCCTTTAAAATATAGACTTGGAAAGAGATGATTTTCCAGGATGCTAACAATGAATGCCAGATTGTAAATTAAAAGAAAAAATCTTTTGGAAAAGTGGTCTTGGAACAAGATAGGAAGAAGATCTTATGAAAGAAGGCTAGTTACATTTCACATAAGGTTTTCTCATTATGAAATTTGGCTACAGTTGGATAATTAATGAGAATTATTTAAGTGCTTTTCTGAGGACAAAGACATATGTAAGTAGGTAGAAACTGGAATTCATGGGAAGAATATGACTTAGCAAATAAAATATTTTTGAAACTGTGTTTAAAAATAAGATAGAAATTTCTGCTTTGTCTATCTGTCACATAAACTGATTAGAAGCACAACACAATACAGTAGAAAGACAGAAAAATTCCAGAATTGGAGAAATATTTTTTCTAAAAGCAGTACTTTTACTGGTGGAACTCATTATCCCCCAATTCTTTTTAGACCCAATTAAGACTTCTAAGGGGTTAGATTTTTATATGATCCACAGGACAGTTTAATTTATGATAAATTAATAGTTATAAAAATGTTGCAGCAGAAATGAACTTTGGCTCCCAAGATGGTATCTCTCAGATGCTCTTCCAATACAAGATACTGAGTTGCAGAGGATACAGGATCAACTGCATAGTAATTTCCTATTCTGCTATTCATATAGCTCCATTTTCTTGTTTACTGGTGAACCATGATCAAAGCCATACAGAAATAATTTTAAATGTGTAATGTTACAGAAGATTGAGTACTAGCACCCATGAATGGTCTCTTGTTCTGAGGAAGCCCTTTACATGTTAGAAGACTACTGATATGTGTGTTCCACTTCTCTATATAACTCAGTTTCTCCCACTACTGTCTCACAGAGCATATTTTTACAGACTTTTTATTACATGGCATGTGCTCCTTGAACAGAGGTGGGTCCCAGTATGCTGCAGCTACCTGATGGGTGTGACAACATTTACTATTAGATGGAGTCTCTTTCTTAGTTATCTCCTATTTGGTATTATGCTCACAGTACTCACTAATGATAAATCAGAAGTAGCTCCTGTACTATCACACCACTAACATCAGGAATGAAATTTCATCTTTCAGAGTTTTTTTGCTTGTAGTGAACTGACTTGAGAAGTGCTATAGGTTATCTTTAGGTATTAGCAGAGAGAGCTGGATGCATCTTTCATACTCCTACCAGTATCTCCTTTGCAACTGGAACATTTAGTACACATTGATGTGCACCAGGTCAGATTCTTTTCTCTCAGGGCTGGTGAAGTATCCTTTTATTGATTATTTCCTGGCATCAGCAGCTCCTTTTATCTCTGCATGGAAGCTCTATGTTCCCTTGATTTCTGCCTGTGAATAGGGTCAGTATGTAAAGAGAAGCTGATGTGCTGTGTCACTGTTTTTGTTCTTCTTTCAGGCTGAGCTATTTCACCTCACTGTGTTCTCTTCTTTTTCATTTATTTCAACCATAATATATCTCTGAGTTCCACAGAGGAACATGAGTTTCGTCCAACTTTCTTTTTGCTGATCCCTGTTGTGTTTAGACATGGCCCTCCTGGGAACTAGTATAAGAAGTGGACTAGGCAAAGTTCTCCTTTATGAAAGAAATGCTCTAATTCCACTGAGAATGATTCCCCATCAAATCACAGGATTATTTTATATAGCAGACAGAGGAATCTGCTAGGACAAACTTAAAACATCTCAAATATACCTCCCCCCTGCCTTTTTTTTTTTTTTGTGCTTCCACAGTGTGCCCTACTTGACTCTACTTTACTTTTACAAGGCAGCTGGCAAAAAGAGCGAGTCTGAAGTCACAGATAGCTCTTATACCATGGGAGTGCTTCTGTGTACTGCCCATCATGTTTACAGTGAGTGGCACAAAGTAACTGCCTGAAAATCTTTACCATGGATTAAAGCAGGATCATAAGCCCAGGTAGATAATTCAAAAGAGATCTGCTGAGATCTGCTGAGTTGCAGTCTTGCATTTTTTAGCATATTATTTATTTATTTATTTTTAATAATAATTGTATTCCACAAGAAATTGTAGGAATAGGCATTATGTTAAAAAAAATGCAATTTGTTTCATTGTTAATGTTTCACAGGGGTTGCAAAGGTAATGGTTGAAGATCAGCACATAAGTTATATGGACTGCTTTTCAAACAAAATTGTAACACATCTACAGCTGCCCAGGGGCCATCCCAGTGTGTACTGACTTCGCAACCCCTGTCCATCTATTTGTAGAACCCACTACTACAGATTCCTGTACAGTTTTTACTTTTGCAGAGCTACTTATGCAGTTTGAATACTTGTAAAAATTGAGAGTATTACAGCTTACTGCTTGCAATGATCATGCAAATAACAGCATGCGGCTCTCTGCTCCTATGGGTAGAAGAAAATGAATGTGTGTGTTCTGCACCTGTACAGTCACAATCAAAGCCAAGCAGTTACATGACACCCCACACTTAGTTGCAAGTTGTTGCTTCTTGCTTTCTCAAGAAGAAAAAAACCCAACACCTTATTTTTCATACAATGTAATAACGCAATGGTTTATAACTTAGAAATCCTCTGAGTGTCTTCATCTTGGTACAGCTATCACCCCATTTATAGAAAAATCCTTTCTGTGGTAATAAGACTGTTTTTCTCAAGTTCAGACATAAATGGATTTAATTAAAGACAAACAAAAAAGATCAGGCAGCATTTCAGAACTTGAGAGATGGACATGGTAAGGGGTTTTTGACATATATCTAGATTAAAAGAAATAAATGCATGATTGGTTTTAAGGGATGTCTGTTATAAAGGCATATTTGACTTTTATTTGTAACTTAAGAAGCTGCTTTAAGATATTAGTGACCACATTTGTTTTCTACTGATTGAACATACATGAAGTATTGTGGCACTTTATTTTTGGGAAATACTTTACTGGCTGTAATTTTTGAGTGTAGTTATATTGTGAAAAGCCATTATCTAGCTAACATCTCTTCTTCACTCAGGGACACAAGTATATATAGGGCTATTAAAGAAACTTTTAATAGCAACTTTTTTTTTTTTTTTTTTTTTTTTAATCCCTGAGTCAGCGTTGCCAACACTTCTAAAAGGAGTTTATAAACTTCTTCCCTTGCTGATTTGCTTTATCACATTGGTCATTTCAGTGTTGGGTTTTACACAGGAAAAAAAAAAAGTGTCTATTTATTTCCCTGACACCTTTTATATCTTTTATCTCTTTTTTAAGAAAACATCTGTCCATTAGCATACTAATAGCATCTCTTCTGGTACTTAATGGGACTACTTTTATCTTTATGATCCCATCTGGTTTCAAGTTACTTTCACAGAAAGAATGAAAAAAAAAGTTAAAAATCCCAAAGGCTCTCCTCTTTCCTGTTGGAAAAGCCTCTACATAAGCATGTAGGTAGAAAAGCAGTGATTTGACCCTCATGCAGTACAAAAGGGCAAGAGGCTCAGAGAGAAAGACTACAGACAATGTGATGCTGAGGATAGGTCTACAGGATTAGACCATATGTCCACCTTATCCTATCTCCAGAATGCCTAGTCTGGATGCATAGCAAATAATATTAGTCAATAGTAGTGACATTTCACTCCCCTCCAACCCCACACCACGCAAAACCCTTTCCTTCCTATTTCATGCAGGTGTCATGGGAGAAACAACTTCTTGACACAAGCACAAGGGTGAAATTCAGCTCTTCCCATCTGAATAAAAATAATAATAATAAAAGATCATGCTCACTGCATAGAAGAGAAAAAATTAAGGTACTCCAATATTTGCCTTCCTTGTCCACTCCTTTCTTTGGGCGAACCGAGAAGACTCAAACCTGGCTAGGGTGAGCAATAGGATACAGCCTTATTCTTTGGTATTCCTCAGGACAGCCAAGGGAGCCATGGGTACATGGCTATTTATACAAACATAAATGTATTGAGAAGCTGTACCTTTCAACTTCCTATAGCACTGCCCTTATCCTTCAAAGACTGGTCTCAAGTTTGTGCTTTATAGCCATTTTATTTAGAGAGTAAGACTTACCTTTCAGATGGATTCAATGTTTTCCAGTAGCAGCTTTTAACAGAGATAGACATTCATCTTTATCTACATTTAGGTTCCTATCATAGCTAGTTAATTTACATGCCCTGAATTGCCCTCCAAAGGAATGTATCTCTCAGCATTGATTGTACAGGAAGCTAGAGATCACAGCAGGATAACTTTGGCATTTAAATTGTGGTGGTTTGAATAGTTACTTAGGTGGCAAATGGATAGTTTTTTATCTCCTTAACTGACCGGACAGATTGCTGTAGAACAATACAGTGCAAAGAAAAGGCTGTGATGGTAAATTACCTTTAACAAAGGAAATGCTATGGGGCAGCTCAACAGTCACTGAGGTTTTAATGGTGGTTTTGGACTGTAATGTGCAAAAATATCCTAAAAGTTATTGCTCCTTATGGTCTTATGTCTCCTCATACTCATTTTCAAAAAAAGAAACCCAGACAGATTCTGCTGTCTGGGGTCACTACTCTCACCTTACTTCTTAGATACCCTTTGATAAATAAATAGCAGTAGCTCCAACTTGTCATTTCATGTATGCTACATGCTTTATTTGGTGTATCTGTGTCAATGTCATCAGTGCCCATGGTTCATGCAACTGAAGCCAGGCACTCATATGTTAAGTAGAACATTAAGGAAGAGATAAAAAGAGATGATTAACAGATACTACTTTACATGGGGATGTATCTACTGTTCCTGTCATTTTTTTTTCTTCATATAAATCATGTGCTGGATATCTTGCAACATCTGGAAAGATCCTTATAATGTAAGACTGATACGCGAAAATTACACATGCTAGGAACCTAACCATACACCAAGCAACCAGCCAGAGGATTTCAGTAAAACATACATATATCACAGGAATGCAAGGCTGACTGAGACAGTGGAGATGTTTTCACAAAGAGGAGGCATATTGCTAAGGACAATACATTATAAGGCCTTCCTTCTTTTCATGACTTCAGTGGAAATTATGAGTTAAGGCTATGACTCAGTTGTGATGCTTTCAAGAACCAAAGCTGAAAAAAGTTAATTTAATATATGTGTAGCAGCAGCTGTAATCATTTGCAAAAGTAGATCAATGCAGCACATACAACAACAGCAGAAAATTGAAGGCAAAATTCTCATACAAGGAGCACACTGGAAGAAAGAAGGATCTTCAGTGAAATAAGCAATAAGCAATCCAGAGTGTATATATATACAAAAAGAGTATATATTAATATATTAAAGTCAACTATGTAAGAAGGCAGTATCCTTGTCTTCTTTCAGTAACTATTTACAAAAATAGTGGTCACAGAATCACAGAATCACAGAATTGTAGGGGATGGAAGGGACCTCAAAAGATCATCGGGTCCAACCCCCCTGCCAAAGCAGGTTCCCTAGAGAAGGTTGCCCAGTTAGGCATCCAGATGGGCCTTGAATATCTCCAGAGAAGGAGACTCCACAACTTCCTGGGCCAGCCTGTTGCACTGCTCTGTCACCCTCATAGTGAAGATCTTTCACATGTTGGTGCGGAACTTCCTGTGATCCATTTTTTTACCATTGCCCCTTGTCCTATTGCCACAAACCACCAAAAAGAGGTTGTCCAAATCCCTCTGTCTCCCACACTTAAGATATTTGTAAACATTAATAAGATCCCCTTTCAGTCTTCTCTTCTCCAGGCTGAACAGACCTAGTCTTTCCTCATAGGGAAGATGCTCCAGGCCCTGTATCATCTTTGTGGCCCTCTGCTGAACTCTTTCCAGGAGATTCCTGTCTTTTTTTTGTACTGTTTTTATTCTTTTTTGTCCAGAACTGGACACAGTTCTCCAGGTGAGGCCTGACCAGGGCAGAGTAGAGGGGGAGGATCACCTCCCTTGACCTGCTGGCCACGCTCCTTTTAATGCACGCCAGGATCCCATTAGCCCTCTTGGCCACAAGGGCACAGTGCTGGCTCATGGTCAACCTGTCGTCCACCAGGAACCCCAGGTCCTTCTCGGCAGAGCTCCTCTCCAGCAGGTCATCCCCCAGCCTGTACTGATACTTCAGGTTGTTCCTTCCCAGGTGCAGGACTCTACACTTGCTCTTGTTAAACCCCATTTGGTTTCTTCCTACGCATCGCTCTAGCCTGTCCAGGTCTTGCTGAATGGCAGCACAGCCTTCTGGCATGTCGGCCACTCCACCCAGCTTTGTGTCATCAGCATACTTGCTGAGGGTGGACACTATTCCCTCATCAAGGTCGTCGATGAAGATGTTGAACAAGACCAGACACAGCACTGACCCCTGGGAAACACTGCTATTCACAGGTCTCCAGCCAGACTCTGCGCCACCAGTAACCACCCTCTGAGCTCGGCCAGTCAGCCAGTTCTCAACCCACCTTGCCGTTCACTCATCTATCCCACACTTTCTCAGCTTTGCTGGCAGGATGTCATGGGAGACAGTATCAAAAGCCTTGCTAAAGTCAAGGTAGATGACATCCACTGCTCTTCCCCCATCTACCCAGCTGGTGATGCCATCATAAAGGCTATGAGGTGGGTTCGAGCATGATTTCCCCTTGGTGAATCCATGCCGACTACTCCTCATCACCTTCTTCTCTTCCAATTGCTTGGAGGTGGCATCCAGAACAAGCTGTTCCAACACCTTTCCAGGGACAGAGGTGAGACAGATTGGCCTGTAGTGTCCCAGATCCTCCTTCTTGCCCTTCTTCAAGACTGGAGTGACATTGGCTATCCTCCAGTCTTAAGGCACCTATCCTATTCTCCAAGACCTTTCAAAGATGATAGAGAGCAGTTCGGCAATCACCTCTGCTAACTCCCTCAGCACAGATGGATGTATCCCATTGAGGCCCATTGGTTTGTGTGCATTGAGTCCAGTCATCTGTCTAGAGGTCTTATCTGTCATCTGTGCTGACTAGAATGACTTACCTTGTGGTTGGATGTGAGCTTGCTTTACTCTTGTTCCAGGCCCACTAACAGCTAACTTCAGTCTATCTTGCTATGAGTGCAGTCTAAAATAAAATAGGATTTGGCCCCATGTTGGTTTAAAAATTATTGTTATTTTCTCTTCCGTGTTGCTGTAGCCTTGTTAAGTCTTGTGTTTAGGCTAGCTGCTTCTTCATCATGCTATCATGAAATGCTTTGTATTTCATCTGTCATGGCAGTGTTCTTCACTTGCTACATTCTTTCACACATGAAGAAAAGTTCTTGTATTTGAATGTTTGTCTCTACCAGGCTGGCATTCCTCAGTCTTCAGAATATTTGTGCTTGCAATATTTGTTTTTATGTATCAACTCTGATCTACAAATTACCCCTCTTCTGTTGGCATTATGTCCACTGAGCCTTCTGAAATGTGAAATACAGTGCCTTTGTTTATTAAGAGATAATGTTTTTAAATACTTTATATATTTCTGTCCCAAGCCCACCAAGGGGTGGGCTATTATTTTCATGTAATGTCACTGTTGGATAAAAATAAATGAAGGTTGCTTCATTTAATATCACAGCTGTGTTTGTAACAGAAACATCAGGTGAATCAAAATAAAACTCCAAAATTTCATTATTGATCAGTGTGAATGCTCAAGGTCTTCATAAACCCGAAACATCTTTCAATGTCATCATCAGGCTTTTACTAATTAATAACACATGAATAAATGTTTCAACAACTTGCTTCCAGGCAAAATCCTCAGAGATACACAGCCAACACTTTTAAATTATTGGGAGAGAACAGAGCTATACCATTTCATGTTGTACAATCAACCTGTCAGTCACATATGTTTCAGTAAGATCAGATATTTTTGCCTGTAGTCTGATAAAAGATGATTGAAAACATTAAAATCTATAGTGTTTAAAAATGAGATTCTAATGCACAATTTGAAGTCATCTCAAGACAATCTGATGGTGTTCATTGATATACTGGTGCAGGTGTGCATACAGCTAGGAGCTTTCTTCTGGGTCCCAAATATCAAGGAACCAATGCAATGGCAGACATCACTAGATGGTGCTGGTATACATATCATTTTCATCCTGTTTTTCCTTAGTGTGAAAATAACTGTACGCACTTGGGAAGAAATTTTATTATTGCTGGGTTTGGTTATGCAAAGTTGTGCATGCAGATACACAACTGGAAGTTAAGGGGATTGTAGCCTTTCATCTCCCTGCCTTTTCTACTGCTCAGTTCAGTGGGGCATGCAGCTCTGCTGTGTTGTCAGATGCCACTGTGAAGCTTTGTACCCTGACTGAACTGGCAGCCACTTCTGCCTTTGTTTTGCATTGAAGTACATTTTTTTTCTGGCTAAAGGGAACAATAGAAGAATGCTTTCTCTGCAACTTAAATTGACAAAGTGCTTTCCAGCAACATCAGATCCAATATCCTAACTAAATGTCTGCTTTGGAAGTTATATGGCACATTTCCCAACCTTGCCTTAGTCAAAGGTTGTAGTTGGCAGAAAATATATTCTACACCTCCACTTCTGAGAAGAAATTTCATTGTACTTAATAATTGTATCAGGACAGCTCCACTCCAAACATGGTTACAATTCTGTGCCATGTATTCCAATACACAACAAGCATCTGGGGAAATACATGTATACTGTAGGCATTCAATATTGATTGGAATCATATTAACAAATATTTGAATATACCTCTTTGTGGAAAATGAAAATGGTTGTGCTGTCTCTCTGACTTCAGTCCTTGTCTTCACAGGTTTTATTACCCAATTTTATTTCTTCGTTATGTGTAAAAAAGGTATTTTTTGTTCCCTCCTCCCCACGCAATTTTGCTTAAAATACTACATATGCTAATTTGGATCATTTAAGTCCTTCCTTGCATACTTTAATGGGCTGTAATAATGATAACATTGATGTTACTTTCACTACTACTTCCACAAATACACAGTGAACAGAAGTGTTATTTCAGGCTCTGAATATTCAGACAGACTTCATTGTTGGTATGGGGATATTTCTGGTAGATTTTTATTTATTTATTTATTTTGGCATGTGTAATTCCCTGAATATTTTCTATTTAAAAATGAAAGTTAAGACTGAAGAAAAGCAGGAGAAAAAAAAAATCTCTACTTTTTCAAATTAAAATAAATATATATATAAACATGAAAAGTGCTTTCTACAGTGATCTCTGGCATAGAGAAAGTAGTAATATGGCAGGTTAACTCTCTTGTGCAGGGTCAGACTAATGGGTCATAAATTTGGCATAATGTTCTTGCATTTGTTAAAGTCAGTGGTTAAGATTCCCTCTGGTATTAGAGGGGATAAGATCTGACCTGCACAGTACCCCCATGACACTATGTACATAAAACTTCCTCATAAGTGTGGATTTGTGAGATTAGCTCTGTAGATGGCAGTAATCTATTAGCTGCTTGTAACAGTAATGTTAGTATCTCAGACTCTCAAATTGTCCACTCTTAAAAGCTGAAAAAAGAAGTTTTTCTGAAAAGAGCAGTTTTTCTCCATTATTCATAACTTACATTACTTAAGCTGCTAGGACTTGCTCAGTATCATCTTTCTTTTTTTGTTGTATTTTGTCCAAGGTTTTGGAAAGCTATTGAAATAGTTTTCCAAATAAAATATAGGTGGTTACTCATCTGCTACCCTAAATATGTCCTCCTCCCTGAACTACTGGGAGTGCATTTTGTATAATCAGTTGTTCAAAGACCTCCTGCAGATCTGTTAGGTTTTCCCTACACTTCATCTCCCTTACTGTATCACAGTGGCAAATGATTTTATTTTTTCATTTGCCTCAGAAGAAGACCAAGCATAATTTTTTGTTTAATGTCACCAAGCTTTAAAAAAGTTGATATTTAACTGGTGCTAATTAAAAGCAGGTTTTTTAACGTCTTCTGTCTCTCTATTTATAGAACAAAGACTACAATTTCTAATGTCATCTCAGTTCTCTGGCCACCGTCTTGATTTTAGCATAGGTCACATTTATGAAATGTCAATGTATTCAAAGAAATTGGTTATTCTAGTCAGCCATTTTATTTAAATCTTCTCATGAAGATGTAGCAGATAAAACTGGATAAAACTTTCTGTGGTAACTTGAGAAGAATTTCAATGTCTCTTTTAATGCTCCAAAGAAGCATTGTATGTATATATATTGTAGGAAACTGTATATAATTGTAGGAAAGCAGCATTATGTATATGTAATTTATGACTTAGTATTGCCATGGGACAGATTTTCATCCCTCTTCTGAATATTGTACAAATAACTCTAAAAGTTAACATGAATGACTTCAGGAGGGTTCTGTGTTTCCAGTATCACCAGAATTAGACCCTAAAGAGGACAAACTCAAACTTTAAATTTTGTAGAGTACATTTCACATGATAATTGGAAAGCACATTACAATAATGTCAGCATCATTGCAGATATTTTTTTGCAGATAGAGGAAGGTGGGGGAATAGTGTCAAGCAAGGTTGTCTAGTTACATGAAAGAGCTAGATGTGAATACAGATCTTCGCCATTCCTGTTGGCTACCTTATATTCCAGGTCACTGTCTCTTCCAATTCATTATTTATGCTCAAAACAATCTTGCTTTTCTGAGCTGGATGACAAATTTTCATATTAATGGTAACAAAAAGAGTTTATTCTTTCTAGAATGTTACAATAAAATATGTTTTTTATTTTAAAATTATTTGGGGCGTTGTAATTTTATGACATTTTAAAAGAAAAAAGTCCACTAAATGGAAACAAGTTTAACATTTTTGTATTTCCAGGAAATTTTTCCAAAAAGTAATCAAATTTCCCTCAATAATTTGATGAATAAAAACAATAAATTGCATGAGAAATAAATTGCCTATGGCACAATAAAACAATATTAAATAAAACAATATTAACATTAACAATAAAACAATAAAAACATGAACACGTATAAGAATGCTTGCTCTTGTACTAAAAGCAATTATGAATATAAGCTATCTTTCATTATCTTTATAAAATATCTAGTAAAACAAGTCTAAGTCTCTGAGTTTCCTAAGTGCAAACTCAGTTCAAATCAGTAAAAATGCAGCATAAGGGCAAAAGATTTCTTTTACCAAAGTAGGACTGCAATTCTGCATCCTTAGCTGTCCATGAACCCTTGTGGAAATAAATGTTCAGTTTTGAAAAATTTCATACTTTGTGTAGTTTACTTCATCTACTTTTGTCCTGTTTTAAGAAGAAATAGAAGCTATTGCTGTATGCTTTTAAAATTTTAAGAAACCACTCTATGTAGGTTATAATCAGCATACCAATCCAGAGGAGTTAGTCAGGAGATTGAAAATTAAAATATTTGAATTTACGGAATAGCAAGACAATCTTCAGTTATGTCATTTAGAAAATGAATAAAAAGATTCAATCTTGACAGATTATTATTTCTGAGGATGTTCTTTACCACATACCTCTGACCAGAATGTTCTTCCTGGGTAGATCAATCACATGAAATCTATACATACATAGCTAACATGATCTGCAGAAAAAAAATCTGTATATACAGATTGCATTCTGTTTAGCCTCCAGGGAGAATTTTTTTTTAAAGGAAGAAAAAAATGTATTTTAATCATTCAGTGCTCCACTTTTCAGTAGTTAACTATGATGGCAAGCTTCCTCCAAGCAGCCTATGAGAAAATTGATGAAAATCTACTTCTGCAGATATATATATGTTATATAAGATGTTCTCTTTTTAAGTCTTAAAAAGAATCATAGGAAAATTATGCCTGCATTATATAACTTTTATATATATATATATATATATACAGTCAGTGCCTTGCAAGCCTTTCAAAAGAGCACTTTTTCAGCATTCTTAACTGCTCAGAAGAGGAGGTTGAGGTCTCGATACAACTTTTAAACTTTTTTTTTTTTTTTTCTCTGTATTTCTTTTGGTAGAAATCAGATCTTATGGATATTAAACTTTCCTAAATGTTGATAAAAAAATCAAGAAAGGAAACAAACAAACAAAAACACAAAACCACGATCAATGTCAACAGTACAAATCAAGAATGTGAAGTTGCATGTAGCAGTCTGAAAGCCTGATTACTGCTGGTGAATGAAGTGCTCTTGCAGTACTTATCTTCAGTTATAAAAGCTACAATCTGAGTTGAGAAGAACAAAGTTCCAAATTTTTTGAATATATCCTTATTTCTTTGCTAGGCTCACAGAAACTGCCAAACTGGATCAGACCCACAGACAACTCGCTCTAGAAACCTTTCTTCAACACTAGCCAATACTTTGAGTACCTGTAGACACTCCAGAGGAAAAAGTAAGATATTTTGAAGTAGGTAGATACAGAATAGTATTTCTAGTAAGAGAAATTATTCTAAAGTGATGAAATTAAAAAAAAAAAAAAAGAGATTCCCTCTTCATTAGTGAGTCATAGGTCTTCCAATGGGACCTTTGAATATTCAGGCCCCTGCCAACTAGGCCGGGGCATATCATACACAAAAGAAAATGCATAGAATGTGACATTTTATGACTTTCCAGATGTGGTCTGATGGAAAAACTCTCAAGTAACTGGATATATTTCTTCCAATAATCATTGTATTTCTACTGAATGGAACCCCTCTGAGAAGGAAAGATCTGATTAAAACAGCACGTGTTTAAGATGTAAGGAAACAATTCTCAAACATGTCCTAAGTCACCCAGGGACCTTTGGACATTTTCCTCATGTTAGAGCATACTCTGATGAGAGTGAACCTTTTGCCTTTTAGCTCCACTTCAGTCCTTCACAGTCTTTAAGCCAGGGTACACATGGTCCTTCAGGGATACTCTAAAGAAATCTAGTAGCTGTCAAGCAGTTCTGAAAATGAGTGCTTCTCTCTTCAAATTCTTGGCAGACAGCCAGTGTGTTTTTGCAATTTAGGTTCATCATGCTAACATTACACAGATCACTTCTTAAAATAACTGGAATAAGATGCATGCAGTATTGAATCAAAGAATCCATGAATTTCATCATTTGGTAAAAACAGTGCATAAATCACATTGTGAGCATTAGGGGTCAGAACTGCAGGTTTTTGTTTTGTTTTGTTTTTTAGTCCTTCATGTCCTTCATCTGGCAGAATTTCCCTTGACTTCCAGGGGAATTTGCTTTGATAAAAGACATCAGTACTTGAACATAGAGCTTTCTTCTAAGTAAGGAACTGGTTCACTGAATGAATTAAATGTTTTTTTCCTTATAGGAGATGGCATCTTTACTTCAGTGCATGCTTCCAAAGCACACACACAGATGAGGGCAGACTGTGGTTACCTGAACTTTTTTGGAAGGTGTCAACATACTCTACAACTGAGGTTAAAATTAAAGGGAGTGATTGTATAAGGAAAAATACTACTGTCCACATTTTACTGTGATGCTCTATTTGTCCCCTATGGTGTAAACAGAATGCATCAGGTTATATTTTCCTACAACCTACATCTTGAGTTTAGGAAAGCTTATGTAATGTAGATGTAACTTCACAAAGGAGAGTATTAAGTGCCACTATAATTGAAAACCTAGACACAATGTGTTTCTGATAGCACTGAATTTCTGCCTTTAATAACGTAAGTTTGTAGCCGGTTTAATAAAGAACATACCTTATGCTTTCTGCCTCTTGGGTAATAGGGAAAACACTTATTGTATTAGATATTTAATTGAGACACACACATAAGTCATGATCATTAGTCATGATAGGAAAAGGGAAATAATTTTTTTATTGTTTTGTTTTGTTTTATTTCTGTTTGTTTGTTTGTTTTTTCAGTCCTGGATGTCTATTTAAAAGAGATATTAAAGGTGAAACATATGCCATTTCATTCATAACCCATGTCACATGGGTTCATACCTAATTTGCACGTCTATTTATGCCACAACATATTCTGGTAACCTACTGGATTGCTCGAATTGTCAATTTCAGGAGATTAGATCTGCATAAATTTTGTATAAGGACAGGGCACTGTGTAATACCAAAGAGACACCTTCAGGTCTTCATGTCTCAGGAGACTACAGCCTTGTGTTTCTCAAATTGTAAATGAGGCAGCTAGTTGTTCAAGCTTCATGGTGATAAACAGCTTGTAAATATTTAGATGGCTGGGTGCTGACTTCCTTTTTTTTAAAAAAAAATATTATTATTAAATAGCATATTTAATAGAAATGAAAGCTACATGATCATCTCTATGAGTGGTAAACCTTGATATTCCGATTGTCACTTTTCATCAGCTGGGAATCTGCCTTAATGCACTCTTCTGAAGAGAAGCCATTGATCTCCACAAATTTTGTATAATGCCAGATCAAAAGTGAAAAAGGTATCTTAGTCTCCCTAGTAAAAACAGTTTTCATGCATCTGTCTTTACAAAGGAAAGTAAGATTATGAGACCACATGTTCTTAAAGGTTTCCATACTTTTAAAAGGAAATGAATAAGATTCTCTAAGGTAAAATGAGGTCTAAGGTTAATGTGCCAGGTTGTAAACTCAAGCACAGGATCAGTTGGTCAGAAGCAATATGATAAGCAGTAGTAAGAATTAATGGTACAATCCACAGCAATGGAAGCAGTATCTCCCTCTTGCAAGGTACTGCACTGATTTTAGTTTATTCCATTTAATGGTTAATAATGTGGGTGGATATTTTTGTTTGTGGTGTTCAAAGCAGATCATTCTTTGCCTCCATGCTTTCCATTGTTGCATTTGAATCACAGAATCGCAGAATTTCTAGGTTGGAAGAGACCTCAAGATCATCGAGTCCAACCTCTAACCTAACACAAACAGTCCCCACTAAACCATATCCCTAAGCTCTACATCTAAACGTCTTTTAAAGACTTCCAGGGATGGTGACTCCACCACCTCCCTGGGCAGCCTGTTCCAGTGTCTAACAACCCTTTCGGTAAAGAAGTTCTTCCTAACATCTAACCTAAAACTCCCCTGGTGCAACTTAAGCCCATTCCCCCTCGTCCTGTCACCAGTCACATGGGAGAACAGGCCAACCCCCACCTCACCACAGCCTCCTTTAAGGTATCTGTAGAGAGCAATAAGGTCACCCCTGAGCCTCCTTTTCTCCAGGCTGAACAAGCCCAGCTCCCTCAGCCGCTCCTCATAGGACTTGTTCTCCAGGCCCCTTACCAGCTTTGTCGCCCTTCTCTGGACCCGCTCAAGCACCTTGATGTCCTTCTTGTAGCAAGGGGCCCAAAACTGAACACAGTACTCGAGGTTTTTGCCTCACCAGAGCTGAGTACAGGGGGACGATCACCTCCCTAGCCCTGCTGGTCACACTGTTTCTGATACAAGCCAGGATGCCGTTGGCCTTCTTGGCCACCTGAGCACACTGCTGGCTCATATTCAGCCAACTATCAACCATCACTTCCAGGTCCTTCTCTGCCTGGCAGCTCTCCAACCACTCATCTCCCAGCCTGTAGCTCTGCTTGGGGTTATTGCGCCCCAGGTGCAGGACCCGGCACTTGGCCTTGTTGAACTTCATGCAGTTGACCTCAGCCCATCGGTGCAACCTATCCAGATCCTCCTGAAGAGCCTTCCTACCCTCAAGAGATCAACACACGCACCTAGCTTGGTGTCATCTGCAAACTTACTGAGGGTGCACTCAATGCCCTCGTCCAGATCATCGATGAAGATATTAAAGAGGACTGGCCTCAGCACCGAGCCCTGGGGAATGCCACTAGTGACCAGCCTCCAACTAGACTTGACTCCATTTACCACAACTCTTTGGGCCCGGCTATCCAGCCAGTTTCCAACCCAATGAAGCATGCGCCAGTCCAAGCCTAGGGCAGCCAGTTTCTTGAGGAGAATGCTGTGGGAGACGGTGTCAAAAGCCTTGCTGAAGTCAAGGTAGACCACATCCACAGCCTTTCCCTCATCCACCCAGCGCGTCACTTTGTCATAGAAGGAGATCAGGTTCATCAAGCAGGACCTGCCTTTCATAAACCCATGCTGACTGGGCCTGATCGCCTGCTTGCCCTGCAAGTGCTGCTTGATGACTCTCAAGAGAATCTTGAAGTTGAAAATAAATTATATTTATCTTAAAATAAAAGCAGAATGCTATAAAACTTGTCAGTATCGTATCCTATTTCTACATGATCCAGACTTGTGCAAATAAATATTTCCATCTTCAAATACATGCAAATGCAGGAGTCTTTTTATGGAGCTTAAAAAATCCCATGTCACGTGTTTCCAAACCCTCAGGAATATAGGATACAGGAAATACTTTTTTTTTTTTTTTCTTTTTTTCTTTTTTCCCCTATAAATTTCCATGTTTCCTGTGGAAACGAAATGTAGCTTGCAGCATAGTAAGAGCTTGAATGGTTGAATGGGTAGAGAAATCCATCTGTCAGAGATGGCAGAGCAGGACCTGCTTGGGAAGTCATCTGGGTTATTACAGTAATTAAAAGTTCTTACTATTTTCAGTTGTAGGTCAGAAATTGTTAGGTTAATTAGAAACACTGCCATTAGTTTACAGATGGTCTTTAGCTCTAAAAAAGGTAGAAGAAGTGGAACTAGGTTGTTAGTATGATACTATTCAAGAACTAATAGGGATAAGGAAACACAACAACCATTTATATACCTCCTTGTGAAAGGTTTCCTAGAGTGAACAGAATTTCCTTCTGAGTCACCAGAGCTGTAAGTAGCTGTGACTGCTGCTTTCCTGCTCAATTCTACTAGCTTTATTTGTTATGTTGTCTTGGTGTCTGCTGTATCTGGGCCAGCCTGGAGCTATCTATGGCAGTAGTGCCTGATTTGTTACTTTATCTGCATTATTCATAACATCAGATAGTCACTGATTCTCAGTGATACTCTTGCCTGCTACCACATCACAAATAGTTATAATATTCATACTAACACTATTCCTATGAGTCAGCTGGTAGACCATTTCTGCTGTCCACAGCTTCCATTTCCTCAGTTTTCAAAAAGTATTTCACAAAAGAGGATATGTTGCTATATTCAAGCTATGGCTTCAGCATTCATTTCTCTTTGCTTGCCTCTTCTTCTGTTTCCCCTTTAAATTCATTTTACAAAGTTAAGGACTTCTTTTCATCTCATCTCTTATTTTCTCCCATGTCCCTTAATCCTTGTTCTTCATACTGTTGACTTTTACTGTTCTTGCTTCTATTTTTTTCCCTGAATCTTTCCACTGTCTAATCACTCCTACCTCAAATTACCCTAATTATCCCCATCATTCCCATACATGTCTCTGGTTCTCTCCTCCTATCCCTAGCTTATCTCTGATTGTTACATTTATTGTTTCACATATTTCCATGTTTTTCTGATATAAATTAATCATACAACCAAATCAAGAATACAGAAGACTGCACTTTCCACCACAAGCAACATATGTAAACTTCTGTAAACATAAGTAAAGATCCGTAGGTGTCAGCAATATCTCTGCAGTTCCCAACACTCCTAAGTAAAAGAGAAATTTAAGAGTATTAGGTCTGGCAAGCCTGGCCTTTATTTCGCATCATGCTTCTGGTATAGGGGAGACAAAAGAAAGGGAAGGATTTGATACTAGGTACAAGGTACCTAGTACCAAATCCTTGGAACCTCTTTGAGCTATGATTCATCATCACAAACATTTATCTAGAAGAGTACTGGATTCCAAACCATTAGATGCTTGAAGATTGGACTAACTCTGATTTCGTCCCAGAAGTACAATGATTTCAGGCATTTATCAGGCACAGTAAGACTACTAAGTGAAAAGCAGCATCCTTTTGCCGTAAATCCCCTAACAGTCATCGGTTCACCACAGTAACCCCATATACTGTTCATACAATTGTCTTGTTTTGGGCAGAACAGAAAGCTCAGACTGTCTTTTTGCATATTCTCTTACTCTCCACATATATCTTAGCATGTACTCTACAGCATGATCCTAGACAAGTCTGAGAAGATGCTATTGGTGTGAATAGAAACTTTGAAAGTATTTTATAAGGGTGTTTTTTGCAGTCATGCCCAACAGGTAGTGTTTCAGTATCTAACTGAGGAAATGGAGATTGTGGTTCTTCTGGGTTATTTTAACAGAAGCCATTCCTGCAGCACCCCCAACTCTCAGTCCTTAGGTCAACAGCTGCCTGCTGACACCCCAGTAACTGCATTTCCTACAGCATTTCCTCTATTGCAAACATGGTGAGTTGGGTCTCCCGCACAAAGAGAGGTAGGGAAGTACCACCTAGTAGCCTTGAGAAATCTGACAGCACGACAAAAGAAGTGATTTGCCTGCTGGAAGCATAATAGTGTGTAGAATATGCATCTACATATGTTGAATCTTTCTTGGTAATGACAATAGAAACATTTCAAGTTGGAAGAGTATGAAAGGCTGACACAGGGTGAACTCACACAGCCAATCTTTGTCAGCATTTCTAGAGGGCAATGTAATAACAGTGGGGAAAAAAAACCACGACATCTACAAATCACCAAATGGAGAACAGTCTTCAGGAAGCATTTGAACTGAAGGACAGTTAAAATTTATGACTGAGGCATTTAGGCTCAGGCTTTTCTGATCTTATGTGTCAGAACAAAGTCAGCTGTAAAGCGATACCACAAAATCGTTGGTAATGAGGGAGACGCAACTGTCAGACAACAAAGTTTCAAGTGGAGTTCAAGATGAGAAAAATAAATTTATGATCTAGGTGCTCGGAGTTTTCTGGTTTTGTTTGGTGAGGAAAAAAAGAAATGTCATCTTCAGAAGTGATGTATTGAACTGTTTGTAAATGGAAGGAAAAAAAGAAAAGAGAAAACTTACCAAAAAATAGTAAAGTTCAAAGCTTCCCAGACACATTTTATTGTCTTTTCATAAAAAGCACATCTTTCTCTCTCTCTTTTTTTTCTCTCTCTCTCTCTCTTTTTTTTTTTTTTTTAATGACCTCATTAACAAAGAGTATTCTTTATTGTGAAATATTGAGGAAAAATATTTAAAAACCTTCCTAAGATTTTATGGATGTCACATGCCAACATAACATATCTAAACTGATATTCATGCTTTGCCTTGCAGTATTCGAGAAAGTTTTTAACAAGTTGAAAAGAAGTAAATCTCATATAGTTTTATATATATTGACAATATTGCCATGTAGCCATGTCTAATGCCTCAAAAATGGAATATAAAATGAAATTTTCATAGTGTGGCAAAGCTGAAGAAAAAGCACATTTAAAGCGATGATATGCTGAAATTATTAAAGGCCAGATGAGAGCTGCTCTGGTTTGTATTAACTTGGGATTCAGCCATTAGATTTTGTGTGTTATTTAGGAAAAGCCTACAAAAGTTTGGATAATAAATTGTGCACTTCTAGCTCTCCCTTGCAAAAATGTGTTGTCAGATTACTAGATAAAAGGCACATCTCCACACACCCAGAGGAGCACAGAGGCACAAGTGTAACAGGGGGAGCTCCAGTAACCCCCTCAGAAACACAGCCACTACAAGGGCTGTACCAGAAAAGCCTCAGCCCCATGGGCTAGAGGTGAAGAGGTGACATTGAGCTCCATGGATCAATGGAGAGCACCCTACAGACTGGGCAAGGGTGGCCTGTGGGAGTGGATTGCATTGCAGGGTACAGGAAAGACCATTTCAGGATTGTACAATTTGCTATGGGGTACATGGGAAATGAACCAAAAGTTGCAAAAGGGAAGGCTTAGGGTGGAGTGGGGAGGAACAATGGTATGAAAACTTAGGGTTACAGGTATAAAAATGGTTGGTTGTGTGTAAGCAGAGCTGGTCAGTACCTGTCTCTGGACATGTCTTGTGCCCCTTTACATGGACTATGCTGTCTTGACATTAAACCCCATTTAAAACTTTTTTCTGGGTAAAGAATTACCTATTTCATGTTCACACATGGAGATGGAGGTCTGAATGCCAGAAACTAGAGAGAGTACCCCAAAGAAGACTCTTTTCATCTGATATCAAATAAATTCCTTTTATTGTCATGATAGAAAACAAAAAAAGTCAATTTCGGAGTGTGAGTGTATTGATTTCTTTCAGACATGGGATGTGAAGACTCGTAAGCTAAAGGTGCTGGCTTCTCTTTAATAAAAGCAGCCAGGATGATTATCTCACCGTTAGACATTTACATTTAGTAAACTAAAAACAGGTATTGCATATAATGGTCAGGACAGATCACAGAAGAGATCACAGATCATAAGTTACTGTGTTTGCAAGCAAGTGCTAAAGTACAGTTATAAAAATTATCCCTGCTATAAAGGTTATTCCATAACTTTATATTGAAATATTTTCATTCTTATTATTGGTATTGATGACTAACTACATTTCAGGTCTTGAAGGCTGTTTCTGCTAAGGATGGAATATGACAAAAGTATTTCTTTGATGTAATGTTGCTACTCAGAATGAATGTCAACTAAAACCTACTTCCAAATGTAGTAAAGAACAAATTGAGGGAGAAATTCTCTCTGCTGACACTTCAAATTCAGAAGTTAAATCTTGTTTTTCCTTCCAGGGGTTTAGAATCACAGGAAAGCTCATGTTGGAAGAGGTCTCAGGAAGTCTCTAGTCCAACCTCCTTTTCCAAGCAGGGTCAAAGGTCAGATCAGATCAGGTATTTCAGTGTTTTATGTATTCTGGTCTTGAAAACCTGCAGTGATGGAGGTTACACAACCTTTCTGGACTACCTGTTCTGCCTCACTATCCTCAGAGTGAAAAGATTTTCCTTACATCCAGCCTGAACGTCTCTTGTTTCAACTTATGCCAGTTGTCTCTCATCCTCCCATCCTCCCTGCTATACATGATGGTGAAGAGCTTGGATCTGTCTTGTTAATTACCTTTCCATAGGCACCGGGGGGCTGCTATTAGATGCCTCCTGGCTCAGTGAGCCTGGGTTTCTCTCTTCACAGTTCAGGTGCTCCACTCCTCCACAGTTGTCTTGTTTACCACCATACTGTTTGTACCAGAGGCCTGAAGCTTCATTGAATATCTAGCTGTGGTCTAATAAGAGCTGAGAAAATGGGGACAACAATTTACTCAGACTCCTGGCCCTGTTTCTTCTGCTACAGCCCAGGATGTTGTTGACCCTCATCACAGAAAAGGCACATGGATGGCTTGGGTTTGGCCTCCTGTTCTCCAAGACTTTCAGGTCCTTTTCAGCAGTGCTGCTATGGTATATATAAGTTAGGCTGAGAATAATAAAATATAAACTTATTTCAAGTTATATTCTACCAAGTATATAAGCTTGATCTACCTTAGTTTTTAATTTCTAACTCCATGAATGCTCACTTTTTGCAAACTCTTTGCAAACTTAGGCTAGTGAGATCTGAGTGTTAACATGACCTTTTGCATGGAGCTTGTATTACAGTGAGTTGCTCAGGCTTAACTGTAGGCAGTAATATAAGCGATCTTTACCTCCAGGCTAAGGAGTTCCTTCCCTTTTTCTCCTTGGCTTCAAATATATCCTCAAGATCAGCTTCAGCCTTACATAGATGAGTCAGCTAAAACACTTCTGTTGATGAAGCAGTTTGATGACAAGATTAGACCTGAGCAGCTAGTGAAAATGTTTTCATTTTGACTTAATGTCATTCTCCACTTTTGTACACTTTCTCTAATCACTATATATATTTTTTTATATATATATATTTTTTTTTCTGGATAAAGTTTTGGATAACTTCTTTGTAAATCCACAGAGAAGAAACTGTACCTCAGAATAAAAGATGTGGAAAAAATTAGGCTATAGAGTCCTGCCTCTGTGTTTCATTAGGGAATGAGAAGGGGGAAATCATATTTCTAAACTCTAAAGATCACGTCTGTTCACTCCAGAAGCTCAGTTAATTTGCTTTTTCCCAGATGCTTTCAGATTTTAATCGCTTGCAATTCTTGTTTCCATTATCAGAGATCCATCTTTGCAGAACTTTTGCATTTAAGATGCTTCTTTTCAGTAGTCTGGCTTTGTTGTGCAATTGTTTCAAAGCTGTTTCTTGTTAACTGCTGGAAGAATAGCAAATTTAGTGTCCCAGAGAAAAGAAAAATTAAAAGAAAAACTTCAACATGCAGAAATCAAAGTCAGGAACAATGAATTCATTTAAAAGATGTGGTTTGATGGGAGACACTATGGGCTAAATGAAAAGACCACTTACTACAGAGAAACAGCATCTTTCTTTCACAGAATCACAGAATTGTCTAAGTTGGAAGAGACCTCAAGATCATCGAGTCCAACCTCTTCCCTAACACTAACAAGTCCTCCACTAAACCATATCGCTAAGTTCAACATCTCAACGTCTTTCAAAGACCTCCAGGGATGGTGATTCCACCATTTCCCTGGGCAGCCCATTCCAATGCCTAAAAACCCTCAGTAAAGAAGTTCTTCCTAATATAACTTCTAATATATAGAAGTTCTTCCCAACATAAAACTCTCCTGGCACGTTAGCCCATTCCCCTCATCCTGTCACCAGGCACGTGGGAGAATAGGCCAACCCCCACCTCACTACAGCCTCCTTTAATGTACTTATAAAGAGCGATAAGGTCGCCCCTGAGCCTCCTTTTCTCTTTGTGGTTAGTCTTTGTGACTACCTGGTCTCTGTGGGAAAACCCAGGGCCTGTTGAATACTGACCTCATTCTTCTTTAATGACGTAATGAAAAAGATTCTTTATTTTTGGCAGTTGCAAACAATCGAGACTTAGATGTATCCCTAATTCATGCATTTCATTTGTTGTATCTATTTAATTAATATCTGTATTTGCATGGAAAATGCCTTAAATATCCTGGATAATTAGTTAACTACATTAAGATAAATAGGAATTTTGTATTTGTATTCCTGCTGTTCCTTTCCCAATTCCTGTGACATTACTGGAAATGTAAAACTTGTGATATGAATTTATGATGTAACAACACTGTTTTTGATTGTTTGTTTTGTTTTTGTTTTGTTTTGTTTTTGTTTTTGAATTAAAATAGGGTTGTCCATAAAGTCTTTGCCTGGATTTGTCTGCTGAGAATTTCCTAACACATTTCTGTAAATTACAAGTCTACCAGCAAGAATGTGAGATACAAATTTATGCAAATGGCATTGCAAACCTGCCCTGCTACCAAACAAACACTGGTAAAATGAAAAAAGATGATGCTCTTTGTGTAAATCCCATGGGAAAATGCAGGCTTCTGTTTTTAGATGTTTATTCAGCTTACAAGAACTGAAATTGGTAGAACTACTTTACAGTCAATGGAGAAAAAATGCACACTCTGGAATGTGTTTTCACTTACCCAAACAAAAATGTGTAAAATGGTTCAAGTGAATCATGTTCTTAAAACATTTTAATTCTCTTCCTCTCCTGGAGGAGCACAAAGTGACTGTCTCAAATGTAGAGATCTGAATCACCAGTTGCTAAAGGTTCCGAGATAAATCTCCCTGGAGGAGCCTGATCTTGAGGGACAGGTTGCTAGTTTGATAATATAAATGTTTCCTTTGAGTTTGGAAATTGAGCTTAATTCCCTGCTTCCTGAGTGGGACCTTTCTGTACAACGCAGAGCAAACCATTGGGTGAGAGCCTGTGAAGTATTTGGACATGCTGACTAGAAACCCTTCAAAACAATTATAATTTTTATGTTAAGAAGTCATTGGGCGGACATGGAATTTAGTAAATAATAATTCAGAAATAGACTTTCTTCCAGAGTTTGGAAAAACTACTTCTGTATGTACTACTACTACCTTATTAGAAGCTGTACTTGTTTCTTCTGTAAGAAACATTGCCAGTCAAAACCTAGCTTTACTGAAACTTAATGCATATTTTCTTAAAGACTTGATTTTGTTTACTATGTCGTGTCCATTCTGGGAGTAGAAGCACCATTTCTATGTGTTGGTCATATGCTAATGTAACTCCTTTGCAAAACTAATGAATCAATCTCTTAAAGTTTGCTTATAAACTGAGTATTCCTTAGTTATAAAAAAGACATTTCCTTAAACCAAGGAAAGTTTTGATCATTAAACATGGTCAGATCACATGCAATTTTTATCATATCATCTGCAAGACAGTGCTTCCCCTGATAAAGGACACTCTAACCCTTTCTTAATGAAGGACATTCTTCACGTCAAAAGTTTGGAGAAGCCATTTAATAAACCTAATGATATTCCTAATAGAAGATGGGATGCCTTCAGAAAGATAGTTAGAAAGCATTTGATTTCCCTGACCGCTAATAATTTTTTAAAAATATCATAGTCTAGTTAGTGATGCCATACTGATTGATGTATCTTCTTTAGATAAGATTCATAAAAGCACTAGATCCTCAAGGATTTATAAGAAATTAAATTGTGCTACGGGTAAATTAAACACTTTAGTCTCTGGAAAATAAAATCTCTCAGATGGGATGGCTAAAATAATCCAATTATAGAAGGCAGGCAGAATTACTTTATTTTTGAAATTAAAAACAAGAAAAAAAAAGTATGATTTTAGAGTAGGTTCCATAAAGGATAAATATGGAAATAAGAAACTGATGATCAGCTGAAGACTGCCTGTAATAGCTTTTGTGCTTCCTAGTGAAAGCAAAAAGTCTAAGGAAGAAGTTTTAAGCAAATATGTAAATGATGCCCTTGTGCCCATTAGATAATTTTGTATTTACACAACAGCTTCTAAAGTGTACCTGTTGACACACATCTGTTGCCTTCTTCATATACTGAAAATTCTTGCTTCAGTGCTTCTTTGAATTTCAAGTTCGATATTACATCCTATGGTGTCTGAAGACATGGCTGAATGGAAAGTAAAAAGTGCTGAGATGTCTAGCTAGCATAGCTTACTTCTACTCTGCTGCTTAGAAAGGGAGGAAAATAAAAAAGATTCTGAAGGTTCATGGTGACTCCAAGATATTTCATCTGGGTTGCGATAATGCCTTTGTATATTCTATGAAAGACAGTTATTAGATAGCAAAACTTGTTGCCTATCACCTCAAATCTCCTATACAAATATTATCTAAGATTCTTGCTTTCAGGCTAAACGTTTTCTTTCCTGTACTGTAAGCATCATTTAAAGAAACTAAACCAATACAGGCAAAAAGACTGGTAACACTAGCAAAGGTCTTAATCTTCTCCATTATATTAAACAGCAAATGCCACAGCAAAAGGGAAATGTGGAAAGAAAAGATCCCGAGTTCTGAGATGGATGTACTTAAAGCTATTAAATAATAGCTGTTGAAATATCTCATTCCAGATGTCCCAGGTGTTATTCTTAGATCCTCTTCTGCTATAGTCAATGGTAACAGAGAAGTCACCATATCTCCTTTTCTCCAACAGTCTGTCTTGTCTGATTAAAATCTAAGCTCCCTGTGGCCTGGTCAATCTCCTGTTAGAAGTTTGTCCAATGTCTTGCATGATGGGACTTCTTAGAGAAAATTATCTGTGAATTTGAACCTTTATATATGTCTATAACTAAGTAATCTAAAATCAAATACTGTAATATCTATATTATTCACATGTTATATTTATGGACATGGATGATAAATGCATTTTATTAGATCTGGTAAGTTACAAACACTGTTTAAAAGTTTCTTTCTTGCTTTTTGCCACAAGCTATGTAATAAGGCCCCTCAAAATTACAATTCCACCAGCAGCAGACAGTCTTCCTGATTCCTGGTTGATCCATTCTTTAGAATTAGGGGGAAGTAAACAATCTCCATGAACTTTAATTGCATATGGATTTCTTCCCAATCACATGCATAAGAGTTAAAGTCTGTTGACCGTTTTCACTGGGAGTCTGGGTAAGGAAGTACATTTCTCGATTATACAGCTGTCCTCCATGTTGTGAGCAAAAATACATGTCCAATATACATTTTAAAAATCCAAAAATATCACAGGAGTTTTTCCTAAAATATGTTTAAAGATTTTGTTGCTGTTGTTAAATGAATAAATAAATGAATAAGGAAATGTCTAGATACTGAGAAAGAACTATCTACCAGATGTCTACTTGGACTAATCTTGGTGAGTTGCAGCATGTGTTTTGCATTCTGGCTGTGCCAAGTAGATTTAACAATCTGTGTTGCTGAATGGAAAAGCTGTAATAAATTTTCACCTCTTTTATACGAAACAATGTTTATTTCCTGATTGACTGTGTTCACTAAGACATACTAAGTCACATACCTGTAAGAGGGTGCAGCACTGAATTCGTAGGAGATATGGCCGCTATTGTGAGAAGAAAATAGCTTCTAATACAGCAATAAAATTTGCTTTTAATTTCTATTTGCTTTTAATAGAAGCTAATTCATATAAGACATCTAACAATATTCATTCTCTATGGAGTAGTCAGAATAGAGCATCTTTCAACAGAGTTTTGAATTTCCTACTTTCCTGGTGCTAATAAAAGAATGAGGTTATGATGTGATAAAATAATCAAAAGTATGAACTGACAAATCATGAGTGCATGGGCATGTTTCCTTTAATATTACATTCATTATTGCAATTCATTATTGCAGTGAATGGTCCCAGATTCCAGTTCAGGAACACCTGAGCTGTACCTGAACTCTGTGAGGATCTGAGATTCATTCTATTCTGAATTAGCTGTAGTACATGTCTGGGAAGAAAGCTTTAGTGACTGTAAATGGTAGAATTTACCTTTTATTTATTTATTATATTTTTCCTTTTCTGGTGGATTACAAAGTATACAAGTAATGACTGAAAGAATACAAGTTTATACGTTTGTTTTTATTAAGCCTTTTATTTAAGACTCCTACATATTTCCCTCCAACTTAGGGTTATATTTCATTTCAACAGTTTCTTGTATTTTAAAGATA
The DNA here is from genome assembly GCF_047663525.1 of Anas platyrhynchos. NCBI lineage: Eukaryota > Metazoa > Chordata > Aves > Anseriformes > Anatidae > Anas > Anas platyrhynchos. The sequence goes on from NC_092587.1 coordinate 201,844,976, forward strand.
GGTTTGAATGCTTGTATTTTTTTTTTTTCCTTTCCAAATTCAGAGATCTTGTAAGAAAACTGATATTTTGGGCTAGCAGAAAGCTCATGAAAGCTCATGAAAGCTTGTTCCTTAATGAGTTCTTGCAGTTATTAGGCAACACAAAAAAACAACCAGAACATGCAAACACAAACTGCATTTTTCAGTTTATACATGTATATGCAGGGGAAGGGAATCTGTCTAATTCTGTCTTTATTCTGCTCACTCTTTTTCCTGGTTTTGGTTGAGATAAAGTTAATTGTCTTCATTGTAGTTCCTATGATGCTGTGGTTTGGATTTTGATGACAATAATGTTGATAACACGCTGATGTTTAGTTGTCACAGACCAGCGCTCACACAGAAACAAGGACTTTCAGCTTCTGGTGCTGCCCTGCCAAAAAGGTACCTGGGGGTGCACAAGGAACTGGGAGGGGACACAGCCAGGAGCTGACCCAGACTGGACAAAAGGATATCCCAGAGTGTGTGGTGTCATGCTCAGCAATAACAGCTGTGGGAAAGACAAAGAAAGGAGGGACATTCAGAGTGGTGACATTTGTCTTCCTAAGGGACTGCTACAGATGAACCCTGCTTTCCTGGGAGTGTCTGAGCACCTGCCTGCCAGTGGGAAGCAGTGAATGACTTCTGCTTTGCTTTGCTTATACGTGAAGCTTCTGCTTTGCCTAGTAAGATGGCTTTATCTCAAGCCACAAGTTCTCATATTTTTACCTTTCCGATTCCCTCCCTATCCCACTGTTTGACAGAGTGAGCAAGTGGCTATGTGGGGCTTAGCTTCCTGCTGGTGTTAATTTAAGAAAGACAGTTCTATCCAGTTTTTCCACACTTTCTTGCAAACCACTTATTCCCAATTTTCCAGGTTCATAAGAACTCGTGAACTTTATGAAATTTGAACTTTCTTCCATGACTGTAGAACTAGCATAATTCAGTTTACTTTGTGAATGTATGTTGTTGTTTAGACAAGAACTCTTCAGCATGTGCTCCAACTCAGAGGAACATTTTAGCACTCCCTCCTTACTCGATAATCTCACATTCTCATGCAGAAACAGATCTTCATAGGTGACATCAAATTCCTGAAGAAAGACTTAAAAAGCGTGTTGTGGAAAGAACAAGCTCTTGTAGATGAATATAGCCTGCTGAGTAAGAATAGACAGCATAGGATACATGATAGGATATCTGAAATCTTGGAGCAGAATGCTCCCTGGTGTATAATGCAGTGACAAAATAGGGAACAGTCGTTATGATATTTGTTATAAAATATGAGCCTTTTTTTTTTTTTTTTTCCAAGGCAATGAATGATCTCCCTTGGAAGCCTAAGTGATAAGTTTTCTCCAGCATCTCTAGACAATAAAGCACTGGTTAGTGCACAATAAATATCCTCTCCAGGCATTTGTTCCAGTGGAATTAACCCTTTCAGCTGTGCGATAACCTTGTCACTGTTGAAGAACAACCCACTGTGCTTAGTAAGTTACTTCAGTAACCATCCAAAGTAAAAAGAAAGATGTTGGCCATGCCACAAGATGTGTGAATAATTGTTCCACTAATATACTGTTGGAGAGTTGTGACTGTAAAATCTGAGAGAGGTACACTTTTCAAGTTTTATATGATCTTAGATAATACTTAAATGAGATTTTTGCTGTTTCTGTAATGTATTCACTATTTTAAAAGTGACATATTTTTGCTGGTGAAAATAGAGCAAATACAGTTTAAAACGTCTTCTTTAGCAACCTTTAAAAATGATAGAAATGTTCTTGGCCAGAAATGTATATAAAGTTTTCAATGTTTCCATCTTTTTACTTTCCAATATGCCACTTACAGTTTTATTATAGCTGCCATGTTTATCAGTATATGTATGCTTCAGATTTTTATAGCTTGGTAATTTTAGCATTCTTGAACACACTAAGCATTTTGCTTTATCTTCTAGAGCATTTTTGCACACTCATGAATGAACTGGTGGGTTTTGTGTATCAGTTTCGTGTGTCCTATTATCAAACCAATTCACTAGGAATTTGTGCAGTGATGTGTCTAAGAGAAGCCAGATGCACCTGTGCACATACGATAATTTCTTGTGCTCTTGCAAGCTACAAAACCTTCAGGCTTACCTTGGATTCAATACATTATCCGTGATAATTGACATGTTGTGATTTGTGCTGTACTGCTGTAGAAGGCACTCAGGAATAACCAGGTCCTGTACTGGAGAGGTGACCGCAAAATTTGTTTGCAGTCCTGAGTCAGTCATCTGCCACATCTATACCTAGGAACAGCAAATAAAAATATTCCCTTTAGTAGTAGAAATTCATTTAAATCATTTGAAAATGATAAAAGCAGCATTCATAAATGAGGCCCAACCACTTGCAATGTATCTTAATTACTATCAATGTGCCTTTCATATTATGTCTAACTAACATTTTTGTGGATATTTACTAACCTAAATTCAGTGTCACAACACTGTATATCATCAGAACCTTGTTGTAGTTAATTATTGCTAATATTACAATAATGTGTAGCCAGAAGGTAGATCAGAGCCTGATTGTATCACGATTTGGAAACACAATGACTGAGATAATGCCTTGACAGAGAGGTGGTTTAGATGTTCAGTGTATGAATCCTCTGTTCATCTGTATCTTGTTCGTGGTTTTGTTTCTTGTCTCAGAACAAATATAAGAGAACTGGGTAAGGTTCAGAGAAGGACAATCTGGATGTTGGATGGAGTTGTGAATGGCCCCCACTTATGGAACAGCCCAGTAGATCAGGCCAGGAAAAGAGCTATTTCAGCAGGTCTTCTATACCATAAAAATATTGATTCTTCACACAAGAAGTTGTTATGCATAGGAACTCTGCACTGTGTGATATTAAGGATGCTAAGAGTTGATGTGGACACACGAGATTTATTCCATGAAGAAAAAGCCATGAAGAATGTAAATACAAAGATATCAGCCATTGAGATAGAAAGTGTTGGGAACTGAAAAATATTTAGGGGAAACATTATTACAAGTTTCCTCTATTCAAATTACTCTGCTGCAAGCACTGGTAAGAATGAGATATTAAAGGAGATGGACTTTTGTTAAGACCTGTTATGTGGTCTAACCTGCCTACTCATGATACAAGAATCACAGAATCATTAAGGTTGGAAAAGACCTCCAAGATCATCTGGTCCAATCATCATCCTACTAGTAATGTACTGTATGTACTAGTAATGTACTAACCAGTACATAAATGCAATTAAGTGAGATAATTTTTACTTGTAGTAACCCATTCAGCCCAACACTTAGCAAGGCCTAAACATAGATTTGTCATTAAGCCTGTGATAAATCAGTTAAAAAGAAGAGAGATATATTTACCAAAATGGCTTTATTGAACTAAAGCCTGGGATAAAATTAATATAGAAAAATAGAAAAAAAAGTATGTTTACTGTTTCTACTTGGTAACTTGATATGTATCAAAAAAAAACAAGTTTCCATGAACAAAGCTAGGTGATTTACTTCACATTAAAGACTGTGAGCAACTTCACACTTTCTCTGAGGGGCAAGCCACATAGGATTGTTCCGGGCTAAAAGTGTGATTTCAGGGAGTTGCTGCTCACACAGCAGCTGATGTACTTATAAATCCACACCCTGCTTCATTTCATGATAACTTATGTATACAGTCCTAGCTGAGATAGAGTTTCCCCATTTGTAGTGAGGAAAATAATGCATCCATGTTACCCTGAAAATTTCTGAGGAAACTTTATGAATTTGCTACCTGACCTGCAGTCTGACATATTACTTATTCAGTTCTCTGCTGGAATCTATTACATATATTTCCCAGCCTCAGATGGAGAGGAAGCAATCTGAATATATCTCCTGATCAGATGCACAGACTGGGGAAAACACCCTGAATAAATCATGAGAGTTTTCCAGTCCACATTTTATGCTGTCCCAGTTATTGTCTTTTCAATGTTTGATTGCTGTAATCACAATTCATTTAGTATTCCTAATAAACTAAAAAAAAAAACAAAAAACAAAAAAGAAGCCATAAAAGCCCTTGGACCAGTATAATCCTTTTTCCACTCTGAGATAAAACTGTTGAAGCAATAACTGAACCAGTTAATATACAAGCCTCTTGTAATAGGACAATCAGTAAAACTAACTTACAAAGTAGAATTTCTTGTTTTAAAGCAAAACATGCTACATCTACTGTTTGCCCCATAAAGGATCTTAGCTGACAAATCTTAATTAATTTGACTGTGGGCAAACTAATTGTGTATTATTTTAGCTTGGGGCTGTTTTGCTTTAAAAAATCAAATAATGATTTGGAAGAAATACAGCAACTCATTTTCTCTGAGAACACAGAGTTCCCACTGACAGTGGCTATTAAAAAGATTTAATGAAATCACCAGGACTTGTTTGAAGCTGGTCTAGGTACATTTTTATACTCAATCTGCACATCAATATTAATTTTTTAACACAGATGGAGGTTTTATTGGTACCCAAGGAAGTAGAAAAACAGATTACTGGAATTTCAAGTTACAGGCAGAGCACAAAGCTGATGGAGGCAAGTGTGAAATTAGAGCTATGAAACACTAGAAAGACTAAAGTATAGTAAATACATACAAAAATAAGGGGACTACTGGAAGGCAATTGTGACCAGTTTGCTTTCCATCTAAGCAAAAATTTATTTCAGTAACACCCATCTTCTTTGCCACATTAAAGGCCAGCCAATCATATAATTATAGACCCTCTTTCTGAAGGTTCTGAATCAAGTTAAAACTGATTTCACATCAAAATCTTACATACTTTCTATGATTTCTTGACATTTTTTTTTTTTTACATAGAATCTGTCTACTTGGACAGATTGGTCTGATCCACCAAGAATTGGAACAGACTGCCCAGTCTGGTGGTAGAGCGGAGTCTTCATCCTTCTAAGTGTTAAGAGACATGGTACTAAGGAACGTTGTGTAGTGATGGGATTTGGTAGGTAAGTTTGATGATTGGACATGATCATTTTGAAGGTATTTTCCAACCTAAATGTTTTTATGATTCTATGATCTCCAGATATTATTATTAGTAGTAGTAATAACAATAATAATAATTTTATAAGTTCTATTCAATATGTCCAAAAATCTCAGAGTGAAAAAAGGAAAAATGGTCCTTTGAAAATTGCTTGTTCTTCTTCTGAGTTACAGACAAAGGCTTTTTGAACCATAAAGGAAGTAGCCTGAGAAGTGCAAGTATTTTGTACAAATGAGTTAGTAGGTAACATGAGTCACCCAATTAGAAAATTATACACTATAGGCAGTAAACAACTGTAAGCCTTTGGTAAGGACCTCAACCCCCTTCTACAGAAGACAAATGCTTTTTACAGATATAATCCCTGCTGAAGCCTACTGAATCCCAGCTAAAGACTCTGAATGAGTCACTGTTATTTATTTCTTGAATCCCAATAAATACTATACCTGGGCACCTCATAGATTTTATGTACCTATAAAATAGTTACAGCTTCATATAGTATACAGTTACAGTATACATATAGTATACAGTTAGCATACTATAGGGTAATATTATGTCTATTTTACAGATGGATAACTGAGAAGCAAAGTTGAATCTACGGGTTCTCAAAACCTCTAAGTATTTCCATACCATTTAGGCATCTCAGTTTCTCTGAAATATACATTGAAGTTTAAGGATTTATAATACGGATGAAATAATAATTAAAAATATCTCTAGTATGCATAAGTAAAATATAAGATATATATTTAAAGACCTATCTGTGTGTTTTCATGAGGAACAGGAACAAATTATTTTCTTTGCATTAAGGTGTCTCAGATTGCTAATTCAAAAATTATTTATATGAATGCCATTCATGAGATGTAAAGAAGGATGAAGAGCAATTTCATCCCAGCTAGATATGTTTAATTGTTACCATGCTGTGGTGGTTTTACACTGACAGACAGCTAAGCTCCACCATGCCATTCTCTCACTCCCCCTCCTCAAAAGAACAAGAGGAGAAAATATGATGAAAAAAGGGGTTGAAAAAAAGGATACAGAGATCACTCACCAATTACCATCATGGGCAAAACAGACTCAACATAGGGAGTTTGATGTAATTAATTGCCTACTGACAGTAGAGCAGTAAGAATTAAAAACAAGCTACAAACACCTTCCCCCATCCACCCTCTTCCACCTCCTCCTCCTGAGCGGTGCAGGAGAACGGGAAATGGGGGCTGCAGGGGCTTCGGGGGCTGCCTGACACTTCATCTCTGTTGCTCCTCCACGGTCCCTCTCTGCTCCTGCTCCACATGGGTTCCCTCCCACGGGATGCCGTCCTTCTCGAACTGAACCTGCGGGGGCTGCCCACAGGCTGCAGCTCTTCAGAAAATGCTCCCACACGTCTCCATGCCACGGGGTTTATCTGTCAGAAGCAAACTGCTCCAGCACAGGTCCCCCATGGGCGGCAACTCCATCCCGGGACCTGCTCCTGCGGGGGCTTTCCATGGGCCGCAGCCTCCTCCAGGCCACATCCACCTGCTCCACCAGGGGAACTTCTGCTCTCACAAAGGCACAACCTGCGTCACTTACTACTTGTAGTGACTTTTCATGTAATTATCATTGGCTTAGCTCTGGCCAGCAGCAGGTCCCTTTTGGAGCCATCTGGAGCTGGCTCTGATCTGACATGGGGCAGCTGCTGGGCTCTGCTCACTGAGGCCACCCCTGCAGCCCCTGCTGCCAAAACCTTGTCACATAAACCCAATACAACTTACATTCAATAATTATGTGGGGAAAAAACATGACATTTAAATCTAAGTGAGAGGAAGTATACCTGGGCACCAAAAGACAGTCTGTGAATTGAATACAGGTGATTTCCTTTAAACTAATTTTCACTGCAGGTACATATTGAGACTGGACAGTGCAGGCTATAGTAGACTGAAGATCAGTTTTACAGGAATTATGAAGGGTAAAAATAAATGCATCAACACAGGAATAAGAAATTTATTGAAGCTGGTAAGAAAGACTCCACTGATGGTAAGCATCACTAGTACCATATGGTACTGTTTTCCATCTTCTGAAAAATCTAAAGAGAAAAAGGAGAAAGAATACCAAGTCCTCTCCAAAATCAGACTTAACCTTGCAGAATATATATATATATGTATATATATATATATATGAAATAAATAAATAAATCAGAAATTCTGCATATGTTTACATGAAATGTTCTGGATGTATAAGGTTTCTTGATCCAAAAGTGATTTATCCAGAGTGATTTCCAAAACGTTTTGTACTAAAGGTGTCTTCTCACGGTAGACAGATCAAAATACCCAGGAGGTTTTTGAACTATTCATGAAGGACAGTGATGGTAAAATTTCTCACCTACATCACCTACTCAGCTAAAGATGTCAAACATAGTAAAGGCCGTGTATAAGCAAATATGTAAAGCTCACTCTCACAGTATAATGTTTACTAATGCAAGAAGCCTAGGATATCATCAGTAGGAGTCAAAAAGTCTTATGCAGGAAAAAAATGCAAGGCAGCAGATATTATTGTAATTTAGTTGGAAGGATATTATGATTGAGAAAGCTGCAGGTTACAATTGCTTCCAAAAGGTTAGATAAAAGAAGAAAAATGAGAAACAAGAAAAAGAGATGTAAATGCAATTGATGTGGCCAGGAGCATACAGCAGCTGGTTGCCTGTTGTAGTTTGGTAATCCTATGTCCATTTAAAGTCCTAGAAAGCCAGGTTGATGGTCACTTTCTCCACATTTCCTATTCTCCCACTCCTCCAATTTTGTGTATGTATTTTAAGATATTATGGCCCTGTTTTTAATCATCTGTGGAGTAAGATTGTTTTTGAGAGTGTTTTGCCTTGAGTTTCATTGTGTCGGTGAGATCTGAGAATCAGCTGTAATATGTAAAATGAAAGTTGAGGTATGACTCTTAGTGTCTTCTCTCATGAGGGTTCTCTAATTAATATTGTCTTTAAAAACAAATTACTTTTAAGGATTTAATTAACACAGAGTACTGACATTTTTAGGTTTAAGCTGAGCCTGTTTCATCAGTAAATACTTTCATCATTCTTTGTTCTTTTTCTCTTTTTGCACATTCTACTTGACAGTAGAAATGGTTTCCTTTTTTATTTTAACAAATGCAAAATACAGCAGGTGAAATTTCAGTTGCCTCTCTAAATATATTAACGTCTAAGAAAAATATATAAAATAATGGGGTCCGATTTTTTATTTTTCTTTTAAAAAACTTTAATTAATTTTTCAATTTTCTGTGCTAAGATGAATGAATGTCCTCCTAGTTTTTCCTACATTTCCAAAACTCACTCTTCTACTTATTCCCTAGTTTTCTAGGGAAAAAAATAAATGGTTTAGCTTTATTCATCCAAATTCAATGACTTTTAATGGTCATTTGGATTTCAAAGTGGGTCAGATCAGCCTCTTTATGTCAAAAGAAGTTGAATATGCATATTTTAATGTTGCCTGGAAGACACTGTGCATCTGCTTTCATTACCCCATTACTGTTAAAACAGACAAACAAAAACAAACAAACAAACAAACAACACTAAATTAGTTTTCCTAGATTTTCTGGTTTCAGATTATCATGTTTTCTCAGAAAATCTTTCAATTGGTCGTTAACAACTGGTCAGATTTCTCTTAACAGTTATTGGTGCACTTCCATCTTTGATGTTGCTCTCACTTTTAATACCTAGACTGAGTCAAACTAGCCACTCTCTTCATGCATAATAACACCCTATGATACATTAACACCATCTTCCTCTTCCCCAGCAAGTTTTTGATTTTGAACTGTGACATGTTTTGATTCCTTTGACCAGGCTTCTGTGGTGTGTCCCTTCCCTAGGGCTGCCCTCCAAGTGGATGTTTTCCTTCTGCATTGCTTTTCATTAGACAGAAACTGAACATCAACTTCTGTCTTCTTGGTGAGGCTGTTTCTGCTTGTTTGTCTTTTGCTTGACTGTATTTGTTCTGAACTACTGATTGTCACCGTTTAGAAACTTTCCTTAGGCAGTTTTACTGTCCTTGCTACTAAGGTTCATTTCTCCAGGGTGAGATCTTTCTTTCAGCTTTCTCTCCAATCATGTAAGGTCAGACATCCCACAGCCCATCCTGTCAATTAATGGAGAATCTGTAATGTTTCCAAATTTACGTCTAGATTCTGGAGTTTCAATTTAATTTATTTGCTTTTCATTCTAGAATAAATAAACCTAGTATAACTCTTCGAAATCTCAGAGTTAAACATGGAATCAACGGGACACTCCTCACTATTGTTCTAGTAATTTTACTGTATTTTGCAGGAAATTTTTACTCTCTTTGACTCCTGTCCACGGTTACCATTCAATTTTTGAAAATAAATCTAGGTACCAATCCTTGGATTCTCTCTATCTGCACAGTTTCTGTTTGTTGCTGCTTTTGTCTGTTTATTCTCACTTACTTCCTATGACTCCCCCTAGACTGGATGTTTTACAAATTGTGTGTCTGGGTAATAAGGCACCAACATTATTTAACACATATCGGTAATTTGCGAAAAACATTATTTAAGACATTTGGATTCTCCATGGTGAATACCAGCCATCTACACGCTACCAAAAACTCTTTCCTTTTGCAACTTCTGGTCCTGCCCCAACTTGCACTTAGGTGATTGCCATGAGTGAAGCATTTCATATGGAGGGTTTGCCCTGCATTCCAATAGCCTTGCTGTTATTAGGAAATCATTCAATTCAGAATTTCATTTTGGTCAGTGTCATCTCATTACAGTTAATCGCATCCCACATTGCTACTAAATTATTCTGTCACTCTTAATTTCCAGCACATCTCAGTGTTGTTATTTAGGATATGCGTGCAACATAATGGCAGTGCTGTGTAGTTTTCACAAGGTAGCTCAGGTACTGAGGAACAGTCCTAAAGTCTTAATACAATACCCTGACCCAAGTATCATCCTTGATACTTTTATGATACTCCCATGCAGGCTGTTACAGAAATGGAGCAATAAACATTTGGTCTGTAAGTCTAGCTGGTTTCACAGATCTGCAGCTCTGTGACTTGTCTTCTTTCTGTTTATTTATGCTATGTAATTACGCTGATATGGGCTGCAACATGGGAGATAATGTGTATAAATATATATAATGTGAGATTGATACGAGGGCATGTAAGACATTGACTTTAATCTGAATTCAGGGTGAAGGGAAGCTGGGAAGCTAATATAGTAAGTTTTGCTGAACTAAAGGCATCTGGGAGAAGAGGGGTTGTAGGCTCTGTCATCCCATGGTTTTCTTCAAGCAAGTCTGCACCTGAGTTCTATTTCTGGCTCAACAACTCACCTTATGCATCACTTTGATCAGCACATTTTACCTCTCTGTGATAGCTATTCTCCTATCCTTGGTCTGTCCTGTCCATTTAGACTGTTAACCATCTAGGATATTATAAATTTACACCATAACTTATGAAATTAAATCCTCAGTCTGTCTATCCATTTTTTTTTTAATTTTATTTTTTAATTTTTTAATGTAAAGCTTGCAGAAGTGAATTATGCTGTCCTCTTGCTGTGTATCAATGCAATAACATTAAAAGTATGTCACAGGTACACATAGCTTTAATTGTGGTAGTAATTAGAAATTGTGATCTGTCTGTATGTAAAGTCAGGAATGCTGTGATAAGGTAAGTTGTCTTCATTTAAGTGTTTTTGAACATACATGTAATATTTTCTAAATATATGAGATCTGTGCACACTTCTGAAGTGGTTTTGTTTATATTTCAGCCCTGGTTACTGTGTCACATCTAAGCAGAAGGACATAGTGTCTCACAGGACTGGGAGGTACAAGTCCTCAAAGCTATATGCAAACAAGTAGCAAATAGTTAGGCTAGGTGGACTTGAAGGATGCCTGTTCCACACCAGAAAATGCAAAACTTTAAGCTGACCAAAGCACCAAAACCCACAACCTAGAGTGTATCATAAGATAAAAGCAGGATAGAGAACAACACCATTGTATTAAATCCCTGCAATAAAAAAAAAAAAAAAACAGTTCTATGAAGGGACTCGTATCTCTATCAACTTTGCCCTCAAAAATCATTTTTCTACCTTAGCTATTTTGAAATTTGAGTCCTGAGAAAAACAAGAAAAAGAAATGGTGTATGATTAAAGGAAGAGGAGTGTGGAGCCTTTCAAATTATTCTTGTAATAACAACAAATAGTACAATCCATCACAGGGAAGATCACTATGTAACGAAAGAAGAACATGAGTATTGACCAAAACCTATCTCCCAACTTCAATGCTAGTGGAATAATTGCACCACATGTGCAATACAGTGTTCCTAAAGCTAAAATGGGAGATAGGCTGAAGGAGTCTGAGTTAACAGCAAACCTGCACACAGACTTCTTGTGACTGCTAACAGTGACTCTAAGTGCTCATCCCTCTTTGATTTACTGGCAAATGGCATCATACTGCAGCAGTAGGCTGCATGACTAGTCCTCTCAGCAGTCTTCCCCTTTGGATGGTAAGTGCTACCCTCCAGCCACCTTCCTCAGCAGTCCTAAGGACCCGAAATTTGCTTTTGCCTCTGTGTGTAAAGAAGCGTCAAACAGGATCTGGAAAAGGAGGTGCCTGGGAGAAGAGAGGCCAGAACCTTGGGAATCCTAAGGATGTCTCTGTCATTGTTGGACAGTATTGGAGATTTTGTGATTGAGTGTCCTGCCTCACAGACCTCTTGGCTTCTGTTACTGGTTCCTGTGTCTTCACAGGCAGTCTGTCACGATGCCTCTCCAGTGGTGCAGAGCTGACATGCCTGTCGCTGACTCTGTCGTAATCATTAGATGCAAAAAAGTCAAGTATTTCTGTGGTAAGTTATTAACATCCGTTTTGAGGATACCAAATCCATTAAAAATGTCCATCATAGCAAAATATCCAAGAAGATATTCCATGATCCCTCAGGAGCCAACAATACTGTCCTTCAGAGAATGGTTCCAAGCACATAGATGAGGAGTCTAACCTTCCCCAGTAACTGCAGGAACCTGAAGTTGACAGTGATAACACCCCTTGTTGTGTCTGCCTTCTGTTTAGCATTAAAATTTTGAGTTAACTTTGCAGACTCAGAGGCATTTGAGATGTGATTGTATTATAACAAGTATGTTTTTCTTTACTGTCATAGGGTTTCTTACTATGTCCTGCCCAAGGGATGCTCTGAGGTTGTGTCCTTTGAGACTGGTGACCTCTGTGAGGACAGATCCTATTCCAGAATTGCTTCATGTGCTGTTCTTTTTATGGGCTGTCTAGTTTTCAATCTGGTGGCTTTGTTTCAATCTAGCCAGAAAATTCAGGTTATTACAAACATTGCAAGTCAGTCAGAGCGTGCAGCATGAAAAATACATGTGCATGCCCCAGCACAGTACAACAGTAAATGTATGATGTGCTCAGCAGTCTTACAGCAAAATATTTGTTGCCTAAAAGCAAATAATGCTGAGCACTCTACTTCTCCACCTAGATAAACCTTGCAATTTCTCTTATGCTAAATCTTTTGCTCTTACTCTGTCATTGACACTGGCTGGCCTAATCAGCTCAGGGCACACTTTAACTCTATCCCAGACAATTCAATCAGCCCAATGGCAGCTCTTTTCAAACCCACATTTCTTGCATAACAAAGATGCTAAAAAATGCATTACAGAGCTACCTTGTCAAGGAGGAAAAGCCTGGACTTGATTTCCATCAGAAAGAGTCTGCCCAAGTGAATAAACAAAGAAATCAAACACTCCAAAGTCATGAGATGTAACCTGTGAGGGAAGATTTCATGTGCCGCATAGTTTGTTTCATTCTGATATGGAAAACAGAAAACAATAGCAGAAACAGTGAAGGGGAAGGGAACTAGAAGGGAAAACATTTCTGCTAACAGCAATTTGCATGTCTCTGTCACCTTTTATCTAAGTATATTAATGCTTTCTGTCTACTTCAGAAGTGCCACCATGCCCCTGTGAAGAAAATGATTTAATGTTATTTTTACTCATGAAAACTGAGGTGAATTTGGGAAGAAAAAAAAAAAAGGAGGTTAAAATTGCTGAAGGTCACACAAGAAACTGGAAACAAAATGAGAAATGTAGCAGTGTCTTTTTTATTATTATTATTATTATTATTATTTCATTTATTTTTCTACCCTGTTTTATTTGTTTGTTTATTTGTTAAAATGTGCTAAATTGTACCTAAACTCATATGTGAAAGAATCAGAAAAATCTTTTTCTTCTCCCTTCTCACTGTTCTGTTGAGAGCTGTTGCATATATTCCAGTCTTCTGCATTCCATAGGAATAAGTGCTAAATCTCACAGAAGGCCATATGTGACAGCAATATAGATACCTGATTAACATTATACATCTTGTATCACATGAGTTTAGGTTAAGTCTCCTGGGTTAAGTCAAATGACCTTGCATTTGCTGTGGACAAAGTGTTTCTATAGTATGTATAGAACATAGTCTAGCTCACAGAAAGGATGGGGTAGTTTCCTACAGACATCCAAGGCTGGTGGGGTGTCGTGGTTTAACCCGGCCGGCAGCTAAACACCACGCAGCCGTTCGCTCACCCTCCCCCCTCCCTCTCTGGGACGGGGGAGAGAAATGGAGAGTGAAGCCCGTGAGTTGAGATAAAGACAGTTTAATAAGACAGGAAAATAATAATAACAAAATAATAATAACAATAATAATAATAATGATACAATGGTGATAATACGAAAGTAATAGTATGTACAAACAAGTGATGCACAATGCAATTGCTCACCACCCGCTGACCGATGCCCAGCCTAACCCCGAGCAGTCCGGCCCCCTTCCCCCGGCTAGCCACCCCTATATATTGTTTAGCATGACGTCAGATGGTATGGAATACCCCTTTGGCTAGTTTGGGTCACCTGTCCTGGGTCTGTCCCCTCCCAGCTCTTACTGCACCCCCAGCCTGCCCGTTGGCAGGACAGAGCAAAAGGCTGAGATGTCCTTGGCTTAGTATAAGCACTGCTCTGCAACAATTAAAGCATCGGGGTGTTATCAGCACTCTTCTCATCCTAAGCCAAAACACAGCATTCCACCAGCTACTAGGAAGAAAATTAATTCTGTGCTAACTGAAACCAGGACATCTATCCACCCCTTATTCCATACCATTTATGTCATGCTCAGGTTACACTCTTTTCCATACATTCTAATTAGTCACCTATAGTAATCATGGTAGTGATAACATACAGTATAATATACTATTTAACATGGTACAATTCAGTTCATGGGCTATTCTCACCCAGTATTAAATCTCCTTGAGGTACACACCGGACCTCTCCGTTCTTTTGCATCACCCACCAAGTGTATCCAGGTCCCTGAGCGAAAACAATTCCACGAATAGGTTTGCCTTTTCCTGAGGCAGGAGTAGCCCAGACTGTTTTACCCAGCATATTTTTTACATGCACTACAGGAACTTTATCCCCATCTACAGTACGTAACAGGTTTGATTGGGCAGGTCCAGCTCGGTTGGTAGATCCCCTAGTATTGACTAACCAGGTGGCCTTTGCCAAATGCGTATCCCAGTTTTTGAACGTCCCAGCGCCCATTGCTTTCAAGGTAGTCTTTAACAGGCCATTGTATCGTTCAACTTTCCCGGAGGCTGGTGCATGATAGGGGATGTGATACACCCATTCAATACCATGTTCTTTGGCCCAAGTGTCTATAAGGTTGTTTCGGAAGTGAGTCCCATTGTCTGATTCTATTCTTTCTGGGGTGCCATGTCGCCATAGGACTTGCTTTTCAAGGCCTAGGATGGTGTTCCGGGCGGTGGCATGAGGCACAGGATATGTTTCCAGCCATCCGGTGGTTGCTTCCACCATTGTAAGTATGTGGCGCTTGCCATTGCGAGTTTGAGGGAGTGTGATGTAATCAATCTGCCAGGCCTCTCCATATTTATATTTCAGCCATCGTCCTCCATACCAAAGAGGCTTTGACCGTTTGGCTCGCTTGATTGCAGCACATGTTTCACAGTCATGAATAACCTGTGCTATAGTGTCCATGGTCAAGTCCACCCCTCGATCACGAGCCCATCTGTATGTTGCATCTCTACCTTGATGGCCTGAGGTGTCATGGGCCCATCGGGCTACAAATAATTCACCTTTATGCTGCCAATCCAGGTCCACCTGAGCTACTTCAATCTTAGCAGCCTGATCCACCTGCTGGTTGTTTTGATGTTCTTCAGTAGCCCGATTCTTGGGCACATGAGCATCTACGTGGCGTACTTTCACAGCCAGGTTCTCTACCCGAGCAGCAATATCTTGCCACAATGCAGCAGCCCAGATGGGTTTGCCCCTACGCTGCCAGTTGTTTTGCTTCCATTGCTGTAACCATCCCCACAGGGCATTTGCTACCATCCATGAATCGGTGTAGAGATAGAGAATTGGCCATTTTTCTCGTTCAGCAATGTCTAAAGCCAGCTGAATGGCTTTCACTTCTGCAAACTGACTCGATTCACCTTCTCCCTCAGCAGCTTCTGCAACTCGTCGCGTAGGACTCCATACAGCAGCCTTCCATCTCCGATGCTTCCCCACAATACGACAGGACCCATCAGTGAACAGGGCATATTTCTTTTCATCTGGTCCTGTTCGAACTGGCCCAAGGGCTACTGCATGGACTATTTCCTGCTTGATTTGTTCAAAGGCTTGTCGTTGTTCAGGGCCCCATTCAAACTCATTCTTCTTACGGGTTACTTGGTAGAGTGGGTTTACAATCAGACTGTAATTTGGGATGTGCATTCTCCAAAACCCCACAACACCTAGGAAAGTCTGTGTTTCTTTTTTGTTAGTTGGTGGAGACATAGCTGTTATTTTGTTGATCACATCCATTGGGATTTGACGACGTCCATCTTGCCATTTTATTCCTAAAAACTGGATCTCTCGTGCAGGTCCTTTGACTTTATTTTGTTTTATGGCAAAACCGGCTTTCAGAAGGATTTGGACTATTTTCTTCCCTTTCTCGAAAACTTCCTCTGCTGTGTCACCCCACACAATAATGTCATCGATGTACTGCAGGTGTTCAGGAGCTTCCCCCTGCTCTAGCGCAGACTGGATCAGCCCATGACAAATGGTAGGGCTGTGTTTCCACCCCTGGGGCAGCCTATTCCAAGTATATTGGACTCCCCTCCAAGTGAAGGCAAATTGTGGCCTGCACTCTGCTGCTAGAGGGATGGAGAAAAATGCATTAGCGATATCAATTGTGGCGTACCACTTGGCTGCCTTCGATTCAAGTTCATACTGAAGTTCCAGCATGTCCGGCACTGCAGCACTCAGTGGTGGCGTGACTTCATTCAGGCCGCGATAGTCCACTGTTAGTCTCTAAGGCAGCTATACCAAAAGCCCACCGGAACCCTTTTGGGTCCTTGCAATATCCTCTTCTAAGGTAGTCTATGCCAAGGATACATGGAGCATCCGGGCCAGTCACAATGCGGTGCTTTTCCCACTCATTCCCAGTCAGACTCACTTCAGCCTCCAATACAGTCAACTGCTAACTGAAACCAGGACATGGGGTTGAGGTAGGAGTGAACAGTGTGGTTGGTAACCTGTGTGCTACAGCTTCATGTAGCGCTGGTTTAGAAACAGAAATAGGAAGATAAGCTTGTTCACATTTATTTAGGAGAGAAGAGGCACGTAGGTTAAGTGATATTAATCACTGAACAATTGATTTAGGTTTGGATCCATACCAGTGCTATGGCTCCACTGTATCAGAGCTGGCTGATTTGACATGTGGTCTAAACATAATGTGCTCTCAAGATCCAGTTTAAAAAATCAAACTCTCTTGTGAGTAGCCAGTGTTGTAGACTTAAATTGCAGTCTCCTTGATGGCTCTGTGGGGATATCATATGTTAAGACGGAGACAGTTTTCATACTTGGTGAGATAATAGCATTTTCTTGGCTATGATTGGTTCTTTATGTTGATAAGTTTTACATTTTGTACAAACTCCATTTGACAAATACAAATCACAGGTACTGTAACCTAAAACTAGAAACCAAACTTGATACATAACCTGGAATTTTGTTTATTTGAAGAGATTTCTCTTACCAACCCATTATGGGCTATTAACATTATTTATTTATTTATTTATTTATTCAGGCAGGATATTGTTGTCTTTTAGAAAATTTCACTAAAAACAACAACAACAACAACAACAACAAAACCCACAGTTTTAGGATCTAAACATTATTATAAATGTTTAATAATAATTGTTTGAAAATGTTTGAAAATGACCATAGGCATTCTTCTGAAGTCTCATGAGTATGAAATCTTGGTGTTTTAGAAGTTTATGAAGAAAAACTGGTTATTTCTATGGTCTTCTTCTAAATCTCTAAATCTGACAGATTACCTTTAATGAATGTGCACTAGTAAGAATGTGTTTTTATTAGCCTTTTCCTGATAACATCAGCATTTCAGACCAATTGGACAAGACAATAAGAATTAATAACATGCATGTTTTGCATTAAAGATAACTGATCACAAAAGAAGTTTGAAAAAAAAAAAAGTCAAACCCATAATTACTTTCATGGTTTGGCTTCCTTAGCACAGAGGACAATTTCTTATTCAAATCAATCATGTGCTATGTCTCCAATCCCCTACTGAGGAAGAAATCATCCTATAACATGTCCCCAAGGAGTTCTTGGCATTTCTTTTGCAGAAAAACTCAACTTTATGGAAAGATTTTCCCACTATTTTTATGCCCATTGACAGGTAATAATGTATTTTTTTCTTGTCTATAAGCCTAGTACAACTAAAGAGTAATATCCGGCCTAGAAGATTGTGCTCCTCCTTGGAAGTAAAGTGTTTCTTTTATTGTGATTGTTGTTTTAGATGGCACCTCCTAGTGCTTGCATGGAATCTGAATAACCTTTATCAGATTGTTTCTCTGCTGCAGTTTGCTTTGGAGTGCTAACCAAACTTTATATTTTAGCAAGCATTCTTGTGGCCCGTGAGAACTCAAAATAGAATTGATGGTCAAAATGGACTGATGATCAAATTGGTGATCAAAATGGACTGATGTTTTTTAAATCATGCCAGCATGATCTGGCATAGGGAAACACTGGAATTACCAGTATTAATCATCTTCCTCTCCTGTAAAACATGCCACACAATATAGAGATGATTCAGTGCTCCTTACAGTACAGATTTGGTTCAGTTGGTCCTTATATAAGGAAGGCTTAACCGTCCTTCTATTTTTGTCAGTGGTGAATTCTTGTTGACACCCTTATAAAGACTCCTGCCTGAGCAGATTTGTTTGCAATGTGTTTTCTGAGCTTACCCTTTTGTTTTCAGCCCTACATCAGTTTTCACTGGTTTGGTACACACTTTGGCAGCGCAATGTCAACATCCTCATGTTAGAAGAGGGTTTTGTGTTGGCATTTAGAAACTTGTCCTACAATTCAGAGAAAAACTTCAGTCTAGATCCATTAGTTGACTTTTGCAAAGACTATGTACAAAGAGTCCCATAGGTGACAGGAGACAGTTACTTTGAAGCTCTACAGAAAATATGTCTGTGTCAGCATCTAAATATCCCATTCAAGTTTCTTAGGAGTTAAGATATTTCTTTTGAATAAAAGATAGAAATTCAACTAGCAATTTTTGAAGTACTTAGGAAGTATAAACCTAAATAGTCTTGGTATCTTTTCTTACTTGCTGAGCTTAAGTTGCAGTGTTCTTGTTTGTTGATATTAACTGTAGACAGAAATGGGGAATATGACAGATATTATTACTGAACAAAAATTCTGAGTAAAGTGCATATAGAGGATAATATGTCCATTTCAGTACAAACTGAGATCGTCACAACCATTGTTATTACTCTGAATGTCAAAACAACAAATAACGGCTGGCATCTTATATAGCAATGCCAATATCTTTGACACAAACTGAATGGAAATATGTACTGGCTTCCTAGCTCCTTGCTGAATGACAATGGTAAAAAGGATGCCTTTCCTAGACAACTTGGGCATACTATTTACTATATGTTTCTAGGGTAGAATAAAGAAATAAACGTTTGTCCTGGAAAAGAAATATTAACAAGTATTTCCTTGACAGCCAATGAGAGCTTTTGCAAGGCAATAAGACTGTGAAGAAATACTCATATTAGGTGTGAAATTCCCAAAGCAGGAAAGGAAAATGACTCAGATGAGGCAAACAGATCTGTCATTCAACACCTAAAGCTACTGACTGGGATGCAAGCAGAATTTAGTCCTCTGGCTTTGAAAATAAAGTACAGCTCTCTAATAGCTTCAGAATGTGAGCACGTTACCACAATGTGTTAATACAGTAGTGTGCCACAGTCTTAGTCATTGATCAGGACCTCACTGCATTAAGTATGGCTGAAGAAAAATATCAAGCAACTTCTCTTCACAAGTAGAAGGAAACACAAGGGTGCACAGAGATGGGGTAGCATGCACAGAAACAGTGCAATTGTTCATTAAGACACATAGGGTTAAATATTATCTGGAAGAATTTTGAAGGCAATAGGGTGAATTTATTGGAAAGATAAGAGAGTAACAGGACAAAAACACACAGAGCAAATGGCAGAGGCAGGCTTTATTAGCCAGTCAGTGCTGGAAGCTGACTCTGCAATACACCTGCAGAACGAAAGCAAGAGTGAGTGAGCTAAAGATGAGAAGCTTTGAATGGGATGAAAATAATTTTTGTTCTCTGTGATGGAAAGTGGAAACTGAGAGTTTTGTAAAGGGGCTGCTTCATCAAAGAAACAGGCTAAGAAAAATAATCTTTGTTTCAGCCTTCTTAAAGGTCATGAGTAGAGCAATGCTATGTCAGGGCCAGAAAAATGAGGTTGCAATGATCACAGTGTGTCTTAATATTTACTCACTGCATGTGATTAATGTGATTAGGATGGGAAAGTTCAAGGCCTAGAGATGTTGAAGGACACAGCTGCAGCTGGATAGATAGCTTGAAGACACTTGATTGGAACCCAGCCATGCAACTTGGTGTGTGCATGCTGATTGGTATTGGTTGATGGGTTACTGGCTAGTGGGGTGGAAGAGAGGAGATGCTCTGTGTATTTTTTTGCACACGCAAACTCTATGAAGAAAAATCCGCAAAAATTTCACACAAATTAGATAGAATAATCAAGACACCAAATGTAGAATAAAATAGACTATTTTTAAAGACAGAATGACCTAAAAAAGAGGAGTAATTCCATTGTAGTATATTATTTGCTGTTCATGACTGAGGTAATAGTTTTTTATCTTGATTAATATATTTTTTTCAAATATTTATTCAAATGTGTATGAACCCTGATTCAAATTAGTAATTTTTACTGACAATTCATTGCTTTTATTTTTAAAATCTTTGAGATCTGACTGAGCAATAGAAACAATATGTTGTTGGTGTGTAACTGTATGCAACCTGAATATAAGCGCTGAACATTTTAAAAGAAAAATTGAAGGAGAAACAAAGAGGATTATTTATTGAGACTACTTAGACAGCACTGAAGATTGGTTAACATATATACAGAATATAAGATTTGTTCTTGAATTTCTTATCGAAAATTCTTATTGCCTGAATTTGGAACTAATCTGTCTTGTATTTACACTTTCTACAGTACTACTCACATGAATAATATGAAATTATTTATATGAAAATGCTCTTTAACATATTGATACATGTCTATAAAAATCCTTAAGGTCATAGCATAAAATAAATTCTAGATGGGGTTCTGATAGCATTCTTTTCTCTGAAGTGGGCAGTCTTTATATCAGTGTGTTCATTTAGTAGGGTACTAGTGATGATAGAGATTTGAGAATTTAGCCCACCACTCATGCTGGAGCTTTTGGCCAGCCTTGCTAAGAATCTAGTTTGTGTACTTGCAGACCAGGATTATACTTATAATATTCAATAGCCTCAAACCTCTGCAGTTCATGTATGATACTTCTCATTAAGCTCTTCTGCAGAGTTGCTGCCTTTGACTGCTAGAACATGATGTGGTGTTTTCATTTTTTTTTTTTTTTAATAAATTGACAATTAAAAATGATTTTAATTGTAACTCAGGTTTGTTCTTTGTGATAAAATTCAAAAGGTTAAATCACATCTTTGATGTCAGGGCTGAGCCATGTCTTTGATCTGTAAATAGGGGCAGTAAAACTGAAAGAGCCTCACCTGTGTTTGTGAGTAATTACTGTACATTAATCTGAATTCAAGTCTGAAATTTACATTGCTGTATTAGCATATCAAAGGATTTCAGAGAAGGATATTATTTGACTAGGAGTTAACTATTTGAGATGAGCCTGCAGGATGCCAGCAAATTCGATTGCAGATGTAAGCAAAAAGAAATCTTAACTAGCATATCTCCCCCAAATGTAAAGAGAATGCATTGGGTTTGAAAGATGAATGTTGGAACCATTCTGAATTTGTTCTTGATGCTACTGGAAGCTGTAAAATGTAACAGTTGGGATCTTAGCATACAATCAGTATAAAAAGCCATTTACAGGACATTGGATCACATTCAGAATATATAGATTCAAACTAAAGACATATTAATATATTTGGATATATGAATATGAAGTTTCTTATTAGGCTATGCTGTGTTTTGTTTGTTTGTTTGTTTGTTTCCAGCATAGGCCAAATGAATAGAAGGAATAATGAACCTACATCCCAGTATCTGATGGATGTTTTACTGGTAGCAAAAGTGTGAATGTTTTGTTACCTATCTGTAATTTGGTCAAATTTATTTTTGTTTGGTTCAGATGATTGTTGCATTTTTAGAATGTCATGAAGGATGTATGTTTCACTGTCACAGTGTGATCTAGCTGTATGTGACTGAAATTCTTGTACAAAGAGAGTTTGAATGCTTCAAACCATTTCAGGCTGTGGAGAAAACTGCATCTATGTTTCCATCTCTAAGCTAACAGGTCTAATCTTTAGCCTATTGTAGGAAGAGGTGGTGATGGAAATGATTATGACCTGAGTCAGTCATTTGTACAAAAAGAAATGGAATGTTGGTTCTCACCTGAGCCGCCAAGGTGGGAGTGGAATTGACTACCAGGCAAAACCTTCCTTTTAATATTGACTGCTGGGTGTTGGCACCTGGTTCAGTGCACAGAGGATTGTGAACCTAATTGTGACCTCTATTTAACTCCTTTATATAAAGAGCTGAGGTCTACACTGGAGATTAAGAATTCTATTTCCAGAGTTGAGTGTCTAAAATCTTGTAGGGCAATGCTGATTTGCACAGTACCTGAGAGAACTGATGCTGTAAACTACTCAAAATGAATTCTATGGAATCTTGAAAATGAATGTTTTTGGTGACTGGAAGAAAATCTATCTGTGTTCTAAGACAATGCCTTGAACAGGAGAGAGGAAGCCTAAATAAAACAGTGATTTGAAATATTGGATAAAATCTCAGCTTGGAGTGGGAGAGACTCTGCTTCCTTTCTGCAACATGTTAAGTCATCTTTTAAAGATAAATAGCTCCCACTACTAAACATTATGGAGGAACAATACAGGACATACATCATCTTTCTGGAGATCATGACAATGTATTAGACTAAATCACAATTAAAAAAAAAAAGTAAAATAAAATAAAAAGACCAAATAATTTTATGCAATGTTTCAAAACTCTGTAAAACTGGCAAACTTAAACAAAATAATTTAAAAAAGAAAAAAAAAAAAAAAAAAAAAAAAAAGAGCATGATTCCTGACTTGAAACATAGACCGTTTTCTTTCTGTGAGTTATGGCTTCTTGTGCAGGTTATTTGCACATCTTTGCATATGTCTTTATATGTCTGTAGATTAGACGCTCCAAGTTCTTTTTATCAGCTCTCCTGTGAGATTTTACTATGAAGACAAAGAAAAAAAAAGTGAAAACTTTTTCTGGCAAGAATAATCATTTTTTTTCACTTAGACAAACTTTAACTTCTATATATATTTTACAGATGCCTGTTGAATATAATTATGTTCCTTTTCTAGATGAAGCTTTGAGTAGTAATATATGGAAAATGTACATGAAAATCCTATCCAAGCTTAATCATCAGAACTTTCTTATCTACTATGTTTAATAAAGTTTCTTCCAGGAAAATGGACCGATTTTGCATTTTTTATCACTAAGGTTCAGCATAGTACAAAACGTATATAAATGGTCTTAAACTGATCTTCAGTATGTGTGTTTTAATTCTCTAATTTGCTACCCCAATTTTATGCCTGTTTCCTTGCTGTCAACGTATAGCAAAAGCTCTAAAGATGGAAAGAAGAATGAACTAGAAGAATTTAAAATTACATGAGCTGACAATGCAAATGGACCCACAAATTATGTTGGAGCCAATAAAAAACTGAGAATGGTCAACTGGATTTTAAAGTAAATAGGAGTCTGGGGAGCTCCTTTCTAACTGGAAGCTAGTCAACATTATACCCATCTACAAAAAGTGTATGAGAATAAACTCAAGAAACCCTTCTGCTGGTCTAACCTCAGTCTCTGGGAAAGTTATGGAGAAGATCATCCTGGGTGATATTGAAAAACATAAGAATAAAGCTATTATCAGATGTAGTCAACATAGGAAAGTACTGCCTTAGTAATTTGACCTCCCTCTATGATAAGTTCACCCCCTTTGAAGAGAAGATGGCAGGCATAATATTTCTGGATTTTAGTAAGGCCTTTGATACTGTTCCTCATGTCATCCTTCTGGACAAACAGTCCAACTATAAGATAAACAGGTTCACACTATGCTGGGTGTTGAGCTGTCTTGACATTAGAGCTCAAAGGATTGTACTGAATGGGGCTACATCTGGCTGGCGGCCAGTCACAAGTGGTGTTTCCCAGAGCTCCATTCTAGGGCCAGTCTTGTTCAACATTTTTATCAGCGATTTGGATACAAGAGTTGAATGCATCCTCAACAAGTTTGCTTATGATGCTAAACTGGGAGTTCCTATTGACTCCCTGGAGTGACAAGAGGCGTTGCAGAAGGATCTAGATGTAATAGAGCACTGGACAATCTTCAACACCATGAAGATCACCAAAGGAAAATGCTGGGTTTTACACCTGCGATAGAGCAATGCTGGACACAGGCACAGACTCTGGACACAGGCACAGATAAGTGGCTGGAGGGCAGCTCAGCAGAAAGGGGTTTGGAGGTGTTGGTGACAGCAGGCTCAGCATGAGCCAGCAGTGTGCTCTGTCTGCCAAGAGAGCAAACTGCATTTTGGGGTGCATTAAACACAGCATGGCCAGCTGGTCAAAAGCGGTGATTCTCCCAGCATATTTACCATTGGTGTGTCCTCACCTTGAATATTGTTTACAGTTTGGGCTCCACAATATAAAACATGATATTAAGGCCTTTGAGAGCATATACAGGAGGTCAACAAAGCTGTTAAAAAGCCTAGAAGGCATGTTTTATGAAAAGAGGCTGAGGGTACTTAGGTTATCTAGTCTGGGGAAGAGGAGGCTGAGAGGTGACCTCACTGCTTTCTTCAACTTCCTGAAGAGTGGAAGTGGAGAGGGAGGTGCTGGCCTCTTCTACATGGTACTTGATGACAGGACATGTTGGAACAGCATAGAGTTCCACAAGTGGAGGTTCAAATTGGACATTAGGAAGATTTTTTTTACTATGAGGGTGGTCAAACATTGAAATAGGCTTCGTAGTGATGTGGTTAATGTCCCACGCCTGTCAGTGTTCAAGAGATGTTTGGACAATGTGTTTGGACAATGCCTTCATTAATATGCTTTCAGTTTAGGCTAGCCCTGAAGAGGTCATGAACTAGTATTCTTCTATTCTATTCTATTCTATTCTATTCTATTCTATTCTATTCTATTCTATTCTATTCTATTCTATTCTATTCTATTCTATTCTATTCTATTCTATTCTATTCATGTTCATTAGTTGAGCTGCTATGATTTATTACATAAGACTTCAAACTATAATTCCTTCCCTAGAACCAGAATAATATGAATCTATGGAGACTGGAATAACAGGTTATTTAGCTGTTTATTTTTTCTTTCATTGGAGGAATATTTATGAAATCACATGTAAATGTAAACTGATAAAGATATGGTGACATGCTACATTATCCCTTATGGGATTAATCACTGTAATTATACTTAATTAAACACAATTGCAGGTAAAATACATGAACTTAAAACTCTCTCTCAGCACTGGAAAAGGCCATGGCAGTGTATGTCGTGGGTAACAGAAACTCAGGTGTCAAGTGTAAACTTAATAAGCCACCTTTTCTCTATCATTTTCTCCATATCCTGATGTCTTTCATTTAAAATATGCAAGAGAGATTTTTTCTTCTTTCCTTAGACAACACTTCCTATCTCATACCAGAAAAATAACCCAACCTCATTAAATACAGAGAAGCCAACGTTTCAGCAATGGTTCATGGGACTATCTCATAAAATATTTCCGAAGTCTTATAATTAAGATGATTTTCCTGCATTTTATATCTCATACTCACTGCCAATATTAATATTTAAATGGATAATGTAACAGGAACATGTATGAAAGATGTGAAAGAGTACTGTGAATCCTTTAAGGCATTTCACACATATACATTTCTTGAGTTCTTCTACTTAACTTCCTACCGGATTGGATGAGTGACCTGAAGAGGGTGAGCAATTTCATCCTCCTTGGTGAGACCTATCTATGTGACTGCAGAATCTGGGCCAGGATTTTGACTGAGTGAGCTCAGATACTCTGTTTCTTAGTTGCAAGAATACTATTAGCTCACATGCAGGTTCTCTTTGATCATATGTAAAAGTATTCTGTTTTTGAGACCGTTCTTTCACACCTTTCAGAGCTGTGTTTCTGAAACTTCATATTAACATTCTTCATATAGTAACAAGGTTTTGAAAATGAAATAAAATCTCTTTCTTTATATCTGCTTTTCACCTTTTTCAACTAAAACTTTCTTATCTTACTGCTACTGTGCTATGATATACTTTTGTAGAATGGATCAACTCCTGGAATTTGTTCTTTTCAACTTTTCTTCTCTCATCACTACAGAGTATGTTCTTGGTTCTTGTCTGTTTATTATTACATTATTACACCTATATTTGTTGTGTCTTTTGTCTTTACTTTTAAAGTCTCTCATCATTTACATCAGGCCCATGTATCACTTTTTTTTTTTTTTTTTTAATATTAAACCCTAATTTTCCATCTGCAGCCTTTCCTTCTTTTATAATCTAGTAGCATATTTCTCCTGGTAGCATCTCTGCATATGTTTCTCTTTAAAGAGCTATGAAAAAAATCTTTCAGTATGAAATCAATAAAACCATCTCCTTGACTTTCTTCCTTTCCTCCTATTTATTTCTCTGCAGTCTCTATCAAATGCTACTTTTCCAAAAACTACACTAAAATTTCCATTTTCATCAAATGATTTTTTTTTTTTTATTCCTTTTCTTCTCAAAGAATGGGGTGAGGATCTAGATTTCCAGTGTGCCATATATATTTAGGTTGGGTTCAGTTCAGTTCATTCTGGATATGATTATTTATTTATTTAGACCAATTTATAGTGAATTTGAAATTTCTCTTTCCCACAGCTTTTCAGATTTATATATATATATATGAAAAGCTGCAGGAAAGAGAAATTTCTAATTCACTATAAATTGGTATAAACATATATATATTTATATATATATGTTTATATATATATTATATATTATATACACATTATATTATAATATATATTATATATATAATATATATTATATAATATAATTAATATAATTATATATTAATCAATATAATTAATATAATAAATATATATATTATATATAATATATAATATTATAATATTATATATATTATATATTATATATATTTACATATATATTATATTATATATATATGGTATAAATATTTATATATATTTACCATCACAATTTTCAAAGCTTGAGCAATTGACAAATGTATCATTGTTAAAGAGTTTCAAGGTCTTCAAGTGCTGGAACTGCTTCACTGGGACAGCAGAAAGAAGTCCCTCCCCACACTACTTGGAACTCAACGAAAATCTGTCAAAATATAGATATGTCAAATGAAATGAAATTTATTGGGTTCAACAAATGGGTATTTCTTTGTTTTGCTTTGTTTTGTACTGTTTAATTTAAAAATGTCTGGAAAGCTTTACTCCTTCATCTCAATGACACTTTTATTATTGATAGTTTGATATTCCCAAATGATGAGTTAGATAATGAGTATGTACTGTGAATACTGAGGAAATAGGATAAGGGTATAAATACATAGCTATAATTATAAGAGACCAATAAGGACACAAAATTATAGTAAATATTAAAATGACAGCTCATATATTATTGAATAAATATTTTGAAAGATTTAGATACAGTTACTATAAAAAAGTAAAAAAAAATAGAAAGAACATTCTTCATGATTAAGATGCTTGCAGTGTGAGAAAAGAAGCCTGAATAGAAATGCTCATGTAACACATATAAGATATGGAATCTTGCTGGTGCTTGGTTTTAACTCTTAGAAAATAAATTATCTATAAAACACAGTGCTAGTGGAAACATTTTCCTTGTGAAATTTTACTTTCATCAAAATGTTGTGCGTAGGAAAGCAGTGTGACTTTTTTTTTTTTTTTAAACTTGCTTAAATAAAGATTATAATGTATTATTTCATTTATAGGAGCTCAGATTTGCATATTACATTGCATTAACTCCAAATGAGATATAAAATATGAAGTGGTGCTGTTAGATTTAGTGTCATGTATCATCCAGATTTATATGGAAAGCAAAATAACATCAGTTATTTTCATCACTTGTAATCTATAGATTTTTATTTCTACCAATGTAGTTAATATTGAATGTCTATCAGACTTAGTGTTTGTGTGATTCTTATGTTAAAATTCTACTTACTTATTTTTAATTATACTGATTTTGTATTAACCTATGGCAGGAATTTCTGTAGAACCTTGGGGGTTAAGACCTGCAACTTTGATAAACCCGTCCCTGAACCTTCAAAAAGTTGTAAAGATGTCTGTAATCTCAAATTTAAAAAAAGCCAACCAACCAACCAAAAAAAAAAAACACAAAAAAAACATAAAAAGAAACCTACACATGCCTACAAATATTAACAACTTAGCCGAAGTCTGTTAATAACAGAACCAAATCATTTCTTAAAAAATGACTATTGAACATCATTTGTGTCTTATAGCCATGTATTTGAAATTCCGTATATTTAAAAGGGATTTTTTTTTTACTTAGATCACAAGCACAGCAAGCTAATACATTTACTGATCCATTCAAATACAGGTATTTCCATGGAATGAGATTTTGGGCAGTATTGGTACTTAGGGTTTTTATATGGACTCTGTTCATGCAATTTTATTTTTTAAGGTTGTGGAGGAGCCAGAAAAGACTAGATTCCAAAGACTCTGAGAGCACTTCTCCAAGCTCAGACAAGAGCCTTCCAGAAGACATTTACTTTCTACTACTTTTGAGAAAATTCAATATCAGAGATTACCTGAAAGATGTCCAAACCTGCAAACAAACAAGCTAGATCGCCTCCAATTAGATGTCTTGGAAGTCTAAAGAGTACCTTAAGTCAGCTAATTATCTGTGTAATTATTAACTATGCCCTGTTCTTAGGGCAACAAAAGTGTCTTTACCCGACTCTCTGAGAGGTCTTGAGCTAGTTGTTATCTCAGTAAACACTTGTGCACATGACCAATATTCACACATGAAGCAGCTGAATTTACAACACTGATGAAGTTTTCAGTTGTAAAGAGAATTTAAACAGTAGAAAGTGCCTTCAGTTTTTGCAGACTGCAGAAGAAACTGAATGATGTTTCAGTACTCAGCATTGTTTGGGCTGATTTCCTAGTAATAAGAATTCTTTTCTTTGCAGTTCTTTTAATAAGGCTATTGTGGTACTGGCAGAATATTATTTCTAAACAGGAAAGGCAATATTTGCTACAATTAACTAGAAAAGCATGTTGATGCTGTTTTTTGAAGGAAAAGATATGCATATCAAAATACCTGTAGGCCCCCAAATCTGTATGTATGGGCTTATCAGACTTTTTCATGTAGAAATATAACTGCAACATCTTTAATTTCAGCCTATAATCTATTTATTTAGAGAAACTAATGCTGAAGTGTGGCTCCACTTTAAAAATTTTACCCTGTAAAAATGGCAATGAGAAAGTCTGTTGTCAATAATTTACATATCAAACACATTCAGTTATCAAGTAAGATGCTTGTTAGTTTTTCAAATGGCAGCTCTGCAGACACAGTCAGAGATCCTGAGAATTGTTTTTATCCCCAGCAACTGAAATCTGCAGGCAGGGTTTTGAAATCTTTTTAAGTGTAGAATTGTTATACGGGACTTCAGCTGTGGGTTTTCTACTGAGATAGGCCCATGGAGTAGTACTTAGTCAATGAAAGTACTTCCAGCCCTGAATACCTATTTTAGCAAGGGGTGAAGAAGTGCCTCAGCCTTGCTGCTGAATTCTGGAAGAGCTTAGCTCCTTGCCTTACTCTTACCACTTAACCCTCAAGTACAAGTATCTAAATTTAGGTGAAATTTCAGTCTTGGATAATTTATGTGCTTTCCATCTGAATATAGAGAGCATCTTCCAGATGAATCAGAAGGAACCATAATTGAACAGGCAGCTTTCAGAGTAGAATCTCCTGAAGTAAGAAAGGTTGATTCATTATCCAGGTTTATTCAGACTGGGGCCTCACTGAAGAGAAAACATCTTGCTGTTTTTAATTTTTTTATTTATTTAGTGTTTCACCCGTGAGAGTAAGACCAATTCTACTACCAAAAAAGCATCAAGCTTTTCTCTAGATTACCAAAATTGTGTGCCATAAAACATTGTACAATATTGGAAGAAAAAATAATGGCCAAAATACTTTTGGTTTGTGAGTGCTATAGAGCAGCTTCTATAGAACATTACTCTGTTCTTGAGCCATTGTAGATTTAATTGTTATGCATGGATATCTGGATAAGTCTGATTATATAAGTTCAAGAAAAATACATGTAATCTAAAGCACATTACAAAACATGCTGATCCCCCCCCTTTTTTATTTTTTTTATTTTTTTTTTATTTAGTGACTTACAGTGTTTATAGGGCTATAGCTGTTTGTTGTTTTTTCCCCCCCCCCCTTGGTGCCTTATGGTTTTCAGTAATCAGACATTCAGACATTGTTTTTTCAAAATAAAATCTACATTTCTGATTGATGGCATGTTCCTCAGGTGGATATGTTTTAATTAATTGATTTAATTTCAATATTTACATGTAATTAAATATTTTTTCTATCTTTGGTGAAGAATGCTGACTTGACCAGTCAAAATTTTGATGAGACATTCTTTTGTCATGTGTTAGGTCAGGACACACTAAACACATGCATGAATTACTATGCAATAACAGAATCTGTGTGAAGAAGTTTTTCAGTATTTATTGTCTCTGTTAAAATGTAATTATAAATATGTAAAGCTGTAGAAAAGATGTTATCTCTACTTTTTGCCTTGTTTGCTGGAGTAATGGCTTTTGGAGTTTGGGAGGAACAAGGTGCTGAGTGTGTCAACTTTGGCCATATGAGCATGGTCCCAGGTGTCTTTGGAGTCAAGACACTGCCCCCATGGGCAACAATGGATGGGGTTTATGAGTTGGAGGGAATTTTCCAAATTTTTTGATCTTTACCCCATTTACAAGCTTCTGAAAAAAAAAAAAAGTATAAAAAAAAGTATAAATTTGTAAGTGCATAAAAACCTACTCCAGATAAAATTGCTTAGATCTCTTCAAATATTTTCACACACACCTCAGGAGATAGTATTAGCAATCAAGGGATAATAAAATAGCCTTCTGACTACTCTTTCCAACCTTTGTCAGACTTTACCTAGTTATTTTTTTTTTTTAGTGTAGGCTATAGAAATTCATCTTTTCTCCAGCCCTTAAGTCTCCAGGATGTCAGCTAAAATGGCAGCTATTCTATTTATGCTTGGTCAAATTATGTACAATTGCTGGATTCCTAGAGCTGTGTGTCCTTATCAAATTTAAAATATCAGTTTGGGCAGTGATGACTCTTCACAAGTCAAATGAAATAAGATCTCACCTGCAGAGGGAGAAACAGGTTTGCAAGAGGATGCTACTTCTTCAGAATAGGTTCTTTATCTGCACTAACAATAGCATTTTAGATGTGGAGCCTTGGTTCAGGATGAGAAAAAATAATGAGCTGAGTTCAAACTCTCCTGCATGAAATTCTATAAAAAGTCATATCATAAGACTTGCTATAAATAATCTACCCCTGTTATCAATCAGCTTTCAGCAGGACAAGTACACTGCCAGTCTTTGCTCCACTGGTTCACCCAACAGCACATTGAGAATACCCTTCTTGTTTGTGGGATCCCTGCCTGCATTCCATCATCCCAGCACATCACATTGTCCTTGCAATGATGGGCTGACGATTTAATGATGTAGAATGCTAAAGAGAAACGATGACTTTTACTTGATAAAATCCTACAGAGACTTATTTTCATCTAGAAAACCAAGAAAACTGTTGAGTTGATTTCCTGATGAATCAAAGAGAATAAAATTTTGTAACTAAAATCTTTATTGTTTTCCTTATTCCAGATTTGCTGTTGAAAAGGACAGGGAGCTGCTGGTTGAGAATAATATCTACCTATTGCTGCCAATCAAAGTGGAAGCCAAAATTTCTGAAACAATGCTTATGTGCCAGAGCTCCCTCACTGCCTTAGTCTTCGCTTCCTTTCTCCTCCCGTCGTGATCTCACGTTCCTCCAACTCCATATTTGTCCCATAAACTCCCTCTTTGCTTCCTTTGGCAAGTGAATTTTGTAACTACAAAGAAGACCTTAGACATTTTTGGAGGCTCATTGGGATCAATTAGAAAGGCAGAGATTGATGGTTGACACAGGTGACATTGGAGGATCTATCCTGCTTCCATTGTCACAGTGGATATTTTCCACAGGCTCTGTGTTATACCAGGGTTATTCTCTTATTTGCTTATTTCTAAGAGAGTCCCTGGTACATGAGAGAATTTATAATCTGATGATACAAAGATGGGGGTTGTGACAGTGAATGATAGACTCTTATATTGTTGGAATGCAGAGTATTTGTTTGCATGACATCTTGCACCATTACTGGTGGGGCTTCTAGGTAACATGATTAATGAGAAATTGAAGATCTACAGTATTGTTGTGAATACCTAGAGAGAGATTACTTATCTCCAGATAAAACTTCAGAATTTATTGTTTTGTTGCCTGCAATAGTTTCCAGTGATAGAGAGAAGGAATCGATAGATCTTTCCTGATTTAGAGAGAGATCCTAAAAAAAAAACCCCACCCCATTAATAAGGATTCTTGCAGTATTCAGTGTCTTCTGAAAATATTCAAAATGGACAGCTGTCTCTAAAAGTTTTCAGAATGGAACTGTAGGTATGAAGTCTGTACAGACTGAGTTTTATCATATTAAAAAATATTTCTCAGGTTTATAAACTTTTTAATAGTAGATCTAACATGGTCTTGGCAATAGTCTTGTGACCTCCACTGGTATGTGCTTTCTCTTTCTGAGTACACCATTAAAGTGCAGACAGATGCTTACCACCAGCCCACCAGCTTACCACCAGATCACAGCCACAGCCATATTTAAGCCAAAAGTCACCTTTTGCAACGGATCACACAACATAGCAAACAAACTCCAACACAAAAGATGACTGAGTCCCCTCCAGTATGCATTTGAGAAAAAGCTATATTAGTCTTAACATAATATCTCAAAACCAGTATCAGTTCTGGTCAGTAGAGATATATAGAATTAAAAAGCTTGTCTTTTCATAATATGTAATTTTCTTTCTAAAGCTGAGGGCCCAGAGGAAACTTACCATTTTCCTTTCATTTCAATTTTCTTTCAGCCTTCTGCACAGACTGCCTGAGACCTTGTCAGAGCTGATATCTGTGTTGTATCAGGCATCACGCATGTCCAGTTGTGCATACTGCCATGTTCAAGCATACACTACTCCAAGTAAGATGCCACTGGACACAACAGTGCAAATGTCCAGTACGAGTTAGAAAGTCAAGTTACACTGCTGTAATAGCAACCATCTAGTACTATGCTAATTTACAACTCCAAAGCATCTGACTTTCTTTTCTTTATTTCTGTATTCCCTTGTGTGGTGGTTTTACCGTGCTAGGCAGCTAAACCCCACAACCGCTCTCTCACTCCCCCTCTTTTTAGATGAGGAGGGGGAGAAGCAAAGCAAAGAACAACTCATGGGTTGAGATAAGGATAATTTAATTAAAGGGAAATAATAATAATAATTAAAGAAAGATTATTATGAAATAAAAAATTTAACTAAAGGGAAATAAAAAGGGAAAGGGGAAAAGGAAGGGGGAAAGGGAAAATAAAAAGAAGGGAGGAAAACAAACAAATAAAATAAATGAAGGCTATATGGAAGTGCAGAGGAAAGAAATTACTCTCTACTTCCCACAAATGAGCAATGCTTGACCACGTCCTTGAAGCAGGGCCTCAACGCATGTAGCCAGTGTTTGAGAGGAGGACCGACATTTTCACAATGAGAGCCCACCCCTCCCCTCTTCTTCCTGTTTCCACCTTTTATTGCTGAGTGTGAGATCACATGGTATGGAATATCCCTTTGGTTGGTTTAGGTCAGCTGCCCTGGTGATGTTTCTCTTCTCACTTTTTAGGGTTAGAGAGAGGCCCGATGCTGTGCCAGTGCTGCTCAGCAGTAGACACAACACTGGTGTGATAACACTGCTGTTCCAGCTACAAGTGCAGAGTACAGCACTGTATGGGCTGCTGCAGGGAAAGTTAACATTCCAGCCAGACCCAGTACACCTTGCCACATGTTGGTCTGCAGATGTTGTTAAAGAATATAGAAAATATTTGGGTTCATGAAATTAGTGGAAAGCAGGTAAACAAGAGGGAGGAAAAAGCTTTTATTCTGGGTTATTTTCAAATTCATTATTCAAAGCCTAAAGCTAGCTTCACATTTGTTGTTATTATCCAAGTGAATTTCCAGAGGTTTGCAATGATGGATTTGCATTTTAATATCCAGGTCAATTTATTGTGAAGATATTATGCATCTTTCTTGCATGTGTGATTCTATGATGAGATGACTGATTGTCCTTGTCGACTAAAACGGAAGTAGGTGGAGGGAGTGGGCAGCAGTGCTGCAAACCCATGATCATACTTATAGATCCAGAAACTTTCACAGCTAACTTCTATCTTTGCCTCTCTCTCTCCTATAAATTGCTGCAAGTAATGAAGCATAATTACATTCAAAAGAAATATTAAATTTGAGAATTAAGTGAGGTTAAGAGAGATAAAAAATGAATGGGAAATAATTTTGTGAATAATATGATGGGTAGGATGTTCTGTCTCTTTCCACTCTTCTCATCATTTTTTCTTTCCTCTGCCCCCCACCCATCCTCGCACTCCCTGTTGGTGATATGGTACTGAGTTACCTTTGTTTAATCAACAATCTGATGTGGTAACTCTCCCTAACACTGATTCTTCACATCTCAGACTGTCTGGAGCCTACTTCCATCAAGTGGTGTCTTTGTACTTAACACCTTAATGGTCCTGAGGCGAGAGGGAAATAGCAGTTCTTTGAAAGGAGAATAATTACACCCAGACACACAAATGCATTTGGTGCCAGATTTTGTTACCTCAAATAAGCAAAATTAAAACAAATGCCTTCTCTTCTATAGTTACAGCGCCTGTCTCTCTCTAGGAGGTTTAGGACAAATGGGTTAGGAGACACTAATGACCTAATCCTCTGCCCTTTAAATATAAGATAATTTTGCAATTGACTTCAATAGGAAAAAAATACATGTACTATGGAAAAACCTCTTGAAAGAAGTTACTTTGTTAATTTGGTGTTGCTGATTTTTTACCAGTCAGCAGCTTCAGAACAAGGTATTTAGAAGATAATGGGTCATCAAATAATTATCTACAATATTTAGTGTTTGCTCTACTTATTGCCTGATTTTTTCAAGGCAAATGGTAATTTCAGTGATTCAGGTCAGCCTCTTCCCATGGGCATGACTTACTTTTCAGAAAGTGTTTAAATGTTAATGTGGTTGTGGTACACACCCAGAAACTGACCCTGACCATTAGTCATAAAACTTTGCTATTTCATATGAGATAAAACAGTATTTGGTAAGTGGTGAAACCTGAGATCATTTCACCCTGACTGTAGTTACACTTCTTTCAGAGCAGCTCCTCCACTGGGAAACCAACTGCATCCACATTCAGCCTTGTGCTCTTTGGGGCAGGAGTTACCGTTTTTGCTACCCTACCATGTCAGTCAGGATTCTAATTCAGAATCTTTGAATCTTCTTAACAAAACATGAGCAGGAAGACAGTGTGATCCCTGACCTGCCATTGTCCATATTGTTTAATTATTTGCATTCTCTCTACGCTATGGTATGGTATGGTTTTAGTTGATGCTAACAGTCTCTCATTGCTTCTTCAAGCACAATCCAGGGTCAACAGCTTTTCCCATAAGCAAGGAAAGAGGTTGCCTTTTTTTCAGATAACTGTACATATCATATCAAGTGGCCTCAGGTCAAAGGACTGTCTACAGCTTGTTTTATTTACTAGTCCCTGTGTCTGTGGCATGCACCAAAGTGGGCATTTTTGTATCAAGAATTGTAAACAAATAAAGGAGATAAAAATAAAGAACTCAGCAGTGTCTTCAGCCTTCATGATCTGTAAGTAAATAAAGTTTCATGCTTGCTGGATCTATGTCAATGAACACGAGCTACAATACAGCAAAACCTCTCCTCAGTACCAGGGTCATTCTGTTTATTAACTATGATGTGGAATACTGGCATAGAAAGAATAAAGCAAGGTATTTAACAAGAGGTGGGATCTTCACCCAATTTGAAGGAGAATTGCTGCAGAGTATGTTCGTTTTAAACCTCCAGCAGATTTAAGCAGCAATAAACAACTTTATGTGCAATTTATCCAAACATATTTTTATTTGCAATAAAAGAGAAAATGACCAACAAAAGAAAAATTGAACCATCACACATGAAAACAAGTATATAAAAATAATCTTAAAGGGATAATAAAATGATGGTGTTTATGAAATATTTTTGCATACTGGCCATTTAAAAGGTATAAATACCTCCAAATAACCTGTACATTTGTATGAGATGAAGCACATTTTTCCTAAAGAAAGCCTCATTACTTAGAATGACTAATTTGTGTCTCAGACACAGCTATTTTATATGACCATATAAATCATACATAGAAATGGAGGTTATGCCCAGGCCATTTTTGTTAATTTATTTCCACAAAAATAGCAGAGTGGTATTGAGAAAAAATATGTGTGATACTACTTAACCACTATGATAATATAGAGGAGCAATGTACATACTATAAGCCTTAAACTTTTGGTGAAAAAAAAACAATTTCAGCATTACATCAGGATCATTTTAATAACATAATCAAGGCACTGGATGACCAGCAAGTAGTGAAATCCTTCAGAAAACTTTTCCTTCTTTATTATACAGCACAATGATCCAGAGATAACACAACTTCTTTTCACAACTGGATAATGGCCTCTCCAAGGTAAACGATCATGTCATATTACTTACTTTTCCTTGGTTTTATACAAAAGCAACCTGTTTTAACAAGTACTTTTTTTTTTTTTTTTTTTTTTTGGATTTGCAGCATCAGCAAAAGAATGTTTCTTACTGCTCCAGCTTTATAGTTTTCTCATTAAAAGATATGTGAAGGCAGCAGGCAGGTTAGAGACAACTTCATTTTTTTTTACTCCTTTTTCCTGTTTTCCTTTTCAAAATGACACTTTAAGTAAAGTCTATCTTAATCCAAAGTCGT
Organism: Anas platyrhynchos; assembly: GCF_047663525.1. Classification (NCBI taxonomy): domain Eukaryota; kingdom Metazoa; phylum Chordata; class Aves; order Anseriformes; family Anatidae; genus Anas; species Anas platyrhynchos. Next base: position 201,881,824 of record NC_092587.1, read on the forward strand.
TACTGCCACCTAAGAGAGATGTATCAATCGTTTTTCTCCTAGCTGCCCAAATATAATATGCACAAATCAGCCGTGTTTCTGAAAAGTCTCCACTTTGTTAATATGCATTTGCTTCAAAATTTTACCACAGAGTTTTTAAAGATGATCAAGTTATTGTGCAGGTGTCTTTTAGTTGCAATTATTTAATTGGAGCTCTAGGAAGAGATCTCTTCTCCTTCTACTTCTCTTAAGTATTGACTTCTCAAAAGAAGCCTAATAAAGGTTATGTTATCAAGCTTTAAGTATTCATTATCAATAGATAATAGGCAAGTCAGAAAAAAATAAATACTGTTTATAAACAGCATGAAGATGGGCTGTAAAATTCTTGTTTGTGGGTATTAAGTTTATATGAGTTCAAAAACTCTGGAGGGACTCATAGAAGAAAAATCTGTCAAAAAGTATTGGGTAGGGAAATATTACCTCTGGATCAAGACTTCCTTGAAACAGTTTGTTGAGCCTATGAGTGTATTCTGAAGTACTTCCATCTTTTAATGTACATGAGGTTCTTATTCAGAAAAGCAATTATATACATACATATATTATCTCTTATCTTTAAAATGCTTTCCTTAAACAACAACAGAGGATTTTTAAAAGTAGTATTAGGAATCTGCTTGTTACTTTTCTAGAAAAGGTACTACTTTTTATATCCTTTCCCTGAACAATTTCAGGTTAAAAGAAAGAATGACATTTAATATGGTCCAGGAGGTTGCTTTCTTTTGGAGATAATTAATTAAATAGAAATGTGCTTACTAATTCATCATGAAATATTTATAATGTGAAAATGGTAATATGGGATGTAAGGCAATTAATACCAGGTGAGAATGGAGCCTATTCTTTTGGGGGGACTAAAATGGGATTACATTTTGACAGAACTTTGGATATAATTCTGCTGCTGTTCTGACCTGGGCTCTATTGAATCCGTACTCAGACATGCAACCAAGGAGTGAAATGAAAGTGGGTTGAATAAATACTCAGAAAATGAGTCATGACTTAGCCTTCCATGGATAAACAGAGATTTTGCTTGTCTTCAAAGAACCTTGAAACAAGATTACACTGCATGTCATAGTGGCTGTGTTTGAATCTATATAATTATTAAAAAGATCAGTTTGGCCAGTATTTGGACAGATGGTGTTCACATACCCAATCCATGGTGTATTTGCAGGAGAGCTAAAGTTAAACTGCTTTTTTGCATTTGCAATCACATTCTGCACTTTACTGACAGCAGCTTTAATTGGAAAAGCTTCAGCTTTTATCCTAACTGATATTACTTTCCCTGTAAGATGGATACAATTTGCAATTAATTTTTCTCTGTGGACTATATTATAGTGTAAGTAATAATTAAACAAACCTTAACAGCTTCTGCCCAGATGCAAAGACAGAAATCACCAGTGAAAGACTCTGAACTGAGCATATTCGTTTGTGGAGTTCTATACAAGATATTTGCAATTCCAGTTTGAATTCTTTAGTAAGGAAAATATTTGTTATTTATTTTGGCACTGAAAGTGGAATAGCTGTGAATGTGATTTTTTTTTTAGGAAAATGATTTTAGGAAAATGGATTCAAGAATGTGGCATGTATGGAAAAAATAGATTTGAGTTTCTGTGTTCTAAATTCATCCTAAAATTATTTCTGTTGAATACAATGGATGAATTTCATTCCTCCATTTCTATGCACCAGAGGTGAAAGAAGATTTCTCTGCTTACACTATGTTTGAATTCTAAACTTATATGTAAAGTGACCTTCAATTTATTTAAGGGCAGTAGCGAGATGGAGGAAATGGAATGAAACATTTGCCTATGGAAGTTGAATTAAAACCATACCACATTAAGAAATGGACCCCTACACATTGAGGATATCTTTAGCTCCTATAATTCCAAGTTTAACCCATTGAAGTCATTTTTAATACATCCAGTCATGATGTGAGATTTAATTGAAATTAAGTGCATAAATATACCCTGGTAAAATGAAAATTTTGGACTGTTGCCCATGTTGGAATATTCTGTTCTCTGAATGTATGTTAGAGCTCTGCTGGAGAGCCGAAGAAAGTGGTATATACTCAGGAAAGGATTTGTGCGTATATCCAACTTTGAATCAGTGGTGTTGCTCCTGCTGTCTGAGTTATGTTTTGCTCAGAAATGTTGTTGGTAGGGTTCTTAATGAAACACATTTTCACAGGAAGTCATTGAATGTGAAGACTTGTATTTTGGCTATCTGAAACTAGGCATGTAAAAAGTAGAATCATGTATTACCAGTTCTTGTTTCACAAAATAATAATAATGATAAAAATCACATATGTGTATTGCATATAATATATGGCATATATAAATGCTACAAGCATTGCACAAAAATATTACATATGCTGTCATGCTTCTGGGGGCTTTTTTAACACTTCACAATTGCTGAAGTCTAGACTCAAAATGATGCAAATTTATCTTCATGGAATTCTAAATCACTTTTCTTTAAAACACCCTTGTCATGCAATAAATAAAAGGATAATCATGAAATATTTTGAATAGTTCCACTTTACAAAGTTAAAGCTATATCCCGTGAGAAAGAACTGCAGTGACACAGACACAAACAGTATTTAACTAGGGAAGAAACACAGACTTATTTTGGCTCCACTGCCTCTTTAGACTTGTTAATGTAACATTAGAATGAGACTTTGAATTTTAAGACTGTCTTGAGAATGAAATTGTTGTAGAGTTTCTCATATTTTGATTCTCTTTTTAATCATGTAGGCCAAAAAAAAAAAAAAAAAAAAAAAGAAAAAAGGAATGCTATTGTTTTTAAATTGGGACTATTCTGTAGGTAACTTCCAATTTCAGTGAGGCACAGCCCTTAGACATGGATACTAGACCTGGAAGTGTCATAGCTATTCATCTTCTGTACTCTGCTTTATTTTCATTTTGGCAGGGACAGTCAACCATTATGAACTCCCTGCTTTTATGGTGCATCCAGACAGTTGTGTGTATTTATTGATTTTGATCACTCTTAACTATATTACAATCCCCTTCTTACTATTATTGTGTTGACACTTGTAATTTCATACTCCATAAAACAGTTGACAATGAAGCATTTTTACACACTCACATGAAAAATCCTTTCTGTTATACTTGTTAATATACACAGAAATACAAGTATTCTCAGGGTGGAAATACTTTTGGCACAGGTCCTGTTTCTCAAATACTGAGTTTGAAAAAATTATTTTTGAAATTATTTCAAGCAAACTAGTGCTACCCATTACATATGAAGAAAAACATTTTCAATTTATGGTGGCTTTAACATACTGTGATATATGGCATAATAATTCATGTAAAGAAGATGGTTGATATTAATAAAGAAGGGGGAGATATGGAGTGTGGCCATGGGGGTCGGCAAGCCCCATGGTTGATGATAACATCAGACTCTTAATGATGAGCCCATCAGGAATGTAAAGAGTTTAGAGGGAACAAAGAAGGGTGATTCAGAAGACACCATGCAGTCTTGGGTTGCTTGTTTTCCAGCCATTAAGGCATGGAAGTTGCTGGGTGTTTGCTGTTGCTGTTATATGCAAAGTTGTTTGACTAATAAAAAGTTGCTTTTGAAAAGGACTGCTGTGGGAAGAAGGGTATAAGAGGGGAGCCTGTCCTTGAGATGAAAAAAGGCAACACGATGAAGTTATGTCATCAATAAAGAAGTAGAAAGAAGGAATGAAAAGGAACAGGCTAGCAGAACAGAGAGCAGGATGGGAACAGGCACACTGATCGCCTCATGAAGATAGGTTTGGCCAAACTCAGCAAACCGCTCAAAGAAGCTCATACAGAAAGTCACTGGAAACAGGCGCATTGCATCGGAGCTGGGAAGAAGCTCAAGCTGAGAGAAGCGGACCTGTGCACACTACTGCCCTTCACTGGTAAGCAGTTGCGTATTATGGGGAATTATACTTCCTTAGAAACAAAGACTGTCCTGGTAACCTTACAGCTTATTCTCCTTATTAACAATCAGAGAGTTTATGATCCTGAAATATGGGACCAAATTGAGATAAAGGTGTGGGACTCTGCAACTAAAAATGACAAGGTTGCAGTGGGATTGCTTGGCACCTGGTAAGCAATCTCTGAGGCCTTAAAGAGCCATGTTGGACCACAATCAGAAATGTGTGGTTTGCCAGACAGTGAGGGAGCTGTGAGCTCTTTTACTGATCCGACTACTACGCCATCGCCATCAGCCCTTCTGCTGCCACAGCCATCGAAGGCTTTTGCGGTTATGCCCCCTGGTGACCTGGACGTGCCTTTTGACCCAGACCCTATTGAAAAGGAGATGGATATGTTTTTCTTTGATCTGGGAACAATAGGATACATAAGGCCCAAAGGCTGAATTGCTTGACAACTTAAAGCGAGACATATTGTGCCTGGTGACAGGACGAGGGAGAATGGGCTTAAGTTGCGCCAGGGGAGTTTTAGGTTGGATGTTAGGGAGAACTTCTTTACGGAAAGGGTTGTTAGACGTTGGAACAGGCTGCCCAGGGAAGTGGTGGAGTCACCATCCCTGGAAGTCTTTAAAAGACGTTTAGATGTAGAGCTTAGGGATATGGTTTAGTGGGGACTGTTGGTGTTAGGTCAGAGGTTGGACTCGATGATCTTGAGGTCTCTTCCAACCTAGAAATTCTGTGATTCTGTGATGTTGTTACCATGACTAGCCCAGGAGTTCTCCAGTGTTTGTAATCAAGAAAAGGAATGGAAAATGGAGACTGTTAAGTCATGGAACTTAAGGGATTGTTTGTTACCTTTTCTGATTGCACATATGTATAGGCATACTCTGGTTTAGTATGTAAAAGCAATGTTCTGTATATTTCAAATGTTTGATGTTCGTGTGTGCATGTTGGTAGAGCATAGACTCCCCATGCACCCAGGGCTGTTTACTTGCCTTTTATAAATATTCCTTTTATAAATATTACTAAATTCAGATTGAGTTGAGACGTCATTTATAACAATACTTTGAAACAAATCTCAGTGAAAATTCAAGTTGTCATTGTGGTAAAAAGAGGATGAGGGACTGAAAAGTTAATTAAGAACACACAAGGGCTTCTGGATGGGTGGGACAGAGCTCGTGGGCAAAATCCTCAGATTCAAACATCACTTAATTTCTCTGTCTTAATCACCATGTGCCCTGCTAGCATTGTTCTGGACAATTGCTGAGAAATAAAAAATAAAAATAAAAAATACATATAAAAAATAAAAAATAAAAATAAGAAATAATAATAAAAAAGTCTCATCAGTGACCTTCATCTCCTCACTTTTTATTAATCTCACACTTAATTTTTCATAAAGTAGTTTGCAAAGGTACTTACAGGCTAAGACTATGATCATACCAACACAAAGAGCTAGAAAAAAAAAACGGGCAGACCATCACCTAAGATCTCTCTCTTTTTTTTTTTTTCCTCTTCTTTCCCATAATTTAGGGCTCAAACCTTTTTAACTCTTTGATGCTGAAAACAAGAACAAAACAAAAACAAACAAACAAACAAAAAACACTCCAAAACTTTTACAATAATGCAGCTCTGCAAATTTTGAGTAAACCAACTAATACAGTTTAAGCAAATACTTCCAAAGACAACAGCTTTTTATTTTTCAGTGGAACATCCAGAGCAATAACTGTCTGTTTTACTATCCATGAGCCTCAACAGCCAGCAGATTTATATTTTATTAACACCCCATTACCTTCAATTATAAATTTATTTAAAAATAAAAAATAAAAAAATGATGTGCTCTGACTACTAAGTGAATTCAAATAACTACCGTAGAAAGAAATATAATTATGCAGCTGGATTTGCAGTAGTCAACAAATTGCACAGCTCATTCCCACTTCTTTCTAACTTGTCTTGCTTTCTCCCTTGATTAAAGTGGAGACAGCCCAATTTCATTTTCAATACCTCTACTGGAATAGCAAGGTATATAGGGTTGCCAGAGTCAGCACATCATGTACTTCGGCTTACTCCTATATTTAAGATGCTTTTGTCAACTCTAAAGTGGATGGTGAGGTCCAATAATGACATTAAAATCTGGGGTCAGAGTTCTAGTCTATCCTGTGACCTAAGTTTGGAAAACTGAAAACTGAAAAACTGGTCTGGAAAAAACATTTCCAGCCATCAGGGCATGTGCTTGGCTTACATGAATTACTGAGTATAATTAAAGTTGTGTGCACATTAACAAGCATAGCTGAGCAAAGATTAGATTATTAATATCTATGAAGTTAATGACCGATCACTGCTTCTGAGCTTCATGTGATATGTGGTTTTACCCACTTAGATTAATATTTTCAAAAAGAGTCACAGATTTTGGGGTATACTCATAGTCTCTCCAAAACTGGGGGGCAGGAAACCTGCGTGGATGAGCAATGAGCTCATCAATAAGATCAAAAGGAAAAGGAAGGTCTATGAAATGTGGAAAAAGGGCCTGTTCTCTTGGGAGGAGTATAGATGTGTTTTCAGGGCCTGCAGGGACGTGACAAGGAAAGCTAAAGCCCACCTAGAGATGAGGCTTGCAAAAGAGATAAAGGATAATAAGAAGGGTTTTTTTCAAGTATGTAAACAGCAAGAGGAAGACTAGGGATAACATGGGTCCCTTGCTGAATGAGGGGGGTGTTCTGGTCACAGGAGATGCTGAGAAGGCAGAGATACTGAATGCTTTCTTTGCTTCAGTCTTTGCTTCAAGGACGCTCCCCCGGGACTCCTCACCCCTGGCAATAGGACAGAGGGTCTGGGAAATGAAGGGCTCCCCCCGGTGGACATGAGAGTGGTTCGGGGGCATCTGAGTGGGCTCAATACACACAAATCCATGGGTCTCGATGGGATGCATCTGCATGTGCTAAGGGAGCTGGCAGATGTGATTGCCAAACCGCTCTCTATCATCTTTCAAAGGTCCTGGAGAACAGGAGAGGTGCCTTAAGACTGGAGGATAGCTAATGTCACTCCAGTCTTCAAGAAGGTCAGGAAGGAGGATCCAGGAAACTACAGGTCAGTCAGTCTCACCTCTGTCCCTGGAAAAGTATTGGAGCAACTTGTTCTGGATGCCATCTCCAAGCAATTGGAAGAGAAGAAGGTTATGAGGAGTAGTCAGCATGGATTCACCAAGGGGAAATCATGTTCGAACCCACCTCATAGCCTTTATGATGGCATCACTAGCTGGGTAGATGGGGGAAGAGCAGTGGATGTCATCTACCTTGACTTTAGCAAGGCTTTTGATACAGTCTCCCATGACATCCTATTAACAAAGCTGAGAAAGAGTGGGATAGATGAGTGAACGGCAAGGTGGGTTGAGAACTGGCTGACTGACTGAGCTCAGAGGGTGGTTACTGGTGGCGCAGAGTCTGGCTGGAGGCCTGTGACTAGCGGTGTTCCCCAGGGGTCGGTGCTGGGTCCAGTTTTCTTCAACATCTTCATCAACGACCTTGATGAGGGAATTGTGTCTGCCCTCAGCAAGTATGCTGATGACACAATGCTGGAGGGAGTGGCCGACATGTCAGAAGGCTGTGCTGCCATTCAGCGAGACCTGGACTGGCTGGAGAGATGGTCAGGAAGAAATCAAATGAGATTTAATAAGAGCAAGTGTAGAGCCCTGCACCTGGGAAGAAACAACCCGAAGTATCAGTACAGGCTGGGGGACGACCTGCTGGAGAGGAGCTCTGCCGAGAAGGACCTGGGGGTCCTGGTGGACGACAGGTTGACCATGAGCCAGCACTGTGCCCTTGTGGCCAAGAGGGCTAATGGGATCCTGGCGTGCATTAAAAGGAGCGTGGCCAGCAGGTCAAGGGAGGTGATCCTCCCCCTCTACTCTGCCCTGGTCAGGCCTCACCTGGAATACTGTGTCCAGTTCTGGGCTCCATGGTACAAGAAAGACAGGGATCTCCTGAAAAGAGGGCCACAAAGATGATATGGGGCCTGGAGCATCTCCCTTATGATGAAAGGCTGAGAGACCTGGGTCTGTTCAGCCTGGAGAAGAGAAGACTTAGGGGGGATCTCCTCAGTGTATATAAATATCTGAGGGGTGGGGGACAGAAGGATGTAGCCAACCTCTTCTCAGTGGTTTGTGAGGATAGGACAAGGGTCAATGGTGCAGGTTAGAGCACAGGAAGTTCCGCACTGACATGTGAAAGAACTTCTTCGCAGTGAGGGTGATGGAGCATTGGAACAGGCTGCCTAGGGAGGTTGTGGAGTCTCCTTCTCTGGAGATATTTGAGGCCTGTCTGGATGCCTACCTGCTCTGAGGAACCTGCTTTGGCAGGAGGGTTGGACCCGAAGATCTTTCGAAGTCCCTTCCAACCCCTACAGTTCTGTGATTCTGTGATTCTGTGATTCTGTGATTCTGTGATTCTGTGATTCTGTGAAATTCATTAAGCATTTTTCATCTTGTTCATGTGGTTTCAGGCATGGTATAAAGTGATTAGTGAAAAAAATCTCATTTACTCAGTCTTTTTCTCAGTGCAAAATTGTTTACTGACCAAAGACTGTGCAAGCTGAATTAAATACAGTTAATTTTTGGAGCCATTGTTCAAAACTACAGATTACTTAAAAGCAGAAGTATGAGATGAATGAATCTCACCCAGTCTAGTCAGAGTACTTGTCTACGTTGAGAAGGGAGATTGCATAGAGAGCAAATTTTGAACAAAGTATTTTTTATTCAAACTCCATGACACTTAGTGAAAAAATGTATATAAATATGTAAGAAAAGAAAACTAGACCGTTATTTTTTTTTTAAATCGTTTGTACAATCATAGAAAATCCAACAAAAAGAGAAAAGAGAAGTCTGGATTTGGAAATTGTAATTCAACACTAAAACAACTTCAAGTCATTATAGTTTGCTCCTTTCTCTAGTACATGACAAGGGTGTAAATTCACATTAATAGTGAATGAAATTATCCACAGATGTAATTATTTTTTTGTCTCATATTTGAAGCTAGTATTTTCTATTTTGATGTAATGCCTATGGGTTCTCAGTGTCTTGCTTTCTTACTCAGTTACCCTTGTATAAAATGGCAACCAGAATGATACATGACAGATATGGTACATCTTTTGCCAGGTGCTGAATTTCTCTCAAATTTCACAGATTATGTTGCAGTAGCAGAACTTCTAAATTTTTAAATTAGGGAAGATACAAGCAAGCTACTTTTAGCAAAAAAACAAGCAAACAAACAAACAAACAAAACCCTATGATTTTGAATATATGGATTGTCTTAATGACAAAGAAACAAACAAAGAAAGAAACACTTAGGAGCTTCTAGAGAGTTCTGGGAGTTGTGAGAGTCGGTAATTTCCGGCTTACTGTCTTTTCCTTAATGAAGTCCTTTGCAGTCATTTACTGTCTGGTCTTTGGAAGGTCGCTGTAGAAAAAGTCATTGTCATCATATGCTCTCCAATGTCTCATCCCCCAGTCATCATACAGACTGGGGGATGAGACACTGGAGAGCAGCCCCGTAGAGAGGGATCTGGGGGTTTTGGTTAACAGCAAGCTGAATACGAACCAGCAGTGTGCCTTGGCATCCAGGAGGGCCAACCATATCCTGGGGTGCATCAAGCATGGTCAAGAGAAGTGATTGCCCCACTCTACTCTGTGCTGGTGTGGCCTCACCTCAAGTACTGTGTACAGTTCTGGGCATTACAGTACAAAAAGGATGTGAAGCTATTGGAGAGTCCAGAGAATATCCACTAAGATGGTGGATGGCCTAAAAGAGAAGATGTACATGTACAAGGAGTGGCTGACGTCACTTGGCCTGTTCAGCCTGGAAAAGAGGAGGCTGAGGGGAGACCTTATCGCAACCTACAGCTTCCTCGTGAAGGGGAGTGGAAGGGCAGACACTGATCTTTTCTCTATCATGACCAGCGATAAGACCTGAGGGAATGCTGTCAAGCTGTGATGGAGATTCAGGCTGGATATCAGGAAGAGGTTCTTCACTGAGAGGGTTGTCGCACCCTACAGGCTCCCTAGGGAAGTAGTCACAGCACCAAGCCTGTCAGAGTTTAAGAAGTGTTTGGACTGTACTCTTAGTCATATGTTCTGAATTTTTGGGTAGACCCATGTGAAAACAGGAGTTGGACTCAATGATCCTTGTAGGTGCCTTCCAGCTCAGGATATTGTATGATTCTACTTATCCACTGGAGATCTTCAAGAGCAAGAGTTTCTGCCAGCCCAATTACTTTATTACAAAGAGGCTTGCTTTATTCTTGGAGAAGAGAATATGGGGAAGCACATGAGTGTGCACATTTTACACAAAGATTTAACTTTTCTTTACCAATAAGCCTACATGTTTTCCATGAAATATAGGTACTTCATTTAAAGAAAAGTTCTGTTTATGTAATATTGCCATCTCCAGATATTTTGCCAATTACTCCAAGGCTTCATAACAAACTTAATAGCTATACTGGTATGCTCTCAATGTACTTATTAGCTATACTTGCACGCTCTCAGTCTGCATTTAAGAATAATACACAATGCACACTTGAGTGCTTCCATTGGATTTTTATGTATTACTTTTATATGGATTGCCAGCATAGCAAATTCAAGCCTGAAGCACATTTCTTTTTGTTTATTGCAAGAATATTCTGTAAGTAGAAAAAATAATTCAAAATAAAATGTCATAGCTTTCTCATTACTGATAACCAAAACTTCTTTGAGTCAAAGACAATCTTGGATCTGTTCTCACCACTAACAATTGCTCTTTAGCACCAGAAGCAGTTGAATATATTGAATTTATAGTGCGACATTCACACTGTCTGTCTTCTCAACCTAGGCTCTTGTAATTTAAAGGAAAGTCATTTATTCTCCAGTGAGTCCTCTGTCAGAGCATTGTGAAAGCTTTCAAAGGCATCATTTAAACAGGGCATCCATCACACGCCGTCAGGCTCCTTAGCCTGGTGAGGATTTTCACACTGTTGTGCCTAGGATGTAAACAAAGATAATGCATTTGATTTTTTTCTATTGATCCTCTTTACTGTGAGAGCATGGCTAGACAAAGAGGGCTTTCCGAATCTGAACAGCCTGCCAGAACACTTACTTCTGCTTCTGTCAGGCAATGGTACCTCTTTCCTTCCAGACCTTTCTATCCGATTGCTAATATTTTTTCTGTGGCTGGCTCTGCGGTGATTAATGATAGGTCAGGATTAGGCAGTAACCTGATATTGCTCAACTCAAATACAGGAGAAATGTTCTCTGGCTGATGTGATTGTCACAGAGTCACACCAGTCTCCCTGAAAGGTCATTTATACCATTCTTCCAAGAGAGGATGGAGTGATCTGAAAACTGTTAGCTTCATGAATCCTATTATTTGACTTTGATACAGAATTCTAACAACAAAGGTTGTTCATTATGATCGCTTATAAGCTTCCACAGCTTTACTAACAGTTCATATAAGCACAGTTTAGTGAGCAGTAAAGATATTTTTGTTTCCTACTGAAATAAGTTCAGTTGATTTTTCTGTCATTCCCTTGGCAATGGCATTAGAAATAGAAAACCTGAGCTGAATCATCACCAAATTTTAATGGAAATATACTGCATATAGTTTCAAATGCATGCTAAGCATCAAACAGTGAAGTCTGTTGAAAAATTGTAAGTTGGTGTGCAATCAAACAGGAACTCTGTATGTATATGCTAGAGTACAAGCACTGTAGTGGTACAGGGTATTTATTGTTTTGACCACATACATATTGAATTTGTGTCATGATTGGACTTAAATTATTGGTCCAATCCCTTAGCTGATATAAATCAACACAGTTCCACTGTTTAGGTATAATTTTTAATGTGTTTTGCAGCCCAATAAAGTATTCTTAGCAGCATTATGAAGAGATGTAGTTTATGGGTATCTTAGCCCATTGAGAACAGTTTTCATAATTTTTGGAAGAAATGGGGTAAATATCTCAGGCAAATACATAAGGGCATGAGTTCCTCCCACTATCTTCATTATAAAAATTAGGTGAGGGTGAAAACAGGGAAGCATTGGACAAATGGAAAAATTCAGAGGTTCTCAGAATATCTCAGCTGTTACCCAGGACAGGGACCACAGTTTGACCACAGTCACACCTGTTCAACCACACCTGAGGGGATGGTGGTGGTGGCTTTAGAAACCTTTAGTAAGTGTAGGATGCTATAGGATATAACCAGGAAGACATCTTCTGTGTTACCTCACTCTAACTTAACTGGCTTAATGATATTGTATATAGTGAGAAAAGAAAATGAATTGCAGATTTTGTCATCTTTCCTTCACATTAGTGAACTGATACTAATTTTGATAGGTATTTTTGAATGAGTTACTGATTCCAAATTGCACAGCTGAGCCTTAAATAAAGAGTGTATCTACATATTCTTATTCTGATAAACATGGTCTTGAATCTTCTATGATTAACTTTCATACAACATTGAAACATTAGAAATACCACAGTTATTGGCATGATTAAGAAATAGAGCTAAAAACGAAGTCCAGTAAACAAAGTTGCTCTTCCTTCTAATTCTTCAGTCTCAAATTTTCAGTCCTTCAATAGATAGCTTCCCATGATTTTCTTAGATATTCAACAGTGTTGGAACGGGATCTTAATTTGAAAATGGACAGAACAGAGGCTTTAAAACTTTGCACACCATATTACTGTGCTCCCAGTGCAAAATAATAACACCAGTCTAGGACACAGCTTGTTGTTGAGATCTGATAAAAAATGGTGATAATATATTAGGATATCAATATAGAAACAGTTTGTAGCTGTTAGCAAACTAGAAACACTGTACTGTATGCACATTTTTATAGGAAGAATGCCCATACATAGGAATTCATTATCCTATCCTTGTTAATGCCCTGAGTAGGAATAAGGAACAACAGATATGTTTCTTTGGCTACAGTAATCCTTTTGACCAAAGCAACAGCAAGGATTCTCTCAGCATAGACACACAGCTGCTGACACACAGCAAGAAAGAAAATGAAATGAAAGAGTGGCAGAATATTTCATGTTCAAGAGATACAGCCAAATACAAGATATGAAAAATGAAAAAAAAAAAAAAATCAATGTTAAGTTGTCCTACTAAGCTCCTTATGAATTGTAGCCAGGGTGTCTTTTCCTCTTATTTTCTACAAGTTTTATTCTCCAATGGTATGGGCACTGTGATGCTCTACTTTCACTACTGACAGGTCATGACACCATGTAAGAGACTTTGGTTGTGGGGATACCTGGGTCTCTGTTTTAGGATAGAAAATATTTAGTCAGAAAATCAGTTTTCTAGTATATTGAAGGAAAATCTCAAAATTTTTTTTTTTTTTTTTTTTTTTCCAACACTTTGTTGTTCCTTCTGAACAGAAACAGTCTTAATTATTGACTAATATTTGATAATGACATGTCTAAAGATAGGGCCAGGATTCTCCTACAAAATTTTGAGCACCAGCTGTTGTGGTCTAACCCAGCAGGTAGATCTGCATCACCCAGCTGCTCGCTTGCTGTCCCCAGGTGGGATGGGGAGAGAATTGGAAAGGTCAAAGTGTGAGAACTCGTGGGTTGAGATAAAGACAGCTTGCTAGGTAAGGAAAAGCTGAGTGTATGCAGGCAAAGCAGAAGAAGGAGTACATTCACTGCCTCCCATCTGCAGGCCAGTGCTCAGTCACCTCCAGAAATGCAGCGCTCATCGCCCCTAATGATTCTTTGGGAAGACAAACACCAATACTCCGAACATCCCCCCCTTCTTCCTCCTTTACCCCAGATGTTATTGCTGAGCATGATGCCACATCCCCGTGGCCAGTCTGGGTCAGCTTCTGGCTCTGTCCCCTCCCAGCTCCTTGTGCACCCCCAAATATCTTGTTGGCAGGGCAGCACCAGAAGCTGAAAGGCTCTATGTAAGCACTGCTTAACAACAGCTGAAAACATTTGTGCATTATCACTATCATTTTTATCAAAAACCCAAAACACAACATTGTGTGAAACTCTACAAAGTAAATTAATGCTATCCCAGCCAAAACCATGACAATAGTTTGAAATGCTTACGTCAGAAGTGTCACTCTACTAATCTCATGTAGTTAATGCAGACAGATTGGTATCTTCAGCATTAATATCTTAAATGGTCTTCTTTGCCCTCTGGAAAGACCTGTTTTTATTGGTTGCTTATAAGCGAAACCTATAGCAGTTAGGCTCCCTAGAGAAATGCCAAAGTTAAATGGTCCAAATCTGAGTCAGCAAAAACTTTAATTTAAGAACTTTCAGTTATTGACTGTGCATAAACTCAGTCAAGGCACAACTGTCCCAGTGGTCTTGGGGCCCATGTGGCAGCTCTCAAAGTCAACACTTTTCCTGTTCCAGATGAGAGTAGTCATTCAAAATCATTTAGATGTGTTTCTAAGTAGTAGCCAAAGAGAGTTTGCCATTTGCCATGGTAGAGGTGAATCATTAGTCTAGGTCTGCATTTTCACAGAGTTAAACTGAGGATCCAAGGGGACTCAGGGTGAGTAAAAACAGTGAAATATTTAGAGCTTTGATTAAGATGCCATCAAAGCTACAGGCGGTTGAATTTGGACTTCAAAGAGCTTTGGATCAGGATCTTTTGGCTACACTGGAATCTTATAATTGCCTTAAGACAGAATTTGCTTTGCTTCACTGACTGATGGCAAAACCAGAAAATAAATTCTGATCACATATGGCTGCTCAGGCAGGTGCAAACAGATAAGGGTTCCTGTGACCACACTCTAAGACATCTCCTGTGCAAGAGCAGTATGTTAGTATATTTCCGTGCCTGCATTAATAAACCCTACTTTCCCAGTCAACTTTCAGAAGTTTTAAGGCCTCTCCCTTTTTACAATATCATAAAATCATGGAATGAACTGCTTGAGTAGGAAGGGACCTTAAAACCATTCAGTTCCAACCCTCTGCCATGAGCAGGGACACCTCCCATTAGACCAGGTTGCTCAAAGCCTCATTCAGTCCAGCCTTGAACATTTCCAGGAATGGGGTATCCATTCTCTGGGCAAACTGTGCCAGTGCCTGCATCACTCTCTGCCTGAAGAATTTCCTCCTAACCTCTAATCTAAACCTCTTTTAGTTTAAAACCATTCTCCATTGTCTTATCACTATCTGCCATAGCAAAGAGATGCTCTATAGATTTTTTATAATCCCACTTTATATACTTAAAAACCATAATAAAGTCTCCCCAGAACTTTCTCTTCTGCAGGATGAACATGCCCAGCTCTCTCAGTCATTCTTCATAGGAGAGGTGCTCCAGCCCTCTGATCATCTTCATGGCCCTCTTCTGGACTTGGTTTAACAGGTCCACATCCTTCTTGTGCTGGGGACCCCAGACCTGGATGTAGTATTCCAGGCGCCTCACAAGGGCACAGAAGGGAACAATCACCTCCCTCCACCTGCTGTCCACTCCTCTGTTGATGTAACCTGGGGTGCATTTGGTCTTCTGGGCTGGAAGTGTGCACAGTTGGCTCGTGTCAAGGTTTTTGTCCACCAGAACACACAAGACCTTCTCTGCATGGCTGCTCTCAATGAGCTTTTCTCCCAGCCTGTTCTCCTGTCTGGGAATGCCCCAACACAGGTGCAGCACCTTGCACTTGGACTTGTTGAACCTCATGCAGTTCACATGGGTGCATTTCTCCAGCCTGTCCAGGTCGCTTTGGATGGCATCCCTTCCTTCTGTTGTATCGACTGCACCACTCAGCTTGGTGTTGTCTGTAAACTTGCTGAGGGTGCACTTGATCCCATTGTCTATGTTGTTGATAAAGATATTAAAGAGCACCAATGCCAGGATAGACCACTGAGGGACAACACTCATCACTGACCTCCACCTGGACGTAGAACCATTGATCACATATAAAAAACAAAACTGTGTGTGAAGTATATGGAACTGGCAGTGATTTGAGATCCTTGTCCTGGAAAACTGGAATCAACGTATTGGCTTGCTTAACCAGGATGAGAGGAACTTGATTTATTTTAAATTTTATAGAAAGCACTCATATAAAATACTTTGTTTACAGTTCCACCCCATGAAGACTAAGGTGATGAGACATATGTTATCTCCAAACATTCATAAAAAAAGTTATTACTATCCAGCAATAAAATGCTCAAACGTGACTAGCATTGAAATCCAGCTATTTAACTCTCATATATTGTTCTTACTGTTGTACTCCTCCTCTGCCATAGGCATCAGTAAATAAATCTCAGAAATTAGAGGTGGAAAAGATCTATTAGGTGGTCAGGGAAAGCTAAAGCTGATGTGGTGTGAAAGAGACTGAAGAAATACATTCTGTTCCTATAAAATGGTTTGATAGGAAAGGAGATATAAGAATACCTCCTTACATCTCTCATAGCAGTTAATCACAGATACAACAGAAGCAAACACCTGCACAATCTATATCATTGCTATCTCTAACTTGTGGGCAATATCACTGATTCAGTTATAATTATCAATGAAGAGGTCTTCTGCTGTATATTGACACAGTATAGGGTACTTAGCATGCTGCAACCATACAGAGATAAGAAATATGCATGTTTCAGGATCTTTAATGAGATATTCTCTATGTACATTAGCACTCATGTTTTTTAGAAATTGCTGGGACTGTTTCGGTACAGTCTTGGGTGACCAAAACCAATTTCAACATAGACCAACAGAAGCAGAGGTAAGTGAGCATCTGAATAGCACTATCTTTCCACCAGCAGAAGAACTCAGCTGATGCGAGCATTCTAGAAAGTGGAACAAAAGGACAAATGCACTGACTGAGAGAGGCTATATGCTTCTCAATAGCTTGGCAATAATTTAGGAGCAGAGCTCAGCTATACAATCTCTAGAAGGCAACAGAGTAAAGATGGATAACCTCAGTGTGACTGAATCCTGAGGAAAAGCAGCATAGTTCTCTGGCCATAGTAAGGTTAGAGAAAAACTTAAAATTCAACAATAGCTGTATCCTAGTGACACAGATGGAACCTTTCTCTGGACTGGCCCCTGAAAACAAAACAAAACAACAACAACAACATGTCCACTGAATCATTCTGCATCCATTTGAAAGCGTGGGGTATGTAGATCCTGTCTCTGTAATGTTCAGCAAGACAAAATTTCTCTTTAACAAAGTGTATTCTTGTCTTGAACAGATGAACTTCATAGTAGATGGAAAAGTAAACAAACAAACAGAAAAATAAATGGAGGAGTCTACCCTGAGTAGGGTGTGAACATACAAATATGGATGTCTAAAACTAAGTTACTGGTCTAAAGTATTTTGTAATCATTATAGAGATTTAGTGACTTTGGAGATATGGCTCAGCCCTTTCTATTGTAAATGTCAAAAAGAAGTAAAATAGCCAATATTCTACATATTTCTCTGTTTCCACTTCCTCTAAAGAGAAACTATGTAAATAGAACCATGAAGACACAAATACTGTAAAGATCTAAGTCTGCTACAGACTGCTTATTGCTCAAGGATTTGTCAGTCAAAGACAGGGATGAGATCAGAGTCCAGCTCTATCCACTGATCCTTCCAACCAGCATCATCCTTTTTCACATTTCTGATAAAATCATTTACTCCAGATTATGCTACGTAAAATGTAGAGGGGCAAAAATAGTTTTTCCAATCAATTTTAGACTGATGTGAAAATTTTAGACTATAAGTGAAAATCCAATGAAAATTTTTCATTTATATTTTCATCAATTTTTGGCACTTTTTTTTTTTTTTTCTCTTTCAGATATGGAAAAATGATTTTCTTTCTTGCATTTTATTTTATTTTATTTTATTTTATTTTATTTTATTTTTTTTCTGGATTTTGCTACAAAATGAATTGATGTCTGAATAATCATGCTTATTTTCATGTAACTCTGATCAGTCTGGAGAGAGAAATCTAGAATAGAATTAATTTTTCTCCAAAGACCAGCAGATAGCCTGTCCACCACTTCAATCCATTTCAATATCAATTTTATTTATACTAAATAAGGAGCTTATTTACTGCTTACAGAAATTAGCAAAGCTTTCCTGGGCATTTCATTGCAATTTAGATCTACCCTAGGGGTCCAATCCATCTTCTGTTAAACTAATTGGAAAGACTCCTTTTGAGTGAGAATTGGATCAGATACAGAAGAGTAAGAATTACCAGCTGTGCCATTCTGTGCAATATTCTTCTGCCATATCTTGTGGTGGTTCAATTAAATTCATATAACTCTTGTGAAACATACTTAACTATGTTTCATATTGAAGATGTTCAGCCTCCCTGAAAGATTCTGATGCATTTAATCCTTTGAATTTGTGAGCCAGCACTACAGTCCTGCAACTCCCCAAACTGAGAAGTGTATGGACCTGAACAGATGAAGCAACATTTTGATGACAGTGGAGAACAGGATGAGGTAAACTCAAAAACAAAAACAAACAAAAAAAACCCCCACACAACATTTTGTATGTTCTTTTTTCTTTTATCCCAAATTTATCACAGAGTAACAAATTAATTGCCAGGAATCTAGCACAAGTTCCTGGAGGAACTTCAAGTTCCTGATTAGAAACCATAGCTCTACTAATACCAGTAGCTGTCAATTATTTTCTGCCAATCCATCCCTGAAATAAACACAAGAGAGGGAGTTAAAATGTGTTCTTTAGTTTTTGTGACTCGTACTGCAACACATAGTTGTACTGGGTTTATCTGGCAAGGTTTTTTTAGCAGGGGGCTACAGGTATAGCTTCTGGAAGAAGAGCTTATGAACTGCCCTATAAGAGGCAGCTCCAAAGGGACCCGTTCCTAGCCAGAGCTGAGCCAATAAGTGATGTTGCTTTTGCCTCTGTGAGAGCAGAGTAAAGAAAGGGAAAAAACCTGCTGCATAACAGCATCTGGGAGAGCAAGGAGTGAGAAGCAGCGCTGCAGCTCCCAAGGTGAGTGCAGAAGGAGGGCAGGAGGTGCTCCAGGCACACAACACAAGTTCCCCTGCGGCCCATGGAGAGGCCCCTGGTGGAGCAGGCGGTCCAGTCCACCTGCAGCCCATGGGTCCCACATGGGGCAGATCACGCTGCAGCCTGTGGAGAGGAGCCCACGTAGGTCAGGGAGGAGCTGCCGCCCGTGGGGGACCTGTGCTGGAGCAGTTTGCTCCTTACGGATGGACCTCGTGGCATCAGCCATGTGGGAGCAGTTCTTGAAGAGCTGCAGCCTATGGGCAGCTGCTGCAGGCTCAGTTCAGGAAGGACGACATCCCGTGGGAGGGCCCCACATGGAGCAGGGGCAGAGAGTGACCGTGAAGGAGAGCAGAGACAAAGAGTCAGGGACTGACCGCAGCCCCTCCTGTTCCCCTGCAACACTTGAGGGAAAGAGGTAGAAGAGAGTGGATGGGGGAGAAGGTGTTTTTAGTTTATGTTGTTTTTGTTTGCTTGTTTCTCAATGCTTTAGTTTGCTGGTAATATGTAATAAATGTTATTAGTCTCTCTATGCTGTTTTGCCCATGATGGGAATAGTTGAGTGATCGCCCTGTCCTTATCTCAACCCATGAGGCCTTTTCATCATATTTTCTCCCCCTTTCCCTTTGAGGAGGTGGAGTGAGAGAGCAGTTGTGTTGGAGATCTGCTGCCCAGCTGAATAAAACCACCACAGGAGTAAGGTGTTTTTCCCCTCCTTTAGGTTGATACAGACTAAACTGCAAAGAGAGGAAAAACTGTCTAGTAGATATGGTTTTGAAGACTCTTGTGGGTGGCAAGCACTTCTTTCCATGCTGAGCTAGAGATCTGAGAGATAAGCTTCCCTAATAGAGAAAATAAATGACTTCTTTAACAACACCAATACATAGTCTCAAAGGGAAGTACCACAGATAGTATAAATCAAGTTCAAATAACTATGCCACATGTATTTCATATGCTATCTGCTATTTGTAGGGTCAGGTCTTGTCTCTACCCATTGTCTTTTTATCCAGAATGTCTTCACTTAGTCATTCAATGAGGGGTCCAAGATCCTCTCAGTGTTATAAAATCACAGAATCACTGATTGGCTTTGGGTTGGAAGGGACCTTAAAGACCAACTTGTTCTTCCCCTAACCCCCACCATACATGAGGGGAATCAGGTTGCTCAAAGCCCCATCTATGCAGTTTTGATCACCTCCAGGGATGGAACATCAATAGTTTCATTCCAGTGCCTTACTACCCTTATAATATTTTCTTCCTAATACCTAACTTAAATCTCCTACTTTTCAGTTTAGTACTGTTACCCCTTGTCCTATCACTACAGTCCCTGACGAAGAATCCCTCTCCATCTTTTCTCTAGGACCCCCTTAAATATTGGAAAGCAACTATAAAATCTCCTTGAAACCCTCTCTTCTCCAGGCTGAAAAACCCCAACTCTCTCAACCTGTCTTCACAGGGGAGGTGCTCGAGACCGCTGATCGTCTGTCTGGAGAACCATGTCTATGTCTTCAGGTCAGAACCAGCTACGAAGGTCTTATAGCTCTGATGACTCTAACTATGCTTTAGAAGCAAACAGCAAGCCTTGTTTGTTTGAAAAAAGGTCTATGAATATCTCTGATGAGGGCTCACTGTGTTCCCTTTTGGTGTGTGGAGTCATAAGTGAGAGGATTCTCATTACTTCTCATTTGGTATCTGCTTATGGTTAAATTCTGAACTGCTAATGATGCAGGTTCCCCTCTTCTGAATCTAGAGCTCCCTGTCCTGAGATATCTTCCTAGTTATGGTGCTTTTTTTGTTTGTCTTGAGAAACCCTTCACTTTTTAAAAAGATTAATTAATTAATTAATTAATTTTATGTTGAAGAATTGCACCTAGCAATTCTGGGATGCGGGACAGAAGGTAAAAGAGACTGACTCTAGTCCTGTCATCTAGGTACTCTTGTAGGAAGAAAATAAACTCTCGTTCTGGCTTTTCTTCACAGAATCACAGAATGGTTGAGTTTGGAAGGATCCTCTAGAAATCATTTGGTCCAACCTTTCTGCTCAAGCAGGGTCACAAACAGCCAGTTGCCCAATGCCATGTACAGATAACTTTTCAGTACCTCTGAGGATGGAGAGTCACCTCTAATCTTCTGTTTATATCTTATGGCTAATAAAAATGTATAAAGATTTGTTAATCAAGATACATGAAAAGAGTGTTGAAAGTCTGTATCTCTCCATGTGCTACTTCGGTAGGCCTTTTCACAGGATGTTGGAGGGTTCACTCCCAGAGACCATCTACTGTACCAGGGGTGGAGGAGCTTCACTTCCACAGAGATGTCTAACTGATGCACTTAGGTATCATTACAGAGAAGAACTTGGCCTTTAGACTGTTCCCTGAATGCCCTCAGAGTTATTACTAGCACTCCCAGGAGGGGGGCTGAGCTTCAAATGTGCTTAGAAACAATCTGAGGGGAAAATCTGGGTGGTGTGAATCACCAATCACTAACACAGAGCAACAGATCCACTCTGCAAGCCAGGTTTGAAACTAATTATTATTATGATTATTATTTTTTAGATTTTCTTCAGAAAAATGGGGAACTCTACCTCACTCAAGCAAGTTCTGCAAGTATAATTGAAAGTACCACAGCAGGAGGGGTACCCAGCTGCAGCTGTATGATGGGCCAGCTAAGATCAAGGAAATGTTGGTGCTACATCAGTACTAACAAGATGCAGCTGTTGGAGGGGGCATTGTCAGGTATGTAATTCAGACACCAGCTGGAGCTGCATAACCCAGATTTATTGGCACTCTGAACATACCACAAAGACAATTTTTTCTCCTCTTTTCTTGTCAAGCAAGGAGGGAAGCAGAGATGAGTATATTTATTGTGAGCCCTTTACTTATAATATTCTTTTGATTTGTGGTGAAAGTAATTGAAGTCCTGTTGCTGATGGCTCCGTTTTGAGATTCAGAACATTTGACTGGTATTCTGAGAACATCAGAAAGTAATGGGTTAAACAAAAGTGAGCCATTTTGAAGATACTTGTTATTCAAATACATATTGAGAATTAGTCTGTACTCTCAAGAAAGTACTTTAAATATGGAAAGGGGAAACTGAGATAGAAAGGAGTAACATGATCATTCTGTTAGGATAGAACCTGGAGTAGACCCCAGTATTCCTATAATCAACCTAAAGATTCTATTTAATATAACATGATGCCTTCAAGTTGTGACAGAAATAATACTGTGAATAAAATGTGGGCAGGTGTGAATGTGATTTGTCAATAGAGTGTATAGGGCATCCAATTTGTCAATTGGTTGTCCAAAATTAGCTCAATTTAGAAATGAAGTGTTGTCTCAACATGAAAAATCAAAACATTTCATTTAGGAAGTGTAAAAATGGCATTTTTCCAGCAGCGAACCATTTCCGCCCATAATCAGCAGATGTGAGTACATGGAGACAACAATTTGCATGCAAATGTAAGCATATAACTGAACAGAGGCATGATGCTCATTTATCTTGTACTACTTATTATGTGTGTATATGTCTATAGATATTCTATATATAAAAGCCTACTTAAAATAAAGTACTTTACAGTGGTCTTGGTTTGTGATATTTGCCCTGTTGGATTTCTTCTCAGGCCAGACAGAAAGTCCTGTTTTGATCCTGAAAGACTGTCAAGGTATTGTCTGGCTTTCTTGTTCCTCTCCTTTTCCCAAAATCTTCTGAAACTCAAAAAAAAAGCAGTTGAAATCAGAGTGAAAAAGCTTTAACACAATTTTTTACTGAGTTCCTTTGAGGGTAAGCAGTTAATTAGATTAAGTGTTTCAATTCTGAGAAGAATATATATATTATTAAAAAAAAAAAAGTGACAGTTTTTTCATCTCCAAATTGCAAAGGGCCAGAAACCGAGCTTTACATTATTATTACCACTGTCATCCTCACTAGCTTTCATGTTTTCTCTTAATGGAAAGACCTGTCTCTTTCTGTCAATCAGGATCTGTCAGCACAATGTTATTATGTCTGTGTTATTATTCAGAAACTTCTTTTCCTGTATTAACTGCTTTTTACCAACTGCAGTTACATAATGTAATTGTACTGCAGCACCAATGCAGTGCTTGAAAAGAGATGGGTTGAAGAGCTTATTTTTCCTGATATCTAGCCTAGTTTGAACTGAGACTTCAAAAAATTGGACCGAGGCATAGCTTAGCTTCCATTTACATTCAGAAAGCTGCAAGATGAAGTGTGAGGAGGCAGGAAAAGAAGCAAAAGGGACAAATTTGGAATAAATGGAGAAAAATAGAAAAAAAAATAAAATGAAAATGGGGGATAGTGAAGAAGAGGATGAATCAACACAACATAAAACCTTGATCTCATTTGTCTTTTGACTTTATTAGAAGATGGGAAACTTACCAAAACATTTAAATTTATTTTTAGTTGACTCCAAATTATTTTTTTTTTTCAGTTAAATTCATGAAAATACAAGAAAAAAAAAAAAACTTTTTTTTTCATTCTCTTTGCATCACGTACAATAAATGAGTCATTTGATTTTTTTTTTCTCTTTAAAAATATTCCAAGTGCATCTTCTGTAATTATTTGCATTTCATCACTAAAATTTGGTATTTGCAACAAGTCCTATTCAATCTTAAAATGTATTTTTTTTTTCAGGATGCAATGATAGACTTTTTTAATTTTTATTTTTCCAGTACCTGATTCTAATCCCCATTCAGAGATTTATAAAATGTTACATTTTTAGATATCAGACATCAAGGGGGGGAAATGGCTTTCAAAAGGCCACTGCTTCCTCAGCAGTGAAGTGTGTATCATGAAATGCCTGAATCTTTGATGATATTCTCCAGTGCAATGACTGAATGAATTTGAATTGAAGCATAGGATGAAATAATTTGTCACTACTATAGGTCATTAAAGAGTACTTATCCCACTTTGTATGTGCATTATGATACATTCTTAAAACTCCTTTCCATGAATTAATTGAGAAAGAAACTACTGAGATCATGATCAAAGGACAGTCCAGTATGTCAATTCTTTCTTCATTGAAATAATTCATTTCTTCATTTCACCTATCTTCATTTGTCCTTCTCCTTTGAAGAAATTAGCCAAAAGTTACTGTTTGACTTTTTCAGATTGCCAGGCTTAGACTGCCAAATTTTTCATTTAGCAACGTTTTAGAATGAGCTGTGAAAAAACAAACAAACAAAAAACAACCAAGAGGCTCTATATGCAGGCATTGCTTCAGAACTTGCTTGGATGCTCTTGTTCTAATTATCTTAAAGCACTGAAAATTCACATAATAAATAAAAATGAATTTTATACATGGATAATCAACTTTTAACAAACTCATAGTAACATAATGAAGAAATAAAACAATCACAACAATGTAGAAAGTAAAACCCATGAATATGTCTGTGATTTTTAAAAAAAAGTCAATAACAAAACTGTGTACCTGCACTTAGTATGATACCTATTAGTGTGTTCCTTCTTCCCAGAAGAATGTGGGTACTCTTCTCTGGTTCCTCAGCAGATAATGTGAATTTGTAACACCAAGTGTTGCACTTCAGGGTTATCTCCATGAAAATTCTATTTGCATTTGGTTCGTTTCACTGTAACTTCTAAAAACTGTGGTTCTGTCTATGTAAGCAATAATAACAGCAGGAGTTGAAGGCAAGCCTGTGATGGCCACAAGCTTTTGAAGACCTACTGTGGGTACAATGTGGAAATGTGGAAAACAAACTACTTTAAAATGCTCAGGACTCTTTACTAGATTTGGAGTGCTACAGAATATCAGGAAATAACAGAATAACAAATGCCATTTCATCTTTGTGATTGAAATGGCTACCATCTAACATTGGAAAATTATAGACAAGTTGTGTTTAAAAATAAATCTGGCAGGACTATGTTCCTGCGGAGTTCCACTCTGATTTTAGTTTTAAAAGTTTGTATGATTTTGGCAAGCAGACACTTAGAAGTGATGTTAAGTTTAACATAACTTAAAACATGTTATACCTGGGAACACATTTTATTTTTAAAACAGTAAGAGCTAGAAGAGCAAACCCTGTATTCTGCCTTTGAACATTTCATTGAAATTTTGTGTTCAGTCTAACAGCATGAACCTCTTAATATATACTTTATTTTCTTAAATAGAAAAAAAGTCATGATAGTTTGGTTAACTGCTGTGATAGTGATTGGAGATGAGTCCCATCTCTGAGGCTGAGATTGCCACTTTTTCTACTTTGACAAAAAAAGTATTCTTCATAGACTTCAGCCAAGGCAATAATGGGAGTAGTCCACAGTAGGCTGCCATATTAAACAGCAATCACATCATCTAGGTGCTGGGCAAGGCAGCAAGTACTGTGCATTGAGGAAGAAATGCCACAATGGCTGTTATGAGAAGGCAGTGTGAGCTTTCCTGTCATTCCTGGGGGGGTTGAACAGAAGGTATCTAATCATATCATCAGTGCCAGTGCTGTGACATTAGTAGGTATTCAGATAAAGAGGGGTCTTTTAAATGCTTTTACTAGAGACACAGCAACAGCCACAATCTCAACCCTGTGTGCAAGGGTTTGTTTGAATGAAGGGAGACCTTCCTTTAGGAAGGCAACAAACTGAGGAGGATTTAATGCCAGTTACAAGCAAAGCCCTGCATTCCTATTGCAATTGTAGTGGTGGATGTAGTATCCTCAAGTGCTACAGAGGGCCAAATAGGCTTGGCTCACTCTCTACTTTACATAAAAGGGGGAAGACTGATCCTGGCATGACCAATAATGTTCTTCTATCTCTTTCATATCTTGTGGATCATCTACTTATCTATTCCTTATTAAGACTAAGGGTGTTACAGTCTTAGTCGTGAGGAATATATTAAAGTTTTTTTCATATTTAAGTATACACATACATATTTAACAATTACATTATTTGCTGTACATCTGGAAATTTCATGACAGTCTGTTTTCCTTATTCATGACATGTATACAGCCATGGTAGAAAGGATGGTAAGGTTTCTAAAGTAGGTTTAGGATTTAAAGGATAAAGAACATGCTGTACCACAGGTTTCCTGTGTATTGTTGGGAGTATTTAGCTTTTCAGAACTTACCCCTCCATAAACTGAAGGCAATGCTGCTCCTTAGGAGTATTTCAAAGACAAATAAAACAAACAAACAAAAAGATATACCACAACTATAGTAATATGGCTATTACTGTGTTTTCATGTAATTGTAGTGTATGAAGTCAAGGACAGATTTTCTGCCCAAGCAAATAAGTGTGAAATCAACTGAAGTCAAAAATAGGAATGTTTTACTCTCACCATACCTGTGAGAAATGAATCTTCTATGTACAACTGATGCATGGTCAAATATTAGATGATGGAATTATCCAGAAGACAGACAAAAAGCGTAGAAGAATTGAGATTATGGAACTATTATGAGACAAAGATGTGCTTTGAAAAAAATCAAAAAAAGGTTCTGATTCATTCAAAGAGAGGTGACAACATCTAGGTACATTGAAAAGGGTCAAAGAGGAAGTTATATTAAACATAAAAATAGGCAAAATTAGTTGAATTTCTGTTATACTGGGAGATTAAATTGTTTCAAATCCTTTGGATTGTTATGGCATTTTTATTGGAAGTCATATGACTTAATCAGTAATGATGGAATGAATGAACTATGGGAATGTTGCATTGTTTCTTGGATACCCGAATACTCTGGGCTTGCTTGTGACTGGAGTAATTAAATCCTGTCATTGAAATCAGAGGGAATGAGAACTCTTTGTAAAATTCTTACATGAATCTTGTTTTGTTGTTTGACAAGTTTACCAGCATCCTTACTCTTCATCTGAAATGAGAAGAAGAGACAAAAATATGACAAAATCCCCGAAATCCTCCAACTGTCTGGATTCAATGGTATATGTATCAGCAAAAATAAAACTAGATTATAGTTTGCTGCTAGTAAAATTCAGTAATAAATTATTGGCTTAGTGGAACTATGAATAAACATGAAGTGTATGATTATATCATTCTCAGATTAAAAAATTCCAATGATCTAGGTTGAGGTCTTTGCAGCACTAAGATTGTTTCTAGATTGAGTTGTTGGATCATTCATCCTTGCAAATAATAAGCATCTGTAATTCCTGGTAGATCTACAAAAAGTACACATATTTCACTGTTAGGACCTCTGTGCATTTCCAAAGAAGCTGCCTCAATATTTTTGACTGATACCCTGAGGGTCAAATCTCTGCTCAAATATGCTCTATAGGTTTATGGTTCTAGGACATAAACGTATTGTTAAAAATAACAATGACATTAATAATCTTTCTCAAATAAAGCTAACATTTTTTCCATTAAATGTTAAAACTCAAAGAACCAGAAGAGAGAATACCAAAACAATGGCAACAAGAAAGCTGAAAGAAGAGAATCTCACTACTTTTACAGGGCTAAGACCTCTGAAAAGATAAAAGCACATTGACTGCAAAACATGAAGGTGGAAAAAGAGGTAGCAAGAACTGGAAGATAATCCAGAGGATTCATTCACAGTTTATGATTTGGATTTAAGTTGAGGCATAAGCTAGTCAAGATAGTAGGATTACCTACAAAATGTATTTATTACTAGGAAATAAGAACAATAAATATCACTCAGAGCAGTTTCAGTTTCTCATTCACAGCTTCTTGCTCTTACAGGATATCAGATTTAACATTATAAGCAGTCTAGTTGAAAAACAAACAAAATGACATAACAGATAATGTAGGTTTGAAGAAAAAAAAATTTCTAATGTTTCAAGATATATTGATGCAAAACTGCTACTTCTTGACTCGTCAACTTTTCTGTACCAGTCCTCATATCAAATAATGGTTGTAAATGTCACAATAAATGAATGTACACTTATCCTCTCTGGAAAAGGTGTTTGAAGCCGGGAAGAAACAAAATGAAGAGTTAGTTGAGGCTTATTTATCATACTGAGTCAGAAACTGTGTCCTTCAGAAGGATCTCCTTGTTCTTTACTAAATGTTGATTCATTTTGATTGCATAAAATGAAAGCAAATGTTCAAAGAAAATAAATTTCTATTTTTTGTTGTTTTACCATAACACGGGAATTGCTGGATTGTTGTGAAAGCATAATATTGCAAAGCTTTATCTCCTCATTTTTAGAAAATAATAATCTTTTAGAACTTATTTTTTTGATCCTTAAGTTAATATTTTCATTTCTACTAGAATTATAACAGGGCAAAGCTGTTGCCAAAAGAATATAATGTATTAAAATTGTATTCAGGATTTGATATTCTACTGTTTCTGCTTTCAAACTCAAACAACAGCTATACCCAGCACCCTACTGGTAAATATATTTCCTTTGATCATTGAAACATTACTGATTTGATTGATAAATATTACATCAACAGATACTTTTGCTTTTGTTTGCTCAGTATGAGGTTTTCAAAAAGAGACAGTTTCTTTAAGGCCAAACAAATTTATTTTGTACTCCGTGTTTTGTTTTTCATTTTGGGTTATGTTTTTATCACTAAAATGGTTTTTATATCCACAGTAACAGGAACAGATGGAATTGGAGCCCATTACATTTTTCCAAATGGGAACACATCTGGAGCATAAATGATTTTGGCTTACCAAAATGGAAGGAATGGTAACTTAGTACCATGACTGCATTATGGTAATACAACTTTTAATAACATTTGTTCCACTTTTATTCAAGTAGAGGAGATATAGGTGGCATGAAGTCAAGATTTTCTCTTACATTATTTGCAGAATATTGATCAGCATCAAAATATTATAGATTCAACTTTCTAAAAAATACTTCTCTGTGAAAGGAAAAAATAGGACTGAATGATAAAAAGTGTGGTTTCTGTGGGGCAATAGGACTCTCTCAGGGTCTTGTTTCTACAGGAAAACAAGAAAAACTGCTCTCTCTCTCTTGTACATTACCAATGCAATAGTTGTGTTTCCAGCCTTGACGCTTGAAGGGTAGGAACACCTGTTTCAATCATTTTCTGGGTCACAGGGTGCTGCAGGTATCTCCATCCCTCTTTGCCTGCTGTGTGTGTTTGCATACTTTTTAATCCTCCTTCACTGCTCCCCTTCCCTAGTCAGCTTGCTGAGGTCTGTCATTGTCACTTCCCCCTGAGTTTTGTCAGGCAGATTATTGTTATTATTAAACAACAATCAAATTATTTTCTAGAAAAACAAAACAAAACAAAACAACAACAACAACAAAAAAAAACAAAACAAAACAAAACAAAAAAATACAATCTATTTCAGAAAAGTAAGGAATTCCCAGATAAACCGCAAAGACCAAATCATGTACTAAGCTTCAAAAAATGGATATATATATAAATGAGACACTTTGTTAAAAAGAAGATAAAAAAGGAAGGTAAGAGAATTAAAATTTAGCAGGCGTTATACAGACAGCTGAGGTTGTATAACAGGCTCATGGAAAGCTCATTGTTTTTCCCAAGTACATCACAATAGGTGTACACCACCTACTAAAAAGTAGGAATTGCTAAGCAGAAAAGATTTTATTTATTTATTAAATAAAGATAGTATCAGTCAATAACCTAAAAGTTGCATCCAAATGAAAAAAATAGAATGGATCATAAGTTCTGGAAAACTTCACAGGCATCAAGAAGCATTCAACAGTTTCAGTGGAGGAAGATCAGCACTGAAGTAATGCAGGAATCTGTGTTTGGACTTGCCTTTTAATATACTCATAAATGACCTGGAAAAGAGGATGCTGTGTTATGACAAAGTTTGCTGATGATACAGTTATTTAAGGTAAAACCGGTGAAGACCAGTTATGAAAGGACCAGGAGGTCCTTACAAGACTCAGTGGATGGATATGGCAGGTGAAATTAAATGTAAATAAATATAAAACAATGTATGTATGGTGTGAATAAAAAATCATAGCTTCACATACAAAATGATAGATCCTGATCTCTTTTCAGCCAGTGGGGATTGAGACCTTGTTACTGGGATAAGTAAAACACCAGTTCATCACCAGTAAAAATTAAAAGAAAATTTTAGGACTTGGACAGAAAGGAACGCAGAACAAAACAGAAGCTAGTTATACAAAAGCTTGGTTTGCCACAAGTTGAACACCGAGGGTCTTTTATAGTTTCTTCATAAATTAAGAAAAAAAAGAAAAAAAAAAAAAAAAAAAAAGGATATATTAGAACTGGAAAATGTTCAGAGAAGAGAAGTAAAGATGATCAAAGCTTTCCTGCTGTTAACACAAGCAATGCCTGCTCTCTTCAACATGAAAAGGAGATGATTTAGGTTGCTCCAGAGTTCTATATAATCATGAATGGCACAAAGAGGTTACATAAGGAACAGCTCTTTGCTCTATCCTCCAGCACAATAACTAGGACTCATGAAATGAGGCCAGAATGATATAGATTATTCAGAAAATTCAAGAAAGGGAATTCCCTAAAGTAATCATCTCCAGGTGATGTTTCAGTGGGATGTGTGTTCACTTATACAACTTTCTGGAGCATCAGAAACCCCAAATAATTTCTTGAGGCCAAGACTCTTCAACCAGGTACCCCTGGGTACTCCCAGTGTACCCAGTCCAGTGGCAATATAAGTTTTGGAATTTTCAATTATCAGTCCTTATCTTTTCCTGAGTACAAAAATGTTTACAGTTATCTTTGCTGTTCTTTAATGAAAATAAATTGCTAGTCAATCTGCATAACTTTCCTGATGGCTTATATTACACCTGGTTTAAAGTCTTATTTAAAATTAAAAATAAAACAAAACAAAGTTTCATTTTCCTTTTTTTTTTTTTTTTTTTTTTTTGAGGAAAGGTCTGCCCATGCAGATTTTCCATTGCTGTACAGAGACAGATCATCACATCTTTGCCCCATTTAAGAATAGCTCTGCATCTGAGACTGAAACCGTACTGACCTTTTGCTGTCATATCACACTGCAGTTTCAAAACTTATTGGCTAAATTGCTGTTTCCAATAAGTCACTTTTAGCACTACTGCTCTGGACTTTTTTCTTTCTATTTAATGTGTGTTCTCCATTATTATTTTCCTTCCCTTCTGCATTTAACTTGCATTTCCTCATAACATTTCATTTAGAGGTTTCCTGCTTATATGTGCAAACTTTCTAGGTCATTTGCCCTCACTGCTGTTGGTGACAACTTCACATTGCATACAGTTTACACATATCGTACTTTTCTGATGTATATGGAAAGTCAAAATGATTTTCTTCTTTTTCTGATATCTAAGAAATATTAAGTATGTCATCTCGACTCTTCCAAGCTTTGATCAGTACTTGAAGTGATTTTTACTGGTCATCAAAGCCCAACAGAGTCTGAACATTACAGGTGGTTGTGTGCTTGAAGGTGCAGGTAGAGGCCTTGAGGGCTTTGCCAAAGTACCTCGATATGCAGTTCTAAATACCAAATCAATTTGATATGACTGTCAGATTGAGGCTGAAATTCTTCATCCTTCTCCTTTCTCAAAAGCTAGCCTGCTTCTCCAGACCCATCTTCTGGGATGAAAGAAGTACTGATTTCTCAGATCTCTTCATACAGTGATGGAAAAAATACTGAAGTTTTCCACAGCTCTGGCCAGTCTTCCAATCATGAGACATCAGTCAAAATGTACAGTTGATGTCTCATCTACTGCATTTTGTTAATTTAGACCCTCATTAAAAAAAAAAAATATATATCAATTCAATACTTGTTGTTGTTAAATTTAAGCTTAACAATAAGAAGCAAAAGAAAGAGAGAAACAAAGTGAATTTAGGCTCACCAGCTCTTGCAAAGATTGCCTCAAGAAGAAAGCTCCAGGTAGCATGAAAGGATTAGGGGATTTAATATAAATGGATCAGGGAAAATTCTCTTGCCTCATCTTGCCATCTCCTGCCTTGCCTTTAAACCCCTTATTTTCTCATTCTTTGAAAACTTTCACCCTTCTCTTATGCAAGTTCTTCATGTGATTTCAGGGAAAAAATCAACTGTTATCTATTAGCAATTAGTTCAGGGAATCAGAGGCAAATTTTGCTAACAGTTACTGGAACTGAAAGCAAGACCTTGAAGTCAAACAGGCAACAGACAGATTTTTCAAGGCAGCTGTGCTCCTTTGGGTTTGCTTTACTCCTGAGTCTTGTTGTGGGAGACATAAGTAGAGCTGTAGCCAAAGTAAATAAAGTGAAGAGCAGTGCTTTCAAATTTTCTACCAACTTGATTTTGCTTTGCAGTGACATTTCAGATGTGCCAGCATTGTGATCCTTCTATGTTTAGAGACAGGGAAATAAGACCTTTATTTTATCTCCAGAGAGAAATCGTCTTGATCAGCGTAGCCCACTAATTAAGGCTGCTCTGGGACTTCTGTTGGACAGGATGGGACTGATCGATTAAACAATTTTATTTATTTATTTATTGAAAAGTAGGTCTAGATTAACAAAAATGCAATAAATGAAGCATTAACAATACATTCCATAATTCAAAGACTGGCCTGTGGAAAACCTTGAATCTGTTTCTATCTCTGTAGGAAGAGATTGTTATTTCCTACATCCCAGCAAATGATTCTGGAGTAGCAGGCTAACTTTTGGGAAAGGAGAAGGGTGGAAAATTTTAGCCTCTCATTGATGCAGTTCTTTACACAAGTTATCTCTAAGCAGACATGAGAAAACAAGCATTTCTTTCACTAGGTGTAAGCCTTGATGTCTGAGTCTGAGCTGGTGAATTACCTTGCCATTTAACTCAGGTAACTTTGCATATTCCATGTCAAATGTAAATGCTCCAAAAGAAGGGATTAAGGAAAACAATTGCTGAAAGGTTTAGAATGATGAGATGATTCAGCCAGGTGTGGGGTTATGTGTACAAAATCTCAGTCAGACAAGGAAACTACTTGAGAATTTAGGATTCTCACACCATAGATGTCTCTTTTTCCCTCTTCTCCTCCCTCCTCCAAGTGCCAAAACCACAAAAGAAATCTTATTTTTTTTTCTATAATTTTCTAAAGTTTGGTTTGATATATATATATATTTAATTTGTTTGATATATTGGAAATAAAAGATGCTGACAGCTTGGTCCTTAAGTGCCACTTAATCAAATAAAGTTAACTGCTTCAACACGTAAGAGCTGTCCTCACAAGTGAGAGTTTTCTTGTGTAGATGTCTAAATGATTCTAAAAATGTAGAATTTATTGATTTCATAGATATCAGAACAGTGTATCTCATTTCATCTAGAATTTGTGATACTAAGACATATGCATCTTTATCAAAGTATCCCCTTTTAATTAAGGTTAATTAGGTAATAAAACTAAATATCAGTGGAACAACAACAAAGTTTTATACAACCAATCACAAGAAATCTCTTTCAAACTTAGATGCTCAGGCTATGTCCCCTTGCTTAAGACCACAATTTCTAGTTTTAACATAGAACTAAGATCCATCCCACATGGGAGTTAAATATCAAGTGAAAAAAAAATGTGCAAGGTAGCAAAGCAGCTACAAAGAGAAAGGAAATGTAGAGAATACAAAAAATGTAGAAACTTTTTTTTTTTTTTTTTCCAGGTCACTGAGAAGCAGAATTATGTAAAAGATGAATTTTGCTTCTTAACACTGAGGTCTCTCTCTTAGCACAAAAGGGAAACAGCTTAAGATCGAACACACTAGGCTCCACAGCAGTGACTCATGGCTGAGTTTCTGGGTGACTAACGTAAGGTGACATGCCATAAGCTGCCTATGAATGCAGATTTTGAATATTGGTGGCTCAAAATACCGAGAATATATAAAATGAAAAGATGACTATTCAGAGAAATCATACAGGAAGGCATTTGAGGACAAGCAGATACAAAGTTCTGTGGGGCTCTGGCTCTGCCCTACACACACTAGCATCTGATAAACATCACTCAGAGAGAAGGTTTGCAGTGTACTAAATCTACTGCACTTTAGAGGCGTGTTTCTTCTAACCTCCTTTTATTCATCCTCCCCTGTGCACATGTTTCAGCCATTTCTCTGGAACTACATTTAGCAATCCTGCAAAGAGCTTCTTCAACTCTGAAATGATGAAAAAATAACTAACCAAAAATAGGTTTTGTGTTTGAGCATCAAGCTCAACTGACTCACCTTGAAGCTGAACAGCTATTAAATCCCACACAACCTGCAGGTGGGGGCAGAAGAAGAGAGTGAGATACTGCCTTCTGATGAAGACTAAAGTTATGCTGAATTATGTGGATCACAAGCAACCCTACCAGATTACATTCTGTTCTAACTGGGGTTGCAAGTGCTTGCTGTTTGGGTCTGAGAATATGCCATGACAATGTTAGTTATACCACTCAAACACTTCAAATACTCCACACAACACTCCTGGTACTCTGTTTAAATTTTTGTGCAAGCAAGGTTTTGTGTTGTCCCAAGTTTTCACACTGAACTAAGCCTCACAGCTGCTCTATGTAAAACCGTGATGATTATGTGTAATTCTCATTCAGCCACAAGGAAAGTCTCCATGCTTTTAATTAACCAGAAGAAAACAGGATATAACTCTGGAAATATTAAAAATTAAATTCTAAATGATAATGCAGAATTCAGTTACATATGTAAGACATGCCTAGGATCTTATAAATAGCTTAGTTATTGCTGTTAAATAGAACCTTGTTCTGTCCCCAGGGGGCTTGTGTTATGGTGTAATGTGTAATGGCATACCCTGAATGGTAATACTTTATTTACTTGAAAGAGGGAAAAGAAAGAGGAATGATCAAGAACCTTATTTTAACTGCAGTCTCTAGTCCCATGGTAAGGGAAAGGGTCCAGAAACAATGGGAAATGGAGGGTGGCATTTGCGGAACAGTCTCAGGACAATTTGGGACATTTGTAAAGGTCTTCTCTTCAGTGGAGATTATAGGAAACAAGGAGACAGGACTCTGAAATTTTGAGTAAGAATTCTGTAGATCAGGTAGACTGACAAAGATTAAAGAACTGAGGATGGAAGAGGGGCTTATGCAACAACTCATTCTTGGGAAGATCATGCACTCTGACTCCAACTGCTGATTTTAACCAAAATGCTCCAGAAATAACTGTATTTTGAATCTTTATGCATTTCCTTTAGGGATGTGAACCAGAGTCCATATCATCAGCATTTATAACATGCAGTTCAGTGAGGGGATCTGTGTGGATCTGTCTTTAACATCATGAATAACATAAATAGCATTCAGAATTTAGCACAGGTATTACTGTCACCCTATTAAATTTTATACTGCAGTACTTCCTTATTCCCTTATACATCTCCTTTTACTTTTCCTAGCATTTGCATGGACCTTGCTTTCTGGAGAGAACAGATTTGGTAAAGACTGAAGTACAATAAAAATATATCTTTTTTTGAAGAGCACTTTGCCCATTTTGTCCCATCATACTTCATTTAATCCTATTAACGCAATAGATTAATTCTTGTTCTGCTTGTCAGTGACTATCTGAAACACTTGTAAGGTCTAAAATAGAAACATCACAAACACATTGTCTCCTTGTTCTGTTTCAGCATGAACAATACTAATGCAGCTACTCTAAAAATTGTGTGTATACAACAAAGAAAATTTGAGAGCTTCTACTTCCTTTTTCTTTCTCTTTCATTTTAAAGAACATGAAATAGAGATTGTGAGAAACAAGTGTGTGAGGGTGAGAAAAAAAGATGAGGACATTGCAGGACCTCATTTGCTATTATTTGTTTAGAGGCAGAATTTCTAACTTGAAATGAGATGAATCAGGTTAATTCCTGTTAAACTTTTGGTATAGGACATTATATCATCCGAGTCTTAGCAGTGTCAGCTTGTTTAACTCTGTGTTTCTGTGTAATGGTCTACTTCTTCCTTATAATTAATCCCTTGGGCTTGCTACTTTGTATGACCTAGAGTTGTAGCAAAGATGTCAATTTTATGTATCTGCATGGAAGTCAGTGGACCTATACAGTGGTATAAGAATTACCTCAAGTCTATGCTTTCCACAGGAGATGCAACATCAGACCTAGTACTTCCCAAATGTTAATACAAGCTATTGATGTAGAATATTATCCTAATTGTAGGAAATAATTGTGTAGAAAAAAATGTGGGGTAGAAAGCAATTTCTGCCTCCTAACATAATAAGAGCTGGGAAAATAAACTAAGCTTGGCCATGTGGATAAAGATCATGATGCTTTAATATGCAGATCACGGGAAATGGGAGAAAGATGGAACTGGAAAGTTGGACAGTCTGTGCCCTTTTATCAGAAGAAGATCTACTATGTTAATGCATGTAGATTATACAGAATGAATTAATTACTGGTAGGTAACAACTGAATCCATCTCTGATGGGATGGTATACGCATCTGAGGAGTTGTATTGCAGTATGCTGGTGTGAATTTCTGATCTTTCTCCTGTGGGTTGTGAGGATGAGAGAATTAATTTCTAGTATATGATATCAAATATATTTTAAATATTTTTATATGGAGATTGTACCATACTAAATTGAGAAACAAAATAAGTATTTTTTTAATAAGTGATGATGACACCATTTAAACCAAAAAGATGCATGCTTCTTAAATTGAAAAGATGCGTGTTTCTGCAGTCTAATCTGACATACGCATAAATTAGGCAATGTAGTAGAATTAATACATAGCTATTTTTTCGGCTCAACTTTCTTATTATGACTTATAGCAGATGTTATTGTATTAGCAAAACCTTGATAATACATATATACTTTGTGGTGGTTTTACCATGCTAGGCAGCTAAACACCACAACCACTCTCTCACTACCCCTCTTTTTAGATGAGGAGGGGGAGAAGCAAAGCAAAGAACAACTCATGGGTTGAGATAAGGATAATTTAATTAAAGGGAAATAATAATAATAATTAAAGAAAGATTATTATGAACTAAACAATTTAACTAAAGGGAAAAAAAAGGGAAAGGGGAAAAGGGAGGGGGGAAGGAAAAAAAAAGGGAGGAAAACAAACAAATAAAACAAATAAAGGCTATGTGGAAGTGCAGAGGAAAGAAATTACTCTCTACTTCCCACAAATGAGTAATGCTTGACCATGTCCTTGAAGCAGGGCCTCAACGCACGTAGCCAGTGTTTGGGAGGAGGACCGACGTTTTCACAATGAGAGCCCACCCCTCCCCTCTTCTTCCTGTTTCCACCTTTTATTGCTGAGTGTGAGATCACATGGTATGGAATATCCCTTTGGTTGGTTTAGGTCAGCTGCCCTGGTGATGTTTCTCTTCTCAATTTTTGCCCACCCCCTAGAGAGAGGCCCGATGCTGTGCCAGTGCTGCTCAGCAGTAGACACAACACTGGTGTGATAACACTGCTGTTCCAGCTACAAGTGCAGAGTACAGCACTGTATGGGCTGCTACAGGGAAAGTTAACATTCCAGCCAGACCCAGTACAACTTTGATAAATATACATTTTTTTTTATTTCAGACCATGCAGAACAACAAAATGGTTGATATGAGAAAAGTAGAGAAACAACAGAAAGTCTGAAATACATGATCTCTTTTGGGAAGCTGAGAGTAGTCAAGACAGCAAGAATTTGTGTTGATTTCAGGGCTTTCCTTTCCCAAATTCCCATATTGCTAACCTGTCACATTTGTTGTCATAAAATGTGTCTGTGATACTCTGTATATAACAACATTGAAGCATTTCCTCTGTTATACTTCATCATATATCTATCTCCATCTTAGATGCTCTGCCATCTTGACTGGAACATTGATTTAAATTAATGAGCACTGTAGCTACTGTGATTATCCCATATGCTGTGATAACTTTGTATCCACAATATTTTTCAGTTTCAGTAGTTTTCCTCCAACTTCTCTATAAATGTCCATTATTCAGTTTACAGTTGGAACATATGAGAAAGGGTTATTTAGTTACCTGTCCTTTGACATGATGTCTAACTATTGCTCATTTGCACAAAAGTATTCTAAACTGAGGATTTCAGTGTCAGTTACAATAAAGCCTTCTTTAATACAAATGTTTAGTCCTGCTGTTGTTGCTAATTATGATACTGCAATTTGTATTTTGGTAATTTTCAGTCCACCTAAAGAAAATAACTACTTAGAGAAGGAAAAGTTTTGGAGAAAAAAAATGGCAAAGTAATCATATTACCACTTATACAATTTTATAGAATGCAGACTTTTATTATTCCACTTGTACTACCATTAACAAACACTTCCAATTTAAACTTCTCTTCAGTATTGTTTTGTGAAAGCAAAAATTATTTCAATGTTCTGTAACTTGGTAACTGCAGATAAACTGGCCAATAGAGCAATTTTCTAACTAGAAATTGTTGTTTCATCAACACTCACAGATTGATTTCATTAAACTTTCATTAAAAAAAAATATAGTTATACCAGAAAAAAAAAAAAAAGTTTTCATTCCTTGAGTTCCAAAATATATTATTTTCTTGTGGTATGTTTTTGTACTGCTCGTGATAAGGAACCACTGAATACTAAAATCAATGACAAATGGTCAGTTAGAACACCAATTTATCAGCTAGAACACCAATTTCAAAAGTAATTATCATTTAGAATAGCAATTTTTAACACAGTGGATATGAGATGTCATATCCAGTTATGCAAATCATGCAGTGACATAGTAATAAAAACATTTAAATGTTTTTATCTTTCATAAATTACAAGCTAAGATACAATTTGCAATAAGAGAATCCAACCAAATTATTCCTTATTTCTTGATATTTTTTTCCACAATAAATTTTTATTTCAGGTTTTCTGTTTGTTATCATTCAAAATGTTAATTAAAAAAAAAAAAAAGTTCAAAAATTCCTTTGAATGGGAAATTTTGACTTTTGTCTCATCCTGTTAGTTTTGGTACAATTTTCTGGTTGTATCAGCTGGTAAACTAGAAAAATAATTTGACTAATTTTTTATAAAATAAACTATTTCCTATTGGTAGTGGCCATAACCAAAGTGAAGAAGCAAAGAAAGATATAGGAATTCCACAGGAAGTAGAAATGAGATTAATTTTATAATAAGACCTAAGATCTGGAAGGATTACTTGAGGAATACTTCTTTATTTCTTATGTATGTGTTTTATTGTTTCTTTTTTAGTGCTTGAGTATTCTTCCAAAATCTATTGAAAAATCTATCTTCCTCTGGGACTTACTAAAGCCTTGGCATCTGCAATGTGTTGTAGATGCAACTTCTGTAGTGAAAGACTGTGTTGAATAGATATCGTCTTGCAATGCTATTATCAGATATCTCCCTATTTTTCTACAGATCAGGACAGAAGCTTCCGTAAATCATTCATAATTGTTTATGCTTTTGTTATCTTGCTTCTTGCTTCCTTTCAAGAAAGCTGAAATACAAGCTAAATCCATAAATATATATTGCAAACATATGTATATATACATGCTTTGGTAAAATTTTAATTTCCTGATCACATATTGTCTTCTCCTTCATGATCTCAGTTTTATTTCATGAAGAAATGGGAAAGATTCAAGATTCCTGGGCATAACTCCAAGTTTTTCTGGTAACATACACCAAGAGGACTGTAGACCTTCTGTTCATCTCATACTGTCTTCTCCTATGCAAAATCTTCTCAGTTAGCATTTACCTTCTAAATGTTCTCCAGCCCTGTTTCTTCCTCTTCAGATTCTATCCTTTTAATGTAAGATTACCACCAAATCTCTCAGTTCATTGTCCAACTTCTCATAAGAAAGCTAATGACCTTCTGCTTAATATAGTGGCAAAACACCTAACTACTAAGATTCTACAGGTTTTAGAGCTAATCCATATTCATGAGCCATCAAAAAGCCAACCAAAACCCACCAGTCTGAAATATATACCCTATAAAAATCTGTATCAACCAGGAGTGATTTCATACTCCACTTACAATGTGCCTAAACCAGACATGAATGACCAGTTATACCTCCAAAGTGATCAGACTTATTTATTTATTTATTTATTTATTTATTTATTTATTTATTTAAATGTTTTAAACAAGACTAGGAGAATAACATATGCTAGGTTACCTCTAATTATTTTCCATTTCCAGTTCATTTCTCTGAGGTTGAAATTCTGATCCAAACTTATCTTCATCCCAGTTTGAATCACAAGCAATTGTGATTCAATTGTGACTCTTTACAATAAAATGAAAATAAAACAAACGAAACAAAACAAAACAAATAACAACAACAACAAAACACAAACACCAAAGAGCATATTTTATTCTTGCATTACATAAGAAGAAATAAAAAGAAAAAGATTTTTGCAATTTATTTTCACTTTTCCATTCAATGGTGGAAGGATGTTGAAAGGGCGAGAAGAGTTCTCTTTATGTTGTACATAACATTAAGTGAGCTCTTATCTCATGAAGATCATTATGATATATAAGAACAGAATATGAACAGAATATGTGTTGATCATCTGGACAAAACAGAGTGACCACATTAAAGTAGTGAGCAGACAAATGGAGAGAGAGACTGGGGTTGTCTGGATCCAGTATTCGGAATCTAGCTCCAGCAAATACTGCACTTTTTTTTTCTTTCTTTCTTTCCTTTTTTTTTTTTTTTTCTTTTTCCTGCTATTGTAAAATCAATATACTTGCAGGGGTTCATGTGTTTTGTTTTTCTCTTTATTTTGTTTTGTTTTGCTTTGTTTGTTTATTGCATTAAATTTATTGATTAACATTCTCCTCTAACTTCTGTATTTGCAAAACTGATGGGATTTTTAAGCATGAGAATCAAAGTAAAAATTGTTGATCGCCATTTCAAAACATTCATTGTAGGCTGTCAGAGGAATGCATAATGCAGAGCCTTTTTTTTTTTTTTTTTACATAGTATTGAAATATACATATTTTATTTTTTAACATTCCACAAGTGAGTAGAGCAGAGAGAACTACACGCTGTATTTTTTTTTTGTCGTAAAATACTGCAGTTCAGCCTTGCAATGACAAGAAAAAACTTGACAGCCAGGTGGATGTCACAAAGTCAGGTCTTTCTCCCTTCCCAGCTGGCAGTGGTGTGTAGCCAGATCACCCAAAGATCGTGGTGAGGACTTGCCCCAACAGATGTGAGCTGGCCCTTTATCACACAAGTCATTTTTGGGGTCTGAAGGGATGAAAATCAGAGCAGCAGGACATTGAAAAACTTGTTTTCTCTTCTCATCTCTTCACTTTCAATTCCCAGTCTCCTCTTTTACCCTTCAAAGCACACTGCCCTGCAGAACCTAGGGGGGCGTATTCAGATCAGGGATTGTTTCCATCTGAGGTGAGCTCCAGTCAATCCATTACATTTATAGCTTTTAAAACTATAATTGTTGTATTTTGTGAATGCTGTAACTTAAGAATACTCTAAAAAGTAAATGAAGTTACTTGTCAACATCTGTGCAGGGTTAGCACATATATTGGGAATGAATTCACTGAAATTGCTGCTTTGTATTCTTTAACATAAATATAATTGCAACTTGCTATGACAAAGTAAGTATTGTTAGAGCACAGTGTGATATGAACATTATCCTATATGGGTAGTGGTTGTGAACTCAGCATCCCCTATTACTAGGAGTAATGTCAAGTCCTGAACATCAATTAAATCCTACTAATATGCTGCCTGAAGCTTGAGTGGATTTCCAGAAATCTGACAATAAGTTCAGTTTGCCAGAGGTGTTAGAGAAACCAGGGAGCCAGAGAAGGCTCTTCCTGGTTTTGCTTGAGACAATTTTCTTCCTAGTAGCTAGTGTACTATTGTGTTTAGGGTTTAGAATGTGAACAACGCTGATAACACACTAACGTATTAGTTTCAAAAGGGCTTTTTGGTTTCTCATATTGCCCTGTCCATGAGGCAGCTGGGGGTGCACCAGAAGCTGGAAGGGCACACAACTGGGACAGCTGAACCAAAGCGACCAAAAGGACATCCCATCCCATGTGATGCCAAGTCAAAAAGAAAAAGTTAGTAGCAAGTTTTCAGTTACCCTATTGCTCAGGGGCAGTTTGGACATTGGTTGACTGGTGGTGAGCAATTTTATTGTGCATAACTTGTTTTGCTACTTTTTTTTTCCCTTTTTTTTTTTTTTTTTTTTTCCCCTCATGAGTTGAAATAAAGATAGTTATCTCAGGTACTTCTAATTTTTTAATTTCTCTCTCCCATCCCACTGCAGGGGAACCACTGTGTGGTTCTTAGCTGCCTGATGGGTTAAACCATAACACATGAATAAAGAAATGGTTAAAAGGGCAAAGACAATGGAAACAGGCTATTGGAAGAAGCTGTGTGGGGACCCTGCTGTTCAAAGCATTAGCGACTGACTTGGAAAACAGTGAAGGGTCAGGTAAGAAAGGTTGCAGGCAATTACAGTTTATTCAGGGCAAAATGCTAAGTGCTGCAGGAGTGGTAGATAAATTTCAATTTAGGTAGATGTAAATCAAAGCAGCCAAAAAAAAATGTCCAAATTTACACCCATGGTAGTGGACTAGAAGATCTTGGAGGTATAGCAGACAAGTATTGCTGTGCAAATATTAGCTGTTAACAGTCAAATCAAACACTTGGAAATGATCAGGGAACAAGACAAATAATGAAATCCATGATGAATTTCTGTATGAACCATCATGCAAAGTTATTCCTTCTACTTTCCATTTTGTTATTTTCAATAAGGATAAATGAAAAATATTTTTGCCAAGGATTTGGTAAAACTGAAAAAAGTTTTAAGAAAGGGTTTTCTTCTCAGATTATCAAAAGAGTGAAACAATATTGGGGATGATCAAGTATACTTGGGCTCTTCAACCTGGGAAACAGCTGACTGAAAGAGAGTATGGCAGAGATATACAGAATTGTGAACAGTTATGAGGAAAATTATTTTTCATTGTCTTTTCCACTGTAGGAACTTGGAGCATGAAATTAAGCTAACAAGTGGCAAGTTAGAAATGGATGCAAGCAGGTAGTTCTTTGCAGAGCTTGGAATCAAGCTGTGGAAATCCTTGTCACAGCATGTCGGTGAAGCTGAGAGATTGAGAGGGTTGGAAAACAACGGCATAAAATTGTGAAAGAAAATCCACAGACATATAGACAAAGAGAGGGACAAATACAAAGAAAATATCTGTGGTCAGGACCCTATGAAGCAAATAGTTCCTGTGATTATCCTCAGACCTGTGAGAATTTTTCTTCAAGAACATTTGATTTTTTCTTTCAGCTTTGGCAGTATGAGCCCCCTGTTTGTAACATGGCTACATAAGTACATAAAGGTCTGCATCCTCTGGTAATTAACTGTTTGCTCCAAGCTCCACTTGGAACCATGGATCAGCCTGAATGAGATATTAGATGAGGTGGAGCTTCACCACACACTTTGGTTCCCTATTAAACCTTCTCATTAAGCTACAAAGAATGGGTGGAAACGTAGCAGGTGTAATTCTCTTCTATTAATCCACTCATTTTTCTCATGTATAGCTGAGTAAGTTCTCCTTGCTTTCTCCTCGTTAGTGAGTCTCTGAATGGTACTATCTTATGAAATATGCACTGTTAACAGAAACCTTTAGACATATCTCTCTGATAAACTACTACAGCAACAAATTACTGTTTAGAGAAGAGCCTGTGTTCTTGGGGGGAATAAAATCCTAATAAACGTGTAGCATGAAGGTGCCAATGAAATTATTGAATTAAATACTTCAGAGAGAAAAGACTTTATCAAATTAATGTCTGAGCCAATTCTCGTATACCAGACTATGGTTACAATGAAACTCACAGAAACACACTAAAGGGAAAATGTGCACAATATTGTATCATGTATATCAAAGACAGCAGAAGCAATATGAAACTGGTCTTAAATTTAACTGAGTGAAATGAGGTGAAGATAAATGGCTGAAGGTCCAGTTATGAGGTCTTGACTAGGGGATTCTAATCCATTATGTAAAATAGTTTCAACACTGCAAATTCAAATTGGATAGGATTGGATAGGATATTCAATAAGATATTCAATTGAATAGGATATTGAGATTATTTGAGTAATCTATTGGAAGTGTGGGTACAAATGACCTCTGAGAGAAGACCCAAGCATGTACCTATCAGCACTGAAGACAAGTCAGCCATGGCATGACCAGCCCTGCAGTTGCTGTGACACACCTACCCTTGTAAAATTGTCACATCACCAACACAGGGCAGAACTATCAGCTGTGGAACATTTCCTAGCTGTGTTGGCTTTGACCCAACCTACTGCAAAGGGAAGTGAAATCTGTTGGCAGAATGGGAAGAGTCCTTTGGATGTGTTGACACCTGCGTCTAGATGTCCTAGATCAATCACTGCATTGGACCAGGCTTTACTCAGATGGGATTGTGAGCCACATAGGAAAGTGCTCACTCCTACTTTGTTCCCTGCTTCTTAGCCAATTAACCATCTGTATAATAGGGTGCAAAGCTACAGCAGCAGTAATGACCTGGGCTGAATCATTAGACATTTTGGCTGTTTATTCAGCCATAGGTTGGATTTTTTATTTTTTATTTTTCTGAACTTCTGAGTGCTGAATATTGCAGACAGACTAGTACAAAATATATTATGATTAAGAAACATGACCAATGTCTTCCAGCTTGTGCAAATGAATGATCAGTAATGTATTTAATTAAATATTAAAGAACCATCTCATTTTGTAACTACAGATAAAAATTTTAATGAGGGAAATA
This sequence comes from Anas platyrhynchos, assembly GCF_047663525.1. Taxonomy (NCBI): domain Eukaryota; kingdom Metazoa; phylum Chordata; class Aves; order Anseriformes; family Anatidae; genus Anas; species Anas platyrhynchos. The sequence goes on from NC_092587.1 coordinate 201,926,304, forward strand.
CACAATGTTCTTTATTATGTCATATATTTATTAGGATTTCATCAATTCCATAGATTTTCCACCAGGGCTTTATATTATCTGAAATTAATAATTTGAATATTATGAAAAAGATATTTGATGTCATAGGGGATAGAGGTATCTTCCTTGCTGCACTGTAAAAAAAAAAAAAGTCTTTATGTAATATAGGCAGATAATGAGACAACAGGATGGTTAACGAGTTGTAGTAGAGGGTTTAGAAAACTTTTTTAGACTTTGCAGATACACTTAAGTTGGAAAGTCTACAGCTGCGTTAGTTGTCTGGATGCCCAATATGATACGTGGGGGATCCCTAAAACACTTTTAATCTCATCCTAAAATTGATATCCAAGTGGGCCATTTGTTCATGTTTCTTTTTTCTGAAAGCAAAGGGAGGCAAGACCAACTGACTCACATCTGGATGCCTGCACTGCATGAATCTTCATGTTTAGGTGATATGGACACCAATGTAAGTTTCTTTTCTGTACTTGTCAATCAGAATATACCTAATAAGAGTAAAGGATATTTTGTAGTGGTTGCCTTCAGTTCTGTGTTAGAATAATAGTTTTTTGATTTGGAGGTCAATAGACCATAATTCCTAAATTAAACACAGACAAAAACATACTGTTTGGGGTTTTCTATAGTCCAGCAGAGATCCTAATTGTGAAGGAGACAACTACATTAAACTATTCCTGCTTATACTGATGACTAAGGAAACCAAGGAGGTCTTAAGCATGACTGTGTAGATGATGATCTTGCAAAAGTGCCAATAATTTGGGATTCACAGCTCCAAAATATCAGAGAAATTTTTATTAAAATACAAAATCTACCTTCCTCTTCAAAGCTCTCAATTTCCTTTGCATTTTATATTGTATGAGTAATGATTCATTTTAAATAGAATGTTTAGTGTGTTCTAATAGTTTCTTGGGCTGTAAATTGTTTTAAAAGCTGCATTAATCCTGAAGCAAATATGCATTTATCTTACCTTCTCAGTTGCAGCTTCTGTGTACTAGAATTTAACCTTCTTTCTAGATAAAGGATATTTCAGGAGATTCCAAAATAATACGGCTTTATTACTATTAAGATTCTAGTACGATCAAGTACATACTCTAGCAAAGAATGTTTAGTCATTCTCCATGTAATCTGTCAACACATAGCCCCAACCCTTCCTTTTTGAAATGTTTTTTTTTTTTTTTTTTTTTTTTTCCTTTATTCATAAGATCTAGTGCTAGTTTAGACGTAAAATAAACACGATGAATAAAAGGTGACATTTAAGCAGTATATATAACCATGATACAGCACTTCCATTTTAAATTCTGTGGCTGAGATGACACTGACTTAGAGCAGTCACTGCTTATATAAACAAGCAGGTTTCTGTGGACTCCTTCTCCTCCCCCTCTTCTCCCCCCCTCCAAAAAAAAATGTGTATATATATATATGTATGTATGTATGTATATTTCACTTGCAAACAATTTGTATCCTTGGATGCTTCATTCAATATTTGGCCAGAAGTCATTCCTAGCATTGTAATATATATATATATATATATATATATCTACACAAGCATAAAGGGTACACACACATATATATAAAGGCAACAGTAAGAAATACAAAGAGTATTGTTTTTTTTTATGACACCACTCTCCCAAGCCAACATCTTGAGTTTCACACAGAGGAGCTGCTCTGCAGAAGGAGAAGATCGGAGCTGTAAATGGGTTATACAAGAGCCATGGTAAGGCAGCCAGATTTTAGTGCCTTGAAAGATTTCGTTCTTATATCTGAAACAGAAAATGATTTTCTCTAGGAAAAAGAAAAAGAAATATGAAAGAAAGCTTTTTAAAGTGAAGACATATATGGGCCATGTCATATATAGCAGGACCATGCTATATCAGACACCATTGGGCTCCTAGAGGTACAGCACTGCTGATTTTTTTTTGGAAAGTGTAGCCCATGAGCAGATCACTAGTTCCTGTAGCCCAGGCAAACATGCTGAGCAATACAAGCATGCAGGAAGGAATTTGTTCCCTCTGTCCTCCTTCTGGAGAATTTAGTGCCTGCTGTTGTGTCAGCCAAGGTCAGGTCAAAAAGACCTACAGCTCTGCTGATCTACATACTAGCAGCTATAGAACTGAGTTAGAAATAAGTTATTTATTTATTTATTTATTTATTTTCCTTGATGGGTACACATCCTAAAAAGAGACCAGCAACACTTGACTGTCTAATTTACCTAACATTAAATGTATATGTGGAGGTCTAATCTAATCTTCTGTATGTTGTTTTGTGAAGCTTAGAGGAGCTAGCAGAAATGGTGTATTAGACAATACTTAAAGGGATAATTATAATTAGAGCCATATCTTATGCTACTAATTTGCCTTTTAGATTCTGTACAGAGACACACTGTGACCCGCCTAAGCACTCACAAAATATATTTTCAGATGCTTTGTTCCAGGCAGGATCAGTCCCACTGAAGCATAGTTTATTGCTACATACCCTTGCATTTAGTGCTCTCATCTCCCACACTAGTTCATTTGTCTTTGCAAGTCTCCTTGAAGTGCTTGCTGAAATGTTAAAAATACTGTATTCAGCCAGGCTGGGGAGCATGGAGGCCTCCTGCTGCTGCAAGTGATCTACAGGGCTAAAGATAGTGTTTAGCTAACCCCATGGTGATATAGTAACTAGAGTCCTTCAGAACAAATTGACCCGAGGTGAAGCATCCTGCAGAGTGTGTGGAGAGAACAAAAGCTCAGAACCAACATGCAGAGACAAAGTGGCCTGGGGAAGGATTAATTTCATGTGATGATACAGTTTGGTACATAATTTTGATCCAAATTCTGAAATCTAAAAGTGCCAAAATCTGCCAACCTTATTGAAGATGTTCTGTATTAACTCAGGTGAGGAATTTTAACAAGCCCAATAGATTAATTTCCTTGAATGCACTGAAATATTTCCCAAATTGTAAGGAATGAGTTTATAGATAAGGACAATGGGACATCATAAAAAGACATGATGCCAATACCAGTTCTACAGAAGCTATATGCTATAAATAAGGGCTGGGCTGCAGATTCTGTCTTATATTCAGAACTCACAAGAAAGGGACAGTTTAATACCAGAGGAAAGTAATCTATGAATTTTGGCTGCCATTCATCAAATAATTTGTCCATTCAGGCAGAATGTAACAACAGTAGTTATCTGTTGTGTGTTTTATTTAGCAAATGGAATTAGTATTCATCAAAAAATAGATACAACTTGTCATTCTACACAAGGAAATGCTCTCACTCTACTTAGCTCACTCTTATGGTAGAAATGAATTCTGAATGAAAACTTTGTGTGTAAATTTAAATTCATGCCACATTGTCAGGAGTGCATTAGATGTTTACAGGCTGCCATAGCATGCTATGTACTAGCAGTACTATAGTACTAAATACTAAGTTAGTAGTAAAATTTTAGTACTTGGTACTAAAATTAGCAGTACTTAGTACTTAGTACTGCTAATTTTAGGAACAATGTTTCCTTTGAGATTCTTGGCTGGAACAGGGTATGTAAAAAGTAGTTCAGGCATGTAGATATATAAAGGAATTAAAAATGTTTAATCACAATGTCTGGTCAAGGTGGTTCTGAGGAGAAGGAAAGATGAACAGGTCTCAACCTTGGTAGCCCAACCAGCTTTTCATGCGTTTATCACAATACTTATTATGTTCAACAAGTTTCTATCCCTGAAGCTACAGTTCTGTACCAAAACTCCTGGGCCTATATTCTTAGTAAAAGGAGTCTAGTTTCTAAAAAAAAAAAAACAAAAACTGACACATTATTACTACCACTAAGCAATAGATTTTAGGAAGGCTAAGTAGAAAATGCAAAATAAATAATTAAAAAATAAATAAATACAGGAAACATGCCTGTTTTTCATTCCTTTATTCACTTTGTTCTGCTCCTTATGTTGACCTCAACAGCATTCATTGTTCCTGCTTCTGAGGAAGTGTAGAAAGATGACTAATTTTAATTTGATGACATCAAGCTACAAGGAAGAGTAATGAATTATTCATCTTTAATATTTTTAAATAAGGCTAGATAAACTTTCTGAAAAATGTGTTTTAGACATAAGTTGTTGAGGTCTTTACAGGACATGGTGTGTGAGATATACAGGATTCTACCAGATAATCAGGTTTAATGACCATTCTGATCCTTAAATTAGGAAAAATATAGAAAATGTTTAGAAAATGATGAAAGAAAGAAAGCATACAGTTCTAGCCTATTTTGTTCAGCTTTCATGTTTGTCCCATAGGAGTCTAATTATATAAAGCCTTTAAAAGTTTATGAACTGCTGCTATTGGCTTATTTTATATAGCAGAACAAGGACAAGAGTTCCCAATTCTATGTGTTTGGACCACCTACACAAATATCAGGTAGAGAGAACGGGTGGAATAAGTCCATCCAATCTATGGAAAAAGTTATAGATTTTTTTTTTTTTTCTGAAACAAATGTAAAAAAAGATGATCTCAGAAGGGTTCATTTGAGTTACAGTGTATTTGAAGGTGTCTGATGCTGCCATTCAAAACCTCATGTCCAGAGCACAAGTTTGTCTAAAAAGTGTGAGCTAGAGAAGAAAATAAGAATTTGAAAAAGACAAAAACCAAAAACATTTCAGATGAAGCATACTGAGTTGCTTGAAATTTCCCTTGCAATAATCAGTATCTGGAAACTGGTAACTCAGGGCTCCAATCACACTGAAGGCAATCTTTTTTTTTTTTTTTTTTCTTTGTACTGGACAATTTAAACACAATTAACCTATATGTGGACAAGCCACTATTTCCTTTTCCTGCCATGTAATTCCTATTTCCTCCATCATATGAAGATGCAATGCTTTGATTGGACTGTTCAATCCAATGAAAACCTTCTGGGTGTTTCAGAAGTACCTATTGCTTCATAAATATTTATGTATTCATGGGTGTTTCAGTTGTCATGTTGGGTGTTTTATGATTTTGTTTACCTCCGTATTTTGATGTATTTATTGCTTCACTGGTTCCAGTGCATCTAACAGAGTCCAGAAAATATTTGATAAAATAGGTTACTTTTCAGTGTAGTATGGTCTCTAAATGATGCTACATGCATCCGTTATTTATCACTCAGACAGTTACTTCTGCCTATTTAGCTAATGATGGAGCATTTAATTTTCAAAACTTTCACTGTATTGTCTATGCAATACAGTGAAGTGCTTAGAGGAAAAGCAAGATGCCATGTATCTACATTACCTTTTTGTCTTCATTCACCTTAGGGCAATCTAAACAAATTCTAATTTCTTTATAGATCATTAAAATAAAAACAACTTACATTATTTATTAGGAGGAAATGGGTTTGGTGATTAGAGTACAGGACAAGAAATCATTGTTACTGCTTTTTATTTCCATTTGGACATCAGTTAAGTGATGCCCTGAGTGATATAGTGAATTCTGAACCTCAGATTCCCATCTATAAAGACATATTATAATTTCCAATGGTTTAATTAATTACTATTTATAAATGCCTTGTGAGTTTCTTGGATGAAAAGTTTATATAAACTCTCCAAAGCAGTGATTGTCTTGTTCCATGCTGAAAAAAATGTTGGATCTTTTAATAAGAATAATGAGTACAACAGACAGTGAATGCAAAGCAGTATTTATTAGCTTTCATCTCATATGACTAAACAAACTTTATTCCCACTTGTGTGACAATGCATATGTATTTTCAAGACATTCTTCTTTAGCACAGTGGGGTGACTCTCTTGAGTAATTATTACTTTTATCAGCAAAGATTTGCAGAAGAGAAAACAAATATCCCAGTTGCCTTGACTTATGAGTCAGGGTCAATTTTTTGTTCTGCTGCAGAACTGAGACAAATCACTTTGACTCAGCTACTCTATCTGTGTACCTAGCTGCCACTGAGTTTACAGGGATTTAGATCTTGAAATGTCTTTGAGGATCTGGGTCTTCATCCCTCTCTGCTCCCTGTGCTGTCATCAGAGGGGTGGTAGCAGCACCCTCTGTATGTAGTGGAAGCAAACTATCACAAAGGGTAATTTTGCTAGTCTGAGGAAAGACAAATTTCTGTTGCTAACTTTCCACAGGGGAGTGATATGGCTAATATCCCATCCGGCTGCATTTGCTCTCATCCCCAGTGCTGTGGTACTCATTTATAGCCAAGTTGACTGGAAGTGATGCTTGGAATGAGTCCAGGAAAAGGCATGAACTCACACCTCTGGATCCATACCAAGACACCTTCACTGCTCTATCATCATTCTCCTCAGAGGGATGTAATGAGGATACATTAATTAATGTTTATGAACTGCTTCAGTGCTGCCATATTTAGACTGTTAAAGTTGCATCTGTAGGAATAAAACCACAGTCAGTAATTCTACCTGCAATACAAAGTAGAAATGGGAAGATGAAACAAAAGGCCACAAAGTGGGTCTCTCCTAAGAAGTACTTTTCCACAGTGTAAAAACATCATGGGAGATGACAACCCTTCAAAGGCAATCTCTGTTCTAGAGAAATCCAGGTGAACACAAACTTTGAAATGCCTGATGGAAGGTCTGCAAAACATTTACCTGACTTTAACCGAAGTGTTTAATGATGCTTTTTCATGAAAAAGAAATAAGCTTAGTGTTGAGAAGATATTTATCAAATATTCCAAAATATTTCAAGGTTAAAATGTTTGGTTGTGGGAGTTCTTTAAATGATTGGATGCTTTCTGGAGCATGTATTTGTGAAGCTTCATCTATCATACAGTGGATTTTCTCTGGAGAAAAATATGTTGCCTCTTATTTTGCTCATTATGTAATACAGAAATTCAGAATGTGATGAATGGATATCAGAGTGTGCCCAGATTACAGCCTTGTAATCACCCTGAGATGAGAGCGGGGGGATCAAAGAGACAACTCTTGGACATTTTGGTTTTGTGGGACAATTTCCTAACAAATGCAATTGTGAGCTCCAGGGCAGGTCCCACGATGACCTGCATCATAAAGATTAAATTTCTTTATAGATAACCGCTCATTACCTGCTTCATTTATTTGTTGCAGGGGCTCTGTTACTTTTCCACAGGCCATTATTTCAAGCATGTCCCCTGAATTTTGCAGTGCCTATCACAGGGTGTACTGCTATCACTCCAACTACTCTCCTTGCATCTTGAAAAATCCCCAAAGAGAAATTGTTTTCAGGCAGGTTTCAGTGGAAAAAAAAAAAAAGGTCATTAACTTAGAGATCCTTCTCTTCCCCGTTTTAGATTCTCTGCATGGGGAGCCTATTGCAAACTGCAGTCCTTGGCCTACTCTTTCCTTTATCCTTCCCACTTAACAGATCCAGCTGTCTGTAATATGAAATTCTATCCTTGTGTGTAAAGGAAACTCAAAGTACTGCGTGGTTGTATTGGGTCTGTCTGGGATGGAGTTAACTTTCCCTGCAGCAGCCCTTACAGTGCTGTTATCTGCATTTGAAGCTAGAACAGCATTGGTATCATACCAGTGTCTATTGCTGCACAATACTGGAACTGCATCAGGACTCCCTCCAGCCCCCTTCAGAGCCATCAGACTGGGGGTGGGCAAGAGGTGGGGAAGTGACATCACCAGGGCAGCTGACCTAAACCAACCAAAGGGATATTCAATATCATATGATGTCACACTCAGCAAGAAAAGGTGGGAAAGGGGAAGGAGAGAGGGGATTCTCGTTATGAAGACATCTGTCTTCCCAAACAACCATGACACATATTGGGAAGGCTCAGAAAAACAGCAAATAAATTACAAGATATACCAAATTAATTTAATGTGATATGTAACATTTTAGAAAAAGACTTCTGGAATATTCCAAGATCTCTAAATAGAATTTGAATTGTTTTCATTCTTCTCATACCCATCTTTAAATAGGGTATTTTGGTCACAGAATTGGATAGAGAAATTTGTGAGAGATAAAAATCTCATCAACGGAGGTGTGTTTAGCAGGTGGAGGGAGGTGATTGTCCCTCTGTGCTCTTACCTTGTGAGGCCCCACCTGGAATGCTGTGTTCAACTCTAGGGTCCCCAGCACAAGAAAGATGCGGATCTGTCAGAGTGGGTCCAGAGGAGGGCCATGAGGATGATGAGAGGGCTGAAGAACCTCTCCTGTGAAGAAAGGCTGAAAGAGCTGGTGATGCTCAACCTAAAGAAGAGAAGATTCTGTGGAGAACTCATTGCAGCCTTACAGTCTTGAAGGGGGCTTATAAAAGAGATGAAGAACAACTTTTTACATGGGCAGATAATGGTAGGACAAGGGATGATGGTTTTAAACTAAAAGATGGGAAATTTAGATTAGATGTTAAGATGAAATTCTTCACTCAGAGGGTGGTGAGGTGCTGGCACAGGTTGCCCAGAGAAACTGTGGATGCCCCATCCCTGGAGGTGTTCAAGGCCAGTCTGGATGGGGCTTTGAGCAACCTGGTCTGGTGGGAAGTGTCCCTTCCCATAGCAGGGGGTTGGAACTGGGTGGGCTTTAAGGACCTTTCCAACACAAGCCATTCTGTGAGTCTGTGATTCTATGATCACTGTTAACAATATATATAAAGCAGAATATGGATTCATGTTAGATAAAATAATATCTCAAGTACTCAATGTTGCCATTGCACAGTGGAGATAAGAAAAGATTGATTTGAAATTGATGTCAACAGGGAAAGAACTACTGCTTTCTTGGGAAAAGGTTGAAGCTGTACTGATGTAGTAAGCAGGCACTGTAAAATTCTTTTTGATTTCAGGTAAAGGAAATAAGGTTAAAATTATGATAAAAATATTCACAATGTTGTAGTGATTTTGGATTATGTGTTTATGTCTTTAAGTTCATTCTGCTCCTCTCTGGCTCAAGGTGCATGTGCCAATGTCTCCAGTTCAATGAAATTTAAAGGAGATATCAGTCCAAGCTGCAGCTGAAGTGGAGAGAAATTACATTATTTTAAAGTAATGCATTTATTGGCTAGAAAATGTAATGATTTTTGGCACCTAGCAATGTTTTAGTGCCATCTGGTGACTCCCCAAAATGTTACAAGAACATTTGCCAAAATGCCTGGATAATGTAAATATATTGGTAATGGGCAAATTTTGAATTAGTAATTATACACGGAAAACCTAACTCTCAGGGCTTCATTTCTTGAGTGATAGGATACAGTCTTTTAATTCACACTATCAGAACATGAATTTTAAGTGCCAAATATCTGTATGATAAAGCTGACAAATGAACAATATACCTTCACAAGAATTTTCCATGAAAATGAGAAAATGAAGATCCACAATTAACTGCAAAGAGAAAAAGAAGAAAAAGTGGTTCTATAAACAATCCAATCTATCAAAAGAACAGGTGAGAATTACAGAAAAAAAAAAAAAAAAAAAGAAAAGAAAAGAAAAGAAAAGAAAAAAAAAAGAAGAAGAAGAAGAAGAAGAAAAGAATCCTACTGGAGAAAAAGAGGTTTTATAAAAATATAACTCCATACAGAATATATTCTTTCTTATTTAAGATGTGTTAAATTTTATCTCTGTTCTTAAAATGGGATCTAGGTTTCTCCACCAATAATTACATCAAATAACATAAATTAGCCATTGTTTTATATTTTCTTTAATGAGAGAAAACCAACCTTCAAAATCACACTTCCAGGCACCTAACCTTTGTTAGAGTCCTTTAAATCATGTTCTACACTGGAAAAACAGCTACAGTGTTAAAACAGCTCCTCAGCTGTTGGACTTAGCAGTCCTATTCCCTTTTCTGGGTTCAGAGTCAAATCAGTTGACTTTAAACACTTTTTCACCCTGTTTTTCATGTCCTTTTACTGTGTAGCACTGACATATCTAAGAAAGATTGATCTTCCATATCTTCCATCTTTTGCATCATGACTTGTGTAATTATTTACTAAGTTTCAATCAGTAAGTTCAGTGCAAATGTCTTCCTTTTCCAGGTTTCACAGCTGCCATTAGAGGCTTAATATGACTACAATGAGCCTCATAGGAGTGATTGCAAGCATCTCGTTTTCATTTTCACTGTAGGTTAAATATTTTACTTCAGATATTAAAGAAACCACTTTGATTATCTCTTGTGCCTTATCCTCTTCATCAGAGAAATATTTGGCTGCTGCACCTTTGTTCTGACATTCACAGACAGAGACTGATACAGTAATGAAAGGGAGTATATGATGAGACACCAGAAATAACAAGTGACTGGACTTGATGACCTAAGAGATCCTTTTCAGTCTTGTCTTCCCTACTGACATCCTAAACCTTCAAATACCTCTAACAGAAATTGTACATTGAGGGCTTTGTCCTCAGCCCTTTCAAGTCCCCACAGAGATTTGTATTGACTTCAAACGGGTCTGTATCAGTCTACCATTTTCTTAATTTCATGAAATTTGCTTGGACTGTTGTGATATTTGAACACCTTTTACATTGTGCTAGGTTCATGCATTTCTGGCAGAATGCTGCTTTATTGCTTCTGGTGGCATTTATGGCTTTAGAAACAGTGTTGGCATCTCCTCTAAAATGGTTGCTTGGCATCATAACAGCACTTAATGAAGAATGATACTGGAAAGGGTCCAGTTCCCTATACAGTACAGACAGGAATACCTACAGTTTCTCACACGTGAAAAGTCAGCTCAACTAGGTTTCTTCTTTCAGCTTCCTTGTACTCCTCACCACTCTTTCTGGGTAAATATCATTGCTTCAACTTCAGCTTCAATTGAAGATTCAACATCAATTAAAAAAAAAAAAAAAGTTAAATTATGATTGGAAAGTAAATATTTTATATCTATAATTCTTTTTAAGACTCAAAGTTTCTCCTAGCTTACACACTTACATTTTCCAAGTTTTGTTGTTGTTGTTGTTGTTTTCTTGTTTGCCTTGAGGTAGGGGAAGAATAAACAAAACAAATAAACAAAACTAGAAACCAACCACCAAAACAGTTTTGAGGTAAAAAGAGATGAGAAATAAAGAAGAAGGAGAAACAGAGGAAAAGAGAAATTAAGAAATCCCAGCCATGTTGTCACAGCATAACCATGTGTTTCTCAATGAGATCTCTTACTACACAAGCAACTTTTTGTTATCATGTCACATTTGCCCCACTCCAATTTGTCTATCACGTGATACTAAGGCTGCTTCATTATCGATTGACATCTAAATCGAAAACATTATCTCCCCCTTGAGTGGGTTCTCTCAGTATCATCCACTAAAATTCCCTCTGATTCCTTGTTTCCTCTACTCCCCCAAACTATCAAGAAGTGGAGAAGTACTCAGAATTCCTGAGAAAGTAATTTTATACCTTTCTACCAGTGTTTTAATTCTGCGTGGCACCCACCTGGCAAACTCATGTCAGATGAAGCACTTTATCGCTACTTAATCACTCTTACCTTCCCTTTCTCATGGCATAAAGGCACGTGTTTATTTACCACTGATAGTTCTTTGTGGGCTGAGGGAAATCTGACTGATGCCAGCCAACTGCACTCTTGGAGGTGACATCAAAGTACTCTCCAATTTTGTTTATTATGCACTGTCTGTCTTTTCTAGAGTTTGGAAGACTCTAGAAAGTTCTATCTAGAAAATCTATCCTGATTTTATGTAATTGGCAGGAGTACCCTTTCATTTTTTTGATGTTCTTAAATGCAGGGATAGGTTTGTCAAAGTCAAGTAGTCAGCCTTTTTTGAATGAAAGAAGACCTATGCTTAAAAAAGTGTTATGAACAATATCTTAAGGGAGAACAACATTGACCTTCATGCCTGGACACAACCGTATATCAAAACTTCTGTGTGGGAAGACAAGCTTAGTAATAATTAAGGAGTTACATGACAGAATAGACTCATGGAGTTCTGCACGTGTTAAGATGTACTAATAAAGAGAGCAGGAGACATAGAAAAACACAAGCCCAAACTTAGGTACACAACATTTGGTGCATCAACAACATCAGAAAAAAAGTCTGATGGAACATGACAGGCACAAATAATACATGAACACTTAGAGAGGATTGCACAAAATTTCTGGCTGGCGGCTGCAGCTGTTGCAGTGCACTTTTCAAGTCAAAAACCTCACTTTGTCAACATGTTTTCAGTTACTGTGTAGTGCTAATCTGCCAATCCCAGTTGTTCGTGGTAACTAAAAGTTGACTATCATAAGCAACATGAGGAACTCATCCCAGTCTATGATTTCATTATAAAATTGAAAGCAAATGCATCTTGGCTTGCTATTTTGAGACAAAAAATCATCAGACATAACATTTGAGTAACCCTTCTGAGAAAACTCTCTCCTTGGAAAAAAAATCATCCTCAGATTTCAATTTAGAGTTTGCTATTATAAAAATGTGATTTTTTTTTTTTTTTATTTTACATTAAGAATGATTTTGGCTTAGAAAGGAAGCACTGGAAATTATACCCAGTTCATCCATATCTTAGTAAGGCAAGTGTACACAACATTTGTATTATTATTGCCAAACGTACAAGAAAAGCACAAAGAAACCTGTTTCCAAAATAATTTTCTTCTCCTGAAAATAGGAAGAGTATCTTAAAAGGAATTACAGGAATTACACTTATTTTTTATAAATGATGAAAATAAAGTGGATGGTAGATGGTAAAAGCAGAGGTTTTGAGGGGTATGATGCTGCATTTACACCGCTACTCTTTGGATGAAGTGAAGTTATGGCAGTTTTGACAAGCAGATTTGTGTGTATTATCTGCTGGGGACATACTTCATAAGAGAATAATATACTATTATAAGTTATCCTTTTATCTATAGTAGTATTTGAGAAAAGTAGGCTCAACTATAGCTAATAGTTCTAACAGAGCTTCTTTATTCTCTGAAATAAAATCTGTTCTTCAAATACTAAGAGAGCTGGTGTTTATATACTACATTTTGTAATGGAAGTAGCTATTTTTCCCTGTTGGTATGGGAACTGAGTGAATACTGGATAAATATATTCAAGAACATGTTCACTGCATTCAGTTCCCAAATCTTGTTTGGCTTTTATTTTTATTTATTTTTCCTCCTCACATAAGCAAATGATTTTAGCATGCCATAAAATTTGGGGGAAGCTGCTTTTTAAGTCACCAGAACCAGGAACATGATCATTTTGACTTGGACAGAAGTATTTGGTACTTAGAAGCCTGTGGGTCACTGTCAGTGCACTTAGGTAATGGTACATGTTCCTGGTGAAGTCCTGGGTCAATCATATGTCTATACATTTTCTTTGTATCTTTATGATTTGGATGGGAGAACTGTGGAGGACTGAGGTATAAAGAGCACTTGTGATTTCAATGCAGGTAAGTCACTGCAGGTCCCAGTCTGTGTGAACTGCAGGGATGGAAATGGAGGATGATGAAATAGGATGAAGAGGGTGAAAGATGTTTAGAGATGTTTTATTGTAGCCCACTCCACTATGAATACCGTATCAGGAGTGTATGAATGTATGTGTATTCTGGGGCAGAGATGTGGGAAGGTGAAAAGAAGGCAGTGCTAAGACACAACTGCCCATGAGAGCTTTATTGAGGCACAGCATCCAGAAGACTTCGCTAAGGAGATACAGGCCTTCCGGCTTTGTGATGGACCAACTTGTGAAAAGAAGGCCAGAAGTCGACAGCTTCAGTCACCATGTTGGAGAATTAAATAGCAACAGCCAGAGCAGCAGGACACTGAACAGATATGAAACAGGTCATAAAAGAGAGAGGAGAGCCTTTGCCGTAGTGGGGTATGACTCTCCACGGGTGCTTGTTTTGCTGAGCTGAGTCCTACCACAGGGAAGCTGCTGCATTAAGAGAGTGGGAAGGTCCCGCAAAGGAGCTGGGGGTCTGATGGTTGGGATGGCTAAACAGGCACAAGTATTGTGAGCAGCCACATTTGGGCAGATGATTCTCAATGTAAGATAATGCAGTCAGTAAACATTGATTACATGGAAGAAAAATGAACAAATAAGCTACTATTAGTGGGAAGGAAACTATTTTTTATGTCTTCTATTTTCATATAATCTCCTTAAATTCTTGTATTATAAAGTGTGGTCTTTTAATGTGTATTTCAAAAACAGTGCAAAATTGTAATTCAATTTTATATGTATATATACATATATATGCATGAATATACACACACATATGTACATATATTTATGTATCTTCATCCCAGGCCTGTTTTTATCTGATTTCTTTGTTCTAAGCATGCCTTTAAAGATCTTCTTTCTCTGACACCTGTGGACCTTTTCATGAGTATTCTTCCTCCAACACTGAGGCACACTGAGTTTGTCAGACTGGTTTTGACCCTTCCTCAGGGGGTGAGAAAATGCTTTTCCTATCTGGATGCTCATTAGCACTCAGAACTGTCCCTGTTATACTTGCAGCATTTGAAGCCTTTCTTGATAATGATCTTGATGGTTTCAGTTGGCAGTTCTTGTTTTACTAGCATTTTTTTGTACTCCCATACTCCCCAGTGTTCCCTGAAAAGGCTTGGTTTAATGAGATATTCCTGGGTTTAGACATTGGGGAAATAGGAGGAGGAGAACAATGACATCAATAAAGTCACCAGTATTCTTTGAGTATCCTGCCAATGATCTGTATTTTTATGATGTGCAGTTCAGTGTTAATTCTGCTGCTGACATGTGCAGTAAGCTGTGTTACCAACACTTCACATCTCCTCCTATCCATGAGCAGTGTGAGGGCAGATTTTTCTGACATCCATACAATTGCAACCATTTTTGAACTTGCTTTTTTTTTTTTTTTTTTCTCCAGATATCACCCCTTGCCCCCCCCCCATTAAAAGTGGTGATATGAGGCTGTATATGTGCATGTATTTTACCGCACCACCTACAGCAATGTGATGGTGATATGAGCATTTCTTAAACACTTTCCTTCATCCTGAGTACCTGGAGCACCATTGGAGGCAGTTATTAAAGTTCTTTCCCCACATCATTGGGCTCCTGACCTCCAAATGTTAATCCATAATCAATAATTAATAAACCTGGGAAATACACTGGGATGGAGAGAAATTAAGCTAGGGGTACCCCAGATATAGCTGATATACATGGCTGCCATGTTGTGCAAGGACCTTGCTAGATGCAGCAGTTAGGATTGCAGTTCAGCCGAGCTCTTTTATCTTGTAATTTCTTGGGTAGTATCCAAGCACTTTGTAATTAGGAATGTATTTAGTCCCACAACTTCCTTTCAAAGACTGGGAAGTGAGTAACACAAAGACACAGGTTGATTTGCCCAGTCTCACAAATGAAACCTGTGGCAGGGTAAGACACTGAATCCAAGTCTGAAATCCTAAGACCATTATCTTTTTCTTATCCTTGAGTCTGGCTCGTTCAAATTTATCACTTGAAGATTTTATACTACCACTGCTAGAGTCTCAAATGCAGGAGATTTGTGAGTGAAAGAGAGAAGATGAACCCCAGTGATCAGATTGCTGGCATTTATTGTGTCTTTAATATCACACTGTGTATCAGGTAGAGGTGGTGGATTTCAGTGTTTTCCCACTGGTGACTGCAATGAGAACAAGAATTAGCTGGAAAGTTAGCTGGAAAGTTTCACCCGTACAGGCTGGAGGCTGACCTGCTGGAGAGCAACTCTTCAGAGAGGGACCTGGGAGTCCTGGTGGACAGCAGGCTGGCCATGAGTCAGCAACGTGGCTTTGTGGCCAAGAAGGCCAACAGGATCCTGGGCTGCATTCGTAACTGTTGCCAACAGGTCAAGGGAGGTGATCCTTCCCCTCTACTCAGCCCTGGTGAGACCACACCTGGAGTACTGTGTCCAGTTCTGGGCTCCCCAGTACAAGAGGGATATAGAACAACTGGAGCGAGTCCAGATGAGGCCTATGAAGATGATTAGAGGACTGGTGCACCTGTTGTACAAGGACAGGCTGAGAGAACTGGGCCTGCTTAGCCTGGAAAAGAGAAGACTGAGGGTAGACCTTATCAATGGGTATAAATATCTGAGGGGAGGATGTCAAGGGGATGGAGCCAGTCTCTCTTCAGTTGTGCCCAGAGATAGGATGAGAGGCAATAGGCACAAACAGAAGCACAGGAATTTCCAGCTGAATGAAGGGGCACTTCTTTACTGCGAGGGTGACGAAGCACTGGAGCAGGCTGCCCAGAGAGGTTGTGGAGCCTCCTTCTCTGGAGATATTCAAAACCAGCCTGGATGCCATCCTATGTAACATGCTGTGGGTGATTCTGCTCATCATGGGGGTTGGACTGAATGATCTTCAGAGGTCCCTTCCAACCTCTGCCATTCTGTGATTCTGTAATTCTGTGGAATTACAGAATTAGCTAGTATCCCAGACATGAAATAATGGTCAGGTGAAGGAAATGCACTTCTCTCATCAAGGCCAAGCTGGATGGGACCTTGGCCAATCTGATCTACTGGGTGGCATCCCTGTCTATGGCAGAAGGGTTGGACTTAGATGATCTTATTGTCCCTTCCAACCCGAGCCATCCTATGATTCTATGACTTTATGATTCTATGATATTTTTGCATTACACAAGACCGGGGCCCCATCCAACCTGGCCTTGAACACATCCACAGCTTTTCTGGGCAACCTGTTCCAGTGCCTCC
The DNA here is from genome assembly GCF_047663525.1 of Anas platyrhynchos. NCBI lineage: Eukaryota > Metazoa > Chordata > Aves > Anseriformes > Anatidae > Anas > Anas platyrhynchos. Next base: position 201,942,877 of record NC_092587.1, read on the forward strand.
CCACCCTTATAGTGAAGAATTTATTCCTTGTATCTAACCTATATCTACTCTCTTTCAATTTAAAACCATTACCAATCACTACTTGCCCTTGAAAAAAGTGACTCTTTGATATAGACAATATGCCCTCGCTTATATGGGCATATGAGCCAGAAGAGTACAGACAGAAATATAATAAGTTACAGAGTGGCTTAGGCATTTTTAGAATTACTGTCCTTTAAAATACAGTTGTAGAAAGAAATAGTAACTGAAAATATGATTTATAATGCAGCAGTTACTAACAACTTGAATAATGAATTGTGTCTCATTATGATAACCCAAATGTGTAAACAAGCTAAAAAAGTCTGCTCACATTGAGGAGTTCACAGTCCGAAATACAAGATGAAGGCAAGTTAGAAAGATATATAATAGAAAGAAATAATTCAGCATCATACATTTGAAAAGGTAACGCAAGTATGCAGGGTTTTCTCTGGATACTCATGTACCCTAACCATGATCACACCCAATGTACTATTCCCTTTACAATTTTCCCTTGTCTGTGACATTAAAACAACTGCAGTAAGATTCCACCCTGATCAAATTGTCTGTCAAGGAGCCTTCTTAATTCAGTATAAAGTTCCACTTCAGTGGATTAAACACTGTATCTTGCAAACGAAAAGGAGATATTAAAGGAAAAAACAAAACTAAAAACAAAACAAAACAAAACAAAACAAAAAACAACAATGGCAACAACAACAACAAAAAAAACAACAACTATTTTTCAGTTGACCAGTGGGTGAAAAAAAAAACCAACAACAAAAAAACATTTATGACAGCCTTTTTTAGTGTCACTTTTTTTTTTGTTTTGTTTTTACAACTTTCAGTCCTCAAAAGACGAAAACTACAGGGTGTCTTTGATGAAATCCAGAATGTTTTTGTCAAAAACATCCATGTTAACAAAAAAAGCTGTAACAAGATTTGTTTGTCTGTTTGTTTGTTTGCTATTGTTTCTTTTTTTTTTCCCATAATATCTCTTGGAGAGTTTTTGTTTGTCTGTTTGTTTGTTTCCTACTGTAAAGTACAGGTGCAAAGGACACGGCTTAAATTCTGGATTCCAGATAAAATCTGCCCAAGTAACAGGTACAAAAATAATGAATTTTCTTGTAAACAGAGCAAATCTGATCAGGAATCATTGCGAAGGAATAAATACGGAACCCTGCAATCTCATTTGTACAGTCAGTTTTCATTTGTACAGCCATCCTTTAAGAAGTCACTGGGGAAATGAGTGCAAACACAACCACCTTGTAGTCTGAAAATTAAGGGTGATTAAGAATCTCCGATTAAAACTCAGTTTAATTAGTGGACAGTGTGAAGTCAAAGGCAGGCCAGTTCCAACGTATTTCCTTGTGTGCAGATGGTGAAATGCCAAATGGCATGAGAAGAGATTTTAATTACAAGAATGATGAGAAAAGTCAAGAAGCAAGGAAAAAAAGCAGTTGCATAAGGAAGACTACACAATAATACAAGCAACTTGGAGCCATGAGAGCTCCCAGAGGGTTACATCAAATATTAATAGATGATAGGGATGTACAATGTATAAAATTGCACTTTTAATTTAAAGGACTTTAACAACTTAATACACAAGTCTGTGAATGATTTTCAAGTAGCAATGAGCAGAGTGTAGGGTGGTAAAGTCCAGGGAGGTCCCTGGACCTGTGAATTTGGGGAAAAGTAACCCTGTTTCTCCAAAAATAGTCTTGCGCTTTCTCCCATATACTTCACTCTTATTATGCTCTTCAAACTTGTTTTTAGAATGATATCTATGTCAAGCTTGAGATCTCTTAGAGAGCAGATGAGCAGAGCCCACAGCCTCACATAGTGCTTGAATCTGCTTTACCACTCCTTGTGATTGCCATACTTGGATATACAGAAACAAAAACACTGGAGTTCTGAGATACTACTGCATATAAATAATATAACTTTGTATTCTGAAGCTTAGCTTATCTCCTACATGAACACATACAATTTATTACTAAACATGAAATAAAGTTTAAGTGACACAAAACAGCAGTATATTACTTTAACCCGGCAGTCTGCAGGTGCACTGAATATTTTTGAGCTCTGGGAAGAGGAAGAGGCCTTTACAGCTGGTTACGTGGTGTTCTATACTTGCAGGGTTAATAACATGCTACCATACCTGTAACCACAGAGCTCTATTCATTTATTCACCATGAGTATTTTATAAAAAGTGTTTATTGCAACAACTGGATCAACATGTCCAAATAAATCTCCCACTAAAAATTAATGAAAGGAAGAATATAAAACAGACCAAGCCTTGACTAGTTTTGCATCTGACTGTGAATGAGCGATGGAAGGATACCAACAAACAACAAGAAAATGAAAGCCAACCCTGTATAGAGGGCCTCAATGAAGAGAAAAGCCTGCTCTTAAAAGTCTCCATCATGGTAAAATAAATATCACAGGAGAAAGGCACAAATACTTGATATCAGCTGCTTTGGCATATTTCAGATTGGAAAAATCATTGGAATAAGAACAAGGAAAGGAGAATGAGTTAAGATCAAGGTCTTGATGCTGGTCTGAAACAAGAATAAATAAATATAGCCTTACATGAAACAGAGTAGTTTGAGCTTGGAACAGCTTTCCAATATGGGCAAAACCTAGATAGTTTTATGGCATATGTTAATAAGGTTTATATAGCATGGTTATTGCAATATCAAGAGGCCGGATTAAATATCCCTCCCAGTACTATGGCCCTCCCTTCTAGATAACGTCAGAGGGATTATGAAAAATACCAGTCTCATTACTGGTAATTTTAAGTTTGTGTTCTTTCTGAGTTACAGAAGGATAGAGTTTATCTAGTGAATTACAATGCAAGAGGTCATCCAGAGCTGAAGGGTGATTTTAATTGAGGTTGTAATTAAGATATCTGCTTTATAACACTTTTCCTGTTCTTATTGAATGTCTTCCTTTATGCTTATTGATTTATATATTAATAAAGAAAAGTCTAATGTCAGATTTATTTAGTGATTCTTTCAGGATTTGTTTAGTGCTTTAACCCAAAATCAATGTATGGGAAAAAAAGAAAAGAAAAAAAAAAAGAGAGAGAGAGAGAAAGAGAAGTAAAACAAACAAACAAACAAAACCCCAACACTGCAGAAGCAGAGAGTTTCAGGTACTTTGAGATCTCCAACATGAGAACTGTTATGGCTTGGGTTGGAAGAGACCTTAAAGATCATCAAGCTCCGCCCCTCCCTACCACGGGCAGGAATGCCACCCACTAGATCAGGCTGCCCAGGGCCTCGTCCAACCTGGTCTTGAACACCTCCAGGTTTGTGGCATTTACAACTTCTCTGGGCAACCAGTTCCAGTGTCTCATCACCCACTGAGTGAAGAATTTCTTCCTAACCTCTAATCAAAATCTTTTAGTTTAAAACCATTCCTCCTTGTTCTGTCATTATCTGACTGAGCAAAAAGTTGCTTTCTGGTACAGTCATGATTCAGTGAATTTGTATTTATTTTAAACAGGGACTTCTGACAGCAAATGTTGAGTGGTCTTATAGCATTTCAGTCGAGCTCTTAAGATTATTTTGCCTTCTACTGTTTCTCATCACATGCTGAGACTTTAAAATCCTGGCAAAAGACACAATGCTGCGGTGTATGTGACGTAATGCAAGGAAAGCTCCTAGTTCCAGAAAAGGTTCTGGGGTTCTGAGGTTGTATAAATAGTAAATAAATGTAAGAAGAGGCAGGTTACACAGAATACATGTCTCTTCTCTTAAATAGTAATGGCCAGCTCCCTGGATCTTGTTCCACTTGAATTAGAATAACTTTAAGGTTTAAGAGAATTTACAATGAGAAACATGTGCAAATGGAGATTTTCTCAGCAAAAACAAACAAACAAACAAACAAACAAACAAAAACTGTCAGTAAATCTTGGGATATTTTGTTTTGTATCTGTATTGCAGGTCTATATCTGTACAGGAGCTGTTTTTCTCATAAAATCTCAAGGTCTGCCTTCAAATATTGTTAGATTTATCCTTAAATTAGTCTTTGGACAGCTATCATTCTTTTGGCATAAACCATAAAGAAAAATGAATGATTTAAGATCACAGAATCTATATAAGACTTAGAAAGTATGTCCTGTATCAGAAATTAGGAAAATATGGAGGCAAACATTACATGGAAGAAAAGGTCATTTCATATTGTCCTTGCAATGGGGTAGGGATAAGCAGACAATTGAACTGCTAAACATTGGCACAGATTCTTCTAATTCTGCCCTGCAGTGAGAATATTTGTCTCATTCTACAATATTAATAAAGGTCACCTGGTAAATTACAAAACAAATAAACAGAATCCCCTTTATTTCTAGTAATACTGTGCAATCTGGAAAGAAAACAGCATGACTCTCATACCCCAGTATGTGTTTGTAGGCTTGGCAGTTAGGGGAAAAACAAACAAACAAACAAACAAACAAAAACTCTTTTCACAGAATCACAGAATTTCTAGGTTGGAAGAGACCTCAAGATCATCAAGTCCAACCTCTGACCTAACACTAACAGTCCCCACTAAACCATATCCCTAAGCTCTACATCTAAACGTCTTTTGAAGACTTCCAGGGATGGGGACTCCACCACTTCCCTGGGCAGCCTGTTCCAGTGCCTAACAACCCTTTCAGTAAAGAAGTTCTTCCTAACATCTAACCTAAAACTCCCCTGGCGCAACTTTAGCCCATTCCCCCTCATCCTGTCACCAGTCACATGGTAGAACAGGCCAACCCCCACCTCACTACAGCCTCCTTTAAGATGCCTGTAGAGAGTAATAAGGTCGCCCCTGAGCCTCCTCTTCTCCAGGCTGAACAAGCCCAGCTCCTTCAGCCACTCCTTGTAGGACTTGTTCTCCAGGCCCCTCACCAGCTTCGTCGCCTTTTCACTTGTATAGGACAGCTTTTCACTTGTATAGGACTAAGAAAATAGGGTGGCTGGAAGTTTTCTGTTAGAAGTCCTTCTGATGAAAAAAAAAGTTGATGATAAGATGAATTTCTTCCTGAATAAAAAAGTTATTCTCATAGAAAGTTTATGTTTTTACCTTACAAAATTACTCCCAGACTGCACAATTCTAAAAAAGAGAAGAAAACCTCCTGTGAATATTGTCCCTATGAGCAAGAGTCACTTCACCTACTTATCTCTCCATGGTGTAGTCATTTACTCCAGTCCTCTTGATTTTTCTTGAAATCAGTGAAAAGAAATAGACTAATCACTTGACCAGCTATAGATATCTACAATGAAATGAATGTTACCCTAAAAGTGCCTGTTTTGTCCCATTGACTATAAATAGACTCTAGATAACTAGTTCAAATGTGGCTATCTACACTGCAGATGTCTAAAATTAGGTTAAATGAATCCAGCCCTATCTGTCACAGGAACTTCAGCTCCTGTGACTTTTGGTCTCCTTCTATTAGACAGCCAGGAAAATCTCCAGGACTTCATCTCCCCTAATACATGACAGATGTTCAGCTCATATTTGATGCATTACCTCCTCTGACCAAGACTGAGAACTATCATGCATTATATCAGGGAATTCATCCCCAAAATGAAATTAGGGATGTAAAGTGCCTGAACCACGGCTGCTGCAAGACCCTGAAAATACATAGTTTAGAAGTAGATAAGTTTGTTTGGAGTCAAAACATTCAGGGGGTTAAACTAAAATAGTCTATTTTGCTATTGAAATTCCATGCTTGTGAAAGGTGTATTTTTGTTTTATTTTGTTTTATATTCTATTCCTTTCAGGCAGGCAGCGGAGTTTCGAGCCCTTTACTTTCTCTTCTGACATGTCTCAGATATTTTCAGAAACTTCTTTTCTTTCAGGAAAGAGTTCAGAGGACTCCAGCTGAAGTCCTGTATAATGTGTGATTTATTTACTCTGAATTAGCCTCTGAAGGTACCTATCTCTCTCCATTGGTTATAGAGGCAACCAATGGAGATTTGAAAGCTCCTAAGCACCTTAGTTAATTAAAATAAATTATATGCATATCCTACTACAAGTCTGCACACCATGGCCGAAATCTTTAGGCATTAATGTAGTAGTAACACCAAACTAGGCTCTCAAGTGAAGCCATAGAGATTTAGCCCCTTACCAAACACAAATATAGCACAAAAGGAAATGCTGCTGTTTTGCACAATGTTTATAAACATCTCTCATGCCTAGTAAAAGCCTTTCAATAAACAATACTGATAAGGTTATCTAAAATAATAGGCAAGTGAGCCCATGGGATTGCAAGAAGCTTCAGCCCTAAGTTCATGGAGCAGCCAGACAGAGTGTGAGGTAATATAGCAGACACTGGCGTGGTGCAGCCAAAACCTCCATTTCTAGCAACCTGGATTTAACATATCTCCCTGTGGTCCAATACTGTTTTTATTATATCACTCCCAAGACCTCAGAAGCCTTCTTTCTCCCCAGGGGAGGGACAGCTACATGATTGGTCCACACTCCTACCCACACTTGAAAGCCATGAGGCAAATACCACTGATCAGATTTATCCTCCTGACTGGAAAAATGCATGCTTTCTGCACACCTCCAGTGCTTTAAACATAGACAGATGTACCAACAATGTATAGCAGTGGACCAGCATCCAAGTATAGGAGTGGGCGGTAATACAGTTTCCTTTGTTTTGATTATTCTCTAGGTGATATGATTCTACTGGCTCAAGCACAACTTGGGATTTTTGCCTTTTGGGGGCTATAGTTAATTTTTCTCTTCTGGAACAACAACAACAAAACCACGACCAATAACAACAACAACAACAACAACAACAACAACAAATCAAACCTTTAGGACATAACTTATTACAAGACAAATAGGAACTTTGTGTCTAAGTCTTCTCTTTGTACAATATAAAATTAGGTAATATAAAATTTCTGGGTCTGGTTGAAATCTTTTCATTTTGTTTTTAAGCACTGCTTTCTAAGACAAGGCTTATGGACTTCTGCTGTGCATATATAAGTCAGGGCCATAAAGTGGTTTGGTTTTGTTTGGTAGAAACATCTGTTGAGAATTCCTGTTTTCTGTAATTCCCACCACTATTTTTGAAAACAGTGTCTTCTAGTCCCTGCATAGCTTGACAGATCCTCAGTCTCTTGTATGACCAGACTCACCCTAGTTCATTGGCTGTGTGGTTCATTGGCTTATTTTTACCCAGAATTGATATTGTCTTAGAAGAGAGCAAAGATAATGAAGTCGTTGCAAATTTTGTAAAAATAGGTATGGGTTGAGAAATTTTACTAATGCTTACCTGGTTGAATAAAAGCTGTCAGCACCAGCTCATGCTGCAGATATCAAGACAAATGAGAGCCCCAATAATGGATCAGCCATGGAAAATATCCTCCAATTGAATCTCACAGTTCACCAACAGATACAAATTGCGGAAAATAAGACTTCATTAGTTCCTGTACTTATAAGAAAAAAAAAAAATATCTATAAGATTTCTCCTTCTTATTCCTTTTGGATGTTTTTACTGATGGAAATGCCTCTATTTGTGAGCACTGACCTAACAACAATTTCTGGGAGCTTCAGGTCAGGCTGGCTATATTTAGAAAGGTGTAGGATTATTTTCTTTCTTCTGCAAGTTACGTTCTTTCTTTCTTTTCTACCATTCTCAGACAAATATGATGATCTTTATATGTCTCAGAGGACATTTTCATGAGAAGCCATGCAGAGATTCAATCCTGGTCCCAGAGAGGTGAATTTGTGGGCCAGGAGTATTTCCATGTTGTAGAATTTTGGCTGTGCCTCCAGAAAATCTGACAAAAGAACTCTCCATTTGCAAGGCAGTTTTTGAGGAAAAATCTTAACAATTTTACCTTGAAGAAGAAATCCCAGTCTCAGATGAAATGGTAAGGACCTGAAACATAAGAGGCTAGTGATGGGTTCTGTCTGGCAAAGTCAGCATTTATCCTCTGCTCACTGTGAAAATGGGATAGGAACCTGGCTGCTCCTTTTGCCTTCTTGCCAGAAGAAATTTTCATCCTACATTATTTTTGCTCCAACTCCATAGTGCATCCAGCAGGGGACTTTCTACTTACAGAACAGCTTTCATCAACCTCCTTTTACAGTTCACATAGGAAAAAAATAATAGTCCAAGGTACAGATACTGTAACATCTTGAAGAATAAGAACCCTCCCATTTCAGCACTTCTCTATCACGTTTTTTATTCCTCAGCCAAGCTCTGTTTGCCAAGTAGAAACAAACAGGAAAAAGTGTCTGATTTCCTGAGTATGATTGGAACTTTGAGGTCTGTAAAGTTATACCTAGGGCAGCCCGGGAGGCTAATTGATCTCTGGGGTTCCTCAATGGCAAACAAGGCATCACTCTGGTCCTTCCTTAAACAAGAGTGAACGAGGAATGTACAGATTTGCTGCTTAGCAACTCGGCACAAATTTTCATGAGCAGGATTATTTTTGAATTAACTTGCTGGGACTGGAGACGGGCAGTACCTACCCATTTAGCCACTCCTGCCCCCTGAGGCTGGAGAAACATTCCCAGTCATGGCTCTCCAGCTCTGTTTGAAGTGTCTCAGCCCTGTGAAGCCTCCATGTTTCTTGCCATGTTCACTCTATACAAAGCTTTTACATAGTATTTTCCTTTTTTTTTTTTTTTTTTTTTTTTTAATGTTTTGACTGAGATCTGCATTTATATTCCAAACTGAAAGGAGAAAGAAATGCCAGAAATGCCTGCATAAGATGGACTATGAGACCCATCATGAGCCACTTCTGAGACTTTTAACACCAAAAAAAGTTATTTCCCAAGTCTGCTTCCAACCTGCTGGGTTGTAAGCCATAGGCCCAATGGGAATGGCTTTATGATCCATGTGATACTGCTGTGACTGCCCAGTTTCCTGATAGAGTAGGGTCTGGATCCCACCCAGCAAGGCTGAGCAATGCATTTAAAGAGCAGGGACTAGGCTGGCTCTGGTATGTTTATAACATCTTTTATTGATATCAATGACACATCAAAAGGGCATTATTTTAGCAAGAACTACCAAGCAGCTCAAATATGAGTCTCATATTTAGGCAACAACAACAACAAAACAAAGTTGGTTTTCTTGGCTTGTTTTTGGAAAAGCAGTGGATTTGTTGTTCTCTCGGCTTTAATGAAGGAGTCATCAGCTGAGTCCAGTCCAGGAGTTTCTGCACCAACCTACTGCACTCAGCCTTTTCTGTTTCCTTTAACTCTTCCAGTGTAATGATTTACTACATCAAATAAATGTCGAGTCCATTTTTTTCCTCTTATATCTGTTCCTAGAGCTCAGCTCTCACATTTGTTCTAGTTAGCTAAGCTTCCTGCCCTTCCTCTGTACTTAGCTCTGTTTCTCACCACATTATCCAATTAGCACCTCACTAACTATGCTGTGGCAGCCTCTTTCCTCTGACCCAGCAGTATTTACACCAGCTCCATTATGTTTCCTATCAATACTCCCCTCATCCACTGAAGGCAATGGGAATAATTGTTTTCTTAAAGGAAAACAAGTATATTTTATTTTATTTTATTTTATTTTATTTTATTTTATTTTATTTTATTTTATTTTATTTTGTTTTATTTTATTGAATTCAAGTCTAAAATGTCCAACAGTAAAAAAGCGCACTAAGGTTGTCCATTGGTGCTGGACATATTTGTAGTGTTTGATTGCTTAGGCAATGGTGAATATGAAAGGACTTTTTATTCTTTGCATTAAAATGAATTAACATAGTTTATGATAGAATGCCTTACTGATTCTTCTTAATACAGTAAATTCTCAGTACATGAAATATTCTACTACTGCTTTTTGGACTGCAGCAGTGGGATGGATATATTTCATACACTGAACTTGAATGCCATGATTTCCAACAACAGTTTCTATGAGTTTGGTTACTGCTTTTTAACAGGCAGTTCTTTTTGTTTTGTTTTGTTTTGTTTTGTTTTGTTTTGTTTTGTATAAAAATGCCCATTAGATTAAGCAGTCATGGGACACTACTATTTTGAGAAACAAAATTAGATAATAAATATGGTGAACCTGTTATTTATAGTTTGAGACAGACACTGATCAAGTGGTTTTAGCTCTGTAACTTATTGAATTACTTAAAGTCTGGGGCTGTGATCTCGTCCAACTTTTCTAAGTTAAATCAGATCAGGAGACCCTCCCCCCTCCAAACACACACATACACCTCCAGTAAAAAGTTTTACTGCCAAAAAATTGGCAGTAAAAGCTGTTGTTTGTCAAAAGCTGTTTGTTTTTATCAGAATTAGTGTAGCTGGAGACCTTAGTGCTATGTGATTGTTAAAGATAAGGAGGTAAACTTTTGTTTGGATTTTCCTTCTCACTTTTTTTTTTCTCTCTCTCTTTCCCCCCCTCCCCCCCTTTTTTTTTTTTTCTTTTTTCTTTTTTTCTTTTTTCTTCTCTCCATTTTCTTTTGTTGTTTGAATGATTCATATGGAAGTGTCCTGGTTTCAGTTGGTATGGAGTTAATTTTTTTCCTAGCTGGTATGGTGACGTGTTTTGGAGTTAGGATTTGGATAATGCTGATAACACATCAATGTTTTGGCTGTTGCAGAGCTGTGCTCACCCAGAGCCAAGGACTTTCAGCTTCTGATGTTGCCCTGCCAGTGAGATTCCTTGGAGATGAACAAGGAGCTGGGAGGGGACAGAGCCAGGAGTTGACCCAGACTGGCCAAAGAGATGTCCCACGCTATGTGGCATCATGCTCAGCAATAAATATCAAAGTATTGGTGCTCTTCTTGGTCTGGTGGCCATTGTTTGGTGGATGTTGAGCAATTGCATTGTTCATCACAAAATCATAGAAGATCCTGAGCTGGAAGGGACCCACAAGAATCAATGAGTCCAATTCCTGGGTCCCCAAAGGACCAGCAGAAAATCAAATAATACTTCTAAAAGTTCCAAACATTTCTCGAACTACAGCAGGCTTGGCAGTGTGACCACTGCCCTGGGGAGCCTCTTCCAGTGCCCTACCACCCTCTGGGTGCAGAACCTTTCTTTTCCTAACACCCAGCCTGACCATCCTCTGTCCCAACTCTATGCTGTTCCCTCAGGTCCTGTCACTGTCCCCAGAGAGCAGAGCTCAGTGCATGCCCCTTCATTCCCCTTGTGAGGAAGCTGCAGGCCATGAGGCCTCCCCTCAGTCTGCTCTTCTCTGAGCTGAAGAACTTGCAGTGTGCATTCTATTAATATTATTAGTATTATCATTATTAATAGTATTATTTTCCCCCTCCTTCTGTCCTATTAAACTGTCTTTATCTCAAACCACTTTTTGTTTGTTTGTTTGTTTGTGGTTTTTGTTTTTTTTTTGTTTTGTTTTCCCCTTCTGATTCTCTCCCTCATTCCACTGGGGGAGAGGGATGTGAGCTAACAGTTGTGTGGTGCTGAGCTGCTGAGCTGCCTACTGGGTTAAACAACAACAGGGAGATAATCTTTTTGAAAGATGAAGTACTTTGGTCAGGGTCCAAATTTAATATCAGATCAAGTATTAGTTTAAACATGTGTAATAAATCCACACGTATTATAAAACCCAAATGACTTAGGAGCACGTCTCCTTACATGTCAATAGGATCTTTGCTCCAAAAGCAATGAAGCTTTTTGAATGTATTTTTGAAAGTTTGCACATACACCAATACTTTTCATATCCTTCTTAGCTCTATGTAGCTATCTCCTAACTGTAGACACTCATGAGATTTCACAGCCCAGTAAAGTAATGCTTCAATAACAATGCAGTCCAGTTTCCTTCTCAAAACCACAGTAACAGGTTCACAGAGAGTTTTAATGGGCAGATGGACGTACAAATTGTTGCTGAAGAGAATGTGTGACCTAGTATCTTCATGTCTGACATCTATGCCTTTAATGGTCGCCTTACTAAGGAGAACATATGTTAGTGCACATTACCTAGGGCACATGGACAAAACAAGACCCTGTGCAGTTGGTATTTCAGACACATGACTTTAAATCAGAAATAAGAATAGCCATGAATGGACTGCTGGTTTAAGATTATGATATATCTTGTTGCTAATCAATGGGGCCTGATCTTTCACCAGTTCTTGTTGGAGAAGACATGGTGTCATATAGTAATACCAAAGAATTATACCTCTGTGAAGCTGGCTGTGAATGAGATCAGAATCAGACCTCTAAACTACAGACTCTTTATCCTTGTGACTTCAATCTGAATTGACTTTCATCTTGACTTTAAAATGGAGACTGCAAAATAGATCATAAGAGCACAGAGAAAAAATTACAAAGTAATCAAGCAGTCACATCACATTCTCCTGACATCTTTTTTTTTTTTTTTTTTTTTTAATGTTTGACTTTTGGTGTGAATTCCAATTCACAGGTCTTTGTCAGCCACTAATTTTCATAAATACAAATGTTACTGAAAATTCAAATACAGTATTAAAATCACTCATTATTCATAAGAAAGCACAGTTTCTTATGTATAGACCACATCCAAGGAACTTTGCTCACGGAAAGAACCTGGAAGACTAGGTGTTACATACAAATCTCGTAAAAATATGAGTGGAATTTGATACTATTCTAATATCTTAGAGGGTAAATTATTAATGTTCAGTGTTAAAGAAAAAAATATGTCTTCTAGGTTAAATACACAGCCTCTCTTGAATGACATTCATATACCCTCGCACTGAAAAGTATGAGAAGAAAAAAGTCAATATCTTTAGAATGTGAAACGTGGAATGCTAACAGCAATATAGTATCAGGATATGGGCTTTAGGTTCCTAAATACCATCTATTCTCAGGCAATAATACTTTCATATTGCTGTCAGGTAAGTTAACAAATATCAGAAAGTCAGTACAGGAGTTTATTTGAATACATACAGTCAAAAATACATACATGCACATATGTGCATACAGAAACATACTGTATATGGAATGTTTATATACAAAATATATATATAATATGCTATATATATATATGTGCATATATAGTCGTATACACTCATGCCTTGTCCTCTACAGTTGGAAAGTCTTTTGTTGGATCATCAATATTATGCATACCTATATATGCACACAAAGTGCGTGCACTATATAGATCAGTTTGCCTCTTACCCCCAAGACAGCAGATGTGATTTCCAGGTGCTTTACCACTAAATCCACCTAAAGTGATTGCTGTTGTCATGAGCTGTATCTATGACCTAGGGATATCAGGAACCTCCGTTATCCTGCTTTATATATTTATCAAGTATATTTATTTGCTTGTACACACACAGGTAGATCTGTTAAAAGAGGAAGCTTCCTGTCTCATTAGAACTCCAATGTTTTCCTGTAAAAGTTCAATTCCTAATCTCTTCTCTTTATCTCTCTCTCTCTTTTTTTTTTTTCTTTCTTTTATTTTTTTTTAATTCCTTGAATTCCTTCTGCAAATGCTGTTTTCTAGAGAGACAGTTTCCTGGGAGCACACCAGCACCTTGATAGCTTCAAGGCTATCCATAAGGGCAGCATTCTTTTGACTTCTATATATCTGTAAATGGCCTAAGGGCTCTGTGCACACAGAAAACAAGAAAGTTATGGAGAGACATAATGAATTCATTGGAAATAAATGCAATCACATCTGTCTTTCTCCCTAGATTTCATGAGTCCTACAGTAAATTTATATGAGCTCTATTTCCGGTTCCTTACAGCTTCATGGGTCTTATTTCTTCTTCAGTCTTTGGACAATCGTTTGTTTTCGTACAGTCTTCCAAGTCTACTTTAACCTTGAGTCTTCCAAATGAAATAAATTAAGCCCTGTTAAACAACCATTTTCTGTCTTTTCTTGGTTTCCTACTGTAAATATATTTAAATCTAGGTCAGGAATTAAACAGTACAAGTCAGCTTTAACCCATCTTTTTATTTATTAATTTATTCTTAATTTTACCTTATACTCAAGCATTTTAGCTAGACCTCTCTCTTGAGGACTGATTTAGCCAAATTTTATTGAAAAATTAGAAGTGAACATACGTCATCTTGTTTCTATGAAAATTCCAGACTTTTATTAAAGAGATGAGGAAAAGCCAGTACAAATGGTGTTTATCTTCTTAAATATTTTGAAATTGTCCAGCATAACAACTCTAAAAGTTAAAATTTTACAACACCACTGCTGTCTTATTGTTTCTTGGGTGTCCTACTTTCACTGTATTGAAATTTTGATTCCTGGGGTAGGTGTTGTTTCTATAAATGTTTTAAAATATTGTCTAAAATCACTCCTTTTACATGTAAATTCTCTTAAGAAAAAACTGTTAAGAAAAGCTGGATTCAGCCTTTTGATGTGCTTTTTTTTTTAAAAAAAAAAAAAAAAAAGAATGAGAACAAACTCATTTTCTTTTACTTGAATCAAGTAATTTGTTCACAAGGAAAAATGTCCTTTGAAAGAAGATTGTAGGTATTTGTTGTTGTCCCTGGTTTACTGAATATTCCATGGCTGTGTTCTAGAGTGAGAAGATATTTTCATTAAGAGATCCCATCTTGAAGGAAAAAAGATTTTTTGTAAGGGAGGTTGTTTTTTTTTCTGTAGAGAAATATTGATTTGAGGAATGTTTAAATTTGTGTGTGTATTTTTTTTTTTTTTCAAATCACTAGTAGTTTATTTAGTGTTCAATGTGGCTTGTACATTTTGTCAAAGATCTGAAAAAAATCCCAGAACTCCTAGAATCTGTTCTGAACCCAGGTTAACATGCAATAAAACCCATTCTTGGAATGTTTTTCTCTTCTATTCTTTCTATTGTATTGTATTGTGTTTTATTGTATTGTATTGTATTTTACGCTGCAACAATAAAGATATAATAATAACCAGAACAACAATGACCCATGACGTGATTAGCCTGGCACTGAGCCTGTGTAAGTCTACACCACTGAGAGGCAGCAATAACTGTCCAGAGCATGGTGCCATGCTAACAACATTCAAAGAAAATTGTCAGCCATGAGTTCAGGCAGGACTGTCAACAATAAACGGGAGCTTATTTTCATAGAGATGCCAACTAGCTGAGAGGGAGGACAGGACTTTCATCTTTTATGTAACTTCTGGTCAAGTTGGAGGACAAGGAGATCCATGTTTGGTCACTGTACTCCAGGTCGATGTGCTCCCGTCAATGTAGCACATGCCAAAGAAGTTATCATCATCTCTTATCCCACCCACATTCCATTATTTCTGATCCTAGCCCCTTGCATCATTCACAAGTGCCACAAATGCTTCTGCACAGATCTTTTCCCACCACATTTCACTCTTTCCAACACTTATTTGCATCTCCAGAACCTAAAGTACATGCTAGTCTTAAGATCAGAACAATCCTATATGATGCCAACATTTCAGAGATATCTGGAAAAGTTTATGCCTTCTGAGCAGTGATTTTGCTCCCAGAACTATTCCTGTTGGGCTGCCTGTTTTTTGGCATTTCCTCTTTAAATGTTTGCAGCTTTGCTGTTCTCTTAGGATCTTCTTTTTCTGGAGTAGGAAGAAAAAAAAAAAAAAAAGAGAAGGAGAGGAGAGGAGAGGAGAGGAGAGGAGAGGAGAGGAGAGGAGAGGAGAGGAGAGGAGAGGAGAGGAGAGGAGAGGAGAGGAGAGGAGAGGAGAGGAGAGGAGAGGAGAGGAGAGGAGAGGAGAGGAGAGGAGAGGAGAGGAGAGGAGAGGAGAGGAGAGGAGAGGAGAGGAGAGAAAAAAGAACAACACAATAGAACTGCCCCAAATTGCCAGATGTGATGCTGGATAGGAGCTTAAATGTTTGCTTGCAGCTAAATGTGATAGGTAATCAAATTAAATTAGCCATATTTAACATCTCTGAAAATGTTCCACAAAACTATTCCTCTTGGATTTCCAAAACTGTTTTTCAGGGACCAAATTCTTCTCCCTGTAGGAAAATTCTCATTAATGTCAATGTAGACGTGAACTAAGATAGTACTGAGTTATTTTACTGACATCATATAATAGCAGTTAATAATAATACATTTATAGAAGAGAGACGTAGGTTTGATCCTGTAGTTTTTTAATATTACTGCATTTTGCAAGCTCTGCTACAGTGTGTCTGTCTCGTCTTGTTTGTTCATTAAGACTGCAAACACAACGAACTTGAGGCTGTTTGTTCTGTCCAGTAGTCTGTAAACAACAGTAGCCAAAAAGAAACTCTTCCCTTAACTAAGGTAATATTCCCTGCAGACATACTGCTACTACAGGGAGTCTCTGAAGATTTTTCATGTCTCTGAAGACTTTTATATGGCCTGCAGCTATAGAAAGATCAGATCTGATAAGATCACACCTCATAATTAAAGAAGGATATGAAGAGTACTGGGATGGATGATCTCCAGAACTACCCCAAGGCTGCCAGACCCTGCTGCTGATGACTCCTTGTACATTTTTCTTCCCCATCAAGTCATTCTGAAACCAATGCACCACCATGGGATCTAGAGGAGGACTGATATGTAGAAAGCAGAGGGTGCCCAGGTGAAACAATTTTAATGCTACAGCTTCGTTTAAACAAATATGTGAGCTGACAATACAGCTCACTTTTCTAGGAGAAGACTGGAACACATTCCAGCAGAAGAATCACCTGTCAAGCCTGCACTGTCAAATTCATATGAAAACATTGCATTTTAACAGTGCTGTCCTATTATGATATTGCTGTTAAAAATGAACTGACCTGAAGACATAAAGATAGAATGTGGTAAGATGGACAGTTGCCACTTTGGCTCATACCAAAGCTTGTTGATGGTGGCAGCCTGTTACCACAAGTTAGTAATTCTCATCTACAGAAACAGTCTAGTTTTATTTATAGGAAACTGAAACAGGATGTAGGAGATCTGGATTCAGATTGTGTATGTGTGACCTTGGCCATATCTTTTCCCTCTCTGAAACTGTTTTTTTTTCCCCTGAAAAGTAAAGATACTGATATTTCTAGTGTTTGTCAGATCCAATCTGACTGTAAGTTTTTTTTTTATTATTATTATTTTTTATTTTATTTTTTTTTTAAGAGTGAATCAGTACAACACCTGTGGGGCATTGTTACAGCTGGGATCTGTTGATTCACTGGTAACCCCTGGGATAATAGCAGTTCTCATAAAGGACTCTAGTTAAAAATATGCTTTACCATGGCTAAAGAAATCCTCTTTCATATTATTAATTAAAATGAAATCCAATTGCCTTCACCTATGGACCATGACATTTGCAGTGGGAATGTTAAGGGCAGAGAAATGTAAAACAGCTGTCTCGAAAGTTTGCTGCATGAAGGTCTGGAGCTGTGTTTGTTCCCTCCTCTCCCCTCCCCTAATGCACTATTTCAGATCTATTGCTCATTGACTGATAGACTTATTGATGAATTATCCAGCAGTGATCCAGCCCAGGGAGGTCAGTAGGGTGCAATTACAACCAGAACAGGCTTGGGTGTGCTTCTGAACTACTCCTCCCTGCACAGCTCTTTCAGTATGCATATCACATCTCCCTGCTTGTAGCAGGCTGATGAGTGTGTGCAGTTAGTGCAGGCACACACATACTTCTGCGCTTTCCCTGAAAGTGGAGCATTAGCAACTGCAGTCAAAAAGCACCCTTGCTTCTTCAGCTCTGATCCTAGCAGCAACTGTCTAATTCTGTCTGGAGGAACTAGGAGACAGCACTGGAGGCAAGTTTAAAAAGGACCTAGTGACACCCTGCTGTCACATCTGGTTTCATGAATCTACTTATTAGTAGTCCATTTACAATTACTTTCCTAGTCCCATCAGTAGTGTATATCCTTGAGAACTGGCTGGCTGGGAAGGAAGGATCACACTGCTGAAGGTA
Organism: Anas platyrhynchos; assembly: GCF_047663525.1. Lineage (NCBI taxonomy): Eukaryota > Metazoa > Chordata > Aves > Anseriformes > Anatidae > Anas > Anas platyrhynchos. The sequence goes on from NC_092587.1 coordinate 201,960,666, forward strand.
TGTTGCAGTCTTCTTTGCCTTACATCTTATGCTGAATGTTTCTATCTGTGCATCTCACTTGCAGACATTCCTGGTCTATGCAGTTTTACACTGTGGGCTGCTGGAGCATGGCTTTAGCAAAGCATATCAATAGAAAGAAATGGCCAGGTACCTTTTTATTTTGTTGTTGTTGTTCTTGTTTTATTTTCTTTCCCCTCAGTAAAAAATGCAGATTTTTTGTTAAGGGCTAAAATTGTATGATTGGATTAAACTTTCAGGGAAGATGACAACTCTGGCTGCATTTCATATTACAAGCAAATAAAATACTATTATTTCTATCAGGGCAAAATTTCCAGTCATCAGCTGTTTAACTGTGGACATGGAACATTGCTTTCAAATTGATGTGTTTATTAAATATGGTTTGTGCATGCACTGCCAGCTGAATTTTGCACACATGTTCTGAAATTTAGGAAAAAAAAAAAAAGACTTTCATTAACTTTCAGAATGCTCTGGACTGCAGCATACCTCCTTAGAAAAGAGAAGTGAGGCAGGCTTTTCATTTCACTTAAGTTCTTTTACTGGCATGTATTCATCTGGTAAAAAACTCTTTGCCAAATCCAAGAAGTTTGCTGTTATTGCATTTCCATAAATGTAACAGCTGTGAAAAGCATGAATATTCATCCTGTTTGGATTTTTCCTCCAAAGACTTTTTTATGATAATTCTGACTTTTCAAGGGGATGGGAACTTAGATAAAAGTGTTTGGCAGGTTGAGATATTTTGATTAGCAATGTATGAGTGTTTCCTCAAATAAACATAATACAGATAAGGATGTAAAGCAGTAAATAGATGTCTGCACATCTTATTTACTTGCAGCCAACTTGATCTGTTGCTTATACTTGTGGATTCTTTTGCTAACAGGTCAACAGCAATGAAAATGAAGTGCAGTTTATACACTGCTTCTCATGGGACTTTATTGCCCTAATGCTGTACAGTTTCTTCTGAGTTTATGACATTGTTAATGCCGTTATGATACAATGTTAACTTGGTACATCCGGTATTTATAAGGACTGAAAACTTATTTATGGATGTTGCTAAGGTTAGAGAAGTCCATTGTACTCAGTCTACTCTAAAGGATGGAAAGTGATTTGATTACTCTCCCCTCTCCAATTAAGAAATTTCCCATTTGTAATTTATCAAAATTATACAAGTAACAGAGATGGTCCTCCCCTGCAGATAGAATTGTCTTGAAAATACAGAGGAAGCACGTGTGCATGTATGTGTATGTCTAGCAGTAAGTCACTAAAGGAAGCTAAATAATCCTAGCCGCTTGTAGCTCTATGACTTCTGTATAATTAAAAACATCCTATTAATGTGACATACTGTGAATTTCAGTAACTGCACAACAAAATAAAACACCCAGGCAGGATTTTTTCATATAAAAACTCATAGAAAACCCTCTCCAGGCTGGTAGTGTTTACTTTAAATATCATCCCAGTCTCTGGGAAGAAGCAGGAGCTGCAACACACCTGTATCTCCAAAGTGTAATGAGTAGAGATATTCATGCGTGCTCAAAGAGAATTTAAGCTTCCTACTGTCCAGGGGCACATCCTTGGCAGTCCTCGCCCAGGCTGGACCATGCTGCTCTCTGGTGCCAATGTCAGCGTGGTGGTGGCAGGGATGCTCCAGCCCTCAGCCCATTGTGGGCTGTTACTCACCGTGTCCTACTGGGAGCCGGGACAGGGAAAAACTGTTTGTCCTTTTCATCTGTCTTCATTTTTAATGCCATCTGAATCAGCCTGGTGCTTAGGCACAAACTTTCCGGTGTTTTTCTTTTTTTTTTTTTTTTTCTTCCCTGTAGTTGTAGTGTGCTGTGGCTCATGATGGGGGCTGCAAGCATAAAAAAAAAAAAAAAAAAAAAGTGCATTTAAATACACGTGAGAAAAACAACTTGATGGGTCATATTCTGTTTCCAGGGAGAGGAAATCAGATTACCCTCCTGAAATCAGTAGGAAGTTGTTTACATGAACAGAAGTTGTTTACATGTGTGCAAACTGGTGTAAAATCTCACTTTCCCTTGGTGCTGTTTGAATTTCTGTGACCTGAGGACCTGGATCTATTCCTTTAAAGCTTGGTTTTATTCCAGGAAAAATAGCCAAAATGGAGAATTTGTCTTTTCACTCACTGGGCACAAAAACCTGCCTGTGTGCAATAACTGCAGGTATCAGAGCAATCTCCTTTTATCTTTCCTTTCACCAAAGCCTAGGGAGACAAAACCAAACAAACAAATCAGCAACAAACAAACAAACAAACAAAAACCTAACAAGTGAAGAGCAACCCCACAGCACCCTCCCAAACCTTCTCTGTTTAATTGCCTTTAAGACACATAAAGTCCTGTCGGCTGCTTTAATGTGTGCCGGGCTCTGCGCCACAGCAGTCTCATGCTGCCTCCTTCCTGACCTCCACTACGGCTTCTGAAGAAGCGAGAGGTAATTCAGCTCGCCCTCTTGGCCACCTCACCCCTGCCCTTCTTCAAAGCAGATTTGTCGATCATATAAAATGCAATCGCTGATGCGTTTCTGTGCTGGCTTGCTAGTTGAAACCGGCATCCGGAGACTCATGCATCTCGTTAAGTTACGGTCTCGCAGCGCTAGGTTTACCAAGCCCTCTAGTGTCTTGAGGTGTTTTATGCAAAGGGGTCATTTTGCTGCTGCCTGCAATACTGGAGGCAAAGAGGGGGATTTTGAAATGACTCATGACAGATTAGTGAAGTTATTAAGATCTCGAGTGATTGGTGATGGTGACAGCATCTGCGCTTCCACCTGGAAAAGCAGCCTTCTTTTGTGTACTTTGCACACCAACACTTGTATAATTAATACTGCTACATGGCTGTGAGTCTGCCAGAGGCTGGTTACACAGAGACTGCAGAGTTGTAGAAGATAGTTAAGTATTTACACGCTTCAACAGGGATTTCTGAAAGTGTCTTCTATCACAAGCGTGCTGCAGCACTGGAGTGCTGCACAGCTTTTTCAGCTCTCTAATGAATGATAGCTGAAAATGAAGATGAAGGGAAGAAAATGCCATGAAGCTTCAATATTGTAGCAAACTAGAATCCAGATGGCAAGCCTTTTTACAGCAATATGCTGGATTAACTTTAAGATTCCCCTGGCTACTACTCTCCTGTTTAATGTGTCTTTCCTTAATGCTATTTTGGTATGATGATTTTTTTTTTTTTTTTTTTTTCTTTCAAAGTAATGCCATAAAGATGTGTGGTTTCAGGCATAGTCTGCTTTCAGAAGAACTTTCCTTCTCTGTTAACACCTTCAGAGCTAATTAACTGATTTCACTATCAGTAGCATCAATGTGAACTCTAAGTTGAACAGGGAACATTCCACTTGCATTCACAGTGCCATGCACAGCATGAAACCAAACCAGATGATTTACATACAAGGGAAGAGAATTAACCTCTTTGGGGAAGAACAGGTTTTCACTATACTGAGCTGTACCTCTAGCTAGAAATCATTTTTGACAATGCAGCTGCAATAATGGCTGAAATTATCTGCAGAAAAATTTCAAACCCCTATTCAGTGTTGTCCCCCTGTCAGTCTTTTCTGGGGCTGGAAGTCAGGTAGTTGTGTTTCTCCCTGTAACTTGCAGATCCAGCCCTATCTTCTTTTGAACTGCAATTGGTGCTTCCATCTTTGTGCAGCCATAGCAAGGATCATTACTGTCTTCACCTTCCTGAAAAGTTGGTCGGTGAGACACCCAGTGGTGACAGCGAGCACCGATAAACTGTCTGGTGAGACCCTCTGGGTGCCTTTCTGCACACTGCAGGGATAAAAAAAGAGTGTCAGCCTGTTAGCTTAATAATTCATCATGAACTTTCATCCCCTGTCTACCCTAGACACCAAAAGTGCTGCCATCTGTCTGCCACGAGAGCCCTTCCCAATCTGTATTCATCCTTGTTATGCTTCTGTTGATGGAGACATGGAGGCTTGTATTTGTGGAGAAATACAGCTACTGCATGGTCTAAAGAAACACTCCAGCAGCCGCTAGCAGCATTAAGCTCATATCACGTCTACAGACTAGCCACAATAGTATGCTTTAGTAAATAGAGCTTTACTTCTTTCCCAGCAGAAGTGTTGTCAGAAAGCCAGCTTCAGGCAATGCAATGGTTATGACTCTCTTCTTTTATTCTCAAATTCTGTCACTACTTGACACAGATTGAATAAAAAATATTGAAAAAGAATATTAAATGAAGTGTCTCCAGAACATCTCAATTATTTTGTCCTAGATTATAACATTTTTGTAGGCTGGTCAGTGGGCTTAAAATTTGTACATCTACAAACATGAAGATCAGCAAGCCCCTCTCCTTTTCTTCTGTCTCTCATGTGTAAGATATTTCTAAATCATTCTAAAATCAGCATGAAAAAGCACACATCCAAGTCCTAGAATGTCATACTTCTGCTTCCTAGTGCTGCCTAAACTGATAACTAAGCACATTATACATCTCTCTGCTTAGTGTGGAAGTTCCTTTGGGCTACCTCTAGGTGTTTGCTATCAGTAGATGCCTACTTTGAACACATGCTCTTCTAGGCTCCATGGATAGCACATCTAGAGCTTAATTATCCAGACTTAATAGCCATTTGACTGCAGTCAACACCTCAGGGAATCCTAAAGCCTCAGATTTGGTCAGTAGCATAACAACTCATTTGTAGCTGTCACTGTGATGTTGTCATGCCCGTCTTTTCCATAATGAAAAAATAATCAGCATGCTTTTCCAGAGGGTGGAAGACCTGAGTTTTCTTTCCACTTCAGCCTGGGCATTTAGACTCCCCTCTCTCCCATGAGTGTAGTTTACTACCAAGCTAAGGAGTGCTCTGGAGAAGAAGGAAGTTGAATCCTTTTTTTTGGTTAGGTTTTGCAACCTTGTGTATAAAAGTCCAGCATAGAAGGAGAGAAGGGAATAGGAAATTTGACTCTAGTATTTTCATTAGTAGTGTTTTCATTTTTTATTTTTTTTTTCTGGTGTTTAATTTCTATTCCTATGATTACTGCTAATTTTTATCATGTACTGTTCTGAAGTATGCATATATCATATCCCAAAGAGTAGGAATAGGAGACTGGGAGTCTTTCTGGTTGGACTCAGGCTCCTGTGTCTGTTTTTTTTTTTTTTTTTTTTTTCTAGTCCTGCATTCTGAGACGCTTTATTGTACTATATGGGCAACCCTTCCAGAAAACCTTAGAGCTGTTAGGTATAGGACATGATTTGGGTGCCTAATTCAGGTTCAGGTTGGATATCAGGAGAAAGTTCTTCACCGAGAGGGCGGCTGAGCACTGGAATAGGTTCCCCAGGGCAGCGGTCATGGCACCGAGCTTGCAGGAGTTTAAGAAGCATTTGGACAATGCTCTCAGACATAGGGTCTGATTTTGGGATGTTCTTGTGTGGAACAAGAATTGGACTCCATGATCCTTGTGGGTCCCTTCAAACGCAGGATATTCTTTGATTATGATTCTAATTATAATTGTCTATTAATATCTGAAATGTTTTAAGAAATCCACCTGGCCTTCAGATGTCATACGAGAGGGCAGGAGTCTCCTGCAAGTCCTGTGTAGTACTTGACAATGTTATGAAAATGTTTCAGATAACCTCTAGGTGTCCTAATGGAGCTAGAAAATTCTGTTTGGACAGCTAAAACCATTGAGAGTATTCTTATATGTCAGAGGTAACTTCTAGACAGAAGCCAATTGTAGTATTCAGCTCCAGATTAATCCTAAAAATAGATATCTGGTCAGCTAAATAGCTTTCTAGGATCTGCTGACTGTATTGACCAAATCATTATTACCTGAAATGGGCGCTTAGTCTTCTGTTGTAAGATAGACATGGGGCCAATGAAAACACCTATGAAAGATGTGGGTCTTCCTGCAGTGAAAGCTTGAGAGTGAAGAGGGCATCATTCAGAATCTTAGCACTACATTCTACATTTAACAATGAAAATGAGCCCTAATGGTCTCGTTTGGTCTCCACCATGCATAAGTGGAGAGGGTTGCTGTTGTCACCAGCTGCTTCTTCGAAAGATTCAGCTCTTTTCCATTAGACATGAAGGCTGAATGCTTCTTCCCTTAAACCCTATTAGAAAATATTGTCTCTCCCCACTGACTTAACAGGAAACTTAGTGCTTGCTTTAGATGTCTAAATCAAATGTCAATGTTAGGGCCATCACAGTCCTTGAAATGCTGCAAAAGCTATCTGGCTTCTGAACCCCCACATTTATGAACGGCTGAAGTGAGTGCAAGGGTAAAAAGCCTTTGCCTGCAGACAGTCCAAAGGCTTGTACATGTAACAAGGGGTTAAAAGGTCATAGTTAAATTATATCCTGACAGAAGAGAAGAAACTTAGAAAGAAAGGTGTCCCAGAGAGCCCCTGAGCAGTAGTAGCTCTTAAATGACCCAGTGATCCTGTTTCTGTCCTGTTGGAACTATTCCAGTAGTTATCCAGTAGTTATTCCAACCAGTTATCGTTCCCCAGAAGGACGGCTGGATATATATATATCTTTTTTTTCCTTTTTTTTTACAGTTTTTAAATATTTACACTAAAATGAGAAAACAAATAAACAAACAGAAAACAAACACCACAAAAAACAAACAAACAAACAAACTAAAACAAACAAACAAAAAAAACGCTGGCATAAATATGCTGTTCATAAAACAATAAGCACCCCCATATCTCATAATAATGGGAAATTTGGTCTCCCATTGGCTGATCATTTGACACTGTGATGGTGAGTGCTTTCCTTTTTGTCACCTGTGCTCTGGACTATCAGCACTTGCAAACCAATAATTAACTGTAGTGGACATTGCTGAGGCTGAGGAGGAGTAATTCATTGCAGGGAAATACTGTTTCCTTGCTGGAAAGTTACTAAGCAGAGCTATGGCAGCGTGAATAATGCATGAGGTGATTTCCTTTCAGGAAAGCTACTAGCAAACATTTCTACTAGTTGGAGATTTGGACTTGGCAAGAGAGTGTTATTTACATTGTTTTGGTGATACAGAAAGTGGTTAGGGAACAATTATGTGATTCTCTCATATTGTATGCCTCTGGAGAAATGTCAGTATCCAATTAAATACAAGGAACTAAATAAATGACGAGAAAATTTAACATTAATCCAGTTTCAGGTGCATGTGTAAGTTATTGTTTACATTTTAAAGACCTGACATAAAATACCTTTCATTTTTACTTTGCAAGATGAATGTTGCTATGTTTTCTTTAAATTCAGGTGATAAAAAATAATTTCTAAATGCTTCCGATTAACTATTTTAACTTACTATTTGTAAACAAGTTTATAGTGTTAGCTATTACTCTTTTAAAAATAAAAACATTAAAATCTCATGTTTATGAAAGAAGATGGAAGATGTAGTTGGGCATATCAAAAACGAATAAAGAAAGCTCTAAGATTTTTTTCATTGTACTAGATTTTTCTAAACCAAACTGTTATCTGAAAGCCATCGAGTTCTCACAAGTTGAGGAACATAAATCATAGCAGGATAGGCAGCCTCCTGTTTCATTCATTGAGCTCCATATGCTTATCTAACTCATGTTCCCACATCCCAGCCTCCTAAAATGCTTCAGTCAACATTCCTTCTGAATTGCGATACGTCATGTTAATCAGCCTCTACAGTGTCCAAAAAATGTATGTAAATTAGACTTTTGATGAACCAGAATATTTTTACAGGATTTTTGCATAAATCACACATGCAAGCATGCACACACACACACACACACACACACACACACACACACACAACCTGTTTTGAGAGGAGGATATTTTTGGACCTCATTTGTTTTTGAAGTAGATTGCAGCCAGCATGCTGATGCTGCTTGTGAGCAGGAACATATGTGGCAGCATGCCAGGTCCCATAGCAAGAAGTGACTTGAGCTAGAGTCCATTCTTGGCCAGAAAAATTGTACCAAGGAGAAAGAAGCATAACAATTTCCTCTTTCTTTGTCTTCTTTTCCCACCATGCCCTTTTCTGGTACCCTGATGGTTGTTTTGTGGGTTGTCTGGTGACAGCAATATGGGTGTTTTTGTGATTATCATGGGAGAAGATTGTCATGTTATGGTAGATTAATGGTTTTGCTTAATTTGTTCTTTCAGCAAAAACAAAACCCAAAAATCAAAAGATATGATTTGAGCTTAAATCAATTTATATCAAATTTAAGTCGATTTACTGACTTTCATGTTTCTTGTCGACCAACAGGTCCCACTGAAAGCCATTGCTGAGGCTGGATAGGAGGAGTTACATATTTAAGCACGGTCCAGCTGCAAATCCTTCCAATTTCATTCTCTTCTTAACTATCTTGCTATATTTTTGCGCTCCGTCTTGTCCTTCGGGGTTGTATTCAGGTTGCTTACAAGGGATGTTTGGTTCATCTGTCCCTCCTGCTGGACAGTGTGATGCTGAGGCAGCAAAGCATAAGCCCCATAGGCAGGGCTTTCTGTGTGCCTCAGAGGCCAACAGAAAGCTGCAGGCACAAAAACTTAGTGAGGCTCTTAGGTTTAGCTACATAGGCAAAAAACATCCATTGCTGTATGTATATTTGAACAGCTGAGACTCTAGCTGACATGATCTCAAGTGATTCCATGAATTATCACTCCACCTTCTACATCTTGTGCCCCTTAGAAGGAAAAAGTGTTTCTGAGTGTTTTTTGCTAAGTGTTTTTTGCTAATTTAAAGACCTTTCTGATATATCTAACAATGAAGGTGCCCACTTTTGAAAGCATGTCAAACCTCACCAGGAAAGTATCAGACCATGTCTACTTACATTTTCCAGAGATGTTGCAGCTTAAGGACCTTTCTTCTTTTAGCTTCTTTGCACAACATCACCATGCCATTTTCTAAAAGTTATTGGGCTTTCATGAGGCTGATATGGGCCCTATAGGTATCACATCATTTGTGCAGCTGGGTCTTAAAAAGCCCATCTGGTGTTACACAGTGTATGTTTTATGCATTCTCTATCTGCAATGTGAATTCTCTGATTATAATAAATGTTATGCATAAACTAAAAGGATACTATACTCCTATTATCTATATATATTTATTTCAAAAGGGGTACATAAATATTTAATACTTATTCACTAGGGTACACGTGCAAAAATACATACATAGAAACATATACACAATCATATGTACAATGCATGATAAAAGTCACTTATAACAATGAAAAGTTAGAAAAAGACAATGATTTGTCACCTAGGCCAAATCCCATGAAGTACATTGAATATTAGGTTAAAATAGATGACTACAGAGACAGGTTGGGTGTTGCCTTTTTAAGGATGTATCAGAGCTTTTAAGTATGTATAATTTTATGGCTAAATATAAACAGAAGAATCCTTCAATAATCATAAATACAGCTGTAGAGCCAAATTCTCCTAATGATGCAACAGCAATATATATATAGATACACATATATATTCTAAATCACAGTTTGAAGTTCTTAATTCTCAACACTGAAGTCTCAGTTTCCTGCCAATTTTATATTTTTTTCCTGTTGTCAATTGCTTTCTAAAATAAGTTTGAATTAGGTTGAATTAAGTTTTAAATTAAAAAAAAAAAAATCGAACAGGTGCTGTGTCTATACCCACTGCCACATCCCTTTCTTTTTGTTTTGTATCACTGCTTTCTGGAAAAAGCTCTTTGATCCTGTTGCTTGTTGTTAATTTTGCACTGCCTGCTAGTGAAAGCTGGGGGAGGGGGGAAAGTTGAGAAATATTAAGACAGAGAATAAGTTTAAGCTGTTTAAAAATAGATAAGCTTTGCAAACTGAGTAGAAATAGAAAAGTATTACTGGTGAGAGTTTCAATAAGAACTGTGCTATCAGTGGCTTAAATGTGTGTTGGTTTTGGGTGTTTTTAATGGCCATAATTAGGTAATCAATATTGTTTCAGAAAGGAAAAATATCCTGCTTAACAACAGAATAACATTGATTAGCTAAGCTAGTACCATTTCAAGAAACATTAAGTAATCAAGACTATTTCCATGATGACATCCCAAAGAGAGAGAAAATCAGGCAAATCTAGTATTGGATGAAGCTGGGTCTGCACTTAAGTTGTTGCTGAGGAAATAATGCCTGTTAGCTTTCTCTGTGCAGTCATTGTAGTAGAAATGTGTGATGGAGGCACTAGGCTATCTGTTCACTTCAATGAATTTGGATCTTATCCCAGGTATAAACTAGATGTTTTCTGAAAATCTATATCCCACTCTACTATTTTCATTACCCTCACTTCGTAGACCTGTCAGTTTAAATCGGTATGTTTACTTTTGTGTATCTTAAATAAAATAATGAATATATAGAACTCCTGCTTTGAACTGAGAGTTCTCATGCTGTTTTACAAGAGAAGACACTCTTAATAGCTCCATTTTACATCAGAGAAAACTCAGTGGTGGGGTGAGAGAATTTGCAAAGAAACCCCGTGTGCTTGGGGCACAAAGAGGCAGAGTATCCAAAAAGGCTGGATGTTGATTTGCTGCTATATCTACTCAGGAACCTTCACCTTTTTGAATTAAGTATCCAAATCGATCCAGAAGTACCTAAAGTTACATTTATATGGCCAGTTACAGTCATAGATGCAGCTGTTCAAACACTGGAAAGCAAGCATATGTAGACAACTAGAACTGATCATTCTCATCAGGGTTCTCAGAAAGAGCAACTTTTCTTGGAGGTAGGATGCTGAGTCCTTATCTGTGTTTTATTCCAGGTAATGACATTACAGCACTGCTTTTGCTAAACCTGGGGATGGAATGGCAGGGAAGCATCATTTGGCCTATGCATGGTTTTGCACAGGAATGAGTGTGCTTTTGGTAACCTGTATAATATCTACGGGGACTGATCCTGAGCACTAATAAATAACACTAATGTTCAGAAACAGCTAAAAAGTGTATATAAAGACTGGTGGTTATTGACAATTCTCAGTGCATTCAATTTTCCAAGACATTTGAAACCAAGTTGGGATTCCATGAATCCTACTTTCAGGCATAAGAACAGTCAACATCCCTTCTCCCAAGAGTTAACTTATCAGACACTCCATGTTTCATGATCTATGAGCATGTACTTAAAGCATTCACTCCTGGAGGAAAGTCATTACATATAAATCACAAGCTTCATTGGGGAATGCAACCTTTAGAGCATTGAGGCAAAGCTTGGAAATATGATCCCTCTATATGATGAAGTCAAAATTGGAAACTAAAATATCAGTTTCAAACTCATCCTCCTTAAGAGTAACAAACTAAAATTGGTTCATTTCATTTTTTGTGACGCTCAGGGCAAAGTAGTAAATATACTTTTAAGTATTCAAGTATAAATTTGCTGTAATTAGAGCTTAATTCTTGAGCAGATGGGAAGTTTAGTTTTAGAAGTATCAGGAAAGTTACTGCATATCCAATTTTAGGTAAGAGATCCTACATAGCCTTTGTCCATCAGGAATTTTGACTTGCTTTTAGCTGTATAAGGTCTTTAAGCAAAAGATAACATAGAACCATCAAGGCTGGAAAAGATCTTCAAGATCATCTGGTCCAACCATCACTCTACCACCAATGTCACCCACTAAACCGTGTCCCTAAGCATCAGGTGCAACCTTTTCTTGAACACTCCCAGGGATGGTGATGTCACCACTTCCATTATTCCCTTATGATCTGGGAAAGGAACAAAAGGGGTCTACCTGCATTTATAGAAGGTTGGAGGAGAAGCTCAAGATCCTCTGTCTTAATTTAGTATTAATGTAGATTATATCCTTTGTAACTATGTTTTATGACATATGTCATATAGAGTGGAATAATTAAATGAAAGACCATCTTTCTTGCTGGTATCTTCTCAGCCAATTGGTGTTTTACATGGATTGGGTGAGTGTGCAGTTTCACATTCACAAATGTAAAAGATAAAATACCCACATGGTAAAAGACTTTTTTTTTTTTTTTTTTTTTTTTCTCGTGATAATAGTTTATCCAAAAGCATTTTCCAGGATTCAGTACTCTAAAAGATTTGACATAATGTTGCCCATCAAAATCCTTCTTATGACAGGTTTTATATTCATCTTATTTCTTTTGTAGATCAGGAAATTGGAACTAACTGGCAACAACTTTCCAACCTGCAGTTGTGCACAGCTGGATCCATTTGCCAGAAGACTGAATGCAAAATAATGGCTAGAACAGATCTGGTCTTTTACACATTTGGAATTTAGAGTGTCTTGAGCAGTCATCAGATAAGTCTTATTATATAAATGCCAATGATCAATACTCACTTTCTGACACTGTAGACTTGCCATTAGGCAAATATATTGATAAGTTACATGAAGTTGTATGAATTCAAATAAAAGATTTAATTTTTATTTATTTTTTTTAATATACATATTCTACGTGGCCAGATACACCAAATTGTCTTACTGTATATATTATATCACTTTGCAAAATCCTCAGAATCAGTGGGCTGTGGGAGTGACAGTTTTTCTCTGAATTACTTTATTTTGATCATACTGATAAGTTCTGCAGTAATCATAAGGGTGACAGATAAGAAAAGATGTCCTTGTTCAGGACAGGCAAATGTAGCTAAATCACCTTGTGTATTCATGACAAGACAGACTATTTAGACATAGAAAAGCATAAAAAAAGATAAAATAGGAACCTGTATTGAAAAATCATTTGGTAAAGAATGGGAAAGGACAATTCCAGGAATATCTGTGGGTTCTGAGGTCTAATAATCACCTAGAAATAGCAAATGCTGTAACAACGGGAATAAAGAAATGCCACTAGAAATTATATTATTATGGGACATACATTTTTCAGATACACAGTGCTGCTAACACCAATAGTTCCCATCTTTCTAGACACAATACTAGGAATATTTTGTCTTTAAAAATCACTGAATAAACACTGCAATGATAATTAGTTTTTGTGACAATTAAGCCCTTATCATCTGTGATATTTGCCTAGCTAAAAAATAGTTTATTCCTAGTCTGAGTTTTTCTAGTTTTTAAGTGATCTTTTTAATATGCTTATCTTCTAGACTGAAGGGCTATCTATTGTCAAAGTTCTATTTCTCTTTTAGGTTCTTATGGCATGTGACTGAGACTCTTCCTTGTGGTCTAAATGATAACTGGATTGATTTCATCTTTTTTTTTTTTTTTTCATTGTTACACGTTTTCCAGTCCATCAGTCATACAGTGGTACTTTTCTGAATCTTTTCTGAGGGTTTTAGTATCCTTCTTAATAAATGGAGACCATGACTGTGAACAGAATTACAGCAGGTGTTATAACTTTGACAAACATGGGTGTTTTGTTGTAATTGTTAGGTTTTGTTTGTTTGTTTGTTTGTTTTAATCCTGTGGAGTATTTCCATGTTTATGATTATAAGATCATATTAATCCTTTTGGTAACAATGTAGTAGTAGGAATTTACTCTGAATTATTATTATTTATTTATTTTTCTACTCTTTGTCATGATAAGACCATTACAGAACTGCAGCTTTCACGACAGAATCTGCCATTGCATTATCATGACCTACATTTTTGTCTTTGATGTGTGCTTTTATATTTGAAACACATGCAGTTTGCTTACAGACTATTGGGATGACTTCTCCTCCTCCTTTACTAACTTCTCCCTAGGCTTTTGGTCATCAACAAATTTGGTGTCTTTTATTTATGTGGTTTTATTTTGGTTTTATTCCTAAACAATTGGTAAAAAGATTAAGAAATACAGAACCAAACAGAATGAAAAAAAAATCTTAAGTGTGTGTCTACTTGAAATGCAGATGTTTGACAATGATTCTGATTGAGGATTGTGTTCTGAATCTTATTATATAACAAGTTTTTAATCTTTTTAATATATGAATGCTAAATTGTTCAAGTCATTGAAGGTATCATGTGGCCTCAAGCATATTGCAGAAATCTATTCCAGCAACATCATTATTTTCATAACACAAAGTTGTAAACATATCTAAATGTTACCACTATAGTTTAATTTTCTACAAATGCCTAATACTATTACTTGTAGAGCATTATTTTAATTATTGATATGATTTCATTTTAACTGTTATATGATTTCATCCAGAAAAATGTTGCATTAACAAATCTATACATTTTTGTATTAGAAAAGATATATCCTTCTAAAAATATTTTCAAAACAGCTTTATTCTGGAACATGTCTAAAGCTGCAAAATATATTTGAAAATCAGCATTTGTGGTCTAGATAGTTCTTTGGCCATATGTTTAAATGAATTATCTGGATTTTCTCATTGTAATATCCTCAGTTTTTCTAACTGGTAGTCAATATTATTATTACTAGTTATGCTTGGAGTCAATAGTATTTCACTAACTTTATGTCTTATGACTACATTATTACTTCTCCTTTTCAACATATATTTACCGAGAAACATCTGTTATATGTTGTTCCTAATTACTCTATTTTATCTACATAGTAATTTACCAGTACAGTTGGTTATGCAATCCAGTCTGGAAGTAACTTGTGTTTTAAACTCTGGATGACATTTAATTCAGTCTGCTTTATGGCAGCCAACAATGTAACTCTCATTGTAACACTAGCTACAAAGGAAGAAAATATTAGGTCTCTGACTGCATAAGTCTTGCCTTTCAAGAAACTTGATTTTTCTTCTTCAGTAAAATATGGTGATGGCTCCCCTGTAAGTCTAATTACAAATTCCAGAATAATTGAGAGTTGGCACTGTTCTGTCATTATCTGGTTTACAAAAACAGCAAGATTTTATTTTTTAAGTGAACATTTTATTATTATTATTATTATTTTAGTTATTATTATTGTTATAAAAACGAGGAAATGTTTTTGGAATAAAGGCATAACTGGAAGTTGGAGTCTCCAGTTTCTTACTGATTCTGTCAGTTATTTGATGTTGACACCAAATTCTTTTCCGTATATGACTAAACAGAAGTATTATAATGGTTAATTGTCAGAAAATGCTTTAAAATTCAGCAACGATATTTGAAGGTAAGGAACTGTTAAAGAAATCAATGCTTGCTCTCGTTCTTATAAGCAAGTGAATGCAGAAACAGAATGAATTAAGAAGCAGGAATCCGTGCACCCTCCTCTTGTAAACCAGAGTATATAAGCTATACTCGTGTAGACTCTATAACTATTTATAATATTCTCATGTTTGAAATGATAATTGACTGAATTTCAGAAAGAATTCTATCTCAATGATTGCTGTTAAAAACATTGCTTGTCTTTTTATTTTTCCTTCATCTGTGGCTAGATATTCTATCTGACTTGATGGCTTCCCACACTGATTTACCTATGGAGCAGGGGCTGATGTAGCATAGCGCTGATTTATTTCTTTATGTTTCCAGTTAAAAAACATTTTCATAAACATATAAAATCCTAACGTATTTCTCAAACTGTTTCATGAGTAAATGGATGCCCATCTGACTTTTCCTAAAGTAAATGGTCAGTACACGTGAAATATATATATATATATATATATATACATACCTAATGACACATGCTAATGTTGTAGCATACAGTGTTTTTGAGGAACATATTTAAAAAGATAGAGTGAGTATTTATTTCAAAAGCAGATACTGTATCTATCTTTCTGTTGATTCATAGTTTCCTTAGTCTCATAACACTGCTCTGGTACATTATATTGACAGGATAAAAGGATTTGTTACAGAACAGAACAGAGGTCACAACCAAAGTTGGAGAACATGTAATTTCCAATATACATTGCTTATATCTCTACCTCTATATATGTAACACTTACTTAAAAGGGTTAAATATTGGTTTTGAATGTCCTTTGACAATGTTTGAAACTTGCTCAAAACCTAAAAAACACTGGTAAGTAGGAACTACTCAATTGAATCTGTCCATTTTACTTCCTCTGTTAGATTAGAGCAATCATTTTGTATTGACAAAGATAATTTGAAGTTAATGAAGGTATAATTCTTGAAGATAAGAAATAAATATTTCTGCTCAAAAGAGACCTTAACTAAACGTAAGTATGTTGAACCTTAATTTAGTATAAAATATATCAACCAGTGGACAAATCCACTTCAGGAGTATCACCAACACTTGTTTAATTACTCACATGAAAACAATATGGCGAAGGTTTTGGAGAACATTCTGCCCTTCGTGTGTCAAAGAGTTTCCCAGCTTATATAAAATATTTTTAATCTCTCCAGTGCCACTTTAGAAGGCTCACACATGTATGCTTCACTTTGTTACAAGTCTACAGGGAGATGGACTTAAATCACTTGAATGAATATTGGAGGAACAGATTTGCTGAGCTGAATTCATTTGGTTCAGATTTTGTTTGTGGTGTTCACCTTGAACAAATATTGAATGCCTCTCAATATATTTGAATTGCTGTTTGGAAATATTTTCAATAAATCTTTTTAAGGAGGCAACTGGAGAACTGGATTTTATAGGAAAAAATCCATCCTAATGAATACCACAGTAAGCCATCTAAACATTCATGTAAGAATTCATCTGAAAAGAGACCATAAATAATACATAAATTTTGGGTGAACTTAACAGGTGAACTATGTGATTTTTTGAAAAACAGACCACCACCACCACCAATTTTAGAGACTTTAGAGAATTAGTCTCTTGTGAAAATATGGAAATTATTATATCTGAACTTTTAAAAATGCCAATGAATTCCGTACTTTTTTTTTTTAACCATTTTAATGACATTGCATGTCTGAAAGAGTTACTTTTTTTTTTTTCCTGAAAAACAGACAAACAACAACAAAAAAACTCCTCTTTCTCTCATTCTCTCATTAGAATACAAAGACTTTTTTAACAGCCTGCTCCACTTGAAAGAAAAGAAAAAAAAAAAAGAGCAAATCAGGAAATGTAACAATGTAAGAACACATGGTACAAAACAGTTCACGGGGCAATTAAAGATCCAGCTTCAAGAACACTGATTCAATTTTAAATTGTGCAAAATGAAGACATCTGATTATTTGATCCTTGAACAGGTGAACATCTAAAAATTTCAGTAGGAGAAACATACAAAGGTTTACTGAGATTAACTGAGATTAATGTCTGATATGTGCTTAGGTACATTATGTATTAATTAGAATCCCTAGAAAGTACTTGAAATTGTTATAGGTCAGAAACAAAAATTCATGTTTTTTTTTTTTTTTTTTTTTTTTAACCCTGCATTTTGTTGTACTTTTGAAGTTTGAAAATCAGTTGGTGGTACTGCAGTTAAAACAAAAACCTTATCAGAAAGATAATAACAAAGCCATCAAATAAATGATGTTGAATCACAAAGGATGAGAGGATTTTTTCTGATTAAGAGAATGAACCATAGAATGCAAGGGCACTATCTGGTGAAGGAGTTGAGACCCATTTACTAGATACCTCAAATTTAGGAGAAAAATTTGACTAACTAGTCTTAACTAGTTCTGAATCCTATTAAAGGTTTCATTAATTTCAATGGGCAGTGTATCAATGGTATACAGGTTAACACTGAAGTTTAAATGGCACGTGATACACACGTAGAGAGAAATCTGATTTACTGAGAGGTCTGTCACTGCATGGAAACATAAAAGGCCTTAATATGTTCTTTTTGCCTTCCCTTCCTTACACACACAATATTCATGATTATGCCTTTTTTGTTGATTATGCCTTGCTTGTTGATTTTTGCCTTGTGTTTTTTGTTGTTGTTGTTGGTTGGTTGGTTGGTTGGTTGTTTTTGTTGTTGTTGTTTTTTTTCTTCTCCTAAATATTAGTATACTGATTAACGTTTCACTAATGGTAAAAGAAGACTTAGATTGAAATAAAAGCTGGTCATTAATAAAAGGTATTTCTTTTTTACTTTACGCTTTATCTAAACAAGATTGTTCTCTGAAAGAATACAGAAAATAATGACCATTCTATGTCACCACCTGCCAAATTGAGATATAGATGCTAAGACAAAGAGAAGAAATCTTTCCCATGATTTCCAGATCATAGTTGTATTTTGTTCTCATCTGAACGATCATTTCCCCAACAGGTTTCCAAGGGAAATTCAGTCAGACAGGGGCATAATAGAGGCAATCCTCTTGCATGAGCTGAGGTCGGCTAGGGGTGGGAAGTTCCTTGGAAGGCAGCATTCAGAAACTTGTACAAGGACCTGGGCTGGGAGGCAACCTGAAAGGTTTGGAGAAAGCCACAAGATTCTCCAAAGACACATCTCGTCTCCTCACCTTTCCGTGTGTTGCCTCTCCTCCAGACAAATTCATATAAACTGAAACAAGACAAAAGTTCTTATAAGACCTTCTATCATCCTTTCTATGTAAGATATCATGCTTTTACCAAATTATTCAAAGAATTTGAACACTATTCCATCACCCTTGTCCTATTTTACGAAAAGCTATTTTACTTAGTTGTTCTCTATTTGGCTTCTTTGCATGAAGATCTGTAGAATCTGGGCATCTTGAAGGAGAGCAGTGTTTCGATAGCTAAAAGATATGACTTCAACTGAGGTGATATCAGTCATAACGAGAGGTTTCAGACCACCAAGGAATCATTTTCATGTAACACATTAACACTTATAATTTATGTCAGAAATCATTACTGCAAAACATTTTGGATAGGTACAGTAATTGAAAGTTAAATTCATTTATTTCATCCCATCCCTAGTTGGAAAATGTACTTAACGTAATGTTTTGCTTTGTAGGTATTTCCTGGATCTTCCATTGCACTCACAGGAGAGCTTACAGGCTCTCCCTGGATTGCTGTAATTTATTCTACAATTTAAAACCACACAGAAGAGAGGCATGTTTGTTTCACTGACAGTCTGTTCACTTTTTTCATCTGGAACCCTGTTACAGTTAGGAGAGGTGGAGCACTCGAATGCTCAACATGCACACAGTCCAGTATATATGTCTTACTTTTACTCCAATGGGAACCATGACTTTGTTACAGTTCACTTTAGGATGCGTTTTTAGGAATCAGGAGACAAATTCCTGACTTTCTACTAGAAGAAGAAGAGAATATAAAAACTGACATACTTTATCAGACCAATAGTTCATCTAGCCTAAAAGGCAATAGAAGAAAGTCTCCTTAGGAAAAGCATATGAAACCTATAGACACATTTTTCACCAGTCATCGTAATAGTGATATTAGAGGACAAGGTTGCTTGTCCTCTTTGCCTGTCCATGTAGTTCATTAGTGGTTCATCTTTTTAAACTTGCTGATGTTGCTTGTATCACAGTCTTCTGTAGCAACAGATTCCAAAGGTTCCAGAAGGCTACTTTTATCTGTTTTGAGTGAGTTTCACAGAGTCCCTAGAGCATATGTAATGTATATGTGGGTAGTGATGCCCACCTTCAGGAGCTAAAACTTTAAGTATCTCCCTTAGTTTTCTGTTTCAAACTGGGGAGCCTTAACTTCTTTAGTCTCTCCTCATAAAGCTTTGATTCTGTCCCCATTGTCATTTTGGTAGGTCTTTGTACCCTCTTTAACTCCGATATGTCATTCCTGTGCTAGAAGGCTGAACTATGCAAATAGCTAAGGTTTTATGCAGTTGCAAATGCAAACTTTATTTTCCTTTCTCAGTGCCCTTTCTGAAGATGTTCAAATGTGTTGCTTTTCTCAGCTGTTGCTTCACATGGAGCTATGTCACCTCCAAAGCAGCTATATTTTCCTTTGGAATACTCCTTTCTCATCTTGAGAAAGGTTATGGTGTGAAAGATAAGGTTGCTAGCTTTTGTTGTTATAAAGGTAGACAGCAAAAAGAAGACTCTGAATCTGATGCAAACTTATATAATCAAGAATTAAAACTTTTCTCTGTTTTACACCCTTTACTGGTCAGAAAATTGTAATGTTTACAATTATAACTCTAAAACATATACACACAAAAAATTGTCCCTCCATGTATCCAAGACTTCTGATACACTACAACTTTTTATTCTTATGAGCTTTAATCATTTACATAACTGTTTCACCTCATAACCATTTTATATTTTTTTTAAAATAATTTTCTCTTGTACCTTAGCTACTCTATAATCCAAAACCACTGCTGTGCTCTCAAATTCCTTTAAACTGCTGTAACTCCCAGAACTCAATGCCAGGGGCTAAAGCCATATATTATACAGCACTGAAGCTGATCTTTGTCTCACTGAGAAGGCTTTATTTTATTTTATTTAACACAATAATATTTATTAACTTCAAAGTTTCTCACAGCATATACAATACTTGAAAAATTGCACCTACAGAACTGGGGATAGGGCATGTTTTGAAGGAAGTTGAATCAAATCCTAGCTCGATCTTTAGAAATCCAGTCTGTGCTTTGATATCTCTAGCAAAGCTATGTGCCGTTTGAATATCAATCAGGATACACAAGGAAAATAGGTGTTGAGTCATGCAGAGGGATAAAACTGATTGCAACAGATATTACAGGCTATGTGACTCTTAGTTGCTTCACACACATCTGAATTGGTTCTCTGTGGTGGTTTTACCATGATGGACAGCTAAATTCCACCACAACCACTCTCTTTCTTCCCGTCCTCAAAGGAAGAGGGGGAGAAAACACAGCAGAAAAGGGCTCAAGGTTTGAGATAAGGACAGGGAAATTGCTCACCAATTACCATCACAGGCAAAACAGTCTCAGCATAGGGAGATTTATGTAATTTATTACCTATCGATAACAAGTTAGAGCAGTGAGAACTAAAAACAAATTAAAACCACCTTCCTCCCATCCACCCCCTTCCATCTTACACCTTTCCCCCCCGAGAAGCACAGGGGAATGGGAAATGGGGGCTGTGGTCAGTCCCTGACACTTCGTTTCTGCAGGTCCTTCACAGTCACTCTCTGCCCCTGCTCCACGTGGGGTCCCTCCCACGGCACGCCGTCCTTCCCAAACTGAGCCTCTGGGGGCTGCCCACAGTCTGCAGCTCTTCAAGAACTGCTCCCACATGGTACCACGGGGTCCATCCCCCAGGAGCAAACTGCTCCAGCACAGGTCCCCCACGGGTGGGTGGCAGCTCCCCCCAGATACTCTGCTCCTGAGTGGGCTCCTCTCTATGGGCTGCAGCTCCAGCCCAGGGCCTGCTCCTGCGGGGGCTCTCCATGGGCCGCAGCCTCCTCCAGGCCACATCCACCTGCTCCACCAGGGGCTCCTCCACGGGCTGCAGCATGGAGTGGGACCCATGTGCTGCAGGGGGACAGCCTGCTCCACCAGGGACCTCTCCACAGGCTGCAGGGGAACTTGTGCTGTGTGCCTGGAGCACCTCCTACTCTCCTGCTGCACTGACCTCAGGGGCTGCAGGGCTGCTTCTCTCTAAGCTCTCATCCCTCTCTCCCAGCTGCTGTTGCACAGCAGGACTTTTTTCCCCTTCCTTAACTCTGCTCTCCCAGAGGTCCAACCAGTGTCACTCATGGCTTGGCTCTGGCCAGTAGCAGGTCACTTTTGGAGCCATCTGGATCTGGCTCTGATCTGACATAGGGCAGCTGCTGGGCTCTGCTCACATAGACCACACCTGCAGCCCCCCTGCTGCCAAAACCTTGACACCTAAAACCAGTACAAACCCATTATGGCTAGATGATTTAGCAGTCTTTAGAAACATTTCTAGACTTCTGAAAACAGCATTTCTTTCAGTTGCAGCCTGAATTTCAGTTCACTTTTGAGATCTAACAAAGGGAATGTCTGTGTGGGTGTTGGTTAGGAGAAAAGGGAATATTGATAATCCTTTGTGGGCAGATGCCTAATAGAAGACATAATATGTTGGGACATTTTCCTCTGGTGCTGAAACATCAGGAAAAACAAAACTTTAACCGAACTCCAGAAGCATCTAGCATCTTGACTCCATGTTGAAAGTTAACATCCCAGCCAGACCCAGTACAGTAGAAAAAATAAAATAAAAATAAAAAAAATAAAAAAGCACTTACTGTTTTTTGTTTGTTTGTTTGTTTGTTTGTTTGTTTGTTTTTCCTTCTGTTCTAAGCATTCCTGAAGTAGTTATTCCAGGAGGAAGGGGGAAGGGTGTTATTTTGCTATGGATGCAGGGACTATTTGAATGTCCCAAATCTGACCACAGGGCATGGTTGTGAAAAGCCTAGGATTGTCCTGGCTGAGAAATACCCAGACCTCCAGGTTGCTTGTGTCTTACTGAAGTTGTCATTGGGGAAGGCTAGTGTGTAGTTTGTTATTACATATGGTTCATAAGAAGTCCACTTGTGTCTGTATAGGGATCATAACTGTGGTAGGAGGAAGGTGCTATTTAGTCCAAAACTGCCACCAAAGAGGTGGCAGCTGGTGCTAGTTAGAAGGTGCTTGTTAGAAGGCAGAAGGTGCTAGTTAGTCCAAAACTGCCACCAAAGAATGAAACAGAAGAGCCAGATATGAAGAGGATGGGGCATCTGACCCATTCTGGAGATTTCCTGCATACACAGTCCAGACCTACTGAGAAATAAGTAAGGACTTGTGTAGATGCCCCCTCCCCTACAATGAATCATTTATAAAGTACATCTATATTCTCATGTTCAAAGTATGTATCTTCAGGTTTACACTTTGCTCTTAATGTCAAGATACTTTTGCTAACCTAGTTTGCAAGAAGTGCATGGCACCACCTCTATTGCAACGTGGAACTGTCTCTGGAGGAAACCTCAAAACTGTCCAGGCAAATCATGTATAACCAGAGTATACCTAACAGGGGATTAGATGGGTTTTTGTTTTCTCCTTGCTCATTTCAAAGCTAGAGTGGAGCTCGAGTGCCAAAATTATGCCCACACCTCCAGGTCTGGGTGCCCCGCCTTGTCCCAGGGAGCGTATGTGTGCTTAAACATATTGTACTTAGGATATTATACTCAGGAAAATCTTGCTAGATTAACTTGAAAATAAACAAACAAACAAACAAATAAATATTTTAAGTTTATTTTCTTCATAAAGGGTCCCTGGCTATTATTTCACTGTAATGAAGAAGAATGAGTGGCTATGAAACTAAAGCAATTGCTTTCAGATCTGAGAGTCATGATTTAAATACGTTATTGGCCAGAGATCTCCTATGTGACCTCCAGAGATCTCCTTCACTTCACTAGTCCACCTGGGTTTCCATTTTTTATCTATGAAGCAGAAATGGCTGTTTTTCCTTTATTTACAGAGCTACTATAAGATGTTGTGGTGAATGGGGTAAGGTAATTTAGATAAATAGAATACAGAAAAGCTTGGGCTGGAAAGGAGAAATGTTTTAAAATTGTGTGAATGTAATTTTGTAAAACACTTCTGAACCTTCCATACCTTCCCAGCATCATCATCAATATTTCCAAAGTGGAGTGGGATATGACATAGAAGTTACAGGACCCTGCTAAAGTCAGCAAGCATTTTGTTTGTCCAGAATTGGCTGGAACCAATCCCATAACACATTCCGTTTTAAAATGCACCATTATCACCTCAAAGCACAATGTTGAATAGCTTTATTGTGTTCTGTATTTTTGCCAGCATGCATATACACACACACAAAAGAAAGAAGAAAGCAAAAAAACAGCCAACAAACCTTTACATTTATTTCATTATGCTCTTTGTAAAACATTCACTATATTTCTTTTCATGTCTTGTAATTTGTATTTATTGAAGTGACTAGGCTAAAAAGGCATTTAATAAGACTTTAGATAATTCAATTCCCATATGATTTCCAGCTAAGAAACCATCTTCCTTAGAGAGAAAAAGAAAACAAAAACAATTTAAATCAAATCCATATAGATTTTTTGTACATTTTACAAACATTTAGTGCCATGTCTGGCACCTGCTCATGTGCTGCTATTCAAACACAATGTACGGACATTTCTGTTTGTAACTGATCTCATGAAAACCCCACTGCTTTCCTCAGTAAAACTAAGCCAAACCTTTCCGTTTGTGTGAAGAGAATACTCCAACAGACAGCAAAGAATTTCCACAGTAAGTTAGCACCCTTAGATTGATGAAGACTATATATATATATAAGAATAATATATATAACATAATATATATATAACCTATATATATATTTCAGTAGCTGTTATTTAAAACGTGGGGCATTCTGAAATCAAGGTTAGGATTTTAAAATCACAGGCTGTAGCTTGGTGGTTCTGAGCACATAGAGCTCATTCAAAGGTGAGCAATACCTTTTTTCCTTTGACTTGTACCCAAAACTGAGACGGGAAAAAACATCTTAAGCTCTCAAAAAATCTTTCTACATGCTCAGTATGAGATTTTTGATTGAATTTGGAGGATAAAGTGATGTACAAACTGCCTCTTCACCAGCTAAAAAGAGTTGTGCCAGTGGTATTCATTCTCTTGGTTGGAATTTCGACACTGGCAATGTATGGAGCAGGATTAAGAGGTGCAGTCTGCACTCTGATACCTTTAGTAGGATCAGCACATTTATTTATTTTTTTCCTTTTTCTAATCTAAACTCTTTAAGGAGGCCATCTCATTCTCAAGGGAGCTCACTATGTTTTTTTAGGGGAGGAAAATAAACATTTCAAGTTCATATATTCTTGGATTTTTCTCCTTTGTTGTTCACAGGTTGCATTGGTTTCCAGTAACTCCAAAAGTGAAAGCTCCAGAAGCTCATAATACCAGTCACTGTCCCTTATAAGTTAACCCTAAAAAATTTGCCATCCTGATCCTGAAAATACTAGGGAATCTGTTTAATTGTTTGTACATGTGTACAAACATTTTTATATCCAGGTCTTACAGTATAAGATGAAAATGTGGAAATAACAGAAAAATAGATGTGCTGGTGATGGCAAGCAGAAAATAAAATTCACAAGAGAAGTTAGAGTACCAGATAGCTTTAAAAAATTGCACAAATGTTATGTAAAGTTCTGCTCAGATTTAGGTTTGGATAGCATAAAAACTTTTAATCAGAGAACTTCATGTTTATGTGACAAGAATACAACATTTCTCAGAAATATCTATCTCATATATATATATGACATATATATGCAACAGTTATGAATACATACTTTATATTTAAAACAATCTGCCTCACAAAAGAGGCAGAGTAAGAGTATTTGTAAGAGTATTTTTTGTATATACAATGAAGAGTGGTAGGATCTCTTTGATATGTTTTTAACAAAATAGCCCAAATGCTAGTTGCTGCATACCACTCTGCAAGTCATGGGCCATTGATGCCTCTCAGGACTCGTGAGGTGTGTGTGTCGGGGGGGAACAAAAAAACCCTTTATATCTGAAATTTATTAAAACCAATAATAACAACCTTCCAGATGCAGCACTACTTTCAGAAATGGGCTATGATTTACAAAAAGTGTTAGCTGGTGCTGTAAATGTTTAATAGTCAGCTGGAGAATATTTTGTAGAACTATATAAAAGCCCATTTCTAAATCAAGGTTAAGCTTAGATGTATTCCTCAGAAGAGTTAATTTAATGCTTTCCTTAATTAAACTGAACTTGTTGAGTTATTTTCCTTGCTTTTGTTTAATACCAAACACATGCTTATGTGGCAGAGCAAGACAGGCTAACATTTAGCTGAATTCCAGTCACTAGAAGACACTTTCAGGATTCGTTCATTGGTACCACTATGAGGTTTAGGTTTCCTAAACCTAGACCTCACCCCCTGTTTTTTTTTGAAACTGAAAGCAAAAGACAAATTCAGTACTGTGTTATGTCTCACTAGTAGAAAACACTAATTTTGCCTATTTTGGGTTCAAATATAGTTTGGAGAGCAGGGGCTGTTCTCTGTCTGCCCCCAACACAAGAGGGGCGTGGACCTGGTATAGTGAGGGTATACTAGGACCAGGGTATCTTGGTCCAGAGGAAGGCTACAAAGTTGATCAGAGGGTCAGAGCATCTCTCCTATGAGAGAGCTGGGGATGTCCAGCCTGGAAAAGAGAAGATTTCAGGAAGACCTCATTGCAGCCTTTCATTACTTTCCTGGAGAAAAGAAGGCTCAGGGGCGACCTTATTGCTCTCTACAAATACCTTAAAGGAGGCTGTAGAGAGGCAGGGGTTGGTCTGTTCTCCCATGTGCCTGGTGACAGGACAAGGGGGAATGGACTTAAGTTGCACCAGGGGAGTTTTAGGTTGGATCTTAGGAAGAACTTCTTTACCGAAAGGGTTGTTAGACATTGGAACAGGCTGCCCAGGGAGGTGGTGGAGTCACCATCCCTGGAAGGCTTTAAAAGACATTTAGATGTAGAGCTATGGTTTAGTGGGGACTGTTTGTGTTAGGTCAGAGGTTGGACTCGATGATCTTGAGGTCTCTTCCAACCTAGAAATTCTGTGATTCTTTGATTACTTGAACGGGGCTTATAGAAAAGACTTTTTACTTGGGCAGATAATGACAGGACAAGGGGGAATGGTTTTGAAATAAAAGAGGGGAGATTTAGATTAAATTCTTTGCTCAGAGGGTGGTGAGATGCTGGAACAGGTTGCCCAGAGAAGTAGAGGAAATCCCATTCCTGGAGAATCCCATTCAAGACCAGGTTGGATGGGGTCATGATCTAGGGGGTGACATCCCTGCCCATGGCAGGGGGTTGGAACTAGGTAATCTTTAACATCCCTTCCAACCTAAGCCATTCTATGATTCTATGATTCCATATAATTCTAGGGCTAGAAAGTGGAAAGCCAAACAATGATGGAGATGGGAGGAGGCATGCCTGGAACAGCTTCCCAGATACTTGGGGGAGAAGCCATATTCCCACTGAGGGAAGCAGTTATTCCCTGGTGCCAGCAAGATCTGGCAAAGATTTTAACCTTGGAAAGTATTTCATAGAATCACAGAATGGTTTGGGTTGGAAGGGACCTTAAAGATCATCCCCCTGCCATGGGCAGGGACACCTCCCACCAGACCAGGTTGATCAAAGCCCCATCCAACCTGGCCTTGAACACCTCCAGGGATGGGACATCCATAGCTTCCCTGGGCAACCTGTTCCACTGACTCATCACCCTCATAGTAAAGAATTATTTTCCAAATATCTAATCTAAATCTATCCTTTTTTTTTTTTTTTTTTAGTTTAAAAACATTACTCCTTGACAAATCACTACAGTCCCTGACAAAGAGCCTCTTACTTTTTTTTGTAGGCCTCCCTTAGGTACTGGAAGACCTCCAAGTGCTCCAATGCTTTTGAAGACTACTCCCAGGTTGAATAACTCCTACAGCCTCCATTCTTACACTATTGTAGTTCTCAGTCAGACAAGACACAACTGTTCCATGTACACCTACAGCATCTTCAGCTTTCCTCAAATGCCAGATCTTGTCTATAAATACACTAACATAGCAAACATAACAAATACTCCTACAATTCCTGCAGCTTGACTATTCCCTGAGTAGTGTATTCAACAGTTTAGTTTTCTAGAACGTGCACTCCCTATGCAGTCTGGCTGCTATCTCTACATCTTTACTCTTCCCTGTTATTTGCTCCTGCTTACATGCTGTCTTAAATTCAACTGCAAGT
Source organism: Anas platyrhynchos (assembly GCF_047663525.1). Classification (NCBI taxonomy): domain Eukaryota; kingdom Metazoa; phylum Chordata; class Aves; order Anseriformes; family Anatidae; genus Anas; species Anas platyrhynchos. The sequence continues at coordinate 201,988,051 of NC_092587.1, forward strand.
CCCTGAGGTGGGACATATGGTGAATGTGACCGTGCTTGGGTCTTCAGACCTACTGTGGATGAAGCAAAAATACTAGAATATGCATTATTATGTATTTATTTATTTTTTTAATTATGGTAACTGTGCAATATCAAACAGAAGTTACTGGAAATGTTCTTCATTTTGATTAGCTTTATTTAAAAATCTCTGTAGAAAACAGCACAATTAACTGGAATTCACTTATGAAAATTTCCCTGTGAACAACAGTTTCTTTATCCCATGTGGTTTGCCAAGGAAATGAAAAATCTCTCTGCAAAATACATAGTGCAGCACAGTGGCTGGTCCAGAAGGATCCTAAAACAGGAACAGTCTCATGTGGCAAGTCTTTAGTGACACTGAATAACATGTCACATGACAAATAATGGAGACATTTTTGATACTACTCAATATGCATTGATCAGACTTTGTCAAATATATGGTCTGAGTTGAGGCATCAGTTGCAAATGGTAAGAATGGATAACATGATTACCAGTCTTTCTCAGTCTGTAAAAGTGTTTTTTGTTGTTGTTGTTTGTTTTGTTTTGTTTTTTTTTGTTTTATTTTCTGGAATTCATGTGGAGGAACATCTTGGCCTGGAGTTCATTTGGGAGCAGCTCATGTTTCTATACTGTTGGCCAACACAGTAGACTAAGAACAACTGCAAGAGGGACTATTGCCTTTCTTCTGTGAACATTGTTCTAACAGCCCCAGCGTCCAGACAAAAATCAGCTTCTACACCTCCATCACTTGATTAGAATTACATTATTTGGTGTCCTGTGGTTACAAAAAAGGACCTACCCCAGTAAGATTTTAGGAAAACAGTCAAAATCAACTGCAATACAGGAAGATTTTATATGAAGCCTGAAACATCAATGAGAAATAACAAATACTTTTAAAAAAGACTTAAATTACTTTTAAAAAGATTTAAAAGAGCACTGTTTCTGTGTAAGACTATTATCTTGTAGATATATGTTCTCATATGCTTTGCTTTTGCTGGGAAAGGGCAGAGGGTAATAGGAGTAGGAGCTCAGCAATCTGTATCCTGAGCCACTGAATTTGAGAAGGGTCATTTGGTATCTGAAGGTGAAATTGTGTTTTCAGAATTTAGTGATGTAAATTAGGTTATGACTGCTATGCCACCTATTACCCTCATAACACTTACATTAACAAACAGTCTAACACATTTCACTTTCTATTTCTGTGTTGCTATATAACCTGTCCAGCACCAGTCATGTGCTGATTGTATGCTCCAAGCCTATCTTTTGCAGTTAGCTCACTGATTTGCAGATTTCCAAATATTCTCTAGACCAGCATACACTATGTAGACCGCTGGACTGTACATCTACACATCTTATATGGTTATAGACACTGCTGAAAGATTAGGTTTATGTTAGATGCCTTCATTTGTTCAGCTGAATTACTCCTTAAGTTACTGCTGCTGTGTTAACCAGGGTTGTGATTCATTTGCCCACACACAGGTGGTTGATGCCAGAGATGCCTCAAACTGAGACAGCTACAGAGTGCCCAGCAGATATGGCACCTGTAGGAGAGAGAGGAAAGAGCCCTGAGGCTCCAAGGATGGTGGGGGCATCTCAGATGTCAATGGGTAACTGTGTAGAAAACTGAAAACCATTCTAGAGATCTAGATGCATATCTTCTTTGACACAAAACGAGCTCAGCTGTGGAAATCCTTACTGCAGATGCCTCTTCGTGAATGTCAGGTTGCCTGATTTTCCTCTTCTTAAATCACTTTCCTTAGCAAAAAATGCTTATTAAGAACAAAAACATCTGCAGGTTTCTGCATCCAGGACATTTGAGAATATAACATGGATGATCCTCAGATACCCAGAGGATCAATCTCATGCTGTCAGTGAATATTATACTGAGCCTTGTTTAATGAAGTATATGTAAAAAGCATTAATTTAATAAGACCATGTGGTCATGTGGAAATACCAGAGGTTTTTCTTTCCAGCATTTCTTCACTCCTAAAAAAAAAACATTAAAATCATTTTTTGCCTCAAAACATCCTTTTCAGATTTAGAGCATGAATTTCAATTTACAATATCAATACTAAAGGAAAATAGTGAACAAATGGCTTATGATAGCAGCAAAAAGCATTATCATTGTTGCTGAATGTGAGCATATACTATGAAATTGGTTTGTTCATCAAAGGTTTTACATTGCAAGTTTAAAATAATGATAACAGGTGGATTCAAACAGATGGGAAGAGCATGAGTTATTAGTATTGGTACAGTACACTAGAGAAAATGTGTTGTTGTTTAAGCACTGACTAATTAACAACTCATTTAAATAGTCTTGGTGCATATGTTTCAAACTTAATACTATACTGCAAAAGCCAGAATAAGTTTTAAAGGTAGAGGAAAGATCACCTGATGTAAACTTCGGAGCAGGCCTTTGGAAAGCAGTTTGAAGATATATTTCCCTTGTGAAAGTAGAAATAAACACATCTTTAAGAGAATGAAATGCTACTCAGCATAAAGACTCCTGGACTACGTTCAGCCTGCAATGACAATTCTGTATTTACCCTGACAATTCCCATCTGTATATAACCAGTTTAGATACTATCCATTTTTAATTCCAGTCAAGTAGTACTTAGATGTACTTTGATTCATCTCATATGCTGAGGCATCTTAAGATCTTAAATTAGGAGTTTGCTCACTGAAGTCACCTATACTGAATACACATCTATGTAGGTCTTTCTTTTTCTTACATTTGCGGAAACAAGAAGATTTTAAGGTGACTTTTTACTCAGGAATAAATTTAAGCAACATTGTCTGCTAAATAATCTATTCACAAATGAAACACTGTTCCTGAGGATTAAAACAAACAGAAAGGGAGCAAGCAGAAAGGGAATTTTCCCAGGCACAATTACTGCAGAACATCATTGCTAAATATCATTTATGAATGGAATCCATTGATATTTCCCCAAACCAAGTTCATGTCACAAAGGCTAGTACTAATGTTACAGTTAACTCATCAGGAAAGATGACATTTTAATAATGAATTTTGTGAGCTACAACTCTATGTTCAGTGAAAAGAAGAGCAGCTTGACATGAGAATATGCCAAATGACCACACAGTCTTGTGTTTTCTCAGTCTCATATAAATGACACACTTCCTTGGATATATTATGACACTGTGTCATAATAATGACACACTTCTTTGGATACTGTTGATGGTTCCCACGAAGGTGAAATCAATGGCTGCAAGTTAGAGCACAGGAAGGTCTGTACTGACATGCGAAAGAACTTCTTCATGGTGAGGGTGACATAGCATTGGAACAGGCTGCCTAGGGAGGTTGTGGAGTCTCCTTCTCTGGAGATATTCAAGGCCTGTCTGGATGCCTACCTGGGAAGCCTACTCTGAGGAACCTGCTTTGGCAGGGGGGTTGGACCCAAAGATCGTTCGAGGTCCCTTCCAACCCCTACAGTTCTGTGATTCTGTGATTCTGTGAATGTAAATGAGCTGCTATTTGTTCTTAATTCCCATTTCATTTCCTTTAATACTTAAATTCACTTAGAATTTTGTCTGTCTAAGGATATTAACTTAAGTGTGGTCATTCTGGATATTAAATTATTTCCAGGGCATATTTAACTACTTCATAAAACTTTGGAGAGATTTTAAGGGAAAAACATGAATGGAAGGGTCCTTATGCAGACATATCAAGCTTGACTAGTTCAGGTAGAAAATCTTACGAACTCTGGGACAAACAACTCTGCAAAATTCTGTGTTAGGAGTGTTGGATTGTCCATAAGCAACTTTGCATTTGTATATTTCTACATGTTTGTTTCTACATATTTGTTCTCTCCTTACTAATTGCTGTTGACAAAGAGGAGCTGTGTCTCTGTTGTAGGAAATAGCTTCTATCAGCAGGCTGAAGGGCGGAGATTTCACTGAGAAATGGAACATTTGCTAATGTGCCCCCAAAGAGCAGTGATGAGGCTACGTGGCACAACTAGTTCTACTGATGGAAACATTACCTTATTATGATGGTGTTATTTGTCAAATAAATTGATAAAAAAAGGTTCCTGAATGATCTAGCAATACTACCTAGCCCACAGGATGCTAAAGCAGTTTCAGTCTTGGGGAACACAGTCATTCCAATAACTCTAGCAGAACCTTCACTCACTTGATTTCTCAAGGAGATTAATTGTTACTTGACAAAATTTTGATTGCATTGATTGCAACTTATATTTAAGTTGGTCTATCACATCTCAATTTAAATGAATGCTTGTGGTGGTTAAATGCAGCCTTTTAGTTGAGGCTGAAACTGTAATTGACAGATTGACCAAGATTATTTTATAGTGTATTCTCAAAAATTGAAGAGTCATTTTTCTAAACAAAATTAGGGAGACATACATATAGTTATTCAGCTTGAAAGTGCATATCTATTCAGTGTTGTTTAATAAGACAGGAAACTGTAGGCAATAATCAGTAACAGAAATTTCTTAAAAATTAGTCATATTGTTTTATTTTACTGCACACAGCCTGTCACATCTGCTCCTTATCCCTCAATCACTTAATCTACAAAATGAAAGAATTATATTTGTTCCCAGGATCTATGAGATTAGAAGATAAAATAAATAAATAAATAAAAATCTATGGAAGACTTACTCAATTTACTGCCTAAATTAATGGGCAATGAAAGAAGAGCTGTGTCACAGTATGGCCCTGAGCAATAAGGCTATTCCTATAAAAGGATAAACACAGTACTTCTTTCTGAGCTGTGTGATAAAAACTGTATTTCTCTTTCATAGATGGGGAAAGCTCACATTTTCAATGTAGTTTACACATATCAAAAATAAAAAATCAAATCAGCACAAAAATAAAACAGCGTATTTCCCTATCTGTTTCAACTTCAGTCCTGTCAAGTTTTCTCCCAGCATTAAAGACAGTTGCATGCCAAGGAAATATTTTTATTTTACTTTTACTAATTGTCATTAGGCTGGAAGTTGGTCTCTACAGAGCTGTGTCCTCTGTTCAGTAGACATTGGATCATTCAGGCTCCTAGCATCTCTCCTGGCTGATTACTAGTACAGGTTCAAAAATAAATAAATAATAATAATGAAAAAAAAATAATGATAGAACCATATCCCATTGAATGTGAAAATTCATACTGATCCTCCAGAAGCCACAGAAAAAAGATGCCTTGTAATTACCCCCATTCTTCTGTGGGTTGATTTCTGGTATGATAAAATCTGAGACAATTTGAGACAAGATGGATGCCCAGCCCATTTGCAATACTGGCAAATTCCTTATGTCTCAACAAGGTATAAATGCATAAAGAACAATTAAGAATAGGTGTTACCCATCTTTACTCCCACACACATATATTATATAAACCATCTAATTCTAACTAATTTATTTAAAATGGGATCAGTACACACCAAGTCCTGGGTGGAGTTTTGGCTCTTAAAGCTGGATATATTTAGGCTGCTTAGTTTATAAAGGTCATGTTTTTCACAAATATCTGTGGGGTAGCATTAACAAAGGAAGGACTGAGTAGGAGGACACTGAGTATTTACTATGTGTACTCCGGAGAGTTTAACTCAGAGAGGATATTGTAAGCAATTCTCATTGTCTGAAAGGGAATTGCAAATTAAGCCCTGGAAAGTTGCCCGTGAACTACAGAGAAGAGAGTTTGGGAACTAGATCCAACTAAGGTGCAAATATTGGACACACTGCACACAGAAATTTTTATTGATGGTGTCTGTCTCACTCCTTGAGACTATCAGCCATTCCCAGTGCCGAGTCTTGTCACTGCAGGAGATGGCTATACAGAGGAATTCAGGTTTGGAGCAGTGGAGTCAGCTGAATGTGTGAGAAACCCAAAAGTGGGTAGCAATTTGGTCCTGATGAACAATATGTTGAAAAGTAGGCAAAAGAAAGTTTTACTAGCTTTGCATCAGTGAATTCAAGGTGAGGAGAGAGGGGTTTGTAACTTGTACTGATGTTAGAGTGAGTGAATTTATCTCTAGAGGATATATTGACCCTGTTAAAGGAAGCAGAAGGGATGAAGAGGTGGTTACTATTTCTGCAGACAAATGAACTGAGCTGGGGTGGTCGCAGCACCAGAATCCCCATTCTGGCTCCAAAGTTACTGCAAAAGTCCCTTGGATGGCACTGGGCAATGCCAAATAGATCTGTACCAAATAATCCTTGGGACAAGGAATTTGGCATTTAGCAATGGACAGGGAAACTTTCTAAATAGGAACCTTCCCTACAGCCCTGAATGTGGGCTGGGTGCTGAATGCCAGGGCTGCTTCATCCAAACAGATCTCTCTCTGTGCAAGAGGTGGGCCCCAGGCACTCTGGACATGTGGTTGCTTGGCTGATGCTTCCTCTATGCTTGAGAGCATGCAGAAGAGCTGACAGCTGTTATCAGCTCAGGCAGATTGCTGTCTACTGGCTTGTGTTATTTCCTCACCCATAACCTTTAAAGACAGGAACGATACTTTCTGTATACACCTGCTGAGAGAATTCCAGCTGGGAGGGTATGGGCAGTTCTGCATTTCTGGTTCCTAAGGAAAATCTGCCTTTCAGTTTGCATACATCATCTGAGATGTATAAATACTTTCTTCCCATTGCAAGTCTATATCACAGCCTCTAAGGGCAACGAGGGCTGTTGGTCCTAGAGATGAATGTGTGTTCAGCATGCTTCAGCAGATCTTTTTAAATTTCTTTTCTCTCCATTTCACCTATTCTCTCCTTTCTGTCTTATTCTCTGTCTTCTTAACATTGTCTTTAAAGACTTTATGAATCTCTTAGATCTAACAGAAAAAGGAGCTCAGAACAGAATATGGTACATCTTCACCCACACAAAGGACATGATCCTCTGTGTTGTAGATTTTTTTTGTGCTGCTCAGAAGAATAATACCCCCAAAAGAGATACCATAAAACACCTACTAAGACTAGAAGAAACCCAGCAGAAATGAGTAAATTTTTATATGAGAGATATTGAAGCACTTCTGTCTCAACATTTTTATTATTTTACACATTATCTCCCCCTTCCCTGTAAGCTTTCCTAGCATCCCTCAGAAAAAAAAAAAAAAAAAGAGTCATTAACTTAACTTTTAAAGTAAAAGTATTAAAAAATAACTCCCAATTCTTTGTTCATACAACCTAAAGTTAGCTTCCTGGAGATCTTTTTTCATATATGCAAAAATATGTACTTCTCCACATCAGTTGCAATACATTCTACATCTCATGAGATCTTTGATTGTTGCAGAAAAGTACCTAGATGGTTCTTATAATCTTCATAGAATCAATCCTCTGTTAATAATGATCTACCAAAAAAGTCTTGTCTATCCCAACTGCATCCTACAGTATCCAGTCCACACACGTGGTAGCACTGGCAAAAGTGAATGTATCTGTCAGTTGTCAGAATGGTCAGTAGATTTTCATATAGTTTCCGGGGAGCATGTATTAGGATTTATAATCTGGTTTTACACACCTGAGAGATACAGTTAGCTAAACTGTAATATGTCAAAATTTAAGTCTGGAATACATTCCTGGAATTGCAAGATTATTTTGACCATTGAATTATCTAGGTTAGAACTACCCAAGCTTTTAAAAATTCACTGAATATTATGAAAACACATGCTTTCACACCAGATTTCACCTGCTTCTTCCTTATGGTTGCGCAATGGTACAAGAACATTCTTTCTTTCTTTCAGGACACTGGATTATATCCAGTACCTAACAGGGTCCAGATAAGCAGATGTACACATAAGTGGCATATTTATATCCATGTATAAAATTTGAAAGATTTTTTTTTTTTTTTTCATGTAAGCGTTTGGAATGGACATTGTTTTGCATGGGTTAGATCACATACTGAAGTAAAACTAAAGATTAAAAACAGGAACAGAATCTGTAACTGTCCATCAACTGACCATCATACAAATATTCATTAAACAAACGCATTCAGGAAGTAGAACTGGTTATAGAATTACAATAGAGAAATTGCAAAGATACTCCACATCAGATATGTAATTAAATACATGTTGAACTTTATTCTTCGATATGTTACTGAACTGGGCCCTTCATGAAGGAAAAGATAACTCAGTACCGTCAATATTGTTTGGCCATGGGTAATCAGGTTAATGATAAATCTGTAACACAGAAGCCATCACCATAACCTGAAAGAAGACAAGAAAGAAAAGTTGGAGACAAAAGACATTTTTATTTGCTCTTCCAGAGTGAGGAAAGGGAGTAAAAATGCATTTAATGCAATGAAGAGTTGTTAGATACACCTTTACACAGAATCACAGAATCACAGAATTTCTAGGTTGGAAGAGACCTCAAGATCATCGAGTCCAACCTCTAACCTAACACTAACAGTCCCCACTAAACCATATCCCTAAGCTCTACATCTAAATTTCTTTTAAAGACTTCCAGGGATGATGACTCCACTACCTCCCTGGGCAGCCTGTTCCAGTGTCTAACAACCCTTTCAGTAAAGAAGTTCTTCCTAACATCTAACCTAAAACTCCCCTGGTGCAACTTAAGCCCATTCCCCCTCGTCCTGTCACCAGTCACATGGGAGAACAGGCCAACCCCCACCTCACTACAGCCTCCTTTAAGGTGCCTGTAGAGAGTGATAAGGTCGCCCCTGAGCCTCCTCTTCTCCAGGCTGAACAAGCCCAGTTCCTTCAGCTGCTCCTCATAGGACTTGTTCTCCAGGCCCCTCACCAGCTTCGTCGCCCTTCTTTGGACCCGCTCAAGCACCTCGATGTCCTTCTTGTAGCGAGGGGCCCAAAACTGAACACGGTACTCGAGGTGCGGCCTCACCAGAGCCGAATACAGGGGGATGATCACCTCCCTAGCCCTGCTGGTCACACTATTTCTGATACAAGCCAGGATGCCATTGGCCTTCTTGGCCACCTGAGCACACTGATGGCTCATATTCAGCCAACTGTCCACCATCACTCCCAGGTCCTTCTCTGCCTGGCAGCTCTCCAACCACTCATCTCCCAGCCTGTAGCTCTGCTTGGGGTTATTGCGCCCCAGGTGCAGGACCCGGCACTTGGCCTTGTTGAACTTCATGCAGTTGACCTCAGCCCATCGGTGCAGCCTATCCAGATCCTCCTGCAGAGCTTTCCTACCCTCGAGCAGATCGACACATGCGCATAGCTTAGTGTCATCTGCAAACTTACTGAGGGTGCACTTAATGCCCTCGTCCAGATCATTGATGAAGATATTAAAGAGGACCGGCCCCAGCACCGAGCCCTGGGGGACGCCACTAGTGACTGGCCTCCAACTGGACTTGACTCCATTTACCACGACTCTTTGGGCCCAGCTATCCAGCCAGTTTCTAACCCAACGAAGCATGCGCCAGTCCAAGTCAAGAGCAGCCAGTTTCTTGAGGAGAATGCTGTGGGAGACGGTGTCAAATGCCTTGCTGAAGTCAAGGTAGACCATATCCACAGCCTTTCCCTTGTCCACCCAGCACGTCACTTTGTCATAGAAGGAGATCAGGTTCGTCAAGCAGGATCTGCCTTCCATAAACCCATGCTGACAGGGCCTGATTGCCTGCTTGCCCTGCAAGTGCTCTGTGATGACTCTCAAGAGGATCTGCTCCATGAGCTTCCCTGGTACTGAGGTCAAACTGACAGGCCTGTAGTTTCCCGGGTTACATCTCAGTCGGTACTGGTCATCAAATAGGGACAAAAGGAAAGAAGACAATAAAGGGCAATTTATGAGTATTTAGGGACTATAAATTAAGGAAACAATCATGACTTTTGTCTAGGTAATTCTGAGAAAATTGTGTGAAATGCAGAGATCACATCAATTTACTTGCCTAATAGGAAACTATCTAAAACAGAAATAACAACAGTCAGTGGTAATCTTATTGCTTCACAAGAACACTGCAGAGGTAAATATTCCTGATTCTACATATAAAGAAATTGAAGTAGACTGCCTTCAACTGCTTTGCACATTTCCACTACCCTACGTAGGAGTCAGATTAGTCCTAAATGACAAAATTGTCCAGTTCTGAGATTTTGGCCTGAAGGCACAAAATAGTAATTAATTCCTTGATCCACATGGAATTTTAATGACCAGAGTTATCATTTTCTGCCTTTAGAGTTATTTCTGCATTAATAGGCTGTCCAATCCTGTTTGTCTAGTATTCCAACAAAAAGAGCTCTTACAGTCTTTCATAAATTAGGCGTAGATTTCTAAATAAAAAAAAGGTGATGACAGATACCCAAGCTTAGTAATTCTGTTGAATACTGTTCAATGACATTGAATTACTTGGATGAAATTAATCTACTACTGAAAGCTACAGAACTTGCTGGAGGAGGACAGAAGTGGATGTATACTTATAGATATTGTTAGGACAAGGGAGAATGACTTCAAGGTACACCAAGGAGGTTCAGGTTGGAAATTATGAGAAATTTCTTCTCAGAAAGAGTGGTCAGGTTGCCCAGGGAAGTGGTGTAGTCACTGTGTGGAGCTATTTAAGGAACGTTTGGTTGTGGTGCTTACTGATGTGGTTTAGTGGGTAGGGGAACAGTTGGACTAGATGATCTTGAAGATCTTTTCCAACCTTAATGATTCTATGATTCTATATGTGCATCCAAAGGCTGAATTCTTGAGATAGGTATATTTAGTGTTTGGGGGATATATTTAGCAGCCACCTTCACATACAAAATTTATCTACACATTTTCTGTTGAACTGAGTCAGAAATTTCTTACCTAGTTTTGCTTTTAATGAGTTGGTAAAGCCTCAACTATAAATTTCAAGCTACATCCTAGTTAGCTTTTTTTTTTTTTTTTTTTTTTTTTTGAGATAAAATTGGCATTATTTATGTGATTCACTTAACATGAATAATGTATTAGTTTAGCTAAAGCTGAATAATTCAAATCAAATGTTGGTAAACTTTAAAAGCCTTTTTATATGGAGATTCAGAAAGAATTGTATCTCCTTTGAGACTTATACTGAATGTGTTTACTGTGGATCTTTTAACATTTTTTAAAGATCCTTGTTGATATTATGCATTTTTTTTCTTTTAGTTAGGGGTAAAAAATCACTTTTGTTGTCATATGACAGATGGCAACCACAAAAGACATCATATTAGATATGTTTGAAACAGATCATGTGAATTTAAATTTTATACACAGATGCTTCACAATGAGCAGAGCTTTGCAGAGAAATGTGGAGAACAGACAGAACCAAATATTTGTGTTTACACATGCACATGCACACATATATATTTGTATATACATAAATATGTATGTTACAATGCACTACACTTTCCACTAGAGTGGCAATGGTAAATTATAAACCACCATAGTTAGAAAGAAAAACACTTCAGTTCAAGTTTTGAAGCTTGCTTTATATACACTGCAGAGAAAGAGGACAGGAAGAATACATCTAATAGAATACACTATTGATTTAGAGCTCAAGTCTGACTGTTTTCATCAGCATGTGTGTGGATCACATCAGTGTGTCTGAAAGTAAAATGAAGCTTGAAGCTGATGAAGCTGATGGTTTTCTACTTTTCTTTCAGTGAAGAACTTCCTAAAGAAAAAGAATATATAAATATAAATTTAAATAGCAAATAGGAAATTACGTTAGACAAAACTCAAAATGTTTTGGTCAGGCAATCTTGCCCCAGAGCAAAGATCTCAACATCTAACTTTCTCCACAGTCCAAGCTTCTTTAACATATGATTATCTATCCCTTTGGAATAGGAAGTTGTGTTTTCTACAGGGATAATTCAGTGTGCAGAATCAGTTATGAACCAAAGTGAGTCTTGAACCAAGCTTCTTTTGAAGCTTCTGTTTATTTTTTCTTCCTGGCTATTTTTTATCAGAATCAGTTCCCACCAATCAGTTCCCCCCAGCCTATTCTTTCATAAGGCTGATACCAACTACACTGCAGGGAAAAAAAATAAAATAAAAAAAATAAGAAAAAGCATAAGCAGTGTTGAGGGATTGGGACAAGATGGACTTATGCCTTCAGCAGCCATGGCCATAACGTGTTCATAGAGTTTCCTTGGAGAAGCTCCAGTCTCAAACTGAATAAGCAGCTTAACACACCAAAATAAAAATAAAATAAAATAAATAAAATAAAATAAAATAAATAAAATAAAATAAAATAAAATAAAATAAAATAAATAAAATAAAATAAAGGAACAGTGCCAATGTGTAGAAAGTGCATATTGTGCAGAAACTTTTTCAAGTTGGAATATGACAGTATTCAGGATTCTTTTATTCTTCTTATTATTTCATTATTATTATTATTATCATTATTATCATCATCATCATCATCATCATCATCATCTAATAGAACTTCTAACACACCTGCAGTCAAAAACAGAGCTTTCTAGAGGAGAATAATTTTCTTCAGGAAGCAAATAAAGTAAAAATGGTGAGTCTTAGCCTATAGTAAAATGGTTCTTGTAGTTCAATAAGTAAATATATAAATCATATACAAAGAAAATTCTGCTTTAAGTTTCTCTGTGGCCTGCAAGCAACACTGGCAACAGTTTGGAATTAATGTTTCCGCACTGGTAATTGCTACCTCTTTAATTTCTTAGATTATGCACAGAATCAGGAAAGAATCTGAAGCCTGAAATGCTAGATGTTTCCATGAAGCAAAGCTTCCTTGAGGCAAATTTTGCTCACATTTCTTAGGGCTTAAAGGTTGATACCATAACAATTGCACAAGTGTGACATGTCTCAAGCAATAGAAAACCAGTATTGGTCACAAAATATTCTGGACAGACCAAAATAATCAAAGAAAACATTAAAAGTAACTATTTTTCCCTATATTATCCCCTTCCAAATGATACAAAAATATAATGCTATCTGCCATAAGTGTAATGATATTATCAGGATTGCTTCACAACTTTGTATCAACAGATACAAAAGGACATGTAATTAACATCTTTCCTATCTCTTTTGAATGAAACCAGAAGCATCTTGACACACTTCAGAATACAAAACCAAATGATCTGTTTAGACTTGTTTGGGTTCAGCAAAGCATATTTTGAAGCTCAGCTTCTAATTAATGTGACAGTTGCATATCACACTTCAAGGCTCTGTCCCAGTGGGTTTCAGTTCTCTGTGGATTATGGATAAAGAAAAAAAAAATCTTCAGATGTTGAAAAGTGTTATATATTCTTTCACTAAAACTGACATACCTACCTACAACACCTGAGGTTTTCATATAGTTTAAAACAGATTTCATTAAACTATCAAGGACACAGACCATGAAGGCTACATGGCCTTACAACATAATTAGATAAAGATGTGGAGATAGTTACATTGTGTCAAAATATTTTGTCAAATTTCCAGTTATGCTGTTATTATTGTCCATTAAAAAATAAATATAAATGTAGACGGACATAAACCCAGAACATTCCTCCTATTCTGGACACATTGCCAGATTGCATACAAAATTTAAAAGCATATGTCACAGGTAGTATTGCTGGCCAAATTCCTAACCATAAACAAGAATTTCTGTGATTTTCTGAATGGTTTGCCAGTCTTCTTTTCCAGTCTTGACCATCCTGCTCTATTTGACCCTGCTTTGATCAGAGGGGTTGCACTAGATGATCTCCAGAGGCTCGTATCAACCTCAACTGTTTTGTCATTCCATAATTGTTTTGCTCAGTGCTTCTTTTACTGGGCTTCTACTTCCAAATTACAGTATCATTAAGATCCAGCTGGTCATGGAGGACCCCGAGTAAAAAAATCAGTAAAACTTCTTGGGAGATTATTTTTGTCTCTGAAGCTTTATCTGTTTTAGTCAAGTTACCACTCTTGCTCTGCTTTTACACTGGAGAGTTGCTCTTTGTTTACAATATCCCTACTGCCATAATTAGTGTCACTGTAAATTTTTACAGCTCTTTGTATTGATATGATGTTACTATCATGTGGAGTGGGAATAAATAAACAGGAAAAGCCTTTGGCATACCATCCCACATATCATTTCATATTCCCTTCCTGAAGCAGAGATGGTATATATGTTTAAAAAGAACAAGTCACCATAATTTCTGCAACTTTCCTGTTTTTCATGCTTTTCAACAAAGTGCTGCTTGCCATCTTGGAGATACCCAGAGCCATCGGCTACTACAGCAGTCCATAGAGGCAAGCCATCAGTGTGAGATAATAAGCCATTGGTTCATTTTGTTATTCAGGAAGTTTAACATCCAGTCATAATTCATAATTAAGTGAGAACTGGATGCTTTATTTTTAATATCTATCTTAAAAATCCCAAACTTCAAGTGAGTTCAGGTAACTGACATAAAACATTCAAGCCCACTGTCAATAATGTATTGGATTACAGAGTTCCTCAAACCATTGATTTTATATCATATATCAAATAAATAAATATGCAAACAAATAAATAAATTGACATGTAAAAAATATAGGCAGATGAATTGACAACATTTTATAGTGATGCAGATTCCTAAAGGTTTACACTGTGACCTAGAGAAGTGATTTCTATTTCAGAGTAGTATATTAATCGAATAGGTCTATTATACCATGGATATTTACTTCCTGGGTGTGAGATTGGAATCTTTTTCTCTACTGAACCCATTGCACAACTTGTCATTAAAAGACAATTTCAATTTCATTTTTATGTGTTCTAACCAGTTCTGATAATTTTCATCCCCTCTAGGTTGAAGTTGAGCTAAAAACGTAAGGCTCTTCATCTAATTAGCTATGAAAACAATCTTGCAGCTCAGGACTAATGTATAGCTTTTCCATTTCTGTTTAACTTTTGCTGAAAGCTGGCACAAGTTTGCAGACCATTGCTAAAAGTTTTCCTTCTCAGAAAGGACAAGTGGAAGCTCCTCTAACCTTAGTCATCTGAGAATTTGGTATCCAGTCTACATTCTCCATTTTTGCTCCTTTGTAGCAGCAAAGAGAGTTAGGCACCTTCAGAAGGAGTTTTATCATCAGAAAAGTAATTTAAGAAAAAGAATCACTTTTTAAAAATGTCTTTTCCCCTCTCCATTGACAATGCAATCCCAGATCACAATGTGGACAACATTCTGGACAGCCAACCTTAGGTCAAACAGGGAAAGATAAGGGTTCAATTCACTTAACTTTACATACCTACAGTATAGACATTGGGGTGCTCATCCTGGACTATCTGTAGATTCAGTGGATGAATAACTAGGAATTTTTAAAGTAGGAACCATCTCATCTTAAAGTAGACAATTAAGATAACTCAAATGAATCATTCTTATTTCACTCCATAGGTGAAATTTGAGATAACTCATATGCAGATGTCTATAGCATAGATTTCAAAAGATGGGCAAGGGGAATCCCATACCAAAATCTGATAAGATGACTTTTACTCTAATGTTATACAGCAAGGATTCTTTGTAATTTTTTTTTGTAGATGATCCTGACAGATGCTGTATTTCTTGAAAATCTGTTGATTACTGAACTGCTCTTTTCATGATCCAGGCAAAACCACAACATTGTCCCAGTTCCACCATTTCTGATGTGTGCCCATTTTCCTCTTAATGTGTATTTACAACTGTTGAACTAAATTCACTTTTGGTGTAATTTTACCAAATCCAGAGAAACTTAGTCCACAAACATGGAATTTACCTCATCAGTTGTCAAACACCAGTTTTACCTTTGTGGAAACCGGGAAAACATTAAGGAATAGCTCAGACACTTACAGAAGACAAGTACCATTAAAGAGATTTAAAATAATAACTGTATAGCGTATAAGCCTATAATCAATCCATGTTAATGTGTATCTTTCTTTTCAAAATTTTAAATGCATTAATAACTGTTTACTATCCAATATCTTTTAAAAACCTCTAATCTACCAGCACATATTTTTCCAAAGCAGATACTGACACAGATGATGTTTGTAACTCTCCCACCTTTTCTCAACATACTCTTTTATAATATGTATATATATTTCATTTTCAGTTTTGAAAGAACCCGAAACAGATGGTTGTAGCTAACTCCATAAACATGATGCAAAATCTGTGTGTATGGTTAGTGAATCTCTGTGGAATATTACTGTAGATACTATAGTCCATGCATGCAACCTGCAGGTCATCTGTAAAAACAAAACAAAAAAGAGATATAGCAGAATCATAAGCTTCACCCAAAGGAAAACTGTATGCTCCAATATCCTTTTCCCCAGCATCTTTTCTATTACCAACTTCCCCATTTCCCTCCGTGGGCCTTTCCTTCTGTTTCCTCCTTCTTTTTCATTGTATGTCTGTTTTTGTGCAGGTTTTCATAGATTTTATTTTCAATGCAGAGTGCAGAGTCTTTTTAGTTGCAAAAAAGTTAGTGGATGCTTTCCAGACAAACTTAAGAAAAAATCTGGAACTTTAAGAAAAATTCTGGATTCCTTTGATGGAATCCAGAAAGACTAGTTCACAGTGACCTATAGGCGTAAGAACTCTTATTGGCAAAGCAGGGTGAAGTAGAACTGAGTATTAAACTGTGAAAAGTGGTAATACACTGCCATAGATATAGAATATCGGCACTTGTTAGCACAATAAAATCATAGCTATCCACAAAGCAGATACATCTACTGTTTTTGAAATCTGTCTGACACTAACTGAGCTCTCAAAATTTCATCTTCTCAAGGGTAATTTAGCTAACCCTCCCCCCTCCCCCCCCAAAAAAAAAAAAAATTACCATTGATTCTTCTTGACAGATAAAAATGAGGTGTATATAATATTTGCAAATATTCACCACATTGCCTCATTCTATAGCAGTTTACTCTGCAATAATATATACCATCTATACAGTACCATTCATCGGCATTTGTAGATTTCAAAATGGATAGAAAGAAAGACAAATGTTATTATATCTTTTAAAAATGAAAGAAAAGAGGTGTAGTTGATTAGAAGATACTTCATAACTGATAAATATTGATGTAGGCAACAGAATTCAATCCAGCAGGTGCACTGCCTGCTATAAAACACTATGAGATACAAACAAATAAATGATAGTGCTAGACACTCTTCACTTAGTTGCTAAAGAAATTTTATGTACTAGGAATTAACATATTTGATTAAAAGATCAATTTATTTGATTAAAAGTTCATTCCTTTTCACAAAGGACCTGGCTATGTAGTTCATGAAATGTCCTAAAGGCCATTAGTGTGAGATTATTACCTCAAAAATACTCATAAATAATTAACATTACAGCTTTAATAATATACGTTGGATAAATCCTTAAAGTTTTATTTTCTGAAATGCAAAGAGAATGGATACTATTTTTAACTTAAGTTCAGAATAATTTTTGCTGTCATATCAGATTTTAGATTTTGGACAAATTCTTAATTTATTTCTTACTTATTTAAGTCTTTACACCCTCGAAGACCTGAAATTTTGGTGTAAAATAAAACTTCTGTTTCTTTCATGGTTCAAGTATAATACACACAGCACGGGCATATTTTTAATTATATTTGTACAGTAGAAGAATTTTTTTTTTCAATTTACTTTATTAACAACTCAGGGCCAGAAATGCCTGATTCCCAGATTTGGTAGGCATAGTATGTCATGACAAAACTCTTGTGAGTTTAGTGAGTGAACTAGAAAAATTCCTGTTTTTATTCTGATTTTATGGATTAGGAATAGACAATGGAGATGTGCTTAAGTATGTAAATTACCTGATTTTTGCAGATAAAGAATTACTTAAATGTGTTTTCTGTATTGAGTGTTAATCTGTAAACTGCCAACTATGAATGAGTCAAAAAGGGGAGGTATACTGGGAGAAGGGAAAGGAATCCGCTGGACTTTAGACTACAGAGTATTGCATAGTGATGTATCCAGATATGACATCGAGTATACATGAAGTTAGAAAAAGCTTATTCTTTGTCTAAACAGATAGTTTTAGTTGCCAGATTTCAGCTGGGATCACCACACAGCTGATACGAGCAAGTTCATTAGGTTCATAAAGCACATAGATGATAACTTCTTGGTGCAGGTGCTAAGGGAGCCAACTAGAAAAGGTACCCTCCTAGATCTGTTGCTGGAGAACAGAGAGGGTCTTGTGAGAGACATAGCAATTGGCAGCTGTCTTGGTCATAATGACCATGAAGTGGTTGAGTTCAGAATTTATGGCTACAGAAGGAAAACTGCCATCAAAACTTAAACCCTGGATATGGGGAAAGCAGACTTCAGGCTGCTCAGGGAACTAGTCAGCACAGTCCCCTGGGAAACTGCTTTTGAAGGCATTGGCGTCCATCAGTGATGGTCAATCTTTAAGCACTGCCACCTAAAAGCACAAGATCAGGCAATTCCAAAATATCGGAAGTCAGGCAGGCAGGGCAGAAGGCCAGCCTGGCTAACCAGGGATGTTCTACTGGAGCTTAGGTGAAAAAAGAAAGTGTACAGCTGCTGGAAGGAGGGTCAGGAGATGAAGAAGGAGTATAGGGATGCTGTCCATGTTTGTAGGGAGAAAACTCGTGTGGCCAAAGCCCAACTAGAGTTGAAGCTGGCCTTGTCTGTGGGAGACAATAAAAAAGATTTTTTTAGATATATGAACAGAAAAAGGAGAACCAAAACATAGGTCAGCTACTTGATGTGGAAGGTCTCCTCACAGACAATAACATAGGCAAAGCAGAGACATTTAATGCCTTCTTCACTTCTGTCTTCAAACTGATGATGGGATTTGGGACCCAGGGTGCCCTGAGCTGGAGGACCATAATGGTGGGAATGACAAACTCCCAACCGACCCTGAATGTGTGCGGGATTTGCTGCTCCGCCTGGTCCATGGGTCCTGATGGAATTCATCCCAGGGTGTTTAAAGAGCTGGCTGATGTCATCGTGGGACCTCTCTCAATTATTTTTCAATGATCTTGGGAATCTGTAGAGGTCCCAGTAGACTAGAAGCTGACAAATGTTGTGCCAATTTTCTAGAAGGGTAAGAAAGAAGACCCGAGCAATTACAGGCCTGTCAGTCTCACATCAGTGCCTGGTAAAATTATGGAGAAGATGATTCTTGAAGTTACTGAAGTGCACCTGGGGGACAATGCAGTCATTGGTCCAAGCCAACATGGGTTCATGAGGGGTAGGTCCTGCCTAACAAATTTAATTTCCTTTTATGGTAAGATCACACATCTAGTTGATCAAGGGAAACCAGCTGATGTGATCTTTTTGGACCTCAGCAAAGCTTTTGACATGGTTTCCCATAGGATCCTACTGGACAAAATGTCCAGCATACAACTTAACAAAAACGTCATAGTGTGCAATTTTTGCATAGTGTGAAAAAAAGTGAGCAATTGGCTGATGGGCAGGGCTCAAAGGGTTGTGGTAACTGGGGCCACATCTGGCTGGTGGATGGTCACTAGTGGGGTCCGTCAAGGCTCTATTTTAGAATCAGTCCTCTTCAATGTTTTTATAAATGATTTGGATGTGGGACTAGAAGGTGTTCTGAGCAAATTTGCTGACGACACCAAGCTTGGAGGAGTTGTGGACTTGGATGAGGGTGGAAAGGCCTTGCAGAGAGACCTGGACAGATTAGAGAGCTTGGTGATCACCAACCGCATGAAGTTTAACAAAAACAAGTGCCAGGTCCTGCACCTAGGATGGGGCAACCCTGGCTTTATGTAAAGACTGGGTGACGAGATGCTGGAGAGCAGCCCTGCAGAGAGGGATCTGGGGGTTGTGGTTGGCAGCAAGTGGAATGAGCCAGCAGAGTACCCTGCCAGCCAGGAGGGCCAACCGTATCCTGGGATGCATGAAGCACAGCATTGCTAGTCAGTCCAGAGAGGTAATTGTTCCGCTCTACTCTGCGCTGGTGCAGCCTCACCTCAAGTACTGTGTGCAGTTCTGGGCACCATAGTACAAAAAAGATGTAAAACTGTTGGAGAGTGTCTAGAGGAGGGCAATGAAGATGGTGAAGGGCCTAGAGGGGAAGACATATGAGGACTGGCTGAGGTCACCGGGCCTGTTCAGCCTGGAGAAGAGGAATCTGAGGGGGGACCTCATCACAGTCTACAACTGGGGGAGAGGAAAGGCAGGTGACCTATTCTCTGTAAACACCAGTGATAGGACCCGTGGGAATGGTGTTAAGCTGAGGCAGAGGAAGTTTAGGCGTGACATCAGGAAGAGGTTCTTCACAGTGAGGGTGGTTTCACACTGGAACAGGCTCCCCAGTGAAACAGTCACTTCACCAAGCCTGTCTGAATTTAAGAAGCAATTGGACTGTGCACTTAGTCACATGGTCTAAACTTTTGGGTAGACTTGTGTGGTGCCAGGAGTTGGACTTGATGATCCTTATGGGTTCCTTCCAAGTCAGGTTATTCTATGATTGTGTGATTCTATGATAAACTACATGGCACAAAATGGCACAAAAGCTATCATGATAGATTCAGGGAAAGTTATGGAATTGTGTGCTATGTTCATACAAAACTCTGATCTGCTCCTTGCTTGTACATGTACTTATCAAAATACAAGGTTGCATTACTTTATGTGGAGTTCTGAAAGTAACATTAAGTAATGATATACATCCTCCTTGATGACTACTTCAGTCTTAAAACATTGCTTTACAAAGATATCCACACACAGTTCTAACACAAAGTTAATGCTGAGTTCTTGAATGTGTTACTTTACCATTTTTTAATCTTAACAAATTGTACAGTGACCTAAACACAAGGTCATCCATAAAAGTCTTTCTAATATGTGCCCATAATCAATTCTTCATGAAAGAATACACATTGACAACTTTTTATATTATTATATTTCCCTTTAATCTTGAAAAAAAATGAATAGAGTAACTGGTTGGATTCTTGTGCTTAACAGCGCAAATGGGAAGCAGTCCTCGTTTCATGTCCTTTGATAATGAGTGCTATTTTACTGCAGAGAAAAGAAATCTTTGATATGCCATCCACTCTTCAGAAACCTCCTGCCTGCTCATGCATCACTCATAGGAACACTGTCAAGCCCTACAGGCAAGGATTGCTCATTCTCCTTGCTGTTTTCACTCAATAAATAATTTGCAATGTAAATAAACCAGAACAGATTAATAGATTGTGAGGGACAGAGAGAAGTGATAGGAAGAAAGAGAGAGACTTGGATTTAGTATACAATTTTGACTTTATAAAAAGGATTTTGCAGCCTGGATTATGCTAGAATAGCTGGAAAGAAATCTAGAAGACAAAGCTCCATACCCGTATTAGCAGCATCTCCCATCCACCTCAGATCTTCATTCACAAATCAGAATTTTTAAGCATATGATGATTTGTGTTGGCTACTTTTGTTAGCTATAGTGTAAATCCATTGTAATTGAGGAGTATGTTGTGTGATGGCTGGAACAATATATAGTAGAAGGGATCATCATTTTCTTCCTGTCATTTGTCTGTTTTGTAGATATCACCAAAATGGTCAATTTGCAACTTTGAGATAATGTTGTGAACACCTGGACATCACGTGGTACTTCACATGCAATGAAATAGAAATAAACCAGTTTAACTAATGATAGTGTTTGGGTTGAGTTCTGATTCAAATCTGTTAAACAAATTCATGACCATATTAGGAGTAGAGCCTTACTATTGTATCTGTTGAGTATGGGTCTGATTCCAAGAGGAATGTGTTGTCTTCGTGTTGACACAAGGCTGTGAAGAGTGGCTGATACCCCAGAGGACTGCGGTTTCATTCAGAGGGACCTCAGCACGCTGAAGGGTTGTGCCAAGAGGAACCTCATGAAGTTCAACAACTTCAAGTGTACTGCCTTTGGGTCCTGCACCTATGGAGGAATATCCCCAAGTAGCAGTACAGGATGGGGGCTGACCTGCTGGAGAGCAGCTCTGCAGAGAAGGACCTGGGAGTCCTGGTGGACAGCAGGCTGGCCATGAGTCAGCAATGAGTCCTTGTGGCCAAGAAGGCCAACCGGATCCTGGGCTGCATTCAGAAGAGTGTTGCCAACAGGTCAAGGGAGGTGATCCTCCCCCTCGACTCAACCCTGGTGAGGCCACACATGGAGTACTGTGTCCAGTTCTAGGTTCCCCAGTGCAAGAGGGACACAGAACTACTGGAGCGAGTCCAGATGAGGCTTATGAAGATGATTAGAGGACTGGTGCACCTGTTGTACAAGGACAGGCTGAGAGAACTGGGCCTGTTTAGCTTGGAAAAGAATGAGGGTAGACCTCATCAATGGGTATAAAAATATCTGAGGGGAGCATGTCAAGGGGATGGAGCCAGTCTCTCTTCAGTTGTTCCCAGAGATAGGATGAGAGGCAACAGGCACAAACTGAAGCACAGAAGGTTCTGGTTAAATATGAGGGGGCACTTCTTTACTGTGAGGGTGACAAAGCACTGGAACAGGTTTCCCATAGAGGTTGTGGAGTCTCCTTCTCTGAAGATACTCAAAACCCTGGATGATATCTGGAGATACTCAAGACATCTGGATGCCATTCTGTGAAACTTGCTCTAAGTGATACTGCTTGGCAGAAGGGTTGGACTGGATTATCTTCAGAGGTCCCTTCCAACCTCAGCCATTTTGTGATTCTGTGAAACTGTGATTCTGTGGTTTCCTCTGGGGACCTTGTTTTCATTCTTTGCTTGTTAAGGACACTTAAAAGAAAATGCGATTCGACATAGTTCTCCTTATAGTAGTTCTCACTTTGTTATGAATCTCTGTACATTTTTTGTTTGCTTGATTTTGTTCCCCTAAACTATTTTAATTTTAATATTTTGAATTGGTATCTGGAGAGCACTAGTGCAAAGGAGCAAAAAATGTACAATTAAAACTATTTCAGTGGTGAATCTTATGGAACTAGAACAGAATAAACTAGTATTTATCTGTGTAAAAGGTGTAGAATTTAAATCACTCATGTTTAAATGGACCTTAGGAAATCTCTAGCAGAGTCTACTTCCTTCAGCAGGGTCAAGACCTGGATGCACAAAGCTTTATCTCACTGGGACTTGAAAATTAGTTTACTTATTTTTGGCAGCCAGCTGCATTATTTGGTGGAAAGCTACATATCTACCTTGATGAAGATAAACAATTCCCATTAAACACGACACCCCATGTCTAAGTCTTAGCCTTAATGCCTCATTCAACAGTAATGACTGTAATCCATAAGAGTCAACCACCAGGTGGCATCTGGGTAACAGCCTTTGGATAACGGTTAAAGCTGGAAAAATGAAATTTTAGGTATGTGACACTTCAATGGATATGGTCTATAGAAAGTTGCTTGACCTAACCATGTGAGATTTTGTGCAGACCCTTGATTTTGATCATGAAGCCTTAAAAATATTAATCAAAGTGGTTCAGAGGACTATCTCAACTACACTAGGCATGGAAGAGTTAGTATGTCATGGGGTAAACTGGCCAAACTGCAAACAGAATTCCTGGATTTGTGGTCTTTATTATTCCTTGCATTAATTAGGTCAGAATCTGCATAATGATTTGGAAACTGAACTAAATCATGGAAAGCAAGACAGACACAACTGAGGAAGGGACATGAGTTTAAAAAAAAAAAAAAAAAAATGTATGTGCTCCAGCACTTACATTTGCTGTTGTTTTGATATAAATACATGTGACTCTTCTTTTTTATTTTATTTATTTATTTATTTATTTTCCTCGAGGAGTACAACTTCCTACTACTTCAGGAGCATTAACATTGTATTTGGTGACTAGTAAAAAGCTCACACAGGGCCTTCTTTAAATTGAGTGTTATTATTTATACATACAGCAAGCAAGCATAAGTGGCTTTTGAGGCTTTGGTCTGGGTAAAACAGCAGCTCTCATCCATTATTCTGACTGGGAACATGAACAGAAACAGTTTCTAGAAAAGCAATCTTTTACTTTCAAATGTAACCAGCAGGAATGAAATCAACTTGCCTCAGAGAACATGGTGACTGCTGATTTTAAGCAGCAGAGGAAAATGCAGAAGTGGCTTAAATCAAGAAGGAAGCCAAATTTATTGCCAATGGATTCAGGACAGTGAGAACAATGGAGGATGGCAGACATTTTCAGAGAAAACCTCCTCTTTTCTTTTTCTTTTTTTCTTTCTCTTCTTTTTTTCTTTTTTTTTTAATTTATTTATTTTTAAGAAAAATTCTTAGCCTCTTTTGAAGGAGAAAATCAACAGTGATGAAAGAAAATGAAAATAAAAAAACTTTCATCTAACAAATATATTGTAGATATCTGTCATCTTCTGAAATCTTATTCACGATTCTTTGCTCCACCAAATTAGCCTAAAGCAGTTGAGGACAAGATTGTTTGACACAGGAAAGCTGTTCCTTAAAGACCTGGCTCTTAAAAATAATTTTGACATATAAGCTAATTAAGATTTGTATTTTTAAAAGCTCAGGAGACCTATCCAGTCTTCAGAGAACATACAGGGTGATTTTAGAGTGGATGTTCTGTATATTTGTTCATAGTAAAATAGGTGAAACTGAAACTTTGTGAAAAGAATTACATTCAGCTTGGTGTGACCTATGTTATTCTTCTATTTAATGTCATGGCAATCATACAAAAGGATGTGTGCTCTCTCTCTCTTTTTTTTTTTTTTTTTTTTTTTTTTTTTTTGTGTGTGTGTGTGTAGCTAAACCCAACAGAGAATCTAAGTATGTTAGATCACTAAAGCCCTATGACAATTGTTTAATGATTTACTTTCTATCACATTATGTAGGCTGACATTGACTAGATATATTCTCTCCTAGTTGCTTCCTTATTTTAGAAACAGTGTTAGGCTAGTCAGCCTGTAATTGTTCAAATCATACCATCTGATCCTTTAAAAATATGAATATAAAATTGCTTTTCTTCTAATTTACCTAAATAAACTTACATTACAGCTTAAATTCTTAGAAGAAAAAATAGTTCCTAGTTGTCTGTAAAACCAGTTTTATAGCATATAACATCAGTAGATATAATTTATCATTTTCTTTAGCAAATACTGAAACAAAATGAAATTATTCAACTTGCATGAAATCCTTATCCACTTTACTGACTAATATGAAAATATCAGACTCACACAATAAAAATAATGCTTCTACTTTCTCTTTGCTTTGTTCTCCCAAGTTAGTAATGAATTTAGGCTATTGTTAGGACTCATTTTCCTCCTGTTATGATTAAAAGACAGACATTTTATTTTTTGTCATATGATTCATAGACTTTTTCAGATATTCATTTTCCATATAACTTCCTTGCATTGCTTAACTTGTAATGCATAATTCAGTGTGATCAACTCCTATCCTCCTCCTACTATTTCAAAATGATTTTAATAATTCCCTCTGAAGGATAGGTAACACCTTAAACAGTATTTCCTTTTCTGTAAGTGTTTCATTATAGTATTTATTAAAGCCTATTTTAGTGCCTACGTAAGAGAGAGTTAGACCCTCAGAGTGGGACAGTCACTCACTTACATATCTTTATTTTTATTATATATATATTTTTTTTATTTCTGCTCAAGAGCCTGTGTAACATGGACATGCTCCATGCCTTGTTTCTATGTTGCGCAGATGGAATCTGCAGATAGATCAAGAAGAAAAATAACATTTCCACTTTCATATGTTGCAGTTTTAAAGTCTATGAATGACATCAATTTTGCCAAATACAGACATATTCAGTAGATCTGCTGACCTTGGGCTCCAAAGCAGGTATTTCTGCCAGGCCATGATTCACCTCATCCTGATGTTGGTATCTAACTTGGTCCAGATGAATTGTGTCTTAATTTGCTTTTTGCTTCTGAGTTGATTGTAAGGGTAGTCCAAGATGGCTGACAGCATGGTGTGTCATGTGAATTTTATCCTCTTTGCACTTTCATCTACTGTACAGCAACAGAGGAAATAAAAACAACCCATTTTTAATCCTAAAAATTTAGCTTGGATATTCTAATCTGTACAAGGTTATGACTGATCAAGGTAAGGTCCACTTTATGCATGTATAGAAGGAGTATACGTATATATAACATAATTATTCTCATTTTATTCTTTAAAGACAGTATTGAAACATGAAGTACTGCTAGTCTATTGCTGATTTACACAAAGCTGACAAGAAATCAGAAAAACAATTATTTATTCTGAGATAGTTGAATGTAGCACTGGTGCAAGTAGGCTGAGTTTCATTTGAGTCAGTGAACAGGATTGTTCTAAAAAAAGAAAATCTCTGGAAAGCTCTAATAATTTTTGTCCTGCAGTTCTCAGGGAAGGATTAAGCTATAAATTCAATTTAATTTTAATTGCTTTAGGTCTCTAAGGAACCAGTACATAACAAATGGAATCCCAGAGGTGAAAGTACTGAATTGGTCCTAGCATTATGTTTAAACGAAACACACAAAAAATTGCTAATTAGCAGGGGCAGAAACTAAAATTATTTAGGATTTTATTTAATCTGAGGCAAATAGCTTTGAATATAACAATTATCTAATTATACTGTTTTAATACTGTGGAGATTTTTACACTCGTGTATGAAGAGGAACTGAATGCTTAGAACAAGTAGTAAATTCTTTATTTCCACTAGAGCAAATACGTTATCATCTGCTTGACCTATGGCACAGCAATTAAGGATGCAGAGCTCAATTGTCTAGAGAGATTATATAGTACTCATTCATTGAGTTGGAAATGTTTAATTAACACAGGAATCATAAGAAAAACATACGTTATTGTGTTTTTTTGGAGTCCTATAGAACCTTAAGAGAATACACTTATTCAAAACATCAAAATAATAATCCATACTTGAAAGATTTAATTTGGCAAATCCATCTGCTGTCTGGGAAATCTTCATAGCCCTCCTGTATATAGGCAAAGTGTACCCGTAAGCAGAAATTTAGAAATTCTCAACTAATATACAGATTTTCAGAGATTTGTGGTTTTAATGGGAGTTAAGGATGACTGAGCATCTACACCCACCATCAGTAGCACCATGATACAACGAAGGGAAGAGACTGAAGAAGCACATAAGTAAATGGAGTAGGAAGTGGAATTATGTACATTCATGTTAATGGAGCACTTAAGTATCACCTTGTAATACCCTTCCTGCCAAGATGAAGTAATTTGATGACTGCTCATCAACACTTACACTCTTGCTGTATCAAGCTACCTTTCCTTCTTATCCTTTAATACTTCACACTGATTTTAGGTTCAGATGTAGAGGCTTGTTACACATTTACAGTGCAAACACTGACAGTTACAAGCTCAAATATTTTTAGTGGTAAATATTGAAAGGGGACATGGCCAAGCATTGTAGAATTACTGGCTGAAAGCAAAGATATGCTGAACCACATTGCGTTTTTAGCATAAATCCATAGGCACATGATGTTGTCAGATCTCACAATGTTATCACAGATTTCATAGCTGAAAATGCTCAAGGATTAACAGTTGGAACATATGCATTTTGGAAGTAAATGTGGGAGGGGGAAAGGAGAAAGAAAAGCACAAAGAGTTAATGACAGCATCAGCATGGGGACAAGAGAGAGATATCACAAATTGCACCAAACTTGTATATCAGTTAAAAGAGAAAGGATGGTGTAGTTACAGGAAGAGTGAAAACAGAAAGTGAGAAACTCACTTTGAAAGACGCAAGAAGAGAGTGAGGAGAAATTGAACAGATTTAGACAAAATAGTACTTTAAACTGTAGTCAGAGTATATCTGTGGCCACTATTTCAGAATGCAAGGTGTCTGAGCAAGTGATGAATCCTGAGGGGCAGTGGTGAAAATCAGAGGCAATATGAAAAGGATGAAGAGCTAATGAGTTTAGCATACAAATGAATAAACTGTTTTGAGCTAATGTGGAATAGGGACATCTAATTTCACTGCTTTGTCTTTATTCTCCCTTTCCCTTGTCACCTCAGATGGGAGTAGTTACAGTCCTGTGGATATACACACAGTGTGTTTTTCAGAGTCTTATAGACCATTATTTTTATTGACTTTTTAACCATCTCATTTTCAGTCTTAAGCAACATAAAGGTGACATTATGGTCACAGAGAAGCACGTTTTGCAAGAAGGTCACTTATGATGACTCAAGGAGATCCTAGGAGTTTATGCTATGAGCAAATATGAAAGGAACACTAACGATAGCTGTGGGAAGACAGAATGAGTCAAGCAATTGTTTTAATCCAGATCTTCTCTGTGTAAGAGAACCCATAGTTCTTTAAGGTCATCAATTACTTAACTCACTTTTATTTCAATAGCTCTTAGGCCTCAAGGTGTTCAAGAAAATCCTATTAAACCCATTGTAATAAATGAGAATTCATTTTTTATGGATCTCAAGTGGGTGAAAAGGCAAAGAAATCTGGAGAGCCTGCCAATAAAAGGCAAGATATTGGATAACAGGGAGACAGTAGAAAGCAGAGTCCAGAATGACAGATCCAAGAAAACTTTTATTTAGGACCACAAATATTTTGGGAAAAGGTAGTACAACTAAGCAGTACTGCAGACTGAGACAGGACATATAGGTTGGAAGCATAGAAAATGTAATATTGGCTAACTTCCAAAGGAGATTCATGACTGTCACTAAGGGTAGAATTTGGCTTACTTACAGCACAACTTTTCTTAATTACAGTGCATATGCTGCTTGCTATTTTTTTTTCTTTTATCTTTTGTATGTTTCATAGATATTTGTCGCTGTATAAAGGACACTTTTTTTTTTTTCCTCCTTCCTGCTAAACCATTTAAGCAAGGATGGCATGTCTGCTACAGCTACTTAGTTGCACAAGTGACTGAGTTGCTTCAGTAACATGAATTTGTTTTCATCTCTCTTAAGTAATTACTTGCCAATAAAGCTGTTCCTTCATTACTTTAGAAACCTTTCTCATGTCTGTAGAGCATTGCCTACATCTCAGGCATATGGCCTTTTCTCTGTAGATGCCCCTAGCTTCATCCATTATTGTTACTTTAGGAGACATCAGTTCTTAATCAAGAGAGTGCAGTGTAAGGCCATGTGGCTTTGCACTTTTTCAGTCAATTCCGACAGCTGCACGCACAAACATAAATTAAACTATTAAGAATCTAAGGAGATTATAATGACTGCAATTAACTTCCAACTTATTTAATAAAAAGGTTGTTTCCAATGAAGGGTCATATAAAAGGAACAGATTGCATGCAGTTAAACAAAACAAAACAAAAGAGAAGAGAAAAAAAAGAGTACTTTGCTGCTCATATCCAAAGGGAAGCTAAAGAAAATTTGCTTTGGTATGATCCCAAGGAGACCTTAGGAAAAGCAAAGAACTGTTTTATCTTGGACTATACTTTCACTTTGTGTAGAAAAGTTGTTAAATAGTCTGATGGAATTGTTAGAAAGACATACTTGAAAGACTTTTTGCTACATGGAAGCAACCTTAATCAGGGAAATACTCTTAGATACAATTAGCATATCCTAGTTTATCTTAAAACTTTTTGAAATGCATACTATCATCCCAGTTCTTTCTGTTTTCTCACAAAGATTTCTGGTCTTAAACTTATGAGTAAAAAGCTTTACATTTATAGTTCTCTAATGGTTTTAGTCTTCTGTTATGCACACAGGTAATTCAATATTTATAGACCATATTCAAGGATGAATGTACTCCCACACCTTTATTGGACAATTGACTATTGAAATCTGTTTGAATAGTGAATTACTGGATCTCACACCATCATTTCTATAACATTTGTAGGGATGTTAATCATAAAATTCTATACCTATCACTGTCAAGGAGTCAGGTAATTAAGGCTTTGAGAAATCATCAGAGGTTTCAAGAGAGCAAGCTGGAAATGCTTAACCATGATAATACTAGAACTCTACATAAGGGAAGATGGAGTCAGTGAAAAACAGACTGAATAGCCAGATTAAATGAAAGCAGAATACATAGCTAGATTCTCTGATGACTGCATTTGATGGAAGTCCACTAAACTAAATGGAAGCATGTTTATATATTGGAGGAGGCTACCTGGCGCAAAAAATAAATTGGGAAGGGAAGAAAATTCATCTTTACAAATGGCACTGTAGCAGAAAAAAAAACTAACACCTTATGGTTACGTTGCTATGATTAGTGGTTACAGACCACTAATACTTAGCAATAAAATAGTGGCTCAACAGTGTCAGTTCACAGAATCACAGAATCACAGAATATCCTGAGCTGGAAGGGACCCACAAGGATCACTGAGTCCAACTCCTGGCTCCACACAGCACCACCCAAAAATCAGACCCTATGTCTGAAAGTGTTGTCCAAATATTTATTGAACTCCAGAAGCTCAGTGCTATGACCACTGTCCTGGGGAGCATGTTCCAGTGCCCAACCACCCTCTTAGTGAAGAACCTTTTTCTAACATCCAGCCTGACCCTTCCTTGACAGCTTTATGGCATTACCTCAGATCCTGTCCCTGTTCACCAAACAAGAGGTCTGTACAGCCTCCACACTCTAGTATTCTTTAGCTACTGGGGACAGCAACAAACAGAGCAGTATATTTTATCTGTTATGAAGATAATAAGAACTAAACATTCTTAACTTTCTAGTTTGTATTGGAAAACACAGACAAAGAAAAGTCATCACCTCACAGAAGGATTTGTAACATCCCTTTTTTGTGTTCAGCCAAGCTGCCACAAAACCATCTCTAAGAGACTTCAGCGTGCAAAGGGAAAAGTATTTTTTCTATCAGATTAAAATAATTCCTTGAACAGCTTGGTTGACAAAGTTTCCCTTGGTATTACTGTTTATAACAATAAAATATCTTTGTGTCAAATCCTGTTCATATTTCCAAGAAATGCATTAGCTCTGTTTTCTCTAGCAGTAGAGAAGGAAACCATATTAGTTTCTTAGATACCAGGAAAATGTATCCTTTCCACAGCCATTGCCTTCCACAACCTAATTATTATTACTTTTTTTTTTTTTTTGGCAAAGATGAATTGTGCATACTTTCATGTTAGCTCTAGGACTTTTCTTCAGTTCATGTAGATTAAAATAGTGATGTTTGTTGTATTGAATAATCCCATTTTTTCCATAAAGCTGACTAATGCTTGCTGGTTTTAATATTTGAAAATTCTAATTCTCTAAAAGAATTTTCTAATTCTTTTTCAGATCACCATTAAAAATAGTAATAATTTCTCTGAACATGCTGGTGATAGTCTATGTCCTTATATACAGACAAACCTGTATACATATAATAATGTGTCCGTGCATTGGTCTGTGCCCTGATCTTATTTAATATGCCAGTACAGGCAGCTTGTGAGAGCCCAACAAACATGGTCTGGCTGAAAGATTTTTGTTTAGCTATTCACATTTTAAGCCACGGTTATCTCTGGTCCCTCAAGCTGCCGGCTTCCATTCTGATTTACACATTTCCTAATCCCCTACAGCAGTTTTTTTCTCTGCTGTGGTAACTCAGCCACAAATGTTGTCTGCTTGTGTCTAAAGGGCTGTCTCTTTGCTTCAGACAACTTCTCTTGATCCTGATATTTTACAGCAGAATTTACCTTTCCTCCCCACCCTTCCCCATCACCCCACCCCAGTGTGTTTAACTATATTAACAGTCCTGCACTACTTAAAATCACTTAGTCCATGAGGTGGACAGACTTTAGTCCTCTCTCTTGGAAGGTAGAGTCATAAATTTTGCTCTGACTCTGCTCTATTTATTTGAAGAATGTTATTTGGCCCATCCTAATGACTACATGAGGGCTGTGAGCAGGTTCATCAGCCTGCTGTTGTTCTAGCCCATCTGCACACTCCATCCCATCCCACTGACTTGATCTGCAGCTACAGTCAGACAGCAATGATGAATAAGACTAAACCTGTTTACATTTAGTTACAAATTATTATTATTTTCCCACCGTTTCCTAAACCTTTCAGGCAAATATCTCCAGGCCCCAAGTATGAAACTCAAATACACAAATAGCTTTAAATGATGAAAAAGCTGGGAGAGGTTCACAGTGCTAATTAACTGTCATGTCAGTTTTCTATAATGAAATATGTGAGCGTGGCAGTTATCAATCTGAACAAATAAAAACAATACTTAACCACCTCTTGAGGCTTTGAGATTTTAAAGAGAAAATAAAAATGAAATATACGTGCCCTTTCTGGATGTCATTTGAATTACCATACTGCCTATAATATCATCCAAATGTGCATGAATCACAGGCTATAAAGTACTACCACCTGCTTAAAAGAATTTACAATCTAAAGGGAATAGTAGCAAAAATGATGAGAAATGAGGTGTCTTTCCTGAGTTTACACTACCTGCCAGTGGCAAGAAAGGAATCCAGGTTTTATGAAGCTTAGTCCTGCTCTGTTTCTCCCAAACTAAGCCATATTCTGGAAACCTGAGCATAGGGAGCTCTCGCTCCACATGGTTCATCACTCATGATGTCTCAGACCAGGCAGGTAGACTTCTGATTGTAAAGGAATCAGCCTTCAGTCAAACAGCTTCCCTTGGAGTGGTGACAGAATGATATCCCACTAAAAGGTTTTCCTTCTTTGCATTTTTATAAGGGTAAAGAGATGGGGCATGAAGGAGATGGAGAGAATTATTTAAACTGTATCGTTGGCAGTATTAACTCATCACATATTTCATTACACATCACTTCCTAAAGAACAAGAAATTCATATGACTGAATGACAGCACATCTTTACATAAACTGCTAATGTACTCCCATAATCCAGCTCTTTTTAAGGGTCAACAGTGCAATCACGAGCAAACTTGGAAATGCAGAAGCATCTGAAAAGGTAGGAAAGAACTGGTGTCATGTCATGGAAAAACTTGACAAAATTATTAAAGGTTAAAAGTCAGTAATGAAAGGAGGCTTATTTAGAGCCCTCCAACCTGTTCAGTCATATTTACAATGCTCTTTAGAAAAGTTATTTTAATTAATGATCAGAAAAACTGTCCATGAGATGTAGGGTTTTTTTGTTATTGTTGTTTTGTTTTCTGCTCTTCGTTGCATTAAACTTATTGATATGAATTTTTGTTTTCTGATAATCAATGGCTATGTTTATGTATTCCTTGTATGCGTGTAACTTGTGTAGAATACTGTATTTTACAAGTTTTATATCACACCAGCACAACACAACCTTTTTCTGAATAGTGGATTCTGATAGAGGTTCTTGTCTCCAAGTGCTTCATCCAGCAGAATGAGACAGACGGCAGCATGAAACACAACAATATGTAAACACAATGTACCCAGATTTAATTAAGTATTTAGTCATAAGGTAAATAATAGAGAAGAATTAAGAGGGATAGTCAGGGGGGAAAAGCATATGGTTTTGGATGACATTTTGAAAGAGATGAAGAAAAATGACATAAGAGGCTGTTCTATTATTATTTTGCCATTTTTCTTAGAGTAAGGTCTCAGGAACCAATCATGCCTGAAGCTGCACCCTGTTAATGCCACAAGAAGAAAATAGTCAAAGAAGACATCCCAAATCATCTAGCCCCTTGAAACGGAATCTGACTGTGGAATAGACTTGATCCAGAAAGATGTACAGAATTTATTTATCACCAGGGAAAAGTTTTCTCTAACAGGAAGACCAAGCAAAGAATCATAGGACACTTGTTAAAGTAAGCCAAAGAAATAATAGTTATAAATATATGAATATAATGTTTCTCGAGGCATGGCCAAATTAAGGGCATATAAGATATTTATGGGGTGCTATTAGTTGAAAACTCAGAGGAACAGAGACTCCACATTGAGTAGAAACTGTGCTACAGACAACAGTCTAAAAGGCTGAAAAGGTTGGATGGGAAGTACAGAAACAGAAACTGCTAAGAACTACAGGGTAAGAGGTTGAAAAGATTGGAGGGAAAGTACAGGAGCAAAGAAAGTTGCTAAAGGCAAAAGTAAAAGCAAACAGTAGGGTTGGGATTTATTTTAAGTTACAACTGCCTCTAAGTTAGCCTCCTCACCTAGTCTTGTATATCTCCACAGTAATGGAGAAATATTTTTTTTAGGAGATAAAATTAATTTTACCAGAGTATTACCCATTTCTCTGTGTAGACTGTAAAGATATGGTAAGTCAAAGTTATAAATCGACAGTTGATTAGCTAAATCTTTTTAGATATCTCCTGACTCTTGGAGTGCTGTTATGCCAGATGGTCAAACAGCATTTCAAAAGTGTCTGAAGCAAAACCAAAACAGCTATAATTTTCCTTCAAGATCTCAAGGAAGAATAAGAGTCTTGTACATAAATCCTTTATAGCAAGAACTATACATATATGTTTACCTTTCTTTAAAAAAATATATATAAATAAGTATTAAGGATGGTGAATAGTAGGATCCTTGACTTCCATATGTAACAGCAATAACATAGAAAAGAAAGACTCATCATTTGACTCAAAAATACAATAAAAAAGAAAAATCCCACTGAAGAGAGATATGTGAAACAAATATAGAGGGGAAAAAAAAAAAAGAAATGATCAACAATACTTTGAGCTGCAGTTCTCTCTTGGGAAAGGTACTAAGAAATAGTAAGAGAAAGTAGGAGGTACAGTAGCAACACAATCGTGTTTAGATGAATGGCAGAAAGCCAAATGTGTTACCTACTTTACTTCAACAACGGGAGCTTTGGTTATTCAGCACAGACCTTTAGGGAAAGTATGTTCTGTATAACTACCTGTTTTCTCAGCTAAGTGCAAAAGAAATAAAATATGTAATTAAATATTTTATAAAATATAAGGTGTGTGTTCATAAACAAAATATTGTTTTACTATTGAATGGACAGTTGTCTTTCAAAATAGCATTGGTCCTTACTGCACAGCAAAAGGATTTCTTGCAGAGCAGGTCCAAAGAATTGGAAATAACTTATCTTTACATGTTGTATACTGACTTTAGAGAAACACAGATTTTTCACAAACTAACTTCACTTTTAAATGCATTTCTATGACATGTCTGTAGCATAGGTGAAGGAACAGATTTGTGAGAGATTCAAAAAGCTGAGAAGGAACAATATATTAAAATTTTGATTGATGTGTGGCGGGTTGTTTATTAATATGCTATGTATGTACGTGTTAGTTGAGCACGCTATGATTGCTTTGAGATAAATGAACAAACAATGCCAACGTATATCAGTATGTATTTGCATTAGTCATGTTCCAAGCAAAGTGTTCTGCAAGGCTGACATGCTGAAATTCATTCACAAGTGTGCTTATCGACAGGAATAGAATAGGAGCATAACATAGACAAAAAATAACACCATCTGTTATACCCAGCTAGAAAGGTAGCAAACGGAAAAACCGGGTGCCTAATGATTCAGTGAGAATGGTAGAGGCTACTATGACAGACACCTCAACCTGATCTAGAGCCCTAGGTGGTTTTCATTCTCAGTCCCTTAGATATCCTAATTACCTAAGAGAGATAAAAATAGGTAGGCAAATTACCCATTGTTAGTAAGTTGAATGTCATCCTGTATACATATTCTGTAAGGAACAACAGCATAGCTTGTCTTAAAATGTCTGAAGGGACAGGACAGAGAAAACAACAAGTTTTGGTGGATGATGATGCTGTTTTCAGTGGACAGAGAAACCCTTTCTCCTGAGCCAAAAGCTATCCTAAATGGCCAAAATCTGACCATAGTCCAGTGTATTACATTTATACAGATGTGCACTGATATTACCTCATTTTCTTTAGCACAACTAAATGAAAGGCACAGATAAACACCTTACAGTGGTGCTGCTGTCAGAGAGCACTGCATGTAGCAAGCTGTCCTACTCAGACTTAGCAAGCTTGATGACACAAACCCCCATTTTAGAAACAAAAGATATCACCTCTTGGAGGTGTGTGAGCACAACTTTGCACAGTACATTCTGAAAGCAACATTCCATAATTATTTTGCTTGCTGTGATCACTCCCAACATGTGAGTAGAGCAGCTGTCAGGTTAAGTCCATAGAGTTGTGGGGTTCATGCCCTATGCAGCCAAATGGTCCCTCCCAGAGTGGCCTGGGGTGCCCCTAATCAGTGGAGTTGATAGCACTCCTCCACAGTAGCATGCTGCATGGAGTGCTAGGAAATGTAATTTGAGCATCAATGAAGAGAAAAAGAGAAGACAAAAGGAAATCTGGAGTTCAGTATATGTTTCAAAGTCATGGGCTCACCGGGAGATCTAGGATGAAACGGAAGTCAATAAAACCAGGGTAAGTTCAACAAAGTGTTGTTAACAAATTTATTTTTAAATAAGATATTCCTGTTGAGTTATTAAATAATAAAAAAAAAAAAGTCTAAAAACTCTGAAATAAGATCTCCTATTCTTGACTATTCAAGAAATAGATTTATGTTTCCTGAAATAGATATGTCTTCCTGCTTTAATCAGACTCCTCCAAGACCTTACAACAGCACTGTGTGCATACATATCACTTTTTCTATTAAATCATTTTGCTTGCAATAGGAAGGAGGAGGTTGTTGTCATCAGTACACCAGGAAAAATTTGAAAGCTTTAATCAGAAAAATATCACAAATCCTAGAGTCATTTAATCTCTTTAAGAAAGGGTGATATGTCTTTGCAGTATTGTATTTTTAACACCAGATGGTACTCTCTGAAGGTATAAATTGCAGCACCACATGACTTAGGTTGTTGTTGCAAACTAAACAAGACGTATTTGTTTTATAAAACCTGTAATGAAACAATAGCCTAAGGATCAGTTTCTTTTCTTAGAATAAGAGATTATTTACATGAAATAAAACTAATCTCATTTTTTAATGTTTTGAAAGTGTTTGCGTTTATTAATGTCTTGTTAAAAATCATACTTGATTAATACTTTTTAGCATTTGAGCATTCAGAGGTGACGAAACCAATTTAATGTGTGCTTTTAATCTCTGAGTTTAGTTGTCTATGCATAAATGTGAACAGGTGGATATTAGCTGGTGGTTCATTAAAGTCCCTTCCAAATCAAACCATTCTATGATTCTTCAGCATTAGTGATTCATCAGATTTTCCTCTGAAAGAAAGAGATTTAATAGTAAATGTTTACGGCCAAAATTATGTTTGGTCTGCTATTATATTCTTTATAGTGACTTCACTGAAGATGGCTTTGCTTAGATTACACATTTTGAAATTCAGCTCTTAATTCTGCATAAATTTTGAAATTTGTCTAAAACAGAAAAAAGAAGTGAGTTTCCAAACTGTGTTACAATTGGTGTAATTACAAAAAAAAAAAAAGGTTATATGCAGTAGTATTCACAAATAACTTAAAATCATTATATGAAATAAGCAAAATTACTGATTCTATTGTATTAGGACAGGAAGAGGAAAAAAATGTAGACAATGTTGCAAGCATTTGAAAGGATATGGTAAGCAAAAAAATCGCTGTCAGATATTAAGTGCTCAGTTGAAACTGATGAGTTACACATATTGTTTTAATTTGCTGAACTGAAAACAACAAAAAAAAAGATGTTCATCATGTGAAAATAAAACCAAAAAATGGTGCAGAATAGGATTACGATAAATTCTCTGAAATTTCTCGGACAGTTTTCCTCCCTTACTTTCCAGCTAATTTTTTAGACATGAAAAGTAAAGATGGAATGGAATGGAATGGAATGGAATGGAATGGAATGGAATGGAATGGAACGGAATGGAACGGAACGAACGGAACGGAATGAATAGAATAGAATAGAATAGAATAGAAAAGAATAGAAGGGAGAAACCTTCAAAGATCATCAAGTCCTACTGCTTGACCACTTTAGGGCTGACCAAAAGTTAAAACATATTATTATGAGCATTGTCCAAATGCCTCTTGAACACTGAGAGGCATGGGGCATCAAGCACTTCTCTAGGAAGACTGTTGCAGTGTTTGTCCACCCTCACAGTAATGACATTTTTCCTAACATCCAGTGTGAACCTTGGTACAGCTTCATGCTGGGCTTCCAGTCATCTGTTCCTGGTGAGCAAAGGCAAGTACCTCCCTTGTTGCTTCCCTCATGGAGCTGCAGGGAACAGTGTGTCTGCCTTTCATCCTCCTCCTCTCCAGACTGGACACCCCAAGGGTCCTCAGCCTCTCCTCACATCACATGCCTTCCTACCATTTTACCAGCTTTCTTACCAGAACTTCTGGACACTTTTCAACTTTTTAAAAATTGAAAAGTTTGTTATTGAAGGTAAAGTGCAGAGAAAAGTTAATTCTGTCAAATCCACATCATTAGATATTTGACAAGACTCTTATCAGTGTCTTAACTGGTTTTGTTTCATACATAGATCTATATAGTATGTTGCTGAAGAGCATACAGAACACAGTGAAGTGTTAGCTTTGCTGCTGATAGTTTTAGTTTATCCATTAAGGAGTTTTCATGCTTAATACTTCTTCATACAAGGTCTGCGTTCACACGTTCACATAGTATGATTGAATTCTCAGCTGTCTTCAGACTGATATTTTTCCCTTTCTTTACATTTAATTGTCTATATGCTTTAAGCCTGAAACCTATACATAAAGGTATTTAAGAGTTTTTTATTTTGTTTTGATTTTTGTTTTTTTTCCCCTGGGGGGGGGGTGGGTGGGATGGGGTGAGTACTAGTAGTACCCTAGGGCTGAGGCACAAGTCAATGTACCCATCTACTCTGGAACAATCAGTTATTCTGCACATCTCCAAAGCACAACAAAAGCATGATGCTGTTGGAAAAATGTGAGCTGCATAGAACAGTAAGCATTTTTCATGTCTTGGGTTGATTATCTGAATCAAAGTTGAACCCCTGGGTATGTGTGAATACCCTGTCATTACCTTTGATGTGTTCTTTGTTTTTCATTTCCAACATATTGATTATAACATTATGAACATAGTGTCCAATCTCATTTGCCAATGGGTATATCTGTCATTGAAATCTGGAAATGGAGGGGAAAGAAGAGAAGTCTGAGGCCTATTGACTTATGGCAGCAATTTGTAATTGCAATATTTATTTAGCTTGAAAAGATGTCTCATCTACTCCAGAATTGGAGTTCATAGTGTGAAAAATTACTCCATCAAATGCTAGACAATGATAGAAAAGGAAACCTCAAATTTCCTTTTTCCCCTTCCTTGGTAGCATATATTAAATGTTTGGTTTATACTGCTAACAGCTACCTGAAGGAAACACTTCAGAGCTCTAAGTGTATAGAGGCATGTGTATTTTAGTAGGTTAGTAATTAAGCAGGCATTATAATGCACATCAACAATCACAGCAGGCTTTAGTGGAGAGACTTATTATAGTAAATATTGTAAGAACGCTAGGGTGGCCATCACACATTAGCAGTACTGGCATTAGAAAATGGACATTGTAGGCTAAGGTGGTAAAACATAGTTTATTAATTAGAGTAATGATAATGCTGCTAGCTCCCTGTGGTACCTAATTATAGGTGCCAGACACTGTTGACGCATTTAAGGATCTGTTGCTGTTTTCTATTACAACGCCACATTTCCTAGAGCTGTACTGTATAAAAATATTGAAAATGAGAAAGCAGATCTTTAGAACAGATCTACATACCCCTGATGCAGAATTTAACAAAACAAACAAAAAAACCAAATAAAATAGTAAAAATTATTCATGAATTATGATAACTGTTCCCAAGAGGGCTGTGACTCCTTAAAACTAGGCCTTACTGGAACACAAACTATCCACAGATCCTTGACATAGAGAAATTAGGACAGGGAGAGGTTAACATTCAAGGGAAAACGTTTTCCCTGAGATCATGGAATCACAGAATAGCTGAGGCTGGATGGTACTTATGGAGGTCATCCAGTCCAAACCCATGCTCAAAGCAAGTTCAACTAGAGCAAGTTGCCCAGGCTCTTGTGCAGTCAGTTTTTGTCTGTCTCCAAGAATGGAGATCTCACAACCTCACCAGGCAATCTATTACAAAGATCAATCACTCTTACAATAAAGAAAGAAAAAAAAAAAAAAAAAAGTATACTTTTTTCTTATATTTACAGTTTCAATTTGTTTCAATGTACATGAAAATGCTCATGTACAAATAATGGAAAGTACATTCTTTTGAGGTTTATTTTCAAACCAACTGATTTCTGTGTCTCAAACTCTTTCAGTAATGTCTTTGCACTTCCCCCTAGGACCTCAAGAAGAACCTTTTACTTTGTAACCCATCTAAAATCTAATCCTGTCAGAAACTCCTAATCTCTATTTATATTGTCACCTTCCTCCTTACTTGCCCTGTGTGGGTATATTCATTTTTCTTTAAGAAGAGAAGTAAGGCTGCTGTCTGTCAGAGAAAGCAGACAACACAACCACAGTCTGATGGCAAGGCCCTCTGCTTAACAAAACATGTGATACTGTTTGCAGCAAAGAGAAAATGAATAAAAAACTTGCATGATGATACATGAGAAGTAACAGCTTTAACATCTCTGACTTGTCACGATGAATAATTTGAGTGTACACTTGGATAATTTTGATGCTGAAGTATAACACTTATCATCTAATCACCTCCGGGCCTCTTGAAGTACATACTTTGAAACAGTACTTTTTCTCCTTCATTCGAAAGTGAGTTGTCATTATTTCTGAGTGTTTTTGTTTCAGTGGAGTTGCATCAAGCCATTTCTCTTTTGATAATTTAAGAGAAACAAATGAAAGTGTTTTGAATTATTAGATTATTGAACATAAAAACAAATTTCTAAGAAAAGATAGCACATGAATTTATGAGTAAATTAAAAAGATAACTTATGCATATATGAGCATGAAGATCCCTTGAAACAACAGACAATAGCATTCCAAAGAAGCTTTTATTGACTGTATCATCAGTCATGTGCATGGTGAAGAGCTGAAAAGTAGTCAT
The DNA here is from genome assembly GCF_047663525.1 of Anas platyrhynchos. Lineage (NCBI taxonomy): Eukaryota > Metazoa > Chordata > Aves > Anseriformes > Anatidae > Anas > Anas platyrhynchos. Next base: position 202,028,696 of record NC_092587.1, read on the forward strand.
TGACTTCATAGCTGCTGCAGCAAAAAAGTCCATTTGGTCAACATTTCATGTTCCTGTAGATCTGCATAATAAAATATAAAAGCTTCCTAGGAAATACCAGAATCTATTAGGTCAACCATCATACAGTCCAGCCATGTAGGATTCATTTAACTTTTCGGAATTCCTTTTTTGAATGTATGTGAATAGGTCTGTGCATTCCTTCCTTCCTTCCTTCCTTCCTTCCTTCCTTCCTTCCTTCCTTCCTTCCTTCCTTCCTTCCTTCCTTCCTTCCTTCCTTCCTTTCCCTGAACCAATATATGAAGAAAGAAGATGAGATTTTAAAGCATCACAAAAGTTCAAATTACTTCCCCTTTCTTTATAATAATTCTCATAAAACACTAGATATTTTCAGGTGTGTAAGTACTAGGACTGATGTACGCGTGGCAGAGGATAACAAGAAAATAACACTTTAAAAGATGATTGAAGAGAATTATATTACTTATGAATGAAGAGGAATAAAAGATGAATTACATTTAAGCCTTCTCTGTCTCGCAGTATGTTAAGTGCAAGTAGCAGGAGAAGGGAAGGAGAGATAATTTTAGCTCTTTAGGGTGGGCAGTGAAAAATGATTAAGGCAACACTAGTGCAGACAAAAAAAAAAAAAAAAAAGTGTAGCTGGAGTTAGCACAGATAAATTTTGAAATTTTGAGGAGAAAAACCAACCACTACAGCATAAATAAGTTATATCACTTGTCCAGTGACTACATGTGGAAATGCATAAATCTTATCAACCGAGGAATCCTTCAGTTAGAGTAGTGAAACTAGCCCCTCTCCTCTTCAGTAGTAACTTTCATAAATGCATTTTGAGAACAATTCCTGCACCTCTGAGAGGATCTAACATCAGCCAGAAGTTGTCTCTTTGTCAAAATGGATGCTGAGGATGAGACACAACTTCATATGCAAGGCCTGGTCACATCCTGGTATAACTAAAGTCTCTGCATGAGAGAGACTCGTTTTTTAGCAATTTACAATTTGCATTGTTTTGTTAAATTAATCCAACTGAAAAATAGTCATTAACTATATATAAAGATGCATTCATCTAACAAGCTGAGAAACAAGCTGAGAAAGAGAAAATTAGAAATTTGTGAGCCTTGACCAAAACTCAAAACTCAAAAAAAAAAAAAAAAAAAAAAAATCAAATAATACAATACTATTAAGGTTCTCCAGAGACTACTAAATCCTTCCTAGTGTATCCATCTTTTTTTTTTTTTTTTTTTTTGCTCGACTCTCTTTAAACAGAAAAGGCTGCAGCATCTCCCAGGTATGCCTTGTATAGAAGAGCTAATTTATGGAGTTCACTGGAAACTTGGGGGAGAAGCAATGGGGACTCTGAAGTGCTCGTTGCCAGTAAAATGTAAGCTATATACTTGCCAGAAGGTTTAAGAAAAATAATTAAAAAGCAAGCAAGCAAGCAAGCAAACATAATTTATTAAAATAAAATCTCATACTAAAGTAATGAAGAGAGAAATATAATGATTTCCAAAGCAATATTTTCCTTTGAAAACTACAAGTCATCTTCAACATCTTCAAAAGTAGGACATGTCTATCAGTAAACCCAGGAATAAGGCTTTAATAAAATAGCCCTTCACCTTCTCTTTATTCAGCCACCTGATTAACAAGACACATAGGTTTAGATCTATGGTTGATACACGTTTTGATGATGTAGCTTAGGATACATATGTGGGGACATGCTATGTCTTAATAATGGAGTCGTGGCCATCAAAGACTTATTGAAGAAACCAGAGACCACAGGTTCTGTGTAGGTTTCTGTACAAAGGGTTAAATATGTTTATAAACAAAAAAGAATTAGTGGGACACCTATTTTACAGTTCATCAAAAAGCAAGAATGTTCAATTGACAAAAGGAGGCATTTGTGGCATGTAGAATGGAATATATTATATATATATATATCTCATAAATGAAATGTAATAGTAACAGGGAAATAACTGTTTGAATAGATCAAATTAGAAAAAAAAGAAAACATAGACAGAGGAGAACAACTCACTGTTGTCTGGGGAATATTGTATACCTACTAATCCCTCTTCGCTACCTTCTACCCCCCCCCCCCCCTTTTTCTTTCTGTTCTATGATCTTAGATCATTCAGAGCTTTATCAGTTTACCCTTTATTACAAACTGTTGACTACACTAGAAATCCAAGGATCATCCAAAATTGCTTTAGGCAATTTCAACCTGAGGTTAAAGCAGGCTGTTCTGATACATTCCAGCACAGGACAGAAGGAACTGCCCTGCAGTAAGGGCACTACCTTGGAGATCAACCTGGATAAATAATTTTGTTTCTTTGGACTTTAGCAGTAGCAGCTGTTTTGACATGCTTGTGGCTTAATGGGTGAAGAGTCAGGTGCTTCAGGATGTAAAAATCTCAGATTTAAAGATGACTTTCATATAGGCAGTTGAAGTTAGGAGCAGAGAGGTGTTTTGTGTAGATAGCTAGATGCTGGCTTTCTGACAAGTTACATGTAGGAGGTGTAGGGGTCCAAGAAAAACTCCTTAAAAAATCTAGTTTTGCAAAAGAGATATAGATTAACAGCCAAAAAAAAAAAAAAAAAGCCTAACTTTATTGCTTGGGAAAAAAATGCAGTATACCCCACCTTCTTTCATACCAATGAAGTAGCAGTTCTTTGTACTGCTGAGAGAAAAACTCATCCCAAACAAGTCAAGACCTGGCAAGCATATCTTGACCAATAACCTGGAGACCACTTACCATTATACTCAATTATTAAGACAAATTAAACCCTCTTTTGTTATATATGAGATTTTTTTTTGCTTATTCACATCTGTAGTTCTCTTCCTCTATAAGGCTAATAAAGTGTATAGAAGAGGACATATACAGAGAAGACATGAGATTTGTGTGGAAAATATTTCAATAAAAGGGGAAGAGAGCTGACTTTTATTTGATGCATCTGCTGGGTTATTCAAGGATATCACCCTCTGACTGCACTGTCATCGGATACCTTTGAAAGATCCCCAGGGTGAATGACAGAGTGGGTCAAGAATGACCGAGCTCAATTCCCTTTTTATTGTTTTTCATTGTAATCTTATTATCTGGTGCTGCCATGTGTCAAAGTGACATTGTTTGACAACTGCATCAAATACACAGAAACACAGGAGTGTGTAAGGAAAAATCTGTGCTTCATTCAAGACTTTCAACCTGCTTTGGAGACTGCACAGACATTTTTAATTTCTATTTCTCTGTCAGTGCAAATAACTAATAGCTTGAGTAGCCTTAATTAAACACCACACTGTACAATGTATGATTTATCAAGTAGCTGGATAGCTAGTACAATCATGGCTCGAAACAATGAATTCAGAGCTACAATAACTGAAAAATCTTGCTTTAATCTTTATTATTAGCCACTTCTTTGCCAGTGGGTATGGAATCTACTGGAAGAGTGGAAATATGGATTATTAACTCATTATAGACAGTTCTGAAAAGAGTGATTATGTTCTGGTAGGGCTTTTGCATTTTGGCCACATATTTAGGACTGAAGAATAAATAACAAAATCTGTTTACTTGACATAATTTAATTTAAATTTATTTGCAATTATCAACTTCTTATTTTCCTTCAGAACAGGATGGAAAACTCACAGATTGGTTGGGTTTCAGGAGGCGTTGTTATTTTAAGGGATATGTCAGAAGGTGCTCTAGGGATGTGCCCAGAAATCCAATATGGAACATAAATTATTTACCTGAAACCACATAATCAGGGTCATGCCGAAAAAGGAACCCAACAAACAGCAAGGTGCTGTGAGAGGCACTGTCAACATTTCTGTTAATAGACTGTATCTCAATTTGTGCCCCAGCATGTGTGATGACTATTGTATTGCTGGAGGTGATATCTTTCAGATGAGTTGGAAAATGAGGTTCTGACTACATGGAGTCACTAATGATCCCATGCCAGCCTCTGTAAGAGCAGAAGATAACCCAGGTGTCCTGAAAGAGCTCTGTTTCAGATAATTACATTTTACTGGTCTAAATTTCCCCTGGGGTTTCAATTAGATATGATATTTCTAGACTATTGCACTAACTGTTGTGTAGTTTCACTGTTTATGGATAAGATACTATTTCAGGGAGACATGAGTCTTTATTTTGGGGATAAACATTCTTAACGTGAGATCAGTCCTGTTTTTACTGTTGAGTATATGTTTATTGACATTTTGAAGAATGGGATCAGAAGGACAGAAGGCCAGCAGAGCAGAATGAAAAGGGAAAAATACCAGTAAATGAGGATTGATTTTTTTTTTTTTTCAACAAGCTAATAAAATTAAGCACATGAGGAATTAACAAATGTTGTCAGACCATGAAAAACAGAATGTATACCAGTGAGGATAAAATGTCTTAAACAGGCTCCTAAACCACCAGGTGTAATTCTACTTGTATTTCTGTCTTAAATCCTGTGCAGACTACATGTAACACCATGGCAAAGACAAACAAATGAAAAAAAAACAAACAAACAAACAGAAAAAACAACAACAAAGAAACGTAAAACCAACCAACAAAACAAAAAAACACACCAGCATCTCATATTTGCCTTCCTTGCAGACACATGACAGGATCCTAAGTGCAGGTTAGCCCAACCAAAAATATGACAAAAAAGGGATGAATCATGACTAATTTTATTAAACTTCAATTAGTACATGTGAAAAATGAGGTAGCATTTGCTTAAATTCATGCTGAGAGGTGAAAGGTGCTCATGTGTTCAATTCCTCAGCTGTCATTTAAAACGGTGTTTATGGTTTGGAAAACCAGATAATGGTTTAGTCAAAACAAAACCAGCCAACTAAAGCAACAACAACAACAACAAAACCACAAGTAAACAATACAGTTGTAGAAGAGACAAAGAGAAATCTAGATGCCACATTGCTGTCACATTACATCCACATGAAATTAGACTGAGCAGACTTTTATAGCGTGACAATACAGAAAAAATAATTGAGAGTTGTATATACAGACGTGTCATGTCCTTGATCAGGCTAAGGGACAGTTTCTCTGGGTACTGCTTTGCATCTGAAATGACACATATACACTGTTCTTGTCAATAACTGGGAAAAAAAATAAAGGACAAAAACTTAATCAAGTTAGCAGCTGTTCATGGAAGGGGTTGGAAACAGCTCATGATTAAAGGTCTGAAATGACTGAATAATGAGGAATAATTAAAAGGCTAATTTATGACTAAACATTTAATTTTGGTGATGGAGGTCAATGGGTGTTTTGTCATTAACTGTGAAGGAATATGTATCAGTCTGCAGGAGAAGAATTTTTACCGTTATTTTTTACCATCACCTTAACACATATTGTTTTCACATTTATGAAAAAAAAAAAAAGTTATTGTACGAGGGCTGTAATTGGAAGAAAATAGAGGACCTTCGTTCAAAAGAAAATCTTCCCAGTGGTCAGTTTCCCAGTTTCCTAGGAAAATCTAGAATCCCAGGTAATCAGTGTGGAAAAACTGCAGCAATCAGGGCACTAGGAGATGTGGAATGAAAGTGAAACTTGCAGCGGTGAAGTTGTCAAACATAATTGGTCTCCTCTATGATTATTTTATATGAGTTTCTGTGATTAATTCAGTATCAAGATTGATTGTTGCCCTGGAGACAACAAAGTATCTTTGTTAGCTTTATGTTTGTTAGAAGAGCTTGTGTAATGTTAGGAATAACCATGTAGTGAAAGTCTTTCTTCCAGATTTAATTATTTATTGCAATTTCAGCAAGATGATTTTTCTTAAAACTGTTATTTTGCAGTAGTTCTTAGTGTTTTTTTAATAGCATGCATTTAAGTACATCTCATGATATGAAATTAAACAAATCCCATCCTCTGTATCCCAAAGTACCAGCTCATACGACTGTAAAGGCTCACATCTTCCTTGAAGATAGCACTTTTATTATAGAATTGAACTCAACAAGATCCTGAGAAACTTTTCCTGACTGGACTTACGTTGGGCATGAGTTTGGACAAGTTTACCTCTGGAGATCCCTCACAGTATTCATAAATGAATAATAAATGAAAAATAAGTGAAATAAATGGCAGTAAATGAAAGCAAAAGTCCTTCCAATAGTTATAACATGTTAGTACATCAGTATATTCACCATCCAGGAAAACCATTGAAAAGGACATATTTAATTGTTTTTCATGTCTTTACTACCTCTAGTTTTATTAAAAGAAAACATGAGACTGACTCTGTTTATATATTAGGCACTGCTATTTGTTTCCTCTGACAGAAAATAAGTAAATAAATAATTTAATAAATAAATGAATGAATTAATAGCTTTCTCTGTTTTCATATAAGACTTCATGCACTCCTTGTTAGCTATTTAACTTATTTTCTTATAAAACTACCCTTAAGGTCCTTATTATTCGTATGTTCCAAGGTGAGCAGAATTTAAGAAACTTTGTTGAACCACATCCTTAGTTTGTCAAACAACTGAGCCCATTAAGTTGATGAAATTAGAAAAGAATAATTAGGTAGTCAGGAGGAGAAAAATGGGCTGCAAATTTCACCAAGAGCAAAAGGTGTTTCACAGAGAAATAAATTGAAGTTCCTATTCTAAACATTGTTTAATAACTATGCTCTGTCCAACTGACCCTGAACTAATCTATTCTAGTTCATAGAGCTTTTCTATTTAAATACACAACAAATCATACATTGCTGAAAAAGAAGTACTGGGTTCTGGAAAAGATATTAAATCACATAAGGGATTTTCAGTTTTATCAAGAAGAGAAACCAAATGGACTACATTTTTGTAACCAACCAGGATACATTTTAGTTATATTATCTTCACAATCCTATCTTCTTTTTTAGCACATATTTTAGTACACAATTTTAGTACACGAATTAGTTTTAACACACAAAAAAATTATCCTTGACTTCATTTATAACACTACCTGTGGCTTTCAGCTGGAAATCAGTGTTCCATTGCATTAGTCATTGTCCACCTCATAACAAATAAACTATCACAGTCAGATCTTTCACTCAAAAAAAAAAAATTGCAGACTTAAAAACTTTGCAATGTGAAATGCATAAGGACCTTAAGAGTGAAAAAAATTGGTATGACAAAAAAATACAGAAAAAAAAACCAACACACCTTTCAGACAAAGTTGCGAAGGTCATATCAGTTTTATAATCTATGCATTTAGCAAATAAACCTGACTGTTGCAGCTGTTGATTATTACCTTCATTATTATGCAGAAATGTAGTCTTTTCTTTTGACCAACCATTAATGCTTATTTTACTTTTCAAATTATGTATGAATTAATGATATGCTAATAAGGGTAATGATTTTAAAAAGAGACTTTACTAATCCTTTAAATGTTAATTCTTATTAATTGAGCTAAGAGAAAGCATGTTATTATTTGTCAATAGAGCTAGAAGCATACTTACTGCTGTCCCTTCTTAATTCAAATTATTAAGGAATCTGATAAACCCAGCATAAAAATATCAAAATTGTGATAACTAAGGACAGTTTTTTTTTTTTTTTTTTTTTTTTTTTTTCAGAGCAAAATGAATTTCTTCAGAAGTGAATAGAAAATTTCAGTGAAAGGGAAATGTACATTTATCTTACTTTCTGATTCAAATAAATGATAATCTCCTACAGATAACACAGATTCAAGAAGGTTTTTCTTGTAGTTCATGCAGCCTTTTGTTTTTCCGTTAACAAAAATTGATAATTATGATTATCAACATCTAACTCTTGAAGTTATTTATGAATTCATTAGAGATAAAACCTTTCAAAGAAGCTTTTGAAGATCCAACTGTGCTGTTGAATTCAATAAGAATCTTCCTGTTAAATTTAATAGCCCTTATCTCCTTTTCAGGGTGACAAGGTATTTAGCCTTGTGAAATTTTAATTCAAATTGTCATGGGAAAGATATGGAGTGAGTCTGAAAATCCTTGGTTTGGGGTATTCATTCTTACTGCTGTGAGCAGCTACATGAAAATTCCTAGAACTCCTCATGCAGCCATGTAGTCACACAGCTGTATACATAGTTTCTGTGCAGTTAAGGTGGGAAAGGTTGTTTGAGAATCTCTACTTCAGTGTTACAGACTGTAGAACTTTACTGAGCTGCCACGTGCCAGACCTAGTGTCTCAGCCAAGCTAAGGCAGATCCTATCACCTTGGTGCTCAGACTCTGCTATTAGCTACATAACTGAGGTTTGTTATCTCTACCAAGTGAGAAAGGGCAGCATCCTACTAACTTGCTCTCATGGATGCCAAAGCTAAACTTTTGGCTCATATCTCTCACTCCCGCATCCTCTAAAACTGGAAACAGGTAGATAGTCTGTTATCCAAGCAGATAATCTTTCGCAGGCAGTCTCATTGGCTTCCTAGGGATCTGTTTTGGACATGCCTTGAGATATCTAATACTTACACCAGCATGGGCATTCATACGGTAGATGTTTTTTAGATGTTGTACCTGGAGGATACAAATCAGATGACATCATTTTACATTTTCTGTATTGAACCCTGGTAAACCAGAACCAAAGTGTTTCTCATGCCCATTACACTGTATTCTAGAGATGAATCTCAGTGTCTTAATTGTACTGGAGGTATTTTGTGTTTGTCTGCTATCATCCAGGTAAATGCTTTAATCTATAATTTACTGAATATTCTGATATTTAGATCTCTCATTCCTTCCCTGTGAAAACTGCCTGAGATAAGCAGTAAACATTCATGTGTGGGAAGAGCGGCAGTGTAGCCAGGGAAAGTTTGTCTGTGTAACAAATCCAACTAATCCTGTGGCCTTTAATTAAACCAGATAGGAAAGAAAACATCTGGTGTTTGATTCAAGTTCAGTAAATACTTAATATAAAACTATGAATTTCAGTATGTCCTAGATTCCTCTATTCTCCTGTAGTCATGGAATATTTACTTCTGTTAAACACAAGATTCTAGAGGCTTTCTAGGACAGGAAGTATCTCAAAATAATCTATGTATTAGACAAGCATTAGACATGCAGTTTAGGTGACCTGCTGACTACTTGGTTAGGTGAAATGTCTACCTTCCGATCTGACAGATATATTCTGTATGGAAGGACAGATTTATGGGTCTATCTCCAAGGGAAACACACTGATTGTGAATCTAGACATGAAAAAGCACACAGGAGAGATTGTCATCTAGGCATTTTGAGTTAGTTCATCCTAGCTCAGCTTGCCAGTGAATTCCACAACACAGAGGACACTAATTGCTGGAGGTTTTGGCATTGTTTTAGCTTTCCTGTCAGTCTGGACTTCATTACATCGTCGGAACTGAAGAGGCTCCTGCTCTCTGCCTTGGAGATCTTAGTCCAGTTTTGGTTTTGTCACGGTAAAGGTGCTCTGTGTACTTATATGAGCAAAACCTTGCAGGATCAAGGCTAAATGCAATTGCAGAAGTGAGAACTACAAGAGAGTTTTATTTCTTTCTTTTACTCTTTGTTTCACTTTCTTCCGTTTTCTTTTTCTTTTTCTTTTTCTTTTTTCTTTTTTTTCTTTTCCTTTTCCTTTTCCTTTTCCTTTTCCTTTTCCTTTTTCTTTTCTTTTTCTTTTTCTTTTTCTTTTTCTTTTTCTTTTTCTTTTTCTTTTTCTTTTTCTTTTTCTTTCTTTTTCTTCTTCTTCTTCTTTTTCTTCTTCTTCTTTTTCTTTTTCTTTTTCTTTTTTTTTCTTTTTTTTTTAATTTTTCTTTTAATCCCTACTTCCATTCTGTAAAAAAGAGCATGGAAGTCTACTACCTAGAACACACTGATTAAGAATGTGTTATAATGTACTATAATGTATGTCACTGAAATGTATTTCACTTATAATCATCAGTACACTTATGGCTCAATGGGATTCTGTGCCAAGGCTCTTTTGATAAACGTAAGCACCAGGCTTTCTTATTGCAATCAGTCCCCTTATATTTAGAAGCCATAAGTGTAGTAGAATTAGAAAAGACATCAGTGATGTAAACAGGAAAGAAATACATTGGACAAAGACTTGTAACAGGAGCCACATTTGTGTTTTTGTCTAAGAGTGATCATTGTTAAAATTACACATAGGGTGGAGCTACAGTTATCAAGGAGCTAGAATAATTTTCAGGATCGATAGCAGAGTAAACAGTTCTCAAACCATTACAAAACTGTTATGGTATATGAGATGTTATGAGACCTTTCCTTAATGAAAACTGGTAAAACTAGTTTAGGCTGGGAGTGTTTTGTTTACTTAAATGAACTCCTGTGAATAGCAATATTTATGTGTTCATGAAAAAAGAAAAAAAAAAAAAAAAGGAATATTCAGAGTAGTGACTGAAAGCATCAGAACTTTGCTGTGGAAGTGAAGTGAAAATGAGCCATGCATGGAGCTTGGCAGGGCTGTCTGTAGCAATCTGCTGAATTCCTCTCTGGGTTCTATACTGCTTGCTTTGACAATAGGATCTGAACAGATCCTACAGCAACTGCAAAGTTACTACTGAGGAGTTGTTATTTTTAGGTTACAAACTTGGTTTGAATCAGGAGTCTTACAATTATATTCATTGGCTTACAATTATACAATTATACAATTATTACAATTGGCTTACAATTATATTCATTTTATTTTACTTTTTTTGTGTGTTTCGTATTGTTTTTTTGGCCTTTTATTAATGAATTCTTCAATAAACTTCCATATCTTTTTTTGCCTTTGACAAATAACTATGTCATTATTTATTTTATTGATTTTTATTTGTTTGTTTGTTTATATTTGTGGGAAGGTGGGGATTTTATCTTTTATGGTTTTAATCTTTTTTTTTTTTTTTTTTTTTTTTCTTTCAAGAATGTTCCTGGAAAGGAGGGTTTAATTTTCTGACTAAAAACATTCAATGTTATTACTTCTCTACTTCTCTTATCTCTCAATAATGTGGAATTATTGGTGTACTCTATATGGCCAGAAATCAATGGCCAGCTCTTTCAAATGTTCATTTCATGTTTCAAATATTCACATGTTCAGTGTGAACATGTGAGTAATGTCTTTTTCTTTTCCTTCACATTGTTTTTATGTTGTTACTATTGCTACTACAAATTGAAGATTTGTACTATTGCTACTACAAATTGAAGATATTTTTTTTTTCAGTATGCAGCAGAAACTGTTTATTTTGATACTTTCATAATATCCATTAAAGTTAGTTTGCAAGTACTGAAGGGACATAATTTTCCCATACTGCAATGTGCTAGCTTCTTCCAGCCTTCTTTCAGTATTGCAAGTGCCATAGTAACTTATGAGATCATGACCTTCACAAGACTAACCCCCCCAAATAAAAAAATATATATATATATGTATATATAAATAATTTAAAATGTACTTTCTATATGATACTGAGCTTTCCAGTGTCTACAGATGCTACTGCAACATCAGTCATTCTCCACAGAGTGATAAGCTGTATTAACTGACACAGTCATAGCTAGTAACACAGACAAAAGGACAATGTGGGTGGAAAGTTTACAATTCATTTACTCTCACAAATTCACTGAAGTATTTGTGACTAAATAATTCATATTAAAATATCAAGAGGGAAGGAAAAAGAGGGGGAGAAACTAATAACATTAAAGTCTCATAAAGAGACAGATATAACAGTCACAATGCTAATTATCCATACTATCACTGCAATTCTCAAAAGGCTGATTTGGTCTGAGTAGAGTACAAATAGATGAGTTCTTAAATTGCATTTGATTTGATTTGCTTCTCATAAGTATTGCCATTTTTATCAGCAGTAATAAAAAGAGTAAGTGTACACATAAAAATATATGTTTTTGTGTATTTAGAAAAAAAATACAGCCTCAAAAGAAAAGACATACAATACTCAAGATTCCATGTGTAACCAGCACAAGTCAGGGAGTCTTAATCATCCTGCTGATGACTTTATATCTGCTTATTTTCTGCTACAGTCTGTGTGTATGGCATTAGCTCTGGACAAATATGAAGCAATTCAGCTTGGCCCAGCTTGTGATGCAAAAGATTTAAGGGCAGTTATGTTACATTTAATCTGGAAAGATCTCACAGGCAGAGAGCTGGTATTCAAGGATCAAACTTCTTTTAACTTGGATATGTAACCAAGCCCTCCAGACCAGACTGATGTTTACATCAGGAGAAAATAATGTATCCTCCTTCTTTTGCCCTGTCCTAGCACTGTTTGGTTTAAAGGCTACATCTACTCTGAAGATGAGCTGGGCTGATCAGGCAAGACTATACTTTACAAAATTCCAGCTTTATTCACTGAGAGGTAAAAAGATTTGTAGGGAAGACTTAAGGGAAGAAAACTAGGAGAGATTTCAGTCTAAAGATCTGGTTTCTGTTCCTAACAGAAAAAAAATTTCTGTGGATTTACTTAAAATTTTAAACCAAGCAAAGCTAGCTATTACAAAGACACTCCTACTCTTCCAGGCACCTGGTCTGATATTCTAGGTCTATGTTGGTGGTGTAGTACCAGTTGCATGGTGATTGGAATAGTTCTCCGAAAAGAAGTCATACTGCAAAAAGTCTACCTGAAAAAAAAAGTTTATTTGAAAAATAAATGTAAATAGGAAAGCAAAAATTGATATGTTCACTTTTCATTAAAATCCCTAAGCTCTAATATTCATCTGTAAAAAGAGAGGGATAAAAGTACCTCACTGACACACTGACATGCTCAAAGCACATCTTGCATCACTGTAACTTCTAGGGCCTTGAATAAGGAGAACATAAAGGTGGTGAACAATAACTAGATGATACATATTTTCTGAGTAGAGCATACTGGAGGAAGTGTGAAAAATGTCGCACACAGAAACACAGAATCATGGAATGGCTGAGGTTGGACAGCTGGAGGTCATCGAATCCAATCCCGTTTATTGAGATTAAAAAAAAAAAAAAAAAAAAAAAAGTCTTTCCTTGTGTTCTTTATGTTGGACATAGAAACTGGGCAAATGAGTTAAGGAAACCAGAGATAATAGTATGTGAGATGTTTGTTGTCACTGTGCTTTGTTTTGTTTTGTTTTATTTTGTTTTGAGAAAGGGGTTACAATGTGACAGACACAATACAAATTATCAGTACATTATCTGATGACTAATTGCTAAAGATATCCTGCAGGGTTTGTGAAAGGCAAGATGTTTCCAGGCTTATGACTAGAAGTTGCTGACCTTCTGATTTCACTATCATGGTCTCAGCCAGACAAAAAAAAAAAAAAGGAAAATAAATATTTGGATTTATGTATTCAGGCAAAAGATTTAAAGGCTTGCCATCCTGACATACTTAACTAGCCTTTACGCTCAACTCTTTGGAGTATTGGGAATAACCAAATATCAGTGCTAAAGTTCTGTTTGGAGAACCACAGCTGAAATAATAAAATGTTAGACACATATGAAAAGCCAACAAACCAGCACCCCATCTCCCCAGTGTAAATACAAACAAACACCCTGAAACCTTCCTGCCTGTGCTTGGATGGAGAAGCCATGATTTTATTTGCAATATACAAATTACAGAAAATCCAGCCAATGTGGCTCAGACATAAGAAACTGAATTGCAAGTGAACTGGTAACTGGGTTTGCAAATGATTAAATTATAAGTCAAATGAACTCTAAACAGGAAAGGAACATGAACAAAATTTATATGGGAAATTACATTTAGATGGAGCAAGTTAGTTTTTTAGAGATGCCACCGGCCTTATTCTTCATGACTTTGGCTGTTGTGTTTGTACCTGCACAGTTCCTTCTCAGTGTACTTATATTTTCTATATTCCTAGTAAAAAGAAGTAATTACAGTAAATGTTTCTAAACAATAAAGAACTGTCCAACAAAACAAGAACAAATTATTGCTCTGAATTCCAAACCCCAGGTCACTGCTATTATTAAAGAAGACTGATTATTTCTATTAAACTTGCTTTTAGTTTGTAAGATTTAAATTTGTTTGCATGACGCTCTTGACTCCCTAAGGTAAAAATGCTGTTAATGTTTACTTTGCAATTATATAAAAAGAGGCCATTTATGTGTATAAATGGAAAGCAATATATCTAACTGGTCACTGCTCTGGATCAATATACTGTATGAATATGAAATTGAAAATATTTTCCAAAAATAAGGGTTGAATCAAGAATAAAAATGGTGTGTTTAGTGTAAATATGACTCTTAGAACAACTGCGCTGTTAAAGAGAGTCATCACTCTTCTTAAATATCTTCATAGATGTAATTAACTAATGACTGAATGCAGAGCTTTTTAGGATACAGTTCTTTTACAGTTCTTTTACTTCTCTACAGTGCTTTTAAGAATTTTCATTGATTCCATCTTTAAAATCTAATTATATTTTATACTGAAAGGTATTTCCTTCTCTTAGACATTCCCTGTTGTAACTGAACAGAGTTATATTCAAACCGCCTCTGTATGCACAGGAATTCCAAATATGGTCAAAAGTTTATAACTTTCTGAAGTAGGAAAGAGGTATCACTCTGCTACATCTGGGACCTCAATGGTAGAGGCACATGTTTTAAAAATATTCAAATCTATTGCATTTAGCTCAGACATTCAGTAGTGTATCTAACTAGACCTGAAACATATTACTATAAATGACTACAACCAGGATATCAGCTTTTGGCAGAAGTGTTTGGCTCTTATCTATCTGTGAAGACTCCTTGAGGAACATGTGACAGGAGAAGAAAGGAGTAGGAGTATTCATGAAAGAACACACTCTTCCTGAATCCCATAGAAATCAGTCTGTGCCCTATTTCATAGTGAATGTATAAGACATACATCTTGTTCGCGCTTCTTCATTTACTGATATTTTCAGTCCAGGTGTAGTAGTTGTCTCTGACCAGACTAAATGGTAAAGTCTTAAGGTGAACAAATTCTCAGTATCAATATTTCCCCTTATTTACTGTAAATTTACCAGTATGTTTTGTTATAGTGCCAAATTGCCCTCTTTAGAGGACTGTAAACTGTGGATGAGATGATTTCTTGGAATTCTTCTCTGAGACATTTTAAACACTTTGGTCTGGACTCCTAGATCTTATTTTCAAACTTGACAGAGTAAAGGCTTTATTATTGAACTGCTTTGGCTTCTTGAAATCCCAGGCAAATATTTCTTATAATGATGTGGATAAGAGGAGAAAAAAAATTGATAATGGTGTTCTGTGCATACCATTACTCTCAATAATTCTATTAAATTTAATTTTATAGAGTTATACATCAGTTAAATGAAAAAAAAATATACCCACAAAACAAAACAAAACAAAACAAAACAAAACAAAACAAAACATAAAGCATTCTGTTGTCTTGGAAACTTACTATGCTTAGTCACTACAAGGTATCTTTTCCATGGTGCTTTTTAAATGTAAGCAATTTATTGCCATAACATTGTTTTTTCTTTCTTCAAATTAAACTTTTTCTCTGGTAAGAATTCATGTGTGTACAATATGTTTTGGGGAATAAACAATTTGTGAAAAAACAGCTTGCAAAGATTTTCCAGTCTCAAGCTGAATTTTCCTGGGCAATTAACAGGGCTTTGTAATTGGTCAGAACAAACCTAGATACATCCTAATACATCCAGATTAATTAGTCAATTTACAATAATCTTTCAGTTTGCCTTTCCAAATCGCAATAAGGTAAAAATCAGATTCTATATTGTCCTGGTTTCAGTTAGCACAGAATTAATTTTCTTCCTAGTAGCTGGTGGAATGCTGTGTTTTGGCTTAGGATGAGAAGAGTGCTGATAACACCCCGATGCTTTAATTGTTGCAGAGCAGTGCTTATACTAAGCCAAGGACATCTCAGCCTTTTGCTCTGTCCTGCCAACGGGCAGGCTGGGGGTGCAGTAAGAGCTGGGAGGGGACAGACCCAGGACAGGTGACCCAAACTAGCCAAAGGGGTATTCCATACCATCTGACGTCATGCTAAACAATATATAGGGGTGGCTAGCCGGGGGAAGGGGGCCGGACTGCTCAGGGTTAGGCTGGGCATCGGTCAGCGAGTGGTGAGCAATTGCATTGTGCATCACTTGTTTGTACATACTATTACTTTCGTATTATCACCATTGTATCATTATTATTATTATTGTTATTATTATTTTTGTTATTATTATTTTCCTGTCTTATTAAACTGTCTTTATCTCAACTCACGGGCTTCACTCTCCATTTCTCTCCCCCGTCCCAGAGAGGGAGGGGGGAGGGTGAGCGAACGGCTGCGTGGTGTTTAGCTGCCGGCCGGGTTAAACCACGACATATATTCTGCTTTTGTTCATCAAAACAAATATGTTTGGAACCTTATTGACTATTGCCCATTTTCTAAAATATCTGTGTGAAAAGAAGGAACTGGCCCAATAACTTGTCGATATATTACTACCTGCAATTCTGAAAATAATTTTGGTTTTAATTAGAGATTCTTCATCACGTGATTTGCCTTTCCTCAGCTTTGTCACTGAAACAATCATTTTAACCCAGATTTGTGAGGAGACCTAGGTGTGAAAATCCTGTTGCATCTTAGGAGGACATTTGTTTCCAAGGTTGCCTGAATTCTCTATGGTGTGAATGAAGAAGATGGTGTGGCCAAGGATAGGATAAACAGCAGTTAACATTCTGCTTCAGGGATGTCTTCTGCTTTTTGCTTTAGAGCTAATATATATAACACAAAGATAGCATTTTAGATTCTGTTCCTTCGGAGGTATTCTTTCTTGGACTAGATGTGCCTCCACTTCACATTTGGGTGCTTAATTCTCTCCTTACAAAATCTAAGAACATGTGCTCTACAAAGAATGATAGATTCTGGTCTCATTTCTCTTAGGCAATACATGCCAATGACACACTGTCAAAGTGAAAACTTCAGGATTTTCTAGTTGTCAAAAAATTGCATTTAATGATTACTGAGTTTAGCAAACATTCTATAATGCCATATGCTATGTGTATATCTCTACTTTCAAATTGTATTAGTACTGTCAACTATGATTATTTCTATACAAAATGTTATGTGGCTTTAGAACAAACAAACTTCTGAAGCTTGGCTCTTTCATTCTGGGAGGCAGAATGTTCTTTAGAGGTTGGAAGGTATTTTCTTCATTTCTATGGCCATTGTGAGACTGTAAAATTAACCAGGACAAGCAACTTTGCTTTGATTTGCTCTCTTTTCCAGAAAGTAACCAATATATAGCAACCAGATAACCAATGTCTCCTCTCAAAATTCTTTGAATTTTACTGGTCTAAACCCTGATATATATGTCAGTTGTAGAATATTCGTAATTATGTCTTTTTTCTTAGGAACAATGCGCATGCATAATCGCAACTACTATAGTTGCAAATATAGTAGTTACTCTAAGTGAGGTGCCAGATTGTACGTAGAATTCAGTCTCATCTGCAATTCTATGGTTTAACTGTTAGGCAGAAGGACATGTATAGAAGGTGTGTGCTTGAGAAAAAGAGAAATAAATGTATATAAAGAGAAATAAAGAGTAACTTACAGTGACTCAAACCTTGAATCTATGCTTATTCAGATAGATTTGAAATGTTCACTTTATTTCTTCTTCCTTGAGGTTTTCTGTTAGGCAAACAATTAAATCATATGCCTATACATTAAGATTGGTTTTCTCATGGATTAAATCTTGCCCTGAGTGAAAACTTTATTGAGAGTCAATATCAGTGCCTGCCCAGTTACTCCTAAATTCAATAAGTCCTGGTCTGTCAATATCTTCCTATCCTGCTTTTTACTCTGGATAATTACACACTCTCCCTGAGGAATCCCCCAGCCAGCATCTCTATACTACTGTATTTTTGTATTTTAGCACTCAGAATATCTAAAATGTAATATCATGCATTTTAGAACTGACTTTTAAAGAACATCCTGAGGGATGAAGCAATATTGAATAGCAGACATAAAGCTAGGTATACAAGTAGTCAGCTCTGTAATGTTACTATCTTCACTACATAGAGTTCACACAACAACCTTGTCATAATGAATTCATTCTGGAAAGTCTTCATTTTAAGGGTTTCTTCTAACTGGATGTGTATATGTTTGTATCCTTTTTTAAATAAAATGTGAAATGCCACTCTGGATAACTAATTAAGGACCTGAGAAACTTTGAATTTGTCACGATTCATAATAAATAAACTCTACTTTAGTTGCAGCAAAAAATATGTGATACACAACAAGTATATTTCAGAGCCAGAAATACAGATGCTATTTTTAGGGAAGGAACTGTACCAGTCAACAAATTCAGTTTTCTGTTATCACAGACCACCACGTCTTTTATTCATATTCATAAATTAAACTAATTTTATGTTATAAGGAAAGGATATTTTCCTGTCTTCACTACTGTAAAAATGGATCCTTGTTGTTTTAATGGCTAAGCCTTCTATTTATTTTATTTTATTTTATTTTATTTTATTTTATTTTATTTTATTTTATTTTATTTTATTTTATTTTATTTTATTTTATTTTATTTTTATAATCTTATATTGAAGCTGTTGATTGCTGTGGGAGAGGCAAGCATTTCATATGTCTTAAAATATATGAGATATATAATCCACCCCCTGATTAATTATGATTTCTAGTGTCTGACAATCAGAAATTTTCTTCCTCCTACTCTGAGAATATGAGAGTCTGTCACAAAAAAAGCCAGTAACAATAGTGTTTCAAAGACATTCAGAACATTGGAAAACATTTGCAATTTCAGAGGTTTGAGTTTCTTCCAGTTTTTGTCATTAAAATTATAGAAAGTCATTGTTTCTGCTCGGCAGTCCCCACCAGGAGGAGAAGTCAAATTGCAGACCACCATGGGATCAGCCACAGCACATTTCATTTCAATGTAAGGGAGCATTTATACAAGAGTAATGTAAGGTAATTGGAAAAATGAATCATATGTGGATAAGTTGTTTGTATTGGTCATCTAATTCAGCTGGAAGGGGAATGTACTGTATTGAATTAGAGCTGGCCCTGTCTTTTGTGAACACTAGTAGTGTTTTAGAAGCGTCTGTTTAAAGCTGAGATCAGTTCTGACAGACCTAAAGGTCAGTTGCACGAGGAGCACATGTTCACATTGTAAAGCACTGTGTATGTGAAAAGAAAGTTAAATTCTCCGTTACTGAGTGCAGTTCATATACCTGGTAAGTATTATGCACCTATTCTTCTAAGTGAAGCTCTTATATTTAGCACCCTTGACAATAGATCGTAAAACACTGACATAATTTGGTTTGGAGAAGTAATTGTTATTTATAATATGTTGATTTTAGTGTCAAAAGGGTATTGAGAATGTTTCAAAAGGAGGAATTTAAAATTGCATGCATTCTTGCTTTAAGATGAATTTGAATTTATTTTAGATCAGACCTGAAAAAGTGGGTTCTGAGTATCTCAATCAACGAGAAAGTAATTTTGCCTGCAGATTTTTTTGATTCTTGAAGTGTGGGACTATGTATGCATGTGACAGATTTCCAAATCCATTGACAACAAACTTTTGTTATAGCAGTTTGCATGAATACAATCTCATCTGTTTACCTTAACAGCTGATTTTTATTTTTATATTTTAATAAAACTAAGTAACTTCTTTTAAAGACAACTGCTCTTGGCTAAGAAAAAAAAAAAAAAGTCATTATCAGGTTATATCAATCTAGGCATTCATGCTTTTAAAACATTGTCCTTGATTGAAAACTAGATGAATTATAATCACAGGAGAAAATGGTTGCTTATATGACTCTTTTGACCTTTATGGTAAGTTAATGTGAGATCTTTATAGTTTAAATCATTTATCTCATTTTAAGTGACTGACACCTCTATCGACTCCTATCCACAGTCAGTGTCATCTTGATAGACAAGTGTTTCCCTAGCAATTCATATACATAATTATGCACTATAGCTGTGGCATAAAGGTTAATTTGAGAGTGTTTATATGAAACATTTCTTTTTGAATTCATCATCACTGTCTAGAAATATTATGCATTTTATGCCAGTCTCCCTACTATTTAGTGAAGTTTCATTCAAAAGGAAGCAATGTATAGTATGTGTAAGTATACCAAGTACAAAGGACATTATTTTTTGACATATAATATACATTAATCGATTCAGTAATTCTGAATGAAACATCAACATGAAAGTTTTAATAAATTAAAATGAAAGGACTAGATTATAAGGTGACCAACAAACTGTATCCTTTGCCAGCTTTATTTCTGTGAACAGCATGTCCTGTTCTGGAAATCTCTGCTTCAGGGATGGATTCCCAGGAGCAATCCCAGCCAGAAAATGCTTTGACAATGAAAGATTTCTGAGAATTGGGGTGAAGTGAAGACATTTGATAGATGAGTATGAGCCTCTGACATAATCCACAGGGGATATAGTCTCATACAGAGGAGAGAGTTAAAGTTATGGGGACAGTTCTCATTGCTCCATTACAAGAGCAGACATGACTGGGAAAACTGTACCCTTAAATTTTCCTAGAAAATGGAAAGAGATGACAAATTCTCTTCTTCTCCTTTCTAGTACATATGTTGTTTTCTTTCCCCAGTTGCTGGTCAGCTGGGCTTTGGGCCAAAGTATTTCTTGTCTGTAAGATGCTGTTATTTAGTGTGTTTTTAACATTGTCATGGCTCACTGCATGAAGAAGATAGTATTTTCAGCCTTTTATGATTGAACTTTTCTTTTTTGGAGTGCATCCAGTTGGAATGTGGAAGAGAGAAAGATAGCTGAATAATTTATTAAGGCAATAGTGCCTGGTTAGATTTTAATCATTATTATTGAAGGAGAGATCAATAAATCTGTGCTTTTACTCAGGATTTTGTTCTTTTCCTTAGGGAACCTGTCCTTCATTCAAAAACTATTGTGTCATATGCTTTATGAGTTAAAATGGAGACATAATAAGAAACGACTTTTATTGCAATCTACCTATGAAATAATGCTGAAAGAGATCAATAGAACAATGAATAAAAAGTAAAGATCCATAAGGATGATTGATGTCAGCTCACTCCTGTCTTTTCTTCTGCTATATAACTTAGGCTAGGAGAAGTGGTTCAGTGTGAAGGTGAATATTGTCCCCAGTC
Source organism: Anas platyrhynchos (assembly GCF_047663525.1). NCBI lineage: Eukaryota > Metazoa > Chordata > Aves > Anseriformes > Anatidae > Anas > Anas platyrhynchos. Next base: position 202,049,717 of record NC_092587.1, read on the forward strand.
TTTCTCCTTCTCTTTTCACTCCCTCTCCACTCCCACTCCAGTTCTGTCAATCTAAAATGAAATTTAAACTGCAATCCAATTTCAAGCTTTACTGTTCATAGGAAGGAGGTTCTAGGGTGGAAAGTTGGATTGATCAGATTTAGACATTCTTCTTTTAGTATGCAGCTTCATCTGTGTCTTCTAATACAACTTAGATATGAAGTACAAATAGAAATTTGAGTACTGATTGTAGGGTAAGTTTATTATTATAACTATAACAGATAATTGTTCCTCTTGCACCCCAGTTCTCCTTTTTTACGTAGTGACAGTGGTTGTGCCTTTTTACTAGCTGCTATTTCTTTGGTCCATTCAAACCTTCCAAAATTTTTTTTTTTTTTAATAGTTATTTACTTTTCAGGGCAACACTCTCTTCAATGAGGTCTCTTCTTCCCTCATGGTAAGATCTATAAATCCTACTAAAATGCAAGGTATTAAAATCATTTTTGGAATCTGAATGATTTGGGGGCATTGTGATTAGAGTTTTAAATCCCTTGATTAAGTCCATAGCCATCTGACTTGGAACTATTTTTGAAAATTCATTTTCTTTCCCCTTCTCCCCTTTCTCATTACAGAATTTTATGAGAATACCCATTATTGCAGAAATACATGTATGAAAATACCTATCAGCAAATGATAAAGTTAGAGACATTGCAAGTTAGAAATGCAAGAGGTTTGGGGATGCTTGTCTAGACTCTCAACACTCCTTTTAAGTGATGATTCTTTTAATTTTCTTTCTTATTATGAGTGGATTCCTATTATTGCTTTTGGGTGACAAGATTTTCACCAAATTATTGAATGGCATGTTAAGATCCATTGAGAGGAAGCAAGAATGTAGAACCACAGTAAGATAAATAGGCTTGTTGATGCATTACTACCATAGCTCTTCAATAATTACCCATATGTTCGGAAGGGTTTAGAATGTGCCTGTCATTCCTTTGCTAATTATGGACTGTTGCAAAGCTCATTTTTCATTACTGGGATCATGCCATGTTTATGGGGTTTGATGAGTTGTTTGTTCTGGGTTGATGCACTGCAGTTTTGTTGGAAGTTTCACATTTGAATTGCAAATGGATTGGGGGTTGTAATTTTTTATTTTTTATTTTATTTATTTATTTATTTTTAACCTAGCATGCATTTCACGTAGGGCAAAATCTTACTGAAATAAACTGAGCTCAGTAGTTAGGAAAATAATCTTTTATCTGAAAATATTCATTTCTGAATGAAAGAAGCAGAATGCTTGGACTTTTACACGTTACAATTGTTTTTAAATTGAAAACAAATTGTTTGTTCCCCCATCCTCCATGTGCACCCTTCTTCCCCCTCAAAGCTAGGAGAACTCCATTGCTACCAAAATCAACTTTTCCATTGAGTTTCCTAAACATTTAAGGAATTTGGAAACTCTGGTCCCGCTAAAATTAATTTGACCAGATGGCCATATCCTAGAAATAATTTATAAAATTATAGTTTGAATAACCCTTTTCAATTGGGTGTGACTACACATATGTCCCACACCATATATAATATGTATACATACATACATATATTGGTTGGAAACATAAATGCTGAGGTACTAACAGGTCAGCTCCTGTTCTTACCTCTGCCATCAGAGTGGTTCCAAAGAGGTGATTTTCAATAGGTGCTTTTCATAAATATAAATAAATAAATAAATGTGTATAAAATAAGTTATCCAATGACATACTGTTACATGTTAAAGACATAAAGTTTATTCTGAACATTCTATGTACTTATATAGAATATATATGTATGTACACACATGCACACACAAATATGTTGAAGGCTTCTGTTGAAGAATAATTCTGGTAAAATAAACCATTAAATAAGCTGATCAGATTTCCTATTCTACATTTAGAGTGGGTTTCCTCCATACCTTGAAAGAAAACCTGTCCTTATTTTCTGGAAATAGGAGTAATACATGTTTTTGGTGAACATGAGGTCACAATTTCCCTGCAAACTAAGAGGCTGATGCATGCTTTATAGTTCCAAATCTGTAATAATTTATGTTTTGTACGTACTGTAGTTTGTGTCCTGCTGCATCTTCTGATAGACCTTGAATAGTGAAGTCCATGGGTGATAACAACAAAGCTTTACATTGAAGTCAGTGTCCTGTAGTGAGACTCACATAAAGAAAGGGCTACAGGAATATAACTTCTCCTAGGTAGCTGAGAACTTGCAAATGATAACAGAGCTCGTACATCTCCACTTTATTCCCCAGTGTCCAGTGCTGCCACGTAGCATCCCATGCACTGGGTTGGAGAAATATGAAGTTTGGATTCCTATGTAAAATTTCACCTGGAATGTCTCCTGACTCCCATGGTGTTAAAATTTTAATCTATTCAGAATCCCTACTCCCAGCCCCAGAAAATAGGCTAAAAGTTATGCACATCATGTATATTTGCCTAACTTCACAGGATTATAAAGTGAGGATAGTGATCTTGTCCTGTCCATTTAGACAGTGATCTTCTCTTTCTATAGATTATTATTATTACTTTTTTTTTTTTTTTTTTTTTTTTTTTTCCGGATTGGATGTAGAACAGTTAAGTACCCACTGAATAAATATCACTGAATGCCAATAATAGTCATGCATTTAACTCCCACTCCTGGCTTTGAACATTTTTTTCAGTTAAATAGCAGTAGTAAATACAGACATAAAAAGGCTTATCAAGAACTCTCCAGTACACTTAATCCAAATGATAGCAATTAAACTAGATCTATTGTGTGTTAAAGACATCCTGATTCAGATTAAAAATAAATGAAAATGAAACCCAAGGAAAAACAAATACATAAAAGTTTGTCCAACTTAAGATTGTCTTTAAAACAAATCTTCTAAACTGGTATTGAAATGAAAATTTATTTTATTTATTTTATTTTATTTTATTTTATTTTATTTTATTTTATTTATTTTATTTTATTATTATTTTTTTAAATTTTATTTTATTATTGTTGTTGTTATTATTATTTCAGTTTCTGGGCAGGACAAAAAATGAAAATAACTTGGTAGGAGATGATGTTCTTGTTCAGCTTCCAGCTGTGACTAAATCATAAAAACAAGAAATTTTATCAGTGATTCATTTCTTACAAGATTGCCAGGTTGAGGATACAGATTCAAGAGACTAGATTTGTATGAGCATGTTTTAAATGCTAATTCAAAACTTGAACTTCAAATATAATCCTCATAGTTAATTCTTGCCCTAAAGTCCATTGTAGTGTAATTTATCATCAAAGAGGAATCACATATACATTTGTTTACTTTTTTTATCTGGTAGAGGTTATACTTATTTGACATTTATGTATCCTTTAAATGGCTTAGCAACATAATGTGATGTAAAAATCACGAGAAACCAGGTTCACTTCTCGTGAAAAAAAAAGCTATGAAAAGATGAAAAGATATTACCCTTTTGCTTTTCATGTTATTTCACTGGGATCAGTAAAAAAAAAAAAAAAAAAAAAAAAGAGAGAGAGAGAGAGAGAAAATGGGAGGAGCAGCAAAAGAAATATGGAGTCAGAGAACAATGTAATATAGTAACTAAAGAGGTGATAAATATTAACTCTTTTCTGAAGATCTGAAGTTACTAGAACCATCCACAGAGTGTGGAATATGTGTATTCAGCACTCTCCCTTCGTGAGGGAGCTGCAGGCTGCTGTGAGACCTCCCTTCAGCATGCTCTGCTCTGGGCTGAACAAACCAAGGGACCTCAGCTGCTCCTCATATGTCTTCTCCTCTAGACTCTTCACCGTCTTTATTGACCTACATTAGACACTCTTTAATAGTTTTATGTCATTCTTCTACTGTGATACCCAAAACTGCACTCATACTGGAGATGAAGCTGTACCAGTGTAGTGCAGGGCAGGACAGTCCCTTCCCTCAACTGGCTAGCAATGCCATGACTGATGCACTTCAGGGTACAGTTGGCCCTTTTGGTCAGGGAACACTGCTGGCTCAAGTTGAACTTGCTGGCAACCAGAACACCCAGATCCCTTTCTTCAGGGCTGCTTTCAAGCCTCTCATACCCCGAACTGTACGTACAGCCAGGGCTGCTCCTTCTCAGGTTCAGAATCATAGAAGCATAGAATAGCTTGGGTTGGAAGGGACTTTAAAGGTCATTTAACTCCCACCCCCCTGCCATAGGCAGGGATACCACCCACTAGATCAGGTTGGCCAAGGCCCCATCCAGCCTGGCCTTGAATACCTCCAGGGCTGGGACATCCATGACTTCTCTGGGCAATCTGTTCCCTCCAGTCCTCTGATCATCTTTGTAGCCCTCTGGATGTGAGGTAGATCCAGTTGTCCAGACAAAGATAACTATTAGTATATGAGATGACCTGGGCTATCACAACTTACTCACAACTACCAGTTTTGCAAGGCAGAGTGCTTTTTAGGTCCTGGGTCATATCTCTCAGCCTTGACTAGATATTCCATGTACCAATGAGTGCCTCAGTAACGTGCAATTAATATAGTGAGGTAATAAAAAAAGAGCTTATCATGCTCGCATGCTCCTTCAGAGTTAGGGGCAGAGGTTCCATTGCTCTTTTTTTTTATGGGATAATACAGGGAGGTGGCTTAGGCCAATGAATCTCATGATACTGAATATGCTTCTTTCCCTTGAGAGAACCTTATGGTAGTGTGAGGATCTTTGCAAGTCACTTACCTTGCTCTTCCTCTTTGAGCTGCATTTACATTGCATTGAGGAAAAAAAAAAAAAGAAGGAGAGAGAGAGAGAGAAGAAGAAAGAAAGAGAGAGAGAGAGAGAGAGAGAGAAAGAAAGAAAGAAAGAAAGAGAGAGAGAGAGAGAAAGAAAGAAAGAAAAAGAAAAAGAAAAAGAAAGAGAAAATATTCAAATATTCTTTGAAGTCATGCCAAGGTATTACTGAGAGCAAAGCACCTTTTTTTTTTTTTTCCCTATTATTTATTTATTTATTTATTTATTTATCCATGGTATAATCTGTTGCAATTGTGCTGGTTCAAAATTAAGTTGAATGCAAGCACAGATGTTTCCTAATCACAGCCCAATGGGAAAAAATCTCTTATTTTATGCAGGTTGTTAATGGCCCAGGTGGTTTAATCACTGTCTGGCAGTTTCAGTCCAATACTTTATGCTAATGATTCCTTATTGATGAGGAAAACATTTTGAGAACTTAAAAAAATACAAATTCTACATTTTTTTTTTCATTTTACTCCAATCTGTGATATATGATAGGACCAGTCAGTTCTGTATGCTGTAGAACGAGGTCATCTGTTTCAGTTTGGTGTTCCACTGGATATAAATCTTCTTTTTGTTTCCAGTTTAAATTTATATATATAAGCTTTCATACTGAACTAGTCCTTAAACTTCAGTACTTTCTCTAGAATCTGCTAGTTTTTCACTTATAAGCAAATACTGATAAGCAGTTTGACATCATCTTCAGATTTAATTGAAATTTTGGCACTTTGTACCTATATCATTAGAAGTTAAAAAACTTGAGGAGCTTTTACTAATAACCTCCCTTTAACCAAAGTCATCATTTCAGCACCACTTCTCTAGTCTTCTTTGCAATCGGTTCTTTATCCTGACAAAGAGTTTATTTTTGCTTTATTTTAATAGATGTTTTTGTGTGTGTTAAATGAGTCTAGATTCACTGCACTTCCTTTGCCAAAATATTACACAAACTATATTTCAAAAATCTGATATTTATCCATGATATTGATTAAGTCTGTGCAATCCACTTTTGGCAGGCCTATTTCTCAGTCATTACCTTGTCTGTAATTATTATCTGTTCACAGAATGTTCTGCTATCTTGCATGCTGCTGAGGTCAAATTCATAGGTTTGTTGTAGTTGAGATCACTGCCTTTTCTTTCTTAAGGCACAGAGATAAGAGCTGTACTCCCTGTTGCTAAGCAGCTTTCTAATCTGCTTATTCCAAAAAAAAAAAAAAAAAAAAAAGGAAAAAGTTAGGCAAAAAGTTAGGCACAGCATAGGAGTCAGTACATATTAAAGTAAGTATGAGTTTAAAGCAAAATATTCTAGGCTGTGGCCATTTTACCCCAGAACAAATGTTCATTTTTTCTGATTGAGCGTAATATACTTTTCATCATTTCTTTCCATCACTCTCTCTTCATTGGCACTTGCACCAGTTTGATAAGGAACTCTAGGAAACACTTGAGAGCTGTAGTGAGCTTGTGCAGCTCCTGATGGTTCCAGTTCAGGCTGTCTTTTCCTTGACTTTCTTAGAAGAGCTGCTGTCAACAAAAGAACAGCTCCTATGCTGCATTTTGCGGAATGTGTATCAGAAAATATAGCCTGAAGAAGGCAAGAAACATGATTCAATCATGGTTTGCATCCTTTGAATTCCAGTCCATTCAGTGACTATTTCAGAGTGGTCCTGACTGGTCACCATTAAGCTGCTCTGGCCAAGGTGTGCGGACCCATGTCCTTGGGACATACACATTCAGAGCAAGACAGAGGTTCTCTCCAGCATTCGTGGTGTCCAGCTCTCTCACTCAGAGGGTGTTCCCCATGTTCTGGATTTAACTCCTTTTGCCTCCCCTCCCACCCTCAGTTGCTATGCTCAAAATTTTTATTGTGGCAAAAGCTAGTGTACCTTATAAATGTAGGGCCAAGAGTTTTTTGTTAGTTTAATTTTTCAGTCTAATTAGTCCAGCCATCATAATTCTACCACTCGTTGTCCAAACTAATACAGAAAAGCCTCAATAATAAAAAACAAACAAAACCAAAGAACAGTTATAAAGGAAAAACTATCAAGTACACAGATATTTTCTCAGATGTTCACACCATTGCAGCATCTGTGAAACCAAAGCGGGCAGGACTGTCAGCAGTTGTCCTCATCCAAACAAATTCATTGATAGGATTTTAGTGCCTGTGTTAGTGTGTTCCTTCTTTCTCTATTTTTGGGGGCACTTGGGTTTATTGTTACATTTTCCCAGTCTGGTCTGTGTATGTGATTTTCCTCTTCATTCTACCTCAGTTGCTTAGTTTTCTATCCTCTTTCTTATATCTTAACAAATTTAATTAGACTGTGTTCCTGTAGTGACCACTGGTTCACTGTTGTGATTATTTATTGATTTATTTATTTATTTTCCCTAGAAACATAGACAATTTAATCTGCACAGAGTAACTACTCGTTATTACTCTGAACTAAAGTCAGCCACACCTAAACGTGACAGCTAAACAATTGCTGTCACAACTAAAACATGTTAAAATCAGTCAAGGACAAAACAAGCCTAGAGAAATCTTGAAAACTGTACTGTCACATCCATACAAAGCATGTGGCCTTTTACAGAATCATTTATAGGAGCATTTAGGTTGGAAAAGACCTCTAAGACCATCTTGGTCCAAAGTTTTACTAGCAATTACAAAAACAAAACAAAACAAAACAAAAAAAAACTTCTTAGAAAAATTACTATTATTAGAATTATTATTAGAAATCTTATTACAAAAAAATATCTTATTAGGCTACATAGTGCACCACCCCACTCTGCAGTCTGGATAGAGAATAACCCAGGCAGCTATACTTCTTTCCTTCGTGCTTGTGAATATGATGATCAATTTATTCTGTCATTTAACATCATGTTGAAAGACACATTGGGTGCCAAGGAACAGCAGTTTGTACCATTAAAGGGAAACCTGAACCAAGACCAGCTATGCCTTTCTATAGAGCAAATCCAGATCAGGGATGAAAACAAAACAAAACAAAACAAAACAAAATAAAACAAAACAAACAAACAAAAAATGCCCACGAAAAGAGAGGGTGAGTGCTTCTCTGGCAGACATGGCTCCAGAATGGTCTCATCTTTATTACCTGTGGCACATAATGTGTTTGTTTTTAATAATTTGTGGCTGAAACTACTCTGAAGAATATGGCATTATGTTAAAGCATAAAGTTTTATTTATCAAAACAGCTTGAATTCAGTATTAAGGCCACCGTGATTATCTAAGTCATAAAATTTGCATAATATGTCACAATTTAAAATAAAATAACATGACCTGGAGACAGGTCATGTTTCTGGAGTATACATTCATTATTATATACACTTTTTTTTTTCCACAAGTTAATATATTCCTCAAATGGATCACAGAAAAAAAAAAAAATAACATGCACAGAATTACACCTTTTTATTGTTAAAGTTTGTGAGATAATTACAGAATCACAGAATGGCCAAGGTTGAAAGGGACCTCTGAAGATCATCCAGTCCAAGCTCCCTGCAAACCAGGATCACCTAGAGTGCATTGTGCAGGATGGCATCCACGTGGGTTTTGAATATCTCCAGAAAAGGAGGCTCCACAATCTCTCTGAGCAGCCTGTTCCAGTGCTCTGTCTCCCTCACAGTAAAGAAGTGCCCACTCACATTCAGCCAGAACCTCCTGTGCTTCAGTTTGTGCCCGTTGCTTCTTGTCCTGTTGCTGGGCACAACTGAATAGAGTCTGGCTCCACCCTCTCTCCCGACACACCCAACAACGACACAATAATAAAAAGTACGTAAATAAGTGTATTGGGTTAATGAGGAGGGTTTTAGTAGTGGGAGGGGCTTCAGAAGTGGCCTCTGTGAGCAGAGCCCAGCAGCTACCCCATGTCAGATCAGAGCCAGATCCAGACGGCTCCAAAAAGTACCTGGCCACCGGACAGAGTGGTGCTTGGTGGGCCTTTGGGAGAGAGAGTTAAGGAAGGAAGGAAAAAGTCCTGCTATGCTACAGCAGCTAGGAGAGAGGGGTGAGAACTGAGAGAGAAGCAGCCCCTATGCTGAGTGCAAAAGGAGTACACGTTATTTCAGATGAAAAGTAGTACTGAGAGAAACTTTCCCCCAGTCTGACCAAGGACATGACACATCTGTATACACAGCTCTCAATCATGTTTTCTGTAGTGTCACACTACAAACTGCTGTTCAGTCTAAATTAATGTGGATGTAATGTAAAAATAACATGGCATCTAGATTTTGTTTTGTCTCTTATGTAACTGTATTGGCAAGGTATGGTAGCAGGGGGGCTGCAGGGGTGGCCTCTGTGAAAACAATCCAGAAGCCACTCCATGTTAGTAAAGGTCCAGTTTCATCCAGATCCAAAGGGACCTGCCACTAGCCAGAGCCGAGCCAATAAGTGATGTTGTTTGTGCCTCTGGGAAAGCAGAGTTAACAAAGGGAAAACAAAAACTGCTGCACAACAGCATCTGGGAGAGTGAGGAGTGAGAAGAAGCCCTGCAGCCCCCAAGGTGAGTGCAGAAGGAGGGCAGGAGGTGATCCAGGCACACAGCACAAGTTCCCCTGCGGCCCATGGGTCCTCCATGGAGCAGATCTCCACACTGCAGCCCATGGTGGAGCAGGTAGATGTGGCCTGGAGGAGACTGCGGCCCATGGAGAGCCCCTCCAGGAGCAGGCCCTGGGCTGGAGCTGCAGCCTATGGAGAGGAGCCCATGCAGGAGTGGGGAGTCTGGGGGGAGCTGCTGCCCATCCGTGGGGGACCTGTGCTGGAGCGGTTTGCTCCTGGGAGATGGACCCCATGGTACGGAGCTATGTGGGAGCAGTTCTCGAGAAGCTGCAGCCTGTGGGCAGCCTCCACAGGCTCGGTTGGGGAAGGACAGCATCCCGTGGGAGGAACCCCACATGGAGCAGGGGCAGAGAGTGACTGTGAAGCAGCAGTGTAGATGAAGCGTCAGGGACTGACCGCAGCCCCCATTCCCAATTCCCCTGCACTGCCTGGGGGGAAGATGTAGAAGAGAGTGGTCAAAACAAACAAAGAAATAAACAAACAAAAAGGCAAGCTCCAATCTCAGAGATTCATAAATGGAAGAAAATATTAATTTCAATTATAGTGCTGGCGATTCAACTTCATTGTTATTGTCTCAGAGATTTGTTACTAGACCGATTATTATGTTCAGTGAAGGAACTGAACAACAAAAAAAACAACACTACAAGTATTACTGAGATTAGAGCATTGAAGAATATTAAGATTTTATTAATTCAGAAGCTTTACCAAATAGTGTCAGTTCTCTGTGCATCAAACCTTTGACCTCCTGCTCTTTTCCATGAGAAGTGCTGAGCACAGTATGTCTGTTGCAGAGAATAGAAGCTGCTGTCAGAAAGCTTCTATTTCTTTTTGCACAGATGTACCTTTTCTTTACATTTTGCTTACACGAATATGGTATTGTGACAGAAAATCAGACAATCAGCTGGGCTTAAGCCAACAGAATTAAACAGACACATGAACTCCCATAGCTACCCCTTTGATCTGTCATATGTAGAAAATTTTAGCCAGTACTGTTAAGGAACTTGGTTAGATTAAATTAATATCCTAAAGAAGAGTTCTCTCTTCACATAATACTGAATTCCCAGAGACCCTTTCCAAAAGATGCAGGTGCTCAGCACATCTCTAGAAGATACTTGCAAACTGCACACAATTTATACATTGGTCTGAATTTCCCAAAGTGTCTTATTTTGTCTCACCACTATATTGGGCTGCTTTAGGACTTTTACTGCACTGATTATTCTGTATACTTGAAAAACTGGTGATGAAGTCAAAACTGCTCAGCTCACATAGTTTAAATTAAATCAGGATCAAAGTGCTGTATCGATACATTAACAACTCATTTTTAAATAGCAATCAGTGGACTACACGTTCAAGATCAATATCAGCAATACAACAAATGAATGATGTTACCAGATGCTTAAAAAATGTTGCTGCTCTGACAGTTTGCTAGTCTGCCTGTGGTGAGAAAGCCTCCCATGTGATGACACCTGCACAACCCAGATGTGGGTCCTGCACTGCCAGCCCACCTGAAGGGTGCAGGATCTTCACAGTGTCTGGTGAGGAGGCTGGTCCACCCGTTCTTGCATGAAGGTTGTGATGTCAATAGGACAACATTTGGAGGTGTCAAATTTGTTTGGACTGCAGCCCTGTTCATATGCCAATATCTTTCCCCACAGTGACAAATTTTCATGCATCTTTTATTCTTTTCAAGCAGCCTCCTTTACTTGAAAAGTCCTTTGCTAATCTGGTTCTATCTGTTTGGTGGTTGATGTATGCAAAATTTATAATTTTAGTTTCCTTCAATTGTAATCAATTTTGGGGCAAACACCCCATCAGGTATTTTCAGATATTACTCACATACATGTTGTATACATTCACAGTCTTATCATCTATTGTTATCCAGAACTGTTTTGCCAGAGAAGATTGTGCAGAATTCCCCACAGGTAGGAAAAAAAAGAATTTTGCTGGACCGGGCACTTTGTGAGCATGTGTTTGTTTGGATAACTTCTACCATTCTGAAATCAACGGTGGGATATCTACGCAGTGGAAGAAGAGAAGCGCACACAGATCCACAACCAAAATATATTCCAAATTAGAGAGTTCATATGGGATTTTGCATGTTTCCAGGGTCAAGTCCTGTCCTGGATCAGTGATTATAGAAACTACACTTCAGGACTCTGCTGTTCAATATAGCCCCTTCCAGGGCTTTTCTGTCTCTTCCTTGTTGCCTAAAGAATTATTTTCTTGCCCATATGAATAAAGCCCTTTCAGATTTCAAACCTCAATACTTTTTGTGAATTAGAAGTCTTGTTTTCACCATTCCAACAAAATATCTGCCGTTTCTCTTTGTGACCTGCTTTCTATCAGTAATTCAGCATTTCTTAGCTTTATGCTTAGCTGGCAATGTGGTATTGAAGGCATTTGGATTTTTCAACCCCATTTGACAAACATGAAAGAACATCTTCTTCACAGATACATCATTCTCTAAAGCAAAGACTTTCAAAATCATTATTATGATAATTTTTCAGGTTTTCAATAGCAAATTTCTTCATTTTTTTTTTTCTCATGTCTGTATTCCATTTTCTTCTTAAATAATCTATAAATGAATAAATTCTTTTTTTTTTTTTCACTATTTTTTTTTTTCTAAAAGTACTGTGCCTCATAACTTCAGAAGAAAAGTATAGCTTTTTTCTATCCCTTATGCATGGCACTTTGAGCTTTACATTTTAAAGGTTAAGCCCTGATTCACATTACCTGCCTGAAATAAACATTTTTTTAGTTTTAAACCTGGTCATCACCTCAGTAAAAATCCATCCATCTTTTATTTCTCTCTTGAAAAATACTAGTCTAAAGTCTCTGAGCTAATAGAAGGACTTCTGTATTTTATCAGGTAATGTGTGCTAAAACATTTTTGTTCTCATATAGCAGATTTATGGACTATAAAAGCCAGAAGTATCCATTAAGGTGATCTAGTTGTGAGTTCCTCCTGAGTAAAACAGACTGTAGTTCCTTATCCAGTGCTTCTTGCATGAAATTTAACAATGTGATCAGAGTATGGCTCCAGAAAAAATAAGATTTAGGATTTTGTCATGTTTTTCAATTTCTCCTTATTGAGTAGTTGTAGATTTGAGCTAGGCCCTAAGTAATTTTGTTTTAAGCTGGTGCTTTGAGTACTCAGAGTATTTTAGGGGCTGTGAGCTCTGTTACAGGGGATTTAACATCTCTACTGCATAGTTTAGGGAGTTTGACTGATAGTCCAAAGGTTTTGCTCTGGGAACAAGTCACTTGAAGATAAATTTCGCATTTGCTGACTGTTTTGCTAAATCTAGCATTTTGATTTTTGGCACTTCAAGTCTTCAGCTGAAAAAATAGGAATAATAAGTTTTATCTCTGATTAGGGCTTTTGGTGTAACTTCATCAGAAACTGTGGCTGAGCCTTAGAGACACTTGATGTTGCAAACTGTCATGGTATTTAGAAAATTGATATCCTATTTAAAGAAAGATCAGCAAAATGTGTAAATGCAAGAGACTTGTGCAGAGCAAGCATTTCAAATTCACAACCTGTGTTGAAGGAACAGGTGTGTATATTTCCAAGATGTGGGGCTTGTTTTGAAACTTTAAGCTATAGAATCATAGAATGGTTTGGGTTAGAAGGGACCTTAAAGCCCCTCTAGTTCCAACCCCTTGCCATAGGCAGGGACACCTCCCACCAGACCAGGTTGCTCAAAGCCCCATCCAACCTTGTCTTGAATACTTCCATGCACTTCCAGGGATGGGGCACCCACAGCTTCTCTGGACTACTTGTTCCAGTGCCTCACCACCTTCATAGTAAAGAATTTCTTCTTAACATCTAATATAAATTTACCCTTTTTTACTTTAAAGCTGTTACTCCTTGTCCTGTCTCTACACTCCCTGACCAAATGTCCCTCACCAGCTTTCTTTTAGGCCCTGTTTAGGTACTGGAAGTACATCCTCACCCCTATGTATGAGTTTTCCACTTTTTCTTGGGATTCAGCACAACCCTGTGAGTCATGGTGGTCTTTACGCTAAGTATTGTCCCCTACATAAGGGAAGAGAGTATCTGTATCATATATAATGTTATTCATATTTCTCTGGTTAATAGAATTTGTGCGTATGAGTTTACCATGTATTGCCCTTCAACTGTTTTTGCTCTGCTGCAAATATGATTGTTACATGTATTGTATTTTGAACAAAATAATTACACTGCACCGGTTTTGTTGCAATCTATTTGATTCATTGATTGATTGTTGTAATTGAGTATTGTGAAGATATAAGAGACTGAATGAAGTTGCAAATAATGTTATTATTCTTTTGGCGGGGTGTTCATTTCTGGATTCACAACAAAACTGATACAAATATAGTTATGCCAAAATTAAGACTATGGTTGCTTAAAGCATTCTGAGATTAGCTGTTTCATGTAAAATGCTGTTATGTAGAGGCCTTTTCCTTCTGCTGAGCTGAAGAACTGCTAGATAAGCTGCTATCTAGCAAAAAGACAGTTAGATTTGCTCTCTTGCAAAAGTCCAAGCAGAAAAAGTAGAGAAAAAGTAAGTGTTACTTTCCCAAATTCATGGGTAGAGTCAGGATGTCATCCCAGCTCTCATTCAAAAACAGGTATCTGTTTATCAAAGTGTATATAGCAAGATTGCTTCCCTTAAGATATAAGACTGTGAATGGAATTAAAGCTTGACAGTGAAGCAAATGGACAGAAGCAAAGCTGGACTGAATTGTCTTGAAGTTGTTCATAGGCCTAATCTTTGGCTTCCATTCAAGATCTTACAAAAAGACGTGGAAATTCTCTTGCAAATATTACATGTGACTCAAAGGTAAAGAGTAAGTTATGAGTGTTTTTGTATTTTTGTTTGTTTTTCCCTGTCTTTTCCTCTTTTTTTTTTTACCCTTTTGAAGCTAAGGATAATTCTTATACTTTTCCAGTTCTCCAGTACATATCCCGACTTTGCCAAAGTTTCTAAAGATCTGCGACATCATTGAACGATGTCATTAAATATACTGGAAATAGCTATTCTGAAATTACCCAATTTATGTAACTACACCAAAACATTATCATTTCATATACAGGATCCTGGCACTTTGTCATTATTAATTGCTACAGCTGTTGAGAAAAATAAGTGGAAATAGAATTATGATAAACAGTTTAGTTATTGGTTCAGATAACTTCATCCACTGGTATTATAGAGGAGATTACTTCTCACTAGAAATCTTGACTCAGATCAAACACATTAGTCTTTCAAGCATCTCCTGTCAATTGCTCCCTTGGATAGCAGATAAACTCTTTCCTTAGCCCTTCTTTCTGTTGCAGACTGCTTTCTTATTACTCTCTAAACAGAGAAAGATGTCAAAGGGAAGAGCCCAATATCAAGGTTGGAGGGTGAATTTCATAAAGTCTTTGAGGAAAAAAAGGGCCTTAAGGATGGCATTTACGGAAGGATTTAAGAATTCCCCTTATGAGAGGGGAGAGAGGGGAATAGAAGCAGACTGGCTTTTTTTTTTTTTTTTGTTAGTGCATACTTATGATAAACTTCAGTTACTCAGGAGTACAGGGCAAAGATAAAAGTGTTCGTGTTTTGAACAAAATATATTGCTTCTCTGTAACATATGTGGATTCAGTAATTCATATACTAACATATCATGCACAGTGGTACTAACATTTTAATAACATCATCGGTGGTGATTTCATTATATTGCATATCTAGAAGATGATAGAACAATAGGAATCACATTGAAACCAGAAATTTCATTCTATTTTCAAAGCATCAAACCACTCATGCAAGCAAAGCTGTTGGATTTAGTAATACCCATAACTAAACTCTTCACTGTTGTAATCATTAAACATTTTGAAAACTTGAAATGCTTTGAAATACTAAAACCCCAGTTTATATGTATAGTGTAGCCATATTGGTACTCAAAATCACTGCAAAAGTGACCCCACCAGCGTTCCTGCAGTGTTCATTATCTGTAGAAGTGTGAACTTTATGTTGTTTGAAAGAGATTAAGGGCATATTACATTATCCACTTTCATCTTTTCTCTTCTGTGACACTGGGGGAATCTTTCTAACACCAACGTCCCCAGCTGAACTAGTCACCTTGGGCTCCTCTGTACTTAAAGCAGAGGCAGATGTACATTTCTGTCACGATTTTAAAGCAGTGGCACCTCAATGCATGTCCCCAAAGACAGAAACAGATTCTGTTTAAATGTGCAAATCAGGAAGATATATCCCAGATGGCAAAGAAAAGGTAGGGAACCACAGGTATTTGGCTGATGAATGAGATTCATAGCTATGCAATTTCTGTGCAGATTATAGCTCTATTTTGGGCTTAAGTTTTCTTTTACCACACCTTAGGAGTAACATAAAATGAACTGAAAAATAAATAGACTTTTTCAGCAACTCAAAGAGGGATGAATTATTTTAAACACCTTAAATGTTTCTCTTTTGAAAGAGTGTGTGATTTGGCAGGCGTACATAGTACCTTATGTTAGCTCAAAGCTGATCACATCAATGAAGTTGAGAGACGGATAAAATATTCTAATACTGCATCTTTTTTGCCCTTCTGCTATGTTGAAAATGCTGTTCCTTCCTCTTGTACCACTCTCAGTGGTTCTACCAGCCATACTGAGCAACTGGAAAGCATCTTACTGGATAAAAGGCCAGGACATAAAGAAGATAAAAACGCCATAGAAAGGAAATGCATGAAAGGATTAAAATATATATATACATATATATATATATATATATATTATAATAATAGAACACAACCAACCAACTATGTTTACAAAAACAATAGGAAAAGGACGTTTTTCTACACTCCAGTACAAATGGCTTTCTGAGCAATAAGTATTCTGAAGAGGAGACAGAGGCTAGAGTAATAACACATGGGGCAAAAACCCAGATGGTACGAGGACAGACACTTGTCATTCCCCAAGATGATTCAGTTTCAGCCATCACTATGCTTGTTTTGGCAATGGCAGATTGTCAGAGGCATGGTTCACAATATGTGTCAGCTGAGCAGGATCACCTACAGCAAAGATATGATATGGCTTCTTAAAATAACTGCAAACTCTGCATGTGTTCGCCTACTATAGACTTCTCTTTCCTGTAACCAGAGTCTGGAGCTCTGGGTGAGTCCCTGCCCCTTGCCTTGCTCAGGGACTCTGATGCACATGCAGACTTTGCAGCAGCTGGAATTTATATGGGCTAATTCATGCTCCTCATCGCAGAGCCCAGGCCATCAGCACAGGGCCACGCTGAACATGAAGCATGACTGCCAGAAGCATGTCAAAGCATATGGCATAAGCATGCAATCTTCCCATGAGCTGAAACAGCAAAGAACAGCTTGTGGCTGAAAACCAAGGTTGAAATAGGTAGGTGGAAGCCAGTCAGGATGAGCCTATGTCACAGAGGACATGCAAATGAAAAGAAAGCAAGAACAAAGCAGTGGGGTATCTGTGAAAGAAATGTGCAGCAGCTTTGGTCTTTACCTGTGCCATTGATGTATCCAGCCAGCACTCCAGTAAACAGTCCCAAGGTAGGCTTTATTCTGTGTGCTTAAGCAATAGTGAATCACAGCAGGAAAAATTTGTGAATGCAAGCCATTTTAATATGAAACTCACACCCCATGATGGATTTTAAGATGAGACATACCGCAAGGGCTTTAGTTGTAAAGTAGACCAAAGCTTCTTTCTTGAAGCCAGCATTAGCCACTCACCGCTGTAAACAGGCACAATTCTACTGACTTTAAATAAACTTGTATTAATTTTCTCTAGCTGAAAAGCTTTTCCAGATCTTCCAAAGCAAATCTCTCTGCTTCTTATTTTTCTTCAAATGACTACACCTAAAAGAAGTGATTCTGTACCAGTAGGTGACAGCATAGTGTCACCAGGGGAATAGAAATTAGTAAAATTAACAAGGATAAATGTAAGGTTTGTTTGTCTGTTTGTTTTGATAATAAAGCGAGGCCACACTATCATTACTTAGTTACAGTTTTTCTCTTTTTCAAGATTTATTTTTTTTTATTTTGAATTCCTAGGAAAAGAAAACCCATGAGCTTTTCTGTTAATAATATATCTCAGGGGACGTTTTTCTGCTAAGAAAAAAAAACAACAAACTATGGTACCTTCTTATAGAGGGAAACAAGATAACACTGGAATACACATCAATACAATTTTAAACTTTGTTGAGATAGACTTTGTATTACTATGCAAAATTCTTGTTAAATGTCTCAGGACAAACTAGAAAAATATAGTATTTGTGTACGTACAGGTATATCTTTTGTTAAGTCACAAATGGAAACCAAAAAGTCAATTTTGGAAAGTTGCATATCATCTAATTTGTTTCCCAAAGTAGATGTTTGTGTTTTATTTTGTTTTGGGGATTTCTGAGACAGCATAAAAGGACGTTTAACAAAAGTAATTTAACGGGACTCACACTAGGTAAGACACATAAAAAGCAGTAGAAAAAATGCTAAACTCTCCAAAGAATAACATACATTCTGCGAAAATGACAAATTTCATTCCCTGGTGCAAATTCCCCCTATATCTCCTTTTTTCTTTATGCTATCTGGAGTAATAATTCCCCTGAATACCTATTTAGCATCTGCTATGGTGTGTGATTTTCTATGACAACTGAATTGTTTCAGGCTTCGTGAAGGCAATACCTAGGGACTTAGAAATTCTGAAGCTGTCTGACTTCATTATGTACCAAGCAACTTTAAGCTCCAGCATGGCTAATTAAATTGCATTTAAAGGCATTTCACACTTGAATGATGTATGCAGTGACATAGCAATATAGGACTAATACAATTCGTCTACCTAAGGACCAAATTACGTCTGAGTTTAGGTTTTTCTTTTCTGTGTCTTTTTTTTTTTTTCTTTTTTTTTTTTTTTTTTTTAAGTTAAATGTTTTGCTGCAGTCTGCAGGAGAAAGAAGGGGTGTGATTTCTTTCTTTGCTTTCTGCTGCCATATTTCCACTAACCTTTTAACTGGAGCATCTCTTGCCCAGTACCAAAAAGCTCTTGTGGCTGCAGTAAAGATCCAAGCTGAATGGGAACCATCATTCTGCTTCTTCAAGTAGCTAAGGAGCAGAGACTGATTTCTTGACAAACAGCTTTTTCTTTTTCCCCTGATTTTGTCATTGTAGTGGTTGCTGTTACAGTTCTTAACCTGATATTTCACTTTATCTTTAGTCACTCTGGAGTTCCTCTGTAGAGTAAATGATGATGGAAAGGAAAGCCTGTGGGAAAACAAAACAAAACAACCCCCCTCTGTTCTGCAGTAGGTTCATTTTTAAGAATATACTTCCTTGCAAAGCTGTATGGCTGTTTGTGTAGATGAAAACTGGACTGTTCTGTTGTAATGAAAATGAAGACCTTGAAAGTCACCTCATTACCTCTTGGCAGGTTTCTCTGCATACTGAATAAATGAAATGTGGACAGTGAAGAAGGGATACCATGATTTTATTTCAACTGTGTGCTTTCACTTGATAATAGTATTCCTTAGAAGAGCACTACAGTGATCTTTCTGCTCTTCCCCTTCTTACCAAAGGAAAACCATGAGACTTAACAGCAAGGTGAGAAACTAAGGAAGAAAAAATGCTTTCAGACAGGAAATGGTTTAGAAGCAACCACACAGAGCTAAATTTCAATGTTAAGAGGTGTCTCAAATTAATGATAAGAGTTAGCTACTGGTGCACAGACTGACTGATGATTGACTTAAGAAAAATCTTCTTCGTACTTTCTTCTTTTGTAATGGGCTTAGTTTTCCCTGTAGGTCAGAGGTGGATGAGTGAGTGACTATGTGATCAGACCTATGCAAAGCCTCAGAGGTGAGAGGGCATTTGCTTTCTTCCAGGCTTTGGGAACCTCCACCAGTTGTCATAATCTTTCAAAGATTGTCATTGAAAGTCACTTTTGACTGTGGCCAACTCCATCAGTAATTGTGGTTGTATCCTGTCTGGTTCCATGGCTTTGTGTATGCACTAACTTAAGTGTTCCCTAACCTGATCCTTTTCCAAGGAATGTAACTTTTCCTTGTTCTAGACTTTCAGTCTCTGGGACCAGGGATTACTGACGGTTGGTTTTACCAGTAAAGTCCAAGGCAGAGGATGGCATGGCCTTCTTTGGCCTTTTCCATGAAATTTGTCACAAGGTGCTTTTCTCCACTAAGCAGCTGGCCCAGGTTAGTCTTCCTTTCACTGCCACTATGCCTGTAGAAATCCTTTTCATTGCCATTCACACCTCCCATCAGATTCAGCTCCAGGTGAACTCTGGCTTCCCCAACCACAGTCCTGCCTCCTGCCCATTCAGACATTGTCTCCATATTTGCCCTGTGTTACTTGTCCCCACTTCTGCCTTTTGTATACTTCCTTTTTATGCACAAGTTTAGTCTTTGAGTCCAGGAGCTCCTTCTTCATCCTGTAATCAGGAAGGCCTCCTGATTACAATGCTTGACCTCCTGCTCTCACTGGGATGAACCACTCTTTAGCTTGGAGGTGGTCCCTGAAAATCAAATAACCATCCTGGAGTCTTCTTCCATCCAGGGCTGAATCCCATGGGATAGTTTGAAACAGTTATTTGAATAGTCCAGTCTGTTCCTCTGAAGTACAAGGCTGTGATACAATCATTTGCCTTGATCCCTTTTCTCAGGATCCTGAACACAACCATCTTGCAGTTACTGCAGCCAGAGCTGCCCC
Source organism: Anas platyrhynchos (assembly GCF_047663525.1). Lineage (NCBI taxonomy): Eukaryota > Metazoa > Chordata > Aves > Anseriformes > Anatidae > Anas > Anas platyrhynchos. The sequence continues at coordinate 202,069,739 of NC_092587.1, forward strand.
GGCCTTTGTGTTCTCAAGCAGTTCTTCCTCTCTTTAGGTGTGAGGACTAGTAGAACAGCTTTTCTCACCAGTAATTTGATCATGTGTGTTAAGAACTTTTCATCAATGTACACCAGAAATGTCCTGGATCTTTTTTTTTTCCCCTTGTGTTTTCCCTTCAGCAGATATTTGTGGCTATGGTCCGCAGTGAAAAGCAGGGCTTGAAAATGTGAGACTTTATCGAGTTGATTTAAGGGTAGTCTGTAGTAGACATCTATCACAAAGTCACTGATATGTGTCTGCCCACCAACCCTAACCTTTAAAATCCCAACTAGTACATAACCCTTTCTCTGGCAGAGCTCCACACATTCCTACTCCTTCTCTTACGTAATGGGTAGCTGACCTTCCTTGCCCTTCTGTTCTGTCATTACTAAATTGCCTATAGCCTTCAATGCATCACTCCAGTCATATGAGCTAACCCACTCTGTCCCTGTGATCCCAATAAAATTAGAGCTTGGTACACAGTCCTCTACCTTCTCCCGTTTTTCCCCATGCTGTGTGAGTGAGTGCACAGTACTTCAGAGAAACACAGTCCTGATGATTTCCTAGAAAAGTATATATATATATGAATACATTTGAGGTGAGCTGAGCTGCCATACAGCAGCTTTTTGTTCATTGCAACTTTTTCTTGTCCACATCACCATGCATGCTTTACTTGCAAACCTTGTCTGCCACTTCCACACTTGATTGCTGGTCATCATCTCTTATGCCACTCATTCCTAAGGTAAAGCTTTACTTACCAGGCTGTCCAGCCTATTGATAAATATGCTTTTGTAACACTTAACAATATAGATCCTTTCTATTCCAAGCAATATTTGGTGGCTGGACTATGGGGAAAACAGTTTCAATTACCAATAGTTCAGTATCTGTCTGGTGACTAGTGAAAAAGAAAGTACCCTGGGGGCTGATAATGGAGCCCACTTAATTTTGCATCTTTGGTAGTGACCTGGGTGATGGAGACAGAGAATATCCCTAAAAACATCTGCTGATGGTATGAAACTGATGGGGAATGGCTGACATGATAGAGGTTCAATGCAGAGGTACCTTGGTAAAACTGATGGCTGTTTGGTCTGACAGAAACATTTTGAGATTCAATACTGAAAACTTGCTGCTATTGCAGAACAATACAATGCATTAGCACAGGCTGGGGAATGACTGGTTGAGTAGTAGCCCTGAAGAAAAATGAGAAGTGTGGATGCCAGGATGAATATGAGCAAGCAATATGCTCTCATTGCAAATGCAGCAAACCTTAATGATTGCCCTGTATTAGGACCATAGCTAGTATGTCAGGGAAATTCATCTTCCTCTCTCCTTCTTAATAATGATGCTGTGCCTGAAATACTGTGATCGTTTTGGGGTTATCCAGTTCAACATACATGTGAATACAGTGAAGGGGATCCAGCACAAAGCATGTGGACTAGAAAGTGAGATTGGAGGATATTGTTCAGTCTGGTCAAAAGGGTGCTAATAGCTGCCTACAACCGGTATTTTCAAAGGCAATGAAGTCCTTTTTTATTGGTAGTTCTAGAATTAAAAACAGGAAATGAATTGCAATTGCTACTTGATGGACAGGATGGACATTTGGAGAAACTTTGTCATTAGCTTGCAGTTCATTGCTAGAACAAGTTACACCCAGATATTGTGGAACCCCTTTTCTTGGAGATTTTTAACTCAGTCAAAACCACAGTAACCTGATATAGTGTTGGCAGAAAAATTCTGCTTTTAGCAGTGGTGTTGGACTAAATGGCCTTTAGAGAATCCTTCCAATTAATATTTCAATGAGTTCATGATTCTTTGAAGTTCACTGCATTACTCCTCAGCACAACGAGATTTTGTTCAGTTAGTGGGGTCACTTTTTTGCCAAATGATGACAGAATGATGGATTCTGTGGGATAGCTTCCTTGTGGAGACCAAACCCAGTTAAGTTTGTTGTGTATTCCTTATGTGCATGTATGTCTGAGGACGAAGGAAGTTAGATCTTCTCTCAGACCATTTGGTTTACAGTCTTAAAAGTTTGTATTGATGTTATTTACTAATGGATTTAAGAAAGAACATTAAGTTCTTCCATATCCTCTTCCTACTTAGTGTATGAATGAACTATAGGAAATATATTTTTATATGAAGGTGAACATTTCCTCATCTGCTTAAATATAAATTACAACCTAAACACTGTAATATCACCTCCTGTGACTGCATCAATACATTTCAGTAAGTAGGTTCAAACTAATTAACTTTTGATAGCAGGTGTTCTACTGAAAAATGGAATATCTGGAAGTAAAAGCAGATCAGTGTTTTGGTAGCAAAGAGTATGGCATCACTAATTCAATATGTGAGGTTGTTTGACAGTGTTTGAGAATTAGCAACATGTGCACATCTATGGATTATGATGTCTTCTGATATGTGGCGTCCTGTGAAGTAACATTTTTCAACTCTGGTTGGAAAGTGTAGCATAAAAAACACAGCATTCCCTTCCTCTGCTCAGAAATTTCTTTCAGCCCATGTCTCAGAGGTCAGTGTATATAAGTACACCACACCAGATGAACAGCAAAGACTGAATAAATTGCTGAATTATGTAGGAAAAAGAAAGCAATCTCTTGCTTACAAATGGGTGATAAGAACTTCCATAATATCATCCTACAGAAAATATAAGTCTAAGTGAATTCACAGTTACAGAGAAACTTTTATACATGCAATAAAATTAAGGATGGAATATCTTAGTCTAAAGTTTTGGGGGAAGAAAGGCCTGAAACTGTATTTGAAACAGATAAAAAATTCATTTGTTTCCGTAACAAGGTTTTGTGGATACTAATCTGTAAATAAGATTACATCAAAGAACTACCTGACTATTTACCCTGTATTTTGAAGGAAAAAAAAAGTCACACAGTTTTTCTCTGTCAGCCTTTCTGTCTCTTGTTCTGACCCCGGTCTGAAGCTCTTTGTTCATTTGTTTCCAGAACTCTTTGTTCGTTTTCACATAAGTATGATAGAAGGTTAGAGTTCATTAAGATACTGATTTCTACATGTTTAATGAAAAGGGCACTGAACGGGGGACTGTTTCATGGTCCCAATGAGTAAAAATTAGTGAGAAATCAACCATATGCACATATATACGTATTTGGCAAGGTCCAGATAACTAACTAGCTTTAATGCAGTTCTCATTGGCATGGGGCCCAGGTGAGGACTGATGTTATTAAATGTGATGGATTTCAGGAAAAACTTGGATGTATTGGAGCATGTGGGGTCTTGAGAAAATGTGAGAAGTTTAAAATATCTTGGAAGAAATACAGGGATATAGGACACAACATTTCTTGAAGAAAGCAAGGCTCTTTAGTTTCAGTGCTCTTTAAATGTGTTTTCTTGTTAACAGAAGCAAGCTGTAAAACCTTGAATATTGACTCTGGCTGAAAGTGGTGTCATTCAGATGTCTTGTTAACAGGGCAAAGTCAAGTTACCGCAGTAGACCACACTGTGAAAACATCAAGTCTCATCAGAGATGTTGACAAGGCTATACGAATACACCCAACGTGGAAACTACTGCTTTTAAAAGGCTGTGTAATTTTCTTACACAGACGAAAAAAAAGATGAACAACAACAAAAATCAAATGAGGCTTCCTTCTATTTCTCAATACTGTTACTAAGAGGAGGCAAATCTAAGGTTGTCTAAGACCCAGGGGATTTCTCCAGCTGAGTCTCTCTACTACTGGCCCTATTTGTACATCTGGACACAAGCAAGACTGAACCTGTAATCCAGAGATGTTCAGATGTGCCATACACACACATCCAGCACACAGACCAACACAGACAAAGAGGAGAGCCTTTATTGTCACCCACATAAACACCTACAGGAGGCATGCAGATGTGAACAACACAGAGAAATGTTTCTTTTCCTCTTCTTAGGCTGATCGGAGTTTCTAGCATGCAAGCAGCCTCACTCTCTTGAACCTTAGTCATTCACACAACTTCATACATTAAACATAGGCCTGATGGGAAGCCCTTTCTGTATCAAGGCCCTGGCTCTGGGTCCTTTACCAGTCTGTCAGCTCTAATCTTGGGTATTTCCAAATTCTGCTCTGCATCTACCGTCTAGCTAGTCCTGTTGACTTCACTGGCAAGTCAGTGGTGGTAAACCTCACAGGTTGGATGTCATTGCATTCAGGATATCCCCATAGCTTCCCATTCCACACACACTGATAACTGTGGTTGCTATCTTTATTCTAGTCCTCTATTCTCTTTTCCCATATTTTTAATCTTTTTTTTTTCTTTTTTTTCATTTTATTTTTATTTTCTCATGGATATTATCTGCATTTAGAGGGTATTAAAAACATGTTCCTCCATTAAAGTTATTTTAAAATCATGGCTTTGATTACAAACTGTTAAGAGGTATTGAACCTGACTGGTAAAGGGACAATTATAAAATAGAAATCACAGAATAATATAGGTTGGAGAGAAACTTTGGAGAGAACTCTGTCCAACCTGCCTTTTAAAGCAATGCTACTTTCAAAGTTAAATCAGGTTTCACATTCATCTAGTCAAAGTTTGAAAATCTCCAAGGATGAAGCTTCTACAACTTCTCTAGGCACTGTTCCAGAGTTCATCCAATCTCATTTTTAAAACAACGCTGACTTTAATGTAAAAGATTTTTTTTTTCTTTTTTTTTCCTTGTTTTAATAATAATAACAATATTTGAAGTGGGAAAAAAAAAAAAAAAACAAAACTGTCAAAACAAAACAAAACAAAACACTTTTGAATTTGTGACAATATGTTGTGACATGTCCTGCAGAGAAAAGAAAAACTCTGGAACACAGTTCCATTAAGGGTTTTTCATCTGTTTTGTCTCATGAAACAAAAATTTTAATTTTCAATCTACATATGTATGTGTGCAGTTAATGTTTTGTTTTTAACAACAGACTTTTAAGGAGAAAATATCAATGAAAAGACTTTTCATCTTCAGAATTCTGTCACAGGGATAAATGATCACTGAGGGATTCTTAAGCACTTTAATTAACCAGAGAACAGTTTCCAGTATTTGTATTATAGATATGTTCATATATTTTCGATTTGAGTTGATTTTTTATGCTTTGATTTAAAAATCAGTTAATTCCCTTTTTTTCAGTTATTCATGTTAGGGAATTTTTACAAGTAGAAGGTTTTTTTGAACAACATAAAAATGGCACTTTTCATTTTTTGAAGTAATGGATGAAAATAACCCCTGATAAATGTACATGTAAGTACAATTTTTACTTCAATAGAATTTACTGTAAAAGATACAAATTTATTTCCAAGTATTTGTTTTAGATATATTTACTGCTTTCAGTATCATGTTTCCTAAGTGGAACTAACAACCCACCGGGTTTATTTTGAAAATATCTTTTGGATGTTCAGATATTGAGTTTTTACCAGCAGTCTGGGGAGCTGAAGTGAATACTCAAAGTGAGGTCAAATGCTATTCCTAGAATAAGTGCTGGTGAGGCTGCCTTGGATCTATGACCAAGATGGTTATTTCAGCTTGCGTACGATGTCTGTTAATATAATTAGTGTTTCAAGATGTCTGTTCTTTATTTAGGACACACAGTGTCCTGCTAAATCTTGCTGAGAGAAACCAGCTGTTACAACATGAGACTGAGGTCAGAAATGGTAGCATCCAAGTTCCTCTTTAGTAGCATAAGGATGCTTTTTGTACTCTATTGTATTATGTAGTGTAGATATGCCCGTAACACCTTCTTAAAGCATCAGACACATGTTTACAGTGAACCTGGGAGACAGACACAAGTCAGCTAAGATCAAGGCTCAAACTCTATTTAACTGTTCAACCAAATACAGACCATCTGTGTTTTCTAGGTTAATTTTCAAATTTTGGAATGACTGAAGTATTTGATATGTAAGAGTTCAGCAGATATATTGTCCCTTTTTTTTTTTTTTTTTTTTTTTTTTTTTTAATTTTCTTCTCTGTGAGTAAACTACAAAACTACTCCATTGAACTAATGCTAGATATGTAGTTTTATCACCCCATGCACAGAGAACATTATTCAGTGCAGAAGATCACAATTACTGGCTTCTCAACATTACTATCAGAAAATAATAATAATAATGATCTTCCCATATTTTGTGATTGTCAGCTACACTGGCCATTGATTTTGAAGTGTTGGAAGTGTTAGGATTCTTTCATTCTTCTCCATTTCAAGCCATCATTACATGCACCTGCTAATATTATGTTTTCCCTGTTCTTCAGCTGAAGTCAAAATTTGAGCAGAAAAATAAACAAGGACCTGCTGCAGTTCAAACAGGGCTGTAGAGATCAAAAAAGATAGCTTGTGGGAAGAGACAAGCCTTAGGTTCATCTTGTGGCAAAGATGGTGGTATTAGCCTGTGACTTAGGACTCAGTTTGCTGTTCTGCCCCAAAGTTCCTATGTGATGTTATGCTTTCATATAAATGAATATATAAACCTATTATCAATGTAGATGAAAGTTCTGTGTGCTTTTCAGACACCTGTAAGTATTTGTGGAAAATCCTTGAGACTGCATCTTTTTCTGAACTACCTGCAGCAGTCAGATGTGTTATCACCCTTATGTTTAGAGTTATACAGTATAGATTTCTATATTTTCAGCAAATAACGTTAAGTTTGCTTTGTTTTCAGCTGGGAGAAATAAGTCCTTGAAAGGTTCAATACCTCTGACTGATTTTAGGATGCAACACACTGTGCCGACAAGTACTGTTTTTCTACCATGAAACCCAAAAGAAGTTTAGCATGAGCAGAGCAGGTACAGAGATCGACATTTACTCAGTTGAATTTCTAAAGTGCTTTTTTTTTTTCCCTCTTTTTTTTTCCCCAAGTAACTTAGTTGTCTTCTGTAAAAATTAAATAAATTTGTATTTCAAATGGAATAACACTATTTCGCTACCTCACTGGGATTTTGAGTCTAGACAGCTACAAAGGATAGGATAATAAGAGCAAGAAATCTGCTTTAACTAGATCTTCAGTCCATTTGGGTTTCCTATATTCTTACTAAGATATTGATCAAGTCTGTCATAGTTTAGAGGTTATATTTAATACATGTATAATCAGTAATCACAAGTTGCAGACTGCATTATCATATACAGTAGACAAAATGTGGTTGCATCTGGTCTGTATTCTTGCCTTTAATATTCTCTTAATGTATTAATCAGCAACAACAAAAAAAGACATGTTATTTTAGGATAAAATAAGAGGTGTATTGTGTTGCTTTTCTTACAATTTTGTTAAACTTTATGGACTACTGGGTGAAGAACTGACCCATACCTGATTCATTGGTCTGACATTCTTCCAGTAGCAGAACTGTTGCTACTGATCTAGAAATAACCTTGGCCAAGTCACTTTGCCTCTTTATGAAACTTTTGTAATCTGTAACAGTCATAATTGTACTTTTCTCTTTTGCAAAGTAGCTAGAGATTACCAATAAAAAATCTATGCAAATTATGCCATTTATTATTACCCTTTTCAAGACAGGTTTTAGTTAATATTTAAACTTGATTATTTTTAAACTTGATTATTTTGCATTGTGCTATGTAAGCGGTGGGACTACTCTTACTTAAAGTTAAATATATGCTTAAGTACCTTACTAAACTGAGACTTAAATTCTACTTTATGGGAAAAGTTGGCATTTAATAACACATAAGGGTGTACATTCGTATTGATTCTGCAGAGATTTGTAATAAAACTGTGGTAATTAGAGTGAAGAAGGTAGACCCCCGTGCATCAGCAAATGATTTTAGTTTAATTCTTCCATACTATCAAATAGTGTTTAACTGTTCATCAAGCTGTGACATACATAAATACTACAAACAATTAAATACTAGAAGAAGGATCATACAGTCTTCAGTTTTGCATCTGATGCTGTATTTTTTCTTCATCATATTCAGATGTGTTTGCAAAACAACGAAGTGTCATTCTGTGAAAATAATAATTATTATAATTTTCAAGTGTTATTAGGAAAGCAATATTAGTATTTTTTGACATCTTGATTTTACACTAATTTTTCTTAAATCTTGTTTAAAAGCTGAGATTAATTTTTCTTTCTGACTTTCACAAAGTTTAATGCTCCCTAAATTGCAACCTCTTACAGCAATTATTGTAAGGTATGTGGCTGTCCATGAATTCGTTTTGGTCTCTCTGAAGATAAAGGTCATGCCATATCTCATTAGCAAGATAATTTACACTAGATTCTGCAATGAAGTTTCAGATTAAAGACGTGATAGTTTGATAGCTTGAGCATACGTTGCATACTTTTTCCTTAAATTCATGCTGAAAGATGCTTTCTTTAAGGAAAGACTAGGAAACACCTTTCCTCTACTCAGCTTTATTTTACAACTCTACTTAGTGGAAAAATATTCTTTATTCATGTTATGGTCCTCCTAGAATATGCAAATATATTCTCATATTCCCAAGGCAAATATCAAACAGAGACATGAGCAAAGCATTTCCATCATCATTAGACTGCTAGCCTGAACAGATGTGGATTAGTGATGCCTTATTGCCAAGATCACAAAGTGTAGTGGAATAAACTAATGTTACTCACCATGAAACTCACCATGTCCTTTAATTTATTGTTTTTCCCATCTTTTTTAGTAACTTTGGAAGAATAAAAAAAAAAAAAAAATCTTCATTAAAAAAAAATAGATTTTATAACATAAACCTTATAATGATACCTTAGATTATGCAGTTCTTTTCAGTAGTAACTTGAACTATTTTTATCAATAGACAAAAACGTTCATCATCACTAGATTATCAAAGTAGGTTTTAGAAGCTTTTAACTTTTGATGATAAAGAACCATTAAGGTAAACAGCTCTTTGAGATTTTTTAAGTATAATAATTTTTTTCTCAAGATGGAAAGACAAACAAGATGATCTCCATGGATCTTTTCTGTATTTACTTGTTTATATTTTCATTTTATTGTAAAGACAAATTCAAATTGAAGTAGTTGGCTTTGGGTCATCAACAGCCTAAAAGCAGAGCCGGGAACACCACCCAAAACTGTTCCCACTCAATCAATCTGTTTTTATTATTATTATTATTATTATTATTATTATTATTATTATTATTATTATTATTATATAATTTTTATTTTTCCCCTGGATTGTATTCAATCTATGACTGAATCTGAATTGAAATTTAAAGAAAATTGAAGTCTTAATTCTGTGGAATGTAAATCAGTCATATCAAAGGAACATTACAGTTACCTTTATATGTTTTACTATACAATAAAATACTGGCTAAAACTGAGTGTTCAGTTTGAGAAAAACAAAGACAATAGCAATCATTGAGTCAAGAATATCATTAAATTAAGAAATAAGTTATGTCTGAGATTCACTATTTTTTTTGAACTACGCTTTCATGATTCTTCAGCCTAACAAGTACTGGGTTATCAGTAAACAAAATCTTTATTGTAATTGGGGAAAATTCCCAGAAGAAAGGCTGTGTTAGAAGTAGATTGTTTTCTATTGACATCTGGGGTATCTTTCCACCCTCATTAGCCCTTCCAGTCGATTTCATGTTTGCATAATGAAAGTTTGTGCTAGCTTTGAGTCTGACATTAGATTTTAATGAGTGGTTCTTGCACCTATAGTCAAATTAGGGCAGTCACCAGGGTTCTTTTTTTTAGCATAACAAAATAGCACTAATGTGCCTTGAGTTTTAGTTTGCCAAGTATTGTGCATAACTACAAATAATATGAATAATACAGTCTGTAAGCCCCATTGCAGCATACATGTATCCCTGAATATTGGAAACTTATTGAAATATTAAATAAAAATGTTTCTTGACATAATCTGAATATGTAAACATGTACAAGGAATCTGGATGGAAAATTGGGAAATTTTTGAGGACTTGACAAAGTATCTACAAAGTATATAGACTCTGATGATTTATTTATTTATTTTTTCTCCAGAGAATAAATGCATTGACATTAATGGTCTCAATCCATATAGTGAGGATGAATTTATTCTGTTTCTTATATAATTATAATAATATTTCTTATATAATGATAAAGAAGCTGCAATACTGTTAATTAAGAGAGACTACTAAATTTAATGTTAGAACAAAGACAACAAGAAAAATAAGGCTAATAATCCTATGTAGTACTTTAAGAAATACATGGGTCTTCTGTTTCTGTTTTTACCAGAATTATATTGAACTAATAATTCTTATTTCTTTTGTGCTACCCCTGATATTCTCAATGTGGCAAGAGACATGAGTTGTGTGTTCCACTTGAATAGTAGTGTTTTATGTTCTTGTAAGATATAAAGATCTTCAATCTTGTAGAACTTGAATGCATTAAACTGAATTAACTTGTAAATGGAAGCAGGATTTCTTGAAATCTAGATAATTCAGAAAATCTCCAGATGTTTAATTTAAAATTACAGAACATTCATTTAACATCCTGTGTCATGAAAATGGTCCCAGGATACGTGACTTTTCAGGGACATCTGTGAGTAATACAAATGAGGATGCCAACTGACAGCACTAAAAAATTATCCATAGAACAGCAGGGAGGTGGCAGCAGGAAGTTTCTGCAAAGCTGCTTGCAGCGAGCCTGCCACACAGCTCTGTCAAATATCTTGTCTCCAGATCTGGCGAGTGCTCGCCCTTGTAATGCAGGATGAAACTTCGGACAACAACTTTAATTCTGAGAACTCTGCTGTCACCAGGAGACCACTGAAGCTTACACTTCCCTGCTTGCCTGCAATTCAAACAGGGAGATGTTGCAGGCATGAAGGTTGCTACTTAAGTAATCTCTTGTACTCCTGGGTAATGAGACCTGCCTGTAGCTGACATACCGTAGTAATACACACTGAAAAGACACCTGCAAAAATGCAGCTATTCAAAATTTTATTTGGATGATTTCTTCCTTTGTTAGTACTTGACAAGTCAAAACAAAAACGATTTTTTTAGAGATTGCAACAAAGCCTATATTGCAAAATTAATGAAGGTTATCATTCTTAGCAGTTCTTAACTGTTACAGAAATAAAGTCGTAGGCCTTATTTACTATTTTCTAATCATTTATGCCCTGTTATGTATCAAAAGTTTCTGTCTGTTCCATGTCACACATTAGAAAGTAGACAAAAAGATGCTGAATTACAGGGTCTTCTGGAGACATAGCATGTAAAAAGGGTCTCACTTTTGTTAAGCATCCTTCCTTTGCCTTGTCCTACTGTCTCTTAGTTTTTACCAGAAGCTTGATTTTTTATAGGAGTTGTAGTGTTTCAAGTTGGTCAATTTGAACACAGGCTCTTTTACATTGATGAGTAAACTTTTTCCATAAGCAGATGAAAATATTTTTGATTGTTTGATAGTCCAGACCATTTCTTCAAAATTTTAATGTCCAAAGAGCCTGAAAAGACAATCTCTCTGTTTTTAGAGGATTAGGAATGCTGTTAGGACAGCATGTTAGAAAGAAGAAAAATACTCTTTTCTGAAAGATTAGACCACTTGTTCTGGAGATCTAGCCCCAAGTCAGACAAACTCATCCATGAGAAAATACAAGGTCATGTCTGGCAAGGGAGAAGATGAGATATGTAGCTATTTTAATTTCATTATTGGGCTCTTGTAGCAGAGTTCATGGAGTAGGAGTGTCAGCAATTGAAGTGACTAGAATGAAGTGATAACAATGGTTATTTAGTATTCAGGAGGAAAGACTCCTGCTTGTCTCATGTGCCCAAGTTGTATTCTCATGGGATGTTGGTGGGAAGGAGAAAGCAAGAGAGAGGAGCAATTGACTTGCATGCCCCAGTTCTCAGCATGCCAACTGGGTGTGACCAGCACAGGAGGAACACTTCTGATCCTCACAGCTCAGACCAAGACCTTTGCATCCCTGCTCTCCCTCTACACTTCCCAATGAAGTTTTCTGTCTCAGCAAAACAAGTACAATTGAGTTAAGACTTCCTTTGTGATAAGTCAGCCCCACTGTACAAGAAAATAGCCTGTGATATTTTATTACCCACATTGATATAAACCAGTGCTGCCTGGCAAGAATATAACACACCTGGATATGATCAGATCTCCTATAGAATGCTAATTTTGTTTAGATCTTCAAATATACATCAAACAACTGCTTTTGGTCGCTTGCTGTATTTCTTCCCATAATTTCATCTTTTAATTCCATAACTACATTTTAAAAAGAAAAAGGAAAGGGAAAGGGTGGAGATTAGCATTCCAGCAACTGATCTGTGCAGAATTACAATCAGCATTGTTTTCAGACACGGGGATGGAATAGATGATGCAGTGCATCATCTGTATGTTTTGTTTAGTTTATTTTTTGTTTGTTGTTGTTGTTTCTAATATTCATTATTTTAAAAAAATAATATCAGTTTCTTGCAGAAACAATGCAGCCATTGTTGAATTTTAATTTAAGCTGTCTATTGTCTAACAAGACAGAAGCTGGAAAATAAATTCTTATTATTTTACAGTCTTATTTCATACAAATAGTCAAAAATTCTTCTTCTCTCTCTCTTTTTTTTTTTTTTTTCTGTTTGCACAAAAAACTTTACCTAACAAAACTTAAACTGATAAATATGATGGATGAGAAGATATAGGGCCTGTGGGAGTACCAGAGATCATGCAAATTCTTCAGAAATTATTGAATCAAATATATTTAGGAATACATTTTTGTGCAGACCAGATAAATTTACATATTTTTTATGCTAAGTAAGCTAACTAAAAAAAAAAAAAATCTTCTTCTGATGTCATTGCTGGAGATAAGACCATCTGACAAAATTGTGCTGAAATCCCTTTAAATACTGGAATTGGCACTGCATATAAATAGTTTACTTTTTGGTTCCGTGATTTTGAAATTCTTTCCCACTTCTTTGGTCTATAAACTGCCAGTGTTTTAACCCTCAGACAGTGCTATACAAAGTGATTTTATTTCCTTTCTTCTGTATGATGAACATGAACGTAATGGGTGAATAACAGAAGAGAGTGTTATATTAGTATGACCTTTTAGGCCTTTGATATGAGTACATTACTTACAGAATAGGTTACTTTGAAGTTGCCATTAAAATCGGATCTTTTACAGCATCATAAGACTGATCTCTGTGTTCATCGTAACAAATTTATATTAAGACATACTACATTCTGGACAGTGTGTCCTTATATAGAAGTGCCTGCAAGATATCACCTTTTTTTTTTTTTTTTTTTAACCTAATCAAACTGAGCAGGGAATATTAAGACTATGCTGACTGCTGCCTTTAGTAAAGCTTCCATTGCAGAAAGTCCTGGCAAAGGCTCTTCCTTTTTGCAGCTTTTATACTTTACAGAGCAGACATCCTCTAGGCTCCTCTCTCTGCGTAACAGGAACACCCCAATGAGGGAAGATTGATTCCCCATTTAGGATGAACAATGGGCTGGCTATATCTACAGCCATAAATTAAACAGCTCTAGAAAACCTTGCCAGGAACTGAAACATGACTGCATGTGTTTCAAAACTGCTCAAGCAGTTCCTCGTAGGCTTTTTGGTCTTGCCAGCTCTCTCAAACTGAGCTCAGTTTGGATCTTTCTGGGGACTTTTCCCAGGAGGCACTTTCCATGTAGAGCCTCTTCAGGCAGAGGAAAATCTGAGTTCCTGTGTCAGTTGGCCTCAGTGCTATGTACATTCCTACGCATGTCTGACATACCCAAGGAGACAGATACAAAAGGTGTCTATAAGTTACTTTGCAGGTAGGATCAAATGGACTTCAGTACTTTTGATACACGAGGCTACCCATGTGTTATTATGTGGCTCTGACTAAAGTAGAAAATTAATATAACACACGTGGTCAATATTTGGCAGAAACCTAAACATGTGTCTTGCATCTAGATTCCTCAGTGCTGCACAACTGAAAGATGTTTAAAGTAGAGCTGGATTTATTTTTCTTCCTGTCAGTATGTGTTTATTTTATTTTATTTTATTTATTTATTTTATTTTATTTATTTATGACTAAGACTGCTCATCTGTGAGCAAAGTCTGTTTATGCAGGACTTGTTCTTGAAGAAGTACATATAGGAGCAGGTATTACGTTACAGGTATACATTACTTCTGTCCAGGGATGTTTTCATGGTACTTTAAGTTGGCCAATGTACAACAAGGGTACCATGATCAGGTGCCGAACAATAGGACAGTGCTCTCTTTATCTCTCTTCCCCCCTCTCTCCTGTGCTTCATCCAACTGCTTTAGCAGAACAAATGAGTGTTATCTTTAGTAAATACCTTGTAGGTGGTCTTTGGTGGTGTGACTTAACAGAAAGTCTGAAAACTCTCAAGAGGAGAGCCATCATGAAGCTCTGTCTCCACAGCATGGTCTCACCTCACTGGCAGTATCAAGCTGTGCTTCTTCCAGACAGCCACAGCACCGGACATCTCCCTTGTGAGATGTTACCAATAAGTAGCTCCACAAACCAAAGAAAGTCCAGCTGGCTCTAAATTTGCATGAGGCTATTCTCTCATTGATCTGAATGGGTCACTAGCATGTAGTCCATGTCTGTTATCTGTACTACAGCCAGAGTCTTTACAGGAAGGTCTAATGGTTAAAGTAGATTTTTCTGGATCTAGACACCCAGTACTGCCTTTTAAATATCAGTGGTGAATATGCTGATCTCTCAGTTGATCCAAGTGGTTCCTGTGCACATTGACAGGTGATTCAGTTTGAATTTGTGGCAAAGGTTGTACCTGAAAATCAAAAGTTATGCTGGAAAATTTGCCAAGTGCCTGTAACTGGGAAACATTTTGTGTGTGTGTGTGTGGTTTTTGTTTGTTTGTTTGTTTGGTTTGGTTTGGTTTCTTTAATTTATTTGTTAATAATTGCTGTGGTGGTGTTTACATTCTTGAGAGTAGGCAGTTGGGATGCTGGCCGGAATTCATCTTATCTAACCATAATGCAGGTATCTACCTCTCAACCAGTCTCCCAGGAATCTTTTCTTCCTCTGTGGAGTGAAATGGGCTTTATGAGACATGCTTCATCTCATCCTAATGCAGCCATCTGCAGGAGACAGGTGAATCATGCTCTGCAAGTGTGTGTTTCACTGCCTTCTTGGTGGAGGAAGGCTACAAGAAGCATGTCATGGGTGTCTAAAACTGAGATCAGTCCCACCAATTGGGACTGATAACCATAGAGCAGATTCATCATCTGCTCTAGATCAGCAGAAGCTTGCTTGCAAGGCAGTGATATCCCACATATTATATTCCTCTCTCAAATTAAATTACTTTTTTTTTTTTTTTTTTTTTTTCTGGGCGGGGTAGGAGATATCAAAGTTGTGAAGCACTATATCAGTGAAAATGCTACTGACATGGTGTATATGAATGATCATATAGAAAGCATAGGCATTGGAAAAAAACAAAACCACACACACATAATTACTACCTCAGTATCTCTAAGGACTAGCCAAATGAAAACAAAACAAAACAAACAAAAACAAACAAACAAGCAAACAAAAACACATTAACTAAGATTAACATGCTTGTAAATCACTAGGAAAGGGGCAGCAAGATGAAAATTATATGAACCTAATTTTGGAATATAGGATTACGAGAAATAAGAATGATAATTCATCATATAATTACACAATTAAATACTAAAATGTCTCTAGGAAGTATTTTACTTGAGATTGTAATTTATAGGCATAAACCCATATTTAATTTAAATACGTTAAGCTGTGCTTGACATAACTATTTTAGGTAGTATCAATGTGCCTTTAATATCTGAGAACAGTAGTGTTGTGTTTTAGTGAATGTGTGATTTTTTTTTTCTGCTAGACCCTCAATTTATGGGTGATTCCAATGCTATTATTCCAATGCTAATTGGCTGAAGTCAGTCTGTCATGTGAGCTGAGCAGAAAACATATACCTCATAGCAAGCAACCTCAATATACTCAAATATCATGAGTCAAATTTAGAAAAGCCACAAGTTCTGAAATCATACCCTAAAATAAAGACACAGAATACAATTTACATCATTGTGTGAGCATGCCCAAAACCATCTTTGAACACAGAGGCAACAACATCTCTCTCCACCTGCTTGTTTTCAGATGTTTCTCTTGTTGCTCACTGCTTCAGCACCATAAGAAGTCAGTCCTTGTTATCCCATCAGCACTCTTCTGTATCTCCATTGCTGTGGCCCAGCTAGCATCACCCCGCCTATCCCATTCCATTCTCCTGCTGCCTTTCACCCATCCCTGCACCCATTATGGAACTAATGATGCTGAACTGTTGCAAGATTTAAATTGTTCCTGCTAAATAATGTCTGGCACATATACAAAATTACATGCACAGAGAAACTGGGGAGAACTAACTGTTATTTAAACAAGGCAGAGTCCTATGGGTAATAAATCTCTGACTGTGCAACTTGAGATCATGTAAATGCACATACTTATGGAAACTGCACTGAAGTTTATGTTATGATATTTCTGTAGTTTGATTTTGCAATTTAAATATTTTACCGTATTTTGTGTATAATAAGGAGGAAAAATGGAGCATGGTGCAAAAGCAAACTATTGATTTTTCGTGGTACAGCTACAAGGTCTTGTACCCAAGAACAACTCAGACAAGGTTTACCTCACTTGATTTTTGAAAACATGAACAAATACACAAACACATTGTTATACAACTAAAGTGTGTAAGAAATGTTGTGTTGGTCTTGTTCTCTATATGGTAAAGGTGAGAACCTTACAGAAAGAGAAAGCACAACAAAAACATTAATTCTTCAAAAGACAAGCAACGTGAAGAGCATGCAGTGATGTAGAGGTGTAAATGTATGCTTATTAATATATAGTTAACAGAATAATTATCTAACTAGCAACCTTATCTGACTATCTACAGTTAATTGTAGGCCCCTGAAGCATCTATAGAAGATATTTAAGGTTGTGAAATGGCACACTGTGGACCTGTTCTTCTTCACAATTAGTGTTTGATTACTCTACAATTTTCAGCAGAGCTGTGACATGTCAAAAGAGTTTTAAATTCCAGTGCAGACAGAACATAAGGGGTTGTTCCAGGCTGGGTGCAACTTGGGAAAAGCTTGGCAACTTTTTATGTTTTTAATGGTGCATGTTGTGCAGCTTGTGATCTAGGTTGGAGTTTAATGCATCTAGGATCAAACACCTGCTCCATTTATGAATTTAAAGAGTTTCAGAGAATCAGAGTCACAGAATTGTTGAGGTTGTAAGGCGCCTTGGAGTCCATCTGGTCCAGCCCCTGCTCAAGCAGGGACACCCATAGCAGGTTGCCCAGGACCATGTCCAGGTGGCTTTTGAAGACCTGTAAGGCAGGAGTAAGGAGCCATAACCCCTCTGCAGTCTGTTCCAGGGAAAGTGCTTCCTGACTTCTTTTTGATTTCTTAGTCAAAACATGATTACAAGATTGAGCACCCACAGGTTCTTGACATTTGCTTTTCTGGTATTGGATTTACCATGACTTCACTGTGCTAAACACCACTGGGTGGTAACAGACACATTAAATACATTTTTTGCTATTTTCTCACCAGTGTGTGAAGTGGCGTACCCTTTGACACTGTATGGTAAAAAAGTGAGAAGAGGTCTACTACTTGTGAGAAAACTGTTTTGTCTATACTTTGTCCTGTAAAAAAAAATAAAAATAAAAGCATTTATGACAAAATGGCCTAATATTTTATACTGAGTGGGATTTTAACTCTCATAGGATTCTTTAAAGTGAAAGAATTTTAATATTTCTTTCTTCTTTTTCTCCAGTGGCAATTCTCAGCTTTTCCCCATGTTCCTCTGCTGCACCTGTTGCATTATTTCACAGCAGCCTCTATTAATTTAGGACTAGAAATCTTGGTACAAATAACAAGTGCTTTTTTTTCCTTTTTTCCTTTTTTTTTTTTTTATTATTATTATTTATTTTCTTTGCTTTCAATTTTACCATTTTTCACTATGGTACCGTACATTAAAGCTGTCTATACAATATACAACCCATAATTTTCCCCCAATCTACTAGGCACTGTTCCTGATTTTGGTTGTTGTTGTTGTTTTTGTTTTGTTTTGTTTTGTTTTGTGTTTGGGTTTTGTTTATTTTAATTTATCTTATTAGACAAAGACAGATATCAGACATCTTTGTACCAACAGCTATATTATTTGCTTAAGTATAGTTAAGGAATCTGATTTAATTCCTGGTTTTGCATTAGACTTTCTCTGATTCATTTTATAGTATGTGATCATATGTCAAACAACCAGTTTCATGTGGAAAAGTGTTTACTTTTGTTGTAGATAAAAAGCACAGGAAAATCTGATATAATGCCATTAGAAATATACACACCTTGTATATTGAATACCCAAATACCTTGAAACTTTGTTAGGATGTACTTCATTATTACATAGGCTTTAATTAGCAGTATTTTGAAAAAAAAAAAAAAAAAAAAAGCATTTCTTAATTCTAACGTCACTTCATTTTAAGACCTCACAAAAGCTAAATAAAATGTTTTAGAATCTGTAATCGTTAATATTATATGGAGAATCTGAATGTTCTTTATTCACTATAATTCTTTCCTATTTTAAAGTAGATAAATCAAACACTTATTTTAACAAAATTATGATCATCTCATCTATAAAAGGATATCAAAAATACAGCCCAACCATTAAAGTTAATGCTTTCAAAATGATTTATATACCTTCCATTAAAAGCCTACACAAGGCACCACAGAGTTAAAATAAATTCCTTTATGACCAGTCACTAAATCCTCTGATATACACATCATTAAAGTAAAGTATGGGAGGAAATATGTGACTCCATCAGAAATTGAGGTCAATTAGTGACTCGTTATGAAAGAGCAGTGAAATTGATTTGTAACTGTATCTCTTCAGGCTGCTGCCATTCTGTAGAGTTAATAATAAAATCTGAATTCTGACAAGGAGAGTCATTAAGGCACTTCATAGGCAAGAGTTATTCATTACTTTAAAACTTATTATCTTGAATTTATTCTCTTCTGCTAAAAAGA
Organism: Anas platyrhynchos; assembly: GCF_047663525.1. Taxonomy (NCBI): domain Eukaryota; kingdom Metazoa; phylum Chordata; class Aves; order Anseriformes; family Anatidae; genus Anas; species Anas platyrhynchos. The sequence goes on from NC_092587.1 coordinate 202,088,735, forward strand.
TTTGTCATGTCCAAGAGATTCATGATTCTGAATACTGAAGAGATGGCTGTCATCAGTTGTAGTGCTCTGTGTTTTCAGGTGATTTACATACAATCTGGGTTATTTGGACAGTTTTTAAATATCATTGCTTCTGATTCTCACTTCTTTATTTATTATTATTATTATTTTTTCCTTCAAGAATGCGCTACCACAGATTGAAAATCTCTTATGTTTCTCAAAATTATATGATCTTGGAATCAACCATATTTCAGTTTAATTTGTTAATAATTTAAATATCTTAGCAAAGCTGACTTCTTATTGGTCTGTCTGCTGACTAGGAAAACATTCACAAAGTAGGAGCAGTGAGTCAATTACTTTTTCTATATTTAGTTATGGAAATTTATTTCATGAGAGTGAGGAAATTCACTTGTTTGCACTTTTCTGATCAGGTAGTAAAAGGTTGATAGGTTTTATATCCCTGACTTGTAAAAGTGTTAACTGTGTTTAGTGTGAGGTTTTGATTCCTCCCAAAATATCTACCTAGAAACCTAGAATGAAACCAGTGAAAGTAAGAAAAACAACAACAACAACAACAACAACAACAGCAAAAAATAAACTCTCTGAAAATTCTGTGAATTGCATGCAAATTCTAATATATATATTCTAGAAATATGTTCTAAAATAATTCTGAATAAAATCGCCCTCAAAATTAAAAATTTCCTGAACAGAAGTTCAGAGATTTTGAAGAATTTTGTATTTAGCACTATTCACAATGCATCACACTGCAATGCTTGCTATTTTTTTCCAGTGAAAAATAAATAAATAAAATCTTGCGCTGAAAGCTTTTGTTGTTGTTGTTGTTGTTTGTTTGTTTTGTTTCCATTGAGTGTTTCATCCATGTTGGATGTTTACAAGCCTCTTAATGCTGCTAGCTAATGATCTGTAGCTCATTCAGGAAAGGTGAGTGGCTTTAGCCCTAGAAGTCTGCATTTAAGTTTTGCTGTGAACTGAAGCAGGTTGGTTACAATGACACCGCACTTATTAGTGTGGCCACGTATGTAACAGAGCAAGGGGCAATGGGAAGGGTTTGTTTCTGTCCTAAAATTCCCCCAAACCTATCACATGGTGCACTTTCAGGTTGAATTCACTGTTCTAGCCAGTTACACTGTGCAGTGTCAGTCTTTTGAGGAGTGCTTTGAGGTTGCTCTCAAGACATGCTTGGTTCTGCTAATGGGTGATGAACTTGGCAAAACATGATCTGCAATTTCCAAGCAGTCAGCACTACAGCTGTAAGGTTGGGAAGGAAGGAGGAATCACTGCTCTTTAGAAATGAATATCCGCTCTGTCTGTATCTTCTGGAATCTCATTCTGGAGAGCACCTATAGAATTATACTACCTCCAGACCATACCAAAAAAGCAGAATAAAAGACCAGAAGAAGCAGCAGCTGAGTACCAGAGTACATAACAAGCCTGAGAGACATTCCTCATGTTCAAGAAAATAAGAGCTATTTCTAAAAGTAGAGTAAAAAGTATTTCAGAGTAGAGTGGCAAGGTGGCATAGTTTAGCCCTTGTGTAGTCTCAACTGTGTCATAGATAATAATTCTTGCAAACCTATCCTGCTACAGTAATGAACTGTATTTCTTCATCCTTCCCTTTGCTCTCTGTGCATGCAGGCTCACACATGTAGGTTTTCATTTCTACTTGTGCATCTGATGGCTGAGGCAATCAAATGGAATGCTTGGAGTCCTCTTTTCTCTGATTTTATCTTAATGCCAAAGATGTGGGCAGAGCTGTTTATGGTTTGCTTCCTTGCAAACAGGAAATCATATGTACTTGACCAATAGCTGTGTGTGAATACTCCATATCCCTTGGTGAAAGTTTTTGTGGACGATAAACATGGTTTTGAGAGAAATGGTCCCCTTGTGCTACCATACTGAGTACAGTCTCCAGTTATATTTGTCATGAAGAGTGATTGCGTTTAGTGAAGTTAGTGTCTTCCTTCCTCTTTATTTATTTTTTATTTTTTTTAGCTTGTTTCAGCTCAGCATAAGATACTCAGATACTAACGTTTTATATGCAATTTCCTTGTTTTTTTTTTTTCTTTTCTTTTCTTTTTTTTTAAATATTACCCACACATGTAATTAGGCGAGCATAGCCCATGTCATGTGAAAGAACAAAACTGGCTACCTGTAATGAATACAGCAAAATTATGAAAGCCCATTACAGCTAGAGGCTACTTTTAGTACAACAAGTACTGATAACCTACTGCCTAAGATAAAATAAAATAAAATAAAATAAAATAAAATAAAATAAAATAAAATAAAATAAAATAAAATAAAATAAAATAAATAATAAAATCACAGAATCACAGAATTATCTAGGTTGGAAGAGACCTCCAAGATCACCATGTCCAACCTCTGACCTAACATTAACAAGTCCTCCACTAAACCATATTACTAAGCTCTAAATCTAAACATTTTTTAAACTAAACTAAACTAAACTAAACTAAACTAAACTAAAATAAATAAAATAAAATAATAGTCCTGGCATCATGAATCAACTTTTTTCCTTCTTTTCATAATTCTTAGTTTTGTTTAAGTGAAAACATACCCTAGTATGTTTTACTGTACCCATGTACAGTAACACATTTTTCTTCTGTCTTTCACAGTGTGCTGGATGTAGGATGTAAGTTTTCTTTGTGAATATGATTTCTGTATAATTTCTGAATCTTAGTCTTAATGTGAAGCTATCTCTGTGAAAGTACGGTAAATCAGTTCACATCATATTTTATCACTGGGTCATTATTCTTGTACAGCAATTCTTCTTTTCCCTTTATCATAATCACTGAGACAAAATGACACTTTGAGACTGCAAAAATACACCATGAAGTATGGTGCACATGAGAGGAAAGTGGCATACTTAAATAGCCCACCAGGTTTTTGGTTTCAGTGAGAGAGGATAGTTTTCATACACATCTATGTGGGCAGTAACATGGAAATCTTAACACAGAAGATTTATTTATTTATTTATTTATTTATTTATTTATTTATTTATTTATTTATTTATTTATTTATTGAAATCATGTCCAGGGTGCAGAACAGAAACTTCATTTTTACACTATTAGTTCCTGTACTAGCCTGAACTTTACTTCTTCAGAAAGGAGGTAATATTTGTAAACTACTTGCATGGATATTGTTATCTATCATTGAGAAAATCTTTGGGCAAATTTTCTTTATCGATCTGTATTAAAAAAAAAAAAAATCCCTTTGAATTGCTTACAGGTGTAAGGAAGCAAGAATTTTGTAAAAAACAGTTGTTGCACACCCCACATCCTTCTCTGTGCACTCAGTCTTTTTTTTTTTTTTTTTTTTTTTTTTGTTCTAATAGTTTTAACATGAAGTTTTCTGTTAAATTCATAGTATTCTAAAATTATTGGTTAGAACTGGGCTAGAAACCTGCTAGCCTTCACCTGTTATGACTGTCTATGGAGAATAGATGTGCACTAAGGATAAACATTCTTGCTTTTCCAAATGTTTATATGGTATATATATACCCAGGGATTAAATGATGGTGATGATGATGATGATGATTATTATTATTTAGTCACAGCTGTGCAGAAAAGAGAACAGACAAACTATTTATTACAATATATAATTAGTCTGTAACTTTTATATGTGTGAAATTAAACTGTAAAAAGTCTAAGTAACAAAAATTCATTATTTACTTCTTGTTTTAGTTTTGTAGTAAACATGGCACTTAACAAATAGCAGTTTTTGTGTTAACTTATACAGCTATTAATAGCTATTAAATCCAACTCCTTACCTCGTGATAGTGTCAGCTGAATAGCTTTCTTTCAATTAATTGGACTTTTTGCAATCATCTTCCTTAAGTTTTTATTTATTCTGTTTTCAAATGTCTGGGAAAGTAATATAAAATGAAAGTAATAATAAAAAATAATAATTAAAAATAAATATTTTTATTTAGATTTAGTATCCTCATCCCCTAGAAGTATCACATGGAGAAAGTGTCCTTCAGTAGCCCATTCACCTTCAGAAAAGGGCTATCATATCTATATTCTGATATGGTGCTGATTCTAATCAGTAGATTCTATTATAGGCCTTTAAGCAAAAAAGAAAGTGCTGATGAAGGCCATAAAAATAAATGAGGCTTATTGCTTCTTGACATCTTTAGCACTTTCTGAGGTTTCCTGAGTGAGCAAGGGTAGCAGACAATAGCTGGGAGATTGTGTGCAAGATAATGAGAAAAATAAATGCATCCTCGGAAGCAGCCAGCAGGAACTACAGCTAACATTCATTACTCAGGGTCTAGGCTGCTCCCAGTATGATGTTATTAATTTGTGGAATGAGCTAAGAGGTGTGAAAGAAAGCTGATGTTTGCTTCTAACCTTCCTGACCAGCATTTTGAATATTAACAGAGAGGTCAAACACATTATCTCATTGAAATTGTCTCTCTCTCTCCCTTTTTCTTATTGTGAGAAGTGAAGCAAAACATACTGCTTTAGAAGAAAGGGATGTGGGGAACACCTACTACCCTCACTGTGGTCAAAGAAAAAGAACAATTAGGACTGCATGTAAAGAAGGTGATGGAGAGGAGGGTCTGTTTTAGGGATAATACAGAGAGGGAAAGTTCTCAAATCATACAGTCATTAAGGTTGAAAAAGACCTCCAAGATCATCTGGTCCAACCATCCCCCTACCACCAATATTACCCACTAAACCATGTCCTTAAGCACAACATCCAACCTTTCCTTAAACACCCTCATGGATGGTGTCTCCATCACCTCCCCGCGCAATCCATTGAAATGCCTAAATTCAAAAGTCAATCTCAGTTCACTTTCCAAGACTGTTCTGGGTGTGCATATAATGGTGGGGTATAAGAAAAAGTGAATGAAGTATTTGAATGTGCAAATAGCATATACAAATTTTTCAGTTTGCTGCCTCTAAGATGTAATCTATACTGTACTGCTTCAGTGTGTGTCAGCTGGTATTCTTCTGTTCTTGGGCTATAGGTCTGCCTTACGTCCTGGTGTGACTTGCACTTCGTGTTCTTTCATTGTACTGGATCAGGTCACATTCCCTGCAAGGTGTGTGACCATATATACACTGTATATATGCAGGCCAGTTTCTGTCTAGTGAGCTTGTGTAGTTGTTTGGTAGTTGTATGAATTAAACAATCACAATGAGATTCAGACACTGATACTTAAAAGGAAGCACAATATTAATCATAAATTAGAGTATTTTGGAGGAAAATGTGTGATTTGCAATTAAAGCTACATTGGTTATATATGTAGGTCATTTGGTATAGTGCAAGATACGTTATTGAAAATTAAGCAATAAAAGACATTTTAACACCTTCCTATAAGGCATCTCACAAAGAAACACCCAGGCACTTAATACAAACTGTTGTGAGTAGTTCTTCTGGTTTCACTGTGACTCTTGAACAACTTAACAAGGTAAGCTCCTTGCTTCCAGGACTGAAGCTTCTTTTCAATACACTTACAATCTCTTCATGAAAATTTCACAGTCACAATATTAGGAAAATTGGTTAAATGATTGTAACATTCTGTTGTTTGTTCATTTAGCTAAATTTGAATACATAAAACAAGGCCTTACATATAGCAGGATAAAATGCCTTCTTTACTTTTAAATTTGTACCTCTTGATCTTGAAGATTCACCGGGGAATGTTAACAGCTTGTAAGATAAACTGGGACAAAGTGTTAAAATGTCAAACTTAGCAAATTAATGGTCTTGAGAATGTAAAAGAAACTTGGTCATTTTGTTTGCATGTCAAACTTAATGATTCTGTTCAACTGACACTAATCTGTTTTCTGAAATAAAGAGCAACACATTTTATCTTTGTTCAAATATTTTTGTAACTGTGTTTTGGCATGTTTGTTGAGCTGTTGAGACAGTATAGAAATACTCACAGTCTGGAGTATAGGATGGTTAGGAAGCAGTGAAATTTAATTCTCTTGAAATTTTCTTTATCCTTTTTTCTTTAAAGTACACTCATATACTATTACCTGCTACTTTGGAAGTAAAATTTTCAGGATGCCACAAAATCCCCTTTTCTGTTTTGTTTTGTATAAGGAAACTTAACCATATCTTAAGCATCTTTCTAAATTATTTATTGGCTTTTCTCTCATAATTTCATGGAGTTTAGGCTAGAAACAAGTAGAGAATCATTAATTTTACTTCTGGTATATCAAATATCTACATATTGACACTATGGACTTTTGTGTTATTACAATGTTTCCATCACCAGAAGGCAAAAACAAGTTGATAAATTACAAAGTCAGTGACCCACAAATTCAATCATTTTGAAGGAAAAATGACCGACATTGCACAGAAAAAAAAAATAAAAATACAATACAATATAAGCTTATTGGGGGTAGATCATGTCATATTGACATTTTTTGCTGAAAATAAATTAATAAGCAAAAGAAACATACTGCTAAAGACAGGAAACAGTCTGACATGGAAACACATGTGGAAATAGTATTTAAGATCAATGTGATAATGTTTAGTAAAGAACTGTAAAAATGAGGAGTTGACAGCAAGGTCTATTGAAAAGGAAGTATTAGCTTAGAAGGAGGTTTGACTGAAATTTCTCAAAAATCAATTTTAGGAAAAGTTGTGTTTAATGTTTTTATTTATGATATTGGCATAGAAGCAAAAAATAGGAAGCATCATTTGTAGGATAGAAAAGTATTGCTACATCATAGCAAAAGAACTAAATGACCTTGAGAGCAGAAGTAATAGGAATGGGATGAAATTCATAAAGTGAAAGGGGATTGTATAAAATAAACTCAGAAGACTAGTTTCAAACCTGTCCACTATCATCTAGGAGTTCATTAGTTAGAAAGAGCTAGAAGGGCCTTGATCATAGGAGTTCATCACTGAAAGTCTGTTAAGTTTCAATATGATTGAACTGAGAAAAAGCCAAACGTGTTCTTAGGATGTACAAGTCATTTTTTATACAGATTGCAGAAGAATAATTGTACAAGACTATGAGGAGCTTTCATCTCAAGTACAGAGCACATTTCTAGTGCTATTTTCATGCTGAAGATATATCCAACTGTATAAAGATACATTTATTTATTTATTTATTTAAATCATTGTAATAATCAAACATTTGAAAAGTTTGAAAACATTTGAGAGTGGTTGTGGGATATCCATTCTTGAAATATTCAAAGCTTGACTGGACAAAGATCTGAGCAACTTGATCTTGTTGTTCCTGATGATGAGTTTGATTAAATGACCCCCAGAAACTCTCTCCAATCTCAGAATATCCTATTATTCCATGATTCTAAATACGGCTTCTTCAGAAAAGTGGGCTTGAAAAATATTACAAAACACAACAGATTTTTAGATAAAGTCTGATAAATGTATGAAAGACATTGTATTATTTCTCACTACAGAAACGTGTCCCCACCAGTTGATGTTTAAAAGCATCCATGTTAATTGTGGAATTCATAATGTCAAGAGTATTAACAATTCCTAGCAAAAAAAGTGTCATGCATCAAAAATGTTTGGGCTTTTGATCAGGAAGAAGGTCCTTCCTGGTCCCAAATCAAGACATCTAAGGAAGGTTTTTGTTTGCTTGTTTGTTTTTTCTAATAAAATTAATTAAACAAACATCTACTCAATTCCATTAGCTGTGACCAATGTTGCATGCTTCCATTCTACTCAAACAGTCTTAAACTCTAAGCCCTGACAGAATACAGTACATGGAAATGTGGTGTGAATCGGTATTTTCATGAAGACAGTGTGAGAGTTAAGGCATAAGAAAAGCAGCTTCAACCTTAGCAATTCCATATAGAAGTTAATAGATAACCAAAAGGACCACCATGAAACAGGTGAGTTAAACTGTGTCGTCCAAAATATATCATTTCAATATAAGGATGCTGACTGAAGATACTATCCCATAGTATCTGTTTTTCCATATTTATAATAAAATGTGCTTAATTTCAAGAGTGAAGTTGTTCAGCTTAAGCTTTCTACATGCTTGTACATGTAGTCTTAGGACTTCGAATACATTTCTCCAACAAGTCCCCAACTTTTCTTTTCAGTTCCTATTCATTTATCTAAATTTTGCCACATTTAATGAATTAGGAGTGTATCTGTTAACCCTCTGAAACAGTCATCTGCCCTTCTTTCAACTGTTTTACAAAGGTTTACAATGCCTGCATATGTCACAGTGAAAGATTATTTACCTTTTCTGTTGATAGGGTGTTGACGCAAAATGTCTATAATCTAAATGTTTAGAAGTCTTGGTACACCTTGCAAAAGGCCCGTTCTGCCAAAGTCGCACTTGACAAACAGGTGTGAGGATCAATATAATGTCTGGATAAACAATTTTGATCTTTTCTGTAATGTAGTAATTTCCTTAAATATACTGCAGTTTGGGTTCTTTTTCATTAAGTTAAGTTTTAAGTATACGTGGTGTGTGATGGTATCTGAAAGATGCAGATAAGCTGAAGTACAGAATATTAAAACAGTTCATTTTCTAAACAATCTATGCAACAAAACCTCTCCTCCAGGAAAGAGGGTGTTCATAATGCTCAATAGCAATAAGATTTTCTTTTAAACCTTCATTTAAATCTCCACTGGTAGAATCATGAATTAAGCACAGCATTACACATTCTCAGAACTGAGCACCCATTTCTCCACCTTCAGCTCACCATTTCTCCTTATCCTTCTAATAGATAGCTTTGCCTTCCTGCCTTACTATGTTGTTATAGATGATGAGCAAAAATATCTGTTGAACAATTCTTTCATTCATGTATTGCTTATTACAGATTTTTCAACAGCATCTTCCCTTTATGCCTCACCTTCCTTTTATACATAGTTGCCATATTTTGACAAATGTTGGTGGGAAAAAAAAAAAAAAAGTATATTAGAGTAATTTAAACTAAACAAACAAACAAATATTTAAGAGTGAATAAATGAAAATAGGAAGAGAATGAAAAATGATGGTAACAATGACTTGTTTTTCTTTGAAGTACCTAAACTTTGTGGTCATCAAAGAACTGGCAGTGTAGTGTATTACATACCATATGAGAACAAAGTAATATGCTAACATAATTTTAGATACTTTGAACTCTATGTATATTACATTTTCCATTAATAGCTTCATAGTATTATACTACAGAAGAACTATAAAATTATCTTGCTTCTTTTGATGTTATAAAGTGTACATTTTCCCAAGAAAATTACTCCAAGAACTGTTATTTATATTTCAGTGTGTGTGTGTATGTGTGTGGTTTGGTCCTTATTTGTTTGTTTGTTTAAGCTAAATAAGGAAATAATTTCCATACATGCAGATACCACTCTAAGAACAGAGTCAAGACGCTAGCTTAAGCCTTGGACCCCTGATCAGCCCCACTTCTTGCTTGTTAGTTCTCTGTATCTGGTACAGCAATGCCCATCAGCCCGTCCAAAACAATAAAGTTTCATGGAATTTATACACATTACTCATGGAATAATATGCACCAGAAACCATTTGCAACCCAGAAAAAAAAAAAGAAAAAGAAAAAAAAAAAAAAAAAAGACTCCCTTCATCCTGTGATCCTGATATACCTTCTCGCAGCATGAGTTCATAGGTTGGACTTCTAGTCCTTCCTCCTCACAGAACACAACACATGGCCTCAGTTTCACACTATGAGCATACAGGCGGCAGCAGCAATCTCAGACTATTTCAGTGGTCAGAGGAGGTCTGGGGACAAATGCTCTATGCTATGGATGTGGATAGTCTATTCTGTAAATCTTATAGTTATGAGTCCCTGTCCTAATCAATTTAACAGTATAAACATATCTTATACTTTTATATATGCATTGCTAGGAAAAGACAGATGTTTCAAGATTTGTCATTGTTGCTTTTGAGAAGAAAAATAACATTCCTAAGGGGGAAGGTCAAACTTCCCATATTAGGTAAGAGATGTGCATATTTCTTTTGCATGCAGTGCTTTCTTGGTCATCCTTATATGTGTTTCTGTCTCCATCATAATGAGATTTCCTGTCTCTTACTAGATATAATATACTTCTCACTTGCAATATCTATCCCAGTGTTTTGCACTCACAGGTCCAATTAATTCAAGAGAAATACCCAGAAAGGTGATATCAATATATAGGCAGGCCAGATAGGAGCTAACTGTATATCTATTTTTCTACCATACAGCCATAATTTATTTTGAAAGCCAATTCTTTTTTATAAATTGCACACCGCATGAAAAGTTCAGCTGAGTCTAAATCCTGTCCTCAGAGAACAATCTGAGCAGCCAATCTGTGCAGTGGAGAATGCTTCGTGAATTCATACCCAGGGGCTATAGAGGGAAGATAGATACAGCTATGTCCATAACTTCAGTCTCACAAGGAAATAGCTAGTGGATCAAACAGATGCAGGTGCAGAAAATATCTACCTGCACCTTTCCCACACAGCTGACACCTCCCATCACCTGCAATGATCTGGACTATAAAATATGGAAAACCCTCTGCACCAGTTCCTGCCTGCAGGTTACAGTGCCAGTGCTAACTGATATTTATGAATCTGCATGTCCAGAGCAAGCTTCTTTTTCTGCTTTAAATATGTAACTAAATAAATATATAGATAAGGGACTATACAGTCCCAACTAAAATGGTGTGAAGCTGAATATAGTAAAAGCTAGGAAATTTCTAGCATACTCTTTGGTGCTTTAAAAAAAAAAAAAAAAACTCCTAAAAAACCTCCCTAAGTACATGTCTTAGAAACACATTAAAATTATGAATAGAGGACACGTGTGGGTATTAACTATATATTTTATTGTACTTATATATAATATGCTTCTGTATATATAAGTGCACATGCATAGTAATTGTGTAAAGGTATGTTTCAGGTAGTTGGTGTTCAGAAGTAACATAGCATCAGTTCTACTATATTGATGTGTATTACCCTATAGGTTTCCATATTAACTTTTTGTATGATGTAGCTGAAGCATGTCTAGATATCATATTGAAATATGATACAGTTCTGAACTCTGCATGGCTTGTTTTATCATGGATCAGGGATCAGCACAAGGACATACAATATTAGCCTGGGTGTTGCTAGACAGCTGGCCTTTGGACCAGATGTGGAATAGCCATATTTGCATGGTGCTGTATGCAGCAATAAACTCTGGCCTCTGAGTCATATTTAATACCTTAACTGCAGTATCCCACTGGTGTAGCTGTATTGTCACTGATTCTGGAGCTGAGTTACATTTTGTGGTGTGTAGGTGCTTTCAAACTCCTAAATCACAAATATTGTGCCATATTTACTGAAGGCTACTCGACGCTTTTAGTCACAGTCTAGAGAAAAGGGTGAGGTTAAGCTGCTTTATCCCAGGAGTAACATCAAATGATACTGTAACATAGAGGGACAAATCCTCTCAGTATCGACATTTTGGTTGACAGAAATGGGAGAAGAATTATCACATGAAAGTACAACTCTCTCAATCAGCCATCAACACCAGGCAGCCCAGGGTAGATAGTGACAGAGTTTTTTTCCTACTTTCCATCAAAGAACGGTTCACTGCTTGCTTTTTGCCATAGTTAGAGCCATAATCAAAGCAGCTCCACCAAGCAGAAAGGCTGGGGAAGTCATTGTTAAGCCTTCATGACTGACATATTTTGTATTTCTGACATGCATGAAATGGAAGGTGTTTTGTGAGATTTTCTTCCAAGACACTAAGAAAGGCAATTTTATTTATTAAATATGGAGCTGCTGTTCTATGTATAAAATGGAACAAGTCTATAACTGCTTTAATGAGTTGTTCATAGTTCCAATATTGGTTAATTATCTGTATTTATAGAAAAAAAAATAGTAACTTGGACATTATCTAATTACCCTATTGTGTATCCCTGCATTGACTTGTCCCTGTTATAATCTCAAGACAGTGGATGCCAGGACATTTTCTAAATGGGTCTTTTGTCCTCTGAATTCATTGCCTATCTCTTATCAGCATCTAATAGAAGTCTGAGGGGAAAAAAAAAAAAAAAAAAAAAGGGCCACAGTTTTCCCTCATTGTTAATTATTTAACATTTATAGCATTTAATTTGTACATCTTCAGAGAACAAAGCTCTGTGGATGTATGTTGTATTGCTGACATCCATTTCCCTTATAGGAAGACCTTGACATGATTAATATGATTCTATAAAATGCACAATACTGAAGTGAAAATGAGCTACACAGGAATAGATTTGTTAATGACCCTCTATTTAATTAGCTAAAAATCAGGTGAAAAACAATTTATATTGAATGCAGAAAAATACTTTGGACCAGTCTTGTAAGGATTAGAGGCTTTTATTCACTACAGGCTTTGCACAGGGTCACTTGTACTTTGCATACTTTGCATTAAGTCTGTATTATATAGTCATTACAGGCCTAATGAAACTTCTGTTAAAACTCATGGAAATGTTGCTCATGATGCTAAAGAAATCAGTTAATAAAAAATCCTCAGATTCATATTAAACCAATTAATTCAGCCTAATATCAATTTCAACAATTTAAATTGATGAAAAGAGCTCTGATTTTTTGTGGTGTTTCAAAAAGGCCAAATTCTCATTTTAAACACCTTTTTAAAAACTGACTGTGAACTGTGCACTTAAGCAGTGTAGTCCTAGGTTACATTGCTAACCCTCTGTTTTGCTCTCCCATTTGGATTTCTGGAAGCTTATTAATGCTGTCTTATTAGGCTCATGCAAATTCTCCCACTTGGACTCTGCTAATGTGTCTCATTGAATACAACAATAGATAATATTTTTACACTAGTATTCTACAGCACTATTGGAATTAATTCTTCAGAAAAATGTAGCAAGTAAAAATAAATTAAAACAAAACAAAGCAAACAAACAACAACAACAAAAAAAAACACAAAACACCAAGTGTTTGAAAACAGAGGGAATTAAAGTTGTTCACAAGCTCTTTTGTGCCTCTCTGATTTCACAGCAAGGTTGACTGAGGGAGATTTTTGCACTTCATCTGAGCTTCTGCATGGATTTCTATAAAACAAACACTATTGGATGAACAAAATGTAACTTCCCACATGACTGAACATAGGCTGATCTGCCTGCACATGAAATGTATTGATGGGACACACCTCAAGACAAAAGCATCCCTATTTAGTTGTTATGCAGACACTCATAAAGAGAATGTTGCTATAAAATCTTTATGTGCTATGGTTTGTGCAGAGGATAATGCTTTCATGAGGAATCAAATCTTTTCAACAGGATGGTCAGACAATGCCTGGATAGCGAAGGGAGACTCTGCTGCAAGTGTCTTTGCAGTACTGTCTCCAGCAGGATCACAGAATCACAGAATTATCTAGGTTGGAAGAGGCCTCAAGATCATCAAGTCCAACCTCTGACCTAACATTAACAAGTCCTCCACTATAAAGTGGATAATTTTAAGATAAAGTGGCTGGATCTTCCAAATATATCAGATGGCTTTGGTCTCTGAGAAACTCCAGTTACGTGTGCATTAAAAGACGTTTTAAGGTAGAGCCAGTATTTAAAGAATTGCTTTCTAAATCAGCACAATTTTTTGTTCAATGTTTAGCATATTATTCAGGACTTACTTTTTGTACCCATGCAGTAAAACTGATTCCATTTCCTTAGTCTGTCATATTAGCAGATTTACACTGAATGCTGGTGGGATTTAGGGTCTGCTGATATAATGATGCATGCTAGGTTCACACAACTGAGTGGAATCTTCTCCTGTGACATGGTTGCTTTTCAGTAAAGAGTGATTCGCTCTTAGTCCTTTCTGAACACCACAAAACATATACATTCTAAACTTTAGTAAGACCGTCAAAATTAGAGTTGCAAAATTAGGCTATAGTGACATAAAGTGCTATGTAAAATATTCACTTTTATCTGTCTTCTTCTTCTTTGTTGTTATTTGTTTATTTCCTGAGATTTCTAAAATGACCCAAGTTATTCTGTATATTTAGAAGTAGAAATAGAATGTGGATGGAGACTTGAAAAGTTAATTCCAAGAATAGATATTAAGATGAGTTTATTTTTCTGGTAGCTTTTCTTTTTCATTTCATTCTCACACGCACGATCTTAAGGCAGTTTAATATCAAAGTAAAATCTGCTGCAATTTAAATATATATATATATATGTTCAGTGTAGGGATTCAATGATTTTGTTTTATTCTTAGAGTTCACATCATTTTTCTGTTCCTCCTGCTTGATACTCTCTATTGTCTTTATGAAGTTTTTGTCATTCACCTTTTAAAATTGTTTTTGCTATATTAAAAGCAAAAATATTTGTTATGCTCTGCTTTTCCAAACAGTTGCTTCCACAGGCATTAACACTGGTAGAACGGTAGGTAGTAAGGCAGCTGAAATACTCTAGATAATTCATGCATGGGCTGAGACAGACCTTAGTCATAACATTGTGAATTAGACCTTTGCACCTTGTACTACATACACAACTGTCATACGATGCAGAAAAGTGATGGCCTATATAAGGATCTTAAACACAGTTTTCTTTCATGGACCATGATTGCATTTTGCTTTGTGTCACAGGATTCAAGTTGAATGAGACAGACAGAGTGTATTTGAACATTAGGCATCACATTAAGGTTTTATTTAACTTGTTCATCATTATAAATGACACAAGAAACTTGGATGTGTGGCTCCTCTGCTATATGATGATTCTCTGCATGTGCCTGTGTGAATTGTCCCATGCCAAACACTACTCTGAAAATCAAACCAGCAACAAAAAAAAAAAGGCAACTCCGGTAGCCACTCCTGGGGCATGCCAATGCCATGAAGCAGCAATTGCAAGAGGGTCACACCCCATGCCCTTGATGCTCATGAACCCTGATTACATTAGTAGCCAAGTTCATGCACTCTGTGGGAGTCCACTTTGACTAAATGTGGCTGATCATAGATAGAGCTGGTTGCTATAACCTTCTGCTGTAGTCAACAGGGGAAGGAAAACATTTGTACTGTCCAGTTCCTGCAACACTTCTTGGAGGTCTACCAGAGCAAACAGCAAGTTATCTTGACCTAGATGACCATCAGAGGTGAGATACACTTTTCTGAGAAGTCTTGGGGTGATTATATGGACCTCACCTGAGTTGTGGAAGCCACAGGGTGCAAATGATTCTAAACATCCCTTAATTACAGTGGTCAAGGTCAATGAGAAACTATATCCTATAAAAGCTAAAGCTTAATAATTTAGCTGTAGAAATACCTACCTCACATTCCTACCTAAACATCTAAAACAGATAGTTCGATAGTTTCCTCTTTCTCAAAATAATATTTTAAAATGCATTTTCAAGATTTATTTATTTTTTTAATGGCTTTAAAACATCCCGGCACAGAGTGCAAAATGACAATTCAAACAGTGCTGCGTATGTTATAAACAGCTTTGCCCTACATACAGCAAGTCACTTCCATTCGTGAAAGAACAAAACTTTATATTCACTACATTAAAGTGCACGTTGATTTACAGCACTCTTTGATCAGATGATCAAAACCCACTTTAACGTTGCTCAGAGTACAACCTCACTCTTCACACATGTATCATTCGTAGCTGGCACAGATACCGAGCATCTTAGTGCTCACTAGAGCTGCGTGTCAGCCTTTGGCATCTAGGATCATAGCTTTGGTTCAAGTGCTTGCTGACTGAAGCACATAACAATAAACACAAAATGACTTTTCTAGGGATTGACTGAGCCAGGTTGGTCTTGGTATGAAGAGAACATTTTTTACCTTTGGTTCTCAGTGAAAGAGAAATTAATTTGAACCCAAGGAGAGAGGTGCATAGGGCTTTGTATACAATTACCATTAGATAGAATTCTGTGATAGAATATAGGGCTCTGTGATAGAATTCAGCTGGCTGTTGAATTATCAGAGGTAGACGTGTACTTAACTATCATATTTCTTATTGCAAAGAGGAACAATTAAAACTTTAAAAGAAATTGGGACTATATATATATAAAACAGGAAGGATTAGAATATTGTGAAGAAGATTTAAGCTGGGATGGGTTTTAGGCAAATCTAGTGTATTAAATTTCAGGTATAGAGACAACTGATGCTGCTTGTGTAGAACTGAGGAAGAATTTTAAAGTGTACTGAAAATTAACATATTTTTTTCTTTATTTTTTAATATATATATATATTAGTTTCACTTCAGAAAATGCATTGAACAAAAGTGCTTTGTAAAAGTCCATCTGCTTGATACAAATTGCTTCATGACACTATTTATGTGAGAGTTATCAGGCCAGAATTATGTGATATTGTTAGTGTGTCAAGAAGCTTAAGTTCTAAAAGGTCTTAAGCTTCCT
Source organism: Anas platyrhynchos (assembly GCF_047663525.1). Classification (NCBI taxonomy): domain Eukaryota; kingdom Metazoa; phylum Chordata; class Aves; order Anseriformes; family Anatidae; genus Anas; species Anas platyrhynchos. Next base: position 202,105,053 of record NC_092587.1, read on the forward strand.
GAGGATCTTCTGATGCTGCTCTGTCACTGACAGAGGTTTGACCTGATCTGTTTTACCCCACAAACCAGAAGTCTAGTAGTATGTATAGACATGTATTGTGATTTAGCTGATGGAGATAATATCAAGCTTAGTCTTCTTTCTCAGTCCTCCATATGTAGGGTCAGAGAGGTGACTGGTTTTGTGCAATGCTTGTACAGCACACAGCTTCACTGCTGTATCTCATGCACTGTGCACAGTTCATCCAGAATTGCCTTGCCGTTGTATCTGCAAGCCTGCAAGCAATACCTGTCAACAGCTCTGGAGAACAACTGCTGCAAGTTCAGTTTTCTTCTGCTCAAGAATAGCCTTCAGATGTGCTTCTCTGCCATAAAGTAGTCTAGCACTTGCTACCACATCCTATCTGTCCCATGATCATAACAGGAAGATATAAATATGCATTGTCTTTCCCTGGAGGACTCCAATTTCTCCAGCCAGAAAAGATGGCAGCCTGAATTTAGGCTTAAGTATGGACTGTAGGTGCTGGTCCCCAGGGTGGTGTGGACTATCAAACTTTCTTATTTGAAATTGTTATTGATATGATTCTGCAGCATTAGAAGACAGTAAATGTAATACATATGATAAAATAAACTAGGATTATAATGATCAAATGAATAGGAGAAAAGGATATTCAGTGAGCATCATGAAACAATGGCAGATGCAGAAGTTTGTGTATAAAAGGATTAGCAGAGGCAGTCCAAATTTTTGTAGTTGCTATTAGAGATCCATTTCAAGTTGCTGTCACCTTCATCTTCCAACATCCTGGTCACTGCAGTGTTGCATAATAATGTTGTTTAAATCCTGTCCCACTATAAAACTCAGACATTATAAACATGTAAATATAAGCCATTCAAATTGCAATAAACAGCTTTGTTCTCAATGTGCAATGAAAGAAATCCAGGTTCATCTGGCCACATCTGTCCTTTTATTCAAGTTACCACCACAAGTGCAAAGCAACAGGGAATGGCTGCAAGGATCTGTTTGTACATGCTTTATTTTCTCTGTCTCTGTTCCTGCTCTTTTGGGGGCACCAAAGATGCTTTCCACCATGACGGATCATATGTACATAACAAGCCCAATGGCCACTGCCAAAAGTTCAGTGGTCCTTGAGATACGTCCGCTGATTCTCCAGATAACTGGCTTGGAGGCATGCAAATGGCAACTTGCACCTACAGTAATGAACCCCTCTGCTCCCAGTTGTGTCTGTTCTTTGTGTGTCACATCCTGTTATTGAAAAGGAGATCTTAATGGAAATGCACGGATTGCAAAGTTTCTGCAGGAGTGCACACATTGAGCAGACTGTACAGAAATGGATTCCAAACTACAGATGGAAAATAAGCATTTTAATTAATGTTAACTTTTATAGTACTTAGAGGACCTACATTCTCATAGATATGATTCTATCCCATTTGGTCATGCAGAAGCTAATTCTGATGAATTTGCTAATTTTGCCAAAGAGAATTCATAACTTCCTCTTTTCATCCCTGTACTTTCTTGCAATTACTGTTGTTTGACAGCTGTTGTTTTCATGCAAATTTCACAATGTGGTGCATGAGTCTCTATGAGGTGATAATAACCGTGCAGATCACGCTTAAACAATAGAAATAAGTATAGATGATACCATTATATTTCTGAGATGCAATTTGATTCCACGTATCTCCCTACTGTGGCCGCATAAACCTCACAGGCAATACTGCCCATTTCCCACTGAGAGTAATAATATGCTGTGGATGTAGATGAAAGCAAAATTGCTTTTATATGTATTAGCTACAATTAGTTGGGATACCAAATAGACCATATTCTTGAAGCTTATTTAGTCATTTTGCCTGGGCAAAATGATTTTGCAGTGCTTTATGCCCACTTTACTGATGTGTAAATCCCACCATGCAGATGCAAAGGAGTGGATAAGCTGGCTCTGTGCCATCCTATCAGCAATTATATAGCTGGGATGGTTCTCCCAGCCCACTTTAACTGCAGGACTGCTCCCAGAGCAGTATTATGGAGATATGCAGCATAACTGATATGTGTATTGATTCACTAAACAAAATGAATACACTGTTTCTAGAACTGGATCTAACACAAAGATAACTGAGGCAAGACTATGCAAATGCTGTTAATGGTGAATGGCGGAGATGGCTTTTACTATTCTACTACACTTTCATCACTTTAGATGGACTGTGAAACCACAGTGTGAAATTATTAGCCACATTTAAGTCCTGGAAAGATGCTGGTAGTAGGAAATGTAAAACGACTCACTCTTAATGAATAAAAGGATATCAGATTTTGTTTAAGGAATTAGTGCTTACCATGTTCAAACTTAATAAAATAATAATGTATAGACAGCACTGATAAAAGGAAAAATTAGAATAGCTCAATGTATCTCACAGAGAGGTACGGGCAGAATGAATTAACTAATGTTAATTTTTTCTCCGTGACAGCTGAATTTCAGTGGAGAATAAGCAGTTTCAATAACAAACAGTACTGCACTTTGAGATCCTTCAAGATGAAAGATAATGTATCTTAGCTTTGTGCATAATGTTAGGCAAAGCGTAGACATCAATAGTATTTCATCTATGGATTATTATTTTAATATACAGGAAAAAAATAACAAAAGAATAGCTGTGAAGTCACTGTGAGTGGTTTCATATGTTTATCAGCTGCAATAGGCCATCTCCAGATAACAATTTATGGCAAAGGCTACAGATGACTTCTGTTAATGGTAAGGTATCATTGATAGGAGACAACATTTTGATTTAATGATTACCCCTTGGTTTTACAGTAATTTGATTTTAGCATTGTAAACTACTTTTCTACTCAAATGTATCACAGCTTTGGACCTATAAGTATAAAATTTAATCAAAGCTGCTGACAGCAAATCAGTTTATTGTTTCAAGGAAACTGAAAATATTAGGGTATTATCTCTAAAGATAATTTGCAGTAAATAAAAGCATTCACTGCTCAGCTTCTTAGTGCTACGTTGCATGACCCTGTGTACCCATAACTATCACTGTCTTGTGTGCACACATGTACGCACACACATGCACATGCAAAGCTTGCTCTCTTCTAAAATGTGTTACTCTCTTCTAAAATGCTCACTTCTAAAATGTGTTGCTTTAGAGAGTGTCTTGGACATGTATCTCATAAGCGGCCAGCCATCCCTTCCCTTCCAGCTGAGAGCCAACCTGTCCCTCTTGCTGAAGTTCTGCCTTTCTGTGTCACCCTGTGACTTTTGCTGAGCTGAATCTGCACTTCCAGCTTGGTGAATCAGCGTAGCTGGCACCGAATTAGCAATTCGTAGTATTTCTGTGTGTTCAATAGCACTTTGGTGAGGTAATTACTTTTGGAAATGCCAGTTCAGCACAGCCGGGGACAAGCAGAAAAAGAGATTCAGACTCTCCCAGCAGGGACAGCTGGGGTTGCTGATTAAGGATGGATGAATCTGTTTGGGAAAACAAATCAGTTTAAGCCCCAGTTCTGCTAAACTTCCATATCAGTTCCTGTATTTGTGAAAATGTTTGTCTCTCTTCCAGGAAAAGGGCTGGGATTCTCCATTTGTTTGTTTCTTTGCCATTGCCACCATACTGTTTTCTTCCAAGAACTATGGTTTGATAATTGCAAAATACTGAATTACATGTCTGGTCACATCCATGCAGAGTGATGGCATTTTCTTATAGCATCTTAGGCAACCCCACATGTCAGCTTCTTCAGGAACAGCAGTAAATCTCATGGCACAGAGAATAAAAATATGCACCTAACCAATAGATTTAGAAATTGGCAACCACTTATGTTGTTTTCAGTTGTGTATCTTCATCAGTGCTGCCGTAAGATAAAAGGTATTAACCTTTTATCTTAGAAACAATAGGGTAGTGTATTAGATTTCTGAAACCAGAAGGCTGGCCAGATCACTGGGAGAAGGTGACATTAGTGTTGTAATGAAGAAAAGTAGTGAAGAACAGAGGCTGTGTAAAAATCATGCTATATTTTAGGCAAGCTCTGCTTAACAAATACACCGTAAATGGATTTCAAGACCACGTGTGCAGGGCAGCTGTTCCTTGTCCTCTGGTGATAGAAATGGATACTGTCCATTTGTGTCAGATGGTGTCTTCAGATTATTAGTACATTTAAACATGTCTTCCAGAGTCCTAGAAAGTCTTAGCTGGACTGTACATCTGTCTTTCCCTCAGAATAAGACAAAAGTAAAACAATTAGACACTAAGAAATCTGATTTTTAATGTTTTTTTTTGTTTGTTTTGTTTTGTTTTTTTTTTTTTGTGGCATTAAAAATGATATCTATAGTAAGGACTATCGTGGTATGGGTTACTTAGATGATTGCTTGTTGGGTGGTATGAAAAGCTCTAGAGTATATTCCTGAAACTCTAGGATACCTCACTCACCACCTTGTTCAGTATTTGGAAATTCATGTGCTGTCTATCTTTCTGATTCTTCACTAGTAAGGGACTGGCATGTTAATGTATATAATCATTTCTGGTAATGCTCACCAATAGCTGCATAACTTATGAAGCACTTTCATATTGCAGTAAGTGTAAAAGGAGAGTGCAGAACAGAAGGAAAATCATGAGTCCAAGCAAAGGAGGAACAGATACTATCTCGTTAAATGAATGGCATAATTTGGAATAAATATCTAATGCTGTTATATTTGTAGGAGTGGTATTAATCAAAGAGAATGTAAGCATTTTTATAGCATTGACTCTGTTTTGAGAGCGTTTAATAATCAATTATCATAATAAAAACATTTTTAGTCAATGAGCTTTTCCATCATCTGGGTTTTCCCATCAACTTTAGCAGTTCTGGAACCTGCTCAGAACCCATATAACTGTTTTTCAGAGTCATTGTGTAGTCCAGGCAGATTGCATATACTGATGACATGCCTTCTGGAGGTCTCATTAGGAGCCGGTGTATTTAGAAAATATATTCAACAAAAGCAAAGCAAAGATAATTTTCCTAATGTTCAAAATTATGCTAAATTGTATCCTTGAGTGAAAGAAGCATCTCAGATGCCCACCTTATTGTAAAATTGGAATTATGTGTTCATGTAGAAAACATAGTAATCAGCCACTGACATCGCAAGTTCCATCATATAGGAGCAAGTTCCATCATATATATCATATATGTCTGCTTTCTTTATAAAAGCCATTTATATGGACATTAAGATGAGGAAAAGACCTGGATGAACTCAATTAGAGCCACAAGTTTAATGCATCCCAGTGAGTATATCAGGAATTGCAGGTGACACATGCTCCTAATCTCCCTGCCTCCAGTGTCTGCTAGTTTGTACATGCCTTTTTAAAAACATTTTTTTTTTGTTTTGTTTTTTTTTGTTTTGTTTTGTTTTGTACCATTTGAGTCTGCTGCAGTCTCCTTCCCTCCACAGAATAGGTCAGAATCATCATGGAGTTATCATAGAATGACTTGAGTTGGAAGGGACCTTAAAGATCATCTAGTTCCAATCCCTTTGCCATGGGCAAGGATGCCACCCACTAGGTCAGGTTGCCCAAAGTCCCATCCAACCTGGCCTGGAACACCTCCAGGGATGGGGCATCTGCAGCTTCTCTGGGCAACCTGTGCCAGGGCCTCACTAGCCTCTGAGTGAAGAATTTCTTCTTAATATTCAACCTAAATCTCCACTCTTCTAGTTTAAAACCATTCCTTCTTGTCCTATCACTATCTTTACAAGTAAAAAGTCGCTCTCCATCTTTTTCATAAGACCCCTTTAAGTACTGCAAGGATGCAGGAAGGCCTTCCTGGAGCCTTCTCTTCTCCAGGCTGAATATCCCCAGCTCCTTCATCCTGTCATCATAGGAGAGGTGTTGCAGCCCTCTGATCATCTTCATGGCCCTCCTCTGGATTCACTGACAGATCCACATCCTTTTTGTGCTGGGGGCCCCAGACCTGGATGCAAGACTCTAAGTGGGGCCTCACAGAGTGGGAAAATCACCTCCTTTGACCTGCTAGCCACTCCTCTGTTGATACAGCCCAGGATGCAGTTGGCCTTCTGTGCTGCAAGCACACACTGCTGGCTTCTGGAGAGCTTTTCATCCACCAGAACCCCCAAGTTCTTCTCTGCAGGGCTGCTCACATTGAGTTCTTCTCCCAGTCTCTCCTCCCGTCTGGGATTGCCCTGACCCAGGTGCAGCACCTTGCACTTGGACTTGTTGAACCTCATGTGGTTCACATGGGCCCATTTCTCCAGCCTGTCCAGGTCCCTTTGGATGGCATCCCTTCCTTCTTTTCATCAACTGCACCACTCAGCTTGGTGTCCTCTGCGAACTTGCTGAGGATGCACTTGATCCCATTGCCTACGTCGTCTATGTCTATCCACCTGATGGAGGGGAAAGTCACTGCTAACTCTTGCATTACTAGCTGTATGGCAGAAATCCTGCCGTGGTGAATTTAGCATGTCTTATATTGCCATGGTTGAGAACAATGCAGAAACTTGGGTCTACTTGCAGACTGGAACCAAAATGAGTCTGGCTGAACTAGTATCCTAGAAGGAAAGGATTAAGATTTTTATTTTTTTTTTTCTAACAAAGAAAAGGGCATGGACCAGAAATAAATAAATAAGTAAACAAACAAACAAAACTGGGAATGCTGCAGAAAAAGAAGTTAGCACTTGCAGAAGCAGGATGGAGTGGAATGAAACATGAGAGAAGTTAAGTACTTGTCACTAGGGGGCAACGTGGTATCGGATAACTGGATGGATGCTCCCCTGGAAGACAGTGAAATATGGGGACAAGAGCATGACACCATATGGAGGAGAGACTTTAAAATAACAAAGCAGCCTGGTGAAGCAGAGCAGAATGAGAAATTCAGTTTTACTGCCCTTAGTCATCAAATTGAAAACGTTCAGCCAGAGAGAGGGGAGTGGGAGTTGAAGAGGGGAATGTGGCTGCTGGGATTTGATCAGTGATGCTACCTTACGATATAGTCAGACATGAACTCTTCCTGAATGAAGGAGAAGTGGTAGAATCACATTCATTATCAGAGTGCAGAAAGGGGAAAAAGTGTATATAATGGACTGGCTGTCTCAGTTTCAAACAGATGTGGATTTGTGACATCGATAGCTAATATCAGAAATGCAGTTAGTCTTTCATAAAACAAGTTTAGAAGCTCTCAGTCCATCAGTTTTGACTAGATTTAAATCTCAGTACAATACACAGAGCAAAGTTACCCCTTAAATCACTCCATGTGTAAGAGTGACAGAAAGAAGGGGAGAGGTAGTGTTTCCATAATGTCTGGTGCACATAACCCAGTAATCTATATTCAACTACTGAACTGGTGAAATAAGCTTTTAAATTTGGACCCTTATTTGACAAATGTTGATAGTAGGATAGTTGGAAGATGAATATGGGTTATGTGACTGCTGAGGATTAGTCTTAGAGTTTAAAAGCTTCTTTAAAAGACTAAGTTGTTTTTAATGCATCCAGAATGTGAATATATTAGCCCAAGCTGCTTAGTACATCTGAATGGATTCTTGACTGTAAACCAAAATAGTTGAAACAAACTAGTGGCTTCATCCAAAACAGACTGGCTGAATCTATACCACAGAGAAGTTTTCTTCTCTGGGCCCCACAGGATCCTAAGAAGAAAGTAGTTAATTAGTGCATGAAATTGTTTATGAAATACCATGAGGATTGTATTGCAGCCTGCCACAGTAGTGTTTTCGTGTGTTTGGCACAGCTGGGTCCATCTAATATTTTGCCAAGAATGTCCAGAACAGCCCCATTTTGCCCTCTTTCTTCCTAGACCCCTCTAATTCTGCTCCTACTTACTCCACGTGGGAGCTGTCTCTTGTGCTCATCTTCCTGATTTCACTGAGCTGATTGAATATGCTAGGTTTTCAGAATACCATTTACTTGTGTTCATGTGCTAGTTGTTTGTCAGCTCAGAGAAATAAATAAACTCATGATGGAGGCCATTGGGCATCGAATCTGGCACAGGCAAACAAGCAGCAGCTGGTAGGAGCAAGACAACCCATTCTCTGCCACAGGGAAATGTTACTTTGTCTCAGCTGTATCGCTGAAATGTGTCCTTGTACCACTTTAAATTAATAAATCATTCATATATAACCCATGTTCACTAAGTAGACTTTGATAATCTATGTTATATGTCTTTTCATCAATGGCATGAAGTTTTCACATTTTTTTTTGGCAGTTGTTCGTCCTTTCTCCTCATCTCAAATCATAATAATTTTGAAAACAAAACAAAACAAAACAAAACAAAACAACAACAACAAAAAAAACATTTGGGAAAGTATAAATCTGCAACAAAGATCCCAGAGAGATTTTTAAGTGTTCTTCTTTTCCTGAGGAAAGCCAAATGTCACATTCTTGGATTTAGTCAGATCTACACAGTAAATCTAAATACAAAATATTTGAACACCACTCCAAATAACAGTCAAAATCCAAAACAATAAATAAATGTTCTGCAATAAAAACAGATATAACAGTTATTTCTAAGTGGGATGGAACTGAGTAACTTATTGCAGTTTCTGAAATAATGAGCCTTATTCTCTTGTTTACTGCAGAGTAAATCAAGAATAATTCCACTGTATTTTAGTGCCTTAGACATGTGAAAGTGATACAAGTGAAAAAGACTTTAGGCTTCTGCTTTATTAGTGGAAATGAAGAATTATGAGCAGAAACACCAGTGTGAATCCTTTTAAACAGACAAAATTATTACTTTTGGGAGTCCTTTCTGGATTCAAATATAATTGTGGTTAGAACTAATTTTCTCCTACACTACTTGGGACAAAACTGGTGTTATTGCTGTGTGTGTATTTTCAGACTTTGATACAATGGTATTCAATTATTTTCTGGGATCCAGGTACTTCACTAATACAAATAATTATAGTTGCAGCATGGGGACTGTATTTTGTGGTTGGACATAGTCGAAACCATGAAAGAATATTGTTGGTCATACAATGTACTGAACTGTGAGAAGTGCTACATAATGTAGCATAGCTTAGCAACATTAATTCATTTACACCAGGTGGGAGCAAAGGTCTGCCTGTCCAGGGACCTCCTTGTGACAAAAGCAGAGAATAGATGCCTAGGGAAGATTATACAAACTGGACAAATATATACATTATTTTTTCCTGATACTGTCCTGGGAATCAAAATTTAATAGCCCATTTATTTATTTATTATTTATTTAATGTATTTAAGCAATCCCTTGGCTTCTCCAGCCCTGAGCAGAGCAGGCTGAGGGGAGGCCTCATGGCGGCCTGCAGCTCCCTCACAAGGGGAGCGGAGGGGCAGGCCTTGAGCTCTGCTCTCTGGGGACAGCAACAGGACCCGAGAGAATGTCATGGAGCTGGGACAGGGGAGGGTCAGGCTGGGAGTTAGGGAAAGGTTCTTCACTGAGAGGGTGGTCGGGCACTGGGACAGGCTCCACAGGGCAGCAGTAGCAGAGGCTACTGGACTTCAAGAAGCATTTGGACAACACTCCCAGACCTGTGGTCTGATTTTGGGGTTGTCCATTGTGGAGCCAGCAGTTGGACTCGATGATCCTTGTGGGTCCCTTGCAACTCAAGATATTCTATGATTCTATGAATACCCAATTGATTTATTTCCTGTGGACATCTAAATTCATCTTTTGGATCCATGCAGAGTTTTAGCACTGATAGTATCTTCTGACAAGCAGTCCTGCAACTTCCCCTATGTGTAATGTGGAATACCAACTTTTGTTTGCTTTTAACTTCTCTTTCATTTGATGCCACCTATTTGCTGTACAAGAAAATAGCATAAATTGTCAACCCTATTCACCTTTTCCATGTACAAGATTTTTGTGTACCAGCAGGTCATATCCTCCAGAACTGTCTGGTTTTACCACACTGAAGAGTTCAGCAGTTTTTCCATTTTATGGAAACCTGCCTTCAGCTGTCCCAGAAAATATCAATCTGTAGAAATTAATTCATAACAGGATACATTTTTCTTCTTCTTCTACCATTTAAACTTGAAACATAGGAAAACTTACTTTGTATGTGTGTTTGTGTATGTATGTGTGTGACTTTGAATGTGCTTCCCACTTGAGAATATCATTCTAACACTTTGCATACAGTAAACAGGCACGTGTCATTGTGCTAAGCATTTTCTCAAGGTTTTGATGGCTTTTTATTTAATGCATCATTCACCCCTTGCTGTATAAATCACAACAAGTAACATTTAATTATTGCTAAATTAAAAACTGATAGGATATTGAGAAATAATACCTGGACCCAGGCATGTTGGTAATGCATTTCATTGTACTCTACTACCCGAAGCTATGTTCACATCCATGTGACATCTAGATACTGCAAAATAAATAAGAGATTGAATTGTAGATTTTTCATAAAGTTTCTTCACATCTGGGAAACTGGATTTAAAAAGTCAAGTGACGTGACCTTAGAGCTGTACAGAAGGTGTTACTTGAGTAGTGTGCATCAGAAACAGGTTGTAAATACACAGACTTTTTCTTTATTTATATGAGCTCTGAAGAGGTATAAGGAGAGACTTCAGTACAAATCTTTCTGAACAAATAACGTTTTCTTTCTCCTCGAGGCAGTGCCAGAAATATTGCTGACTTTCAAGGTGAGTAGGATTTGCTGTGACATGTCGCTTACATTACTAAAAAGTATAAGTAAGCAGTGAAAATCAGGATTAATCTAAATTTGCATCACAGGTGGTGTGGAGTATTGACAGAGGGATTTGCATTGCAGTCGACTGTCAAAATGGCACAGTGGTTATACAAACACAAGCGGATCCAGCATCAGATCACTGCAAGCAATTTGCTAATAGTGCTGAAATAGCGGACGCCTATAAATGGTATTAAGGCCACAATACTTATTTGTACTAAAAGGCACAATTATATGAAAGGTGTACAGTTGGCAAAAGTAGGCACTTAACAGTTGATAAATAAAATGCATATTTTATTTTGCCTGTGTGTTGCTCTTGATGATAAAATCTTTAATCGTATCACCACATACAGTTGTTTTTACTGATCTTTTTTCTTCTGATGGATTCCTTGCGTTGGGAAAAAAAACAGAGCTTTCTATTTGCTAAATTTAAGTTATTGCTTACAAATACTACAGTAGAATTCCTAACAAAATTGCAAAGATGATTTTTTTTTAATGGAAAATAATATATTAAAAGTTTAAATGAACTTGCTTTACCTAAATACTAGAGAGCATTATTGTGAAATAAATTTACAATTCAAATACATTTAGAAACTGAGGATATATTTCTTAAATATTAATATGTGTTTTAAAATTATAAATCCACTACAACGAAAAATAAATGAAACAAACAAGCAAACAAAACAAACAAAAAGCTATGTTGCAGTTAAGTGTTGTTTCTCAGATACATTAATTAATGCAGTCTATATGAGTGGAAAATATTTATTTATTTATTTGTTAACTCTTCAAATTCTTGGTTTCTCATTCTGTTTGGTGTTCAAATGACATTAAATGAATTAAAATTATTCTCTTCTGCACATTCTTTCACTGGCCAAACATGGTAATCTAGTGCCTTTATCTGTGTGAGTTTCCGAAGAGTGTTGCCAGCTATGTCTCAGAATTTGACAGAGACCTGACAGCTACTAGAGGTCTACTAAACAACAAAAGTAGAATACTGGAGAACATATATTGGTCAATGGTTATTTTAAGGTCTAGTGACACTAGGATATGGAGAAAAGGTCTACCAAAGTGTTTGTGTCAAGTAGTGAGAGTGGAGGCAAGGTGACTTCTGGCCTTGTCAATGACTGTTCATGTTTGCAAGACCACCAGCACCCTCAGCTCTGTAAATCCATGAACAGACTGCAAATCTGTTTCTTGAGCTATGTGTTCTTTCCAGAAGTAATATGCTTAAGTCAGGTTTACTACATGTCTGAAAAGCAGTTGGGGGCTTACCTATTACTGTACGTGTAATTTCTTTTCATTGTATCCTGTGATCCAGATATTTAACTTTATTTCTGGTAGCCTAAAAAGGGGAATGTTGAGCTCAATTCTACCTCATAATGTTTTGCTTTTTCTTTCAACTTTATAACATGACCAGGTTTCTTTGTACCTCTTGCTTAAAAAGAAAAAAGGTTTAAGTTGCAATTCTCCTGGTGATTTTGTACTGGCGTACTCAAAGCTTAAAATGTCATTGCATCCTCTGGGCAATGCAGGTTACCAAGGTCTATTGCTCTGACTAATGTAATTAGAGATTTTTCTTCTAGGTGTTGTGTATGATCATCAACATTTTTGTGTTTCCAGCTGAGTTCAAGGAAACCTGAATGATGATGGCAAAATAAGTTTAAATAATTCGTTCATTCTTAAAATACTTCATTAGAATCATAGAATCATAGAATATCCTGAGTTGTAAGGGATCCTTAAGGATCATCAAGTCCAACTCTTGACACTGCACAGGTCTACCCAAAAGTTCAGACCATATGACTAAGTGCACAGTCCAATCTCTTCTTAAATTCAGTCAGGCTCGGTGCAGTGACCACTTCCCTGGGGAGCCTGTTCCAGTGTGCAACCACCCTCTCTGTGAAGAACCCCCTCCTGATGTCAAGCCTAAATTTCCCCTGCCTCAGCTTAACCCCGTTCCCGCGGGTCCTGTCACTGGTGTTAATGGAGAAAAGGTCTCCTGCCTCTCGACACCCCCTTACGAGGAATTATTTATTTTATTAAGAGCAAGAAAAACACTTTTCACTGTGCACTGGGTTTACAAGGAAAGGTTTTGGTAGTGGAGGGCTGCAGAGGCTCTGTGAGAAGAATCCAGAATCTGGACCATTTCAGATAAGGGCCAGTTTCAGCTGGCTCCAAAAGGGACTCGCTGCTGCCCACAGCTTAGCCAGTAAGCGATATTGTGTGTGCCTCTGTGAGAGCAGAGTTAAGAAAGGGTCAAAAAACTGTTGTGCGACAGCAGATGTGAGAACTGAGAAAGAAGCAGCCCTGCAGCCGCCAAGGTGAGTGCGGAAGGAGAGCAGGAGGTGCTCCAGGCATGCAGCACAAGTTCTCCTGTGGCCCGTGGAGAGGCCCCTGGAGGAGCAGGCTGTCCTCCTGCAGCCCATGGGTCCTACATGGGGCAGATCTCCATGCTGCAGCCCATGGAGGAGCCCACAGTGGAGCAGGTGGATGTGGCCTGGAGGAGGCTGTGGCCCATGGAGAGCCCCCACAGGAGCAGGCCCTGGGCCGGAGCTGCAGTCCGTGGAGAGGAGCCCACACAGGAGCAGAGGATTTGGGGGGGAGCTGCCACCCATGGGGGACCCGTGCTGGAGTAGTTTGCTCTTGGGGGATGGACCCCATGGTACAGAGCCATGTGGGAGCAGTTCCTGAAGAGCTGCAGCCTGTGGGCAGCCCCCAGAGGCTCAGTTTCGGAAGGACGGCATGCCATATGAGGGACACCATGGGGAGCAGGGGCAGAGAGTGACCATGAAGTAGAGACACAGCGTCAGGGACTGACCACAGCCCTGTTCCTGTGTGCTGCTTGAGGGGAAGAGGTAGAAAGGAGTGAATGATTGGAAGATGGTTTTAGTTTGCTTTTAGTTGTCACTTCTTTAGTCTCCTAGTGATAGTCAGTAAATTATATCAGTCTCCCTACTCTGAGTTTGTTTTGCCTGTCACAATAATTGTTGAGTGATCTTCCTGTCATTATCTCAACCTTTGAGCCCTTTCAATCATATTTTCTTCCCCTTTGGGGAGGGGGAGTGAGAGAGTGGTTGTGGTGGAGTTAAGCTGCCCAAGAAGGTAAAACCACCACACATTGAAACCGAAAACTGAGGGACATCTCCCCTTCCTCCATCTGTTCCCCAGCTGTTACTACTGAACATGATGTTGTATAGCATGGAGTAACCCCCTTAGTCAGCAAGAGTCAGCTGTCCTGGCTGTGTCCCCTCCCAGTAACTTGTGCGCCCCCAGGTATCTTGCTGCGAGGGTAGCACCAGAAGTAGGAAAGTGTGAAAAGGCATTGTGTGAGCACTGCTCTGCAACAGCTTAAACATTGGTATGTTATCACCACTGTTTTCATCACAAATCCAAAAAATAGCATCATACAAGCTACTGTGAAGAAAATTTGCTCCATCCCAGTCGAAACCACTATAAGGATGATATGATTTCATTGAAAAATTTACCCTGAATTCATTATTACTTCTTAATCTTTCTGGTGGACACTGTACAATGAACCAAACTCAGCCCACAAGAGCTCTTCCAATCATAGTGACAAATGTCAGATAAAGATGTAACTGTGGCTGCAGACAGTGATAGTTTGCAATGATGATATGGAGATAAAAACAAAAGGCTTTATTGTTGACCCAGCTAACACAGTATTCATCCCCAGGGATAATAGAAAAGCTTTGAATATCCGTTTATCCAGGATACAGGAAGGCATCCAGATATAGCTTATAGGCATAGACTGGCAGCTAGTTCCTTTGTGACTTGAGGTAGGGAAAATATGAGTTTTCTTCTGGTGTCTTACGTTGTTACGGGGCAAGGTTTTTGTAAGTTTTTTTTGGAAGAGTGAGTTTTGGAAGGAATTAATTCATTTGCTGGTGAAGGTGAAGAAACAAATCAGGGGGAAATGAGAAAAAGGAGGGAATGAGAGTGAGTGGTGCATGGTGCAGGTGGCATCCAGGAAGTGAACACATTTCCTTTCATACTTTAGATGGTATAAAGCACAAACTCATATTTACAAATACTATCTTCATTCATCTTTACAAATGCTGTCTTGAGTTGATGCATACCTAGTTAAACTTTATTCCTTCATGACAAAGAGAAACTGTTACAGTCAGTAGTTTCTTCCTAACTCTAGCTTCTTCTTTCTGGGGTGTACATGCATTCTTTCTTCCTTAAAGTTATAGTTACTTCTTTGTTTCATCTGTGCAGCATTTTCTTTTTGACCTCTCTCAAGTATTTTGAAGGACTCTTTCCATTACCTTTGTCTGATCAGTCTTCAGTGTTGACAACAGCCCTCTGAAAAACAAATTGTATCATACTGAAATTAACAGTATGTTATCTCCATTTCAACAATGACAGCATTATGACAGCCTGCAAATTAATGGTAAAAGAAATTATCACCCTTTCACATGTATTTTTGAGATATTTTGTGAAACATAAAGTCAGCATGTGTTAAATGGCAGCTTGATTTATTGATGTTTACTAGATGCAGGATATTTTATTAAGGTTCACAAGCCTTCCATACCTTGTCAAATACATGAGGAACACTTGATGAACCATTTTAAAAAGTGCCATTGAGAGCAACACCCATGTTTACAGCAACAGAGTCGGGACTGCTGAGTTTCTGGGCAAGAGTCTAAACCCAAACAGTGATGGCTTATCTTTTATTTTTTCTTGAAAGTTTTGTTGGCCTATTTCTTTATCTTATACAAGAAGTATTCTCCTATTCTTTGTTGATGTTGTTGTTGTTTTTATTATTCAATTATTTTTCTATAAGGATCTTATTACTAAGTACTTCACTGTCTTATGCCTGTGTTATAAATATGTGCTATTCATTACGGACTGTAAAAATCTTATTTATTAAAAAGCTCATGATTTAAAGGTGAAAAAATGACATGAGGATCTACTAGGCACTTACTCCACTGGAATTGAATTTATTATGATTTCTTGGAAAGTGGTGTTCTTCCTCCAAATTGAAATAAAGTCTGTTTTCCTTTTTTTTTTTTTTTTTTTTTTTCAGCACAAAATATGAGTGAACAATAAATTATTCTCATCTCCCTCTCTCTTTCTTTATTAGGAAATGAAAGTACCATGGTAATATGCATTCTTTACTTTCTTGTACTGTTTTGCAAATCTTTTAATTTAGCTGTGGTATAATAAAACATTAATGGTCCAGCAAATGGTTAACACATGTTAAACACAAAACTGTACTTTCACTAGGAGGCAGGGAAAAAGCTGAAATTCTTCCAGTATTTTTCTTTCCAGGTAGAATTCTAAAATGGAATTACAGGCTAGGTATTCTGCTTTTAGACAGAAAACACGAGGGAGACAGCATGATTCCAGTATTGCAGTTCAGCTGGTGATCTAGAGCCCTTCTAACATTTCAGGAGAGCAGATTGTGAACACTGAAAAAGAGATGCTAATGATTCCAGATCATGTCTTCAATCACAATGACTGAGAGAATGATAGGAAAAGCTAGACTTATGATTCACATTAATACACTAACAATGTGAATAGATGAGATGTGTCCTTCTGAAGCATGATCTTAATCTGTCCAAACCCTACCCTAGTTCTGATTTCACTGTAACAATCTGAGTTTGAAAAACATTTAAGAATTGCTTGAGGAACATCAAACAAAATGACAGCGTCTACTGGACCTTATGAAGTCTTGTTTTTTCCTGCTGTGTGCTTGATGTCTCCAGTCTTAGAGAACGGACAAAAACTAATTGGACCGTCCAACAAATTTTGATGTCTCCAGTCTTAGAGAACGGACAAAAACTAATTGGACGGTCCAACAAATTTTAGTGGTAGTTTTCACAGGAGTACCCCATAACAAACACTCATGTAAAAGCCATTATTGTGCTGTTGTTTGAAAATGTCAGTATTGTACTTCTGTATTTATCTGCTGGTCCAGCTGCTGGAGTAAATGGCCATGAAAGATGAAATTTATCTCATTAAACTTACCATATTTACACTTCAGATACAAACAAAGTTATAAAGCAAAATATAGCCAGCTCTGCTGTTGCAAGAATTGACTTTTACAGTTATATCTAAACTGATGGTCTTGGGATTGCTTCCTCACGTGCATGTTCAGGTAAATGCCATTACCCCACCTTGATTTCACTCTGGATCATGGACAAACCTTCACAGGTCCGTATCTCCATGAGATGAGAACCCTGGTTCTCAAGTTAGAAGCAAGTTCAGCTGCATGGACTTTACAGATGTTCATCTCCATGGTTTTTGTTTATGATATTTTTTCCTCAAATGTGCTGGAGGTATCACATGAGAAAGCTTTACATTTGGAAATTTGATCAAGAATTAGTTTTGGTGAGGGCACCAAATTTCAAAAGGCATGTCTGTTAACATGCAGAGAGATGAGTAAAGATATGGAAGTGTGGCAGCAGTTTGAGCACCTGTCATGTCACATCAAAATCAAAGCAGAAAAGACAGCAGCAAGAACTTAATGAACTTAACACAAAAAAAGTCAATCCCATTAAACATGTTCTATTTTTTCCTATCCTCAATCCAGCCATAGACAATTACTTCTCACTAAAACTTATGAAACAGTGGTTGTAGTTGGATGGTTCATCGGCGACATTTCCAAGATATGCATCTTCCTGAACAATACAATAAATAAATCATCCGGTATCATATTCACATGCTTCTTGCACACAGTAAAAGGTTGAAAGATTAACCAGATACCAGTTAATTAGTGCTTCGTGTTTTTCTGAATGAGCAGAATGGACAGTGTTTTACAAGAGCCAGAAACTGTCTGCTGTGCTTTAATTATCTCTCTAACTACTTCAACAATTAAAATTATTGTAGGAATTGTGGGAAGTGTATTTATTACAGTTGTTAATATGAATGCATGAATCAAAAGAGGAAAGCTGTTACCCAGTGAACTGAACCTATCTTCTCGAAGTACAGTGAGTTTTGTCTTGTAAGGGAAAATGTGTAAATTCAGACACTTCTCTCCAGAATTTACTATTTATGTCATACTAAAATAATCCTGTGATTATTTTTAAGAATTGCTAGAGTCTGCATCACACAGTGGCTCAGCTAGTTTTATAAATTCAATCACATGCTCTCCCAGAGGATGAGGTCAAGGAACTCTGACATATTGTAAGGTCTCTTCTGTATCCTCTGCCAACTAGATCTGTTCTGATCATGACCATTAACTCTATAGCTCAAAAAGAAGTCTACAAAAGAGCATTAATGTGGCAACCCTGCCTGGGATCTGCAAGCTAATTGTCTTTCTTTCACAGAGTACCTCCTTTCCTTTATTGCAATTCTTTCATCCAGGTTGCTGCTGGTCTCATTGTGGAGACACATCACACCAAAGTGAACCTCTATGTCTGATTACATATACTTGATGACGTGTGTGTGTAGTTGTCTTTAAAATTCTGATCTCTGTTTTTATTGCTAAGAAAATGTTGACCTATCCAGACAATATAATTGAGAAATCAAGGAAACTTACAATCCTAGTATTAGATACATTCTAAATATTTGAAGTAATCACTCTTATTTTCATCACAGTTTATTCCTAATAGGAATAAATGAAGCTGAGAATTCATCATGATATAAAATACCAGAAAAAATAAAACCAGAAACTTCTGTGACCACAGCATGAAGTTTTCAACATACAGCATCCTTCAGGAGTTTAGACTCCATTTTCTTCCAAGTTTGGATATTTGTAAATCACTGCTATAAAACTGGATTTTTTTGACTTCTGAATTCAGATCAGACAATCTCAACATACTTGTACTCTTTTGGTCTTTCCACTGCTGTGAGGACAATCTATGAAATCATGTCCACATCACCCTGAGGTTGCTCTATGAACCACTGAAGGGTCCTATTCATATTTACACAGTGATCCATTACGAACCTTATCATTCCTGTCTTTTACATTGTCACAACAGATGAGTACACCGGGCCTGAAACCTAAATGACACATTATTGTTGTACTTCATAAAAACCTTCCAGCCCATCTTACCTGAAGTATACAGACCCTGCAACCATGGCTCACTTAAGTAAGGTGCTCATACTGCCACCACCCCTCAGTAGCCTCAGCTTTTTGCAAAAGCATGTTGCAACTAAGCTACAAGGTTAGAAAAAGGCAAAATGAGAGAATTCAGGTTGCTGCATACAGTTATCACTGTAAGTGAAACTATGATTATGTCCAGCAGCCAACCTGCTCACTCTGTCTGGGACCAAACAGGTGCCAACATGAGGAACAGTCAAGTCCTGGTTTCTGTTATCTATAAACTGGCCTTTTGCATCATGGTGATTGCAGGTATGTCATCAGCATCCATCAGCAGACTTATGGTCCTCTGGAGAACCCCAGAATATTGTACCACTTGCACAATCCCTCAGGAAGCCCTTGGCGTACTAGGAGACAAAAAGAAGAAATAAATATTTATATATAAACCATATCTGGGAATAGAGCACTTTAGCTCAGTAACAAAGAACTGAGAGACAGGCAGACAGGCTACCTGAATTATATGAGCCATAGACTTGCTACCAGGGTGCAGAGATTGTGTGATGGCTTCTTTGTAAAGGACCTGGTGGGGATCTTCAAGGCATGAATATTTTCTCTGTTAAGTAGTTATTCCAATTTTTGACCTTGCTCAAATGAAAAAAATAAATAGATAAATGGAAATTATATTTCTTTTCCTTTAAAATTCTTATTTTTGATGGTGGATATGGAGAGAATAGAATTTTGTAACTGTTTTCTGGAACAGTTCAGAATAGATTTTAGTCTTGAAGTTTTCTATCTTCCAATGCAGTTTCTTCTACTTCATAATTGCAGTGCTGTTTTTTATAAGCGTATTAAAATAAAGTGTTATTGTCATATTCCCCTGAGTAACTTAATGACTACATTTTTAAGATAACTGATTACTGTAATTATGTAATGTATATTCTGTGTACAGGAAGCTTTATGCATGTAACTTTAAAATACACAATAGGTGTTACACTTTTTTTTTTCCTCCTTAGTAACGTATGACTTTATCACTATTTTGAAATACTTCTTGTGAAATACATGATAGGAAAAGTAAACATGCCAATGTATTCTTTGTTTTATTTTATTATTTTTTCTCCCTTTGGCTTAATGAAATTTGGAAGCTTGAGAAGATATTTTGTAAAAGTGTCTCAGAATTGCTTTTTTATTTTTTATTTGTAAATTTACATTGTTTTGATGAAAAAAATATAGTCACTTTTTAAGAAAAAAACTTCCTGTCTTTGTGGTTACTAGGACCTAAATGGAAATGTAAATTGAGCATGACTGAAGTATTGACAGAAAAAAAAAATAAAAGGAGATTTTAATTTCAATAAGTTGATGAAGAAATTTAAGTTAACTATTCCACTGCTGAACAATTTTACAAAAGCTAGGATATGGTTGGATATATATATATGCATATATATAGGCTGTACATATACATCCTAGGATGAAGATCGGATATAATGGTAAACAGTGTATCCAATTGGCAGGTTTTATCACATTGAGAAGTTTGGTTTGCCTTTCACTTTGAATCATCTTACTCCACTGAGAAATGGACTCCAGAAGTATATGTCAACCTTCCACAAAAAAAAATCATAAAAACTTTACTGCCTAAGTAAAGTACTTTTCAGTAGCCAAATGATTTTGTTTCCTTCCATGATGTCAAAGTATTCATGTGTTCTTTCATATTTCTCTAATTAAAAAAATATATATATTTACAAGATTAACACACCAATATTACATTCATAGATTGAATTAATGGGATTGTGGCTGAGAAAATGAGGATAAATTGTTTCATAAATCTAGACATATTTCTTTTTAAGTTAGCAATAATGCACTGTGGGCTTTAACACCACCACCACTTCCCCTCCAATCCTCATGGACTAATTGCAGCAGCTAGCCAAAGAGGGCACACATATGCAGATGGATGGCAGACTTTCATTCTATAAAGAAAAAGAGGTCCAGATCTCCTGTATAGAGAAGGAACTTCCCTGTGAAACACAGGTGGGATAGAGGTCATGGCAGTGAAACTAGCTGGGGACTTTAACAGTGTTCTGCTTGATGTACTGCTCTCCTTTGCTATCCTGCTGTCATAAGTTTCCTCATTATACAACCAGTCACTGTCATCTTTTGATCCCATATATGTGATCATTACAAGAGATGGTCATAGAAGTGACCATTTACATGAACACATCAGAAGTGTGTAATTGTATGAAGCAATAAATAATAACAATAGGGTAGCTTGTTTGTCTGGAGTGCTCCCCCAAAATAGGACAAGGCTGTACAATCTTCACCATGTTAAAATGGTGGTGATTAACTACTGTGGTCATACTTGACAGAGTTTCAAAACAATATGAAAGATAATTGATATAATATAAAACCTGTTGTTATCTCCTGACATGCTGCTGGCTGTGTTGGGTTGCTTGATACAACTTCTTCCACATTGTCAGGTACAGTCATAATCACAGAGCCAGAGCCTTCTGTCACTCCAGGTGGGAATATAAATAATTGCATAAAAGATAGGGCAGTTAATACACCTGACAATTCCACATCCCTAATGAAAAACGTAGGCAAATCTTATGCATGTAAAAATTTAGAATTAATTATTAAATCCTTCTCTGATTTGCAAGCTCAGAAACAGCATCAACAAACATAATATCATTTCCAGATGTCTTGTTCCTTGATATAAGGCGAGCAGACTGGGGCTGGGGCTAGTCATATACTGTCTGATCTGTTCATCTTTTGCACAGCTTCACAAGGTAATCAGGCAGAGGTGACCAAAGCAGCAAGATGTTGCCTCCAGTTCTCATCATTTCAATGTGTATTGTAGCTATTGAAGTTGTTGTTGGATTTATGGGAAATGGATTTATTACAGCTGTTAATAGCATTAACTGGATCAAAAGCAAAAAAATCTCTGCTGCTGATATGATTCTGATCTTCCTGAGTACATCAAGATTTATCTTGCAGGTGACTGTAATGATGTACATTCACAGTCTCTATTTTACGGATGTTTTCAAGTTGGCTTCTGTGTACAAAGCTTTTGGTGCTGTATGGATGTTTGTAAACCATGCCAGTTTGTGGTTCAGTACCTGGCTCTATGTCCTCTACTGTGCTAAAATAATCAATGTCACCCAATGGTTGTTCCTGCAAATCAAGCTCAGAATAACTGGGATGGTTCCACAGCTGCTTCTAGGATCACTGGTGGTCTCTTCCGTGACTTCTCTTCCTTTCTTATGGACTACACCCAGCACATACCTCTGCAGCTCAACCGGGAACTGTAGAGAGAATAGCACAGTACACATCAGTGACTGGGACAGTTCACATCTGTACATTCTTCTTCTTTACTTTGCTGGTTGCTTTTTTCCTCTGGTACTATCTGTGGTAACCTCAGCCCTATTAATTACTTCTCTGTGCAAACACACCAAGAATATGCAATGCTATGTAGATAGTTTCAGGGATCCTTTGATAGATGTTCACCTAACTGTCATTAAATCCATTATTTCTTTCCTGATCCTATATCTTTCCAGTTTTGCAGCTCAAATTCTTTTGACACTGTCAACTTCTCAAAGTCAAGATGCTGTGAAGGTTGCAGTATCTTTAGTAGTAGCTGGAGCATATCCTTCAATACACTCTGTTATCCTGATCATAGTCAATTCAAAGCTGAAACTGGCATTCAGGATGTTTTGCCAGCATTTTAAATGTCATTTGGAAAGTGTGACTCCCTAAGACTTATATTAAAGTTTTAAAACTCTCAAGTTATACATCCGGAGGAAAGATTTTATGAATTTATTG
This sequence comes from Anas platyrhynchos, assembly GCF_047663525.1. Taxonomy (NCBI): domain Eukaryota; kingdom Metazoa; phylum Chordata; class Aves; order Anseriformes; family Anatidae; genus Anas; species Anas platyrhynchos. Next base: position 202,127,537 of record NC_092587.1, read on the forward strand.
TTTCAACATCTTTGCTCTTTATCAAATGTTGTAGTCTCTGAGGGATTTCTGTGACTAAATCTCCTTAACATTTCATAACATCTGAAATAATATGCATTTTTACCTTTTGCTTTTTATTTTTTTAATATACCACTCTTGCTCTCTCACAATCTGATTTAATAAAGAGGAAGAACAAGAATGCAGTGAAAGGAAACAATACACTTAAATACCAAATCAAGTACAAGATGTGATTTCATATTCACTGTTTAAGACTGCTGAATTTATGATACTTTTGAATGAAAGACAGTGGGACTAAAACAGAGACAACAGATACAGAACTCACGAATATCAGTTCTCATCTAAAGAATTTTTCACCTGAGAAGCTTAAAATTGGCTGAAACACATGCTGCACAAGACTTAACAGAACATGCTTCTAAGCATGCAAAACTAGTTAGAAGATAACCTGGGGGAAAATTAAGATAAGGTGACATATAACTAATTAATGTAATTGTAATTATATTTTGAATGAGGTTTGTGTTAGAATTCTAGTATATGCATAGCAACTTAACAGTTAAATCTTCCTTTAAAACTTTCTTTTGTTCAAAGCATACTTTATATCAGTTTGTTTATTTTTTGTTTCTTAAACCTTTTTTAGTAAGTTGGTGATTACAATGTAATTGGATGTAAGCATGTGGATCCACCTGTCCACCGCAGAAAGTCTCTTTCTTGTTGAGTTGACTATTCTGAATACAAATCTGCCTTTTTACATGATTTGCTGTTGTTCTGAGTAGGTGTGAGTTGTTTCTAAGGCTATTTTCTTTTAATACTTTATGCTTCTATGAAGTTTCACATGTGGTTGATGAAATATGTTCTTCAACAAATCCTGTCATGTTTTATCAAATAATGTGTTAGATGATTCTACTCTGAGGTTCTCAGCTCAGATGTTTTTAAGCTGTTTATCTACTCTGCAGAAATTTGGATAATGCTAGATTATAAATCACTATGGTGAGAGTTTCAGTCCAATCTGTAAAATTAATGAAGAGGGTGATTCACTTAGTCTTGGAGTGTTTCAGCTTCAGTGTTTGAAAAATAGTACTAATATATTTATAAAATGATTTGAAATCACTATTTAAAATTACGAGATAAATGGTGAATACAATGCTTTAAACTAATATTTTAAAATATTGTTGACAAAATAATATATGTTAATAGAAATAAGAGGCATGAATGAATGATTATACTGTCCCATATGAAGCAATATGATTATTAACATGTGTAAATAGTGGGGTCAAACTGCGTATCAGGGAAGGTGAATGATTGACACAGTGTTTGGAGGAGCAGTACAGTGTACCGTAAGACTCAGACTCTCGTCATGTCCAGACCCACATGATTTTTCTTTTGCTCAGTACTGTGCATGCTGCATCAATAGAGACCCAGGAGTCCCCTGAGAGCCTTGTCTGTGAAGTTTTGCAGGGAAGCAGATGGAAGCCACACTGGTCATGTCGCAGTGCAGTCCTACTCCACAGCAAGTGATGGGGCATCTGCTCCTGCACACCCTACCAATATGGAATATGATCAGAAGAGCCACACAGTGACAGCTCTGTCGGCCCTTTCTCCATTTGGCATGAAAAGAAAGCCTTCTGAAAGAAATGAGGGATTATTAATCTATTTATTAATTAGCTTGATCAGGAGGATCTGGCTAAACTATTTTCCTCATAGAGTTCATTTCGCTGTAGGTGTCTCCAAACCCATTGTTGGTGTCAGTCTAAAGACAAAGGGATCAGAGCCACATATGAAAATACTGGCCTCTTCTCAGCTTTGTCACTGTCTCCTCACCTTCAGAAGGGAGAGATGTGAAGCAGGAGCAATGATTAATAAAATATCCTTTAGTGCCTCCAGGGGAAACGAAGACAAAGCTCAAGCACTTGATGTCTTTATATTGTATTGATGAAAGTTTTGTTATACACAACATAGACTGGAATAGATGTATACATAAATTAGAATTTTAGAATAATGAATCACTAAATAAAATATTAGTTTTGTCCTTTCTCTTTCCATCTTTTCCCCAAGCTTCAATTTATTTTCATTTCTTCTTCTACAGAAGTTGCTGTATCCTATTTATTTTCTGATCTTTCCCTGGTATTTAGATTTCAACCTTTCCCTTCCTAAAATAATTGTCTGTATTCTCTTCAGTTCTAATATATAAATATTTTTTCTGCTATTTTTTTTTAAGTTTGCTGATTATTATTTTATAACAAAATATCATGCACCAAATTGTAGCAATCTTTTGTCTGTATCCAGTTCACACCATAAAGAAAGTAAATCTGATCAATACTTTAGTAATGACAAGTTTTGAGAATATATAAATGTATAATTAAAAAATAATAATAAAAATCCCAAGTAAAAATAATTAAAATAATAGATTAAAAATGAATAAATGAAATGAAAATAAACAAAAATCAAAATAGAAAACAAAACAAACAAAACAAAAAAAATCAGTTTCAGAAAGAATGTGCATCTGTTCAAAAAGTATTCAAACTACACTCGATAGTATTAGCTATCTATTAGCTAATATTTTTCATGTTAATATCATATTGTAGCTGAATGCTTCTTAAATTTCAAACAGACGTTTCATTTTCTTAATGTTTATGTCTTTGCAATGATTCAAAAATACTTTACATTGGCCAAGGTAATCATAATGAAAATCAACTACTGGACAAGCCAAGATGGAAAAGAATCTGGACACTCATAAAGCCAGAGTTCCTGATACTCAAGAATTTCAGAGGTCAGAATGTCTCATTCCTAAAACACTGCTCATCTCCATCCTGAGAGGCCATATCCCCTCTCTTCTATCAGTACCATATACTGAGTAATATCTATGCTCAGTTTACCTGTGTATGAAGGCACCAGGACAGTTTCTCATCAGAAGGCAGAGCACTTTTATGGATGGTAGCCACTTTGTGATTTTATATGAGCTCCTGAAAAGGGAGAGAAAGGAAGGCAAGTTGTTCAAATCATGCTATCTACTTTGGAATCCTTTTTTTTTTTTTTTGTCACTGTGCACTGCAGGTAAACATCCCGGGGCCATGGTGCACCCTTCTCACCCTTCTTCCAAAGGTAATAGTGCCAAAGTGCAGAAGTAGGTATAGCTGAAGTGGGAACCTTCTCACCCTTCTTCCAAAGGTAATAGTGCCAAAGTGCAGAAGTAGGTATAGCTGAAGTGGGAACCACACATGGAATGTTTCATTGCTTTTTTTTTTTTTTTTTGTGCTGTCATAAGGAAAAACAGAGGCAAACTGCTGAACAGGAATAATTAATTGATATCATCATCCCTCAGTTGCCTGTTGGGGAGGAGAGGTTAAATTAAACCATTTCTGGCCTTTAGGCACTCAGATGTGATATCGTGATGAGATTAAGATGGATGAGCGAATTCACAAATTAAAAAATGGGTTGCTAGGTGATTAGACTAGATTTTCTGTACTCTGCCACACCTTTTTTCCCTCTCAGTGTCATATTTTCATTTCATTTTTTTCCTAACTTTGTATTTCCTTTTACTCTTTTCCCTTACTTTTGAAGTCTGCCCTTCTTATTTTAAGAAAACAAATAAAAATATTTAATTCTTCATTTATCATCTCTCTTTCTTAATACTTTCTCTTAAAATCCTGACTGGTTTTGTTGTTGTTACTGCTGTTATTGCAAATGCCTACTCGTGAAATCAAGCTGGGTTTATTCCCATATTTACTTTATTCTAATAAGCACATGATCTGAGACAGTATTGTTTTTGGTAGATTGGTACTTTTACTTTTGTGGGAAGATTACAAACATTATTTTTTCTTTCTTTGTGAAAGTGTTGGAAAAAAAAGCCACATGCTGAGACCTTGAGATATTTGAAGTTTCCCTTTCAAAACCTACTTCAGTCAGTTCTGCTTTATTGCCCTTTCCTGCATTTCCCCATGTCACTTTTCTCTTACCCCACATGTTAGACCATTCTTCTTGTAGACTGCTGTCTTTCTATTTTCTTTCTAATTTTTCCTTGTCTCCTTTAAGATTGTTCTTATTTTTTTTTTCTTTCTCCTTATGTTCTTTAGTTCTTGTTCTCACCCCTGTTGGTCCCTCAAACTCTCCTGTTCTTTTCTGTGTTTACACTATTTATTTCCCTTCCAGAATAGAGATAATCACCCAAATATTTTAATTCTGTTGGATTAAGATAAGAAAGGAAGAGAGGAAATAAAATGTAGCTGTTTACATATGTAAACAGTGATGTGGAAAATTATTCAAACTCTGCATGTGTAAGATGTATGCTTAAGACTAAAATGAGATGAAATACATGCACCCTGAGAAATGACATCAGGAAAAAATTAGGAATTTCTAGACTTATTTATCTTCTTAAAGAACATAACATGGGCCTATCTATTATAATTACCTGTCCCTAATCAGGACTGCAGGAAATAAACATTTTCTGATGAACTTCTGAATCTACCTGAAAAAGATGTGTAATGATTGTAAATAACTATTTGTTGACCACTTTTGATAAATCAATGAATAAATAAATAAATAAATAAACTTTTATGCTGGTGGTCAAACAATAAGTTTCAGATTCCTAACATGCCATTTATGTGCAATTTGAATATCTATGGACAAAAAAGCACGTTTCTCCTGATAGAGACACAATGGGTTTCTTCTACGAATCCAAAGTAGTGTTACTGGAGATGTACAGCAATATGACTGTGTCTGTTGAATAATTAATTACTTCTCTCTCAGCTAAATTATGTAAGAACAGATAAAAGAGGTAATCTAAAAACTTACTTTGATTTGTAAGTCATGTTTGCACTACAGCTTCAAACACTCTCCCTTTTAATTCCCTTTTTTATTTTTAAACATTCGCTTGACCTGTATTTTTCTTGTGCCATGGCTCTACACAAGCAGAAAGAATGGAAAGTAATTTTGTCATAATTATCCCCTGAAAGAGATTATGCTGAGATATAGTATCTCTTGGCTTAAATTCTCTAAAGCTGTGAAAAACTAAGATCTTAGGTTCCCTCCTTCCTGGCACGTACTACAACCAGCCTGCAATTATTCCAAAAGTCATCTCCAAACCACATTCTCTCAAAAGAAAGTTAATCATTTTGGAAATGTTATGAACACATAGACATCTATTAAATTTCTCCTTCTGTCTGGTCCCTCTGCCTGCTGCATCTCATTGACATGGAAGTGACTTGATTAGGTTTCCAGAGTCAGTGGGAGAAGGTTAAAATCTCAGGCTGACCCTCTAGAAGTCTTCAGAGATACATTGCCTTTCTTGTTCACTGTAGAGAAAAGCCTATGTGAATTACCAGATTAAGGGACAAGACTCTTAGATGTCTTTGTTTCACCTTGTGTTTGAACATCTTTATCTGTGTCAGCATCTCTAGCTCCAAACTGCTGTTGTAAGCAAAAGTGAGAACCCTAGGATGATTCTCAGATTACCCCTGGAGCACTGATGTTACCTTCTTTCATTACGTTTCCTTATATTTTAGCTTATTTTGACTTTTAACTTTTGTAGTCCAAAAATGAATTATATCACAGAATTCAGGGTGTCAGAGTCTGAGGCTTCTCATCCTCTCTACATCATTCTGCTCAATACCATTGGAACTTTCTTCCCTTTCATCACTGGATTTTTGAGAAAGAAAGCCTTTGACTTTCACAATTCCGGGATGCATGTGTATGTAAACACCAACCGAATACTGGCCCTTCCTTTGCTTTATTTTCTGTTCCTAGTTTTCTGTTTGAGTTCATATTTACGTTATTCAACTGCAGCAACTAAATCACCAAGACTTCTTGTGTTATCTTTATGGATTACTGTGTCTTCTTTGAATACTCTGTACTCAGCTTGTAATTAATCTAAAATGAGTCACTAATTCAGATTGTTGCATATCTTCTTCTAAGTCACCTTACTGTGAGAAATATTTGTTCAATGCCTTCCTCATTCTGAGAGGTGAATTCTAAGAAGAATGTGTTATAAATTACTGTTGATAATAATAGTAAGAAAGGCTCCAGTGATGACCTTCTGATACCCACATACTCTGGGGAAAAATTTACTGACACAAAGTAAAGATAGTTTAAAACTACTGAACATGCAGAATATTTTTCTTCATCTCTGAGGCATTAACTAAATATAAAAGTATATTTTAGTTTGGTGATAAACTTTGTTGTCAGCTGAGTAGGCTGAAAGATCTTGAGGTTTCAAGAGTTAAAGTGTTAGATCTTATACCAAAGTGCTAGGATTCAAATAGCTGACTCAAAATATATATATTTTTTCCCACCAGTATGTTTCGTTTGTTTACTTTTTTGTACGATAACTCATTATTTTAAAGTTGACAGCCATAGTAGTATAACTGTATATACGTGAACAAACTTCCATAACTTCTTTAGAAAAATCACTTTTTGCATTTCAGTGATGTTGTTGTGATCAAATACCTTGCTATCATGTGACTTGATAACTGATTGTTTGCTATGAATTGTCAATGAAGTGCTTCTAGTACTAATCTTCTCATAGTGTATATTCACATGCAGCTTCAAACATTGTACATTTATAGAGCTGGATAAGCAGCCTTCATCCAAATACATTATTCAGCAAATGCAGCTATGGAATAATTTATCTTAAAACTGAATTCAAAAGGAATTAAACTAGCTCTGATCCACACAAGATGTGGTGATTTACTCAGCTGGGCAGCTGAGCTCCACCACAACTACACTCCCTCCTCAGAGAGAAAGGGGGAGAAAATAGAATGAAAAGAGCTCAGAGGTTGAAAAAAGGACAGGAAGATCACTCAACAGTTATGGTCACAGGCAAAACAGACTCAGCATAGGGAGATCTATGTAATTTATTAATTATCAAAAATTGTAGAATAGTGAGCAGTGAGAACTAAAAGCAAACTAAAAACTCTTCCAACTACACCTACCGAGGTGAGCAGGGGAATGGGGAATGTGGGCTGCGGTCAGTCCCTGATGCTTTATCTACACTGCTCCTTCACGGTCACTCTGCCCCTGCCCCAACAAGGGGTCCTTCCCGAACTGAGCCTGTGGGGGCTGCCCACAGGCTGCAGCTTTTCAGGAACTGATCCCACATGGCTCTGTACCATGGGGTGGCAGCTTGCTCCACCAGGGGCCTCTCCATGGGCCGCAGGGGAACTTGTGCTGTGTGCCTGGAGCACCTCCTGCCCTCCTTCTGCACTCACCCTGGGGGCTGCAGGACTTCTCACTCCTCACTCTCCCAGATGCTGTTGTGCAGCAGTTCTAGTTTTCCCTTTCTTAACTCTGCTCTCACAGAGGTGCAAGCAACTTCACCTATTGGCTTGACTCTGGCCAGCAGCAAGTCCCTTTTGGAGCCAACTGAAATTGGCCCTTAACTAACATGGGGCAGCTTCTGGATTTTTCTCACAGAGGCTACCCCTGCAGTCCCCCAGTACTAAAACCTTGCCATGTAAACCCAATACACAAAGATTGGTAGGTTTTGTGAAAAAGCACTGTAAATAGGGCAAGGAGGAACCATATCTTAAGTTCATCTCAGTTTAGATCTCTTATATGCGGGGCTTCTAATCTATCATCTTAAGTGTTCCATTGTCCTGTGGTGATAAAAGGGCTTATGTCCATCACTCCAAAGCTTTTTGAAAACAGTACCTAGAATTTGCTATATAAGTGCAAGACAATTTATTGTTTATTTTTATTGTGCTCACCTGCGTTCCATAGAAACAGATTTGTTGTTAAGTATGTGCTTCAGCCCATGCCTGAAATGAAGTGTTGCTATATATACAATTGATTTTCTTGTCTTTCAGCAAAGTCCCTAAAGAAAGAACTTTGAGAAGGAAACTTCTTTGAGTATTTTCTACATATGTCAGACAAATAAATAAATAAATAAATACATATACCCTATGCTATACAACAATAATATATATATATATATATATATATATCAACTTGGATGTGCTGTATATTTTCATATCCCACTTCTTGGGGGTGAAAACATACAATAAAATTCATTTTTAAGCTAAAAATATAAAATGCTTATGAAGTTTCTCTTCCATCAGCTTTTTTCAATTCGTGAAGTTTTGAAGGTCCAAAGACATGAAAACTATGAAAAAAAAAAGTGGTAAATAGTGGAAGGATGATGCCTAAGAATAATAGTGGTAAATTCCTATTCACTGTGGCTCTCTTTTGCTGTGCTCTGAAGACACCTAAGTGAAGACACCTCTGAAGACACCTTTGTGTGGAATTATTTGGGGGTAGAAAGGTGAGGGAGAAGAAAAGATCAGAAAGGAGTCTGATTGACTGTACATCAGGAATATTTCACCAGGACATTTCAGTAGAAGACAGAAAGACTGAAGTAATGCAGATAATGAATTTTTACATATAAAAGTTCAAGACTATCACCTGTATATGGGAAAGTTTTCTAATAGCAAAAGTCCTTTAAACTAATAGAGAGAAGATCAAGAATATACATTACCTAGGAGCTGAAGATAGACAAAATTAGCCTCTGAACCATGTACTTATTTTATCTGCAAGTGTAACTAACAACCTGGAACAAAGAATGTTAAGTTGTGATGGATTTTCTTCTGAGGTCTTTTAAGCTATGATAAAACTCAACGTGAGGATGCATTTTTGATACCATTGTTTCTTAATTAAATTCTGCTCTGAGTGATACACAGAATAGACTAATTTGTCATTATGGCCGCATAGAATGATGGAAACTCCACTTACCATTCCAGCTCTCAGTCTCTGAGAAATAAGTTCTTGCTCCCCTGGTTCAAACAACATGGATGTTAGTATATTATGTAGTTACATCACCATGAGTTTAATTTCTATTCCAGTGAGCAACATCCATTTCTCTTAGCATTATCTATCTAGCTGTCTGTCTGTCTGTCTATCTATCTATCATATACCTACCTACCTACCTACTTCAGTGGAGTTATGAGCAGTTTTTCAGGAAGAAGGTTATATGGGGTGAGAAAGTGAATATGATATAAATGGGTATGTGGGAGATTAAACACATACACAAATAAATAAATAAATAATCTGGTAATTCTGGAAAGAGCCAACTTGACTATATTTCAGTTAATCCACAGAAGTTATTTCTCCTAATTCTGGATGAAAGGGAACTAGATAAGCTGCAGACATTAGGCCATGTCAGACAGGACAGTTTTCCATGAGCTTGCAAAGAAATGTGTGTGTAGAGTTGAGAAAAAGCACTGTAGTGAGGATAAATAAAATTTGCTGAGGCTTAATACTGTAGGGTATATAAGAATATCCCATGTTTCTGATGTTGTGTAATTATTCTTAATTAATTCTGCTAAAGTGGTCTACAAGTAACATCTAACTTTCATTGTTATATGCTAATGTGAAAAAACGAGAGAATTTTGAAAAACAGACGGTCCCTTGAAAACCTTGAGCTGTCAAAGATCAGGCTAAAAAAAAATAGGGAAAAAAGTAGGAATTTTAAGTGAAATGTTGACTTCTGTGAAAGCAAAATTCTAACAAACAAGACAGGAATGTACCAAACTAGCATATCCCAGGGGAAGTCTTGAACTGTTTATCTTTCAGGCCAAAACTGAAAATGGTTTTAAAACCAAAGAACCTTTGAGATACAAATTGGTGTTCTAGAAGAAGGATTGGAATTTTATTTTATTTTATTTTATTTTATTTTATTTTATTTTATTTTATTTTATTTATTTCCCCCTCATGAAATGCTCCTATCATATATGAAAACACAGGATAGGAAGTTGTGACACAGAACACCTCTGATCAAACCCATTTTTTCAGTAATTTAGATTTCCTATTGCCTTATTCACCTGTTTAACTTCTAGAAAACAGCCTTGCTTTCCATGCTGTAAAAATAAGCCATGTATCTGAGGTTCTGAGAGGCCCCAGCCTCCAGCATAAACTCACATTGTTGCCAAGGGGCAGATTCGTGTGGCAAACTGGAGTTTGTTATCTCCTAGGCTCAAGTTTAATCCATTAAATTACAGCTGCTCTCCCTGCACAACAGGTTCACAAAGCAAAACCCTACTGCTAAGCTTCATATGCCACTTAAATCAGTTGATTATTTCATAACACCATTCTTTGTTTGCCAGGTTCTCTGAGGAGGAAATGCAAAGAAGTATCTCTGTTGCTATGAGCTTATTACAAAATCCATTCCCGATCTGTATTTTGCCTGCTTTTAGCTCAGTGAAAACAGAGCATGTCAAACAGGAAACAGTCAAGTTATATCCTCAGAAATTCAGGCTTTCTGCACAGAATTACAGATTACCATTATAGATTCCTTCCTTTAAGATATAGCCAGAGATTCGGAAAACAAGGAATCAAATATAACATTGTGAGCATTCACTCTTTTCCCCTTCTATCACTTAAGTCGAAAACTCCCCTCATTCCTCATCTTTAAGAGTCAAATGTAAATAATATCTGTATGGAGAAACCTCACCCACCAAGGATTAGAGATGTACTGTCACTAGCATTCAGCTGATTTAAGGTGTGCTGCTCTGCCCAAGACATGTTGGTGCCATGAGTATAGTGGTTGTGCCTAGGGTTTGAAAATCTGGCCATTGCTTCTTTGAGAGGAAAGATGACCATGAGGTTAAGGCACTTTATTTTAGTGGATTTTTGTCACAGATTTCTCATCTTTCAGTAGGCCATACACAACCCCTTTTTTAATGATTACCTGCATGCAAATTCCCATCTAGTGGTATCCTGGCAGTAGAAAAGCTTAGAAATCTTTGCCCTGAAATATTCTATCTATAAAAGGGGACCTTTGAACACAATCCTTAGGTTAATTTCAATAAAGCTAAGGTACTCAGATCCTTGAGAGATAGCAGATACGTATTTTCAGGTTCCTTGATCTCCGGGTTAATATTTCCTATACTTGCCTATACTAGGGACATCAAGCCAGTGCCATGTTACCCTTCCTTGATTTGTTTGGAAAATTAATTGAAGCATTATACTATCAGCACCCACTGGACATAAACTTTCAAAGGTGAAATAACAGAAGGGATGGTGGTGGTGGGTGAATTACAGAAAAAGTCAATTTCTTTTTTATGAATCAGCCATTTATTTATCAGGTTCCTTCTTTTACCTTGTTCTGGTCCATACCAGGTAGTAAACTTTTTTCTTTTCTTTTTTTTTTTTTTTTTTCTCTTGTACTTCTCGTGTGGCATAATTCCAGAGTAGCCATTATATTCTTGTTTATCTTCTTTTATTCTTTTGTTCTTTATTTTTTTTAACAATGTGACCGATACCTCAGTGAACATCAGTATAAAAAGAATAGTTACTACTTACCAAAATCAACATACAGAAAAATAGACCAAGAAGTCCTGACAGTAGAAATATATATATACATGTATATTTTTTTTTTTGCCAAAACTGTACAGCAGACACTGTATTGTGCCACTGTTGCCAACAAAATCATATTTTCCTGTACTCAAAAACATTACATTTGTGTTTGTGAATATATCACACAAGCTCAATTACTGTCATGTATTCTGTGTGAACAACTCTGCAAATTACTGGAGCCATCATAAATCACAGTAGCCAACAGTCTGTCAATAATCTGTAGCCAAACTATATACCAGAGATGACAGTTATCTTATTGAATCAGAAAAGAAACACAGAAAAATCCTTGGAACATGTCAGGTGGTCAAAAGTATTCAGTGAAAACTGTGGTAAATGATTAATTTAATAATTAATCTAATAAAGTAACTAATAAGGCAGTATTTTGAATAGCTAAAGTGCCCCTCCCATAGAAACTTTCATATCTGTAAGTGAAAACAAATGCGTGCCTACAAAGCAGTTTTGTTGAGAGATACAGAGGATAAAGAAATGTGCAGGTATAGTTCTAAAATGAATTAGTAGATGATTATTTAAAATAGCATTACATAATTAAAATGTGTGTATGTACTTAAATGCTGAAAAACTGAATACAATTTGAGATGGCTCATTTATTGTGCAAAAGAAAAAGAGTAAACTTTTCCTTGAATGGGTTAATTTTTGAGACAGCCTGGCTCTGAAGCCTCAATGCCTACATGTTCATAATACACTGGATTTAGTTTCCATAGACAGAGAGAGAGAGGATACGCTGCAATTGCTAGCTATTTTCTTGTCCTTGCCCCAGATGAATTTTGAGGAAGAACTCTAAGGGACTGCCAATGACCTAACTCATAGGTCAAGTTGGAGAAAACATTTTTAAGTGCCAGCTCAGGACTGGCAAGTGCTTCAGCTGCTTGCTGAACAATAGAGATCTGTCTTTAGTACACACTTAAAAGAAGCCCTTCACAGAACATCCAGTGCAGTGCTGAATTGAACTCAGGCTGCCCCTTAGAAAAATACCTGCAGAATAACTTCTATCACACGGCTTCCTACCGAATCAGATATTCCCTGTTGTCTTTCAGCCAACACAGAATTGACATAAAGCCTGTATTGGATACTAATTTGACAACAGCAATCGAGTATGTGTTTCTGATCTGAAGCAAGCAGTGGTGTCATCTGCTCTGGCAGTTCGCAGTTCTAGCACTAATCGTTATGGATGCACAGTGTCAAACTAATGCAGACAACATGAACAAAGAAGTACACTAAATTTGGCTATATAACACTGTGCATATTTACAAGGAATCAGAAATACTGGACGAGGTACTATTGTTACCTTTATTCATTTATTTATTTATTTATTTATTTATTTATTTATTTATTTAGGCCACCAGACCAATATGCATGTTCTGCAGAACAACATTTAATAGGTGTGGTGATCTACGTTCAACAGTAGAGCAGAGCTTTTCATACTGACTGAGTGTACTGAAAAGGGAACAGAAAGGTCACAGATGTCATTTTGTAGTGAAAAGATGCAGAAGTGTATTGTAAGAGCTGTCTAGCTTGCATTAGTTTTCTTATCCTGTTGTTATACAGTTTGCTAATTCAATATGAAAGCTACTTACATGATAATGCTCTGAAATTGTGTTATCAAACTGAGCCACTATCATGGCAATAAGAACAAAATAGAAATGACATTAAAGTCTATTATAAGTCTGCCTTGACCCGATTAAAAGCCAAGCAACTCAGCCCTGAAGGTAGTCCAAAAAATCACACACACCTCATTGTTCATCATGGGTCATGTCAAGGTCTCAGACTAAGATTTTCTTACAGAGCATTACGAACCAACAATGAAAAAAAAAAAAAAAAAAAGACTTTGGAGGCTCAGTACCTACTGTTCTAACTAAAATAGATTTTTTTTCTTTTCTTTTTCTTTTTTTTTTTTTTTTTTCTTTTCACCCCCTCTCTGAAGTATAGGTGGTATAAACAAAGTAGAGAGTAACTTACATTGACACCCCTCAGGGATACATTCTTATAAAGCAGGATAGTCATGAAAAGCTCTTTGCTCACTTCTTTCCTTTTGTGCATGTTTATGTCTGTAAATACCTGAAATAAAGTGAGAGTTGTGTTGCAGCCTTGCAGGGTGCCAAGAGTATATTTTGCATGATGTAAGGGATATCTGAGTATATCAAACCTGCTGACATTATTTGGGATGGATAAATCTGGATGAGTCTCATTAATACTGTCTATTAAGGATGATGTTTGGAGAAAACTATTTCTAGAATCTCATGCCAGTGCTAGCTCAGAAAACTCACTTTAAAAAAAAAAAAAAAAAAAAAAAAAAAAAAAAAAGAGCCTGGAATTGTAGGGGATAATGTGGATAATGACCCAAGAATAAAGCAAGGAGTTAAATTACTTGATAAGGTGTAAGTATGTCATACACAGTACATAGTTAGGAATGCTCTCACGTAATCAGTGAAGGAAGAGCTTTCATTGACTCACCCACTGTCAGGGGTACTGGTCTGCTAATGTATCAAGACGGAACATAAGAATATGAATCCACCTACTTCATCCCCCAAGAGAGCTCTTGTAGTTTCTTATGGAGAACTTCACCTTTCAGCTTGTTCCTCCCCAGTACAGCAAGAATGTCTGACATCCAAAATCTGTCCAAGATGATTATACTGGGAAAGTATTTATATTTGAGCTAAGTAGTTTCAAAATGTCTTTCCATCAAGATCTCTAATAGCTTTTTCCTTATCCAATTTCATTTACTGGTTGCCTGTCTTTTTCATCTGGTTGGAGATACACCTCACTTCTCCTCGCAGAAATCTCAACAGTGTTGAGAGACACACAGCATGCGACTAAATCTGCTGTTCCTCCTGATTTATGGTTTAAATGTCCATGAATTTGGATTCATTACTGATAAATAATTTTCAAAAGAAACTTTGTGTGTAATTTGGCTCAGATGAAGACACATACATTTAGGTGTCAAGATGTGTTACAGTGATCTAGACAATAAACTCAATGAACCTTAGAAAGTAATTCTGTTCACCCCAAATTAACTCTTAGTCTCTGGTTAACTAAACATGGAGTATATTTTGATCTCTACTTATTGTAAAAGAGATATTGAAACCTACTCCACATGTAAATATCTAAACAAGTCTTAACCAGGACCTTAAACTTGTCTGCCAATGAAAACACTGATTTACATTTGCCTCTAGTTTATGTTGAAATAACATCCCATCTGGAAAATAGTTAGTTTCATAAATATTTCACTATGTCTTAAAAGGCAAGAATATTTTGGAATAAAAACTGTTCTTGAAATTATATTTTAAAGAGAAGACAAAGAAAGACAAGGAAAAGCAAGTACAACTAAAAATATTTTCTTCCTTAGTCAACCAACATCACCTAAAAACATCAGTAGCATCATATACATTCATCTGTCATTCTATATAATATTATTTGAGATATTTGTGTGTGTGTGTGTGTGTTTTAAAAGTGGCCTGTTTCACATGTTCATGAACAATAATCAACATGGTCAGAGTTAAACTCAGAATATGTGACTGCAATCAAATCTGCAGTCACTGAATCAAATGTGATGATGATAAATCAAACCTTTACTTGGAATCAAATGCAGACACAATGAACCAAATTTTGATTCATGAAAATTTATTTCCTTCCTAAAGTGGAATGCAGAACAAGAAGATGAATGCAGAATTCCATGATAGCTGTATAATACTTGCCTACCACTTTAAATTACTTTGGAAAAAAAAAAGGGGGGATATTTTGTAGCCATGTTTTATATCCATACTCTTTTTATCCTTATCATTGTGACAAAAAAAGCTTATCTCAAACAACTGATAAAAGTCTTTCCTGGTTATTTGCATATGTCCTTTGCCTACAAGAAGGTAGGAACATTAGCAACCAAGCCCTGTCACAGTGCAGCATAACTGGGAAAGAAATTTAGAATGCAACGGGGAAAGCTGAAGGAAGATAATGGCTTTTCTTTGAAAGGGGGAGAGAGAGGCAAAACAAACTAAAAAATCTTTGCTAATTCAGTAAAATCTGGGGCTTTTAATTTTACTGTTCTTGTTTTCCTTTTAAACATGTTTCTAACTTTCAACCATAGGGACTGGTGGAATCACCATTTTGTTTCCCACTTAAAACTTGGAGGAAGCAGTTTTGTCTTCCGTCTCAAAGTAGGAGACATCTCCAATTGAATCATGTGATAGACAGGGAAGAAGTGTTTCTCTCTATCCTTTAGATCCTAAGAGATAATAAGGTAGAAACATGGGACTGTTAAGAAATTCATAAATTAGGGTCTTAATCCTTACATTTCAGACTATTATACTCCTTATAAACTAACTGAGCTCCATTTTAAAACCAGCTAATCTTATTTTTCTCTCTAATACTATGATTGGAAAGTTGTTCAAAAACTTCAGTCCTCCTTAAGCTATTTAATTTTTAATCTATTTAAGGTTAAACCTAAAATTCATAGCTATATTATGTTGATTTGTCTTTATATCAGTTTTTCATCCCGTATATCCGTGGTTTATCCAACTGATATATCTATAGAAAGCAATTATATCTCCAATTTGCTTTTCGTTTACCAAATTAAGCAAAACAATCTTTTTAATCATATTCAACAGGATTCCCAACTCGGGCCTATGCTTATCTCTTTTTGCCTTTTTTATTTTTTTATTATCTGGTAGATGATGATCAGGATCTTACCAATGAGACCAATAGATGTGATAAGCACCTTGTTTGATTTGTCTTCAAGTATATCTGCCTTTTCCTAACATTCTTGCACTGACAATCTATAAGGTTTCACTTACTGGTTGGTTTGACCACTTTTTTCTCCTTTTTGTTTGGAGAGTAGATAGAAACACAAACAAACTAAAGAAACCATTTCTCATTAACGGCCTGCCTTTGAATATTGCACTAACAACTTTTGCCATTGTTATCAATCTATTCCTCAAATTGTGACCTAGACAGTGAGAAAAAGTGCACTCTCTGCAAGTTTGTTGATGACACAAAACTGGTATGTGTGTCTGATATGCCAGAGAGTCGTGCTCTCTGAGGGAGAGAGGGACCTCATCCAGAGGGACCTCGACAGGCTGGAGAAACGATCTGAAAGGAACCTCATGGAGTTCAACATAGGGAAATGACAAAACCTGCCTCTTAGAGAAGAATAGTCACAAACATAGGGCCAGGGCAGCTTATAGAGAGCTGCTTGACAGAAAAAGACCTGGGGATCCTATTGGATATGAAGTTGGACATGAGCCAGCAATGTGAACTTGCCACAAAGAAGGTCATCATCTTTCTGAGCTATACTAGGCAAAACACTGCCAGCAGATCAAGAGAAATATCCCCTCACTCAGCAGTGGAGAGTCATATCTAGAACGCTGTGTCCTTTTCCAGGCTTCCCCATAAAAGTGAGGTATGGGCACTGTAACAAGTCCACAGAACGGTGACAAAGGTGATTAAGAGATTGGAACATCTTTCATATGAAGAGAAGCTGAGACTGTTCATCCTGGAAAAGAGGAGGCTCAGGAATGAGCTTATGAATGTATATAAATACCTACTGGGGAGGAGTAAAGAAAATGGCACCAGACTCTTCTCAGTGGTGTGAATGATAGGACATGTAAAATTGGGCACAAGGTACAGGAAATTTAAGCATAACAAAACATTATTTTTTGTCAGGACTATCAGAGAGGTTGTAGGATCTCCATCTCTGGAGATAAGCAAAACCTGACTGGATAATGCTCTGACAATGCTCAATGTTCTGGTTTACTCCAGTTTAAGCAGTGGATTGAACCAAATGGTCTCCAGAGGTGTCTTCAACCACAATCACACCATGAATCTATGATCACCTAGTTGATCACCCCTCCTAGTTGACATCTTCTGCTCAATCAACAATGTTTTTCAAATTGTTTCATTATTAAAGACTCTCCAGAAAATCAATTGTCACAGACACTAAAGAAAATATTTAAGAATGTCAGTTACAACTTTTAATTGTTTCATCTCAACAACCACAGAATTAATAGAAACAATAGCAAATGTACTGTCAAAAAATCTTTTACTGCCTAGAAATCTTAAAATATTCATAGTCAATAACAATCCGCTCCAAGGATGATCACATTATCAGTAAGGTTATGTCTTGTTTGGACTTGTGATGTGACAAAATCATTGTGAAGCAAAAATCACTGGTCTTTTAGAGCTCTTTTAGTCTGGTCAGGACTATTTTTAGATAAAATAAAATATTAATAGATAGGACTGAAAATTTGGAGAAGGAAGGAAGGAAGGAAGGAAGGAAGGAAGGAAGGAAGGAAGGAAGGAAGGAAGGAAGGAAGGAAGGAAGGAAGGAAGGAAGGAAGGAAGGAAGGAAGGAAGGAAGGAAGGAAGGAAGGAAGGAAGGAAGGAAGGAAGGAAGGAAGGAAGGAAGGAAGGAAGGAAGGAAGGAAGGAAGGAAGGAAGGAAGGAAGGAAGGAAGGAAGGAAGGAAGGAAGGAAGGAAGGAAGGAAGGAAGGAAGGAAGGAAGGAAGGAAGGAAGGAAGGAAGGAAGGAAGGAAGGAAGGAAGGAAGGAAGGAAGGAAAGATATTTTGACTGATGTTTATGGTCTTAGGGTTAGCCCTTTGTTCTCCAGGTAGTCATAATTTTTCAGCTGAGTAAGAATATGGTGATCTTCATCTGCTCTCCTACTGCCACCTCCCTGGCCACCAATATATCTATACTTATCTGTACTTATCTAGGTTAAATTGCAGCCAACTGATTCTCATCCAAACCCAAAGTTTATCTAAACTTTAATCAACTGCACCTGCAAAGTCAGATATAAGTTTAATGTGCACCAATATGATTCATGTGTGCATGCATCAGAGCAGTTGTGATGCCATCCATCTACCTCCTTTTAAGATGAACTAATCCTTTTTTTAGAATTCTAAATCTGACAGATTAGAATTCTATTAGAATTCTATTAGAATTCTATTAGAATTCTAAATCTGACAGATTCTGACAGACTGACACTCTTGTGTAAAACTCAGCTAGAGACTGCTTTAATTCCATATTTTGTCGTCAGTTCATTCATTATTTTTGAAATGTCAACATTGACTTTTAACTGACTAACTTAAAGAGACGATAATCAAGCAAAAATAATTAAAGGTGATAGTATAGCCCAACTGTTATTATACAATAATTTCACAGTAAAGATTGAAAGCTTTTTATTCTGTAGTTTCTCCTTCAGGTAGTCCAGATTGTCAGAAGTACCTCATTATAAGCAATAGTACAAATTTTTGAATATCATTGTCAGGCAAAAATGCAAGCACAAATGATATCATTAGAATGGAGGTTTTAACACACAAACAAAAACAAAAGCAGGTTTTCCGGGATGGTTATGTTACCATCCCAGAAGACCTGCTTTCATTTTAAAAAGTTTGAGCAAAATTCCAGTAGTTGTGTTCTTGAATGAAGAGATAGGAATGTGAGGCATCAAAAGATAACTATAATAAAACTTAATGGAAGCAGTAAAATATAAATTAGCAATTGTATACTTTTTCTGTTTGTAATGAGCTTTGATAGCACAACTTTTTTTCTTTTTTTTTTTTCTTTTTTTTTTTTCCCCCCTAATAATCCAGTGCTTATAATCAATCATAAAATCTATGCAAAAGGAGTGTCAAATTCAGACCTGTAAAATGCATGGTACTTTTTCATAGGCTTAAAGAGCAGGTGTCTGTGGGTCTGTGAAGCATGGGGATCTCCAGGGTAAGGTAACACCTATTCAAGGAGCTTGGGGTCATAGATTTAAACATAAAAAGCTACAAGCCACTTTTTTTTCCAAGGATATGACCAAGACGGTATTTGTGTCTGGACATCTCTCTTTATTCATGAGGATTTTTAAATAGGACTACTTTATTGCTACAGCCCACTGACACAAAGGTTTAAAATATGGTTTGAGAAAGAGTAAAATGTGCAATTAGTTCTGACAGCGCTTCAAAGCTGTAACATTGCAGAATGTAGCTATCTAGTCATGTCCACTTACTCCTGTTGGAACATAATTAAGTCTTGTGTGTTCTTTCACTTCTAGAAAAATGTCTTTTATTTTTTCCTCTCGTCCTCTGTCATCGCTGCATAGATTTAGCAATGCAAAGGGGATTCAAACCACCTGGGCATTTATTAATACTGGGTAAATAGAAATTTGAGCTGTTTTTTGAATGTACTTTCCAACCTTGTTTACTGTGATTATGCTAGCTTTCTGTCAAAAATGTTTTTATTGGCAAGAAGATCTTCAGAAAACTCAAGCTCTGTAAATAACAATGGTAACAAGTTTTCCTGAGAGAATTAACTCTGGGAATTCTGCCCTGACCATAATGAAAACTTAATATTCATACTTGCATAGTACATTTTGCTGAACAATTGTGAATATTTGTAAGTGGAACATGGTGTTTTGATGGCCACAGTTCTCTAAAGTATGGTTTGTGAGTCACAATTTTCCTGGAAAAATAAAATATTCGCAAGGAAATTTTTCCCTTTAAAAAATCATTCCAGGAATGTAGGAATAGGGACTCTAGGAGTCCCTGTCCCTGGGGATATTTAAGGAAAGGTTGGGTGTGGTAATTAGCGACATGATTTTGTGTATGATACTGGTAGCAAGGAGACAGGTGGACTAGATGATCTTGGAGGTCTTTTCTAACCTTAATGATTCTATGATTTTATGATATGATTTTTACTCCAGTTTTATGTTTTGCAGGTGAAACCATCCTGTAGTAATATGTGGTAATAGAAATGTCATTTACCAAAGATAAATATGAAGAAAAGAAAGAATCCCAGTTAGCTCAATCCACAGTTTCTGAGAGCTAACCTTTTATGAAAGAACATCATTAACTGCTTTGGTCAAAGACCATTAATCATGCTGAGTTATTTTTGGTAAAGCTTGGCATCCGTGCAAATGTAATCCTCAAGCTGGTCCTTAAGAATAGTCATTTATTCAAGAGACAACACAACATAATGTAAATATTTGGCTCCATCATTGCTTCTATATTAAAGTATTATCATTAAATTGAAAATTGACCATTTTCATTTGAAAGGGTAGTTTAACAACAGTGTTAGTCATTTCTCATAAAGCATCTGTTTGCCAATTCACTGCCTTTACCAAGTAAATAGTATAGAAGCCGTGCTATATGATAGTATAAAAATAATTTTCTCTTAGGTTTTCAGAAAAGAGCTCTTTTGTAGTAGCGCTCCTTAATGCTTCATTTCTGAAGATTTTGAAAGCTATGGGCTCTTATTCAAGAGTGGAAATAACTACACCTTCTGGGACTCCATCTTATGCTAGTAGATGCCTACGCAAACAGGATGATCATTCAAAGACCTCCATAATTTATTTATTTTTCAGTATTGCACATGCAACTCTGCATAGTTTCATTTAAAATGTCACCACAGACCTCTAAGTTTTCATACAAAAAACCCTGCATATTTAGGAAGATTTTAAAAAAAAAAAATCTTATTATGTGTTTTATTTGAAAGTACAGAAGTTGACATTTTTTCTTGAGAATTTGGGAAGCAACAGTATGCCATTGTATGTGCCTGAGAATGTTTCACTGTATTTCCAAAATCTAGGGACAACATTCACAAATCTTACAATATTTGCTTTACTTTTCTTATTTTTATTTTATTTTTTTTTATGTTAGCAGATGAATTTAGCATTTTAAGAGGAAAAGAAAAAAAAAAAAAGTTGCCTGATATACTTTTAAGACCCAATGTCAGTGCCCAAACCAAACCCAAACTCTTTTAGTTTCAACATAGTCCTGTCTCCAGGAATTGAAGAGGAACACTGAAGAAACTAGGAGTCTGTTGAATAAGAAGCACTGATATCTTGACTACAAATCACTTATCCTTTCATTTTATGAGACACTTCTTTTGTACCAGAAGTTTACTAACTGAATCTTTTTTCCCTTCTAGATGAGTAGTCCCATAATATTGCTCTGAAAAGTTAGGTTGTGTGTCATGATGAATCTTAACTTTTTTTTTTTTTTTGGGTGGGGGGTATACAATGTAGAACAGTACCTAATCTCTAAAATGTAATATTGCTATATATAACATATCAAGGATTAGCAGTCCTTTGCAACAGTATCTTGGTCAGGACTAAGAATACCATATTCACAATCAAAACATTTAGAAACCCTACTTGTCTCTGGTAGCTAACTCTGCACTTGTGATATATATTCAAACAAGTACTAATGGTGTAATGGCTTTTATCATTAAGGGTGTTTTTGTTGTTGTTTTGTTTGTTTGTTCGTTAGTTTTACTTTGTTTTGTTTTTCTGAACTAATCTGAAGATCAGTAAAGTGGTCTTGGTTTTCACAAGTTCTAAAGGAAACTTTTAAATGAAAAACCTCGCTGTCTGGGAATAATTTGGGAGTGTCTAGACATCAAGGTGTAGTTTAATTGCTTCAGGTCTTGTTATACTTACATAGTGCAATTCCACTTTTCAAAAAGTCCAAAGCACAAAACTTTAAAAACATTAATTCATACTGTGTTAAGCTATTATCTTCTGAACATTTATGTATATAAAGATGTTGAAACAGACTATTACTTTTTTAATGTATTCCAGTTTCGTATATGTTTTAGGTAGGCACCCAGAACTCCCTAACCTACTAGGTAGTGGCAGGTCCAGTCATAGAACTTAGAGAGAAAAAAGACAGTCACTAAGTTCTCCCACATTTCCAGGTGAGACACCTTAAAACCCAAGAAGAGCTTAGTATTGGAGTGTGGGGCTATATCAAGACATAATTCACCCTATTGACTGAGCTCTGATGAGCTTAGTGTTTTCAAATAATGATTTGTGTTCACTGATAATTAGTAGGCAATAATAGATTTTATGAATTTGTTGCACGTAAGTCACCGAGTAGTCAAGGAAGATAAATAATTTTACTCATGAATACTACTATTGAAGTGGGTAGCAGAGGTGGAGTTGGTTGGGACTGCCTTCAAACCATCACTGTTCCCAGGAAAGGTACTGCTTTCTTATTAGTAATTTCCCTTGGCAACTAGCATGTAATGAATACTTTGATATATTCCTGAAAGAAGTTATTAGAAGCCAAATTACAGAAGGATAAAATGCCTTGACAGGTATCTACTTTTATGAAGTTTTTAGACCTAAATCTGCAGCGAAGCAAAGAGAACATGCTCTCCTTTCTAACACTGTCAACCTTCACTATCACAAGCAGCCAAAATTAATAATTATTTAACCACTAAAAAATTATGACAGATGATTAATTGATCACAAGGAGCTAGTTCTCGTGGTGCTATTAATCAGTATGTCATCATGCAGAAAGAGAAGGTAAGTAATCTATATCTGTTAAAAACCATGTGTGGGACACATTACTCAGTCAGCATGAAAAGGTCATCGTGCAGCTGAAAGCAAGATGAGCAGAGTTAGCTAGATTGATGAGAGAGTGTTATTTTGTGTATTTATTATCAGGGGAAAAATACCATTCTGCCTGTACAAACACTGTAAATAACTGGTTTACCAAGACAAAATGCTAGGAAAAGAGCAGGTTGCCGAACTGTCAACAATACTTTAGTCTCCTATTGTTCAAAGTTTATCAGATGTGTTATGAGGTAAAGTTTTTCCCTCTCATATCTCTGTATTTTCTTGCTATAGGAATACTTTGCAGCTGTGGCCTCTGGACATGACAGGCCTTCTCCCATCATTACTATGCAACTCATTAAACATTGCTCATTACCTTTTGCTATAGGGAGAATTCTGTTTGGTAAAGGAGTTCAGGCAATGAAATGTGTTGAGAAGGAAAGATTAAAACCAATTCTCCTTGCTCCACAAGTTGCTGAAGTTGTGTGCCAAGGGGAGAAAGCATGGAGGGCATGGACTGTAGGACAGCTTCATCTCCTCATTTTTTCAGGCTCTGGTGTTATTGCACAACAACTCTGGGGTTTGTGTTCAGAGTTAACTGCAGGCAGATGTGAGCTCTTGCTGCCTGTGTTTCAAGATAACCAGCAGCTATTTTGTTCTTACATGGCAATTAACAATAACCTTGAACCAGGAGATTATGAGTATAAAGAATCTTTAAGAGATATTAGAGCAGGGATAAAAAAGGCTTTATATCTCTCTCAGACACTGACAGCTGTAATGCTTTTTACCTGGTAGTGATCTTAGGAGACAGGCACAGTATATATCATGATGTGTGTGTGCTTTGTTGCCAAACTTGGTGATGGTATGGGGACCAGCAATACTTTGTGCAAGAGAGACATAAGGCTCAGAAAGATGTTTGTAGGGGAAATTTCTGGTGGGTATGTATACTATTGCCTCCAAGGTAAAACCTGTCTTTTTTTCTAGGATTCTCTCATGAAGAACAAGTAGTTTAGGTATGGGGAATCCATTATTAGTTATGTTCTAAGCCATGCTTATTTAAGAGTCTGTTTCTCCCTTCAGATGGATCTAGTTTAGCTACATAGATATTTTACAGATGTCTTTGTAGACCACTGTGCTCGGACTAATATATCTTGCTGAGAGAGAGAGTTTATTAGCTCAAACACAGCATCACACAATTGCAGGTGTAGTTTCTAGATCTGGCTGCCACCCAGCTGGCTTAGGACAATAGTGGAAAGAGTTTGTCCACAATGGATTTAAAAAACTCTATTAATTATTCTAAAAAATTATTTTAATGTCTTTTTATGTTTTAATATGACATTGTGTAAAATTATGTGCAATATTTAGTTGTTATGGATTGTAGAAAAACCTAGGTAAAGGTCTCCAGGTGTGATATTATCTACAGGTTACAAGGTGAATTAGGTTGCTGTAGCAAATATGGAAAAAAGAAAAAAACAATAAGAGAACACAGACCCAGTTGTTGAGCCTCGACCAAATAGCTCAACACAGCAATTAATTCAAATATATTATATATTCTTTTTCCACTCTTCAGTGGAAATAATTTAGCTATTAGATTTAAAAAAATAAAAATAAACATAATAATTACTCTGTTGATTATTTCATTTGATCTTCAGATTAGTAGACCATGCTACTTGTAGATATATATGTAGTTTATCCATTTATTTACTATTTCAAAAATATTTCAACCAATTCAACAGACAAAACTTAAAGTCTTTCCTAATGGAAAAAGCCAATTTCACAGACATTTTTTTTCTACAGAAAATGCTTATTATATAGAGGCTGCAGTTTTCATTGATGGAAAATTTCCAAGCAGCTCTGTTATTTGTTTATTCACTTCTATTAGTCAGTTTGTTTACTGGACATCTAAAAAATATGTAGATAGAAATTTATAAACATAATACTATAACAATTTTCATTTTTCTTTCAGTATAAGAAGTTTTCACTTATCAGATACTATCCAGTCGAATAATCCTTAAACAAAGATCCATATGCTTGTTCTTAGTCATTGTTCTTTGTTCTGACCTTCCCTCATGCCTGGAGTCACAAAGAAGTGTCATGTAGTTTTCAGAAATTTCAGATTAAGAAAATGCAGCCACTTGTCTCATGAAGTTCACACATCTGCCTCAGGCCAGGAATATGTAAGTAAGCTACAAGTCCTTAGCATAAAAGTGGTAATCATAATAGTGAAAATATAGAATGCAATCCAAATTGCGAAATAGAGGAGGATGGGAGAAAAACAAAAACAAAAACAAAAAAAACAACTTTGAAGTCTAAAGGAGAAATGAGTGATGAAGAATGCAAAGAGATGACCAGAACCTTGTAAGCTCTGGCCTGGTTACTAAATGATAAGAGATCCATAGAAATTTTGTGGTGGTTTCACACTGATAAGTAGTTCAGGTCCACCTCCTCCAGGCCACATCCACCTGCTCCACCGGGGACTCCTCCATGGTCTGCAATGTTGAGATCTGCTCCACCATGGGACACAGGGGGACAGCCTGCTCCACCGTGGGCCTCACCTCCGGCCTCTCCACTGGCCACCAGGGAGCTTCTCCTGCATGCCTGGAGCACCTCCTGCCCTCACCTTGGGGGCTGCAGGGCTGCTTCTCTCCCATTTCTCACCCCTCTCTCCCAGCTAGCACAGCAGGATTTTTCCTTCCTTAAATCTGGTCTCCCAGAGGCCCAACCACTACAGCTCATGGCTCACTTCTGGCCAGCAGCAGGTCCCTTTTGAAGATGTCTGATCTGACATGGGGCAGCTGCTGGGCTCTGTTCACAGAGGTCACCCCTGCAGCCCCCCACTACCAAACCCTTGTCATATAAACCCAACACAAATCCATGGGACCAAAACAGCAGAGAGAAAGAACGAAGGATAAGGACTGAGTAGATGGTCTGAGGTTTGATTACAGGGATCTTCACCAACATTTGTCATACAAGTTTGTATGTGGTTTCTGGTAAAAGAGGAGCAGAATTCATCTGCACATGTGGACATTTGGAGGTGCAAATGAATTTGTATATACATATGAGTCAAACACCAAGCTGACCTAAAACCTGACCACATTCTGATTAAAACATGCTTTCATGGTGTACCATAAGCTAATGTAATACAGTGTCATCTGAAAACCCGGTAGAAAAAAATCACACAGTGAGATCATTTTGTGGCAGTTTTACAAACTTTGTTTTATATTTTTCAAATTCAAAGTGTATATAGATGCCACTGATGGGAAGTAAATATGGCACTGCTTTTGCGCAAATTAGAAGATATTTTTAAACTACTAGAATGAATATATTTCCTCTTTCAGTGATCATGTTGTCAGAGAACCATATGAACACCACATCTACTTTATTTTCTGCAATGAAATGTACAGGACCTAATTCACCACTCAGTTACTCCAATCTAATACCACTGTTTTATATCATCATAATGGAATCAGGACAGCAGAGGAGAACTTTTTATATTTGCTTAGGAGAAAATAATCAACAACAATAATAATAATAATAATAATAAATACTGCAAGGTGCTTCTGACCTGAACTTCTGAAACTTTCCCAAATACTTTTCATTCCCATTAATATAGACAAACTTTTCAGCTAAACAAAATTGATCCAGAATGAAACATGATCATCATGCATTCATTGCTTATTATAAATACAGAATAGCTTTAAGTGACTTTAATAATAACTGACAATGTGCTAGAAACTAAAGGAACTAAACTACTTTTCCTAGTATGCTACTAGAATTTAGGAACTAAAATACGATTTCCAAGTCCATATGCCTCTTCGAAGTGGATGTAGAGAAACCATGTCAATAAATAAAACACAAAACAAACATTTTACTGCATAGATCCCTAAACCAAACAAGGAAAGCTCATTTTCAGCGATCTTTGGATAGCTTAAACTTGGATGTTATTGAATAACAAATATTTTTAGTGGAACTGCAATTCAGAGATCAGAATAAAATATTAGTAACTGTGGAAAAAAATAATCTGATTTTGGTTCTTCCCAAAACAAGCTTTTAATTAGAAGCCTTTCTGAAATAAGCCTTCACTTGAAAAACAACTTGATAGCTATGTAAATGTTTAGAAAACAGGAGTTCTGTTTGCTGCTTATTTTCTAAAGGGCAGCAGGGCTTGTGTCCTTCTTTTCTAGCTAGGGGCAAGCACACATGAAAGAACAAAAGTTAAAGCTTGTATTCCATCCAGTTTCATAGTCTTTTAAAAAAATCACCAACCGAGATGTCAGAAACCTAGGGTGATGTGACTTCAGGTAAAGTATAAACAGCAGGAACAAATGAACTTTTAAAAAGCCAAGATGCTGTTTTCCTACAGCTCAATTTGCCCCATTCTGAGCCAGAGCATTACTTCTCCTTTTTTTTATTTTTTATTTTTATTTATTTTTTTGATAAACACTTGAGGGAGATATTTAAATTTAATCACATTCAGGTTCAGCACTTATCATGGTGATAGTAAAACAGGTGTGAATAGGGGAGAAGGAAGGATTTGCTGATTTGTGAGCTCTTATCTCTCAACATCTGCTATCCAAATTGCCAGCTAATCATCTGTGGAAAAAAAAAAAAAAAAAAAAAGTCTTGTTTTGACAAGGAGAGCATTTTGTCGCTTGTGGAAATTGCCTTCTGAAATCTGTAACCTGGAGCCCAAATCTCTGCAGGAACAGAAAAGAGAAATCTCTGTATATTACCAGTGTTTTCTGCTCAAAACTCAGCTGACTGAATGGATACCTAGTTGAAAAACTCAGGGTTTTATTTGCTAGCCTTGCCTTCTGTCCTGAAGGTAACATCCATGAAGAAAAGTGTCTGCTCTATAGGAAAAAATATAGGAAACTATTTATTGTTTTGACCAAACTGAGACACTCTGTCCATCATCCAGTCTGTCTGTGCTGTTCTGGTCCAGGAGACAGTCTGTGCTGATGCTAATGAGCCCTGCAGAGAGAACAAGGTTACAAACTGTGTTTGAAAGGTCTCTGGGTTGGATCTGATTCATCCAGTCCTGGCACAGAGCACAGGTGAACCTGGCATGCATGTGTCTGTATTTGGCTGTGTGGATATATCCAGAGACTTGAAGAGTTTAGCAGGATTCTGTAAAGGTTTAGGCATATGTATGGAAAACTGAAACAAAAAGAGTATAAAAAGAATAAGGGGGAGGGAGGGGGGGAGCGAAACGCACCACAGGAAAGACTGAAACCCAATGTGCTCTTCTTTCTTCCCAGGAGAAGCTTCTTAATTTTGTATGATGCTAGCATCTACCCCCTCAAATACTTACTATTACCTACTGCCAAAGAGAAGATACTTCACTAGATGGTTTAGAAATTGCTGTGTCTTCTTCTCTGTTGGTTGTAAGCTCTTTTATTTTCACAGGTACAAGTGTGTATAGAGTGCAAAATAGATAGAAAGGGAACTTCACCTCTTATTAAGAGAGAGCAATAGCAAAACCTTTCTCAGCAGTTTATTGTGCCCTGTGCTTTTCCTCTTACCTGCCTCTTGTGCTGACACTGAGAAAGTGGTCCAGGTCATGACAGTGCTTGTACTGAATGGGATGTAGCAGCAGCCTCAAAGATCTGCACCACCAAAGAAGAAAGCAGAAGAGTGAATTTAAGAGTGTTTCTCTCGAGAAGTACACAATCCCTGCACTTCAGGCAAGAGGAAGTCTGAAAAAAACACAAATACAGAGAAGGACCATCTCTACAAGTTATTCTGCTCCCAAAGTTGTGTAGATACTGATCAAACTGCCTATATGTGGCCAAGAGGGCTAATGGGATCCTGGCGTGTATTAAAAGGAGCGTGGCCAGCAGGTCAAGGGAGGTGATCCTCCCCCTCTACTCTGCCCTGGTCAGGCCTCACCTGGAGTACTGGGTCCAGTTCTGGGCTCCCCGGTACAAGAAAGACAGGGATCTCCTCGAAAGAGTCCAGCGGAGGGCCACAAAGATGATACAGGGCCTGGAGCATCTTCCCTATGAAGAAAGGCTGAGAGACCTGGGTCTGTTCAGCCTGGAGAAGAGAAGACTGAGAGGGGATCTCCTCAGTGTATATAAATATCTGAGGGGTGGGGGACAGAAGGATGTAGCCAACCTCTTCTCAGTGGTTTGTGGGGATAGGACAAGGGGCAATGGCTGCAAGTTAGAGCACAGGAAGTTCCGCACTGACATGCGAAAGAACTTCTTCACGGTGAGGGTGACAACATTGGAACAGGCTGCCCAGGGAAGTTGTGGAGTCTCCTTCTCTGGAGGTATTCAAGGCCTGTCTGGATGCCTATCTGGGCAGCCTGCTCTGAGGAACCTGCTTTGGCAGGGGGGTTGGACCTGATGATCTTTCAAGGTCCCTTCCAACCCCTACAGTTCTGTGATTCTGTGATATGAATAACAGCAATCTATAAATTGCCTAGCTAGTCTTAAGGGAGCAATCTTCCCCAGTCCTATATTGGTGAATTGGTACAAAGAAGTCATCTTGGTATAAACATATGCCTTATGAGAACAGATATTTATTTCCAGAATTAGAAGTCAAGCAAGGTACTGTTGTAGATTTGGGTACATTTCCTCACTGGTATGAGAAATAAAAACTTACTTATTATCAAAAACATTAATAGGACCACCAGGTAGAAAAGTCCTTGCTAAAAATTACAGCATGTCTATGGTGCTCAGTGAATGATTTGCAGCCAGAAACCACTGTGTGAGGCTCTGCACTGTCCAGCTTGACAAGTTTTGTAGGAGAAGCAAGATGCTCTTACCTCTCACACCTCTAGCTCTTATCTAAAATAAGTAAGGCTGTATGTGACAGCAATGAGAAACTGATGCGTATAAAGGAAAAAAAAATAGAGAAAGAAAATGGGCCTAATTCATTGAAGTACAGCAGCTTTGCAGCAGAAGGTAATGTAAGTAATGAGACTGATTTAATTTACAGGCCATAAGGAGCAGATAACTATGGGTTTAGCAAAGAATATTTCTGACAATCAGGAATGCAGTGTACACAAATAAATATGATTGTTCCAAACATTTCTCAATTTCAGGTTAATTACAGAACTTACATTTTAAGCAAAGTTATCCAATAAAGTCTGTAATGGAGAAAAATTAAACTTAAGTTTACATATTTTGGAGGAAAAAAAAAGTTTACAATTGAAAGAAATATTATCTGTAATCAGTCTGAGATTCCTTTTAAAACTCATTTTAAAACTCATTTACTACTTCTGTAAATAAGCACAGGATTAAAGAAAGGTGGGAGTTGATATTTTTTAACTATTATTTTCTATTACTTTTTATTTAAATAAAAATATTTAGTATTTATTAATCACAAAATAATCAGAACTTGCTTATTATGTATTTTCAGGTTTTTATAACATGCAGTCAATACTACTCTTGAATTTCCATTATCTTCAGGTCTAAATTATTCTATAATGTAGTTCATAGATAAATGGCTGCATTTAAATTCAGAGGTAGACACATTTCAGTGATGTGAAAACTGTAAAAAGGATGGATTGTTTTGAAACCAATGTTCTCATTTGTGACTCAAGAATAGCAAGGTTCCTTTACTTCTATGTATCAAATATCTCAATTTAAGTATGGCAATAAAAATAAATAAATAAATAATAATAAAAAATCCATACTCACCAGGATTTATTTATTTATTTATTTAAGGGATTAAAATGTATGTAAATCCTGAAGTTAGAAGGATTAACAGAAATAAAACATCCTATTTTAAAACTTGTAATGAGAAGTAAAGCTGTATTGCAACAAATATGTTTTAGCACCATCTAGCTATCTTATTAGGTAAATCACTAGCTGTGTACTAGCTGTGATGAAATCTGATCCTATTCTAAGGGGAAAATATATAAATAAAACACTTTTTTTTTTTTTCTTCTGAAATTAGTTATAGAAGTCACTTGTAAGACTGACTTTTGTTACTGAAATGTCTTCAAATATTAATATATTTGCAAATGACCAACATTAAAATATATTAATCTTCAGATTAGTGTCTGTGTGTGGTGTAGGAGGAAGGATGGCAGTGTCAGTGGCTTGTCTCTCTGAGCTGTAAGGATTCCATAGATGTGAATGAAATAAAATAGTTTTAACTGCAGAGCAGCGTGGCAGCTCAAGCCATGCCATTGTTTCAGCTAGCACAGTGTGTCCCTTTAGAGCCTGGTCTCTGATCCCTGCTAGATCTTTGAAGTAACTTATTTGTATCCTTTGGTATGACTTTGTTTTGATTGAAACCTCCCTGAAAGGGCATGGTGAGGAGGAAGGGGGAAGCGTTACCATTATGTTACAGCAAGTGGGTATGAGGATTGGTTTTCCTATGAAGTTCCTGTCTGTTAACTGTAATCTCCATATAAACTATGGTGTTTGAAAACATCGCCAGTAAGTAGATGAAGTGTATCAGTGCCTATAAGTGTAGTCTATCTGTCAATATCAGAGCAATTTTTAGAAAAAAAAAAAAATAATAAATAAAATTATAACATGAACAACAGTTATTCACATTGAAGACAGTGTCACCAGACACCTGGGGCAGAGACAAATCCCATTCTAGAGTATAAAAATCATCCATCAGTGCTGGCAGTGGGATGGCTTACAGGGTACTTGTGTGTAGCACAGACTTTGAGGAAAGAGAGAACTTAAGGTAGACACACATTAAGCTGATTGATTTCAAACGGCAATCACATGTAAAAAGGAGTAGAGCTAATGAGAGTTAGCAGGTGAATGAAGCTGGCTTACACAAATACTGCCTGCTGTGTATGTACTTCTGTGGAGTTTCTGTGCTGATTTGGGAGTTATGGTGTTAATAGATTTGGGTCCTGATCAAAAACCCACTGTGTACAGCAGGAATTTCCAGAGACTCAGATGATCTGGGCTGCCTTCTATCATTCATTCAGTTGTTTCCCAAGCAGTTATTCTAATTTAATAATTGAAATTGCATGTTCAGTACTGGGACCTGACCACAAAACAGCTTTGAGTTATCTCTTCAGGCATCTGAAACATAACAGTGGATTTATGAACAGTTGCAAAATAGGTCACTTACTTCAAACATATGACTTTGGAATACTTGTTACCTGTGAATAAATACAATTTTCTTTCTGATTTTTTTTTTGCAACAATTTTTTTTTCAATAGCAGTTATAAACTAGTCCTGCCTATTACACTCATCAGCAGTATGTGGTGGCAAAACAGCAATAAATGAGATGCAATGGAGCCTTCAGTGCTGAATGAGGACTTTGATTGAAACTCGCATCCTGTTACATCACTCAGCACAGAAGCAGTTCATACAGCTCTGAGCTTCATCTGTTCAGGTGAATAACTGTACAAAACAAAAGCACAAAAAATATGTAAATATCCATATTCTTCCCTA
This sequence comes from Anas platyrhynchos, assembly GCF_047663525.1. Classification (NCBI taxonomy): domain Eukaryota; kingdom Metazoa; phylum Chordata; class Aves; order Anseriformes; family Anatidae; genus Anas; species Anas platyrhynchos. The sequence continues at coordinate 202,159,593 of NC_092587.1, forward strand.
ATAAGCAAAGACAGGAAACTCTTAGCCATGACTATAATGTGAACTTGGATCTGAGTCCAACAGCATTTCTACAGGTATTTCTTCATGATCATGTATTTTATTTCAAGAGAAATATTTTGTTAGAATTTCTTGGATAGGATTTCTTTCTTTATTTTTTTTTTTTTTTATTTAGATTGTATTTTGGTAGCCTTTTATTCTCATTCCTCATGTAATCCCACAAATGTTTCTGGCTATGATGAGTCCTTGTTCATCAATCTGGGACAATTCCTATTGTGCAGTTGTTGACTGACTGTAGGTTGTGTCAGCTGCAAGCTTACCATAGCAACTTCAGATATTTCCTTGAATTTAGCTGTGATTTGGGTGCTAGCTTCCAAATCCAAACACCATGAATGGGGATGAAAGCATTTAAGTTACTCTAAACTTGTTCTGAATGTAAATTATGTTAATTTTAAACGCCTTGAGTATCTTCTAAAGTGACATAATTCTGTTTTGTCCTTTAAAACAAACTTGATACTAATAGCATTATATTACCCAGAGAAACTGTGGTTTAGTTATTTCACAAGAGTTGAGCCTTGTTTCCTTGAGGCAATTCTCCATTTGTCTTTTAAACAAAATAATTTCCATTCTTCATAGAGTCACAGAATAATTGAGGTTGGAAGGGACCTGTGGAGGTAATCTGGTCCAATCCCTCTGCTCAAGCAGGGACACCCAGAGCAGATTGCCCAGGACCACGTCCAGGTGGATTTTGAAGATCTCCAACAAAGGAGACTCCATAGCCTCTCTGGGCAACCTGTGCCACCACTCATAGACTACAGAAGTGTTTCCTGATGTTTAGACAAAACATTTTGTGTCTCAATTGCGTCTTCCTGTGTCAATGGGTACCACTGAACAGAGCTTGGCTCCATCTTATTTGTATCCGTCCTGTAGGTATTTACAAACATTGATAACCTCCCCCAGCTCTCTCAGCCCTTCCTCATAAGAGAGGTGCTCCAGTCCTTTGATCATCATGGTGACCAGACCTACATGGGGCCAAAATTCCTTCATGGAATCTAGTGGCCATATCGTGTTTTCATTTATGTCAGCTCCAACTCCAATGACCTCAGTGTGGTTGTTTCTCTCTAAAAGCTGTGTCTAAAAGAAAACCCAAGCCCATGTAGTCCTCATTTCTTGAGCTGAGATCTTTAAATGTGAAAGCTTTTGAGTGTCTCAGCTGGAAAATACAGAATTAATGGGTCAGCTAAACATGAATTCCATCATTTGCGTTATGTTAAATACATGTATTTAACGGAGGGATCCAGTTTTGAAGAGTACTTTGCTTTCTGTGTATGTGCAGTGTATTTTAATAATTTCCTGTCTGTAGATACTGTTATTGAGGTAGGTTCTCTGCTATCAGGATAACTATAGGATTATAGATACTCAAAATGCATGTAATGTCAAATTCTTCAGCCACTAAAATGTTATGCCTGAGGCATTACAAGGTTCATTCATTTCAAATTTTGGTGATTCACATTGGTGAAATTCTGTTAACTGCAGTACAACACATTGTGTTGGAATTCTGCAGCAGGTTTCTGAGAGCAGGACTTACATTGTAAATTATCCTGATTTACTGAAGGTTACTGTATGATGAAAGAGGGCAGTGTACTTAACAGAGCACCTGTTAAGTAGATCAGAGAGCTACAGGGCATATCTTTCCTGGGCATTGAACCAAGAAATGACCAATATTTGTATAGGAAAATGTTATTTATATAATGGAAATATTCTCCCAACACTATAAGAAAGCCAGATAAATCTCATACCTGAATATGAGAGTTTTCTTCTTTTGGGAATGGAAGAAAGGGCAAGACTGTAAGTGACAGATTGTCAAGCCAGCATTAACTTTTAAGTTCATGGCTTTTATAGGTTGAAGAGATTAATCTTTTGAAATAACATTCATGTTTATCATTCTCATGTTGTTAATCTGGTACACAGGAATTCATTAAAGTAAACATTAATCTGGGTAATAACAGCAGAGAAAATACTTCAAATGAAAGATCTTAAGTGACCCAAACCCTACTATTTGAGCATGACATATATGCCTTCTTCTATGTTCATCCATGCGGCTGTAATAGTTTAATTTGGTATTAGCTATTGGTTTTCATTTTAAAAAATGAAAATTTATTGGTTTTCATTTGTTCTGCATTCTGATATTCATAAGAACTCTGTCTGAATTTGAGGAATCATAGGGTTCCCATATTGTTCAAGAATATTGCTTTCCAAGACAACACCTTAGGAAAATTAGTATTTTGCAGATAAATTTATTACTGAAGATCAAATAAAGAGTCAATGTACTTATCTGCAGTTTGGGGTGAGTTTTACTTCCGTATAAGGATATACAAATCCCCTAGTTAGTCTATGTACTGGCTGATCAGAGGTCCCCATGCTATCTCTTCCTTACAGTGTAACATTGACAGTGAACAGCAAGACTTTGAGAAACTGTATCCAGACCATCTACAGATGCATATAAATTTAATGGAGTTCACTGAAGAATAAAGGAACTATCACCATATGACCAGTATGACCATATGGACAAAACCTTTATAAGTTCTTTAACACCTTTAATCCATTCTCAATTATTTCATCTGAGACAAACAGAGGTTATAATGGATGCATCAGCCTGCAAGGACTATCAGAAAAATAGCCCCATGAGCCTGGCGGAGAAGGACCTTGGAGTATTGGTTGATAGTCGGCTGAATATGAGCCAGCAGTGTGCTCAGGTGGCCAAGAAGGCCAACAGCATCCTGGCTTGTATAAGAAGTGTGGCCAGCAGGTCTAGGGAAGTGATTCTCCCCCTGTACTTAGCTCTGGTGAGGCCGCACCTCGAGTACTGTGTTCAGTTTTGGGCCCCTTGTTACAAGAAGGACATGGAGGTGCTCAAGCGAGTCCAGAGAAGGGTGATGAAGCTGGTGAGGGGTCTGGAAAACGAGTCTTATGAGGAGCGGCTGAGGGAGCTGGGTTTGTTCAGCCTGGAGAAGAGGAGGCTCAGGGGCGACCTTATCGCTCTCAGTAAGTACCTTAAAGGAGGCTGTAGTGAGGTGGGGGTTGGTCTATTCTCCCACGTGCCTGGTGACAGGATGAGGGGGAATGGGCTAAAGTTGTGCCAGGGGAGGCTTAGGCTGGACATTAGGAAGAACTTCTTTACTGAGAGGGTTGTTAGGCATTGGAATGGGCTGCCCAGGGAAGTGGTGGAGTCCCCATCCCTGGCGGTCTTTAAAAGATGTTTAGATGTTGAACTTAGTGATATGGTTTAGTGGAGGACTTGTTAGTGTTAGGTCAGAGGTTGGACTTGATGATCTTGATGTCTCTTCCAATCTAGACAATTCTATGATTCTGTGAGCATATTGTAAAACTCCTTTATTTGGGTGTTAGTCATACTCATCTTTGTCTGCAGCAAACACTGTCTCTTTGCTGTAACAAACACTAGATGTTGTAGACAAAGTCCTGGGCCTGGCAGGTGAGTTGTGCAAACCAGAGAAGAAATCCTACTTGATCCTCAAATCATGCAGCCACTCTGACTAGTATCATCTAAAAAATTATGATGCTATGACACGAAAGATATTTCAGTAGTGACAAGTTGACCTTTGAACATCTGAAAAGAGCTTAAATTGAGAGAAAGGATATATATGTGTGCATACACATGTAGATACATACATACTATGTAAATATATATATTTTTATTTACATATATTATTTAATATATATATGTGTGTGTGTGATATACATATTCTTTTTCTAAGCACAATAAACTTAGAAACAATATTTCCAAGTCATGTGTTTCATGGGTAAAAAATTACTTTTTCTGCAGAGTACTTTATGCAAACAGCATTTCTACCAGTTGCTACCATTAATCAAATTGAGTTGTCAATGTAAAGGAGTCATATTTAATGTAAATATATCTCTGCTTCTCCAGCAGTTGCCAGTTGCTGATGTCTGCTGATGCACAGCATGAGCTGTGCATGCTTACAGCTCTCTGTATTTTCATGGCTTTTTACAGTGACCCCATGGTCAGATGTCCCTGGCCTTCTACTTTCTTTCAGGGTCGTAAAGTCAGCTTCACCTCTAAGCTTCTCTGTGGGTGGGAGAGGTCCTGGGTCTTCCAGGAAAATAGCAGCATCATTGTAATGGTATTAAAGGAAACAAAAATTGTTTCCTTTGAGCAACAAATTATACCAGCATTAAGCAACAATTACTGTAATGAAAATTATTGAAGCAGCAAGGTATCAGACAAGCTGTGTACATCTGGTCTGTTCATCTGCTTCTTTGGAGAGTGCTCAGAGACAGACTAGCATGGTGTTTTTTGTCATATTTTACTAGAAGGAAAGCAGAGGATATTGTTCTCCCTCATAAGGTTCAATTTTACCATCTTGAAGGAGAAAACTCATGAAGTGTAAACACAGCCTTGTTTTTCTGTAAGTACAGGCTAAGCAGCTTCATGTTGTAATTGCAGCAGATGTAAATAAGGTTAGACTGAGAAATTCTAGGTACTGCAAGAATAAGTCTTTAATCATTTAGTAGTATAGAGTGTGTTAGGATGTCCCATGCTGCTAAAAGATGCCATCTTGTAAATGAGATGTAAATTGGAGGTCCTGACTGTTTGTGATCATTAAAGATTATATGAAGAATAGTGGTGATTAACTCTAATGTCCTGCCAGATTCTAGTGTGAATAATCTTTTTTTTTTCTCTTTTTTTTTTTCTTTTTTTTTCTTTTTTTTCTTTTTTTTTTTTTTCTTTCCAAATGGAGAAAATTCCCTTAGAACTGTAGTCAGGTTATTCATCATCCCTGTCCTAATGTTTGATAATGTAAATTGCTAGATTTCACTCCCTAAATTAATGCAAGTTAGTAGCTATCAAGTCGTATGAAAGCCTTGTTTTTGCGATCAGCTGCCTAAACAAGTGGTTTAAGGCCTCTCTGCACATTTCACTGGAGGTGAAAGTATGTTACTCTGTGTCCAAACAAATTGTAAATCTGGACAACATGAAGACTCTTAGTATGCTTGTATGCCAAAGTTTCCAAAACAGTTGAAGTCGGTTGACAGTAGCTGAATTTGTACCAGGACAGATTAAATAACACTTGCACAGATCCATGCAAGCATTTTGATGGGGAGAGAAGGAAACTATGGCTGTCAAATGCTGCTGAACAACACGGCTCTGTGACACCTTGCATTGTATCCAATATGGTTATGAAATTATGCCTTAGAGAAACCTTCAGGGATAATATCTGACTGAAAAATACAGGAAAAACAAAAACTTTTAACATATTTTTCCCTCCCCTCTCCTCCCCTTATCCTGCTCTGCTCTTCCTTTTTGCTCTGCCCTGCCCTTTTTCACATCTTAGTTTATGGAAAAAGGATTACCAATTTAGCTCAGTTTAGGAACTAGATTTATTTTGTAAAGTGTTAGTGATAAGAGGGGCTTATGTGCCCAGGGAAATGGTGAAGCCCACTTCCCTGTTGGTATTCAGGAGACATGTGGATGCAGAACTAAGGGACATGGTTTCGTGTTGGGACTCAGTAAGTCTGGATGATGGTTGGACTTACTGATCTTGAAGTTTTTTTTCCAAACTAAATAATTTTATGGTTATCCATTGAGATTTCTTTTGCTTTAAATCTCCTAATGATATTCTCTTGTCCAAGACTGGGTAAAGTCTCAAAATTGAAATATCGGCCTGTCAGTTGAGCCTGAATTTCTCTGAATCTCTGAATTTTCTAGTATTGCTTGCACACTAATTCTAAACTCTTAAATGTGCACTTCAAGATAGTCTCTTAATTAAATAATTTTATAAATATCAGATATTTAATGGATATTCAAGGTTCAGATGTAATCTGTGTTCAAATTTACCTAATTTAAAATATATGGAGTATAATAACTAGGGAGAAAGAAAAACTTGTTTACTACGGACTAAACTATTACATACTTGTGGGAAACTGAAGCAAAAAGCAGTAATGTGCAACAAATGCACAAGACTTATGATTCATGCATTCAAGCCTAAATATCACCATTGGCCAAAATAATATCAATCCGTCCTTTAGAATCTATATGTTTTAATCCTGTATTGATAATACCCATACTCCTTTTAGGAACACTGGTCATCTGACTTCAATATTTCCAGGAAAAGCCAAGGCCATACTTTTCCTGATATTTGATCTAAGTATTCTCACTATTATGAAAATTGCATCTTTTAACTATTGACACTAGTTATAGTTTTGTCAGCAAGACTGAAAGACCAGTCACCTTTATCAGATATCCTTTTTAACACTAACACTGAGAGATGACTGATTCACTTCTCACATTAATAAGCCATACTCCTGAAATGTCACTTTTTAATTTGTTGTTTTCGAATTCTTGAATCACTTTTTTGTTTGTTTGTTTGTTTGTTTGTTCTTGTTTTTTTAGAGCTCTCCTTTGATTTCATCCTAATACTGACTTATTCATCTTCTAGAGAGGATGCTGGCCCTAGATTCAGTATACTTGTTGGTGGTCTTATGACTGTTATGACTGCTGTTCAGAAGCAAACTTTAAATTTCTGAGTTTTACATTTATTTTTGTTTGTTTGTTTGTTTTTTTTCCCCTCTGCTATTTAGTACCTAAGTTGAATACTGAAGTGATTGTTTGTGGTGAGACCAACAGTAACAGGCTTTAAGCTGAAGACCCCCTCCCTCTTTGTCCTGTTCAGTGCAAGATAAGATCCCTTCTGATAACCCTAGAATGGTCTTAATTCTTCTACTCTGTCTAAGCCTAGAATGCAGAGAAATATACTACAGACAATGTGTGGCTCATGAACAGAACCTGCACATCCAAAATTGGAGTGGGCAGACTTTTAAGAGAAAATTCTTGTAGACTTGTCTAGAGTCAAGTTTTAATAAATCAAACCAAAGTGGTTTCAGGTAGAAGATAGCCAGCAGTGCACTCACAGTGCTGCCTACACTTTTACAATGGGAAAATATGAGTATTTTTACTTGCACCAAATTATTTTAGGATTGCTACCCAGAAGTGAAAAAGAAATGAAGGACCAGTGTGGCATCTCCTTTCTGTGAGGGACAGTTGTCTTTGGCAAAGGTTGTTAGAAATAACATGTAAACCAGTTGTCATCAAGAAAGGAGTTTTAATACTGAGTGCAATGGAAACACCAGTCTGAATGAAGTTTATGCACAAGACAACAGCCTCATTTCGGGCTGAAAATACTTTCTTCTGCTGTGGTGTGCAAATAAAGCACTCCACCTACAGTACTGTATACAGTTCTGCCCCCCACACCCCCGGCACCAGAGAGACGAGGACATACTGGAAAAAGTCCAATGTAGACCCACAGTGACGATGAAGAGACTAGGACACCTCTCCTGTGAGAAAAAGTGAAGAGAACTGGGACTGTTAAACCTGAAGAAGAGAAGACTCAGAGAAATCATATAAATGTATCTAAATACAAAAAGGGAGATTGCAAAGGGAAGCCAGGCTCTGTTAAGTGCTGCACAGAGCCTAGGCAAAAGGCAATGGACACAACCTGGAACACAAGAAGTTCATCCAAACATCAGGAAGCACTTCTGTGCTATGCAGGTGATGGAGAACACGTGCAGTTTGCCCAGAGACACTGTGGAGTCTCCTCTTTGCAGATCTTCAAAAGCCACCTGGATGTGGTCCTAGACAACCTGCTCTGGGTGTCCCTGTCTGGGTTTTATTTCAGACAACTTTTAGAGAGAAACAAGCACATTGAGGTCATTGGAGTTGGAGCTGGTATAAATGAAAACATTATATGACCACTAAATTCCATGAAGAAACTTGGCTCCGTATAGGGCTGGCCACCATGATGATCAAGGGATGGGAGCACCTCTCTCATGAGGAAAGGCTGAGGGAGCTGGGGGCGGTTGTCGATGTTTATAAATACTTGCAGGAAGGATAAAAATAAGATGGAGCCAAGCTCTTTTCAGTAGTATCCAGTGCCACAAGAAGAGGCAATGGGCACAAAATGTGACAAAAGAGGTTCTGTCTAAACATCAGGAAGCACTTCTGTAATCTGTGGGTGATGTTGCCACAGGTCACCCGGAGAAGCTGCGGAGTTTCCTTTCTTGGAAATCTTCAAAAGCCACCTGGACGTTGTCATGGACATTCTGCTCTGGGTGTCCCTTCTTGAGCAAAGGGATTGGACCAGATAGACCCAGAGGTCCCTTGAAGCATTCTGTGAAGATTCTCTGTTTTTTGATTTGATGTGTCTGATCCTAATGGAGGAAGTTGGAGAGAGTGCAAATGCAGTACAGACCTATATAAGTCAGCTTTTTGCAGAATTTATTTTGTTGATTTTTTTTTATTTTTTTTTTTTTGTGTCAGCAGTTTTGTAAAATCCTTATTGGACATTGAAAAGTTGCACAGACACATAAAATAGCACTCAGAGAATTTTGTTACCATATATAATATCTCTTCCTGCAAAAAGTATCTTTCGATGTACAGACTGCTCACTTTGACTGATACCATTTATGTTCTTCCTGCTGCAATTAATGAAATGGACCTTGAACTTCTCATGATGGAGGACAAAAGGAAAAAGAAAAGCTTTATCTCTTTGGATGAAAAAGTTATTTACTACTAAGCTTGGGAGCTGTAAGGCAGCTCTTTGAATTACAACGTTAATACCTGGATGTTCATGTAGAGCTTTCAAAAAAAAAAAAAAAGTTGGATGGTCTAGCATGACCTTGGTTTTCCACACCCATCATTCCCATCATTTTTCATTCCAAGCTTACAGTTCCTATCTCTGTCCCAGAGCTGTGCTTCTTCTCACCTTTGGCAGCAGAGAAGCTGCCTGAAGCAATAACAACCTAGGTACACAGCTGTGGGGTAAATTGCACTGCTTGTTACCAGATTGGATCAAATATAAAATGCATAGTACTTCAGTTACCCTTAATTAAAATAAGCAGTATGTGTGCTCTGTTCCAGATGAGACAACCTGATGAAAAAAAGCAGCAGGTAATCATTATAAAGCAGGTAAATAAGGCATTGCTGGAGCTGCGAAGAAACTACCAGAAACTCTTAGGGATAATATATTGGCATTAGGGAATTGAGAAAGAGGAAAATGTAAAGTGATGTTCATTCTCTAATTTACCTTCAGGAGCTAATTAGTAAGATGGAACTTTTTATTTATTTATTTATTTTTCCTTTTTTACCTTTCATATAGACATAAATGTTTAAATATGTGTCAAGAATTTAAAAATATGAAATTTAAAGTAAGAATTGTAACCAAGATGTAAGTAACAATCCATGTATAAGGCAACATAGTGACAATAGAAAAACAAAGCCAAAAACCAACTATATCAATTCAGAATTGGTTCACATTTCCTGACAAGCTAAGTGAGCAAGTCTTGAAAAAAACAGGTTGTATTGTATGGTCAAAGTCCTACTGATGGCCAGTTACAAGTGATGTTCCTCAGAGGCTGATACTGGTCTGCTACTCACAATCAACGAGCTAGGCCACAGGACAGAAAACAGCAAGCTGATAAGAAACATCACATTTAGGAGCAGAGTTAATATGCTGGAAGGCAGGACTGATCCTCAGAGGGATTTTGACAAACTTTAGGAATGGGCTTACAGAAACTTTATGAAGTACACAAAAGGAACATGAAGTAACATGAAGTAACAAAAGGAAATGCAAAGTCTTGTACCTGGGATGGAGTTAACTCTATGCAATGATATGGGCTGGGGGACAGCTGGCTAGAAAGCATCTCAACTACAGAGCTCCATGGATTTTGGTGGTCTTCTCAGAAAAAGAGATAGATAGACAAAATGGTACAAGTGCAGTTGGCTAGAGGGCTGGAGTACGTAATGTAAGAGGGATAGCTGAGGTGGTGGCTTTTTGTTCAGTATTAAAAACAGATTATAAAGGGGGAATTTTATCTTCTAATATCTAAGAAGGGAAGGAAGGAAGGGGTCAGAGAGAGAAAACAGAGCCAGTCTGTGAGACAGGTGCAGTGAATGATGGATAAGAAGCAATAGGCACAAATTACAGCAAGGGAAACTCTAAGTAGCAATAAGAACAAGAACAATTTTTCAGAGTCTGTGCATCTCCAGCTGTAGAAATTATTTTGAACTGACATAGAAAAGGCCTTAAGCAACTCAGTCCAACATTGAAACTCAACCTGCTTTGAGCAAGGGTTGGACAACTGTCATCAAAGATTTTTACTGGCCTAAATTAGTCTGATATTAACTGATTCAGATACACCTAGTTGAAACAGCACTTAAAAAATTGTGAAATAAAGGCTTTGATACTTCTTTTGCCATTGGTATTGAATTTAGGTATGCAAATACTGCTGTAAGCTAAGAAATAAGCAAGTACTTGTCATTGGCAAAAAAAAAAAAAAAAAAAAAAAAAAAGCCAGTCACATTTTAGATACCTTGGTGTTTTTATTTGAGCAAGTGAATATGGTAAGACATGATTATCTAGACTATGAGAGTTTTTCATAGCAAAGCTATGAAATATAGCTCACATTTTGGGTGGTACTCTGTAAACTTATTTTCTCTGATCTTGTTTAATTCTTGTTTAATTTTTTGGAAAATCTCAGGAGGTAGGGAAGGTATAAATCAGCATACTCAGGGTATATACACATACCCTGCCATGAGGTAATGGAAGTGATCTTGGAACAATTGTCAATAGCTAAGGTTTTAGGTTGGTTCAAAGATTATCAAGATCATAGCAATTATCATAAACAAAATTAAGAAAATAAGAGAATAAAATTTGTCAATGCATAAAACAGAATAACAATATCTTGAATATTGTATGTCATTCTGAGCCCTAAATTATGGGTCTCCAATTAAAAAAGACTAGAGAAGAAAAAGAAAAAAAAAAAAAGGAAAAAAAAACATTAAAAAAAAGGAAGAAAAAGGAGAAAAGTTTTTTATGAGAATAAAAAACACAATTCTTAAGCTTGAAAAAAAAAATGAAGTCAGGATAAAATACAAACATAACAATACATTATCACTAATCACAAAAAAGTACCTAGATTGCTTGAGGAAGTGAAGAATGTAACAGGTTCAAAATATAATTCCAGAAAACTATGATAGGTCTATCAAAGACAATTTATCTTATTTTCTCTTAGCACCTGCTAATGCCCAGACCTGGGCTACATGTTTTTGGTATGACTCAGTGTACTCTTATAGTGGGAGACATGTCAGTGCATAGAGAACATTTCAGAACATAGAAAAAAAAGAGAAGAAAGGATTCATGTAGCAATGGAAGAAATGTGCATGCATGTGCAGCAAACTGACAAGGGGGACATGAAGGTAGAGATTGGCAGCTAGAAAGAAAGATAGAAGGGAAGCAAGAAGGAAGAAAGTACCCTTTGGCAAGCATTAAGGAGACTGTTGAATATAATGAAGTGTCAGGCTTCAAGGATGTTGGTCCTGTGATCTAGGTGGTGTAACCTTAGCCAGAAGGTCTAGAGAAAAGGCTACAGAGGTAAAGAAACCACCACCAAAACCACCACCACCACCATCAAAAACACCAAAGATTTTTAGTGTTTGCATTTGTCTTCATTAGGACTATAGCAAAGAACAGGAGGATCAAACTATTCTAGGTCTGGCTTTCCCTACAGTGATCTTTGGTTGAGATCTTTTTATGAATTAGACTGGCATGTGTTAAAACCTCTCTTCATTAAAGTAGACCCACGTGGTGCTAGATAGAAAATGTCTGGATCTCTACCAGTCCTAACTATTCTGGATCTAACTCTCGATCTCTAATAGTCCTAACTATTTCCTGCCTCATTTCTGTTAATACTATCATACCTTGATGTTGACTTAGCCTTGACCATATAGTTCAGTTAAATGACTGTCACTGTATTGTGGTGCCTTCTGTTTCTCCCATGCACTTGTCTCTAAATGTACAATCAGTATATATCACATTCCAACACCTCTTTCTTGCCTTCAGAGTTGTAACTCGCGTATATAGTCCTTATACGTTCATCATAGTTGTCCCTTCAATGCTTCTTTTTTTCTTTGCTAGTTACACTCCATAAAGTGAGTGTTCTCAACACTAAAGTTCATTCAGTTATTAACGTGGACTCCAGAAATTAATTTCCATCACCCTGTATGAATAGTTAAAGTCACTATGGAATCTGTTAAAAACACTAATTGTTCTTGTTTCCAGTTAAAGGCTGGACCACATGGAGCTTTTTACTGAAGAGCTCTATTCTATACTTTTACAAGAGGAATCTTTGAAAACTGTCACTGACTGTTTCTCCTCATCCCCATCAGTGGCTCAGCAATACACAACAGTAGGTTTTCTCCACACCAGCTGTTTGGGGACTTACAAAAGCGGGTAAGCCAGACTGCTCACATATGTTTCAGACTTGATTCCTTCCTATTTAACCTCCCAGCTAGAAAATTAGTAAACACAGCTTCATCCTTTAAGTTGCCAAGCACTTTGCATTTTGGTTCAACAGTTGCAAAGTCTTTGAGGGTTGTAACATTTGTTTCCTTGGCATCTCTTTTACATATGTGACTATTTGTAGCACTTAAATTATCAATGCATTCTCAAAAGCATGTGTGCACCTAATTTATTGCAGTGCCAAAAATAGCATTCAAGGAAAAATATTTTGGATTTTTTTAGCAAGCTGTATTAATATTGGACAGAGATTATGATACTTCCTGGGGAAGCATTGCTGTTGAAGGCTAATATCTAAAATATTCCCTTCAAGAGTATTTATAAAAGATACAGCCTTTAAAGTTAGTTGTTGAACTAAAGGCTGTAATTTATTTCAGTCAAGCTATAATGTTGTTGCAATTGAACTATAAGTGGATACTTAAGTTTTGTCTCAAATTGTCTTCAAAATTTTGTAACATCTCTATCTCTGTCTCCCTTTATTTATTTTTTTTTTTTCCTACTGTGAAATATTTGTGATTTTATTTTATTTTATTGGTCTAATTTCCATCAAGGGATATAACAGACAGTTTTTTAAATTTATCACTTCTTGGTGCAAAATTGCTAAATTATTGGGAAACTGGGATGTTATTCTTTGTTTTTTCCTTTTTAATAGAAATTCCAGTGTAGCCAGATGAAATCTTTTATGCAACTATTTATCCAAAAAGGTAAAATTGGAATTTTAAATCATTATTTATTTATTTAGTTATTTTAAATCAGCGTTTTATAAAGGAAGCATTTGCAGTAAAGAATTTCCAAACATCTTCTAGAAGGAATCATAGAATAAATCAGTTTTGAAGGGACTTTAAAGATCATCTAACTTCAACCACACTGACATAGGCAGGGATGCCACCCACTAGATCAAGGCCCCATCCAGCATGGCCTTGAACACATCCAGGGATGGGGCATCCACAGCTTTTCTGAGCAACCTGTACCAGGGCCTCACTACACTTACAGTGAGGAATTTCCTCCTAATATCTAGTCTGAATCTATCCTCTTTTAGTTTAACATCATTTCCCCTTCTCCTATCATTATCTATCTGAGTAAAGTGTCCCTCTCCATTTTATTTATTTATTTATTTTAATAAGACTCTGAATTATTGAAAGGATTCAATGAAGTCTCCCCTGAGCCTTCTCTTCTCCAGGCTGAACGTGCCCAGCTCTGTCATCCTTTTTTTACAGAAGAGGTGCTCCAGCCCTCTGACCATCTTTGTAGTATTCTTCTGGACTCGTTCTAACTGGTCCACATCCTTCTTGTGCTGGGGGCTCCAGGCCTGGACACAGTATTCCATATGCCCTCACAAGGGCAGAGTAGAGAGGGACAATCACTTCCCTCCACCTTCTGGTCATATTTTTTTTGATGCAGGCCAGGATGTAGGTGGCCTTCTGGACTGCAAGCACATACTGCTAGCTCATGTCAAGGTTTTTGTCCGCCAGAACCCCCAAGTCTTTCTCTGCAGGGCTGCTCTCAATGAGTTCTTCTCCCAGTCTGTATTCTTGTCTGGGATTGCCCTGACCTAGGTGCAAAACCTTTCACTTGAACATGTTGAACCTCATGCAGTTCACATGGGCCCACTTCTCCAGCCTGTCCAGGTCCCTTTGGGTGGCATCTCTTCCTTCTTTGGTATCAACTGCACCACTCTGCTTGGTGTCATCTGCAGACTTGCTGAGGGTGCACTCAATTCCATCGTCCATGTTATTGATGAAGATATTGAAAAGCACTGGTCCCAAGACAGACCCCTGACAAACACCACTCGTCACCGGTCTCTACCTGGACAAGGAGCCACTGAGCTCTTTGGATACGGCCATTGAGCCAATTCCTTATACACCAGATGGTCCATCCTTCAAATCCGTATCTTTCAAATTTAGAGATTAGGAAGTTGTGTCGGATCATGTCAAAGGCCTTACAGAAGTCCAAGTAGATGACATAGGTCAGTCCTCCCTTGTCAACTGATGCAGTCACTCCATCACAGAAGGCCACCAGATTGGACAGGTACAATTCTCCCTTGGTGAAGCCATGCTGTCTGTTTCAGATCACCTCCTTATCCTGCATGTGCCTTAACATTGCCTCCAGGAACTCGGCAAAGAAATACTATGTAGTTGAATAAAACCCAAAATACCTTAGTTTCTAAGTCAAATCGTAACTCAGTTCTAAGTACAAGTTAGCAAAAAACATAAATGCACAAGTACCACTGGACTTATCTTTAAAAAGTGTTCAATATTATCATTAAGGAAGCTTTTTATGGTGTCCACTGGATATAAGATGGTTCTGCTGGTAGAAGGTGGGACAAGATCCTACCAAAAAAAAAAAAAAAAAAAAGTGTAGTAGAACAAAAGCATGTGTCATATTGCAGTTTGTCTCAGCATCACGAAGACTGCAAAGCACTGACATCACCAATATTCATATGTTGCAGAACTTGTGAATGCAGTGTGTTTCCCATGTTTCAGAAATATAGCCAGAGAATATATATTCCACCAAAAGAAGCATTAAAAAAAAAATAAAAAATATTGCATCAAATATACTTTCTGTGGTGGAAATTTTGAAAGCCACCTCAAAATCTGTACAATGCATAAGGCCTATTAAACACTCTTAAAGACTTAAA
The DNA here is from genome assembly GCF_047663525.1 of Anas platyrhynchos. NCBI lineage: Eukaryota > Metazoa > Chordata > Aves > Anseriformes > Anatidae > Anas > Anas platyrhynchos. The sequence goes on from NC_092587.1 coordinate 202,174,620, forward strand.
TGGAATTTAAAAAGCTCATAGGCCTTGTGAGTGAGTTTTGCAATTAAAGAGCCAATTATGAACTCAGTACTGCTCCCATTGAAGTCATTGGCAATGCTGGCATTCCTGTTACTTAACATTGCGTTTTAACTTAGTAATTTAAACAATTAACTGCCTAGTTGCCTAGGGAAAATAAATATAATTAAAATGGTACAGCTTTTCATTATTGTTGTCTGCACAAATTAATAATTTTAAAGAATTTATCTAGCAAGGGAAAAATGGTTGACTTAGAAAATAGCAAAATGAGGCCATTATTTTTCTAATTTAAAATGCTATTATTAGGAACAAAAAAGAGTAAAAAAATCTTTTTAAGATGAGGTATTAATTCTCTAATGAGTTAAAAGAGATAGATATGAAATTGTAGGAATATTTTAGGTGTTAATGAAAAATGGAGATAGCTTAGTTAATAAGACTGGAAATTAATCTTATAAATGCCTTTTTTTTTTTTTTTTTTTTTTTTTTTCCAACAGAGGTGGATTGCTAATTCTTCACCCAAGGAAAATAAACTTTTGAAGTAAAATACTTCATGGGCTGATCTCTATCAACATGTAATGTAGCATATTTTAAGCAGATGTTTAATAATCAATTATTTAAATCTCCTAAATTACACAGAACAGCAAGGTAAAATTAACAGGTCATTTAACATATTTCAGTAATTTGCTTGATAATAACAAATAAGCCTTCACAAAAAACACTACTTCTAGAAGGAATAAATGCTGTTAAGTTGCATCCAAAAAACATGCATCAAAAGCTTCTCAGGGAAACGTAAGATTATGAATAAGATTCCTAAGTAAAACCAGAGGCGCCCACCCTTATGCATACATAACTCATTACTACTGCCTGGTGTAACAGATTGGAAAATTAACTGACCAATTCTTTGATTTGGCCCATCAAGCTCATGCATAAGAAAAGCCCATGCTCTTCTGATTATTAAGGTTTACAAAATAATATGGTATAGAAAAAAAAATACCCCATAGTACTGTGAAATTAATGATAGAGTATGCAAAGGGATACTGTTGTTTAAATGTAGTTTGGTAGTTTGGGAGTGGCCTATGGGTTAGGTTAGAGGAAAAAAATAAAAAAAAAAGTAAATGATGTAATCAGCTTCATCACATTCAATTACATCATTTTGTTCAACAAATTTTTTTCCCATCTGGACTTCTACCTAGGCAACCTACTATAGGGAACATGCTTTGGCAGGGGGGTTGGACCCAATGATCTCTTGAGATCCCTTCTAACCTCTCGAATTCTGTGATTCTGTGAAAAACAAAACAAACAGACAAGCAAACAAACAAGTGGTTATCGTTGGAAATAATATGCCCCCATGGTGTACTTACATTTGTTGTGTGGTTGAACAATTCTATTAACTAAAAGTTCAATCTGAAAAATAACTTCAGCATTTAGTAGTCATATTTGGTCTATTTCTTTACATATCATCTATTTATTGCTGAATTGGAATTTTTGTGTTGAAATTACAGGTCGTATATTGTTTGTAATTTATGAAATAATTCCTTAGTATATCCTGAAATTTTGTACACATTTTCACAATGTTTATCACAGATGAGTCATAGGCATAGTGACTGAGAAAAAGAAATAATTACTGTCCCTCCTCTGTAGCTGAGGAACCCAGAGAATATTCTGAAAGATTTATGGGCACCCATCTACTTAGAAAATATGGAGTTAAATGAAATGCACACACACTGAATGAATACAAGTCTGCTTAATAAACCCTACTTCTGTACTTTAGCAGTGGGAACTTAGTTCAATATTTTGATGTGTCCTGACCTTTACTCAAATTGGCTCATGTTCTTGTGTGCATATATCTGCAGGGGAAATGACTGATGGTTGATGCTGGACTGGTAGCAAGTGACTATTGTTGCTCTTTCTGCATACAGAAATCTCTGGACTGACTAGAAAAGAAAGTTAGACTGAAATCTGAAAGCATGAGATGTAGATAATCCTGGCTGTTTTTTAATTGATTATTCCTGCTTTAGTCGCAAGGAGAATCAGATGTAATATTCTGTATTCTTAATGGAAATCATGGATTTTTGTGAGCCTGTGTAATCTTCCCTGATGCAAATTTCCTACTTAATAGCTGGAGCTAAGTTTTATTTATTGTTTATCTGCTTGGCCACAAGGTTTTTCCTAGTCTTGTATCTGTTGAAGAAAGTCAGCATCTATCAAACATCTAAGTAAGTTTATTAAATTTAGAATCCTGAATATCACTTTGGAAAATTGTGCACCAGTGCAGTTGGTTTTAACCGGTAATCAGAGAGCCCTTTTAATTAGCTCTAAGTATTGCTTTTCAAAGCATATTACTCCTGTACCCAAGGTCATTTAAACTGTAATTTCTTGAGCAGCATAAATCAGGAGCATACAATTAAAAAAGAAAAACAAGCTGAATCTATAATCAAAAGTAACATTCAGCAACTTATGTTGGCTTTTTTATCCATTAATTAAAGGAGGTTTTCTGTTGAATTATAACACAAGTCAGTTTTTTCTAGATGGTTCATTAAAGGCCAGATTTTATTACATATTACATGCTTTATGCTTTTCACACAAACTTATTATATCGCTCAGAGAAGGTGATCTTTTAAAGCACATTAGACTAATGTTCCTGAAACTCCATCTAATGTAAGTTTTATTGAATTGCTGTAACTAAAAAGGTCACCTAATGATTTGTTCAGATAATGGATTTAGTGAAAGGAAAACAAAATGAATGGGTTATTGTAGTAACTCTGACCTTGAGATACATTTATAGTTACTAAGATTTATGAATTTAGCTACAAATGAAGAAACTGAAAAAATACTTGTGAGTAATACTACTGCCAGTTTTTAACAGAGGATGTAATGCAAAGCAAATGAAGAAAATATTTGTTCGTCTTGTGAAGTGTATTGCATACAGTAATAGGTAATGCTCCAGAGCAGCTCAGCAACATATTCTTTTTAAGGTCACTATAGAAATTTGCCAAAAATTCATATCTTGTGAAGCAGATTCTTGTTCATACAGTTGGTCCTGACTTTCTGGTTCTCTCTTGTTCTCTCCATTGAATTGTGGACATCCCTACTGAGCATAGAGACTAAGATAAACATACCTGAAGATTGTAAAGTGCTCAGACACTACAGCCATGGGGCATTATAATAATAATAATAATGCAAAAGGTAACTTTCTCTGTTTCGTTTTGAAGGCTGGAGAGTCTCTTAATTCCCTCATTGTTCATTCTTACAAACTGTAGATAATGCAGCTCTCTGAGTTTTGTCGTGTATATCTAGATAAAGGTTCTTAAGTGAGAGAAGCGTCTGTGACAGAAAATGAAACACAGTGTATTGCTGTTCTCAAATGTGATCCCTAGACTTTATGCATGCATACTTTGAATAATCAATAAGCAAATACATTAATGTTATCAGAAAATCAGAATATAAGCTATTGACTTTACATAAAAGAAGATTATTTTAAAAGCATTTTTTTTTTTTTTTTTTTTTTTTTTTTTTTTTACCTAAACCTGAATAGAAGGATATAATAGTGAGTACAAAGAGATAAGAAAGTTTTCCCTCTCTTTCTGCTTGTAATGCTTTAGGAATCACATAAGAATTCTCCTTTATGTTTCTTTTCTATAGGAACTGCTGCTATCAGAAGATTTCATATTCTCAAGAGTAGAATTATAAAAGAGAAATGTTGAATAACTCTGAGAAAAAGTACTCCCCAAAATAACTCTAAATATTAAACAGAAAAATCATCAACCTTTCTGTAGTCCCATTTTTGTTATGTTTATGAAACTGGGGACAGTAAATTACTTATACTCTTTACACCAAAGTTTTGTTCTAGTGGTAGTATAGTGTAGTTGATATACACAAAAGGAAACAATGGACAGATGAAACTGGACAAAGTAGGATTAGAACTAAGTTGTATACGTTTTCATGTAACTGACAGAAGGCACTAAAATTAAACACATCAAGATAGGTGATACTTTCTCTCAGTCTGTTTTTAAATCAAGAATGGATGCCTTTCTGGTATAATGATTTAGTTAAATGCAAGTTATGGGGCACTGGGTGAAACTGCGATTTTGATGGCAGGGTTTAATGGTTTCTTTCAGCCTTAAAATTTGTGAATCCTCTAGTACAGTCATTTATTGTTTAAATATTTCCTAGAAAGACAGGATATGACGTAGATACAATATTATGCTTTCACATTGATAAACTAGGGGCCTTTCCTGAGCGAGGACAGCTAATCAGTGGTGTTGAACATATTTCATAGCTTACATTTTAAGCATTCAAAACTGGCTTTAACCTTGACATAGAACATAATTTATTTACTTATTTATTTTTTAATAATTTATCTTTGTTAACCAAAAAGTAATAGTAGTAACTGAAGATCCAGAGGTAATGGGGAGGCTTATCAACTACAGCTAAAGAGAAAGCTCAGAGCGGTCATGGATCTCCTGAGAGATTCTTTCAAATAATTCTTAAACTGTAGCACTAAAGATTGGCAAAAGCTGCCTGGCATTCTCACAACTTTTTCAGCTTCAAACAGCTGTTTGGCAGATGGTACCTTTATCATAAATTCACAATACACCTGTGCTTTTTCTGCTGAAAGCAGTTACTGTCCTGACTTAGACACTGTAACGGGGGAACTGCATGGAGCTCGGTGGCGTGGTCAGTCCTTAGAGACCCCTTACAATGAAGGAATTTCTTTAACAGACTGATTTCATTTATTCTTCAGATCCCTGCAGTGTGATGGCATCCATGATTTCTTGCACACTGTTCCCTCTAAGGAAGCAGGCTGCAGCATTCGGTTTTGTTCCCAGCTGTTCTAGGATATATGTAATTTTCTATTGGCATTGAGCTTGGTTGGCATTGCAGTACTGCACATCAATAAGAGTCCCCAGCTCACATACTGGAAACAGTTGAGCCAAGGAAGCAGTGAACAGCACATGGGCTAATTTGCTCTGCTTCTCAAAATACAAAATTAACCCATAGCCTCCTTTGAGTGATTGTGGCCAGAGTGCTTTGGTACCTGAGACAGTGTTTAAAGCAAGCTCATGTCCTCCTCTAGTATAGTGCATTTGCAGTCAAAACAAGCCTCAGACTTCCTGTTCCTTCCCATTCCTCCCCTGCTCTCTACAGTCTTAGAAGACTGTAAAGTATTCAGGGTGATAATTTTTTTCTCTTATCTTCTAGCTGTAAACTGATTATGCATGGACATTTCAGCAAAAACCTCCAGCTACCATGATGATAATGAAGAGGAGGAGGATTAGGCCAATAACAGTAAATAATCCTCTTACAAAAGGAAAAAAAAAATAAATGATATGTTTATTTCATGGTGTGGAGAAAAGATCAAAAAGCACCAATTATTTTCTGTTTCTTGTAATAAAATAAGCAGGTTCCAGAAAGGAGTGCAGGAGTGCTTCCAGGGTCAGGCAAATTTGGAATCTTTGGGACCCCGTGGTGAGTTACCTTCCTGTGGAAAACAAGGACATAACATATCCAGCTATGTGAGAAACAGAAATAAATAAATAAATAAATAAATAATATATATATATATATACATATATAAAAAAAAATTAGACACGTATTCCAAAACATGTCAAAATAAATTAAAATAAAAAGTAGGAGCAGCAAAACATCTGTTTAAAAGTATATATAATTTTAAGAAGCAACCTCTAGAAATCCCTGGGTTGGAGAATTAACATAACTCTGAGAAAAGTCTATATTAACCAGACCTTACTGCTGTGTAAACATTTTCTTTCCAAGCTATTTGTATCTTTTCCTTGAATGCCTGTGAAAAAAAAAGGGAAAAAGGTGTAAACAACACTTCCATTGGCAAGATCACATCACTGCATCAAGACACAAAACTAGATATTGTTCATTAAGGCATTAAAGGTGTAATGAAATAACAACAAAAAGGAACAAAATAATGAATATGAAGCTTCATTTTAAGTCCTTAAATGTTTTTTTGTTTTGTTTTGTTTTGTTTTTGTTTGTTTTTTAGATTTATTTTTGATGAAGAGGCTGTCATGAAAATAAAGTTCCTTCTGTGGGTTCATAGTCAATTTCTGAAAATAAGGGTTGCATAAAGGAAATAGGGAAATATTTCTAAGGATAACAAAAATAAGCTTTCTTGGGGGTAGAAAAAAATAATTAAATATAAGACAGTAACAAGCTTCTATGAGTCCATGTCTATTTGTGCTCACTACATTGCAGGAAATGCAGCTGTTCGTCTAGACTGGAAAGAATGGTAGCGAGATTAGAAACAAAAGTGGGGACAGATTTGTGTAAGTCCAAGGTTAGAAACATCTATTTAAGGGAGTCAAGCTCTGAATGTGCCTATTTCTCTCCAGTGACTCTGATGGGGGCCCAGGTGATTATCTCGAATGCAGGTGTCTGCACTGAGGACACCAGAATCTAAGTGAGATAAATCCCACTGTACGTGTCATAGCACTTTGCAGAAGTGGCTGTTACATCTGCTCCGTATCAGCCAGGGGCTGCTGCCACTCCATTAGCAGCCCTGCTGGTGGGGTATGAGTGAGTTCCTTCCATTTTCTGGTTTGTAAAAGAGGGGGAAGAGAATCTTCTTTGGAGATACAACCCTCTAAATATTTGTGTACCAACATATAATTAGAGCTATCAGTGAAATTTGACCAGATATGACATGTTGATTTAAGAAAAATATAAATTTTTGTGTCCTTTGATTTGTGCTCTTCCTTAATGGTAGGTTATATGTTAGTGTGCTTTTTACCTCTGCTTTGTTGTTTACATAAGCTACTGCTTACCGGTTTACAGGGGCTAATCAGAAGTATATCTGCTGTGGACAACTGAATTTCATTTCACATTTCTTCATTCTTGCTGTAGTCTTCCAAACCCTCAACTGAAAAGATGTTACTCCTGTATTAGTAAAGGCAAATAACATACTTCAGAACATCAGTTCCTTCTCTGATGTCTTTTGGGCTGAGATTATTTCTAGATCACTCTTATAATTTGGAGAACAAATTAGAAGAAAAACAAAGAACAACAAAGTTATGCACAGCTTTATAACTTATAAATAGTGACTTAATGTCAAGGTTCTTCTAATGCCACCTTGGTTATTGCCAGTATATGGATCTCAAACTTCTAAGAAAGAGCTTTTGCTTTTCTCAGGTGGAATTTTGTCAAAAACAGTCACAATGAAGCATTACATGTTTGGCTGTGGCAAAATGTTGGAAACTTCATCTTCTTGCAGGATTGATCTCTCCTGATGGCTGCTGGGTGGTGGCATGGCCACAGCTGCCAGCTCCAGCACCCTGTGAAGCAGTTTAGTGGCATGGGACTGTGGTTATGCAAGAATAGCCTGATATATTCCATGCATTTTTTGACTTGTGTCTTCAGAAACTGATTGAGATTTTAGTAAAATTCCTAGCTTGACACATTTTTTTTCCCCTCTAAAATCTGAGGTTTATTTTTGTTAAGCAGTTTATCATTACTCCTAATTAGCTAGTAATGGGCTGCCAATTACTTATGTATATTGGAAGTAATATGTAGAAATCCTCCTTTTGCTAAATATGCATTGAAACACTTGCATTTTAGTTTTACATATCTGTAGCATGCAGAGCCTACATCAGGATCATTGGCTGTCTGATTAGTACTAATTAGATAGTATGTTCAGTGGACGTGATTATTCAGTCTTAATTTTAACACCAAATAACTGCTATAGCAGAACAGCCATGTACCTTGCTGGCAAATGGACCAGGACCTCCTCACTTTTCCTGCATGTTTTTATGAGAATATCTGTTGCACTATCCTTATGCAAATACCTGCTATTTATTCTTATAAATGATGTTCCCTTAATGCTCTCTTGTGAACACATGGTAGAACATGGAAGGAAAATGAGATCCATGTATTTTGAGGTAGAATCAATCGTATCTTATTAACCATATAAATGTTAGAGGTCTTGTCTAAGTCAGTCATCAGGTCAGTTAAATAAAACAGGAATGTTCAGACAGTGCTTCATTTATCTTAGTCATCTGTTTTAAGGTTGAATGAATTGTTCTCTGGAAGTGGTTGTGTCTCTCCATAGCTTATAAAAAGAAATTAGAAGCCTGGTTTATACTAAGAGCCTCATTTTTATGTGACTAAAGGTAGATTAAATGAACCTCAGCCTTGTGGTCTTCTAAATGCAAGTGGATAAACTCTGGATTACATTGTTGTGGTGGTTTTATTCGGGTGGGTGGCTGAGCTCCACCACAACTGCTCTCTCACTCCCCCTTCTTAAAGAGGAATGGGGAGAAAATATGATGAAAAGGGCTCAAGGGTTAAGATAAGTACAGAAAGATTGCACAGTAATTATCGTGACAGGCAAAACAGACTCAGCATAGGGAGATAGTAAGATTTATTGTTTCTTACTAACAAGCTAGAGAAGCGAGAAACAAAGGAAAGAAACCAAAAGCACCTTTCTCCCCATCCACCCTCTTCCACCTCCTCCCCAGAGCAGTGCAGGGGAACAGGGGAATGAGGGTTATGGTCAGTCTATAGCACTTCTTTGACGCTCCTTCTCAGTTACTCCTGTCCCCTGTGCTGTGGGGTCCCTCCCACGGGATGCAGTCCTTGATGAACTGATCCAGCATGGGCTTCCCACAGGCAGCAGCTGTTCAAGAACTGCTCCAGATATGGGTCCGTACACAGGGTCCATCCCTCAGGAGCAAACTGCTCCAACCTGGATCCCCCACAGGCAGTTTCTGCCAGGTCAACTGCTCCTGCGTGGTCTCCTCTCCATGGGCTACAGGTCTGGCCTGGAATCTGCTCCAGCAGGGGTCTTCCACAGGCCTCAGCCTCCGTCAGTGCAGGGCCACCTGTTCCACTGTGGTCTCCTCCACAGACTGCAGGGGGACATCCTGCTTCACCATGGTCCTCACCACAGACCGTAGGGAACTGGAGCACCCCTCCCCTCCTTCTTCACCAACCTTGGCACCTGCAAGGCTGTTTCTCACTCCTCTCACTCTCCCAGCTGCTGTGTGGTGCAGCGTTGTTAGCGTTTTTTTTTTGTTGTTGTTGTTGTTGTTTTTTGTTGTTGTTGTTGTTGTTTTGTTTTTGTTTTTGTTTTTGTTTTTGTTTTTGTTTTTTTGTTGTTCCTCTTTTAAATATACTCTTACAGAGGCATAAAACAACATCACTTATTGGCTCAGCTCTGGTCAGCAGCGGGGCCCTTACCAAACATGGGGCAGCTCCTAGATCCTTCTCACAGAAGCCACTCCTATGGCCCCCTGCTACCAAAACCTTGCCACATCAACCACTACAATTGCTTAAGAAGCAAATGAATTTCCCACCATCACCAGTTTCTAGCAATTTCAGAATAAGAAAACAGATTATGCATTCTTCTGTCTGCATCACAATATGCTAGTGGAGTGGTCAGAAAACATCAACAATTAATTCACGAAGGAAAACAAAACAAAACAAACAAACAAACAAACAAAAAACAAACAACAACAACAACAACAACAACAACAAAAAACAGTATAAAAGTAATTGTACTTCCTTATCCTTGATTATTCTGTGAGCTGAATGAATCTCAGGTAGAGTAATTAATGATTTTCACAACATGTATGCACAAAGATGCTGATTGTATGAAATGCATTATGTTATAACATTATAATCCTTTATTTATGCATGGCTAATAAACTTTAGTTAGTTAGGGTGCTGCTAATGCAATAATACTGCTTTGGAAGCAGAACTAGCATTGCTGCATGACTGATGTAAGATCTGAGGCTGATGTTATATTATTGGTTTTCCAGCAGACTTTCTTGCACATGACAGACCTTGCTGAAAATGTCCTTCTCTGTGATTTATTAATCTTAAGTGTGTTCACTATGGCCAACTTTCTGTTTCCTTATTATTACAATGGGTCTTTGTGGCAAGAGCATGCTGCTGGGTCATGTTCAATTTGGAGTCCATCAGGAATCCCAGGTTCTTTTCTGCAAAACTGTTTTCCTGGCAGCCCCCAGCACACCCTGATGCCTGGAGAAAAGCCCAGGTTCAGGACTCTGCTCTTCTCCCTGTTGAACTTCATGAGGTGCCTGGCAAGGTCCCTCTGGATGGCGGGATGACACTCTGATGTACCAGACACTCACCCCAGTATCATGTAGTCTGCCAGATTGCTGAAGGTACACTCTGCCCCATCCTGGACGAGCAATATTATTCTACAAAACTTCATATTGATATATTAAATTTATACTTTATGCCCTGCTTTCATAAAATTCCATGTGTATGGTCAGCTGCCTCTTGACAAATATTCCACAACATATACCGACTGTCCATTGATAGTATTTATTTTTCTTAATTTTTGTGCAAGTTTTCTCTCACTGCCTGTCATGACTCTATTCACATCTGGTCTGTTGCATCAGATGGCTTTTTCATGTGCTTGGTACTACTCTTACCCCAATAGTTTCAGTGTGTGGTTTGACATGTTGAAAATAAGTAGTAGGTAGTTATTTTTTTGTTTGCTTGTTTCCTTTTTTTTTTTTTTTTTTTTAAATAACTATTTGTCAAGAGTAAAAATGGAGAGAATTGCTCAGTGTGATTTGAAGACAAATTCAGACTGATATTGACCCACATCTGCAACCATCTCATAAGGAAATGCAGCTTCAGAGTAGGTTTTGAAATTGTAAAATAATGCATATTAGGAATAAAACAAACAGCAACATAAAAACCTCCTCAGACTTAATGTCTTTAAATATAGTGTTTCTGATCCTGAGTAGAATAAGCCATCACTAGTAACAATTAATCAAAGTTTAGCACTTCGGTTGGTAAATAACCAGGAAAAATCTTATTTACATTAATTTTGTTATGTTTATCTCTCTGTTTTTATGATGTGATCAACTTATTTGAAGGAAAGAATTTGTAAAAGCTTGAAAACATCTAACTGAAGTAGATATTTATTTGAAATTCTTATCCCATAGAGCCTCCTACCAGAAATGCAATCTAATTCATTAAAGTTCTGAACCAGAGAAGCATAAAATGATGTTCCAAAAAAAAAAAAAAAAAATCCCACCGTGCTTACCAGTGTTTGTGAATGACTAATGCTGTTAGGGATATTTTCTGTCATTATCTGCTTGTGAAGAAGACTGAGTGGGATTTCTTCAGATAAGGTATTAAGCCTCTCTACACAGAGTGGGGGCCTGAGTGGTATTAAAGGAAAACAGAGTTGAGATTACATTGTGTAGAGTGCCATATTTTACTGTTGCCACTGCTTAAAGTTCTGAAATGGTTTTAGTGACAGCTGTTTAACCTCCTTCTCCCTATCCCTTCCCCCTACCCCCCCAACATTTTATCGTCTCATTTAACAGGCTTTATACTCTGAAATAATGCGTTCGAAGATGCTTATTTAACCATTGCATTTACAAATAATAAGCATTTTAGTCTGATAACATCTTGAATCTGCATTGGCCTCATTAATTTTTTTTTTTCAGTTAACACATATTTTAGTACAGCCTAAAGCTATGTTGATTTTAGCTGTGATTTCTTCTCTGACCCATAAATTTTTGTTAAATCAATCAGTTTATGAATAGAAGATCTGAGAAAATAAAGCAGCAGCTTGATTCTCTCTAGGATGCCTGTGCACTGTATCTAATACAGTAACTCCCACCAACTTCTTGGAATTTTATTTTTATTAGTATTAGAATTCATTTTCTAATAAAGAGAATTGCCAGACCCACCACTGCTTTGTGGAGAGCTGAATGATGCCTATGGAGATGGGGCTAGGAGATTAGACTCATTAACTTTGCAAATATCCTACGAGACAGGAATCTCGCTCTGCTACTATAAATACAGAATCACAGAATCACTGAATTTCTAGGTTGGAAGAGACCTCAAGATCATCGAGTCCAACCTCTGACCTAACGCTAACAGTCCCCACTAAACCATATCCCTAAGCTCTACATCTAAACATCTTTTAAAGACTTCCAGGGATGGTGACTCCACCACCTCCCTGGGCAGCCTGTTCCAGTGTCTAACAACCCTTTCGGTAAAGAAGTTCTTCCTAAGATCCAGCCTAAAACTCCCCTGGCGCAACTTAAGCCCATTCCCCCTCGTCCTGTCACCAGGCACATGGGAGAATAGACCAACCCCCACCTCTCTACAGCCTCCTTTAAGGTATCTGTAAAGAGCAATATCTCTTATTTTTTTGGTAAGAACAGAATTATTCCAGAGGAGGGCTAAACATTTAATTTTCATGTTTTGCAATCACTGAATACAGTACGTTATTTGTTTAAAATATCTCGAACCCTTGATTCTGACAAAATTATATCTACAGAATAAATATTTATTTATTTATCTATTTTTTTCCCCTTAAGGACATACAATTTAATTACTCTTTGTTCCTAAAAACACTTATTGTTCCTAAACTTTTTGTTCCTAAAAACAGGACCTACATCTTCATTTGGTAAAGTCAGTGGGAATTTTATTATTAACTTTTGTGTCAGTTTAATGACTTTGTTCTTTAATCCCTGAATTGATTTAATTTTTGTAATTAATTTCTGAGTTGAAACTTCAAAAAAGAGCTGAAGTATTTCTACTCCAATGGTGTGTTTTCAATAAACTTTCAAATATTAAATTAAGCTATAAGGCAGAAATTGAATTTTTGACTTTTTCAGAGTAACATTTCATATTGGTTAATACATATTTATATAAGTATATATGTATAGCTGTATTTAAATGAATGCATACATAAATTAATACATATATATATGTATACGTGTATGTATATGGATTTCTCTCTTTACATGTTATTGTGTTTCAGTGTATGGCATCAAGGGACAAAGTCAAGGGGCCTTTATTTTTATGGTAGTCCAATGTGTTACTAAACAAGACATAAGATTTTAACTGTGTTTAATATATATTGTTGAATTCACCTGTTAAATAGAAACAGAAGTGATGTGCAGTCAAGTCCTTGATGAAGAACAGAACTTAAATCAGGAAGGGTGACTTACCCCAGATATCCTATGATTATAGGAAATTGTTTAACTGTTATAATATGCCACAGAAATTTAAGAAATCTAATTTTGTGTAGTTTGGTAGTTTCGTGATAGTTTATAAAACACATCAGTTATTCATTTTATAGATAAGTATTGTTAAGATAAAACTGCAAAAAACATGATTATCTGCATTAAAACCTGTGAGCATATGCCCTTCTGCTGTAAATCCATGTCATCACAGAGGACTAGGGAAGCTACATCTATACTGATGTGCTTGAGATGACTCCACTCACCTGAGCCCTCTGATTCACTAGAACCTTCCTCTGACTCCTGCCTTGCTGTGTAAAGCAACTGAGAAAATTCTCTTTGCTTCCTCTTTCCCCAGGCTCCAACTGCTGTTAAGAAAACTGGCATCAAAATACTACTGATGGTTTGGTAAGTAAGTCATTTTTGTCTTAAATCATTACAGTTTAATATTTTCAACTTGTTGTGTTTGAATGTTTGTTTTTCTTGGATTGTTTATTTAGTAACACCATAACATCTAATTTAATTCTTTAATTCTTTATTTAATTTAAATTTATTTATTTATTAATTATTGATTTATTTAATTAAAAATTAATTCAATTCATTATAATACTAGCATAACATTCAATCGTGGCTTCCGAAACAAGTTTGCCCTTGCAAATGAGCATCCACACTGTAACAAAATGGTTTGTCTTTTACCTTCCTTTGCAACATACTTAGGTTTTAGGTCAATTGTTCACACCTCTGAATGTGTTGGAAATGAGGTTGCATAACTTCTTTCAGCAGTGCAGTTCATCTCTCATTCCTAAAACTCATACACTACCTTGGCAGAAATATATGTGGTGTCAGAGTTAAAATACATACACAGAATTTCAAACCTGATGTGTTTTAGAGATATTGTTGAGGTATCAGGATGTTTTTCAGGACCAGATTGTCTTCCATCCAAGTTACTGTGTTTTAAAGTTAACAATTTGCTGACTTTTAATGTATTTACTATGTTGAAGTTGTTCCTATTATCTCTAACAGAATCTTGTACTGGAGTTAGCACTGAGGAATTTAGCCATTTTTAACTATATTGTTTTTACCGTGTTTTGTTTTCTGTTGATGTAATGAAAAGTAAAATATAGATTATCAAGTAGTTCTGTCATTATTTTGATAAAACAATAAAAATAATAATAAAGCAAATCAAATAATTAACAATATAAATGAGATACTACAAAGGTATTCAAAAAGATGCCTCTCTGATTGAATATACTATAGAATATCTTGCTATATTGGGTACAAATATAGTTATTTTAAGTTCTTCTTACACTTATAACTTGAGGCAACCTTTAGCACTGTCATCACAAGATGTTGATTCAAAAAATCTGAAAGTGCTATATAAGGAGAGAAAATCAAATCAGCTTGCTTATAGCTTGCTTATTGATCCTTGACAGACTATTTGCATGCAACAATATGAGGACTTTACTGTGAAAAATATTCTTTATATTAAGTGAATGTCAGAAACAAAACAGGTGCAACATGCTATAAAAAAGTCGTAGATCCTCTTCTGTGAAATTGCCTCAATTGGGGAGCATTTTTATTAGAATTTTCTATTGTTTTATTGGTATTTTGGATTTTTATTTTTTTTTTTGTGAAAGGATTGACGAAGCCAGTGAACCAAATCAAAGGAAAAAAATGTGCATGTTAAAAAATAAACTAAAGTGAAAAGGAAAGTAACACGGGTGGCTCCGTTAAAAGAGATGCATGAAATGCCATCAGTAAGATGCCATTTTTAACCTACTTTTCTATTAAGTTCAGCATCTGTTCAATACAAGATTGCAATCATAAACTCATATTGAGAATGGATAATGCTTATATCAAATTATAGAATGATAACAAGAATGGCTCCTTGCCATGCATTTTTAAACTTATTGTCCTTTCTGTTTTCTGAAAAGAGAATCATTATGATTGAACTGTATCACATAGTTGAATTGGATATTTTTTCTTACATTGTGTACAGAGGTAGAGCATGCAAACATTTTCCCTTGTGGCAGCCCCAGGTTAGCAGGATCCTATTTTATATGCTGAGGAGGCAGCTGTAAGAAATGTCACAGTTCATTTTGGGGAAATTGTACTGCTGACCAGAAATCAAATCAAGCAGTGAATAATGTAGTATTATTGGCTTGGTTTCTGCCTCTGTCTAACCTACAACGTGTTTGCCTCCACTTCATAGGCTGGTGCTGGGTCCCAGTGCAGCTGTGGTGCCTTTATGCTAGGAGTCTATTCCCTTGGAAAACAGCCTACAAAAGACTTTAAGAAAAAAAATATAAATAAATACATATTGCCAGAACCAGAATAAGAAAGTTCATGTGAAATAATATTTACATAAGGACACTCAACCTTACATCTTGCTATCTAGTTGAAAAGCATCTAGGTTCTGATTAGGGAGATATCCAAGCCTAGATGTCAGAGATCATGTCTTTCAACAGATATCATCCAGCATAATTTAGAGAAGTCTGTGGCTGTGCATCATATAAATTTTACAGCCTCTATACAGGCACTCACTCTTAAACTGGAGATTATATTCATCTGTACTGTAAAGTTTGAAAGGACATGAGCAGCAACATGTGCTTCATTGTGTACTTTCACACAGCATCCACCACTGTATGAGGAATATCAAAAAGCACAGTCTGCTCTAAGTTGGCAGTATGGTGGAAATCTGTAGGAGAAAAGAATTTGTGTATGTAGTAAGGAGGTGTGTGGTGGGGTTTGCCTTCCATATTACAGAACAGCCCTTGATCCATACAGTTACTGATGGTGATGTACCCATGTGGTGGTTTCACACTAAAGGCCAACTAAACTCCACCACACTGCTCACATTTCCTCAAAGGAAGGGAGAAGGTGAGAAAATATGATGAAAAGGAAGGAAGGAAGGAAGGAAGGAAGGAAGAAAGGGAGGGAGGGAGGGAGGGAGGGAGGGAAAAGCCCATAGGTTGAGATAAGAGCAATTTAATTAAAGGAAAAAGAAAGAAGGAAAAAAAAAAAAAGTAATTGTAGTGGTTGTTTGGGAGGACAGACCTTTTAGTAACAAGAGCTCCTCCTCTCCTTCCACTTTCACACTTTTTTTTTTTTTTTAATTTTATTTATTTATTTTTTTTTGACATTATATGGAATGGAATATCCCTTTGATCAGTTTAGGTCACCTGCCCTCATGATATCTCCTCCCCACCTCTTGCCCACCCCCAGCCTGCTGCTTCTGAGGGTTAGAGTCCTGATGCTGTGCCAGTATTGCTCAGAAACAGACAAAGCATCAGTGTGATACCAATGCTGTTCTAGCTACAAGTGCAGAGCACAGCAATATATGGACTTCTGTGGATACAGTTAACTCCATCCCAGCCAGACCTATAAATATGGTTTTAGATAAAGGGTCAAGTCCAGGTTCTAGTCCTCACTGAGTCACAAGTTTCTGCTATATCTGTACTAAAGTAGTTTAAATGGTGTAATTGTGTTCAGTAATATTGTAAGGCTTTTGTCAATATTTTTCTTATGTAACCAGGTAACCATTTCATCTTTTATAGCATTAATATTTGTAGAGTTGCTTTACATTTGGTCTCTTCATTTCAGTTCTTGAACTATAAAAAGGGGCATGTTATATGGGCATGTTATATGTTAAGTGAAGCTTGGATTCATCTCAGCTGACATGGAAATCCAAAGTGAGCACTTCTCTTAGCTAGTGAGGTTAGAGAAGCATCTCCGGAGGGCAATTCATTCTACCTCTGATGTGAATTGCTCTCAGGAGTTGTCTCTCCCTCCCCACTAACACCTCAGATAAATAGAATAATTCTGAGCACTTTATTCTGTTAGAACTGCTCATAAACAAGACACAGTGACTTTCTGGTTATAATCACGTCAGTAAGTGTCTTAACACATTAATTTTCCCTTAGTTCCTATGTGAACATCATCAGCTTTGTTTATCTTCTTTAAAACTAGTTCATCTTGGACCATGAATTTTAAAAATTTGCAATATTTGTCTGCTCATTTTGTGTGAAGTGTTAGTGATTGTGTTTTATTCAAATGGATAAATTTCTACAAAGCAATTTTGAATACAATATAATGCAAAGAACACAAAGCAAGGCTCTTTTCAGTGGTACCTGGTGAAGAGACAAGAAGCAATGGGCACAAAAATGAAACACAAGAGGTTCCATCTAAACATGAACCACTTCTGTACTGTGCAAGTGATGGAGCACTGGAACAAGTTTTACAGAGTTGTTGTGGAATCTCCCTCCTTGGAAATCTTAAAAAGATGCCTGGACTTGGTCCTGGACAACCTGTTCTGGGTGTCGCTGCTTGAATAAGAGGGTTGAACCATATAATATCCAGAGGTCTATTCTGACCTCAACCATTCTTTCATTATGTGATACCACAGCAATTCACTATTTGTCAGCTGAAAAGAATAAAAGATTTTTTTTTAATACATTTCTGATAGCTTTTCAACTTAAAATATCGGAAAATATTTTCAAAACAAGGGAACACTGAGACTGAAAAGTAGTTCTGCTGGGAGATCTAGGACTTCTATATTATTTTAGGATATTTTTCAGAAACAAGGAATTACTTTTTCAGTCATGATCAGTTGTAGTATTGTTTTATTATCCTGGACTATTCAAGTAGTTTTCTGTTTTATTATTATTAATAAAAAAATATTTTCCTCCACCAAATTATAGTCCACATCTCAATCTATTAGTAATATTTGCTATTCATTTGTTAAAGTTATGGTCCTTCAGTAAATGCTTTGAGCAGTTGCAGCGCTAACAGTTCAATATAATACATTTTTAGGGTAAGTAATTCCTGAATGCATAAAGTTCATCCGATTTCAAAAATTTAGGTGGGCAGGAACTTCAGGAGATCAGTTGTTCCAGAGCTCATGACTCACTCAGCTCTTGACTGACTTCAAAGGTAGATAATGTTTTTCAATGTCCTGTCTAGGCAAGTTTCACATCTCTTCAAGAGTGGAGATTTCACACCTTATCTGTGGGAAATCACATTGTGAAGAGGTTTTTTAATTATTCTTATTTTTTTCGTTATAGCTACTTGAAATTTCCCTTACTTCAACTTGTGAACATTGTCTCTTGCCCTTTCATTGTGCAACTTTGCATTGAATCTGTCTTCATCTTTAAAACCACAGTGAATTCTGTCATTCTCTACAGCATCTATTAGTTCTTCAAATAAGGTTTGGGGTCAACAAAACAAAACAAAACAACAATAAAAAACATACAAAAACCATACAGTGGCTACCATAACCAGTTCATAATATAATTTTTCCACCAAAATATGCTGTTTTTTTAAAAAATTAGATGCATCTACAGAGTTGTTATTTGTAAATGGAGTGAAATGAGGACGAGGGGGAATGGGCTAAAGTTACGCCAGGGGAGTTTTAGGTTAGATGTTAGGAAGAATTTTACTGAAAGGGTTGTGAGGCACTGGAACGGGCTGCCCAGGGAGGTGGTGGAGTCACCATCCCTGGAAGTCTTCAAAAGCCGTTTAGATGTAGAGCTTAGGGATATGGTTTAGTGGGGACTGTTAGTGTTAGGTTAGAGGTTGGACTCGATGATCTTGAGGTCTCTTCCAACCTGGAAAATTCTGTGATTCTTACATGTGTAAGCATTTATGAAAGGGATCCGTGAGGAGTCTAAGGTAGATTAATTATGATGGTGAAATATTAGTTTAATCCGCTGAAAATGCAATGTTGAAGTACCAAGTCAATGCTATCGTACAAGATTTTCTGTTACTTATGATGACTTTATAAAGCAGTTACCTACTCTACAAGGTGCATTTAAGGAAGAAAATAGTGTAATAAATCAGTAGCAACTCAGAAGAGACATGTTTGATGCAATGTGTGAAATTGTAAATCTGTATTAGAAGTGGAAATAGGATTCATATCCTACTGCTTCTTAGTCACATCTGCGAATATTAGTGAAAAGATGCAAACTTGTTAGTGGTGTCAAACCTAAAAAGTACAAGGTACAGCTGATGAATACTGGGCCTTGTCAATAAAAAGCAACAGCAAAGAAAATCAGTTTATACAATGTAGTATTTACAGTGCAAAGTCGAATAATATACTTTGAAGAAGAGGTGATACTAACATTATCCAGTGTACTTATTTCCACTAACAGTAAAGAAGCAAGGGCAACTGATGTGTAGGTGCAACCCCCATTTGGATAATGTAATTGTCTACTCACATTGTCTACTTCACAGTTGTTTTGGGATGGAGATCTGAATCACTATTTCAGTTTCACCTTCCTTGACTATAGTCATGAAGAGACCAAGATGGGTCCTTTATGCCTCACTGCTATTTGAGGTTAATGTTCCTGAACTCTAGATTATGCTTTCTCTGCCTTGGAGATAGTGTCAGATAACCAATATTTTTTACCTTTGTAGCGAATCTGCAAAATCCTATTTGATAAGATTTTTTAGAGGCGTCTAATCTTTCTGTACACTGTGAAATAAGAAAATGTCTGGATGACATACCAGTCTGGATGACTAAGATCTTGACCAGAACCCATTCCAGTTTGGAAGAAGTTTGATGTCCAGTGTATTTTATAAATGGCTTTTTTACATTTCGTTAGTAACTTAGAATGTAAATGTAAATAATATTTCTGGATTTATGAACAAGAATCTAGCCCAATAACACTATATGAAACAGCTAATTTAATTCTGCTGTTTACTATGTAAATATTTAATTTGAGATGGGAATTTAACATTACATTAGAAAGAAAATACAAAGAATATTTAAAATCAAGCTTCATTTATGTATTCAGAACTCAGTTTGTATTATGAGGTCCAGAAAACTATAGTCTTTGTCTAATCTGTTCTGCAGTTGATCATATCTGACATAAACTTTTATAAGAAGTAAGTATTTAATACTTGGTCCTCCTGGTGGGTTATTTTACCCACCTTTTTTTTCCTGCTCAGCAGTTTGTTGTCTATGAAATTGTAAATTAGGACTATTTAACAGAATTATTACAGAAGTCCTACCTGAATTTAGAGTCCCAATATTTCATTAAGTAATTCATCCTTCAGAGAGTAGGAAGATCAATGGGAACACAAAAGTGAAATGACTTGCCTGAGGTTAACAGAATAGAGTCTAGGAGAAAGAGCACAAAACTCCTTAGCCCTAGTCCCATACCAGGTGCTGTTGCTTTTCATGCTGCTTCATTTTCAGTTGAGTGACCAGGACTTCTCATGACTTATGCATTTAATACACTAGGGAAGGATTTGTAAAGCAGGTATCAGAATAAGGAAGAGATACAAACTAAAAAATAAAACATTTAAGATGATTCATTTAATATGATGAGTCATTAAGTCTTTGGGCATCCAGTAGGAGGAAGGTTTCCACGCAGTAAGATTTTAAATAAAATGTAAAATCATCTGGGTCTTGTCATTACTGCAAGGCACTATTATTCATATACTGCTAATGAGCATAATTTATGACAAGACACAATGACACAGAACGAAGGATTCTAGCTTGAAGCACCAGCAAATCTTGTGAAGCTCATGTAACAAGGTAATTGCAGTGCAGTTCGTACAGTGTTTGTGACAACAAATCCAATCTGATATGATTATCCTGTATTATGAAAGAACAAAGCTAAGTTGTAACGATAAACCATCAAGACATTCTGATAAGATTTTTTTCTCCTGATAATATCTACAAAACTTCTTTCAAGTCTGTTTAAGAGAGCAACATGATGATGGAAAATCTAATGCCAGCAGTAATCAGCTATATTTTATCAGTGTTTATAGTTGTTTAGTACCTCCCTGGAAGTCTTTAAAAGACGCTTAGATCTAGAGCTTAGGGATATGGTTTAGTGGGGACTGTTAGTGTTAGGTCAGAGGTTGGACTCGATGATCTTGAGCTCTCTTCCAACCTAGAAATTCTGTGATTCTGTGATTATGTTACACTTCTAACATGGAAATAACTTTGGAGAAGATTTATTGATTTATTTATTTTTACTGACCTCTTTTTAACATTTCCCTTGTGAAGGGAAGGGAAGTTGGGGGGAAGTGTTTATCTGCTGGAGGGTAGTAAGGCCCTATAGAGTCACCAGAACAGGATGGGTCAATGGCCAGAGGCCAATGGGATGAGATTCGAAACAGCTAAATTCAGGGTCCTGCAATCTGGCCAAAATAACCCCATGCGGTGCTACAGGCTTAGCAGAGAGTGCCATGAAAGCTATGCAGAGGAAAGGAATCTGGGGGTGCTGATTGATGCTCTCCTGAACATGAGCTGACAGTGTGACCAGGTGGCCAAGAAGGCCAACAGCATCCTGGCTTGTGTGAGGAACAGTATAGCCAGCAGGACCAGGGAGGTGATCATTCCCTTGTAGTCAGCTCTGGTGAGGCTTCACCTTGAGTGCTGTGTTCAGCTCTGGGCCCCTCACTACAAGAAGGACATTGAGGCCCTGGAAGTCCAGAGAAGGGCTATGAAGCTGGTGAAGGTCCTGGAACACAAGTCACGTGAGGAGAAGATGAGGGAACTGGGGTTGTTCAGTCTGAAGAGGAGGCTCAGGGGAGACTTATTACTTTCTACGACTACCTGAAACGAAGTAGTGGGAAGCTAAGGGTCAGCATCTTCTCACTGGTAGCTAGTGATAAGAGTAGAGGGAATGGCCTAGAGTTGCACCAGGGGAGGTTCAGGCTGGAAGAAGAGGAGACGTTTCTTCTCAGAAATAGCAGTCAGGCCTCAGAATGGGTTGCCCAGGGATGTGGTGGAGTCACCATCCCTGGGGGTATTTAAGGAAAGGTTGGATGTGGTGCTTAGGGACATGGTTTAATGGGTGACATTGGTGGTAGGGTGATGGCTGGACCAGATGATCTCGAAGGTCTTTACCAACCTTAATGATTCTATGACTCTATGATTCTAAAAGCCTTGCTTAAGTCAAGGTAAATGACATGCACTGCTCTCCCCTCATCCACATACCCTGTCATTTTTATCATAGAAGGAAAACAGGTAGATGAAATGTAATTTCTCATTTTCACATCTAAGCTGACTATTTGTGATCACCTTCTCCCTTGTCTGCATTGATATGTGTTCCAGGAGAGCTTGCCCCATGGTTTCCCCAGGGACTGACTGAGGTAAGGCTAATCAACTTGGTGTTCCCTTTATCAACTTTTCAGTGTTCTCTGAGGATGTGTACCATTTTCTTTCATACATCTTTCAAGGTCCCTTCCAACCCCTACAGTTCTGTGATTTTGTGATTCTGTGATTCTGTGATATGCCTTTCATCATTTGTAGAAAATAAATAGGATGAGCAAGCTTCTCTCTCAAGTTGTCTTGATTAAATATTTGGTATTTTAGTTTCCTTACACTCAGAAATTTCACTTTTTTAGCTCAAACTTTAATTTCATCTAGCTTACACTTCCAGATTTGCTTTTGTGAGGAATTTGTCAAGCAGAAATCTCCAAAATAGGTATCATTATTTACATGTAGGTACTTCAATGAAGTGATGTCACCTTGCAAACTTCTCTTTAATAAACTGATTAAGCTATGCAAAACCTTGAAAGCAAAAGCAAGAAGTTTGAACTTCTATTTTAAATGGCTGTTTTGATGTTTTTCATTCATGTCTTAATCTTATTTTCAATGACTTTCACTGTGTACTGTTTGTAAAATTATTAAAATATATTCTTTAGTTATGCTGACTTTGCTCTAAGGGCATGAAAGGCATCCAAGATTACCATTCCCATTAATTAGCTTTAATCAAGAATTTCTAGAATTTTCATTAGCTTCCTAGCTAATGATAAAACTGCATCAATTTCACTGTCATATGATGCATTTTAAGTGATGATGCACTTTGTCTCTAGTATTATAAACTAGATATATTTAGATATATTTATATCAGTACAATCTGTAAGAATCCCACTGGACATAAAAGGTCTAAAATAGCTAGATTCCATGAGCTCCCATTCACAAAGACTTCCTAGACTAAACTGAAAAATCAAACAAAAGTTAGGAAAAAAATCTATTTTTCTCTCTTTTATTTTTCATCGTGAGAAGCAAACAAATAGTAAAACAGCAAAACTAAGCACCTCAGAGAAAACATAAATGGTATGACCAAAATCATGTAAGTGGTCTTGAAATTCTCTTGCTAGTGTCTCAGTCCCAAAGCAGTATGTCCCTTCCATTGAAATTGCAATGTTAAAAATTTAACAAATAATCTCATTGTCATTACAGAAGTCTTTTAATAAAAAGATAAAAAGTAAGTCTGGTCAGTTCTCATCCTATGAATTTGTAACACTTTAAACAGAAATAGAATGAAAATAGAAAATCTGTTTATTTACAGATAAGGGATTGATAAGTGGGATTAAAACAGGAAAACAAAACAAAACAAACCTCCTCATTGGTCATTTATAGTCAAACTAATGGCAAGGGATCTTACTAGAAGAAAACGTAATGCAGGGTTTTTATCAGAGAAAATAGGTAGCACTTTAGAGAGAGACAATTATAGACTCTGGTAACATAGGACTTTGATATATCACATATTACTGTTACATGATGGAAGGATTAATAGCTACAATAATAACATCATAATGGAGCAAGACAACCATAAGCTATAAATAATAAACACATTAAATTCCAATGAGGAGAGAATGTAGACTAGGACATTCAATAAGCTATTGTGAAATACATCTCAGTGTACAGGACTTCTGTCCAGAACCTACACAGATGTGGTGGTTTTACCTGGCTGGGCAGCTGAGCTCCACCACAACCATTCTCACTCCCCATCCTCAAAGAAAAGGGGGAAGGGGGGAGAAAACATGATGAAAAGGTCTCAAGGACAGGCAGATCACTCAACAATTATTGTCACAGGTAAAACAGGTTCATCATAGAGAGATTTATATAATTTATTGCCAACTACCAACAGAATAGAGCATGAAGAACTAAAAGCAAACTAAAAACAGCTATCTCCCATTCACCCTCCTCTTCCCAAGCAGCACAGGGGAATGGGGGATGGGGAATGGGGGCTGCAGTCAGTCCCTGACACTTCGTCTCTGCAGCTCTTTCACAGTCCCTCTCTGCTCCTGCTCCACGTGGGGTCCCTCCCACGGGATGCCGTCCTTCCCGAACTGAGCCTGCAGGGGCTGCCCACAGGCTGCAACTCTTCAAGAACTGCTCCCACACGGCTGCCCCCCGTACCACGGGGTCCATCTGTCAGGAGCAAACTGCTTCTGCACGGGTCCCCCACGGGCGGCGGCTCCTCCCAGGCCTCCTGCTCCTGCATGGGCTCCTCTCCACGGGCTACAGCAGAAGAGACTAGGAGCATTGTGATATACATTTTTTTTTTTTTTTTTTTTTTTTGTTAAAACTGCATAAACTGCATTTGTTAAAGAGACTAGAGGAACAATTGCATTTTAAAAAGTGTTGGTGGTATACTTTTAGGAATCTGTATGATAGCTTGTTAATATTCAGAATATTATCCTATATGGTTTGGCATCTTAAATGATTTTCCATACCCCAGGAATGGAAATTAAGCATCTGCTTTCTCTTAGCAGTTTATGGGAACTTTGATAGAAGCTTGTCTCACCAGAAGATTAAATCCTTTTTACTGTAATACTTAGATTATCATGGAGTATTAGTGACTATGAATATTACCAAGTTCCTTATGTTTATGCTAGTTTAGAAGCAAAAGCAATACTCTGCCCTTAAGAACTTTATCTGTATAAGGAAGTTATATGAAATTTCCAGTAATAGCAAGTGGAAATCCAGATCCCACAGAAGCTGGTTGATTTTACTGTCATGATGCTTGGAATTTCATTCCGATCAATTCCATTGTCTGTATGCAGTAGAAGGGCTAGGTGCAGGCATATTATATATGTTTCACTAATTACTTAGAAGTAAATATATGCCTAGATTTGTCTGATGTTGTGCTTCCATTACATGAGATGAATTATCATAAACCTCTGCAAAAGTTTGCTGGAAAGGAGTTACTATGTTACTCATGCCAGGACAGGATCCAGTGGTATCTGAGATAAGAGCAGTAGAAACTTTGGTCAAAAATACTAAATTTTAGTAGTAAGACAGAACACAAACAGAAGCCTAAGAAACTTTGGTGGAGGATGGAAGGATTGGAGAGACCATGATTGTTTTATAGCATTCCATTTCAAGAAACCATTAGTATGAAATATTATAGCTAGACTGTGACAATATGTTATGACATATCTCTTGTGTCAATTGTTTTCTCTTTTGGGAAGTACAGCAAAAAAAAGACATGTTTTATGTGCCATCTGTTTAGTGGGATCCTATGCTTGTTGGCATATCAGCCATATGACCAGTCCATGTATGTGCCAGAAGAGATCACAATTTTCCAATGTTCATTTGATTGTGCTTTAAAAAGAAGTCTCCATGGCCTTCCTTTAACAAAGAACTTTCTTGAAATAAATTATATATCTTTAGATTTTATGCTCATCTTCTTTGGGCATTGAATTCAAGCCTCTAAATATGTATCAGTAAGGCAATCTTCTTACACTGGGATGTGTTTTACCTTGCTAAACTAACAACTGCAAATATGATTAATCACTTTTCCCTCTGGGTCATTTATTATGGATGGCTCATGTAGTTACTGCGTAGAGCATCCTTCTAGGGTAGTGTGATAAAGTGAAGGCTTTTACAAATTGCATTCTTGCTTGGCTGGTGCCTTCTGCCATTACCTGTGTTGCATGGCTGTCTCTTGTGGAATCTAATATTTTGAAAAACAGTCATAATAACTCAAAATAAATAAATAAATAAATAAAAAGAGAGAGAAAAGAGACATGAAAACCAAAAGTTTTTATATTATTTTCCAGTCTCAAATGACCTTATCCACTGAGTTTTATAATTACAATACATAAATGCTAAATATCACTTAAAAATAATTTATCAATGCAATTAGACACTGTAAAAGTTTCATTGTTTTAGAAGTGCTGCTTAAAAAAAAAATAGTACGGAAAGCTTATTTAGGAAACATGTCTGTCAATGGAAAATATTCTTCTTTACAAGCAAAGAAACATGAAATTGCCCTTCTGTCTTTAAGACCTAACAATACACTAAAAACATACATGCATATCAAAGCAGTTTAATTTAAGGAAATTCATCAACTTTTTTCCAGCTTTTAAGGATTTTTTTTTTATTATTTGTGATGGAATGATGTGATACGTCCACTATGATGAGGAAAATATTTAGAATCAGTACAGTAAATATCTATGTATCCCTATACATGTATTTTCTTACGCTATTTTTTGTCTTTTACTTCCATTATCTTCCTAAATGTCATTCTAGTAGGAAATGTTTTTCTCATTCATAAAAACAAACAAAATACACCACCACCACCAAAAGCAAAAACAAAAAACCACCAAACCTGTATATTTTATTTAGACATGTTAAAGGAGACTTCTTTAAAATCAACTGTAAGTAATACACCCAGGTGGATTGTGGCAAAAATGGGGAAAGACAAAAGTTTTTGTTTGTTTGTTTTTTGTTTTCTAAAGGGTCTCTCTAGTGACATGTTACTGAATAGGTTTGAACAGTTTCCTCAAACAGTATCAGATCTCTGGAGGCTGAGAATTTTGTCTTTGAGGCAGTACCAAATAAAACACAACTACCACTGCCTGTGGCCTTCATTCCAAAGTGAATCAGTTTTTGATTGAATGGAATGAGAACAAAATCAACAAAATACTAAAACTACATCTCTAAAGACCACTAATAAATGTAATCCAAATGAAAGAAAATTTTACCCTAATAAAGTAACTTCTCTTGATATTAACTGTAAATCTGAAATATTATCTTAATTGGAGTAATGTAAGAGCATAATACATGTCCCTTCATTTTGCTATGAACTTATATTGACTTTACATTTCTTAGAAATATAATAGCACTTAAAGCTCTCTAGTAGTATCAAACATAAATATTCATACTATTAATGTTACTAAAATAGTGTAACAGCACATGGATTATATCTTATAATAACAGACATTTAATACCCATACCATATATTTAATAACTTAATTTCACCCACTACTTTGAAAATAGAATGTTATATATGATGGTGTGTTTGGAGGAACACTGAGTTAAAAACACTTTTAGTAGTGCATAGGGGCTGTCTTGTGACTGACGGTGGTATAAATGTGGGATTAAATTAAATTATCACAAAGGTCAAATAACTCTGTGCAGGTCGGTGGTACATCTAAGAATTAACCATTGTAGCAAGGAAAGTGTATGCTTAAGCTCAAAGGATTTGTAATGAAAGTATGAAATATGTAAAAAATTTACTCAGTGTGAAGTAAAGAAGGATGAAAAATATCCCACAGATTTCAGACGTCCATAGAAGTCTGAAGTACATGAGGATTCCCCTCAACAGAGATTTCAATTTTCTCCCAAGAATCTACTTCAAACACATTGCAGAATGCAGGCTTCCAAGACCCAAGATGAGCTTAAGTAGGTTGGTTAAGGTTGCTTTGCAATGAAAAATCAACCTTACTTCTGGGCATTTGGCATCTTGTTTCTTGCAAAAGAGATCTCTTCACTCAGAAAACTCTAACTATTCACAAAAAAGTCTCAGAGTCTCTTCTGCATGAATTGTTTTGCATTTAGTTTACAACCCCTGTTTTTATAGCTTGGAGATTTATGTATTTCTGGAAGGAGAGGTGGGGGAGCTCCAGAATATATATATATATTTTCTGATTTTTATAGTTCATTAAGATAATTATTCAAATGTGATCCTGTTGTTAGTGAAAAAAATAAAAATAAAATAAAAAAAAATCCAGTCTGTCAGTTGCCTCAACCTCCTTACATTTTCTAAACATACCAGTAATTTAAGGCACTGTAGGAAGGCACAACTATGTTATGGAGAGATCTAGCTTTCTGAAAAATTGTTTCTTGTTAAAAAATCAGTGATAAAATATCTGATCACTTTGGTGAACCTTGTATAGTATCAGTGATTCTTTTCAGTATGATAGTTTTATTTTGTTTTGTTTTGTTTTACATGGTTCTGTTTAACAATACCAACAAGCAATTATAAATATGGAGACTGAAGGTTGTATAATAGAATTTTTTAAACACTCAGTGAAAGGTCAGCTACATATTTATCTATAAAACCACAGAGTCATTCAGTGTAGAAGGAACATCGGAAAATCTGTTTCAACATCTGCTCAAAACAGGGTGAACTATGAATATAGACCATGCTGTTTACAGCATTGTACAGTTTAGTTTTGAAAAGCTCCAGAGACAGAGATCTAAGAGCCCCTTTGGGCAACTTGATAAATCTTTTAATCCTCATCATGAAATGATGGTGATTTCTCCTGATGAAGCTTGGTTTATCTTCTTGATGACCTCCCTGTAAGCACTGAGGTGTTGCTGTTAGGTATCCCCAAAATTATTTTTTCTCTGCAATGTACAAACCTACCTCACATGGCATTTCCATAGAGGTTGAGTGCTTCAGTTCCATCCAGCTTGGTGGCCCTTGGTTGAATTCATTTAAATTTCTGAAAAGACACCCCAGTGTCTTTCCTGCACTGGGGTGGCGAAACTGGATGCAGTATGTACATGTGGAGTAACAAGCTCTGACAATAGAGGTATAATCCTTTCCCTGACCTCCTGGCTCTGTTCCTTCCCATGGAGACCAGGCTGCTGCAGCTTCTCTTTGCTGCCAGGGCACCCTTCTGTTTCATGTCCAGGTCACATCTGCTACAACCACCAAGACTTCTCTGCAGAGCTGTTACACCATCAATTGCCATGTGATACCATTTGCATGGATGTGGGGGTGGCCTTTAATTTCTCCCACATTCAGGACTTTGCCTTTGTCCAGCCAAACTGATAAATATATGGCAGCTGTTATTACCTTTGTTAAATCAATTTAAGCAGATTGCATGGTGCACACTTAGCTCTTTTTTTTTTTTTTTCTAATTATTATTGTTGATTTGTTCAAGTGGAAGGCAGAGTTGCAGTAAAAATACTAGTGACAAATGAAAAGCTTAGTGTCAGAAAGGAATTAAAATAGTAGAGTAGAAATTGAAAGGTAATATACTTGTGCCATGGGAGAAGATTATTGGAGTGTCAGATTGTTCTGTTTGTGGAAATCAACGTACCAACATACAGAACAAATATCACCATTTCAATATTTCATTGTTGAAATATTGCCCAAGATCTCTATAGAATTCTCCATATTTCCATCTTGGGGAATGAAAACTTCTTAGTAGCCTGGAGATTATTATTATTATTTTCCTTACTATTTACTAGAAGGTCTTGTTTTACAAGATATATTCTGATGACTCCATATACTCATACAATCTAATAACTACACTTTATCAACTAATTGGGTGAGCCATATTAGAAAATTGCTCATCCTGAATTAAATACCACAGGTGCTATTAAGCCGCCACTTGGAAATTCTCAGGGCTGCCTTCACTGGCTGCTCTAGCTGGTATGGAAGCAAAAAGCCAGCCAAGCCTAAAATCAGAGCATAGCAAAAATAAAGCAATTGGGCTACTCTAAATTTATTTTTCTTAGAAGTACAGAGATAATGAACATTCAAGGGAGGAAAAGACCTATGCACAAAGAATCAATATTTGACATCATGAAGCTGACTGATGTTTTGCTAAAGTTTCAATCCTGCGGTTTGATAAACTCCATTAGTCATCATTACTGGCTTTCTGCTAAAAAAAGAATTTCTAAAACTTACAGAAACCTTGCACAAAAGTTCAAATACAGTTGATCAAAACCTTAAGGAAAAGTCAGAAAATGTATTTTAAAATGCTTTTTCCAAATCCAAGTCCTTTCAGAAATCAAGGAATTGTGTTTTACTTTAGTCAGTGTCTATTTACTTATTTTTTTTATTATATTTTTTCCCTCTTTATCACCCAATGGCAGTTCCCTGTGATTCCATTTTTCAAATTCTGTGATAATTCCATAGCACATGCCACATCATCAGATTCATTAAACAGCTTATATGATGAATCAATAGGAGTTAAAAACTGGACTGGACAGTGATGTGCTAATTCATTCAGAGGCAAGTTAGTTCACCTAGTCCAGCCTTCATTTAAATTTAGAATCTTTAATGTTGGAAACGATTTCCATGATCATCTCTTCTAACCATCACCCTACTAACAATGTCACCCACTAAACTGTGTCCCTAAGCACCCCCAGGGACAGTGAATCCACCACCTCCCTGGGCAACCCATTCCAATGCCTGAGTACTCTTTCTGAGAAGAAATGTCTTCTAATTTCTAATCTAAATCTCCCCCTGCTGCAACTTGAGGCCATTACAATTTGTTACTTTACTTCATCCCTTTTCACCACTCTTAAACAACCAACTTAATCTTCTTCTGCCTCAATTTACCATCTGCAAAATAAGTATTATAAGGATTTTCTTTCTCAAAAGGCTCTTGTGCAGCTACAGTTGTCTACATATACTTTTATGTACTTATATACATAGTTATATATATTATATATATAAAATATCAGATTTTCAGATACTACAATGGATAACAAAGTTAAGTGTGATGGAAACCTCTGCTTCATCTTGAGTGTTTAAGTGTGTCTTTTGTGTGTGTGTGTTTCTGTTTTTTTTTGTTGTTGTTGGCTTCCTAGGGGACAGTGGTTTCTTTTGATATGGGTATATAACCTCTGATAATTCTCACAGGATTTAGGATCATTCAGTAGGGGAAAAATACAATAACTGACAGAAAAAAAAAAAAAAATTGCATTTACTTCCCCTTGAAACCTTCATTTTACATGGCATAATTTGCTTTTCTCTTCACCAATGGATCATCACAAACTATTTCCTCTTCTTTTGAAAAAATGAAAAAATAAATTCCTTTGGAGTTTACTACATTCAGAACCCTCATTTGCTCCCATATAATCTATTCTGTATATGGACTTCCACTAGGAGATCTTTATTCAGCTGATGATTGCTGCCAGTATCTTGTCTTCATTTTCAGTGATGAAAAGACCTGAATTTATTCTAAATGCTTTGCTGTTGTCAAGGTGATAAACCACCAGCTAGGAAATTAATGGCATTCTCTCAGTATGTGTGTGTGAGAGAGGGTGTGAGTGTGCCTGCTCACCCACACAGGCTTTTTAATCAACAAGCTTCACATGCAACATTCACTTTTATAGGGCAGAATCTTATTTTGTCATGACATCTCAAATATTTTAAGTAGCTTTCTTTAGGTTAGTCCCAGACTCAAATCAGCATCACTGACCTGGCAGATGCTCCTGAGTGGTGGCACAAAACTGCAAAGAACTTCTGACTTTAATACATAAATTTGCAATGTTAAATACATTTTGAAACACATGCCAGTGTGTTTATGCACTAGACTGCCCTACACACATCACACATGCCGCCTTTGGTTGCAAGAAAGCAAGTAAACGCCAACCAGGTCTGGAGGCATCAGTTAAAGAAGACAACATTTGCATAAGAGCAAACAAGATAACTTATACTTTATGAAGGTTTAATTTCATTTTTGGATCCATTGAACTTAGTGCCACAAGATGTCAGTGCAGTTTAAGCAATGGCAGAGCACTCTCTGAATGTGAACTGCATTGAAAATGGGCAAAAGACAAAACATCTATAGTTAATTATAAGAAAAAATCACAGAGAAATAGGACTACAAAGTATACATAGTCTTTTTATTTTCATATGTATATTTTTTTTCTTTTTTACATGCTTCTGGATTGTGCTCTGTATAATTACAATTATAATGAAAATAAATGTAAAAGCTCTAAATAGGAGCTAGTTTATATCCATGTCTTCATTCCACTTTTCTACTTATTCAACAGCTAATGAAAAAGCTGCATCTAAATACATTTCATTGCTCAGCAGAGCAGTGTTTTCTTTTCAGCAATTTGTTGAATTTTAATGCTATTTTCCCAAGCTTTGTTTTGTGTTGACTTCGTGAAAGAAAAAGGAGGAGGAGGAAAAAAAAGACAAAACCAGCTCACTTGTAGTAATGACACAACCACCTCACTTGTAACAGGAGCTAATAAGTTTCCATTACAATGGTCACATATAACGGGTAGTTAATCATCAAGAAAATTCATTAGCTGAATGTCACTAGGAACCTATGTACTGTAGCAAATGAACAACGGACAAGAGTTTGAGCTTTAATTCAGTAGTGAGTTCCCCTCATAATGCTGCTTTCCTCTTCATGAAATCAGGCACAAAGTTAATGGCATGATAAATGGATATTTGAACTTAGTAAGCTTCCTTGATTATGAGAACGGCAGTTATTCCTGCATAAGCGCCAGCAAATATCTCATACGGGTGTTGTTCTGTATGCTTTTGAATACCATGAGCTTTCACAACAGTCAAGCCATCACAAAGAAAACCAAGGAAGGAGAAATTTCCCACCCCACCAGCAACTTGCCTGATTTATTCTTTGGACTCTATGTCTTGCTGAAGTAAATTGACCCTTTTATATAAACCACAGCGCAATGCCCTGTTTCACATGACTTGTCCCATGACCACGTGAGCTTTAGTTGTACTTAAAATACCTTTATACTTGCGCTGCTCTCTTACAGATTTGGTGAACTTCTTAGGTAGTCTTTTTGAACTTTCTAGGTAGTCTTTTTCCTTATTCAGATGGAAAACATATCTGTATGTTTCAAAGCCATCTTATGACCAGCACACATTGTCTGGAACGACTCTGAAATGTGAGTGCAAATGTCTGCCTGAATTAATCAGCAATGTGAGAGCTGAGATGGTGTCTGTGAAATAACAACTTCTGGTTGTGGGGGTTGGAAGGTAGGTGAGGCCCTGAACTAAACGGGCAGATTGAAGAGTTTTCTGACTGTCCGCTGTCCATTTCTGTGAAAACAGTCTTCTTAGGTTTATAAGGCGTACGTAGATGTTCAGACAGCCACAGTGCTGAGCCCAGCTTGCTGAAGGCTGGAACCCCAACTACCCTCTCTGAGCCACCCTCTGCCATCTGTAACCATGGGGATGGGAGCACCACAAAATGCCTTCTAGCCAGAGTATTAAGCACCAAACACCACTTCCCATAGCTCCCTTAACCAGGACCCTTCCAAAAAAAAAAAAGGTCTCTACATCCCCCTGGAAAGTCAGTACTCAGGTTGTACTTAACACCTTGTTTCTTCTCTCAGGGCTATTTTATTTTATTTATTTATTTATTTAACATAACTAAAACCATCATGAGGAAAATAGCTGTAGCACAGGCTCACAAGAACTGAGCTCTTGCTCTATATCTCATTCAGCATCACCCTAGCCTTGCAAGACAGTGACAGCTGGCCCCAGAATACTATCAAATATTCTTTTCCTTCTCTCTTACATTTCTTATTACATTTTTCCCCCCGATTGTAAATGAAGAAGTAATTTGTTTACAAGCCACTTTCTCCTTTTCTCTGCTGGGTGCTTCAGATATCAGCATGATAGAAGAGCAGGAGATTTGTGGTATGTCTTTGTGCCTTGGCCAAGGATCTGCCGCACAATCCATTATTACCAGGAACATTTGCATGAAAACAGGGCATCCAGCAGTTGCTTTCATAGGTTCATATCTGACCACACAGAGAAATAGCCACAGTGTCAGCAATAATACCTTGTGCTGTAACCTATGACTTTCTCCACTTGAAAACAAAATGGGTGTGTTTTTCTGAAGGTT
The DNA here is from genome assembly GCF_047663525.1 of Anas platyrhynchos. NCBI lineage: Eukaryota > Metazoa > Chordata > Aves > Anseriformes > Anatidae > Anas > Anas platyrhynchos. The sequence continues at coordinate 202,208,243 of NC_092587.1, forward strand.
ATTTTTGGCTTGAAATTGGTTTCACAGTTCAGAATACTTGCAGAGACAGAGGTAAGTTTTACTTCGTTGTAAGTCATTAAAATTAAATCCATATGGAAAGTACAGAACTGATTTGGACTAGTAACATCCAGGCAGAAAATGCCTTGTTTCTGTATCTTATCAAGTAGCTAGAGATATCGAGAGATATCTAGTTAACTAATCTGATATTAAAAAAAAAAAAGTGCAGTTTTGTTGAACTTCTCTATTTTATTAACTCTCAACTCTTATGAATCCCGTTATTTATTCTGTAGATGAGATTAAACTCCTGTCTCTGTTTTGTACTCATGTGAAGCAATTTAGAATATCCATTTTTCTATGCCTGAAGCAGTAATTAACTGTGCCCAGATGCATAGGAATGGACCTTATTTAGAGGCCTGTGCCATGATAATTGCAATCCTACTATAAAATCAGCTACCTCTTAGTAGAGAAGCCAACAAACAAGAGCATTTATTAAAAAAAAAAAAAAAATCCCCACTTTCCAACCCTCCCCAGGCTCTATCAGAGTGACAGTTTAAGAAAGAATCAATCTGTTTATCTTTTGGATACTGGGTTCAAATTCTCTTGATTTCAGCAGTCAGCAGTAAATCTGTAGCTATCTGAATGCTGTTTCTGCAGTCCAGAATTTCTGAAGTCCTCCCTTTTGGTTTAATTTTGTTGCCAATGAATCAAATCTTTAAATCTATCAGGAAAATACAGTAAGAGACGAATTAGTAGAGTACTGAATTCCTTGGAAGACTCCCCCACCTCAGCATTATTATAAAGGTATTAAACTATGATAATTATTGAACAGGTTTCTATGGGTAGCTTCAAAAGCTACAAATCAGAGTATTTACTCTAAAACCCAGGAGAGCCTTTTGAGTTTTCTGATATTGTCACATGCCTTAAATCATGGTGAAGCAACACTCTTCATTTCCAACTGAAAATCAATTCATTATTATAAAATCAAGTCTGTCAAAGACCATGGGACTGAGAACTCTGACTGAGAATGCAAGTCTTCATTTGTCTTCATGATGTAAGATTTCTACATTATTTATAGGAAAGCATGCAGAAGACGTTTTTTCCAGATGGTTCTCTTTACAAATAAATTTTCTAGTTACAATATATCAGACTGTTCCTCTTTATATATAAGCGATTTCTTCTGATTTATGTAGCATGGAGCTTTGCAGTAGAAGGTCACTGGAGAAATTTAACTGTAAAATACCCATCTTTGGAAACTCCTCAGACAGCTCTTAATATTTCATGGGTTTAGGTATTTATTTTCTTTAAACCAAGTACTATTTATCTGTTACAAACATTACTATAAATTATTTGTATCAGTCTCAAAATAAAAAATGACAACTGATCACAAGTATCTGAAGGAGAGATCAAGACAAATGCTAGCTTTGGGAACTAACATAGCAATTTAGGAATAATTAGTTCCATTTTCTGTTCTATTTCATAAGCCAGTGTCTGTCTCAGGTTAAATCAGCTCTTTAAGTAACACCAGGTTAAATAACATCTCACTGCAGTGAGGACTTCAGACTGAGAAGCCAACTGAGTGTTTTTTCTATGCTATCACTGCCATCTCTGTATGTTTATATGGATCCTTTAGGAAAGTAGCACAACTACTGTGATTCCAAGTGTCAAAAATGACTTTAACTTCAGTAGGAGTGATATGGTGCTCAGACAGCCCCAAGGATCAGAAAAGCACAGTTATTATACGGGCATCTGTTTGATCTTGAAGCCATACAGTACACAGAGTTTGGCCAAGCCCTTCTAATGCGTTTTTTTTTCATTCTCTTATATGAACAAGGTATTATACAGAGATTTATCTCACATTTGCCTGCTTTTTAACTTTTTAATTTTGTATTTTCTGAAATGGCTTTAATTTTCTGAAATGGCTTTTTTTTTTTTTTTTTTTAATGATGGGTAAGATTATGATTAATATTACAAGGGGAAATCTACAACTGGGGGAGAAGCAAGCATTTAGATTTGTGTCTGAGAACTGATTGCAGTATATACATATCGCAGTATAAACATAGGAAAAACATTGGGACAATCATGACTTTTGTTATTTGTGTAGAAATATTTCATATGTGTACTTTGCCTGTCTCCCCCAGTGAGCTTTCTTGGCGAATCTCATCATTTACCTGAGTCTTAAAGATGGAAAATGCTCTCCTAAATGCTGAGAAAACACCACAGCAATAGCCTGACAGTTCTGTAAAGTTCAGTCTCTGGTTGAACAAACACCAAAAACATAAAGTTGAGACTTCATTATGTGACAGGTTCTGTGAAGAGTGGCATAAAGGTAAATAAGATCCTCTCCCAACCTGTCCTACAGGACCAATGATTGCAAATGCAAAGAATGTATTCATTAATTATATTATAGTATATATTAATTATATTTAATATTTATTATACATATATAACTTTATATATATAATTATAATCAAATTAATTACATGAATGCATTCATATAAGTTATGAGTTGAAAAACATCATTTTCTTTTGAAGTTTTAATTACTTCCTTTGCATTTCACATTTAGTTTTCAAACCTTAGCAATGAGTCTTAAAATTTATTTATATTTATTTTTTGCCCCAGTCAAGAAAAGTATTTAAGTATGTAATTAACTTTAAACAGCTGATAAATCCCAATGATTATTTAAAATACAAGTGTGTAGTGTCTCAGACACCAAAGACCCAACATGTTCAAAAATTTCAATGATTTATTCTGTAAAATGCATAAATAATTCAAATCAAGCATCATTACTTTGGATTCTCTACTCCTTTTTGGGTTATGCCAATTTTTTTTGTTTGTTTGTTTTGTTTTTTAATAGCCATGAAGGCTTAATTCTGTCTCATTTAATTTATTTAATTAGAAATAAAGCAATCTTAGAAATATTTTCCATAACAGCAATCTAGACTAAATGAAAAGACATTTATTTTTCCCTAAGGAAAAAAAAATATATTGTAGTGTTAGAAAGTTATTGAGTAGAGAATGTACAGTCATTCCTGATTAGTTTGACTGAAACCTAAAATACAATTACACTGTGTGCTTTCTAAAAACCTTCATGTTTGGCATACACATAGAACAAGCTGAATTGTTGAGACAATTTCTGAGTAAAGAGCATAAATTCTGTTCCTGTGAACACAAAATTTACAAAGTGTAGTTTATTTTACTGCTTGAGGCTAGGAAGCCTAATTTCTTTCTGTAAGACATTTTGTCTTTGGAAATACCTTTTATCCTATTTTTCATCAAGTAGAACAAAATTTGAAAATTGTGATAGAGCTGATGTTTCACTTAATTTCAGTATGACTGAATTGTCATGCACCTTACAGGTTTCACTTCAACCCACCAGGGAACATCAGAAATAAAACTATTGGGCCCTTGTGAATAGTAGCCAGAAGGCTACTCACACTTGTCTCACTACTGCCATTCAATGTAGGAAAGTTATGCTGTGGGGAAACAATATGTTTGTTCTGTCTGTGGCTGACTTTCACATTCATATTGCAAAACTGCTCTTGCAGTCAGAAAATAGGGAAAGCTTTGGTAGCTGGAAAGAACCTACATACAACCACTGGATTGTAATTCAGTCTTGTCTGAAGTCTATTGCATTCCCATCATAATTGAGCAATATTTGTTAAATATTCCAGTGTTGGTGTATTGAGAAATTACAATGTCAAAATTTTCCCAGTCATCAGCTCTATTTAAAATATAGCCAGGATAAAGCACAATTGGTATCATCTACATCTGTGTCACAATCATTGGCATTCTGTGAAGTCTTATAAGATGCTTCTGTGATATTTTCATCTTCTTGAATTTGTGTTTTGTCTTCTTAGAGCTGTAAATTCTCTGGACTAGTAATAATCTGGTCCTATACAGTTTTACTATGCTTCAAAATATAGAGCCACAATTAAAGTACAGGGTATTAAATGCTCTTAATATATTAGCATATAAAATAACATGAAGTTAACATAAATAATTTACAAAATATATTTTTTTTCAAAATAAGTATTCAATACATATGTATACACAAAAAGTAAGCTATTTACATATATATGTAAGTATATGCAAAATGATATAAATGTTTGTAAAGGCAGTGATAGGAAAGCACATTCTTCAATAACATCTTCACAGTAGCCCACAGTAGAGGGCTTTGGTGTCTGCAAGTTATTTTCACATTCATACAGTACTTTACACTGTGATCATATTATAATAACTTTTCAATTTATGAATCAAAAAGCATGTTTTAACTCTGGACCACTGCAGCATTTTTAGTGTTTCTTGGTAGATTTTTTTAAATTGTTTTTCCTAGTTGGAAACCCTGCAGGTTTAGATCAGGATCTGATCAGGTGGTAATGAAGCAGTTATTGTAATTCTCTGGTGTTTATTATGACAATAAAAAGAAACAAGTTTAGTTCTTTGTTAACATAGAAAAAAATATTCTTAAAGTACATTTCTGACTAATTTTATAGGTTTTATGCTAAACATATATAAATATCAGTTAGTTAGTGTTGTGTTCATGTCACTAATCTGATCACTTTTGTGTTACCCACAACTCAGTCAAAGATAACCACAACAAATTACGTTTCTTAATTCTCATAGATATGTAGCAACTAAACTTTTTAAAGTTGAAGGAGGTCTGCTAAACTTTTACATCTGCTTTAACTTGTCTAAACTAATATTGAATAATTTTTAGTTTTGACCTTGTACACATCAAAATAATCTATTGGTTTTTAATAAATTATAGGGTGATAAAAAGATTGAATTTATAGTTTCATCTACTCTTCTGTTAATACATTGTTAAAGTGTATTAACTTGTAAATTTAGATGCTAAGAATTGGTTCTTAGAGACACTGTGTGGGTCAATATTCCATCAATAATTCAAGATATAATTTAGACATATAATTATGTTCAATATATTACTACTCTTTGCTGCTTTGGCTCAAGACTATCTCAAGATTCACAGCAAGATATTTTTATTTATTGATTTGGAGGATCATACATTTATCTTGAGTGAACTACAATTCTTTGTGAATCAAATAGATAGCCCACAGAATCCCTGGACTTGATATTTAAATTTGATATTTAAAATGAACAAAACTCCTTTCTCATTTCACTAGATAATAGGAATGTGAGATCCTGTAATCTACAGTGCTAGTGGTAGAGTGAGCCAGACACTGCAGGTCTTTCACATTTACAGTGTAGGAAAGAAAAATCCTTGTTTGTATACTCTAATAGTATTTCTGATCCCAGGTATGAATGATGGTGTTCAAGTAACCTGTGTATATCTGGTTTAGTTTCTTTAAGCCCTCTTTCATCCTCACATTACTAAAATACCACAAACAAAATGAAGAACTGAACAAAATGTTCTAGAAAATTACCATATTATCCTTCTGTTTAAATCAGTCATTTTTATACAGTTGGTTCTCCCCTCCCTCATCATTATGTCCCTTCCCTTGTCACACAGCTACCCTTCATTATTGTGGCATAATTTGTTCAAGAGGAGGAGGAGTGTTCTGCTCCAAGGATTGCCAGGCTGAGGCTGACTGTTTTCTTGTGATAAGGAGTTACACTCCCTCCACTAAGCCATTTCTGCTTGAAAGTTTCTATGCAGCATTCAAAGATCCAGTACCAAAATTCAGTTTTATAACCTGATATTTTGTTACAAAAGGACAGGGAGACCAGTACTTACCATCTTTTTGGTGACATGGCCACAGGTTCCTGGAAAATTGTAAATGAGACACAACACTGCTTAGTTTCAAATTGGATTATGCCCAGTGATAAAGTCAGTTAGGTTTTTAAAAGAACTCAGAATTCAATTCACACATTCTAAATTCTACAATTCTTTGAATGGAGAATTTAATTTTCTGCCTTTTTTTTTTCTTCCGCACCACCCCCCCCCCTTCATGCTCAAAACAGCTGTCTTCAAAAAATATCAGTTTTAAGGGTAGGCAAATAAAACAAGTGCCTTTCAATTTCATCTTCCTGCTCAGTTCCAGACATTCTAAAAATTGAGTCAGCATTTAAAAGTCACCCCCAAACATCCTGTTAAATTGAATTTTTTTGAAAAATTCTCTTTGATATCTTCCATCTCCTAAGAATGAGAGCAATCGTCCTGATCATGTTTATAGCATTCCTTCAAAATGCAACAACTTAATAAACTTCTTCACAAATTCAGAAATCAAACATAGTTGGACATGAAATAGGCTAGAAGAGATTGGAAAAAAGAAAAAAAAAGGAGAAAAAGAAAAAGTGATTTATATATATATATAATGATAGTGAAAGTTCATTTATGAAAAAGATTATGTGAATGATATTAAACGTTTCTACACAAAGGGAATGTGCTTATAATATGAAAGGGAACAGTCCCTGTAGGAAATTAGCTCCTATCCTGAAATAATGTTGATTAAATCCTTTCTTTCTTTTCATCTAGTCTTGGTCTCTTTGTACAAGTTCTTAAGGGAATTTAATCAACCTCAGAAGCAATTTTTATTGCTGTGTGTACTTTTTAATGTTATAAACTCAAGCCTTTAAATAATAATAAGTCAGTGACACACTCACTAAATACCAAACATCTTGAAATTAGTATGGCTAACAGCTGTAATTGTGGGAGAACCAATAATTCCTACTTCTTGGAAATTCCTACTTCTACTAGTTTTAGTTCAAAACATGGCAACAACCTGGTTATGGAACATAACTGAAGTAATAGAGAATGATATGATTTCAGTCAATATTGCCACCTTATCTGAAACTAGGCAATTCCTTGTGATAGACCGCAAACCAGGGACAGATATATGGTGTTTGTTAAGCATGGGTGAAGAGTGCTGGAATCCAGTACAAACTAAATCTCCTGCAATAGGTTTCAGTCAAATCAAATCAGTCTTACCACAGTCAAATCTCTGCTGTGTACATGATATTTTACCTGTCTTCTTCAACATGCCATTTCCCTGATACTGTCAAATTGGCCTGATGTCTAAAAGCTAGCTGCCAAATATGTGGAGATATAAATATATAAATAAAGTTCCAAATATTTTCTGTTACTCTTTATTAGGTCTTTTGAGATCTCAGACTCCATATTTACCAATTTAAGTTTTGAAAATGTCTGGACACGGTCGTGGGTAGCCTGCTCTAAGTGGCCCTGCTTGGGCAAGGGCAACCTTAGACATTCTGTAATTGTGTGAAAACAGAGAGAGGGTGTTTTGTTTTGTTTTTTTTTTTTTTTTTTTCTGTTGTATTGTTTTGTTTTTCCATTAAAAGTCTTAGTATCCTGTAAAACTAGTTCATTTGTTCAAATATTTGCCCCTTATTTGGACTATTTGGAACCTTCATTGTTAAGTACTGGGGCATATCATAGTCTTTAATGTTATTTTTGTCAGCTCACCCCTGAAAGATATTGAAGTATTGCTCTGGTAAAGAACTGGAACTCACTTTTTATTCTCTCTCTATAGATTGAGGTCAGACTTCAACAGATGTATATTATAAATGGTTTAGCTGGTGTCTGGAGTGGCCTCATCCAGCCAAGAAACTTGAGCACAGAATGGGACTGGCTTGAACCTGAATCCAACTCCCCTAATGATGTGGAAAAGACAGTCACCATGAATTTCCAGTTGACATGATAGACAGAAACTGTAGACTTGGCAAGAAAAGTTACACCCTGATCATGCAAAATGCCGAAGTAATCAAAATTAGCAATATTTTTCTTTGGCCAGGATGCTATCCTGAAAACCACAACCTATCTGCCAAAGCCAGAGATTGCACACATGCTTTTATTACAATCTAATTAACACAACTTTTAGTAGTAACAGCAACAACACATTTATAATAATAATAATGCTTATATTCTAGATGGATTAGCTATAAAAGAATAGTCCTAACACTATTAAAATTGTTACATAAAAACATCCTAGTATGCACCCCTTTTGTCTGGCATTTTTCTCACCCTTCATTTGTCCCTGGGGCCCTCAGCTGGCAGTAGAGGCCTTTGTCAAGCAGAGGGAACTGCAGCAAGTCAGCAGCATCCTGCATTCTCTCCTGGGAGACATTTGGTATTACTGATGATGCTAATCATCAGTATGAATCCCAGTATGAATATAATCCCTTCTTCCAGTATGAATATAATTTTATAATATAATATAAATAGTTTTATAGGTTATTTATTTATTTATTTATTTATTTTTGTATATTTTTTCCTAACACACTTTGTTTACTTGCCCTTGTTTCACTTGTTCCCGTCTGAAGTTTGGCTACATTCACACATTAGCTATTAGTTAAACCAGCATGGTATGCTTGCCCAGACCTCAGTTACATGAATGTTTCATGGTTATTGTTATTCCTCAGTGATGACATGAGTTTGTTAGACCTTTAGCAGATACAGTATTCACAGAGTTAAGCTAAAAGCAGATTTGACAATACTCACCTGACTGCTAGGCAGTTGTTATTACAACTAAAACAACTCAAAATCATCTCAGCCCAAGACCCATGTAGACAACTCTTGAGACTGCACTGTTAGGTCAATACAAAGGCTTTGGCCTTTTACTAGTAATAGGAAAAAAAAAAAAAAAAAAAGTGCAGCTTTACTGAACTGCAGAACAAGCAAGCATGAAAAATGCATGTTTTCAGTGTTGAAGCTACCAGACTGTTTCAGTTTCTGCTACAGGTTTTACCAGAGCTTCTGTCCTCTTGCCTGCACTTAGCAGCCTGATACCTCCCAGATGCCTCCGTAGATATCCTTGCAATATCTCTTCCCATCAAAATCAGCTGATGATGTTTGAAGCAGTCTCATTGAAGCAGTGGCATTGAAGCAGAGCCATGTTCCAGGCAAGAAAAGCACAGTGCTGTCTGCATTTTAAAGCACAGGAAAAATTTAGACTGACCTACCAGAAAAGTGTCTTATCTATAATTTTTCTCTAGACTGTTTTCATCACTGCCAATCTTCAGACCCATTGCACCTGAAAGAGGGATTAGGAAAAATCTGCAGTTTTCCTAACTGGTTGGTTTGCAACAAACCACCTCCCTCTGGTGTAGTACTGATAGGTTCCAGTCTAAGGTCCTCTACTGGATTTTTTGGTCCTATGGACTGGATGAAGCTGAAACATCAGCTCAAGGCTCTGAGCTCTGCTGCAGCATATCCTGAAATGTGAGTTGCCATGAGATGTCTGAGACCTTTGTTAGGTGCTGTCCTGAAGGACAATCTGAGATCTCTGAATTAGTGGGGTGGAGCAGAGAATGAATCAGAGCTTTAACTGCAAAGAGACCAACATCCTGTAGGTGTACTTAGCTTTTTTTATACTCAAAACTGAACTTCCGAGTTGGAGAGAAAAACTCAACTTTAGAAAATGCTGGAATTAGAAGAAAAATTAAGCATTATTTCTTAGACCCATGGTCCAAACATTAGCAAAAGTTGCATGGCTCTGCGGTTTGCAAAAAGATGTAGAAACTTACAACATACTTGTGGGATGAGGTGGAGGAATTTTTTATTTTTTGTTTTTCAATTATTTGTTTTCATACTAAGCTACTTACTTTTACAAAATACAAAGAGGAAATCAGTTACTTCTTCAACATGTATGTACTTATTTCCCTGACAGTAATTCATTTCAGAAAATTTGACACAGGATGAAGAAACACATTTAACAGCAATATACACTTTGTTCACAAATGTAGTTTATGATTCTTGTTCTCTACTGCCACACTCACAATATGAAAAAGGTATTTAAAGAAATAAAAAAAATCCAACAAGGGGTTCATAATAATAATAAAGAATTAAAACAATACAAAAAAGAAAAGAAAAGAAAAGAAAAGAAAAGAAAAGAAAAGAAAAGAAAAGAAAAGAAAAGAAAAGAAAAGAAAAGAAAAGAAAAGAAAAGAAAAGAAAAGAAAAGAAAAGAAAAGAAAAGAAAAAAGAAAAGAAAAGAGAAAAGAAAAGAAAAGAAAAGAAAAGAAAAGAAAAGAAAAGAAAAGAAAAGAAAAGAAAAGAAAAGAAAAGAAAAGAAAAGAAAAGAAAAGAAAAGAAAAGAAAAGAAAAGAAAAGAAAAGAAAAGAAAAGAAAAGAAAAGAAAAGAAGATCAAGGACCTGACCTGAAATTTTTATGCAATTTATAGGAAGTTCTTGAATGACCATATATTTCCCCAGGTACATACTTCATATTTGTTTTCCCCCTTTATGTTACTGATTGGACCATCTGATTTTATCTGGATCTGTACTGATTTGAACTATTAGTGTAAATGACCTATTACCTGACTCTAAAGTACTTGATTTTCAGTTACAACAGTGTTCCTTAAAACCGTTCAGAAGAATGTTTTTTTTTTGTTTTGTTTTGTGTTTTTTTTTTTTTTTTAACATACCTTTTTCCCAGTGTCTTCAACATAAGATCTTTTCTAAACGTGTCACATAGTAAGGCTTAGAATCTAGAATGGATGGAATTTCAAAGAGGCTAATGAAGAACAAAATAAATTATTGTTTTGCTTGTGAAATATTTGTGTTCACATGTACAGAGAACTCCTTACCGAGTTTGAGTAGAAAGTACAATCTTGTGTTTCAAAATTAATCTTTGCTTATGTTTGAAAATAAATTTTTGTTTACAAACTCAAAAGTTCTACTGTATTCAAGAACAAAGAAAAATGTCTTCTTGGGTTTATTTTCTCATCACAGGTCTTATAAAGTAAAAGTTAACCATCTCAGAAATGTCATAGTAAGGGAACTTCAGAGAAGAAGCTACATCACTTATCACTTTGATGTCTGAAAATAACCTCATTTACATATTAGTTTTCTTTCTTCTTTAGCTATTGTCTTCTTTCTACCTTCTCCAAACCCCATCTTCATCAATGTAGTAGTGTACAGAATGCTCATTACTTTTTCACAGCTGTTGCTCTCTTGACTTTTGGCAAGTTTGACAACTTATTTTATTGTTCTCTCTGCTTCTTTCTGTTCTTTCTGAGTAACTGGTTTTCCGCTGCAGAATCTTTTGTTGAGTTAGGGGTTTTGTTTTGAGGTCCCTGATGTTTGGGAACTTCAGAATTATTCCTTGTGGAGAATAATAATGAAATTCTGGTTGCTACATTGAGCTGAATCTGGAATTGTTAACCTAATGGAAAGAGTGAAAGGTGAAATTTGAGATTTACCTGTACTATAATGTCTACTGTTAGACACTTACTTCATCGAAATATAAAAATGTACTTAAAATGAACTGACTCAAGTATGTGATTTACTTAACTTTGTGCTAATTATCAAAGTTCTTTTAAAAGGATTGGTTTTAAGGCATATATGTAGAATTTCATAGCTGAATCTCCATATCATTGATAAAATCTGTGAGAAGCTTTACAAAAAAAAAAAAAAAAAAAAAAAACAGAAAAAGATTAAAGAAGCAGAAGGTTGTAGTTTATGTATATCATCACAAGATGGTGAGAAACAAGATAACACTTTGAAACACTGTATGTGCCTGCTAGGTCTCTAGAGATTTATGGTTTTAAAGATAGAAAATCCTAATATACATTAGGAGGTAAATTTACTAGCTTTCAAAATTTTTACACCGCAGATCAACTGAGTAATTTAAATAGAAACCTTTTGTTTGGTGCAGAATAGTTTACAGGCAATTTTATCTCGAACAAGAAAGTATATCTATGCTGTTATGAATCCTATTAGAAAGGTCTACATTGACTTCTAGGAACAATATCACAGTAATCCTACTTAAATTGACAATTAAAGTGTGTTTTGCTTATGGCTGGCTTCAGACACACTGTGTAATTTACTAAGTAATGGGAAAAGTGTCATTTGCTACATGCAAATTTCTTTTAGGAGAAATTAAATATTAGTATTCTTTGCCCATTTAAGTTTACAACTATGGGAAAGACCATTAGTGAGATTTTCTTAGAGCAGTACAAGCTTGCTTATTTCTGAAACTATGCTGTGTCAGAATTATAACACAAATACCTATGCACAGCTTTCCAATATGCTATAAAAATAAACATGGACTGATGTGATGTAGCATTGAGTAAATTAGGAAAGTCTTGTAACAGAGTTACATCAGTTTACAACTTCAATGAGGAGATGATACTTGGGGGCCTTGCAGGGTAAGAAAGTGGAGGAGTGCAAAATTTCTCTATTCCTCTCAGTAACATTTCTACCATCTAAGCATAGTTTTTATTTATTTATTTATTGTGAAAACACCCTCATTCACTCAAGAGTTTTATAACCACCACTTCCTAGATTTATCATTTCTAGGAACCTGAGTTTCTGAACATTTATATGTTCCATAGCATGTGAAGATGGTAAATTTCTTACTGAATTACAGAGATTACATCATATAAGTAAATAAAATAGTTAAACTTCTTAGCCTGTTTCTGTTTTCCAGAGTAAAATTAAGAAAAAAATTATCTGACGTGTAGGGACATGAGTTCCTTATTCTAGAAATGGGTAAAATAGAGGTGTCAAAACCACCAGAAAAGAAATCAAATAAAAGTCCATAAAAGTCCCTTTTAAGGACTTGGCCTATAAAAAAAAAAAAAAAAAAGAGAGAGAGAGAGAGAGAGAAAGGCAGAAAGGCACTGTACAGTAACTTTCTGTTCTCATTACAGAAGTTAAATCTGAGACTTTCCTGCAAATCTAATAAAAATGGCATTTCCATGGCCTTGTATGGCTTTTGCTGCAAAACAATTTAGAGAAAATCTGACTGGGAAAGCTTGAATGAAGAATGTACTTTATGTGAATATATATATTTTTTTCACTTTCTTCTGCAGCTTTTTCTCCTTACAAAAACAGCAAAAGGATTGTATTACCTTATGGAGAAGACATTTTGTGTGTGTGTGTGTGCATGCGCTATTTGGGCAATTTCTGAAATTTCATAAAAAGAAAGACCATTAGCATATTTTGTAAACTCTCTTACTGTTGTAGTAGTATTTCATTGTTATGAGTAGATTTTTATAAAAAAATATATCAACTGTGTTCTTAAGGAAAAACACTAAGCAGTCAGCATATGCAACCTATGCAAGTGCTACAGTAATGTTAATTTAATCCTAATGGTTATTCAAAGAGGAACATTATTTATTTAGATCGTATTAAAATCTGTGCATAGATTAATTTTTACCTTATCTTTAAATGTTTATTTTAAGCAGCTAATTTAGAAAGGTGAGTACTTTGCACTTTGCCCTCAGTGGATGAAGAGAAATGTACATTCCCCAAAGATGATGCTACATCAAAGGCTTTCCAGTGAGGTTTCTTGTTTTCAGATTATTTTCTGTAGCTGTAAAAATGAAAATCCTTAGCTGCATATACTATGCTCTGCTTTAAGAAATTGGGTTGCAAGTTCATTGTATTTCCATGTGAAAGGAAATTGGGATATGACACACCATCATAACATTGTACCTGTGCTAATTACCTAATTATGTCTTGCCTAATTTAACTTGGTGCTATTCTAATGTTAGGTACATCTCCTGGGGCTCCAGTTCAAACCTATTCAGAGCTAAGTGAGGGACCAGTGCTATGTTGCTGCATCACATAGGGAACAAATAACCAAGTTCTTACAGACCTCAGAAAGTCATCTCCAAAGACAGAAACATTAAGCAGTTCATTAGATTTGTACTGTGTTTGCTGAGTATTGCTCTCTATAATAACAGGATGCTGAGATATACCACGGGGTGCACTTGTACCTACACAGCTGTTGAGCAGGTTTGTTGCTTCCTTGCAGAGATAAGAATGACAGTACAGGTGCTAATCAGGCCTGTGGGTTTGAGCAGGATGACGGTTGGCTCATCTGCTACAGTCTGACAGCTAAAATGTCTCAAAGAGTTCTGGGCCTTAACAGAGACACACATTGCCAAGAGAGTGCTCTGGGTGCCATTTATCTGCCAGTCTGCTGGGGGACCATATTGTTGTTTTCCAGACTTCATGGAGAGCATAAAAAATACTGTGTTTGTATTCTAGTCAGGTTCTGCTCATTGCAAAACAGCGCTGAGGGTACTTGGCACTTCAGAAGATGTGGCCCAAAGCAGTTTACCTGACACTCTTTGTATGCTCTTGGCACATAAGAGAAAAGAAGAAAAAACAAATAACAGGGAAAAAAAAAAAAAAAAAAAAAAAAAAAAAAAAAAAAAGCTCCATGAGGCAGTGAACTCCTGTAAATAGGACAAACTGATTTTTTACTGGAACATTCCTACTGAGAGGCTCTCACTCTGGTTGCTCCATGATTTGCTGAGAACTTTTAATTGCTTAAATAGGAGATGCTCTCAGTTTTGGGCTTACCATTTTAAATCCAAAAGTTCAGACTTTGTTTTTCTGTTCCATCACTTAGCTCTGTTTAACTCTATGAGTACTTTTTCTGATTTCTTGGAATAATAACACCATTCACCATGATGATTAAGTGCAACAGAATCAATCTTTTCTTTCCTTGTAGAGATAGGGATGTGTTTATTCATGCATCTGTGCTCATTTGGGAATTTTCTGATCTCTCAGTTTGCCAATAATTTCAAGATGCCATCAAATATATAGGGCATAGACCTATGTAAGATTAATGTTTGCTACTAAAACTGAAATATTCTCAAATGTTTTTGAAAAAGGAAGCTAAATTCAGTAATGCTATGCCAGAATAACACATATCTGAAGATTTGTCTTAATGAAGGTAAATATTTTGAGTGAGATTTATCTCATACAACTTTCAGCACTAAAATGTAGGTTTCTTATCAAAGTAAAGGGTTAAGAATATTCAGAACAAAATTCATATCACTTTTATTGGGTTGGTGGTAGAATATTTCCTTCCCATATGTTTTATACTTATCAATTTCATCAAAATACCATACAACAAGCAAAAAATTTCAGTTATATTTAATAATTTGAGTCCTTAGAGTGAAAACAAAAATTGTTTTGCAGACAGGGTTTAATGGGCCTTAAATAATAGAATATCTGACTTTTTTTTTGAATAGATGACAATGTATCAGGCATGGTCTGCCCATTACAGCTGATTATTGCTCTCTTCAACTACCTGAAAGGAAGTTGTGGGGTTCTGGGGGTCAGCCTCTTCTCACAGGTAACTTGTGATAGGAATAGGGGGAATGGCCTTAGGTTGCACCAGGAGAAGTTTAGGTTAGAAATTAGGAGACATTTCTTCTCAGAAAGAGTAGTTGTGCATTGGAATGGGTTGCCCAGGAAAGTAGTGGCATCACCATCCCTGAGGTATTCAAGGAAAGGTTGTACACAGTGCTTAGGGAAATGGTTTAGTGGGTGATATTGGTAGTAGGGTGATGGTTGGACCAGATGATCTTGAAGGTCTTTTCCAACCTTGATGCTATGATTTCATGATATCTTCTATGAGTTGCAAAGGAACTCCTTGGCCAGGAAACATGTCTGAAATCAACAACAGACATTTTATGGATCCCGTATCTAAGCCTGGATAAGACAGATAAAACAGTAGCCAAATAATTTTTTTTTATTATTATTTTTTTTTTCCTTCCAGTGTCACGAAAGAATGTGCCTGTACTTCTTGGTGTCCTGCTGCTACCTCAAGACAATTTTTGAGGCTGGATCAGCTTCCAAATATTTATGTTGTAAATTTGCTTGATGAGAGAGAGGAACAAATAAATATCCTAACCCTGGTAGGAAATTTCTGAGGAGAAAATTGTGTAGATCTTCAAGACTTACTAGTGTGATGAAGGCAGTGCAGATGACTCTTTTTCCAGAAAATCTTAAGAAGCAGAGAATAACAGGAAAATTGATTATAAAATTCCTTAATCAAAGACATCATCATAACCATCTGTTCAACCTTCCTTTTTCTCATGCACATAGGCACCAGATTAATATGTAGTTTTAAGGCAGATACTATAATTTCATGTGGAAGAAAACTAAATAGTGGGCGTCTGCTGTTTTTTTCCAATAAATCTTTCTAATGTTTATCATCACTGCTTTGCATGGTGTAATATTTCAAATTTCAATTTGTTTAATTTGGAAAAAGAGAATAAAAACAAAGCTAAACTAAACTAAAAACTCAAAACAACAACAACAAAAAAGAAACAGTGAAATTTCTTATGTGTTATCAGCAGAGCTGAAAAATCTACTAGCACATACCCTGGCTATGGATAAATTCAGACAGGAAATTACAGCTAGGTTATCAACTACCAAAAGGGTGATATTCTGCTACTTTTTATATATCCAAGGATGATGTTGTTCCTGAGTGTTCCTGGTGAAGCATGATGGCCCTAAATACATCTCCAAGTCACTGCTTTTGAAGACAGACTTCTATAGTACAGACATAGCCTTTGTGATTCCAAGATATATTTTCTTGATTTATTAAATGTTTTGGTGGACTTCAAATTACACAATGACAGTAACTTCCATTTCTTATTATTTTCTATCCCAGAAATGCTTAAAAAGTAGTCAATAAAGACAGATTTTTTCTAGCTGCTGGCAAATACATAGCATGGTTTTATAGTAGACACCAGACAGAGAGTCCTCATAAAATGAATAAATAAATAAATAAAATTGACATTACCCTCTAAGTACTTGATACAGATACTCCCCTTGCTATTGTTCTCCATTCCTTCTTAGAACTTATGGACCAGTTTCAGTTCTGTTGACTTCAACTAGAAGGAGCCATGTTCGAGCTGAGAGTTCACAGCTGATATGTTGATTCCTGGAAAATGACTGAGACATGTAATTAAAAATAAATTATATGAGAGGGAAACCTAGGGGAAAAACTAAAACAAAAAACACCACCACAGCATAAAGAAACAAGGGGATGACAGCCAGTATGGATTTGTTAAGAGAAAACACTGATTCCTTTCTATGGAAGGGCAACAGGTCTTATACATGTACATAATGCAAAAACAGTCAAAGCTGTATCTCTTAATTGCAATGGGTCATTTAGCACTGTTTCAAATGAAGTTTCCATGAAGTAATAGGAAAAAAACAAAAAACAAACAAACAAACAAACAAACAAACAAACAAAAAACTTTAATGTGAATGCAAAACATCTTAGAATACTATAATAATCCTCTTTTGGTTTAAGACCATTCCCCCTTGTCCAATCATTATCTACCTGAGAAAAGAATCCTTCTCCATCTTTTTCATAAGACCACTTCAAGTTTTAAAAAGACACAATGTGCACAATGTGGTGCCCCTGGACCCTTCTCTTCTCCAGAATGAACATCGCCAGCTCTCTCAGCCTTTTTTCACAGGAGAGATGCTCCAGCCCTCTGATAATCTTTGTGGTCCTCTGAACATCTTTGTGATCCTCCTTTGGACTCATTCTAACATGTCCACGTCTTTCTTGTGCTGGGGGGCCCAAACCTGGTTTCAGTACTAAAGATGCATAATATAATGATTCATATAAAAAATGAAGATAGCACCAAATGAGAATGGGCAATTCTCAACCAATTGGAGGAAAGGACTGAGTTCAGGAGACATTGGCATGTTAATGCTAATTAAAAATAAAAATAAAAATTGGGCTGTGATTTAATAAAGAGAAATGCAAAACCCTGAACATATACATGAAAAATTAACTGTACAAACAACGAATGTATTTGGTTTCAAAGTATTTTCATTTAAATACTGGGGCTAGTTTTGTGTACATTCTACAAGAAAGATGTGGTTTAGCTAAAGATCTTTTAGGTGAGCAAGCAAACAATCATAAAACATGATTGGAAAATTAGACTTTGTTAAAAATAAATAAATAAATCATCTGCAGTGAGGGAATGGTCCTTTATAGAAAGGACCCTCATACAATAAAAGAGGATTATAAGGAAGAAAGGATTTTCTCTGTGAACAATAGCCAGGAAGCACAGTTCGTTCCCTCATGATCATTGCCTATAGTCAGTATCAAGCCAGAAGCAGTGAAGAAGCCACATAGAGTTACAGTGTGCAATCAAGTGATGTTAAGTTTAATTCAGAAGAAATTTAAGCTCTGTAATGGAAAGTCATAATACATGTACATGGATTCTTCTAGGATTCGTCTAGGATTCTTCTAATGATGGGTTCTGCATAATAGTTTTCCTGACTTTTATATCATATTTCTGTAACTGAACATGACCCCATAGCTTGGACCAGGCCTCGTTGCCTGTTTCTGGAGCTGTACAAATTGCTCCTTACTAGTCTGAGCTTAGAAATCCTAGCAGCTCTGGTGCCTAAATTAGGCACTGTATTGTAAATTAGGTACAAGCTGAATTCAGGCTGTCTAGCATTTGAGAACCTTACTGAAAGGAAATGGGATAAAGCCATTCTGGGGCTTTTGGGAACCAGTTTAATAAGACCAAAACAAATAAAGACCAAATCAAGACATAAATAGAGTTAGTCAAAATATTGTTATTGGTGATTCTTGGAAAGGAAGTGATTTTTGAAAACATGAAAAAAGCTTCCATCGTATTAGGAAAGAAGAAGGAGTTTAAATGTAGGAAATGTCATAGAAAAAAATATTTCAGAAAAAGTCAGAAAATATGCTAGCAGACTACTATACTAGTCATTTCCGTTTTCAGAGCACTACTGAAAGATGTTAGTGTTAACAGAGTAAAAGAACAGATAAAATTATTCTATAAAAAGTGTAGTAAACCTGGAAAAATATCCTTAGAGATATTATTTTTCAATTTCTGATGAAAATATGTTGGGTTTTACTTAAAAAGAATCTTTAAACTAGGCAATGCCCAAAGTACACTTGCTACAAAGTCTGTGTGCATTCATGTAAAAGAACAGAGTAACAATAAAGCTCTGCTTTATGAAAGATGTGAAAGGGTACTTACTTAATCAGTTAAAACAGCCTAAAATACTTCAGGCTGCCAAAAATCACTATCTGGTTGAAGTCTGGAGAGGCTAGTAAGGTTAATGCTTCTACTCTTGATGAAGAGACATGAGTTTTTTAATGACTTGAAGTGGTCAGGGCTGTAATTTTACAACTATTCAGAAGGCAGTACTATCAGGAGTAGAATGATCCCTGTGACCATGCCTGGGGCAGTGATTAAATGACAGAAGTGACAGAAGAAGAGTTCTTGCTACTGAACTGGCAGCACTAGCACCTGTATTTACTTTGTAGGTGTCTTATTTGAGTATTGACCAAGTCTGACCTTTCTTGTCTGATGAGACTCTAAGATCATAACACAAGATAGTATGGCTACAGGCCATCAGTATTAATACACAGAGGATTTGTCTGTCTTTCCAGTTTTTCTTTGGATGTACTTTCTCTTTGAAATGTTACATCTCTTTTTGTTTACTAAGATGCACTATTTCAGTTAGGCATTAGAGACTAACCATAGAAAGATTAAGTAAATTTCTTTAATAAATTGTAAGGAACAAATCTGATATCAGAAAGCATCTCTCTTCTTAGCAACCTTTACCTTTCCTATAAATTCATACCTACTCTGCATTTTGACTACATCAATTCTGGCTCTACCCAAGTTTAAGCTCTCCCATTTCCCCAAGATTGTTGTTGGCACTTACAGTTCTGTTATTCACGGATGTGGTCTTTAAACAAGCTACTTTGAGATTCATTGCTAAATATTCCCTGTGAAAAACAATAACACATTCTCATAAAAAAATAGAGACTTAGTTTTAATTTCTTACACTTTCAATTAACCTCTGAGGTCTTAGAGTGCGCACACACACAAATATTCCTTTTTATGAATTACTTTTTTTTTTTTTTTTTTACACATATTGACTTGGAAACTTAATAACCAGACCTGGCACTGTAGATTGTACAGGTCATTTTCAAGCCTAGTAGGTGTTATTCTATTGTATAAAAACTGACCTTCCAAGATCTCTGTATTCTATATCCTTGCACTGTTACATTAACAGAGATACCAAAACAAATTAAACATTTTATTGTTTTCTTCAAATGCCAAAACAATATTCTTGGAATATTTCCTCTGAATCATTTCTTAAACATCCTGCAAAATTTTTCATTGTAATGATCTCTGTTTATTGAGATAGTTGTAATGCAAAATTGCCTTGTTTTCCAATTTTATGTTTGCGGCATTAGTCTTTCTTCAGTTATGTTTCTTCTGCTTAGTCTGTGGGCTTTTGTGAGTTGAACTATGACATTCGTGCATGTCTAGTATTTGTCTGTGTAAGGTGGAATTTGCATCAAATGTAAATATTAGCCTTTATCTATCAAGAGAAGTCCTAAGAATTGGGCTTAGACTGTATATGCACACTGCCAATTTTTGCACACAAGCAAACGGATGTGGTAATGTATGTTCTCTTCCAGGTTTGGTAGCTGTTTTGCCTAATGGGAATAAAAAGCAGTGGTTGTTTTTGTGCACAAATACCAGAAGGCTTAGTTGAACTTTCTTCCAGGGGCCTAGAAATCTTCAGCTTTTGATATTTTTTATCAAAATACGTGTAAATATATATGTTAATATTAAAGTGTTCTTCTCCCTATCCTAAAGTTTCAGGAACTTTTTTGAATATTTTATTTCTTCATAGTCATAGAATGGTTTGTGTTGGAAGGGACCTTAAGGACCATACAGTTCCAACTCCACTGCCATGGGCAAGGACACCTCCCACCAGACCAGGCTGCTCAAAGCCCCATGCAGCCTGGCCTTGAATACCTCCAGGATGGGGCATTCACAGATTCTCTGAGCAACCTTTTCCAGTACCTCACCACCCTCTGAGTAAAGAATGTATTCCTTATACCTAATCTAAACTTGCACTTTTAAATTTAAAGCCATTACTCCTTGTCCTATCACTACACACCCTAAAAACAGTCCCTCCCCAGCTTTCCTGTAGTACCATTAGGTACTGGAAGGCCACTGTAAGGTCTCCCTGGGTCTTCTCCAGGCTCATCTCCCTTAGCCTTTTTTCATAACAGAGGTGCCCCAGCCCCTTGATCATCTTTGTGGCCCTCCTCCAGACCCACTGTAACAGGACCATGTCTTTCTTGTTCTGGGGACCCCAGAGCTAAATGCAGCAGGTGGGGTCTCATGAGAGCAGAGGAGGAGGGAGAATGCCCTTCCCTGACCTGCTGGTTGCAGCCCAGCATACAACTGAATATACAAAGACTGTATTATTTTTTGTTCCCCTTTTTCTTTAACCATTCTTTATTTTCTTTTTTGTCCTCCCAGCCTTCAGTAGCATGTAAGGATTTCCTTTGCAAGACCAAAGAAAGAATTAAAATGCTGTGTGAATCACTGAAGCATGACACAAAGAGCTACAGTTACCAGCTCCCTTTGGAGAGCAGGAGAGGAGGAGGCAGGAAGGCTTGGTGCATTTTGTAACTACGTGAATTTCTGAAATGACAGCAAATTTGTTTTGTTATGAGGCCAGCAGGTCTAAGGACAGTCTTTGTTAGTTTAAGACTGTCAGCAATACAGACATTGGAATTATTTTTTATTTTTTCCTATTCATTTCCTTCTTAGCTCATTCTGCTTTTCCCTTTTTGGAAGAAGGTTGAATAATTAAGCCCTTTAACTTAGACTTTTATAGTTGGCATACTGCTCTACAAAATACCTTCCTAGGGACATGAAACCCATGGTAAATTTCTTTTGCACACCAGCAGTCAAGATTTAGGTATTTTGTATTTTCTTTTTATTAATACAATAATTTAAATAAATAAAAGTATAACAATCCCTTAGAGGGGTTCTTCGAAATAGCTTGGGGGTAATGAAAAGAATTGAATACTTCAGCATTAACATGCCCTGGAAATTGCCTGGAAATTGGAAAAGATCTGAGGAGAGGCTCAGCCAAAACTTAAACAGAAAAAGTAGGTTTTTGATTGCTTTCTGTTGTGTTTTCTTCTGTTTTGTTTTTCTTTCAAAATGAATGAACAACAGATAACTGTGACAATATCTGTTCTTGATTTTATTTATTTATTTATTACTAACTATGGTAGAAGGACTAAGTTTCATCATAGTCATTACTAGTGTCGGTCAAGAGGAACTGTTGCATCAGCAGATTAAACCTGGCATAAAAGCAACATGAGTGAAAAAGCTGGACATGCATGAAGTTGGGGAAAAAAAAATAAAAATAAGAGGGCTGTTCCTGATTTTCCCTCTGACATCCACAGACTCAGAGACAGATTGTTCTATAAAGCGTAGAAACTGCCTTATTTCTGTGATCTCTTAGATCACCTATTCTGCTTGCATACTACAATTTTTTCATAGTTTCTGGATATAGATAACTCATAGCTGATAGCTCATCTAAGTATATAAGTAAAATAGCTATCATCAAGTCTTCATGGGTGTTCAACCATACATACTGTTAATCAGATTTGTTTTAGATTTCGTTGTTGTTGTTGCATTCAGTTAGTAATTAACAGAGGAGAGTAGGGTAATGCAATTGTATTTCTTTGGCAATCTCCATCCCCCATTTGTTTTTAAACCCATGTTTTCTGCCCCCAAATTTACTGAGAGTCAAGATTGGTTCAATGATGAGATGACTGGATACAATGTCCTACGTTGGGGTTTGAAAATGTTAAAAACCCTTATGACCTCTGTAACTAGTATTTTGAAGGTGTGCTGTCTTTTCATCTCAGATTTCTTTCAGATGTGAACAAGTGAATCTCAGTTGAAAGTTGAACCTTATTTCTAAAGACAAATATTAGACTGGTTTTTAAAGAGAGAATATATACTCCTGATTTCCCTCCCCCCCCTTCTTCAGCCCACTTCCAAGAATCATGCCTCTCTTTTTCTACCTATGGCCAGGAACTCCTTGTATCCGTGTTCTGAAAGCACCAAAAATAAAAAATACACACATAAATAAAATAAAATAAAATAAAATAAAATAAAATAAAATAAAATAAAATAAAATAAAATAAAATAAAATAAAAATAATATTTAAAAACATGATATGGTGACATTCAGACTGCATTGCATCTTTTGTTTCTATATTTTTAATTGTTTTAAATTGTTTTTGACATGGCGTTCTCACAATGTAAATCAATAGTTTGCAATGGATAGAGCTCAGTGAAGAAAATGAAAGTTACAAAATCTCTACCTGAATAAGGCTTTTATATATGACCTGTTCTAGTGTCACCTAGGACTTTTGAACATTGACCTCCTTGCTCATTTGCAAGCTGCCAGGCTTGTACTTATGCTGAATTATTAATCGCATACAGAAGTGTTTTGGATACAGATACATAATTAATGTTTTTCATATGAGTTGCTGAATTAGAAGCTGTGGGTTCCTTGGGTTAATGATGGAGAGAGAACATCAGGCACATTTTCAGGGAATAAGAAAGATTTAATTGGAAGGAACATGTGCACTGATGGAGGACCCTATATAGCTAGGCACAGTGCACAAACCAGAAGAAACACTCCCAACTGTAAAGGATTTAGTTGTCTTCTGAAGGAAGGACAACTATATAAAGAAATTCTAAAAAAACAACGTAGTTAAATGGATATGGGCTGGCTAAAACACAGATTTCATCTGCTCACTAAATTTTCAAATTATCTTTTCCTTGAGCTTCACTTGTTTGTAGAGCATAGTATTCTGAATATAGTTGTATATCCTGGTGAATCTTTCTATATAAAATAAAAAATATAACCAATATTCACTGAATATAACCAAATTAAATATATACGTATATATATTTATATAAAATTAAGTAAATTCTGTCAAATTCTACTTTTGGTCTACAGTAAGACCTTGCTAAGTCAGTGGAAACATCTCTAGTGCTTTAAGGGAATTTGGATTAAGCACCTATTCTTAAACTAATAAAGATAGTAGTTTGTAAGTGATCTCTTACTCACTGTTATTTTCATTTCCAGAATACATTTATTCAACTGCAAGATCTAAGTAGATGATGTACACAAATGCTTTGTCTTTTCCCCTGCTTTATTCTAGATCCCTTGTCTTCACGATATCTACATAGCGTCTCTAGTTGGCTGCCATGATCACTTCTGGAGTAACTCAACTTTTCCTTTCATAAAGACATTTAGACTTAGACATCTGTTCACAAATGTTCTCTAGATAAGGAATGCGCTATACCTGTCTCTCTTCACACAGGAGTCCTCCAACTCTATCCCAGGATGCCATGGACACTTAAATATTCAACATGCTTGCAAAGTTAATGAACCACGCATTCAGCATTTTGTTACTAAGGATCAGTAAAACAAATGTAAGAGGACCATCTCATTGCTTTGAAGAAGTTTTGAACAAAATACAGAAAATAATTAATTTTATGTCATGCTAAACACCTTTAATATGAAGTTGAAAGGAGATGAGACCCAGTTGCTAAAGTATGTTGGGCAACTTTGCTCCACAGAAACCTGATCTAGAGTGGTATTGATGTCAGATAGGCCATATCAGTGGGCCAGCGTTGTTTCACTGGTGTGGGCTAGAAAACAATAAAGACATAACTGGCTATTCATCATTATACATATTTTCAGGGACTTGAAAAATGAAATTCCAGTCTTAATTGGCTTTTATCTATGTGGTTCTTTTATTAATGATAAAAAATGAGAATTTTCTGCAAAAACACTTGTATTATATATATATGTATAAATTTAGATATACATACAAACAAGTGCAAGAAGATATTCATGCTTAACTGAATTTTCAAGTTTTATAAGGAGTTAATAGCAAAAGAAGCAAAACATTCTTCCAATTTTATGTTGAACAGACTTGGAAATTTACTTTTTTGTCAAGTTCTCTCATGTAAAGCTTTCTGGTGTTTGCCGTTTGACTCATATTGATATGGTTCTTATACCTTACTTAACAGTTCTTTTATCTAGCTGAAATACTTCTTAAGTATGAGTTCAAGGTTTGTTGAAAATACGTTTACAATTGGCTGATAGGTCGGGCCCAAAGGGTTCTTGTAAATGGGGTTACATCAGGCTGGTGACCTGTCACTAGTGCAGTTCCCTAGGGCTCCATTTTAGAACCAGTCCTCTGCAATGTTTTCATAAATGATTTGGATGAAGGACTTGAAGGTTTTTGGAGCAAGTTCATGGATAATAATAACTTGGGTGGAACTGTTGACTCCATTGAGGATAGTGAGGCCTTGCAGAGAGATCTGGACAAATTAAAAAGATGGGCAGTCACCATTAATATGAAGAGCAAGTGTCGGATTCTGCGCCTGGGAAGGGACAACCGTGGTTATATGTACAGATTTGAGGATGAGATGCTGGAGAGAATCCCCTCAGAAAGTGACTTGGGGATTTTGATCAACAGCAATCATGAGCCAGAAGTGTGCCTTGGTGGCCAGGAGGGCCAACTGTACATTGAGGTGCATCAAGAGCAGCGTTGATAGCCAGTCAAGGGAAATAATTGTCCCACTCTGCTCTACACTGGTGTGGCCTCACCTTGAGGACTATGCACCATTTTGGGCACCACAGTATAAGATATAAAGCTGTTAGAGAGTGCACAAAGGAGGGCAACAAAGACAGTGAAGGGTCTAGATGGAAAGATATGTAGAGCAGCTGAAGTCACTTGGATTGTTCAGCCCAAAGAAGAGGAGACTGTAGGGATGCTGCTGCCATGTATGCTTCATAAAGACCAATACTGGGGGAAAAAAAAAAAAAAAAAAAAAAAGACAAGATAAAAAAAGGAAATTCTTGACAATGGGAACTGGAAACTTTGACCATTACATAACTATGGAAGATTACATTTGGATACTCAACAGATCTCTAAAGACGTGGTATAATCTCCCAAACAATTTAGCTGCTTCAGCTTTTTAAGTTTGAGCTGATTTTAAAGCTATTTTTAAAAGTGTACTAGAACTGGATGTATTTGAAATGATACTAATGAAATTACCTTGATTCTTGAACTCATTCTTTTCATTCTCCTGCATATTTTCTGTTTGGTCTTGGATGTCTTTCCATTTGTGGTCTCCTGTTTATAAAAACGTAATAGTGGTGGTGTCATCATAAGAAGTTTGGTTGCTCTAAATTGGTTTCTACTACTTTAGAATAAAATTTAGAGCTATATAACCAACAATGAGAACAGAGAAAAAGTATTGTGTAGAATAATAGAATAATTTAATTTGGAGAGAACTTATGGAGGGTCATTTGGTGTAATTCCTTGTTTAAAGAAGGACATTTTCAAAGTTATCTTAGGTTGCTTCTGTTAACTGAGAAGTGTCTAACCTGTATATGGATAAAAGCTGGGCTTCTGGGTAAAAGTAAAGATCACGTAAACAACAAGTATTTTGTACAAAGAGGAGAAGTTTAATGTAGTAGAAGAAATGACAGTTTCTGATGGTTTGACGTGGTGGATTTAATAATTATCTTTTAACATACTTTTAGTATAATTATGATTGTTTTGCAGATGTGTTGCCATAAAAGTACTATAACAATACAATTATTCTTTGTGAAAGTGATTAGCAGTAATTCGTATAACAAGGATGATTGAATTTACACCCCTTAATTTATACCTCTACACTGTGCATTCTCAGAATTTTTCTTTCTGTCTCCTCAAGCTAACTCCATAGGGTCATTATCAAAAAGGTATGTTAGTATATCTCTTACTGTTTTCAGTAATGTAATTACAATGGTTGCCTGCATTATAAAGTGTAGATCTGCTGGGAATTTATGAGTTTCAGATATTCTTATAGCTTTTCATACCAAACAGTTGCTGGCAATGGTTGTTGATAGGAATATAATTTTTGTATGCTGAACTATTCATTGCCAGCTCCTTAATTTGTGTGAATATCTAAAGAACACTCTTTACCTTTTAATACCCTGGAGTATTATATTGGGGTGCTGGACAGCCTGACAGTAATTTAACATGACATTCCTATAAGAATAAATATGTTCCTGCTTGCCAGTTGTTCTGAAATGTGCACAGGCAAATGAAAAGAAGAGGTTTAATATGTTATTTACATACAAAATATCTGGAAAATTCTCTAAACGATGTCAAAAGAAATGAGTTGTATGCAGAATATATCTTTGATTTCCTTAATCTTCAAAATAGCCTAATGTTTTGGAATACAGGATCCTTATTTTGTCATATGTAAATATGGACATAGCCGGTCAGTTACTGAATATAACATTCAATGTTTTCATTAAGCATTATGTGTTATATTTACTAGGACCACTCTTAAAAGACTATTCTTTAAGAGTCCTCATCTTTCCTCTTGAGAAAATCTGCTTCATATTTTTCCAGTAAAATTTCAGAAAGAAGAGAAAATATGAAGTGAGCTGCATGACAAACACTATACTTACCTTCTAATAAAGTTCTTAACAATATCAGAACAATTCAGGAGGCAAATGTCATCTTTCTTTCAGCTGTTTCTTGTGGCTGTATACGAATGGGAAGAGATCAAAGTCTAATGAGAGAGAAGGTTATGCTAGTAAAGCATGCAAACAAAACAAAACAGAATACCCAAAACAAAACATAAAACCATGAAAAGATAAGCAAATGAGAGCTTTGAGTTAGTAACATCTTCCCCTGGGCAAAAGCTTATCTAGGTTGCAAAGAGATTCTGGATTCCATCATTAATAGGCTTAACAACACTAAATATACTGTGGGATTTGGGTCTCTGAATACATATGTACGACTTAGCTAAATTTCATTGAAACCAACAGAATGAGATTGTGTCAGAATCAGCCCTGTGAAATTAAATGGGAGCAGAAGTTCAGTTTTGTCTTAAGGGAGCAGATCAGTTGCATAAAATCAAATGTGTTCCTCCCTGGTATGTAACGAATAGCAAAATATGCCTTCTGCAGAATGTGAAAAATTGGTAGTTTACTGAAATGACTTGTGATAGCATGCCTTCTGCTATCATAGTATCAGCAGCTGTTTTACTCTTTATTAAAAAAATTGGCTGATGAAGTTGGGTTTGGACAAAATCAAAGCAATAAAGTAACAGAAGTCTGAGAAGAAAGATTTGCCAAAAAGATTTACGTGCCTAGTAGCTACAGGTTTATGTACTACATTCACATATTTTAAAAAATAATAATAAAAAAAAATCCAATACAGAAAAAAAAAAAGGTATAACTCACCTATACATATACACATATAACATATATACACAGACAAAAACCAACCAACCAAACAAAAATACATACATACATAATATAAAACTAAATCTATTTGGAATTAATACAATGGGAATCAAGCTGTTAACCTTACTATCTTTGTGAATCTGGCCTAAGAACTCCCAATGATGGGTAATTTCCACAGAACTCATACACAATGAACATAAACCTTTATAGATAGAGCATCTAAGCATATTACCACAACACTGAGGTGATGTCTTTGCAGTGATAAATAGTTAGGACTCACATAAAGATGTGAACTATGCTTTTAAATCTTATATAAGCTATAAATAGTCTTGGAATGGTTGCAACCAGTAGCTATATAGTAAAGCAGGGACAAATAAACAGAGACAATAGATTTAATCCCTCAGCTGCTCAATACTGGCCATCTCCATCTGTTTGGCAGGATTTGTCTCACCTTGAATATAAAAGATTGGTATCTGGTCTAGCCTAATCATTGAACTTTCTATATATCAGGGAAAGAAACTGCCACATGCAGAGATCAATTCATCCCATTCTTCTCAAATACTGATCTCTGAATGAAATGAATAACTCTCTGGAGTTGTTTTTAATAATTTAATAGGATAAGATTAATAATTATCAATGTTCTTCCTAACTAGTGGTCAAATGGTCATTTTGTACTCTTCTTCTGGTCCTACTTTTTGTCTCAGACTGCCTAACAGCTGAGGGTTCAAGGAGTGAGGAAGAGTCCTAAAACAGGTTTATATGTGTTATCTGTTCCTGGTAGTACTGAGGAAGCAGTTTAAGATTTGAAACCTAAAACTACATACCTGATGAAACATATACCTTCATTAGTATTTATTTTTTCACCCTTGTTTAAAATAAGTGTACCAATACGTGCTTAGACCCCTATTGCACTGAAGTCTCCTTCTGATGTTTGTACACAGAGGTTCTGGGAGATCAGGCCAAACTTAAACTTTGATATTCTTAGCAAATTTTTAATCAATGTATCAGTTAAAATATATATTCTCTAGATATGCACCTAAAAAACTTTTATTATATCTTTAGATATGTAAAGAAAAATTATGCCTTTAAACACTTGTTTATAACTTTAATTTCAAATGTATGAGTTTGTTCAGTTGCATACCTACACATTTTCATCTTGGTCAGCCTATAGTACAATTTAGAGATTATAGTCAGTCATGTCTGTCAGGAGGTTTGTCTGTCTCTTTATTCCAGACTGGGCACTATAATTGCTGAGGTTTAAATCTGAGACCTATATTTCCCCAGCTCCCTTTGTGGCTCAGGGATACTTTTTCATTAAAATATTAAGGGAAGTTCTGGACTGTGGAATGAATGCAGATGTGAATATTTGCCTGCTCCAATATAAGGCCACTGGAGCTGTACCCAAGCAGGTCTTCTGCAGACTGTTTTTGTTTGTTTGTTTGTCTGTTTGTTGTTGTTGTTGTTTTTCCTTCTACTTTTTTTTTACTTTTTTTTTTTTTTTCTAAGAAATATATGCTCTGAAGAATGTTCTGAACCTGAGGATAATGCTGCCTTCCATTCTACCTGAAAAGCTGTGCCCAACCTTAGTTTAGGTCTATGCCATTGGTGTCTTTCAACATCTCTTGAACCTTTGTTTCAGTGGTTGTGGTGAGCTGACCTTGTCTGGTTGCCTGGTGTCAAAACTGCTTTCTCACTCCTCCTTCTCAGCAGGACAGGGGAAGAAAAATACAACAAAATCCCCTCATGTATTTAGATAAGGACAAGCAGGTCACTCACCGATAACTGTCGTGAAAAAAATAGACATGACTTGAGAAAGATTATTTTGATTAATTGCCAATTAATAACAGAGTAGGATGGTGACAAACAAAGAAAAAAAAAACACAAACACCTTCACCCCAGCTACACTTCCTTCCCAGGTTCAATCCTAGCTCTTCTACCTCTTGCAACTACCAGCACAGGGGAACAGGGAAAGGTGGTGGTTGTCAGTCCATAATGTGTCATTTCTGCCATCACTTTATCCTTGATCTCTTCCCGAGCTCGGTACAAGGTCCCTCCCACAGCATGTAGTCCTTCGTGAAATGATCCAACATGGGTTCTTCCCATGGAACACAGTCCCTCAGGAATGGACTGCACCACTGCAGGTTACCAGATCCTGCCAGACCTGCTCCACCACAGTCCTCTCCCTGGGCTGCAGTTCTAGCACTGCATAGGACCAAGAGCTCCATGGGCTGCATGGGAACTTCTGCTGTGTGCCAGGAGCACCTTCTGCACTCACCTTGGGGGATGCAGTGCTCCTTCTCTCTCACTTCCCACCCCTCTCTCCTAGCTGCACAACAGGACTTTATCCCCCTTTCTTAACTCTGCTCTCCCAGAGGCCCAATCAGTGTTACTCATGGCTCAGCTCCGGCCAGCGGTGGGTCCCTTTTGGAGCTGCCTGGAACTGGCTCTGATCTGACATGGGGCAGCTGCTGGGCTCTGATCATTGATGCCACCCCTGTAGCCCTCCTGCTGCCAAACTATTGCTATGTAAACCCAATACACACATAAACCAAATACATTTCTTGTGTCCTTTCAAAATACACGTCTTGTGTCCTTTCAAAATTAGCAACTCTAAAACATTTCTGAGCATGATGTAATAGGCTGCAAAGGACAAGAATGAATTGTAACTGGCAGGATATGTGTGAAAATAATATAAAATTTAATTTCATAATTCATAAATCTGAAAAGTATTATTTGTTGTTGTTGTTTTAACTTATTTAAATTTTCCTATTTCCTTTTTTTTTTTTTTTTTTTTTTTCACATAGGCCCATTTATTAAATTTACTTTTCTAAAGGTGGAAGTTGAACGAGCCCAATAGAAATGCAATTGAAAACATGATGCTATCCTTAGTTTTATGCACCAGCATAAAACTTTGAGCTCGTAGCAAAATCCTGTGTCATAAGATTTCCCTGTGGCTCATGGAAACATTTCTAGAACCATAATGCAAATCTCTTTTGAGGTCAATGGTCATCTGTCACTTAATTTTCATGTGCAATAAAGCACAGCCTTGGTGAACTCCTACCAACCCAATTGATATCTCACAGCCTTGGTTTTGATTCTGTGTAGTCCATTGCTCTTTTCTAAGAGTGCATATAAGGTTCTGGTTGCAAAAATGTCCAATCTCACTGCTTTGAGCTAGGACATGTCAGTTGATTTATAAAATGAACACTAACTGTTAAAAGTAATAAATAATCTGTAGATAATTGGTCTCTGTTTCTAACATATTTAAACCATAAAATCCAATTTTCAATTTGTAATTTCAAATTAAACTGAGGAAATGTGACTGTATGCAATCACAACTGCTCATGTTTGGTGGCCAGCATGCAGTCTGAAACTTTATTTTCTTATCTAAAATATAACTGGTGTCTAAGAAAGACCCTTTGACAGCTGTCACTGAAAATTAAAAGTCCTTGACAACCATGTCCCTGTTTATTCCAGCAGCAGTGACATGGTTCAGAGAAGATCAGGTCTGGTAAATATGACTTGAAAGTATGACAGCTTTGTTAGGATTGCTTCAGATGTTTTAGTGGAGGTACACCAGTGACCTTTAGCCATGAGGAGCCACTATATTATTTTGTGTGTGTTTGATATGGTTTACTTCAAGTTTGAATGAGTACAGAATAAAACTGTCTGAATGCCTCTGTGTGAAACTCCTCTGTGAACTGTAATGAATGTTGTTGACTGTCATAATCTAAGCTGATGGGTTTTAAAACTATGAGATAATGCATGTTTAGTGACTGTATGAATCTTTGCACTTTGAAAAGTTTTCATAACAGGCTTAAATAGTAAAAATCAAGGGTCTCTCAAGGGTTCTGTGTAACAGTTATTCGATTTCTTTTTCCCCCACTTTTTTTTTCACCCTCATTTTTATTTCCTTTCCAGCTTTTTATTGATGGGAAGTGCCTGAAGATGCCTCAGGAGTTTGAGCCATCCAAGATATAATATCCACAGGTTTTAAGAGTTAATAGAAAATTAAGATGCATTTCTAAAAGACTCCAAGTATAGAATGTACAAAAATCTCAAATTACACTAAATAAATAAATAAATGGCAAATTAAATTGGGATAATGTTTTTTCTCTTTGTTACTTTGTTACATAATAGAATTTAAATTTAGTTATGCATTTTAACTGTCAGCCAGTTAAACACTACTACAGATTTAGAAGTAGCCAGACCATTTCCTAAAAATTCAAACTAGTAAGTGAAGTTACTATATAAAGCAAGAGATATTTTTACCTCTGTTTTTAACTTTGTAAAGAATGTAGTTAAACCTCAGGGTGACTGTATAGAAAGCCTCCTTCAGACTGTCTGTAAGTATTTTGGAACAAGCAGATTAGCAAATATCTCTCACTGTCTTATAATGAGGTTATAAG
The DNA here is from genome assembly GCF_047663525.1 of Anas platyrhynchos. NCBI lineage: Eukaryota > Metazoa > Chordata > Aves > Anseriformes > Anatidae > Anas > Anas platyrhynchos. The sequence goes on from NC_092587.1 coordinate 202,240,523, forward strand.
AAAGTGTGAGGACACTTGAAATAGAAGAGATAGGACGGAACTATTTATATAGAGAGCCCAAATTAAAAAAAGAAATTGTTCAAGTACAATAGTGAATCATATGTGTTTCTGATAATGAGGTTTCTGCTTAGGGTTATTCATCATATGCTTAGAGATCCATATAATCAAAATGATGAAGAAAGCAGATTTTCACTAAAGAATATGGAAATGTGATATCTCCCAAATCCTGTATTATATATTTCCAGCTCTATATTTTCTAGGACATTTTCAGTAGATACACTGACAGATGACAATTTCTCATAGACTAAAGGATTCTTGTAAGATTACATGACTCTGCCAGACCATGATGTTGACCTTAATACATATGGCTATTGGAGCATTCTGGCTTTAAAAGCTTAGTTATGCTGAAGTGCTGGCTGTCTGAGAAGAAATATGCAGATATTTCTCTCTCCCTCACAAACACATTCCACAAATGCTCTCTTGTTCCATTCTTTAAAAAAAGCCTCATCTTCATTACAAGCCTTCACACAAAAGCCTCCTTAATAATTTTTACACTAGTATCACTGCTTTTGCTTCTTTGGTCTTAGATTTGCTTCTATATTGTGTAGGATGTAGTATGATAGTTTCAGCTTAACAATGACTATTTTTTCAAAGAACATGAAGTATGTGTACCTTCTCAGCAGGGTACAAGGTTTCTGCAGTGGCATCATTATTATTGGAGGTTTTCAAGGCTTGGCTAGTCAAAACAACTCTGGCCTGCTCTAGTGTTGGGGATAGTCCTTTGACTGTAAAGCTATACTAGTTATTCTCCAGCTTCCCTATTTATCTACCACTTCAATGCTTGTTATCTGTTTTGGTTTCGGTTTTTATCACGTTAGATCAAGTCCCTAAAGGCATGTTTATCTGCCTCTAATTTAACCAAGTAATTCAGCTGGCTAATCTCCATGAGCTCCTTACTGGTAGACAGACAGGCCCTACCACAGGGAAGTTCATTGAGTTAGATTTTGGATGTTGTGCTGAATCTTCTCAACTTTGTATCCTCTTGTTAACTATAAGCTGTAAGAATATTAAGCACATGAAATAGCTAAAGTATATGCTTAAACTTCATTGTTAATATTTCCCATATCATCAAGTACATTGTGTGTAATCATTCAACACTGCTTGCCATTATATTCCTACATAATAGGAACAAGAAACCTACCACAAATGTGGTAAGGTTATTACATCCTCATACAACCATGGGGCTGGGAATCAGAGTAACATAAGGAAAATCATCTATGAGTAACAAGATTCCCCATGTCTGATTCCCATTGAGTCATATCTTAGAATAGAAGCATTGTTTTTATTTAATTTTAATTGTATTTTACTTCATTGTTTTGGTTTGATTTAGTTTGATTTAAAACTACATCGTGAAGTCCTGTATGATCTTTAGAAACATGTCCACAAAAAGTCAAGTGCAGCCCCGACTGGTTTGGCCAGATAAAATAAGTTATGGATATTGGTTTATCTGACAGCACATTTTTTTCCCTCTTTTATTGATTTATTTATTTTTACTAGTAACAGTGATTGGTTATCAGAGCTCAAGCTTTCTGGCAACTGAAGAGTCACAACACATTGCATAATATTTGAGTGATAGTGAACACTAGGTTGACAGAAAAGCTGATCAGAAGTTATCTTCAACGGTTACAGGAACTTAGAACCTAAGGAAGAGTTATGAAAATGAATAAAAAGTTTTTGCCACTGGTAAATATATTTATCCAAGTATTTGCTACTGCTTCAGTGTCTGTAGAAAAACTGTAAAGTTTTCCAGTTATAAAACTTTGTACATGCCTGACTGCCAGGTGTGCTGACTATGGCATAAAACCCATCTATAGATGGTTTTTCACAAGTTCTCATAAAGCCCAAAGACAGCACTTTTCCAGGTGATGGTGCTTATGCCCTACAGGAGGCATCCATCATTCCATAATAAGCTCTTCCTGCCTGATTTATTTCTTATTCATCTGGCAATTCATTCAATGTAAACTTCCAGACCTTAGTAAACTATTTATTATCTTTTAGCCTGTCATGGTATATGTGTTTCACTGCCCTGGACAATTAGTTGATTTGGACAGTATTCATGCTAGCGGCCTTAAGCACCAAAGATAATATGTCTTCTGAATATACTGTCTGTTCCTTTAAGGGTAACCTCGGAAGTCTACCAGAATTAACATTTTATGTTAGTGGCTTTCTTTATGTTTGCTACAAATCTCTTTCATATACTTGGATTTTCTATACAAATCTGTAACACAGCACCATCTTTGTGAAGCGCATATTAGTCTGTGCTGCAGCAAGCACTGCAGGTTCCCACCCACCCCAGAGCACATCCAGCAGAGAAGAATTCTTACAGCCGCAGGATAAATCATATTTCCTACAGAGCCATCTCCATGATACAAAACTTCTTTAAAATTATCAATGGATGAATAACTTGCAGCCTTGCTCTGAAAAACCCCACAGTAACTGCAGTAACATGCAACCCGCATTGTAAAAATGCTGCATTTCAATATTTCCCTGTTCCCAGGCCATTCTTAAATACTCCAGAGGAAAATGATGTGGGACACTAGTATGGTGCTGTTTCTCATTGAAGTGGCTCGATGTCTACAACAGACAATGTTTTTCCAAGGCAGCCAGAGAATCTGAAAAATAATTCAGATCTTTTGATTTCCCCATATTTCATCTTAATTACATATTTTTCCCACATTTCTTTATGTAAGAGCTGTTATGACAGTCTCATGCCATTATTGAGAATTTGTTCAGAATATATCCTTGAGTAGCAGAACTAATAAAACATGATTTCAGGTGGAATTATGTCATGAGTCACTTGAATTTCCTATCCTGACTACTATATCCCCAGCTTTTGCAGCACTTCCCTTCTCTATCATTCTGCCAGCCCACAATTTCCTGAATATCTCCACTCCCCTGCATTGCATCTCGAGCATCAGCATGGTTAATAACATAACTTGGTTGAGATAAGTACATGTTGATGGGTCAGCTTACATAAATATGGGAACTGGCTTGATAGAAAACAAAAGCTAAGCATCAATCTCCTTTTGCAAGTTTTCCCTCATTGTAGTAATGTTGGTATTGCAAAAAAATGAAGTAAATGTCTACAAATTTGCATCTTGCTGCCCTTAGCTGCCCATTTTCCCCAGGCTGAACATATTAAATCCTTGATTATTTGTCCATCTCCTGTGGATATCTTTTTATTTTATTTTATTTTATTTTATTTTATTTTATTTTATTTTATTTTATTTTATTTTATTTTATTTTATTTTATTATTTTATTTTATTTTATTTTATTTTATTTTATTTTATTTTATTTTATTTTATTTTATTTTATTTTATTTTTCTTCTCATGTAAAGTTCAAACAATTCATTATTATGACCTATGTTACACTTAATGTCAGACAAAGAGCATATATATATAGGAACATATATATTCCTTTACTGTATTTCACTATTTCCAAGACGTTTGACTTACTGAGTTTTAACAGGCAACTTCCAGGCAGCTTTCTGGTAAGCAAGGAGGAAATATGAAAGTGTGCAACTATTTCTATTTTTACCATTCTAGAATATGGCTTAATGTTAGTTTTTGATACATTTATTTTCAATTTTAGATTCATTTCTTGCCAATTTTCTATGAATTGCACAGTTCAGTGCTTATCCTGAAATAGTTTAGACCCCCTGTTTTACACTAGTCCCAGTTCCTACTGCAGACCTTGTCACTTCTCTCTAAAGTTCTCACTTATCAAATCAGTTTGGCTTTTGGCAGGTTTTAGCTGCTGCCAAACAGTCACTGAGAAGTACTTTCAAGTGTGGGGCTGATGAGAGCATTCAGAAAAGCAATTGATGGAAGTTGGAGAATCCTTGTTATGCCAATGTCAGGACTTATAAATCTCTTATTTTGCAGTGAAAGACTGGAACTAAAGGTGAAAAAATTAGACAAAACTCAAGGAAAATCTGAGGTTCTTGCATTCAAGCTGTTTTGTAGAGAAGAGCTAGAAGCACCATTTAAAATATGTACTTTACAAAGGTAAAGCCACCTGGAGCACAAAGAAAAATCCTACTAGACTGCTTGAGGTCAGCACTAGGAAGCAAACAGTAAGAAAGTGGGGATAAGGGATTAATGAAGATACCAAGCAGGATCTGACATGTGGTGCAGGAACTTTTTATGTAGAAAGAAACAAATTTGCCTGAAAAATCTGCTGGCCTTCTATGACAGGGTTACAGCATTGGTGGTTAGGGGAGGAGTAATAGACATCATCTACCTGGAATTGTTAAAAGCATTCAACACTGTCTCCCATGATATCCTTGTCTTTACATTTGGAGAGACATGTATTTGGCAAAAGGACCTCTTGGTGGGTAAGGAATTGGCTGGATGTTTACACTCAAAGAATTGTGGTCAACAGCTCAATGTCCAAGTGGAGATCGGTAATGAGTGGTGTTCCTCAGGGGTCAGTGCTGCGATCATCGCTATTTAACATCTTTGTTGGTGACATACACAGCAAAACAGTGCATGCACAGCAAGTTTGCTGATGATTGAGAGGTAGGCCTGTGAGAACCTCCTGAGGTTCAGCAAGGCCAAGTGTAAGGTCCTGCACTTCTGTTGGGGCAATCCCAAGAACAAATATAGGTGGGGTGTGGAATGGATTGAGAGCAGCCCTGAAGAGAAGGACCTGGGGGTGACAGTTGACAAGAAATTCAACATAAGCTAGCAATGTGTTCTTGTAGCCCAGAAAGCCAAGCATACCCAGGGCTACATCAAAAGCAGCATCACCAGCAGGGGCATTCTTCCCCTCTGCTCTGCTCTCAAGAGACCCCACCTGGAGCCCTGCGTTCACCTCTGGGGCCTCCAGCAAAAGAAAGGCATGGACCTATTGGAGCAAGTCCAGAGGAGGGCCACAAAGATCATCAAGGGGCTGGAGCACCTCTCTTGTGAAGATAGGCTGAGAGAGCTGGGGATATTCATCCTGGAGAAGAGGAGGCTCCAGGGAGACCCCATAGCAGCTTTCCAGTACCTAAAGGAGGCCTACAGAAAAGCTGTAGAGGGATTCTCTCAGGGATTGTACTGATTGGACAAGGGGGAATGGCTTTAAACTAAAAGAGGGGAGATGTAGATTAAATTCTTCACTCAGAAAGTGGTGAGACACTGGAACAGGTTGCCTAGAGAAGCTGTGGATGCCCCATCCCTGGAGGTGTTTAAGGTCAGGTTGGATGGGGCTTTGAGCAAACTGATTTAGTGGGAGGTGCCCCAGCCCAAGACAGAGGGATAGGAATTACATTATCTTTAAGGTCCCTTCCAACCCAAACCATTCTATGATTCCATGATTCAAGGTTCTATTAGAAACAATTAGTGCGTTCACTAAATTTGAGAAGGTGTTGTTAAGAATTTTCAAGGAAAAAGAAGAGTCATAAAAGTTAAGCAAAGACAAGGTGTAGAAGCTATTTTAATTGAACACAATCAAATGGATGGCTGTGAGGAAGAGCTGTTCTGCTTTACAACTAATGTCCTGAAGACATAATTCAAGACATGATCTATAAACAGTGTTTAACTATTGAAAAGATCATTGTAAAAACACGTGTCCCAAGGGAATTTCATCCTCCGTGCAGAAAATTAGAGACCTTTAGACAGAAGAAGGAGAAATTTCAGCTCTTTGTTCCTGTGTGAGGAGGAATATTCTGCAGCATGGCACTGGAATGTCCAGGAGAAGCAGCATTACTGCATATGGGCATGAAACTGCCTCCCCAGAAGCAAGGTCTATATCAGGCATGGCCAAACAGGGCAGCTCTTCTCTACACCAGGTTGACCTACATGTATCCTTGTAAGAAAGTCTGGGCAAGCTATGGACGTGCAAACTTTTTCCAAGCAAACAAAAACTTTCTTTTTTGTCTTTCCTCTGGTTGTCCCAAATGCAAGCAAGCATATTATGGCAGCAGAGAGCAAAGCTAAGGGACTTTATTTGAGGAAGCTTTTTTTGCTTCAGGCTCAGTGCTGTACTGACCAAGTTTACAAGGCTTCCAGCTCAGAGCTAACTACCTGTAAAATACAGATTAGAGAAGGCTGTGTGCAAAGGAATTGCTGTGGAGACGGGGCATATGTCAAAACACTTTGCAAGGGTTACTCGCCCAATCTGAATAAGTGAATATGAGAATGGCAAAGGTCATGAAGTACTCAGTGAAAAAAAGTATTGCAAAGGTAATAGAATAGCTCATCACAAACCTCGCCCTAATCTGATATTAACCCAATGAGTGTGAGATAATCCATCTGTAAAAACATTTAGTCAACGACAGTGATTCTATATTGACAGAATCACAGAATAAAAGAATGGTTGAGGTTGGAAGGCAGCTCTGGGTCCATCTGGTCTCACCCCTGCTCCAGCAGAGACACCCAGAGCAGGCTGCCCAGTACCTCATCCAGGTGGCTGCTGGAGATCTCCGAGGAGAAGACTCCTCAGCCTCCTTCAGCCTCATTCCAGTGCTCAGAATGCTCAGAATGCCTTGGAAATGTAAAAAGATAATATTAAAAGTAAATTCATATATGTGTGCGTGTATAAATTAAAAACAGATGAAGAGAAAAAGTGGGTACATGAGGATAAACTCCTAAACAAAACCAAGGTTATACATATGATGATCAGGGCCCTGATTTGAACATACAATCTATCAACCCAGTATCGTAAACAACACAGACCCAGAAACATTACGTAATTTAACATTTCAGAAAATATTAGTACCCTGCTGCATACACAGAAGCTAATCACCTGATGAACCTTGGGAATATTTTAAAAAGTTGTGAAAAAAATCTTTCACTCTGCTTAAGTCTGTGTTGCAGTAGCCAGAGCTTTTCAGTCCCATGATAGCATGGCTGCTGATACATTCCCTGTTCCTGGTAACTAATCTTTTGCATTTGCTTCTAAATTTCTTCCTGTATATTTTATTTATTTATTTATTTTATGACATTCATTCAATATTATTTTCACCTCCAAAGCACTGAAGTTCATAGCTACCTATATGGTGTAATTTATGTTTCAGGGTTGAAAGCAACCTGGAGAGAAATATCTAGTATTAATAATACAATCATGTTCAGCAGGTTAATAGCTCAGACAGGAACACAATTGAGTGCTTTGATACTGAAATCCAGCTTATTCCATGTTCTTCTGATTGTTAATAATCAGATGCAGCCTCAGTTTGTGAATCTTCTGATTTAGTGTTCAAACCTAGAGGAAGACAAATGCATCTACAAAGAGAAAATTGTAAACCTATCTTTTCCCTTGGGTGTAGTATAAATCTTTTTATTATTATTATTATTATTATTTATTTATTTTTTTTTTACTACTTTCTGATTTTCTCTTTAGAGTTGTTTTGTCTTCAGTGAAAACATTGTCTTTTATATATCATTGATGGTTCTGATTATAAGAAACACAAAGTACTAGCACAAAAGTTGTAATGCACATTCTCTTGCACAATGATTGCAGCAGCATTACCCTGTCATCTTGCTCAGTGTATGCAGTTTTTATCCCCTATTATAAAGTGCATATGCCCCCTCTGTGTATTATAGATATAATCTAAAGATCACTGAAATGGAAAGGTCCTCACTTAGCTTCAGACAGGTCCTATATCTATAAAAAGAAGAGCAACTACAAAGGAAAATGGCTTTTTATTTTCATTCTAGTGCAGATTAAAAGAGTCTACAATTCTAAATTATATCTCTGCTTTCAAATACAAGTGTGGGCCTCACATTAAAATTATATGTACTACTGTTTTATTTATGCCATGCTCCTATTTGCTGTTGGTTTCAGTAAAAGTGTGTGGAATAGTAAAGACTGCAAAAAGCTGTTTACACTAACTTCTTTGCAGTTACAGTCTGAAAACCTTTTCCTGACACTTCTGGTATGTTGGTACGAGTCGCTTGGCTGTGCACTTGCTGAGGCACAGAATCTTTGAAATTTCTGTGAATTCCTCTAAGATTGATAAAATAACATGGTTGGACATTTGAGATGTCCTCTGCAGTTTTAAATGGCAGGGTGTAGAATGTGCATAAAGGGTGAAAAATTTGTCTTTGGAAGATCTGTTAATTACAGATAAAGACTTCTAGGATGGAGGGTGACCAAACTGCTGTGTTTGGTCCTCAGTGCATTGTGTTCATAGCCATTATAGTTTCTGAATCTCAGCAGATTCCAGCTAACATCTCTGGCAGTTCTCCAGCCTTTCTTTTTTTTGGTGTAGACACTTTGTATGCTACTTCTGCATGGAGCTGGGATGCTGCCCCCAGTCCATAAATATGTCAAGCCCAGAAATGACTACAGAGTCTGTGGAATAATTCTATTGATATTCCAAGTTTCTGAATGCTTTGGTTTTTAACATCAGCTCTCTAAAGCTGGAAAAAAAAATAAATAACAATAATAAATGTAGTTTTCTGAATGAAGATCTTCTTTATTTTAAAGATGTCAGAAAAGATGTACAAATCTGGACAAATATAATAAACATCTTGCCTTCAGTTCCATGCCTTTTAATTTCCTTACTACTCTGAAATCCTCAGTGAGGATTGTGTAGGGTTTATGTGTGTATTGGGTTTATGTAGCAAGAGTTTGACAGCACTGGGGCTGCAGGGGTGGTCTCTGTGATCAGAGCCCAGCAGCTGCCCCATGTCGGATCAGAGGCAGCTCCAGACGGCTCCAAAAGGGACCAGCTGCTGTCCAGAGCCAAGCCATGAATGATGCTGAGTGGGCCTCTGGAAGAGCAGAGTTAAGAAAGGGGAAAAAAGTCCTTCTATGCTGCATCAGCTGGGAGAGAGGGGTGAGAACTGAGAAAGAAGCAGCCCTGCAGCCCCCAAGGTGAGTGCAGAAGGAGGGCAGGAGGTGCTCCAGGCACGCAGCACAAGTTCCCCTGCAGCCCATGGAGAGGCCTCTGGTGAAGCAGGCTGTCCCTCTGCAGCCCATGGGTCCCACATGGGGCAGATCTCCACGCTGCAGCCCGTGGAGGAGCCCCTGGTGGAGCAGCCCCTGGTGGAGCAGCCTGGGTGTGGCCTGGAGGAGGCTGTGGCCCATGGAGAGCCCCCACAGGCCCTGGGCCAGAGCTGCAGTCCATGGAGAGGAGCCCACACAGCAGCAGAGGGTCTGGAGCTGCTGCCCACCCGTGGAGGACCCGTGCTGGAGCAGTTTGCTCCTGGGGGATGGACCCCGTGGTACAGAGCCATGTGGGAGCAGTTCTTGAGTTGCAGCCTGTGGGCAGCCCCCACAGGCTCAGTTCGGGAAGGATGGCATCCTGTGGGAGGGACCCCACGTGGAGCACGGGCAGAGAGTGACCGTGAAGGAGCAGTGGAGATGAAGCATCAGGTACTGACTGCAGACCTCATTCCCCATTTCCCTGTGCTGCTCTGGGAGGAGGAGGTGGAAGAGGATGGAATGGGGGGGGGGGGGAGGGAAGGTGTTTTTAGTTTTCTTTTATAATGAAATACAAGCTGAAATGGTTAAAATATCATTTTCTCCCACCATTTTATATATTTTTTTCCATTTATTTATGAGTAATCCTAAAATTTCATTGCATCACTAAACACCTGTGTTTTTAAGATCCAGTAAATGCAACAAATGTCTTTGTGCTTCTGTGAGGGGATTTTGCACTCTCCAGCCCTTTCAGCTTTGTTATTCTTACTTACACTTCACTCACTTTGATGTCCCATGGTGATCCCAAGAAGCCATGACATCTTCATGCTCTCGCATTACCCCTGGTCCTGGAGGCATGGCACAGTCATGATTGAAAACTAGGTATTGCTACCAGGATTCTTCAGGTGCATAAACTGTGAATTTCCCCAAACTGCTGGGTATTTGAGGTTTATTTTTGTGAAGTATGAGGGACTCAGAAATAGCACTTTTGGAAGTTTTTTTGGTTAAAATTAATCTTCAGCCTAAAGAAGTTGAATGACTTGAAATACTTCAGAATCTGAATGGCAAATGAAGGAATGGAAATAAGATTTATGTGCAGTATCCCACCAATTATTCTCTTTTCTCACTCCCAGCTCAGGATATAGCTAAATCTTTATTTTGGTTTTAGTGTGGTATTTAGTGCAGGTAATAATAATAATAATAATAATAATAATAATAATAATAATAATAATAATAAAACAATGGTTTAATTAAAGCAAAAACAAACTTTCACCATGATGATCCATTATATTACTATATTACAGTTTTTGTAGTAAAGCTGGATCTCTTCATGTGCTTACAGATACTTTACAGGCTCTGTCTTAACTTATGGCTTTAGTAGTTTGTGCAAATTAGCTTTAGAGGGTAAAAAAATAGATTCTCCCCCCCCCCCAAATAGAACAGCATTGACCTTGGATGGCTTTCAGACTCAATACATTGACAACTGGAAGCCATGGACAATCATCCTCCTGTAAAGCAAGGGAGCACTGGGAAATTTGGAAAAATGCCTTCACAGAGGGGTGCATAAGCTGGAGTATCTGTGGAGGTTTCACCTCTTTTAACCCGTCTTCTCAAAAGACAAAATCTCCCCTGCTTTTGAAACCCAGAAAAGAGTGGAAAGCAAGAAAGCAAACAAATAAACAAACAAACTGAAAAAAGCAACCTAGAGAAAGATTAATTGGAAAATACACAAATAACATAAATTCAGAAAAAAATCAGTATAAAGATGGATTTTGATAGGTTTCTCCTAACTTTTTTGGTGCCCTCTTTGTTTTGGCCCACTTTCTCAGTGTGTACAAGGACTGAATTTGAAACTTAGATTACAGTAACAGATTTCCAGTCATGTAGGTAAAATCACATTTTTCTGGGTATTTTGTAAATGATTAAATAATGACATAAATGATTACCAATGCTGGTAGTTCGATGTTGGAGAACCCGATTTACATTACAAGATGTTTGAGTGCTTCTACCAGCACTGCAGCTGCCTCATTCCATGGGCATGTAACACTGCTTTCAATTCATGCTCAGACTGTAACAAAAGACAACACTCTTCATGATGTCAGTGGGAAAAGACTCCCTAAGTCGTGTAGCTTCTACTCTGCTATATAACCTCAGTTATTCTGGCTTCTACTGAGTGAATCTAGGCCATGCTTTCCACAAGCAAGGATGTTTATTGTCACTGTAATGAACAAGTGGTTCAAACAAATTATATTTAACGACTAACAGTAAAAGGTTAGCCACCTTTCATATGAAAGGTTAACTACAGCTCCCATTGGGGTTGATGGCTCTTCAGTTAGGACAGAACTTCATCCAAGAAGTCTTCATAGTTAATTTTTTTGCTTAACATGCCAGTTATTCTTAGCAGTTCTTAGATCCAGGGTTACATGCTACATGTGTCCAGACTTCACACTGGGGCAAGACCACAGCATTCACCCTTTTTCCTTTTATCCATGATTTGGTTTCCAAACCAAAGAAGTCCAGACCCAAAAAATGTGTGAGAAATGTTTAATACATTTAAATGTATTAAAGGGCTTCAAAACAGACAGCATCCCAAAGCATGACCCACTGTATCTCATGGGTATCCCTGATATAGACCTACTTTTGGGTCATTTCTTCAAGAGAAGAAAGATGAAGTAGGTAATGCTGTGCCTCATCTAACTCCCTCACTCTGGTCTGAGACACAGATAATTAAGTTCCTAAGATGAAACTCACTCCCTTTGACCATTTCATTAAAGAACTGAGCCATCTGCTTTTCTGATCCGTGTAGGGTCTGTATATTCATTTACAACAAAGTAAATGTCTCCTAACCACAAATACTGTGTTTGTACTTTGTCAGTAAAAGGTCAGGGTTGGTAACTTTGCCAGCCCCTGGTATTCTACCATTAAACCTCATTGAAGATTGAAAGATTAATCTACATTTAAGATAAAAATGTTTCTGATCACCCCTCCCCCCATTAGGGAACCCATTTCCAAGAATGATTCATGTCTCATGTGATCTTTAGAGTACAGTCTCATTTCCAGTTCCTGCCAATCTGGAGAAGTCATCCAACAATTCACTCAAAGCATGAATTAAGGGGCAATAGGCACTGTAGTGATGCTGTGAGGAAAAGGAAAATCTATTGGGCAAGCTCAGTGGATGTCTTTCACACAACTATGAACAAACAAACCAGGCCCGACACTCGATTAAACAGCACAAGTGTGCTCTGCAGAGTGAATTATGATAAATTGCTAATATTGATTACTTTTAACCAGAAGGATGAGATTGTCTGGTGTTTAAATTTAGGAATGCAGCCAAAAGATACCTTGACCTCACCTCTGCACTGGGAACCAATACAAAATTAATTGGAGCTGTCGTTCAGGTAGAAGTCACAATTACGTGACAGTTGATTTATTAATTTAAGAGCTAGCTACAAACCAGATGTGCTCATTACTGGGACGTGATTTTTGCAGCTTAATGTGTTAATGCAGAAAAAGCCTCCAGGATGTTGATAGTCTTTGCTTAGTGACTGTAGTATAATATATTTTCATTTGAATTAATACACTTCTCTTCAGCAGTAAACAGTTGTTGGTTGTTTTTTGCTTTGTTATGATTCCATTTTCCCTTTTTAAATTTTGCTTTTATTTTGCTAAGTACCTTGTACTGCTGAATACATAAGCGTGTAGCAAACTGTGATTTGGAGTACTTCTGCAATTTGGCTTTTTCAACAGTCATCTCAAGCTGCAAATACAGTGTTTTCTGGTACTGTTAATTGCACATGTTGCACTCTAAACAAAAGCATACATTGTCTGACCTGAATCCTCAGGAGTATTGAGCTACCTCACTTCTTTTCTGGCTTTGTCTCAAAATACTGATCTGTTGTGAGTGCTGGGTATCTGCTTGTACAGTGTGGACATAGGAGAGTTCAGTGTAGGTGGCAAAGCCTTCGCTTATTGATCTTTCCCACATGAATATGTAAATACATTTATATACACATTTGATATCATGCCTATGGACAAATTATAATAGTTATTTCATTAATTGCTATTTTTTAAGTCATTGCAATCTTTCAGTGGTGTTTATTTTTTATTTTTCACATTCATGCAGATCATCATATCCAGATTGTTAAAAGTACTCATGCGTTAATAAAGATCACAAAGAGAAGCAACATAATAAAATCAAAGGCAGGGGACTTTTTTCTTTTTTCTTCTTTTTTTCTTGTTTCTTGTTTCTTTTTTTTTTTTTTTTGATATCATCTTTGATATTTTTATAAGGGCATCTTAAATATATTTCCTTTATTTAGTTAGTTATTTTTAAATGACACCTGCAATGTCAGCATGATTATATACATCTTGCTCTACTGTGCTTCCACAGTGTGCTCAAGACAATGCTTCCATGGATGGAACATAGGTGTGAAGGTATGGAGTGGAACATATAGCCATGCCCATAGATATTAGAGTTTTGTTATTAGCAAGGCTGAGGAACCAGGGTATTTTGCTTTTAGTTCTGCATTTCAGATCACACAATTGAAACACTGAACACTTTGTTTTGGAGAATCTGATGTGATCTCAGTATCAGGAATCAGACTGGGGATCTACTGCGTCACTGTAACTGCTACCAGTGTTTCTCCTCAGCTTCGTTTTTTGTAGCATCTTGGGTAATTATGTGCTTTGGCTTGGAGTAATGGTAGGCTACATGCAGCCTTGTGTAATGAAACCTCTGGGGCCTCCTGAAAAAACAAACTAACAAAAAAAACCCACCCCTACTAAAACACCCTAAAACTCAGTTTGAGTAGAAATTTGTAATTAAGTGTAAAAGATCAGCTAGCAAAAATAAAAAATAAAATCAGGAAAGGAACATTAGATAAATTGTAATTATTTTCTGTTCTTCCTGTTCTACTCATCCTTGTGCTATAACGTACTACTAATGTAACTTTGCATGTTTTAAATATACTTTGCATATTTAAAGCCTGAACCCATTAAATAAATAAATAGGTAAAACAAAGACAATATTACATCTAACATCCTATATTGAGACTGTCCCTTTTTCTGCTAATTAACTTGCCCTGATAAAAAGTATTATATATTGTATATATACACACACAGATATAATTCAGATTTTCAAAATATATCTGCTAAGCTAATATATATATCTTCCTTTTTCTTACTCTTTTTTACTCATACCTTTCCCCTGCTCAGCTTTTCTTTCCTTGGTGGTGAATGAACGAAAAGTAGAGCTTAGCAATTACATTGCTAAAAGTTCTACTAGTGCAGTATTCAACCCTGTTCTACTGATAATTTTAGGGTTTAATTTCCTGAGAATTGTCAGTGTCAGAAAAAGGCTTTCTGTCTCATTGGAGAGCTGTGAATTTCAGCTTTTCAGATATATCATGTGTTATGCAGCATTTATTTAGAAACCTGGCAGATCATGAAATATTGAACCTTAAAACAGGAGTGACATTTTGATTTATATAAAAAAGGACTGATTCTTCTCTGTTTCCCATTCTTCACCAGTATCATTCTGTTGACAGGAGAATTACTTCTCTATTTGCACTAGCAACATAACATAGAATGTTAGCTAAATAGTTGTAAAAGTTTTCTAGTTCGTAATTTTTTTTTTCCTACTAACTGTATACAGTTAGATAGATGAATGAAATCAAAGTAGCCTGGATTTTACATGCATAGAAATACAAATTATGGTCCCAATAGATTTTTTAAAGTCTTAATAAAAAATAATTCTAAAATAGCATTTCTATGAAATGTGAGGTTTAAACAAAGTACAGGATGGAGTTATAAAGCTTTTTTATTGGAAGAAACTTGAGCTGGCCAGCATAATTCACTTGGCCATTTCAAACCTGATGCAATAAAACTTTTATGTGATCATATAACATTGTCTTCTGTACAGACAGCCTGATCTGTGAACACAGTTTGAGATGCAAGTTAATACTGATGAACGATTATAGGCACTACATATCTGCTAACCGGCATAATGCTTTATTATTGTAGCTATTAATTATATGAGGAATTCCATCTTACATCAAGGAAACAGTTGTTTAGATTTTTTTCCCAAATTCATGTGTCCCAAAATATCTTTTGAGCTACTTTGAAGATTGAATCCTTATATCCTCTTGCAAATGGAGTGGAAAAACAAACGAACAAACAACAAAACCCACAGGTCTGATACTAAAAGAAAGGAAAAAGTACTTGGAGAGGGCCCTTCAGTTATACGATGTTAATATGATGTTGTCTTCTGTTGGACAAGCAACTTAGTAGATTTATTTGTCCTCCCATCTCAGTATCATTAATCTGTCCAATTTTTCATAGATCTCAGGGGCTCATTGTCTGCTGCGGTCTTTACCACCACAGCTAATAATAAATAAATAAATAATCACATTGTCACTCTGACTGTGAAATACTGACTAGGATACATAGCCCTTAAAACAGGATGAAATTTACAGTAATAAACTGAAGCTAATTTGTGGTGGAAGTCTCATGTCTTGGTTTGATGTTTGATGTTTTGTAAAAATAACAATGATTTCATACTGATTCACTGTTTGCAGACATAATTATAGAAGTATCCAAGAAGAATCAGATGCAAGTGAAAAGGTTATGATAACTCTGAGGGAAAGATATTTGAGATGAACTATATATTGTTAGAAGTAGAGATGTGTAACCAAGTTCCCATTTCAGTAATGTTAACATTAATAAACTTCAGTAAACTCACTCTGCTTCTGCCCAAATGGACAAGTGAATGCACTCCTGCCCTTTTGTGCTGCACTTCAGTCTATGGTAGATATCTATTATGAATCCAGATCCTTCATGACAGCACCTTCTGAATCTTTGTTGCTCTTGTTATCTTCAAGTCTAAATAATGCCTTCCACCCGCTTTGTCTCTTTTGATACTTGTTCATCTTCAGTTTGTTTGTTTTGCAAATCTTCCTGTTGTGCTGAAAAACATGCAGCTGATGAGATCTGCTTGGTGTTGTTGTCAGCAAGCACACAGCAGAGCCAGTGAACAATGGCAAACTCTAGAGTGAGTGGCTTAATACTGTTTTAGCACATAACTTTAAATTACTTTATAAAAATCAATTTGAGAAAGTCAGCCACAGCATGAATTCCAGATGGTTTTGAAACATTACATCATTTTCACACTCTGTTATATATAGTTACAGATAAGGTCCCTTGTTGGTGGTATTTAACAAACATTAAGAGGCATTTCATTCCCTGGAACAATTGCAATGAAGGGTCATTTGGGTCCAAACATTGAAACAGGTCTCATTCATCCAACATTGTAATTGCATGTTTATGCTCCTTCCTTATAGTCTCTTGAGCACAGAGAGAGCTTGGAAAAAATAATAACTGAAATCTGGAGATGGATATTGTTCAGCAAGATTTTTCAGTTACTGAAAAATGCTGGAGTAAAAGCAGAGCAACGGGGTGGGGGGTGGGGGGTGGGGGGAGGAGGATCAGGTTCATTCAAGGAGGTTATGAACATTTTTAGGAGTGGAAACAGTAGTCCCTCAGGAGAATGAGAAAGGGCAGAACTCTTAAGAAATGTTTGCTTTTTGTAACCATTTCGTACAGGTTTGTGCAATAATGTGTTATAATACAAAATAAGGTCTCTGCCCTGAGAAGGTGTGAGCCATCTGCGTTTCCTGTTTGACTTCTGGAAATTTCATATCCAATCTCACAGATCATTGCTCTGCAGAGCAGGTTGATCTGAACTGTCTCTTCCAGCAGCAGCTACCAGGGACAAGTGTACACATGGCGACCTTCAGCTGTGCTTCACTCATTATTTCTTCTCTTCCATTTTTAGCTTAACCACTTGCTAAAGTGCCTGATGTCATATGGATGTTCCAGGCAGATTGCAACCTTAGAGGAAAGTTTGTGTATTTGGTGGAAAATCAGAGGTGAAAATATTAGTGCTGTCATTGCTCAGAATTACCATTTTTCATTTTTTATTTTTCATTTTGGGGGAAGCATTGTATGATAAACTATTTTCATGAAGGGAAAGTATTGCATGTTGTCACATTATGTGAGAATTTACTTCTGTTGCTTACATAATCAGATTTTGGTATCAGTGCTGCAGTACATGATACCTCTGTAGGTCTCACAGTATAAGATCCCTTTTCCATCTGAGAGTCAAGGAATGGCTGCCTTCAGGTAAGTAGTCAAATAGAGAAGTAATCAGGGTTATATTAACACAGGTCAGAATTATTGTGAAATATTCTAATCACTCACCATATAAACTGAGGATTTTATTTCAGCTGTGTATTTGAAATATTGCAATATATTCAGACTGGTGTTTGAGGATGGAAAAAAAAAATGGATAAAGTTCATTGCTCTTTCTTAGCACCTCCCTGTGGGATCATCTCATACAGTCTTGAGAGCTGGCCTGCAGACTTGGAATAAATGAACAGAAATAACAGTGGTCATGGCTAATATATAGCTGTTATTTGTCCTAGGATCTCAAAGAAGTTTTCAAAGAAAAGCAAACATCCTTATTTCCATGGTCTGCCTTCACAGAATCACAGAATTTCTAGGTTGGAAGAGACCTCAAGATCATTGAGTCCAACCTCTGACCTTGAGCTGTGCTTTTCAGAGGTGATAGTACTTGACTTGAAAATATGGGTAACAGTCTCATACTTTATTAATAGGAACTCTTATTACTAAAAATTTTACACTGATCACTAAAACTTTGACAGCTGGTAGATCTGGAAATTCTTTAAAAGCTATTTGTTTTGAATGGACATTATCATCAAGATAAAATATTTATGTAATAGCTGATTTTTTTATTGAAACTTCATTTATAAGTAATTTTGTATTCAGTTGTAACTTCTTGGTATGACTAAAATAAGCATTTCAGGTTTCACAGTAATTTTATTGTATGGCTTTAGTAATGTGTAAGAACAAAGAGCATGAAAGGCATTTTTGTATCTCCAGTAAACATCAATAAAATGGAAAACCACTTCAGAGATCTTTAAATGCCTTATTTCTCCTAATTGAAAAATAGAGATTAGTGGTTTATCTACTTACTCTGGAAGATGAAGGAAATCTTTTGTAAAATGATGAGATACACCAGAGACAGCTTGACCTGTGATCCTATGGAGTGTATTTAAAAGCAATTTTTCTAATATTGTAGGAGTATAAATAAAATGATAACTTAATAAAAAGAGAATAAAACCTATACTAAAAGTCTTTAGTATTAATAAATGTACCACTTCGGAGAGTATCTTCTGGGGACCTGCTGACAGTTTTCACATGAGATAATTGCAGATCAAAATGTATTATGCTGTTAATTTCAGCAGAGGGATTTTCTGTTTATTGTTGCAGCTAGCAACATAGTCATAACAGAAGATTAGAATGGAAGATTGTATGAGATTTTTCACTTTAAGTTTCTATTATCATTTTTTTTAATGCTGCTTTATCTTGAATTTCTCCATGACACACATCTCTACTATGAATTTTTATCTGCAGAAATCTTCGTTTATCGCACGCAGCAGTGATCTGATGCAGTTCATGCTGTAAACCTTTCACTTACATCTCAGTCAAGTATGGTCCTTTCTAAAAAACAGGGAACATGCAGGGAAACCCCTGCTTCAGGCTGACAACAGGGGATTTGCCAATCATGTGCTCATTATTCTATGTCCTGCATTTAGTCCTGCCTTTAACAGCACGGAAACAGAATCAAATCTGACGTGAATGCAGAAGATGTAGAAGTGAAGCCAAACATGTGGTCCATACAGATGTGGATGCAGTCAAGGCTGGGATAGGAGATAGGATGCCTGACTGAAAGCTCTGGTTGTGATTTATGGAAGTGCTGATCATTCACAACTGCTGCTGAAGTCAGTGGGAGTGCTGCCATGAATGTATAAAGTGACAAGCAGAGTGAAATATCCTAAAAACAACCCAAATTTAAAGATAAAATTGACACTCAATCCTGGTGGGGGATTTTTTGTTTGTTTGTTTTTTTTGTGCCACCACTCAAAGATACACTGTAGAAACATTTTCATTACTGTTTGCATTGCATTTTGCAACTGTGGTAGTGAACAGTACTGGGCAAGAAGTTGCTGCTTTTATCCTGTAAGCTAGTTTGAATAATGTGAAGTAAACAAGCTGCACAATTTATTTTTTTTTTTTAATGTGCTGTTTCTGAAGTACAGATATTTTTCCAACTGTTCTGAATGATTTGAAATGGGGTTGTAGAAAGAGAGATGTATTACTTTAGTTTCTGAGGAATTCATTTTACTGTTTCTTTACAGTACACTTTACTGTACTGTCAGTGGAGACACAGGATTTTGAAATGAAACCCTGACAACGTTATAAATATCTTTTCCATAGGACTGATGTCAGTCTGGAAAGCGTTAATGACATATAGGAAATCAAATTCATATTAAAATGTTATACTCCCTACCGAGATGTTGCACCCAACTGAATAAAATCCAGCTGTGTGAAGATTTTCAGTAAACTCCCAATGACGTTCACAACCAGATGTTCACCTGGTTTTGCTTTGCTTTTCATTTGCTCCCGGAAGATGCCCAGAAGTCCCCTGGTGATCAGGAAAATCTTAAAACAGTTTTATTACGGTAGAAATGTATGGGGAAATATGCAAAACATGGCAACATTTGCAGTCTTTTGTTCATACTCAGCTGTGTATTTGTATCTGCTATGAGAATAAGTGACCAAAAATATACTTGCAAGTGTTGCACTTGTAACCCAACAGCTTCTTTGTTTTTATTTCTGAGGCTCAGTGCAAGGGAATGAAAACTTTGTTCTGCATCTGTGAGATGATCTAATCAATGCTAGAGGAAGAAAGCTGTAAATGTGGAAGATAAAGACAGCCATGTAGATTCAGCTGGTGGCTGGCACATGAACAAAGCTTTTATGTGTACTGAGTGTCTCAGCATATGTATCATTCTTGATACAAAATGATTTTTTTTCAATGACTTGATGAATTGACAGCTTTTCACCCTTAAGATAGAGTAAGATTATGATAAGGTACTAAAGCTCTTTTGGGACTGTAGTGTTTTGGAAGAGAATGGAGGTGTTTTCCTTCTCAGGCTCTGAAGATTTCAGCTGACTGAATGCTGACGTCTGCATGTGCCTTTTTACCAGTTGAGAAACATAGCATTCTTCTGATAAGCTTCATCCCATCCTAAAGCACATCTGAAAAAGTCAGCCAGATTTCACCCTGGAAGAATTTGCTTTCCCCCACTGCTTTTCCCCTACACCAAAAGGAGTATCTGATGACTATTATAGACAGACCTAACTTTCAGATGTGCACAGTTAAGCAGGATGAATCTCTCAGGTGACACACCTCACACAATAGAAAAAATGAAGAATGTTTGTCTAAAGACCAAAATGTTTTAAATAGTAATGCGTTCATGACCCTCAAGTATATTTAATATGAGTGTTTTCTATTCATGAAACTTTTTTCTGTCTGTGATGCTTTCTGGAAATTGTTGCTTATAATTATTTTTAAGAACATGCAGACATGGGTCTGTGATTTAAATCTGTATAGAGTTTTCTGAATAGTACTGAAGTTAAAGTAGCTTTTGTTTTTACCCTGCTATTGAAATAGTTAAACTGGTACTCCAGAAAAATGGAAAGGCTGAAAAATAATATTACCTCAGTGTCTGTCTCATTGTGATACAAGAAAAGGCAGATGACTCTGAAAATTTGACACAGGCTCACTGAAATTGCTCTGATTAAACTACAGAAAAATAGAGGCTGATATATTTTTTACAAAACACTACCAAAAGTTTATTTTCATTAAAACCAAGGGAGGTAAAAAGGATGGAAAATGCAAGACACTTGTTTTAGTGTTTTAAATTAGCTCTTTCAAAATGGGGAAAGGAAGGGAGAAAATGAAAATTTTAGCTACAGAGGAGTAAGTAGCCAAAACGTCACTATTAAGACTGGATGAGTTCTTTGGAAATTCCACACATCCACACATCCAGATCTGGCTGTATGCATTTTAAGTTTAATTTGCCCTTTTTCAGGGCAGCTGAAGGAAATTTTGCACTTAGAAATCTCACATTAGGTTGTCAAATTCAGTTGCATGATCTGACTTAGTTTTCTGGAAGAATCTGCTCTTGTTTATTTGTAACACTATATCACATGAGGTGAGAGAATTGCCTTTCTACACTGCACATACTGCTAAAACCACAGAAGTAAATTTTAGTCTTACACATACATAACAGAATTTATCAACATTCATCAGTATCTTGCTTTTTGAAATAATTTGAAGAATCCTTTTGATTTTGTTCAGCATTTTTTCTAACCGATTAATGCTGATGTTGATTTCTGAAGTTACCAGCCATTATACTTCAGTTCCAGCCTTTTTATTGTATATATGAGTAGCAAGTTACATTCAGTGTTGTTTAGCAAATCAGTAAAAAAATCCTAGATTTAGGATGCTTGTCAGAATTCTAGTGTTTGCTTTTTGATGTTGTCTGTATATCTTTGGGGCCACCTGCTCTTTGACCACTTCTGCAGGCTCTTACATAAAGGGGATGTCGTGAACACAAGAGGAGACAGGCACTGGTCTGTAGGTCTGTGATACCTACATACCACGTCAGAATAAGAATGGCCCTCACATATACCCAGTTAGGTTTTGTATCAGAAGTCAGGAGTATGGGCTGGGTGATTTGACTGCAGAGCAGGGATTTATCCTTTATCCCCTGGGAAAAGAGCAGCTTAGTTTCATTAGTGCACCATGAAAGGGGGTGGGGGTTCAGAGGGGCTTCCGTAACACTGAAGGACCAGACAGCCAAATGCTTTGCTAGATGTTTTTTGAGGAGAAGTGAGAGAAGACACAGGGACGTTGTTTAGTGATGGTAGTGATGGTACTCAGTAGGTCAGGCTGATGGTTGGACTTGCTGATCTTGAAGATCTTTTCCAACCTAGATAATTCTATGATTTTTTATTTTTTTATTTTTTTTTAACTCTTTCATAGCTTTTTAGCTGAGACTAACCAACAGAACCACAAACACTTGAGAGATTAAATATCCCCGGTTTGCACTTCTAATTTTTTTTATTTTTTTATTTTCTTCATATGACTTATTGCATGCCCTGTATGACATAAACAATTTCCAGATGTTTCAAAGGATGACATTGGGATTGCATTTTAGGAGAACACAGACTAAGTTTTATCTACATATTTCTGATCATTATTAGATTCTTAAGAACCCAAAATATGGATTCTCAGTGCTTCCATAAGTAATTTTAATACATTTTGAACAATAATGTAATTACACAGAAATTGTCAAAGGCCTCCTGATAGAAAGTTTAGAACAAACAACTCTAAAATGCTTCCTCTTATAGAGCAGGATGAGGATTTTGACAGCTCCAGTTGAAAAAGGACTTTTCCAGTTTCTAACTTTTCTGAAAGCTACCTGCTAAGTCTAAGAGATAAAAAGGAAGAGCTTCCAGGGTGGGAGCTTCTTATAATGATTTCTCTTATAGTGACTGAGAGATATAGGCCATTCTAGAGTATGAAATATCTCAGCCAAAAATACACATCAAAACCAGAAGTGTTTAAAGGCTTCTATTTCTTTTCATTGGATTGGCTATAAAGGGAATATAAGGCAACTAGCTGAAAAGTAACTTTCTACAGAGTACTGGTCTATATTTATATGAGAGGAATCCTAGCTCCATTGAGTGTAAAAACTCTCTTTGTGTTGCCCTTGTGGATTTAGCTTTTAACTCTGTGCTTTCAACCATAATTTGCTATGTCTGAAGCCTGGACAAAGATAAATAAATTCATCAGAGTTCTTAAATCCACAATTTTTCTGTTTAGAGATGCTCACATGCAAGTTGTAACTTACTAAGATCTCAGGAATCTATTAGAGGGTCTCAGCTGAAGAAAATATGATGAGGAAGACACAGTTGGTGGGATACTCCAATGTAGTTTCAAATTTGGTAACCTTACTGCAGTCACAAAAAATGTTGACCATGGCCATTATCGCATCAGAAGTGTTGAGATATTCATATTCTTAGGTGGGGAATATGCCTGTACTTAAAATAGTGCTACTGTACCCCTTTGGCCAGGTGAAGGCCTGTCCAGAAGAACTATCTGTTTGATTTTTATTTTTATTTTTTAATTCAGTGTTATTCTGTCTGTCATAAAGCTAAATGTAAAATATCAACAGGTTGATTTTAGTTGTTAATAATAATAATAATAATAATAATAATAATAAAATCAGTGACAAATAGATCTGAAAGGCCAAATATCTGAAGACCTTCAGATGAACTTCAAGTTACTTTGTCACAAAACTACATGGGGTTCATGAATAAACCAAAGCAACACATTTAGCAATTTATAAGTTTGGATATGAACTTTAAAGGCAAGATTAATACGTACTGCAAAGTAACTTTCCTCATGATGACACAGATATGCATTGAACTAGAACACAGTAATAGTTTTTATTGAATGTGAAAAGTGAGTAACATTTAGCTTCCTTATAGAAGGCGTGAAAAGGTCAGGAAGCTTTATTGATGGTACTTAAAGGAGAAGCTTGCTTTCTGCAATGCAAAATTTTAGTTTATGTGGACAGAGGAAGCCCATTTAAAAAAAAAAAAAGTGAGTCTTATTCCATAGGACAATTATATTCTTATCCTTCTGTGAATGTTTGGTGCTCTATGCCCAGGAGTCAGGAGAAAAAAAGAAAAAAGACATCTCTTATAATTTACCTGATACCTGAGCTTCATTTACTACACATTACTGATTTGAATTTAATGAGTGATACATTCATATAGGTTTCCAGAAAGCAAGAAACACATTTATATGCGTATCATTTATTAAGCACTTATTCTTACTGTCTTAAACTTGTCTTGGAAATAAAAAGCTTATGTAAGTTTAACATTTTAGTCTGAAGATTTAGCATCCTAGGGAATTTCATTTTATGGTTCATTATAGCCTCAGTATGAATGTATGCCATTAAGACCACCTGACAATTAACTTTCAACAGTTGTTCTTAAAAGACAGATGCTCTTTAGTGAAAAGAATCATGAGCACTACAAACATCTGATCTAATGGCCATTACTAATTATTATTAATACAGCTAATATTAATGGTCATGTTTGGAGTGATTTTCAATTGAAGTATTTAATGATTCATGGAATGTTTGTCTCCAGCAGCCTTTGTGAGGCAAATATTTTAAAAGATGGATGACTAAATGATGATGCACATAAGTCAACGGACTTGATTATGGTCATAAAATGTGGCATATGGAGAAATGGAAATCAGGAAAGAAAAGCGATTAAAACATTGGTCTTGTCATTAAGAGGCTAGCAGTCTGGATATCATTATTGGTGTGAATTTGGATGCTTAACATCACTGTTTCTGCTTTCTTGCCGCAAAGTGGAATTTTTTTTTTTTCCCTCTTACTAGCTCATTATTATATGGTTCAGGGCTCTGTTACTATATTTTAAGTAACTGGAAAACACTGGATAACAATACTTCAAATGTAAACACTTGATCTCCTAAATTTAATATAAACCAGAACTACCTCTTCCTTGTGCAGAACATGTAAGGAACCTGCCCTTTCCTCCAGGGTTTTTGATTTTGTACCAGCATCACTGATTTCTGATCTTCTGGTCTCACCAACCAACAATAAGCATTCTCTCTCTTAGTTTTGTGTTTTAGCTGCTCCCACACCACAGTCATCAACACTCCTTGGTGCTTGCTGGGTTCACCAGCTCTGGCTCAGCAAGGGCCTCCCTAGCTTCCAAATCTTTTCCTAGCAAAGATCCCCAAGACCAGGCTGTCCTCCAGATGTTCCAGGACAGCAAGAAAAATAAATGCTTTAAAAAATTTGATTTTTCCATAATTTTATTTCTATCTTCATCTATAAAGAAAGTTAAGAGCTTTAACAATACTGAATTCTGAAGTTGAATCAGGGTAGGAAAGAAAAATAAATTCCCATTTTCATTTTAGCGTAAGTTTACTCTAATTAGCTTCTTATGAAACATGAATGTTGGTCATTACAGATGGGACTTTGATATTACAGACTTTCATTTTAAATTGTAAAGGTGTTTTTTCACATTGCCCTAAGAGTCAAGTGTCACTGATAGATCAAAGCCTTCTTTTACTGAAGATATATTGTGAAAATCTATTTTGGCCTACTGAACAACTTAATACTTTATATTCCATAAAGTGTTTAATTTTACTCAAGTTTTATTTGATTATATATATATTTGGCTAAATAAATAAAAGAAGTTCAATCTGGAGTTGCTCATACATGAGATGTTGCGCTGCTCAAGGTACTGGACACAAGCAGTACACTTGAACCAGAAAACAGCTTGAGACAGCTTATTCATTGATACTGAATGTGCATTTGGGACTCTGAATATAATATGAAATAATTATGGTGCTGAGAACTATTGCTAGTTCAAACACAAATTGTCCTGTTTCGCTACCTAGGATGCCAGAAGCAGTTTAGCTGAATTAGCAATCCTATGTCATGAAACATCTTTGTGGGATCTAATTTCTCTGGATGAGATACCACACCAGTATCCTACTGCTCCTCCTTGCTGAGCTTATTCAGAAAGAGCTAAAATACCTTTGCCTGGCACTGTGTTGTGGTATGTAGGGGACAGATGACTCTTCCCCTGTCTTCTCTGCACATACTTCAGAGTCAGTGACTATTAAAACTGTTTAGTGTCTCATCTGAAGCATTCAGGGCCTTTAAAGATCAGACCCTCACAACTGTATTTTTTTTTGCACACTTTAAGGTACGATAAAGTAGGATAAAGTTCAGAACAAGTCCAGACACCTCCACATAGCTGAGATTAAATTTATGCATTTTCATTGAATCCTGCATCTTCTCTTTATAAGCAAATGTGACATTTAAAAATGTCTGGCAATGTAAAAACTTCCCCACTCTCCTGTGTATCTGAGTGGAATGAAAAGTTGGCCTGGGTTATTACTGAAGCTTTCAGCATTAATTTTCCAAGGACTTTTTGGGTGCTTTTGTCATCATCTAATTTCCTTATTTTCCTTTTTGACTCCAGACTTTCTCCTGATCACACTGACTGACTTGAAACCACTTAGCATGTGCTTGATGTAAGGGACGAGATATGCCTAAGCCAGTTTCCCTGTCATTAAATGCATTGCCACCATTTTTTTTTTGTCTGTGTATTTCTTTTCAAGATATTTTTTTTTCTCCACTTAAAGTAGAATTTGTCTACAATCTGTAGAAAAAAAATAAAGCAGTCCAAGGTTTATGTATAGATTGAGGTGATTGCTTTAGAAGCCACATACAAGTTTATCATTGGCTCACAATATTATTGGCTCACAATTGTCTGCACTATTGTTGCTTAGTTGTTGCTTAAGTATACTGTAGACTCGTATCCAATATGGAAATATGGACTTTTGCCTGTTCTTGGTTCAAGAATTTGTGTGATATGGCTATTTTTTTTTCTTTTTAATGTCATCAGAAAATATATATTTTTATATCAGATAATTTATTCAAGATACATAAAAAATATCTTATTCATTAGATGAGGTTGTTTTCAAATCTATATTGCTAGAAGGGATGGGTTTCTAATTCCTAGTTGGCACAGATGAACGCACAGTTTCATTGATTTCTGGAGAAATAAGATTGCTGATGCCACGTAAGAATCTGACCTAGGTGTGTTATGACATTTAGTAAGAAACAAATATGCACAAGGCTCTTTAGGATGCTTTGACAGAAAAGTCAAAATCCTTATCTGAGTCTCCAGGACAGATAGGTAAAAGAGCAACCACTTCCCTGTCTTGGAACCAAATAGAGATTATGTTAACATTTCCTGAACAACAATCTCCTAAATATACTAACAGACATATGAGACTACAATGAAAAACAACAACAACAACAACAAAACTTCCAGAAAATAACAATTCAAGTGGCACAATATCACAGTAATGACCAACTATTACTCAATACACATCACGAAAAAATATATTACAAGAGATTTAGGGAGGGACTATTCCAATATGATACTTCAGTGAAAAGAAATGGGGTTGGCAATGCAATGTCAGCCTCAAGCAAAATTTGTAACCACGTTGACTTTGGCATAAGATCAGCTACTGATTTCAGTGGGGACTAGAACAAATACATTATTTTAGTTAACTTGACCGATATATTAAGTCATCTTTTGTTTGTATTACTTTTTCTCAACATTTGTTTTTTGCAGACATTTTGCACTGCTGAAAGTCATTATGACTTTTGCTACCCAGTAAATTGCTAATGAAATTAATATATAAGCATTTACAGGATTCCTTGTACACAAACTAGAGTGCACTAGTTGTTCATGTCAATCTGCTACTTTTGAAAAACAAAAGACAAGGAATTCTTCTCTGTGTACGTTATCACAATTCATGGCCTCAGGCAAAGCTGGAGAATAAAAGAAGTGAATTGAGGTGATTATACCTCGGGGAGGCAACACTAGGTTAGTAGACCAGATGGGTGAGAACTCTTGGGTCCGGATTCCTACCGAATTGGCTAACATAAAATAAAATAAAATAAAATAAAATAAAATAAAATAAAATAAAATAAAATAAAATAATTCTAACTATTCAGTTTCAGCTGTTGTAATGGATATGAGTTTTGTCTCACCTCAATCTATGCAAACCTGAGAGAAATGTGATTTTCAACAATGCCATATATTTTTTCACATACCTTTAATCATGATCCTTAAGCTCTCGGATTCATAGTTCCTGACTACAGAATATAAAGGGAAATTATAGTGCTTTATTTTTCACATTTTTTTCTCTCTTACTTTATTCAAGGATAAGGCTTGGAAGTTTGTGTTTTATTTTGCGTATGTACATTGGTATAAAGCAGAGTCTTGACTTTACCTTGATACTTTGAGGGATCATTACAGTAGGTATAATAATAATAAAAGTGATAATAAAAAAACAAAAAAGATCACTTGTATCTCATGTCTGCTTAACCTTTGTCTCAGCACTACAGGAAGAATAGGCACCCATGCAAAAGTTTTACTGGTAAATACATTTTTTTTTTTTTATTCAGCATACATCCAGGGTGATTCTTTTGAGCTTGTAGTGGAGGGCTATAAAAACATACCTATGTGATGTGAGTGGGGTTTTTAGTTTGTTTGTTTGTTCCTTTTTTTTTTTTTTTGGGGGGGGGGGGGACGACATGTAACACCCTACAGAGGCCACTTTTAAAAGAGAGCAAGTTCAATAGTAAAAAAAAGATTAACGGGCCTCTGAAAGCAAAGAGGCAGATAATTGCCTTGGGAAATATATGTAGATGCACTTCATGGGAGAAAGAGAGCAGGAAAAAGAACAGTATTTTGTCTGAAAGCTTTGCAAGAAAAAAGGATTTAAAGGAGTTATGACTCAGAGCAACACGCTGACATTCAGAAACACAAAACCGAGATAGTTTGTAAAGAAAAATATTCTGAAAATTATTTTTAGCATTCCAATATCTAATGCTGGTCTTACTGATACAATTTTTAGTGATTTCACTGGCATCTTTACTAATGCATGGAGTTGTAACTGAGATGTCATTCAGGATTCAGCTCCAGAAATAATAACTTACCAAAGGCCTTACTCTGACAGAGTCAGTTGTTTTTCATTCCCACATTAAATGATTTGAGACAATGTGGGAGGAATTCAGGTGCCTAAACAGAGGTATGGACTGACATTTGAGGCACTCTAATCCTGGTGTATCTGAGGCATTCACATGGTAAAGCAGACAACAAATGGGATTTAGGGAAGACCCTTTATGCATCCTCTGAGTGACAGCTGGAAGCAAGAACATCTCAAATGCCATTTGACACCTGTGCTAATACAGAAAAATAAGCCAAGTCCCTAAATCACTTCCTTCTTTAGACCATATCCTCATAGGAAAAACATACCCTGACAGTGCAGTATGATGTACTGGGGATGTTTCTAGATGAGCAAATCAATTTCTGTCACTTAAATGGGGGCATATTACATAGTCATTTAGGACATGATCAGATGGGAAGAAATGATCAAGCAAAGACATTCAACAAAGCAATTTCCTCTTTCTGTAGAAGGAACCTTCAGCAGAGCCCAAATAGCGCCTTTTGGCATGTGTTTATAGAACCAAGACATTAATTGAAATATATTAGTGTAAAGAAATTATCATTGCCTTCTGCATTTCATTTACTAATTTTATTTTGTTTCACAATAGATGGAGAGAAGGAATAGATTAATGCTTATGTTTCAAACATGGAATGGTGATTTAAATGTCACAACATCAACAGTTATTCTTCAATGATGGATCCGAATCTCTAGTAGCTTTTGTTTTCAGGTCATAATAATCTAAACCAGTGGTTATCCATGGTCCAGTGGTTACCATATTCTCCATTGATATTTGTATTTATGTTTATATATATATATATTTTTTTTTTTTTCCCATGGTTTACATGAGCTATTTAGTAGATTTTGTTTCCTTGTATTATATCAGAGCAAGCATAAACTGTATTTTAGCTACTTGCATCTACAAAATTATGTGTAGAAAATTGATGCCTAGTTAAAGATGAGTTGAAAATCTTGCCTCTAGATCAAATTTAAAATCAGTGATGCACCACATGAGAAATATTGCTCTTACAGTGTTTCTGTAGTTACTATTATATGTCTTATGGGGCTTTTAAAAGATTTTGGGTACAATACAGATTTCATTACAGCCAGTATAATTCAGCAATTTTATTAACCTTCGTGTTACAATGTTTTGCTCAAAACCTGGTTTATGGGTAAAGAGGAAGGACACTTCTATATATATATGTGTGTGTATAAAGCCAAGAATTTATTGTATGCATAGTGAAATCTTAACAGTCAAATCTAAATCATTTTTATTGAGATATAAGTCATACAGGAAAATAAGGAACAATACAATTGAAACTATTATGCACATGATCCTTAGTTTCTGTCCCTTGTCCTGGTGTTATGCATATCCTTCTCCTGCTCCTTTGAGTGCCAGGGTTGGTAGCCTCATTCTGGTGGTGGTTATTTGAGAGACGGTTACCGCAAATTGTCATCACCTGCAGTTCTTCACCAAGAGGAATACAATGTTCATGTTGATTGCGACTTTCTCTTTCTTCTAGGACCCAGATGGGGTCCATTTCTAGATGTTAACATGCTTTTACACCCAGCTCTTCACTTGTCTGCAGCTCCACATTACATCCAAATTTACAATGCATGGTACTTTTACAAATGTCATACAGTAATTTTTATATATACTAAGTCTCTTTGTTACAAACCCAGCATTTCCAGTCTTCATTTCTTTAACTGGTCATGAGTCAATAGGGGTCACTAGTACAGCCCTGGGGTCTCCAGTGCCAGCCTGTGCCTCTTCTTTTATCATCCCCTCCGTGTACTTGTCTGTACAGTGTCCTGTGTTTCCTCTTCTCAAGGCCTTTGCTGTTCTACCTTGTATTTCTCTGAATATCACTGTGTTAGAGTCATAAATATGTTAATCTACATGGAATAACTGTATCTTACTACTGCCTGTATAAAACTATAGTTGTACTACGCAAAGATAAATGGAAGAAACATAAATTACGTATAGATACCTAGTCTACTAGAGAAGCTGCTGTCGTTAAACTGAGAAAAACAAAGCTCAGGCAGCTCAGAACAATTTCATTCAGAGCAAGCCTGACAGGCCTCAATTCTGAGGCCTTGAAAACTCAGCACAAAGCTCATGGCCTGCTATGAGCAATGGTACTAAAGGGCTACAGAGCTCCATGAAATGTGAACATATTTCTTCTATAGCTAATTTATACTGAAACATTTCCACTCCTAAAGAAATATGAATCTTCTTTGCCACCCAGAGCATAAACTTCCATAAGAAAGAATAAAGGCCTAGTGAATAAATAAAATAATACAGGCTTTGATATTGTCCTATATTCTTATTTATTTATTTATTTTTAAACCCGTGTTGTATTGCTGGATGAGTCAGACTCTCTGTTAGTGATTTCATCATCTGTGAACCCAAGAGATACAAGGCTGTTGCTGCAGCTTTTTCCCAGCTCCAGCCAAGATTCGTGTTGAACAGGTATTCCCTACAGGTGTACACACAAACACATGTATTCATTAAATATATTCACGTATTATACACATATTCTCATGGCCAAGCACACTGGCACACACACTCAGCATTCACACAAATAGCACTAACAGTATAATTCTGCTTGTCCCTCTGGCTCAATAGGATGAAGGTCTGTTAAGGGGAATATATATACTTTAAAATACAATATGGATCCCCCAGCAGCTTGGCTCAGACAATAAAATAACCCAAATATGTATTTTATAATAACTTAATTATAAAGAAATATTTTCTAATAGGTAATTTCTAAAAATAGCACTTTAATATCTAGAAACTGAATTTAGTGAGAAGACAGGACAGACTGTTTATCAGGTAGATGGCAAGCACACCAACCATCACTCTGTTCATATGCAACTAGCTATTATTCCTCTTCTTCCTCTATTTTTCTACACTTTTCTACCTTTATTCTCCCTTTTTGCCCTTTGGCTGCATTCCTAAATATCCCACGAGAAGTCTTGTGCAAGCCAAAAATAATTCTTCCAGCACCCTACAAGGTGTCCCACCCATGTAGGCAGTGGCCTGTCCCTCCCTGTCTATAAGGTGCTCTCCCATGGGCGTATGGTACTGGGTCACCTCTGCCCATTGGGCTGAAGCTCTCCTAGGACAAGCCTGTGAGAAGCTGGGTTCAGGCTTCTGATGGGGTTACTGTTATAATGAGGTAATGTTTTACACTGAGATAATGTTTTAGAGATAATATTAGAGATAATGTTTTATTCAAATAAACTAACACTTCCTGGACACTTTTTTTATCCAGATGAATAGCTTAACTGGTCTGAATGTAGTGGGAAAGAAATGGAGGTGCTCCAGGGAAACCTCTGGGGCTTGGGCAGGCTTTTAAAGCCCATCACCATGAGCGGCATAATGCGCAAATCTCCCACTTGTGATCAAATCAAACTTACCTGAAGGCAATGTACAATTAGTAAGAACGACATTAGTCTACAGTTGTATAATTATACATGTGTGTAGTTGTCTTCAGCTTTATTATTTTATCTGTTTGTCTTGTAGATATAAATGTTTAGGTCATTCTCTCTTCTAGAAGTGAACTGATACGCTTGTTAATACGACACAGGTTCCTCAGTTGTTGAGTAGGTTGCTCACAATTAACCAGTTGGATGAAAGTAAAGCCATTAGGTGAGTGAATGTCAGAAGATAAAACAACAACAAGAGAAACAAAAACAGGTGATAAGAGAAATCAGTAAAGAAAATAAATCAGTTTTGTTATTACATGTAGGCATTGGTGGATAATGTGTACTGGCACTTACTAGGATTAAGGTCATACCAATCAGTATGTCATCCAGCATCATCCTTTTGTTCTCATTTTTAATCTGCAGCTAATAAGTAAAATGCTAGGGGGATCTATTTTATATTAATTACATTATAGCCGACTCATTAAAAAGATGAAATAGCTGTAAGATATACAATTAATATTAAAAAACCTCAGTTTCTTCCCCTGAAGAAGTGTGTATTATAATCACTCAAGAGATCCAGAAGAAAACCAAAAATAGGTTTAAATATCTTATTTGGATTTATTTATGTTTGTGCTATTAAATAAGTGTACATCCCTGTGTATTTTAAAGTGTTGCCCTCTAATTGCATCTGATTATGAAGTGAAGCATCCTTTTTATCAAAATTTATTTCAGTCACTCATAATCTAGGAGTTCCTCAACATTTATTATAGAAAGTTAATTACACTAAAAATGCTGTACCATGAAAATATGGTTATAGGAAACATTGTGCTTGTCAAAAGGATTAATCACATGTTGACCAAACCTTCCTTCCCTCACTATTTTTCATTGTTATTCTTTTTCATCCATCTAAATCCCAGTGGACTGCAAGCTCTGGCCCTTGACTTTCAGGGTTAGAAGTAGCATAAAACTTTTGACCCATCCAATCCTAATTTATTTATTTTGAATGTGCTTATTTTGATTGTCATACTAATCACCCATCAAAGAGCATTTCTTAGCTTTGAACGGAAGTCTGTCCATTTTCTTCAGTTCAATAACCTAAAACTGCCAAAAGTGTACTGCTCATCTCACTGTGAATAAACTGAATTGCATTTGTCATTTCTGAGCTTACTGATGGTTTCTTTTGCCAGCAAAGTGCAATCTTCTGTGATAGAAGAAATGCCATGTATTTAACTGTATATTGGGATGTTTTGTTGTTTTGTTTTTCATGAGATGGTTGATTATTGGTGTACATCTCATGAATAAGGAGAAAAGTGGATGACCATTAATGACTTGAAGAAGAAATAACATTATCTTATGCAGTACCTCTCACATGGATCCTGTTTACTAGTTCAACCAAATGTATTCCTTTAACCTTAATCAGAGTTCTATTTTGCTATGTGCCTAGAAGTACAGGAAAAAAAATGTGCATTTTCATTAAGATTTCAGACTGCTTTCTTCAGCTCAACAGTTCTCAGCTTAGTCCACTGCAACATTCAATTAAATAAGGTGGTGATCCAGCTGAAGAGGTTTCGTTTGTTTGTTTGTTTTTAAGTTAGATTGCTAGAAGTTTAGCAAAGATATATACATATACCTGTATAAATATACAATTGTGTTTCCCCAGTCACAGTTAGATTCTTTCAACTTCTTACATATGTCATACATATGTCAGGACTTGAAGGACATTCCAATTGTAAAGGAGAGTCTTTGGCAGTATATTGGGTGACAAGCTGAGGCCTTAAGTTAGTATCATCGATTTAAAATAGTTATTTACCATCTGTTTGGTTCTCAATGACCAAATAATGTCAGCTTCATTTGGGTTTGTCTCAATAATAGATTAAAACAACAAACAAACAAAACAACAAAAATAACAAAACAAAACAAAACAAACAAACAAAAAAAAACAAACACCACCAACAATAGAGAGCTAGACAGAAAGAAGAGAGAGTTAAAAGCTCTCCGGAGGGCTCACTTGATAATTTGTGTGTGCGTGTGTGTGAATATGGCTAACGTAGCACCTAAATGACCAGGAAAAGGAGAGAGTAAAACCACCATAGTTTTCCTTTTTGTAATTTAATGTTACAGGTACTCTGCAGAGACATTCAAATAGGCATGAATGCAACAAGGTTGTTGATGAATGAGGTAAATAACTTGTAAAACACTTTTAAAACATATTATTTTTTTCCTGGTCCTATAGAATATTACTTAGTTTTCTTTGTCTTCATCCATCAATACCCTTCTGCCATTTTTCCTCTCAACCCCCACCCCTAATATATTATAATTTCCTGGGATATTAAGAAAAGTCAAAGGTATTTGAGGCTAGATTCTGGATATATTAGAATAATCACTTTATGCCAAACAAATCGTAGGACTATTGTACAGATCAAAACATCTAGATGAATGTCATATTTTTGAGGTTTGTCTTGTTATCTGTCATGCAAATTTTAAAACTGAAGACAGAACCACAAAAGAGATTAGAAGGGGCCTGAGAGAAATGGATCATTCAAGTCCAAGTGTACCTGTCATATTATGTTATATGTGATAGAAGGGGCATAGCATCCTTATAGCAGCTGAACAATTCAGTTTTCCAGAGAATTTTAGACATAACCATATTGGCAGTCATACATCCCTCATAGTCTCAGGGGTCAGAATATTTTTAGAAATAAAGAAAATATGGCTTTTTTGAATTGAGGCTTTGTACCATAGGACCATCAGGACAGACACATCCAAAACCCAAATAAATCAAATTTTGGATATGTCCTTTTTTTGCTGTATGTCGGTATCTGAACACAAAAATGAAGATGTTTGAGGGTCTTATACCATAATCCTTTTCTTTATTTGCAGATAAGTATACCAATTACTGCTTCCTAGACTGATTTTTCGTTTGTTTAAAAAGGAATAACATAATGGAAAATAATTTCATATTAAAAAAAAAAATAAATAAAAACAAAAGGATATAGTCCTGTAAAATATGTACATGAAGAGAAATCACTTATGAATTATTATTAAGAATAAGACAGCTATGTACATCAATATTCTCACCAGCACTGAGACAAAGCAAACAAAACTAAATAATGCAGTGAACTTCTTTCACCAGCTACTGCAGCTACATACAGATTGTTAGCTCAAAGGGAACAGAACAGGGTGGAGAGAAAGAGAGGTGAAATGTTAAATACATACTTTAACATATTGATAGAGGTAAGAAAGATGTGACAGGCCTGATATGCAAGGTCAGAAAGCTACTGATGTAAAAAAGAATACCCACAGGGAGTATGCTGAGCCTGACTCTGGCCAGTCACCTGTTAAGAAACACTGCTTGGCTTTTTGTTTTTAAAGTGCATGAGATAATAAACAGAACCATTTCCCAAAGATGAATTCTGATGCACTGATGCTGGGAACAAAGAGAATTTCAAGGTCTGAAGCTATGGTTCTATTTTTAATCAAATTAATGACAGCTATGAAATGGTAATAAAAATAACCTAGTAATATGACTGATAAAGGTTTTATCTGTTTCTATTACATGTTTAGTTTAGTTAGAATTTCTGGCGTATATAGCTCTTTTGACACTGCTGAGATATTTGCAGGCTAAGCTTCAGAGAAGAAACATCTGCTGATTTGATCAGAGGAGCATATGGTTAGCAAATTAAGATGTGGAACTGTGAAGTAGTAACAGGAAAGCAAAAAGACTGTGGTTTTAGTCAGAAATGAAAAGTGTACAAAGTCCTCCAGGAAAAGGCTAAAAAAAAGTAAAAAAAAATCCTTTTTGGGGAAGCGATTGAATCACAAATCAGATTCTCTACTCAAAATGCTTCACAAATGTAATAGTACTGCAACTGTCTCTTCTGTTCCTACAAGTAAAGCTTGTATTTGTTTTCAGAATCCCTTGGTCTCTTACTGCCAACATGTTGAGCCTGTGTATAGGAAAGGTTCAAAAGCATGCAGTTGTTTACAAAAAAAGCTCTTGAATAACCAGATAATTTTGTTCTGCTAATGACTATATATATATACATTATATATATATATTGCTTATATATATATATATATATATATATATATATATATATATATATATGGCGCTATATATATATGATAATGGCTATATATATATAGTATATACTATATATATTACTATATATATATATATATCCATTAGCAGAACAAATTTATTTGGTTATTCAAATATATATATATGTGTGTGTGTATATATATATATATGTGTGTGTGTCTCTTTTATATATACATATACATATATATATATATATATAAGAGACACAATGATATTTTAATCTAACCTAAGTTCTTCTACTAGTTGTTTTCAGGAAAAAAAAAATAAAATAAAAACAAAACAAAACAAACAAACAAACAAACAAACAAAAAAAGTATAGATATCTTATGCCTCTCTCTGAAACAGAAACTTTTGATCTCAGTGAGTGATGAAAGGCCTAGAGGAAATAAGGTATTTTAGTAAAGAACAGAAGAAAGCAGTTATATAAAAAGAAGAGTTTAGAAACTCCATATCCAAAATTCTGTTTCAGAAACATAGGTCAAACAATCTCTTCTTCTGCATGTTAAGAGTGTTAGACATACTCCTTTGGACACGTTCTTAAGTCAGTTTGGTATAAATTTATCCAGATGAGAATTCATAGTAGGTTTTTTTTTTTTTATCTTTATTTTTTTTTTGCTTTTTCAAATCTTGATCTGGCAGCTTGTGAAATTATTTCTAGCCCTGCCTATGGTATAGCTTTATTTATTTATTTATTACAATGTTTATCTCTTCATTATTTATAACCATTATTCCAAGTGTCTCGAAAAAAATTAAGCATATAAACCAAAGTGAACTCACTGTAATATAAGGTTACTTTCTATTGTTATTTGCAACTTTTTGTAAGGTTCTCTTTCTTCTGATAAACCTGAATACTGTAAACTGACTTCACCTATGAAATCAAATGGCACATTTGGAGACATTCAGAGGGACTGGAGAAACAGATCCTTCAGGAAATTTGTTTTTATGTTGCTACGATTAACAGTCTTCAAACCTGTTAATCCAGAGTTTGCTAGCAGTAGAGAAGAGCTTCCTTCCAAAATACCTTTCACTTTATTTATGCAATAAATTCTGTTTTGAGAATTTTTTAAAATCATTATTTTATATATATATATATATATATATATATATATGTTTTATGTAATATATTTTATTTTATACTTACAAAATGGGATTTTTGTTTACAGATTCATTTCTGCCAAACACTGATCTTCATTAAAAACACTATCACATGAAGGAAAGATAATTATGAACCAGTAATTTTTATTTTCTGGAGAGGTGAACCATGATAGATGACACAAAGTTCTGTGATCTTTTTCTTTATGTTATTTCCTAAAAAATTGGTGAGATGAATCACTGTATAGTGACCTACACTCTGTTCTGTGCAACAGTATCCCTCCCAGGTTTATCAAACAAAATTTATCACATAAGAGGTCTACAGTAAGACTGGAGGTTTTTTTCCTTTTAAACAATTTACTTGCTGTCTGGCTATTTTAAGAACGGTTTATGTCTACCCTTATCATGACAGAAGGCACTTTAATAATTTAAAGGTGTTCTTTCTCACCTGGCTGATGCTGGATGCCAGCAGAAAATAAAACTCAAGGTTTGTGATTGAATATTGTTTCTGCAAATGAGTGATTTCCACATTAAATTGCTCAGTGTGCATATAATTTTAAAATTGTCTGTAAAGTTAAAAGTTACTTTTATATCTAATACATTTTAACATACCTTTTCACAAGAAAATAAATCTCTTCTGCAGATGATAAAGCTGGATAAATCTTACTCCACGGGATGGAGTCTTAAAATTTGTTCTTATTCTTTTCATACACAACCAGCGCCATTTTTGGATGCCTCTGTCCATGAGGTTGTACCATATGTAAATTTAAAAGAACAGTAATGGAAACCAGTATGAAATCATGTGGCTAATTTTCATATTTGCATGGGTAGAAAGAGGAGGTATAAAATTATTGCTTGAATCTGGTTGAAGATCTTATGATCTTCTGATTACAGAAGCAGATCTATAGTCCATGC
Source organism: Anas platyrhynchos (assembly GCF_047663525.1). Lineage (NCBI taxonomy): Eukaryota > Metazoa > Chordata > Aves > Anseriformes > Anatidae > Anas > Anas platyrhynchos. The sequence continues at coordinate 202,278,555 of NC_092587.1, forward strand.
TGTAGATGTTCTCTTTTGATGCTCTGTGTAGTTTAGTTTGAGACCTCACACTCTTGTGAGCTGTTGGAGGATGAATACTAGCAACATGTAGGTCAAGCTGCAACAGCATTGGCATGTTTCTACCCTTAGACCTCAAAACAATTTTTATCTTCTGAGAATCATAGACCTCATCAGCACTAGATGGCAGCTGTTCCTCAGCCTCCTGTTGTAAATGAAGTTGAAACAGGACTAAAGAAACTCAAATTAAAAGAATAATGGATACATTCCAGTGGATTTCTTGAGCCTTTCTTTGATTGAGTGACATGTATATCACACACTAAGTAATTCTATAAAAAATATTTATCAAAGAGTCTATATTCTACAGAGCTTTTCACTAACTCTTTTTCCAGCACCCTTTCCAAAACTGGAACAAAATCTCTCTCACGGAGATGACAGTGGGAAGGTCTATGGTCTGAACTGGTACTTTCAATACTTATCCAAACAAGTACAGCTTGTAATACTACTTAAAATGAATTGTGCCATAAAATATTGTTTGTTTTTCTAATCCTGCTTAGTTTATGAGTAAAGATACAGGCTTTGCTGGAAAGAGAAAAAGTAAAGTTGACAAATTAAAATTGTTACAAGGTTATTCCTATGTTGTATTGACATCTAGTTTTATCCTCTTTTATTTTGCCATAGTTCTTTTATTTCAATAAATAATAATCAAAAGGGTCCAACCTGTTAATTGAACTTGCTTCCAGGAACCTTAGGAACAGATGTTCTTCTAAAAATTCCAGTTTCAAACTCATAGTTTAGTGAAGTATACTTCCATGTGTTGAAGTAAGTAATCAGATCAGTCAATCTCAAGAGATAGAAAAAAAAATAAAAATATATTATTATTATTATTTTTAATAATTGTTTTAGTGATATTTTTTCTTAGTTATTTCTAGCCTGGAAGTGGTTTATATTGTTTCAGTTTTCAAATTCTGGATCTTGTTATATCTTCTTAGTTAAAAAAAAAAAAAAAAAAGCATAAATGCAAAGAAAAATTTGCCTTGCTAGATGAAAAGCAGTGTCCAAACAAAAACCTTCTTGAGTCAGTAAGCAGCATGTTTGTTCCATGGTCTGATTTTCAAAGAGGGTAACAAATCCTTTAAGAGACTGAAGGGTTGCCTGATTCCATGTTTGGGGATGAGTTTGAATAAATAAAATCCATGATGCAAGTAAGAGGAAAGTAATGTAGGAGGTAAGATAGAAGGTAAAGTAAGGTAGAAGGTAAGAGGAAGACAGTGAAGATACTTTCATCTTGATGTCAGTATTATTTGAAAAATCAAAGAGCTTGCTCATCCAAACATTTCAAAAGTAGTGAGTTAACTAACATATAGACCTGATGTTTTATGTGCTTTTTGTCTGATATGTTTTGGGAAAAAAAAAAAAAAAGAAACAAAATCACATAGTAATGCATTATCAGAAACCATTAACCTCTCTTCCCTACAACTTGTAAAACCTTCTCTGGAAGTTCGGGATGTGTGACAGAAGAATTCAACACTCTGATGCTGTTGCATTAAAAGCAAAACAAACAAACAAAAACCCTTCACTTGAAACACTTTTTGTAGGGAAGTTCACAAGAGAATTGTCAGTGCCAATTATTCAGAAAATTCTGCAAACTACTTTGTCTGCTAAAAGTGTTCAGAAGGTTTTGTTTTGTTTTCATTGAAATATCTGTGGAAAATGTTTGCATTTAAAATATCTAGTGGAGAAAAACACAATTCCCTCATGACCCACAGACATTATTCTCTTAGTGAGTGTATACAGTTTAAAAAGAGAAGGCTAGAAATGAAATTGCATAGATTGGCCGAATAAAGCAGTGAAGCTTGAACATTGTGTGAACAAGTGTTGTAATGTTTTTGCACAAGTTATAAAGATCTGGTGTTTTAATACCCAAAATGTGTTTCAAATTCTTCAGATAATGAAATATTTACCTTATTATTTTTATCAGTGCACATTAAAGTAGATATGATTAATGACTCTTTACATACAAAGGGTTGCTTTTGCCCTAATTACTGTAAGCTAAGCCATTGCTGATTTTGAACAGGAGTGATGACACACTGCTTGAGGGAGACATTGGCCCTAAAAAACATTAAAAGCTAAAAAGCATGGGATTTTGGCTTCTAGTACAGAAAAACATCATTTTAAATGTAATCACACAGTATATTGTAAACTGAAATCCCAGAGACATTGGAGAAAACTTTTGGATCTTTAAAGCTTAAATGCTGTTCTGGGTAAGGTTCTCAAAACATTACTTTGCATTTAGAATTCTTTTAAGCATCATTTCAGGATGAGACAAAATGTCCAGTTTCTCTTCTGGTTCTGTGAGAACCTAAGATGATTAGGTACATGTAGATGTCTACATGTGAGCAAGTGGATCCTACACATGGTATCAGCAGTCACCTTTCTCTGTGTATTAGTACTTACCTATCTGTGTATGTACAGTTTTAAAACAATGAAGAAGTGTTTACAATCAGCCGTAGTCCATATGGAAGCAACAACTAATGCATTCTCTTTCATGAAGAATCCTGGGGAAAAAGCAAATGTACCATGTGATAAAGTTAGCCATGCACAGTACCATGGCTACCCTCACTTGAAAATATCAAAACATGAAGACAGTGCTCTCCTTTATGAAGTGCCTGCTTTGCAGAAAAGTACTCTGTCTTTCTTATTGAGAAAATTTCAAAGCTCCTACCCAGGTCTTCTTGCATGTTACTCCATTTGCCATAGAAAGTCACTGTTACTTACCCAGCAGACTTCACATCAGGATGCAGACACCTAAGAAGTGTCAGTGTAGACAATTTATGGCTCTGTCTTTGGGATGTAGCTTTATAAGTTGCTTGCTTGACATACAAAAGCAGTTTGAGATATTTCTGCAGTCCCATCTTCCTACAATTGTGATTGCCTTGGTCTCATTAGTGCTGGTACAGCTGTTTATGGGTTTGTGGTGAACTGCATTACTGAAATAATCAAATGCAGTAAAATGTGAATATTGGGCTGAGGTTTTGAACTTTTTGCAATAGGTTTGCTGCTGATGCTATCATCTTCTGAAACTGCAACCTATGTTTCTTCTTCATACAGGCTCAATAAAATTGATCATGAGTCTTAAGAGTACTTCTACTACTATAATTAGTATTTGATTCTCATTTATAATTAGCCATATGTTTTTCCTTGTGTTTAATTTCCCCCCCCACATGGTACATTTAATTAATTTAGATATCATTGAAATGATTATGTTGCTTTTTAAAAGGAACAGGCATCCAATTTTATCCCCAGTTCTTCAACACTGTATCACTTTTCATCTTCTGTAGTGTTTGTTCCTTTCTTTAGAGCAGATATAAGCTCCAAAAATCTTAATATAGTCTGGCTGAACATAAGACAACAGATTGAACGGCAATGCCAGTGGCAGCTATAATATATGGGAAGATATTTTTCAATAAAATGTCATAGTGAATATGTTTCCAGTCTTTCTGCCAAGAATAACCTATCTTCAAAGTGCTGGATTAGGTAGGGATATCAATATAGAGGCAGTAGTGCTGGAGTGCATCATTAGAAAAGGAGCCAACACTGGTGTGAAGTACGAATGGTGTAAAGTCCCTAGGACTACCAGATCTGGAATCTCCTATGTCACTTTCTGACCAAACTCCAGTGGTGCACATCACAGTTGGAGAACTGATGCGTTAGTGAATGTGATGAAAACAAGGGCTAGTGGGTAAAACTTTCCCAATATTACATTCATGAATGATGTTACCTTTTTTTTTATTTTATTTTTTTCCCTAATAAATAAAAAAATGATAGATCTTATTTTCCTGTCCATATGGGTTGATAAATTCCAGAATAAAACAACTAAAAATCCTGAAGTAAAAAACCCCTACAAATTCCTCTCATTTCAGATGATCTATAGGAAATTCTGGTAAGGAGCTGCTGGAGTGCTCTAAATTCATGGGTTATTCTTGAAATATCAGCTGCACACCATATCAGAGAACAAATTGCTGAGCTTATAAGTACTTGGGTCAAGGAAGACAAATACAATGAAAGAAAATAACTTCTTCATATTAATTATTGAATAATCTAACTTTCTAAGATTTTTATATTTTGTGGTGTCTTTTCTGAAATCCAATTTGTTCTCAGGAATATGCATTTCTTTTATTAACAAGACTTTTCAATCAAGGTCCCTTCTACAAGGAAGGTGTACTGATAACCAGAGGGCATTGCTGAATCCTTCGTAAACTGCTTGATTCACACAGTTAGATGCAGTTTGAAAAGTGCTTTTCACAAAATCATACTCTGCTGTACACTTTGAAGTGTTTAAGGAGCTTCAACATGTTGTTAACAGAGGATCGAGTAAAGTTTAGTTTTAATTTGATAGTGAAAATATTTGCATGTTCAGATGATGTGACGTGAGCTTGAAGTTTTCTGCTGCCTCTCAGCAGCTAGTGAGAGCATTTTGTTAATTTTTATTTACTTCTTCCAAAAATGCCTGGATTATAAAATGACAATGAGAAGATCTGTACCCCACCTGATCTCCATGGCATTAATGTTAATCTGGAAGATTCAGTGACACAGTGAAAACCGTCCCATGATTTTGATGAGGTCTGAATCTGCAATGGTATCTTCAATTCTTTAAAAATATTAATAGTATCAGCACACATAAATGTCAGAGTTTACAAATCATAATAATCAGTGTTTACAGAGAAATTTGATACTCTCAGAACCTGAAAATAGAGAAAACAGAGGTCAGAGTGTTGGTATTGATCTGATAGTATGACTTGCAGTGATAAAATGTCATCTGACAGTCCATGTAGTATGAGTATAATTACAAATAAATAAACAAATACATAAATAAATAAATACATAAATAAAAGTTATGTGGGATAATATACTGGGATTAAAAGGTCTGCAAAACAGGTGAAAAAAAAAAAAAAAAGAGAAAGGAAACCAAATATAGAAAGAAAACTATAGAGAAACAAAACAAAACAAAACAAAACAAACAAACAAATCTTAAATTTAAAAAATGAAAGTAAGGAAAAAAAAAAAAAAGCAGACATCTCTTATGGTGGCCCACATCTCCCTCATGGGGAGCGGTGGGGCAGTCACTGAGCTCTGCTCTGGGGACAGCAACAGGACTCAAGGGTTCTCTGCATGGAGCTGGAACAGGGGAGGGTCAGGCTGGGTGTTAGGGACCTTTCTTAGTGAAGGTTCTTAGGTCTTTCTTAGGTGACTGGGCACTGCGACAGATTCTCCAGGGCAGTGGTCATGGCACTGAGCCTGGTGGAGTTCAAAAAGTGTTTGGACAATGCTCTCAGACATAGGGTTTGATTTTTGGGTGGTGCTGTGTGGAGCCAGGAAACTGACTTGATGATCCTTGTGGGTCCCTTCCTACTCAGGATATTCTACGATTCTATGCAAAAAAATCTTTATTACAACTATACTTTTATGGACAAATCTGTTTCTACAGTCCTGTCTGAATGATTTCTGAGTTTTTTGAAGACTCCTTTGTAGAATAAAACTGTACATGTAAATAGACTTTGACAATTTTCAGTATACAGAAAGCAGTTAAATAATAAGGAATAAGGAGGCAACCTAAATTCATTGAAGCAACATGGTTTTGGAGGCCACAGTTTCTAATATCAAACATACCTGTAGCTTTGTGTTATTAGATGCTATTAATCTCATAAGAGACAATTAATTTTTCTAAAGAACAGCAACATGAAAAGGTGTTACTGCTGAACTAGCAGGAAAAAAAATGGTTTATTCTAACCTTTTATATGTGTCTTTTAGCTTTTGATCTTTTAAGGTACGTAACACTTTGCAATTGTGTTGAAATTAGAGATATGCAGCAATTGATTTAAAATCATAATCAAAACTGTTTTCTGCATTGCAAATTAAACAAACAAACAACAGAAGATTTATATAATACAAAGAAAATCAATAATTTATTCTTATCACACCCAAAGATTTTTTATCTCCAAGGACATATATTTTTATTTTGTTGCTGAATATTATCCAGACATTTTTATCAAGAGATGGCCTAAGTATAATGCTGTAAACTGTTTCTGATGTCCTGCTCTTTCAGCTGACACTTCGGACCTAGGAAAAACAGAGAGCTCTAACCAAAGCTGGCTACTTCAAATGCATTTTGACACATTTACTGTGATGTGTCAAATGATTGCTACATTTCCATTGACTTAAATCTTTTTCTCTTATTTCATGGTTGGCTGAGTTACAAACAAACAGGCAGGTATTCAAAGAGACACAGGTTCTTTCCCACACTTTTTAGCTTGGATCTCTGTTAAATTATATAATCTCTTTCTGACTAAATTTACCGATCTGAAAAGAAAGTGGTAATAATGATAATTAACTTCCTTTGTAGTGTATTTTCACATATGGAGATGAAAATTGCTCTGTCAGAGATAATGTTTGGTATAATTTTTCCATGCCTGGTTTTCTTGTTTCTCTTTTGGTACCCTGATATCAAGATGAGTTTTTAAGTTAACTTCCAACAGATTTACTAGTCAATTATAATTCATGTTCAGTTTAGGAATTAATGACATTCTAAAGGTCTTGAATTCCACTAAATTAATAAAGAGAAAGAGGTGCAATATTCTACCACAATTTTCCTTTAGGAACACAGCAAGAAGATAATTCTATTATTATTATTATTATTATTATTATTATTATTATTATTATTATTATTATTATTATTAGTCTGTGTGTGTGTTGATGCAACAGGATACAGCAAAGTGGTTCTGAGGAAGGAAGGAAAATCTGTTTTATGGGTGAACAACTGGAAGAGTTTATGGGATAACTTAGGTAAGAGTTCAAATCTTCATTAGGTAGATGGGACAATAATTTCTGTACCTTAGTTGGCTGTAACTATGTGATATCTGACTAGGCTTTAAATCAGCTTTGTCTGTATAGAATTATAGAATTCCAATGTAGAAAAGGCCCACAAAGACCATCAAGTTCAAGTTCTGGTTCCATACAGGATCACATAAAATCAGACCCTATGTCTGAGATATGGTCTTGGTGCCATGACCACTTCCCTGGGCAGCCTTTTGCAGTACCTGACCACCCTTTTGGTGAAGAGCTTTTAACTAACGTCCAGCCTGAACTTTTCCTGATGCAGCTTCATGTCATTCCCTCAGTCTTATCACCGGTCACCAAAGATCAACATATCTTGCTCCATGGCTCTCCACTCCCCACTATAGGCTGCATGAGTTTAGGAAGAGCTTTGGATGTTTATAAACACTATGGAAGTGTATAAATACTATGCCTATAAATGTACAATGCCTATACCTATAAATCATATGTTTATAAGCACTTTTTACTCACATGTTTGTCTTAACTGCTGGAAGGTAAAATATTATTCACATCTCTTCTGAGAGTGCAAAAGATTAAAATACATAAGGAAGATATCTGATTTGCACTTTTGAAACTCTTTAAATAGTGTCTTTGTTATATGTACTTGCTAACTTAAAAATAAACAAAAAAAAAAAACAACACAACAAACAACAACAAAATAATGACATCAACAACAAAAAATACTTTTCACAAATTGAAAGCCGTCTTTCTGTTGCTATTTAGAAACTTCCTTTACATTGTATCCAAAGATGCAGCATCCATCTTTGACACAAAACCACTTTTCATCTTTGTGAAATTGCCCCTTCTGGGCAATGCCACTTTTATAGGAATGTCAGTACATGACAGCTGTCTCAGAATTTCTAACCTCACTATTGTCACCTTGCTTAGGAGGGCCTGGTGTTCTACTTCCGACTGAATGAAATTAAACTGAATATAAAATCAGAGTCTTGGGAAATGGAGTCAAGGAAGAATGGAAAGGAATTCTCCAGTCATTAATTAGACTGTTTTGTGTTAATACAGCTGATGTCTTCATGTAAGACTGGATGATCTCTCTGGATTTTGGTCTACAATGCTGGATCACAGAAGGACTATGTTCTCTAATTCTCCCCAATGTCATGGTTATTTGTATAGAATAGAGAAAAATGCAAATTTCTAGCCAAACAAATATAGCAAGCTCAGTGTCAGAAAACAGTTCTAAGCTGAATTAATATTACCTTCTGCAAGACAAAGAAAACAAAGGCATAGGGTTGTGGTTTGCTCTTTATTACCCTTATTACGTGATGCAGATGTGTTCTGCCCTGTACACAGTTTTGGATGGCTAGAGTCTTCATACTTAGGTTTATTTTGCTGCTGTTGCCAAGAGCCCATAAGCAGACATATTAGCTATAATTTACATTTTTTTTCTCCTATTAATTTTTAATTGTCTGTTAGAACATAATTCATGTGCTGGAAACAGGTGTGTGAATGCTGGTATTGTAAAGCTTCCCCAAAAAACCTTCTCCACCAGTGACTGCAATAAAAGACATTTTCTCTGAAAACCTGAAAGGACAGATTTTGAAGCAGTTGGCCTTCTAATGTGTCATGGCACCATGGGTTAGACAATGTCTGAAACATAATTTCCATACAATTTAAGGTTTCCTCTCTAGCTGTTTTAAAAATCTTTTCTTTCTTTTCTTTCTTTCTTTCTTTCTTTCTTTCTTTCTTTCTTTCTTTCTTTCTTTCTTTCTTTCTTTCTTTCTCTCTCTCTCTCTCTCTCTCTCTCTCTCTCTCTCTCTCTTTCTCTTTCTCTCTTTCTTTCTCTCTCTCTTTCCCTCTTTCCCTCTTTCTCTTTCTTTCTCTCTTTCCCTCTTTCTCTCTTTCTTTCTCTCTTTCCCTCTTTCCCTCTTTCCCTCTTTCCCTCTTTCCCTCTTTCCCTCTCTCTCTCTTTCTTTCTCTCTCTCTCTTTCTTTCTTTCTTTCTTTCTTTCTTTCTTTCTTTCTTTCTTTCTTTCTTTCTTTCTTTCTTTCTTTCTTTCTTTTCTTTCTTTTCTTCCTTCCTTCCTTCCTTCCTTCCTTCCTTCCTTCCTTCCTTCCTTCCTTCCTTCCTTCCTTCCTTCCTTCCTTCCTTCCTTCCTTCCTTCCTTCCTTCCTTCCTTTTTCCTTTTTCCTTTTTCAACCTGTTGCTTCCTAGTTGGCTTTAAATAATTTCTTACAACAACTCACTGCTACAAGCATATTTATATATACCTTCAGTTGTTGTCCTGAAAGCAACTGAAATAATATGAAAAACTCTTCTTGAGTTGAGCAATGTGAAAAACTCTTCTTAGCACTGGTTTGACAAGATCCATTTTTTTATCATTTTTAAAATTTATTTTATTTATTTTATATATGCTATTAATTTAGTTATTTTATTTTATTTTATTTATTATTTTATTGTATTTTATTATATCTTACTGTATTTTATTGTAATTTATTTATTTTTTCCCGGAAGGATGCAAATGAAAATCACTAATTTATACCATAAAATGTGAACCAGCTGATAAGATAGGAGTTTGGATTTCATAAATTTCCAAACTCATCCAGTTGTGTGAGGATTACAGAAAGGCTCTAATGTATTAGTTAATGGTGTTTAAAAATGAATGCAAAAGTGTCCTATAAACATGATCTTTCTGAATTGGAATTAATATTAGAATTAATCTATTAAACACTGTGAATGACAACTTAGATTACAGTCTGGATACAAGAAGTCTATTGATTTCATATTACACTGAGACACAATTGTAGCTACAATTTAGGATCTAATATATATAGGTCTAATTCAATTAAGAAGTACATTCAGCTTCTGCAGTATGGAACAGGCAACTCTAATTGTGCCTAATACACTGCAACTTGTTCTTCCTAGTTGAATCCTGAGTAATAAGCACTGTGTGAACATACAGGGGGACCCACTTTTGTACTAAAATTCCTCCGGAGAGGACTGTGGTGTAAAAGAGTAGCAAAAATTAACCAGATTTATGATTTCTTTGTTCTAAGCCACAGTGAAAGGGCAGGTTATTTTTTAAAATTAATATCTCATTTTCAAGTAGCACTCATGTCAATGTAGAAAACTGACACTTCTGCAGGAGGGCCATTCATTTGTGCTCAGGTTGTTGTAGAGGGTGACCAGCAGGAGCGACCTGGGGTAGGAAGCTCTCCAGTTCTGTGGAGCACAGAGGTGTCTTTCTTGATGAAATTCATGAATTAATATGCATGTGGTAATGAACCAGGAATTATGATGTTATGGAGGAAGGAGCCAATCTAAAATAGTAATAGCAGTAGCAATAGCAATAGCAGTAATACATGCCTGGTTTTTGTTGTTGTTGTTGTTTTTGTTGTACTATTTAAATGCAAAATGCACCTGCTGTAGTCACTGGTCTTGAAAAGAAAACACACACAAAAAAAAAAAAGCACCCTTATCTTCTCTGCATTACATATGTCACTAGGATACAGGGAAAACAATACTTGCCTATCCCTTAAATAAAACATTAAAACCACTGATGAAATTGGTATATATGCATGCCTGTTTCTAGGTTAATCACTGTGCTTCAGAGGAGTGTAAATCTACTACTGGTCTTGGAAAAAAAAAATAAATGACGAGTGTCTAGAGTTCTTCTGCAGAGCTGCTCTGTTTGTTAAAGTGAAACTACACTGAACTAGAAATACAGAATTCATGTACCTTCTTGAGTGCAATACATTTCCATATACTTCAGTAGATTTTGGACTAGGATCATAAAATAATCTCCAATACAGCTTATTGATTTGCATTTCAGAGATATTCTTCATTGACTGTGGTTGTATAAAGAGTGAAATTGAACTATGTAGTACATGGTAGTAAAAGTCTGCTGTTTCTTTTTTTTTTTTTTTTAATAATGTGTGTACAAAAATATACCATTAGCATCTGAAAGCCAAGAACCGTAATACAAAAAATGCCTGCAAGAGATATATTGGCATTTAACCTCACAATTTCATTAAGTCTTAACTCTGTACATAGAAAAAGTTAATTACATGGTGCTTTAAATCCTCATAAAAGGTCAACTTGCTGGTACAATACTGTGTAACAGCAGAGGTTGGAAAGGTACTGCTCTGAGTAGGAACATGCTTATAATAGTTGATTGGGGCAACTCATAAGAGCTTCATAGTGCATGCTTTGTAATGAGATTCAATTATTTCCAATGGGAATTTTAAGCCTCCTGAAAGACTAATCTTTTGCTTACAATAAGCAAGACTAATCTCTGCAAGTATAAAAATGACACTCACATTTTTATTGCGTTGTCTTAGAGAAAGGTCAGATCTAATAAAGATCACTCTTCTTGACAAATAATGTTTAATTTATTTATTTATTTCCTCCAGCTTATATTATATTGCAAAATCAGATTGCTGTTGCAATAGTTTAATGGTACTTGACTAATAAAAAATTGGTCCAGTATAAATATGGTGTTTGTATGGAAGATGTCAGTTAAAATATTACTTCACATAACACTTATAGGTGCTGAATCTTTGTCTTCAGACACAGTGTCAGAATACTGCATGAAAAATAATACATAAAAACTGTGGGAAAAACTCTTTTCATCATTGAGAAAGCATACCAAACCCCATCTCCATTGAGACATATTGTCTGCAATGGCAGGTCATCATATGGCATATGTCTACCCAAATTCATTTGACATAAAAAAGCAACACAGAGTCTCTTTTGCTAATGTGTCAGGGGTAAGAGTGAAGTAATGGCATATAATTTGGGGTATTTTTCTTCTCCATTCTACAATTGTCCTGTGTGACACTGAATATGTCACTTAAACGTACATCCACAGAAGAGCTTTGATTATGTTAGGTTGGAGAGGACGCCAATAAAAATTTGTTTATGAAACTGAATCCAATGAAAGTAAAAAATAAATTAGCTTCCATTAGTCAGTAGTGCAGCCCAACATAAAATATTTTTTACAGAGCAAAAACTAACATTTAGAAGACATAAAATTGACATAGAAATTGTTTCCAGGAGGGGATGTGTTCAGATTGCCACTAGACTGGTTTCTCTGTGATCTCAACACAAGCAGCATCTGAAGCACTTGTGCTCATATGTGCTCCTAGGTACAGCTTTTAGCTGAGTCTCATCTTAAAAGCATCCAGTGTGTCCTCTCTGGGACCATTCTTTGCTAGGAAGAGAAAAGCATGATAAATAGGAATTCCTGGAAATTCACTTGAAAATTCCTCATCCAAACTGAAATGTTGATATGAATTAATTTAATGTGATATCATTAAAAAAAAAAATCAAGTTGACGAATATGTAAGAACATATCAATAACAATGTCATAGCATAAAAGGTAATAATTCTGTTTTCATTTAATTTGATATCCTTGAAAATAAGCAAAACAATATTTAAAAACAAATTTAAAGGAAATTCATATCAAAGATAGTTATCTTGCTTCAGACGGCACTTGAGTATTGTGTCAAATGTTGGGGAACAAACCTGAAGATAGATGTAGACAAGAAATAGAGAAGGTATAGAAAAACTGAGGAAATTAGCAAACAAGACCTAAGGGAAAGCACTGAAATGTATTTGCTTTTTCTTGAAAAATAAAGCATAATGTTAGTTCACTACTGAATAAGGCTTTTCTTTTTAAGAGAGGACTTAATTATTTTTTGTACTCCAAAGGAGAAATAAATTTTAAACAAACAAACAAACAAACAACAACAAAAACCCTATTGATTATATTTCTATATATAGAAATTACAGGAAAATTACATTTAAATGTAATGGAATTTAAATAATAAAAGAAGGTCCTGAGCTAATAAGCAGCTAACATCATGACACTGAGGAACTGAGGAACTCATTAGTTTTTTGTTTGTTTTCTTTTGTTTTTAAGAATAGATGTGATGTATAGTCTTCAACAAGGATTTTATGTACTTATTCCTACTCAGTAAAAGAGACTGGACTGGCCTTCCTCCTGGGATTATCGAATCCTATAATGTTAAGAAGTTGAAGCTTGAGTTAAGATAATTCAGTTAGAAATTAATGGACTTTTAAGCTTCAGGAGCTTTAAATAGTTGTGAGGGATACTAAGATCAACAAGCCTGAAAACCAGGCTCTGTGTTTCTCAAGCTGCAATCCAAATCAGAAGCAGTTGTTTGTTCTGAAGATGTGGTGTAAGCGAATTTCAGGAATGGAGGCACATAGAAACTTAAGACCAAAAAGAGAAATAGTGATTCCATCTTCTCTTTCCAACCAATGGATTTTGACTTTTATGTTGTTTGTCCTTTATTTCACTTGCAGATTGAGCTCACATATAGACTATATATCCAGATACTCTCCAAACTCATGTACCAGTACCTACACCTTTTACAGCTTCTCTCAGCATTAGAGTTTCTGTTCAAGTCACTGACAGCTCAACCTCTATCCCCATTTAGTCATTTTCTAACCCTAAACTGATTACCTCCACTTAAGATTTACACTGGATTACTTTGTTATATGTGGATTTATTATTGGCATGGCATATATATATATGTAGTTAAATAGTTTAGAAGTCCTTTTGCCTTTTATTTTTTTCCTTCCTTTCACTAAGCTAATAGTTTGTTGAAGAGATATTTAACATATAGAGTGAGATGTTCACTCAATTTATATTAACTATCAAGGAGGAAATACTTGATAAGTTTCTCAAAATAGAAAGTCAGAAAACTGACTTTCTTAAGGCTTCCTTATTTTCAGCTGAAGTCTAAATTTGTTAAGATGACAGGACAGAATTCCTGCTTCCAGGTCACTTAACAAAACTGTCTTCAAGTGTAAAGTAATATTTCCCAAAGCCTATAGAGAGCAGAAGTGTGAAAAGCTGCTCAGGGTGCTAAAAGATGCATGTCCCATGGATGTCCTTAAAATTAGTCACTTTAAATACCTGAAGCATGAAAAAACTGCATGGCTTGTGATCGAGTTCAAATGGAAAAATTAAAAGGAAATGATATTGTTGTTACTCTGGAGGAAGTACAATGTGCTATAAACAGCATACTGATTCCTTTCCTTTTATCTATTCTTTTGTACTTCTGTTCATTTAGTGAATCTTTTTATTTATTTATTTATTTATTTATTTACTTACTTATTTCCTATTGAGTTTACAACTCAACTCATTATTATTGCGCCTTCTATGGGAAGAACATCGTGAAACCTGACTGCTGCTCTACATATGATAATGTCAGCTGTAAGTGCATACCACTTCTGGGGGCTCTGTATAGATTTCTGTCAACCTGTGGGTAATTCAATCTCTGGCAGCAGGAGAGACAGGGATTTATCTCCATCTGGTCCCACCTGCAGGGAGCAGAGCAGCAAGGAAAAAGTCCCTGGTCTGGTCAGTAATGAACTGTGGCAGGAAATGGAAAAATTCATGGAGTTAGTGATTAGAAGTACAAGGTGTACACTTCTAGCAAGAAATATAGTATTAATGTCTGTGAATAAAATCTATTGAACTTTATGGGATCTACTTATTTCATCACGTGCTCACGTAAATGCAGAATTCACCCACTCTCAGCAAAAACAAAAGTAAATCTGTATCTTTGGTAAGTTATACTTTCACCTGATCTTGCCAGGTGCTGCATTCTTTCATATTCCATGAATTTCAGAAGGAATGGGTGAAGCTTAGATCGTTATGATATGAGCCCTTTAGGTTATTTAGCATATTATAATAAGTACTGAGAACAGGTCATTATAAGGAAGCTTTAATGAGAAGTCTGAAAATAGACAGTGAGTACTGCTTCTTTTTCATCTGTTCAAATTTATGACAACACTTACAGTAATCTCATTTTTCACCTCTATTTGTATACACAACCATACTGTTGTCAGAATTATTATTTATGTTTTGATACAAGATCATCATCTTATTGCAGTGCAGCTTATGTAGCAATAACTGTAAAAGACACACCTTTTGTTAATAGATTTAATGCATCTATACCTCCATGGAAAAGGAATTGGAAAATAATAGTTCAAAAGGTTTATATTAGAACACAAGAACGGGTTTACTAACTCAGACTATAGTTTACGTAGGCCTGTGCACTGTCTCTGGCAGTGGTTGAGAAAAAAAAAATGATTAAATGTAATATCAGAACAAACACACTGGTACTTCCAGCATATTCTTCCAGCAACCTGAAGTCTGCATCTTAAGGGTTTCTGGTGCAAGAAAAGAAGGATATTTTTGTTTTCAGAAGTACTTGATTGTTTATTTTTTGCATTAATTTTTCAAATTTCTCTTTGAATTGATAGAAATGTTTGCAGTCTACAACCTCCTACAACATCAGACTCCCCAGCTTAACTCTAGCCGTGCGAAAAGCTCTTCCTTTCATTCCCATTATGCTTCATTCTAATAATTTTATTTAATGTGCCTGGCTGTGTAGTAAAAACAAACAAATAAAATAGTGAATGGTCATTGCCTTTTCACTGTTATTTATCTATTTTTAATTTTTTTTTATGTCTCTCACTATTTCATAGACTTCTATAAGTGGCTCTTCCACCTCACCTTCCCTGAATATTTTCTATTTCTTGTTTATACTTCTTGGAGGAAAAAGAGCACAACCAAACACAATAATCACGTTTCTGAGATTAGTGACACAATGGCATCTTTTTGTGTTTCATTTTCTATTCTTCGCTAATTATTGGAATTAAAAATCTTCATTTATTTATTTATTTATTTATTTATTTATTCATTGTTAACTGCTTCTGAACACTGAACTGAAATGTATGGACTTCTGGACCGTAATTTTACAGTCTCATTCCTGACTGGTAGTAGCTAGTCTGTACTCCGTTATTGTATATGTATATTAGGATTGTTTGTCCACTATCCTTCCTTATATATGGTTATATCAAATTTCATCTGACATTTTATCTCCCTGTCTTTCAGCATAAGATTCATTTGATGGTATCTGAGCTTTTTGCCTTTAGCTTCCTTTATAATCAGTGGAGAGAAACTGGCATTTTTAGCGGATGATTTATCCCACTCTGCATTAAGATGAGATTAAAAAAAAACTCCATAAAAGCACCTATTTCCTTCCACTGATTGTAAAAAGGGAGCAGAGGCCTTCATGCACTACAGATGCACAGATTTAGTCAGATAAATGGCATTATCAGTATTGTAAGATTTCTCTGCAGTTTTTTCCAATCAGTTTTTCTGTTTTATTGCTCTAACTGGTTTAGTTTGATCACCAAGCTTTATCGCCTCATTATTAACTTGTTTTCTATGTGATTTATGAAGATATCAACCAGTATAAGTTACCAGCACAGAACCCTGTGGGACTACAGTGGTACATCCTTACATCCTCAAATCTGTTCCTAAACTTTGTCTTCTGTATTTTCACCCATTTATATTGATTTAGAAAACAGATTTCTGCTTGTCCTGTACAAGCTTATTTTTTACAGGAATTGTTACTGGGAGATTTATCAAAAGTTTTTGGCCATCCAAGGAAACAAGCAATGGCAACTACTGAACTTTTTTTTTTTTTTTTTTTTTTGCAACATATTTTTTGGTACCTTCAGAGATCTAAAAAAGGCTTGTAACACATGCCTTCTGTTGGCATATACATAATGATCAGGTGTCCACTAGCTCTGCTCAGTATTTTACTCTTAACTGATCTGTGCTTCTTTGACATCTTAATTGCATGCTTGCTGCACCAGCAAGCAGAAAAACTTTCTGCTTTGGGTATGTGAAAAGAAATAGTAAAACAATCAAAAACACACACATTTGTTTTATGCCTTTAGCAAGTTCTTTTACAGCGTTCCTTTTGTCTGCTTTTTATTTTACCTGTGTTTTTGTTTCTTTGTTTTTTCAATTTTCTTTGATTGAACGTGAGTATAGATTTTTAAAGGATGTATTATTTTTAGTAATGTTCCTTATCCTTCTGTCCAATCTTTTTTTTTTCTTGTTTTTTTTCTTTTTTTTTTTTTTCCATTTTCTAGTCTTTCTATAGCATGGTTGTTGCCATACACCTTTCTGACTGCCACACACTTGTTTTGAGTGCCCGAGATGACTGCTTTAATCTTAATGTCACCTTTGAATATTTAAGTCTTTCAGTTCTTACAACTTTTGCAACAAACTTAAGTCTTAGTCCTAGTCATTCATTGGGGGCTCTTTTAGTAGATTTTGGTTCTTGATTCATTTAGAGGATTGTTAACTCTAGATACCTCTAATCCACTGTAATAGATCTTATTTAATAATAAAAGTTTAATAATCAAACTCCTTTCTCTTTGTCCAAGATCAAGTCAAGTCTCCATTATGGTTTACTCAGTTTCCAATTCTTTTATTTAGATGATTTTCATAGCAAACAAACAAACAAAACAAAACAAACAAACAAACAAAAAAACATCGTAGTAACAAAGATGTTACTATCTCAAGTCTTTCACTGAGAAAGAAGACTTTAGGCATGTGTTTGACTGCAAACATGGAAATAAAATAATTTGTATCACCTTGAGTGGGAATTAATTGCAGAATGACCATTACCCCAAATCCTTCTACAATAGGGATGTGCACAATAAAAGACTTGCATAACCCTAAGGACAGTGATCCTTGCACAAAATTTCTCTTGCCTTCTTGCACTTAATTTCTCTTATGATTTCTCAAGGGAAGGGTGTACTTTAGAATACGGCTCAGAGCAGGGCATTAAGTAACTTGTTGCTTAAAGTCAAAGCACTTGGTTTATAGCTATCTTATTTTAGGGAAACACTAAGAGTGTAAATCTTGAACCCAACTGCTTCCCTCTGGCTTGCAAGGAGATTGTTTTGTCCATCAGAACAAATAGCTTGAGCCATCAGCTGTAGGGTATGTACCTATTCTTTTCCTTCAAAGTTTTTTTTTTTTTTTTTTTTTTTTTCTTCAGACTCCAGCAACTTCATATGATACTTTAATCTCTTGTATTGAAAGCCAGTATTCATAAAGTAGAGGATGAGACAGAAGGATGGCTTGCATACTTTATTCCAGACAGGAAAATATTGAAACAGTTCTGACAACATTTGCATCTTATGTAGTAGGATATCCTGATGCAACTGATTAAGTTCCTCAGTAAATTAGTGAGGAGAAGATCTCATTTCTGTGCTGCAGTCAGATTTAGGAGAACTTCTTCTGAATGTTTTAAGCATGCACAATAGCAGAACTCTGCAAACAAGAAGGAAAGCAGTAAATGAGTTTAGGAGTTTCCATAGTTAACAGCCAAGAGAAGCATTTTAATGCTTTTATTAGCTGTTTCTAAATTCACTTTCATTTATATATTTTTGATGTGTTCATGTGCTTTTCTCAAAAACATATTCAGCTTATTCAAAACTCAAAGCTGTATTTCTTCTTGTTACCTAAAGTCTTGATGTGGGATCAATGTACCTGCCTAGGGATTGGCCAAAAAAAATCCTTACTTTCTATATAACTCTCTTCTCCCTTAAAGAACAATTCTAGTTCTGGTGTTCTTTTCAAAAATATTAAATAAAAATAAAATAATAATAATAATAATAAAATTTCCTTCTGCAATCACAGATTCTTTAGTCCTTCCCAAAGCTAAAAATATGCACCTGTGGTAAAGTATAATTAATTGTTTGATTACACGGAAGGAGATGTAAGTTATCTTTTAAATTATAGACAAAAGACCAAACAGATACTATGGCTCTGGATTACTCTCCACTATTATATTGGGCAACTCAACAGGGTTTGTATTATACAGCTGTCATATACAATCATCTTACTTCTGCTAATTGTTCTCCTGTGAATTTTCAGCACCCAAGCAGAGTTTTGCCTAAGCCATTACAAGCTTTAAGAAAATGATGTATTGCAAAAGGCAAAGCATTGCAGCACCCGAATTTGTCATCCGATGCTGAGCAGACAACAGATTATTTATAATGGCACCCTGTCATCCTTCAAGTCTCGGTGGAATCCTTGGCAAGTGAACAGTTATTTTAGGAGATATGCCTCATGTTTCTAGTCTGCATCTTATTTCTAGCAACGTATGTGGCATTTTCATGATACCCTCCACCCACATTTCAAAACTTCTTGAAGCCTCCCCATACTCCTATTAACCAAAACATTTGAGCCTAAACTATTTACTGTACTGTATATTTAAGGTCAGAGGTGGCTTCTTGGAATGGCAAATCTCACTCAGGTGATGAAATAACACGTATTTCAAAATCAGACCTTTGGTCTACCTTAATTTTAATTGGGTAAGAATACTTATCTGACTACAGATGCTGCCTGGACCACAGTGTGAACATAGAGTCACCATGGCCGTTGTTTTTCAATTCCCATACCTATGTAGACAACAAGCTCTCAGGATGTCTCAGGATGTCGAATTAGAACAGCATTTCTTACTAGTAGACTGGTGAGAGCAACAAAGAAAGAAATCTTTGCTGAAATTTGTATGCTCAGTGTTTTTTCAATAGAGTAGTCCCTTGTTCTCATCACAGGATGCAATCAAAATCCATATATGCTCCACTGAACCCAGATGTATTTTGGATGAGCCCAGGATGATTTTCCATGTATTTTATCCAGCTTGATGACTTCAAGAGTAACACAGGTTCCTCACTGTCCTCTCAAAAAGATGTTATGCAAGCACTGAGCAGGTGCACTGCTGTTAATAATAAACATTTTAGAGCGCATTAAGGACTAACATGTTAAGGAGGCCTCCCAGGACCACTTTGCTATACATTCAAATTTTGATGCTTTAAGAACCCTGTTTCCAAGTATGCCTTCATTTTCATGTGGCTCAGCTGACTAATGAGTAGATATAATTAATATTGCAAGTTCTTGTGCATGGTAGTTAATTATTAAAAATAAAGAGGCCTCTATGGAAGTACCCTGCATTATGTTGTCATACAACGAAGGGACACTCTAAGACTGTGTGACCAATACACAGTGGTGATCCTTCTCCTTTTGGCTGCCTCATAGCCTTACTTCGTTATGACACCTCATATCAGCACATTAAATAGAAAGCACACATTTACAATACAAGTATTTCCTATGAAGGGTAACCAAGTGGAGACAATTCACACAAACCAAAATGTTTTTCTGATGCTCTATTATTTTTATATACCATGGGATTAATATATAAAATTATAAATTTTTATCTTAATTTTACTGTACACACTTGTTGATTTTGCATAGCCTAAATTACCTCTTTGTGTAAATTTGAGTGTGGGATAAGCCTAAATGTGATGCTACTCTGAGACCCAGAAAATCTAATTCTGTTTCTTGGTTTCCATTGCATGACTTTGAACAAGTCACATAATCCCTCTGGGCTACAGTTTTCCACTAGGAAAATGGTAATCACATTTCTTCTGTTGTTTGGCTGACAAGCTGTCTAGTCTGATGAGACTCAGATTTTTCGAGTAGTATCCTGAAATCCTGTTTTAGCTTAATGAAAAAGAGAAGTAAATTCTCTTACAGTTTGGGCAAACACTAAAATTGATGTGTAAACCTATTGTATTAACCAGAAGACTGTGATATTTCCTTTAATGGAAATAATAAAATATTTTCCCCCTGAATTCCCTAAAAACTCAGAGAAACTTTTGAAATTCACTTTGTATTAGAAGCTTTACCACCCACCTGTCACTCACACAAAGCATATAATTCTGAAATATTATGAAAAAAAAAATTACATTTTAATTTGCTAATCCTTGCTTAGTTAAACTAGTGACATATGCAAATTACCTGCTGAGACCTACATTATTTCTTTCAAAGGATAAATAAATGCCCTTTAGTATTTTCAAATATTATTCAAATAACTTCTTGATTGGCAGATCAAGTCAATTCTTGGATGAAATACACTTCTACAAAAGTGAATTCATGTGCCTAGACATAAATGTCCAAAAAAAATATCTAGAAGTTTAGATCCTTTTCTAAAAACACTTTCTGGAACTCAGTCAAGAGTCTTATGGATTGGAAATCTTATGACAGCTGACTTCCATATAGGATTGCTTACATTTTTACTTGTTTTCCATCCAGCAATATTGGAACATGGTTATAAATCTGCACCCAGGCATGCCCTTTAAAAGAATTGCTCTCAAATGGATAAGAATCATGTGTATGACCTTTAAAAAATAGCATATGACCAATTAGGGAGAGATTTTCTAATATTCCCAAGAGCAGGAGCAACTGTGCAGAGAGCTGGAATCTGCAGTTCCAAAAATAATAATAATTAAAAATAAAATATTTGATAAGTATGGGAAAATTTTAGAGTAGCAGCTATTCAAAGACTGATGGGAGGATAACAGTATTAACAAAAGCTAGGAAGAGAACAGATTTTTTTTTTTTTTTTTTTATTGCTAATAACAGTGGTAATGATAATAATCATAAAGCATACCAAAGGATTATATGGCTACTGTTGCCAGTACTCAAGATACAACATCCTGAGTGTAAAGACTGACTCATTACAGGATGTTTCTTGTTACTGAAGCAGATACAAACAGAATGCTGACACCATACCTATTTCACTAGGTATATCCCTAAATAACATTTTTTTTTTTCCAGTCAGCTAATCTTACAAAAGCACAGATATCTACCTGTAATGTATTTTCTATTTTAACCTCTAAGTTAGAGAAAATTCTTCTGGCTCTCTATATGGTAGTTCTTAGTACTTATCCTCCTTGCTCCACAAATTGTTTCTAATAATTGTTGGTAATAATTCATGGCTAGGCACTGTCACAATGCTCTTGCTGGACTGGGATTTTAGTAACTTTAGAGATCTAAAAAGTTGTGTTAAAATATCCCTGTCAGTGCTAGACAGGGTCTACCACATGTTGAAATTAGATTATTTTTGAAAATTTGTAGCTTTTCTCTTCATCTCCAGTTAAATTGGCATACTTTGGGATAGGAGCAAAAGCTTGGCCAAATTATTCCCTTTGAATCATAGAATCATAGAATATCCTGAGTTGGAAGGGACCCATAAGGATCATCAAGTCCAACTCCTGGCACCACACAGGTCTACCCAAAAGTTCAGACCATGTGATTAAATGCACAGTCCAAACTCTTCTTAAATTCAGACAGGCTTGGTGCAGTGACTACTTCACTGGGGAGCCTGTTCCAGTGCATAACCACCCTCCTGGTAAAGAACCTCTTCCTGATGTCCAGCCTAAACTTAGCTTAATACCATTCCTGCGGGTCCTATCACTGGTGTTTACAGAGAATAGGTCACCTGGCTCTCCTCTCCCCCTCGCGAGGAAGTTGTAGACTGCGATGAGGTCCCCCCTCAGCCTCCTCTTCTCCAGGATGAACAGGCTCAGTGACAGCTGCTCCTCATACATCTTCTCCTCTAGGCCCTTCACTGTCTTTGTCGCCCTCCTCTGGACAATCTCCAACAGTTTAATGTCCTTTTTGTACTTTGGTGCCCCGAACTGCACACAGTACTTGAGGTGAAGCCGCACCAGTGTAGAGTAGAGCGGGACAATCACTTCCCTTGACCGATATGTTAGTTTTCTACTTACATGTATCCAGACTGGGTGCTGCTAAGAAGACATTTTCCTAAGTACATGTTTGTTTGTCTATGTCAGGGTGTCTGGTCTAACTCCGTGTTTTTCAACAACAGAATTTTATTCAATATTTGTTCATCATACTTACTAGAGATGGAAGAATATGAGTTGAGGCTGCCAATATTAACTGTGCCAGAGACAAGAGGAGAGGCTAGATATTGACAGTGTGGGAGCGAAATGGATTTACAGCAGGTGGGAATATCAATTAATACATTTTGTAGACACTTTTGCGATTGACTGTGTGGTCCCACACACTAATACTTGCCACCAGCTCCAATACCAAGGGCGGCTTTTTACCAGCTGGGGATTAAAACATTAATCTAAAAGTCTCTCTGAAAATATCTGCCTTTTCCCTTCATTACAGAGACCACTGACGGTTTGCATTATACTGAATATAGGTAATTCATTAGTGCAAACAATTTTATATATATATATTAATGTATATATATATATCCTTATTGAATTTTGAGCATTTCTTACACAGTGAAATAGTGATGTGTCTACTGAAAATTTCTTAGAGAGGAATAGCAAGTCTTTTACAGTCTATTGGACTTTTTTTTTTTTTATTTACAACAAAAATTTCCAAAACTTTGAACATCTTATAAAAACAGTATTTTATCTTTGGCAAGAGAGTTTTGTCCATTGTGTTTTAAGTGACAATACAAAAACTCAAAATTAAAGGCAAATTTATACAGTTTTGATTATTTGAAATTCACAACTTAGAGGACATGAAAGCAAATCAATCAAAAAACACCCCCTGCCAAAAAGTGCAGAAAATAATTTTAAAATGTACTTTAAATACAAGAACAGTATTTGATAATTCTAACAATAAACATAGAGACTAAGTTCATGTCTTTTAAGAGACAGTTCACTGTAAGAAAGTCTCTACAAACTTATTTAGGCATCTAAATACATTTCATAGGAACAACCAGAGGAAGAAATGATAGATTAGATGATTATTCTGGTTTCAAAAGCTATTTTCAAAACTGCTGAGTATTGTTTCCACTGACTTCTGTGGAAACTCCTGGGTGTTCGGCATTTTATTAAGCAGATCACCATGAAGATTTGAACAGTTAAACACATGGGAGTTAGGCTTTTTTGGTACTGGTGAAAATATGAGCATGCATCATCTCTAATCTTATTACCAGCAGCATGCTTTGCAGTAGCAAATAACTTAGATTCTTTTTTAAGGAGAGCTAGTCACTGTGGCAAGCTGTGCATGAAAATTAAGCACTGATAACAATTTTCTGTTCTCTAAGGAGCTTACAGTAGACTAGGTTGTGGGACTCAATCTCAAGTAAAGTGACACAGAATAAGAAAGAAAATGTAATACGTCATAAATTAAATCAACTAAAACCGGACAATTATTACTTTGAAAATTTTATCTGATGTAATTTTTTTCTTTCTATTGAATTTTTGCTGGAATTAACAAGTATTCTCACCTACAATAAGCATCTTGACTGCTGTCACATACATCTGTTAAACTTTATAGGTAGCCTAACCCCATTATGAGCATTGAAGTGCAAGTCAGGTGTGGCTGGACAGCTGATGATCTTCTGCACTGTTTGACCCATCAAGTCTTTACTGTTACAAAGCCAGTTTCCAGGACACTGCTTGAGTTCATAAATATTCGTTGTTCATTCATATCATTAATGGAGTTAAATCCAGTTGGAGGCCAGTCACTAGTGGAGTCCCCTAGGGCTCAATACCAGGGCCAGTTCTCTTTAATATCTTTATCGATGATCTGGATGAGAGGATCGAGTGCACCCTCAGTAAGTTTGCAGATGACACTAAGTTAGGTGCATGAGTGTAGGAAGGCTCTGCAAGAGGATCTGGATAGGCTGGACCAATAGGCTGAGGCCAAATGTATGAAGTTCAACAAGGCCAAGTGCCAGGTCCTACACTTAGGGCACAACAACCCCAAGCAGAGCTACAGGCTGGGAGATGAGTGGTTAAAAAGCTGCCTGGCAGAGAAGGACCTGGGAGTATTGGTTGATAGTCAGCTGAGTATGAGCCAGCAGTGTGCTCAGGTGACCAAGAAGGCCAACAGCATCCTGGCTTGTATCAGAAGCAGTGTGGCCAGCAGGGCTAGGGAAGTCATTATCCCCCTGTACTCGGCTCTGGTGAGGCCGCACCTTGAGTACTGTGTTCAGTTTTGGGCCCCTCACTACAAGAAGGACATCGAGGTGCTCCAGCATGTCCAGAGAAGGGCAATGAAGCTGGTGAGGGGTCTGGAAAACAGGTCTTAGGGGGAGTGACTGAGGGAGCTGTGATTGTTTAGCCTGGAGAAGAAGAGGCTCAGGGGCAACCTTATTACTCTCTATAGGTACCTTAGGAGGCTGTAACAAGGTGGTGATTGGTCTAATCTCTCACATGCCTGGTGATAGCATGAGGGGGAATGGGCTAAAGTTGTACCAGGGGAGGTTTAGGTTGGATATTAGGAAGAACTCCTTTACGGAAAGGGTTGTTAGGCACTAGAATGAGTTGCCCAGGGAAGTGGTGGAGTCCCCATCCCTGGAGGTCTTTCAAAGACATTTAGATGTAGAGCTTAGGGATATGGTTTAGTGGAGGACCTGTGAGCGTTAGGTCAGAGGTTGGACTAGAGGTGTCTTCCAACATTCTGTGATTCTGTGATATGACCTAATGGTAAGGGTATCAGATTCAAGTCAATGTTGATGGTATTATAGTGTGTGTTTAAATAATTGTTTCATTGTTTGTTTTTTTTTTTTCAGGATAGAGTCAGGCACAAATATGTATCTAAATCAATAAGGATTTGACTTAAGAAGCAATAGGTGACTGTGCAGCTATGGGGCACTGCAAAGGCTCTGCAGGACAGCTGAGCAGAAAGGGAACCCAAGAGAGAGAAGATTGTTCTATGATACTCCGAATAAAGGCTCAGACATTTTCAATGTTAACACATCTCAGCAAGCTCAGGCTACAAAATCCACTGAAATCATAGAATCATATAGTCATAGAATGGTTTGAGTTGGAAGAGACACTAAAGATCATCTAGTTCCACTCCCTTTCCTCCCCTAGCCCACTACCATCATAATCAGGGATATCTTCTACTAGATTTGGTTGTTCAAAGAATGTTGCTGGCTTGTGTTCAGTTTTATTACCCACTTGTGTTGGGTCTTTCCTCAACACACCACTGACATCCCCAGGTCATTCTCTGCAGGGCTGGTCTCTATCCATTCCCCACCCAGCCTGTATTCCTGTTTGGGATTGCCCCAAAACAGGTGCAGGATCTCGCACTTGGCTTTGTTGAACTTGATGAGATTTGTATGAGCCTACCTCTCAAGCCTGTAAAGATCCCTTGTGCATCCCTTCCCTCCAGTGTGTTGGCTGCACCACACAGCTTGTTACCATCAGAAAAATTGCTGAGGGTGCGCTCAGTTTCACTGTCCATGTCACCAACAAATATGTTAAATAGTCAGTCCCAATACTGACCCCTGAGGAACAACACTTGTTACTGATCTCCACTTGAACATTGACCACAACTCTTTGGGTGCAATCATCCAGCCAATTCCTTACCCACCGAGTGGTCGATCTATCAAATCTGACTCTCCAATTTAGAGACAAGGCAAGGATGTTGTTGTGTGACAGTGTCACATGCTTTGCACAAGTCCAGGTAAATAAAAGATAGTAATAAATAGTAAATAATAGATAAATAAGTAGTAAATAATAGATACATTTGTATGACATCTCTGTGGGTAAAAGGTATATGGAGATGTGCATGTGCAGTTTTCTCCCAAGGGAAAATATCAAATAAGGGTGAAAAACAGAAAAGAATTTTAATTTGGAGACTGGTGCTAGATTTAGTACTTCTTGTTTTGGTTGCAGGTGTAATGATGTAGATTCATCTCACCAACCGTTAGGTACCTGCAAGTATGAGAGAGAGAGAAAGGAGCCAGATGTTTTCAGAAGGATGTTCATCCCACCTCAGATCTTATTATCTGAGTTGTTTGTCTTTAAGCTTCACTGCATTACAAGGGATACCATTCCTAATGCCAGCACTCCAAGCCAAGAGAGATCAATCTGGGCAAATACGTTCAAATCTTCCGCTGAGTCTGTTGCCTCACCTGTTCTGTGAGGATAAAGAGTAGTGACATGAAAAAAGTATTTTTCTAGAGATTTCTAAAGATGGTCAGGAGAAAATCCCCCTGCCATTCATAAACACTGACTGAACATTGTATTTTACTGTCCTTTGCCACAGCTGAGGCATCTACACAACAGATATTTCCCAACTGTTTTATTTATTTCTGCTCATTTATTTCTGCATGAACCATGCTTACATTTTAGATGGAAATTCTATAGTACTGTACTTCTCTACAGGTACGCAAATGTTTGTATGTATAGCCCCTTAGTTGTAAATTAAGATCACATGGTGATAATAGAAAACTAAACTAGAATCACTGGTATACCTATAACAACAGCTAATATTAATTTTAAAATATTAAAAAAATAAATTAAAAAGCCCTGAAGAACGTGGTTGTTGTTGTTGTTGTGGTTATTATTATTATTATTGTTATTGTTATTATTATTATTATTTTATCAACATCATCATCATGAACATGATCATCATCATCAATCATCATCATCATTATTACTACATTTTCTTTTCCTAAGGAGTAAGTTTTAACTTTTAAAAATACATTAGATTCCATATTCTTGGAAGACATAAAGCTGGCTATGCCTGTTGACTCATGTCAGCTAATGGGTGACCTGGCATTGATGTTTCTCTTTCAGTCTATTAACCATTTCACTATTTGCATTAGTATCACTGACAGTTGCAACATTATAGAAAAGAGCTTTCCCAGACCTTAACATGACCTTTGCATTTCCAATTCAGATGCACTGACACAGATCTTAAAATGAGACAGTTCTGACTTTTTACATTTTTCATACTGTGTTCTAGAAGTGAACACCTTGTTTGGTGTCTTCATCTGCAGACTTTCATCACATTCCAAGGGCTGACCTGGCCAGACAGGTTTGTGCACCCAGTTTCCTGATTTTTTTTTTTCTTTTTTCTTTTTCTTTTCCTTTTTCTTCTTGCAAATAGTGGACATAAATCAAGGACTTGGGATTAACCCAGGATATTACACTATGTCAGTTAGTATATCTCTGTTTTCTGTAGTGGTCACATATGCAGATCCCCTATAGAAAAATCTCTATCTCCTAATAAAGAGAACACAAATTTTCATTGGTTATGAGTGGTTACAATTGCAGTTTCTTACTGGCCATCATTTTTTACTGTCCAAATAACTTCAGAAATAAACCTTCCAGCTCACTCGCATGAATTATGAATGTGCCAGCAGTGTTGATTTTAAAATGCGTGTCAACACTTTAACATCTGAACATCTATGTAAATGCAAGCTTTTAGCAGAATTTCAATTTAACAAATTACAGTTTGTGACTCTAATTTATGAGAACTATGTAAATACCTAAGATTTTTATAGCTGCTCCCGCTTAAATTAATCACAAATTACTAATTATGCCTTTTTCAGCTGCAGGATATGCAAATTTAGTTGCATAAAGAAAGGAAACATTCAAGAACAGATTGATTTTAGACGCATTGTGCAGTATCATTTTTAAACAGTAGAGTGCAGCCTTTTAACCTGATGTAGACCTGATGTAGTGGTTCCATATTTGTTTTGTTTCTACCAAAATTCAAACTATGAAGAAAAAAAATAAAAATAAAAAAGTATGTAAAGTATATAAAATATAAAGTATATTCTTCCTTAGGAAATAATTAATTTCCCTTTCACTAGCTCTGTACAGCACATGTCTCTACACAACTACAAAGACGATGCAAGCCAGAAATCTGAATATATTTTAAAGGATTGGCTAGTTTGTCATCATATTGCAGCTCTAATATACTAAGTGAGACACCTCTCCCACCTGGAGCCAAACCAATCTTCTGATCGCAACAGAAATATTGTCTACAATAGTATTTCTGCAGCCAAATGTACTCTGCCTTGCAGGTAAGCAGAACTAGGAAAGGTCTGTTATTGTCTACTGTAGCAGTGGTACTCAGGAATTGAGCCAAAAATGCATTTGCAATGACTTTTCTTGTATTCTCCTTTCCTAGCTCTCCCAAGATCATAGTGTTGGACTTAAAAACTGATTTTTATTTATTATTACTATTTATTATTATTATTTTATTTTATTTATTTTCATGTTGCTTGCACAAAATTTCATTCCATGTTTCCTGTAAAGTAGGAAGATGTAGTTTTCTACTGCTGGAGAAGAAACAAAGCTTCACGCTTCACTTGTTTCTCAAGGACATTTGATTTGTGCTGTTTTTGTGATTCTTTGGTGAACAATAGTAGAAAATCAAATTGACCATAAAACATTGCCTGAAAGCTTTAATTTATAACAGTTAGTGAGAAGAGGACTTCTTATTTCTGTTACTTCTTTTACTCTGACTGGCTGTACTATTAGCTGTGATGAATTCAGCAACAAGGTTTGTCCGTTATCTCCTTACAACCTTTGTACCAAGTTAGCAAGCTATGGTGTTGAAGAGTGTTGTTTCACAGGACTGAATTGTGTAAACAGATACATGGTGAATAGATTAGCTTTTGGAATGAAGACTAGGCAGTACAAAAGACAATGTCCATGTTCCAGTAGCTATTAGTCTTTGGTAGCGTCTAGAGGCTCCTTGTCTCACAGCCTTGTGGTTCAGCAGCACAGACTCTAAGCACACGGTTGGTAACTGTGCATTTGTCATTCCTACTTGCAAAGGTAGACTTTGGCTCCTGCCTTCTAACCTTCAAAAAATTATGTTTAGTCATGGCTTTTTGCATATATATATATATATGTATCGATGTATTGGAGGGAAGATGGTGGGAAGTACATAACTCTTTAAAATTTCAGAAGAGAGCTTGAAATCATGTTTAGAAAATCCTGGAACACCAAGGCAGACCTCTTTGGTGCCCACCTCAGTAGTGCTAGCTTCCATTATCACTTGACCTGTGCTACTTATTTATACCCAGCAATGACAGAACGTTATCTTACCAAATGTCTGTCAAAAACACCAACTTTTTATGCTCAGAGTTCCTTCTGCTCAACACTTACCAGATTACAACTCTAGTAGTTTTCTCACTTTTGGACTGTCTGTTTTTGAACAAAATAGACATTGATATCCTGGCAACATCCAGTGAAAGACTGCCAAGCTGGCCAGAATATGGAATAAAAGTCTGAGAGCTGAGTTGTTCAGCCTGGAGGGATCTTATTGCTGTCTGGAGCTTCCTACTGGGAACATGGAGAGATGATGAAAGACACTTCTCAGAGCTGAACAGGGAAAGACCTGGAAGCAGCACACACACATTGAAGCATTGCAGTAAGGGAGAATCCAATTAAATGTAATGGAAAAAAAAAAAAAAAAAAAAAAAAAAAAAGTCCCTATTTCAGACCAGACAAATAATATAGTCTAATTTAAGAGTTAGATCCAGTTTTGAAGCTGGCCCTTCTTTCAGCTGCAGGTTGCAGTAGGAAATGACCTTTTCCAAAGGAAGTTAGTATATCTTACTAAATCCAGTTTTTATTCATTAGCAAGCTCAGCACAGTCTGTCAGCTATATGGTTAGAAGTCATTACCACACACAGAATTAGGAAAGTAATGTTGTATTAGGTCTGATTTTGACTAAGGAGTTTTTTGGCTAGTGGCACCAGAGGCAGTAAAATTAGAGTCAGTGTGGATGATGGTATCCTAATTTGCAACAGAACTGCAAAGATTAGCAGAATACTTTGTTGAAACAGACAATCAAAAACAGGAATTTGGGACGACTAGAAATACAGGCAGAGCAGTTTTATTTATTCATTTACTGAAACAGAATGACACATAGGAAGCATCAGCAGGGAAGCAGATTTGAAAGCTTGCTTCAGTATTCTGAAGTAAACATAGTTCAACCAAACTAAGATGAAAACAAAAACCAAACCAAAGCAAAACAAACAAATGACAGCAAAAACAAAGCATCTCCTTTCTGAAGTGCTACATGGGCCAAATTTATTCTGTTGATCACTACTTGTGGTCATGTCTCAGTCTCTATAGTGTTGGAGATCAAAGAGAACAGGAAGCCTTATGGCTAATGGCTTTATAGTCTAAAGGATCTCGTTATATATATACTGCACCACCAGAGTCACCCATACCATACATTTTCCTAAGACTGAGGGGAATTGCTAGGTAATGATGTAAAAGCTGTCTTAAACTACTAAATATGTTTTCCATTGATTTATGCTGTTCTGAAGTGAGGTTCTTCTCTCACCCTGCAAACTTAATATTACCCTTTCTCTATAGACTGAGGCAGAATTTCTAGAAAAAGCTACCAGATAGAAGTACCATGCTTTAGGGTGTTTCTTCTTTCTCTCCCTCACTCTCCACTGTGCTTTAGTTTGTAATTGTTGGAATTGTAAGCAAGTGTTGAAATGCTACAGAGTTCATTGCTCATTTTATGCTTCATAAAATATTTAGATCCTTTCGATGCAATCTAACCATGAGTCAGCAGGCTGTTACTTCAACACATTTCATTGCATCAAGAGTTTATGTCCTCCAATAGTTTAGTGGGAAAGATGGTTGACAGAATTTATTCTTAAAATGCAGAAGACTCAGAGAATCAGGATACATTCCTGGTCCTGTATATATCCTCATTTTATCCTCTTGAGTCTTCTCGTTATATAACCAGTATCCTCAGTGTTTCTTTGATGGAAACTTCCCCTTCCTGAGCTGGTGGGCTCTTTTTTCTCTAATTAACTTTAAATGCATAGAGAACAATGATTTTATTTGTTGTGTTATTGTAAAATCCACAGATTTTCTCTTTTCCCAGTTGTGAGCAGTAATGTTCTACTTGGCTTAAACAGAAGAGAAAAAAAAAAATAATAAGAATTTCAAAT
The DNA here is from genome assembly GCF_047663525.1 of Anas platyrhynchos. Lineage (NCBI taxonomy): Eukaryota > Metazoa > Chordata > Aves > Anseriformes > Anatidae > Anas > Anas platyrhynchos. The sequence goes on from NC_092587.1 coordinate 202,309,820, forward strand.
ATCTGTAGAGCAGAATTTCTGCTAATGTGTTTGCCCAATTGATCTTGCTGTTTGCTGGATTTTTTGTTTGTTTGTTTGTTTGTTTTTAGGAAATGATTACTAATGTTAACCAAAGGAGCTGTTTCCACAGTGTCTACTAATTGCAAAGCTACTGAACTAAGTTGATTTGGAGTTCCAGTTTGAGGAAGCTAGCATAGAAAACATGGATATTGAGTGCCATAGGCAGTCAGTTAAGAAGTGAGTGCATGATGTCTCTAAAGCCTCTCTCAAAGGGCTCTCTCTCATGTCCCTCAGTGAGATTCCTGCAGATTCTTGGGATACATCATATTCATATAGATGTTCATCATTCTGGGCAATGTTTTGAGGTCCATTAGCCATAAAATGTCTTACAATATGCATATTCACATTCAAATTATTATTTTTAGGCTATTTTTCTCATTTTAAACTTTGGAAGACCACTAAAACAAAACAAAACAAAACAAAACAAAAAAACATACAGACAAAGAAAAAGCAACGCCTTCTAGGTCTTTTTTTCATTATCATTACAAAAACATTTACATTTATGTTGAGGTCTGTTTCAGCAGGCAGCAATGCCTGAATATTACATGTATTTATATGTTGTATCTTAGTGATGTTGGGGAGCTACTGAAGGGATTCAGGCTCCCCAGCACCTATCAGTTTTGAAAATTTCCTATCTACGGATATCAGATAGGTCTTGAAGCACTGAGCAGTGCAGTGCTTACCTGTGTTTTCAGTCTTTGAATCTAAGTATCTTCCTCTAGGCCATAGCCTGTACTAGAGCTCAGTGATCCTAGATTTTTCACTTCATTCACTTCATGGGGGACCATGCTACTGGCCTAACCCTTTTCTCTAAAGCACAGAAGAGTTTTGTTGCTGTTACTGTGTGTTTCTTTGTTGTTATTGGTGGTGGTGGTAGTGTTTGTTTGTTTTCCCTGTGCCAGATTGTTTGCAACACTGTCTATAGCTTTATCATTTGATTTTCAGTTCAGTAGGCAGATTCTCCACTCAATATTTCATAAATATTAGCAGTTAGTTAACAAATTCTATCATGCAGTAGCATTGAAATGATCTTTCTGCTTTTTGGCACAGAGTGGTTTAGGTTTCTTTTCTCTGAGAAAGATATTAAAGATCGTATTTATATTTTATTGGAAGCAATACAAGCCTCAATTTCCCCATACAAATAGTGCATGAAATATTCATACTAACTAGTGCTTAAAACCATAATTAATAAAATCAAATTTACTTCTATATGTATTTTTTTCACTTAGAGCCTGATGAAAAGTGAGTCTCAGCTCCAAAATATGTGCATAACTTAGTTTCATTAAAATAAGGCTACTTTGCTTTGTGTGCCTGGTTTGGAAAAAGGTTATGAACTTAAGCAAATCCCCTGAATATATATTTACTAGGTACCAGTATGGGTGAGCTCATCTGATTATTTAAGAGGCAGGTAAATGGGAAAGATTACTGTTAAAGAGCAGAGATGGAATCAGATGGAATCAATGCTCCAAGAATGCAAGAGAATTATCCCTGAAAGCTGCTGAAACATTCAGATCTGTAGTAGAGCTTGAGGGGCCCTAATGAGTAAACAATTATCCCCTTTCCCCCCCCCCCCCCCAAAAAAAATAAAAAAATAAAAGAGGGACTTGGGAATAAGGAACATCATTTGCAGTAAGTGCTGTGATGAAACTCATCAGTTTTCTACTACTGCCACAATGAGATTCTCTGTAGATATTATGACAGATTTAAAATAGGGAAAATATCAGGTTAATCTTCTGTGAGGCAGTTTTTCCCCATGCCCTGAGAGCATTGTGGAGAAAATACCCAGAAGCATTTGTGAGAGTGATGGAGAAGCAGTTGATCAAGGCTGCTGTCAGTGAAACCAGCTTGTGTAGATTATTCCATAGTTATTGCAATCACATTCTTATTAATATTAATAGAAATATGGATTGGGTTTTATAATGCATATTTTAAAAAAAGTTGATGGGAAGGATACATGAAGCATATCTAGCAACATTAGAATAGAGCTAAATTAAGCCAGTCATTTGCAGGTGGTCAAAATTTCCTCCATGCAAAAGAATACTGCCCAGACAAGTGCTATTGAACTCTGCCCAATGGCAGTATATGGTCAGATCAAGGATAATATACGCTGCTTACTGCCACACTGAAAACCTCCTTTAGGATATCTTGCAACTCAGCAGTTATTGTAAAACATTTTGCATCTAGAGATTTGCAAGTCAAACACCAACAACTAAAAATATAAGCTGATCTTTCTCTCTCAGAATCCATTAGCAAACTGTATGCAACATTTTTTTTGTCATAAATTTTAGAGAGTAACTATTTTAAGGTCTTCAGGAGAGCTGTTTATTTTAGTAGTTGGGGTATCTGTCACACATGGCAATTAATTACTTGCTATGTGTGTTATATTGTATTGAATAATAGACACCTAAGAAAAATGGACATCAGGCTGTTTCCATTAAAATCAGATTAAATATATGTTTAGGGTCAATGCTTTGAGTCTCTGAAAATGATATATGTGATATATGCATGCCCAAGATAAGTACGAAATATGAAATATTTTTTTCACATTTCAAAACTATGCCAAATTACAACATAATTTTTCAAATCCAAGTTATTCCAGGACTCTGCCAATAAATAAAAATCAATTAGAATTTCAAACCCAGAAAAGTGTACTTTTACTCTGACGAGATATCTCAGCATTCTGGGAAATGTATGCATGAATTAAAAAATCTTTAGTGTTTTTGCATATATGATGGAGATTATCTGGATGTTGAGAACTTTTCATAGTTCTTTAGTTCTTTCCACAGTTTTTGTCTTTCTTGCCTGTTTTTGAAAGAAATTACCTTCACTGAAAGCAAGTACAGATTACCACTTTGTGCGTTTGCAGCCAAGTGGCTCTGGTGCTAGCTTGTTAGCTTTATTTCTCTTAGAAAAAGTTTTTGTTTGTTTGTTTGTTTGTTTGTTTGTTTGTTTGTTTCCCCATCATTTTATTTGTTAGAAAATGAGTGGGAAACATTTATGCAATTTGCAGGCTCTTCTTAGTTTTCCTCATACTTTGCACTTGTCTTTCTGTGTTGAAAATTTTATAGCAGTTTTCTGTATAAGTACATGGAAGCAGTATAATTTCTGTGGAGTTTACATATGGAATACTACACAGTCTAAAACATACACAGAAAGCCAAAGTGTCAAGATGGGAATTCATTCGAGTTCTTAATTTGGAGACTCAAAAATCGCTGCTAGTAGTACTTTATTTCTTTTAAGTGAATCCTCCTTAATGTTCATATAAAACACAATTTCATATGTTTGACCACAAACTGATTTCAGAATAAAAAATCAAAACCTGAATTCTTCTCTGACCTTCCACTTAAATTCAGGCTGAAATCTTCTATAGACTCTAGCTTCATAAAGTTGGTTACAAATGGATTATTGACATTTTCAGATTTCAAACACAAGATGGCACCATTACTAATGCTTTTCCCGTATTATCTTCTACTATATACAACTTTTAACACTACAAAGTTGCAATAGCAATGTATATTCCTTGCATATGTTGCATGCATGTTTAATGTGTAGAAAGTTGGGGTATGCCTAATGGCCTTTGTGGCATCTCTTCCTTTTAGTAAAATGATGTATATTCTACAAATACTGTTATTTTTGAAAAGCCAAGCCTTTAAAATCTCAGGTGAGTGAGAAATAAATTCATAAAATAAAATGCAGATTTGCTCAAGGGGCTTCAGAGGCTGCAATTACCCCTGTGCCCAGCATAATACATATTCAGGGTCACGCACTGCAAGAACAGTCGTTCCTGCTTTTCTCAGCATCCATCCGATAGGTCTGTGCACAACCTTGTACATATTTATTTTAGTTTTTCTGCTTGCACGCATACAACTAGATCATGCTCAGTCTCCACTGAGCAAGCTTCTGTGTTTTCTGTTTGTCTGTTTGTTTGTTTGTTTTTGACACAAAGTGTATGGCAAATATAATTAACTTAAAAAAAAAAAAAAAGTGAAAACAAATAACTTGAACACAAGTCAATTTTACCTTTCTCCAATGCCTTCTTCAGTCCTTGAAGTTCAAATTTTTTTTCCCTAAATCATTTTTGATAAATGTTTTTATTTTGGTCATTTTGCATGTTTACTTAAGATTAAAAAAAAAAAAAAAAAAAGAAAAAAAAAGGAAAAAAAGTCCTATGGAAGATGTTATGAGCTTCCAAGTTCCAGGTAGCGGTGAGGTGTCTGCAGCTCTGTTCCGAGCTGAACATATTAATTCATATACTTTTTATAACAACACACACATATATACAATACATAAATGCATATGCATGTACCTGGCCAGACTTACCAATACAAAAAGAAGACACAACACACAAAGCCAACCACCACTAGAAGCCTGCTCCTGCTACCCCTCTGGCTTATCAGGATGAAGCTTTGTTAGTGGGAAATATAAACACATACGTGCAGTGTGGATGCCCCCAGCAGCTGAGCTCAGATGTGCCATCTGCCCAGTAGCTGCCCATAGATCCTAGTTTCCCCAGTTGTTGCCACCTGGACATAGAAGATCTTGAGGCTGCAGCCTTTCTCCAACTACTGTTAAAAACTCTTCACTCACACACACTCATGTTATGAATCTTTCCAGCAGCTGGTTCAGCACTATAACCTTGACTGTATCCAACCTCCTTAAGCCCATAATCTCTCCAGGTTTGAACACCTTGTCCTTCCAGCAGCCAACTGGAAGCCTCTTCAATCTCTCCTGTATCCAAACCGAGCTTACAATCACCCTGATACCTGGCTCCCAAGCATCCAGTTCTACTCACCAGCCAGTGACATTTTGTAGTGAAGAACCAAGGACATGCACACAGATGATGTTAATGACCTTGAGTGTCTCCAGTATGAGCCCTGGTGCCACTTCATTTCCTGTCACTCAGAGACCCAATATACACACATGCATACAGAACAGAGAAAACCTCAACTAAAAAAAATAGCTAGAAATGGAGTTCAATGACAAGACAGGACAGTGTTTACACATTAGGTGCAGGACATGGTCACTGTTTACATGTCACTGTCTCTTTTTACGCCCTTATCTTTATTTTTGCTCCTGTTTCTTTTACTTTGATCTCTTTTTTTCTTAACATCCTATACATAATTTTGTGCAGTCCCCAGAACTTCTTCCCTTGTATCCCACAGCTCTCAGAGGCAGTGATCCCCAGACTGTAATATGCTCTCCTGATGACCCACTGTACTGAGTGTCATGTTCAGCCCATGGGGCTGCGGGTTCCCTGGGACAGTCCTGGGAGGCGCTAGGATGGTGTGGAGGGGAAACTTGTATCTCTGATGGGGCTTTTGGGGACTACCCCTGTGCCTGTCCCTGCTCCTCTGTGCTGTTTTGTGTTTATGGAAGAAAACCTAATAGGAATTTTAGACCAAATGCATAAAATTAGGGAAAAAAAAAAATCTAATCCTTGAAAATGTTTTCTCCTCGTAAATATGTGCATATTGACACCAGTTTGCACTGTGGATTAAGCAAATGTTCGAAAAGGCACAACTGTCAAATAAATATTTTGCCCTAAAAACAGATTTTAGTTTATCTATATGAAGCAATATGTAGTTAAATTCTAACTTAGCCAAATCTCTTATACACACATTAGAATTAAATACAGGCTTGAATTCTTTGCTGATTTGGAGCCTTGGTTTTAACTGAATTCAGCCCTGCACAGCAGACTGTAAATATATCAAGAAGCTAAGGACATCAAGAAAAGAGTAAGTTAAACTGAAGTACAACATTGGAATAGGAATAAATGTATATAAATAGGTAACTGAAAAAAAAAAAAAAAACCCACAAAAAAAGTTTAAAGGTGACTTCTCTTGATTAGAAGCGTTGAATTCTGGAGCACCTCTCATGTAGCAATAGTTCGGAAAACTGACCTTAAAATGCTCATCTTGTTCAGAAAATAAAGAGAGAGGATGGAAACTAATAAAAATCCCATTGGTTAAGAAATTACTTAGTTTTTCCTATCTCCTTTGAGCAGTCAAATTTTAGAAGACACTGTATTAATCATAACCCTTTTTTTATCACAGAAAATACAAAGCTGGAGAAAATAACTATGAAAACTGTCCTCACACACAAATCTAAATCCTGTGCTTGTCTATGGAGCGTACCTAAAACAAGGTCTGTTGTGCTTCTGGAGTTTGTCTAATGATAGAGAACACTAAACAGTCCTTCCCTTGTGTCAACATTTGAGGACTAGTGACTAGAGCTAGGCAAATAATGAATATTCCATTCAGTGAATTTCTCTACTATTTGCAGGTTTTCCCAGAGCACTCTGCAGTTCCTCCAAAGCCTTATTATTCTGCAAATAACTCCTTTGAAAAAGTCCTGGTCTTTAGATTGCATTTCATTTCCTTGCAAATGCAGGTTGCTTAAAATTCAAACTGTTGTATTTAGGCACCTGCCATGTGAAGTGTTTTTGTTCCCTAGTGAATTAGTGGAAGTCTTAGAAATCACATTTCTGGTGTTGAAAGAATAATGACTGTTCGAATGAAGTTCAGTGTTTTAGAGTAGAACACAACATAATATAAAGTGTTGGCACAAGGCCAATTATACTGGCTCTATCACAGGTAGGCCATCAGTATTTTTTGGAAAACCCCTCACTTTAGCAATTCCATTCTAAAAGAAACAGCAAGTTAATTTTAAACACAGTACTATCTATCCCTTGAATTATATTAATGGAAAAGAACATAGACTAAAAAGTTACCAGACTAGACCAGACCAGATTGTCACATCTACTAGCTATGACTTCATGATGGTTTTGTTAAGTTTTATACATAACAAAATTTGCACGAGGCTGTTCCTTACTTGCTTTTATCATCATGCCAAAACACATGAAATTTAGAACTAATGTGAACACATTTTCTTTTTTTCTTTTCTTTCTTTTTTTAATTTTTTTTTAAAAAAAAGGATCCATTTTTATGTATTTTAAACTCCACGGAATGAACAGATGCTTCAGAATTGAAAGAACTGCTAGTCATGTGCTGACAGATCTTAGAAAGGAAGTCCTTTAAAATATCCTCTGTCTTTTTCTAAATTTCATATTGATGTCTCTATGATTCACAAAATATTTCTGTCCTGCTGAAAAACTACACGCTGTCTCAAAATATACCTCATAACTTACTAGATATCCATCTCAGAGAGGTATCTACTAGATGACTCCATTGTCCAGTAGTTATTTTGCAACATAGCTAAATGCATCTGGACCTCCTAGCCTCAAAGTGACAATGACTGCATCAAGAGCTTACTTAACACCTCAGTAAACTGGGTCCTGAATAAAGTGACTACTACAAAGTAAAACACATGGTTGTGGGAAAACAATGCTTGTAGGAAGAATACTAACAATAGGGTATCCACTTCACAAGAGCTAATGCAGTTTTAGAAGGCATATATTACTTTGCCCTTGAAGACTTTTGACCATTTACAAGGGATACAAATGGTTCTTTAGGTTCTTTGTTGCTGTTAGAAGAATAGCAGGAAATCTCACAATGTTGTAGCTACTAGAGCATGTGTGGTTCTCTCTTTGTAAGTCTTAGAAAAAGATTATGATCTTCCACCAAAAATTCTAGGTTTTGCTTGTGGAGGTGAACCTGACAAAAGGGTTCCATGTTCCCATTCTCCCTTCACCTGTCATTCATTCTTGATAAGTGTCTCTTATGGCATCTTTCAAATGTCCTCATCTGAGACAATGATGCTATGGCAGATGCTAAGGCTAAATAGAGGTGTCGTAGAAAAGACTATGCATAGAAGGACCACGGAGTTGCCACATACTCTTGTGCACTGAGGTAAACAAGGGCACCATTACCAATTGTCATGTTAACCTTCAGGTTGATGTTTTTTTGCTCAATTTTTGGTCAATACTTCTCAAAAATGATATTGAGTAAAAAGAGCTCAGCTTGCAGAGGTGAACTGAATTAAGCTGCTGCTTCTGTAGGTTATTCAAATGAACTGTCATGATAGTATTGAGCTGTGTTGATCAGTTTAATTCCCTGAAGGCAACATGTTAGAAATTCAAGACAAAATTCTTCATGAGTTCTGAATCTCAGTAAAGGCACCAATATCCAGCCCTTCACATTCTTACTGGGAGGAATTAAAGGGTAGTGATCCATTATCCTTCTTGGTCTGAAAATATTTTTATCTGCCTGCAGAGGGCCTATCCCAAAATCACAAGCGGTGATGGCGTTCTCTGTAGTCCTTGTGGGTCTGGTCACAGCCAGAATGGAAAGCAAGATTTGTCAGTCCTGAAGAAGTGAGGGAATCTGGAATCTGGCTTAAATCCATTTCCTTGGAAAGAGCCTTGGTTCCAGTGTCTTCTCTCCATGCTATTTGATCTGATGAGACTTTCAGGTATGTACATTCCATATCAAAGAACAGAAATGCAAAGATTTTCTTAGTTCTGAAGTCCTAGATTTATTACATTTGTTCACTGCACCAGGGACACAGCTTCATTTTTGATCCCATTCCTTAAAGTTGACTTCTGTTCATTATGAACTATTGAAGTGAACCCCAGATCTTTAAGTGCATTCCACCATATAAAAATGTTGAATAGAATATATATATATATATATATATATTTACAATGTTTCTTTAGCTGTGGAATCACATGTTAAATATCTTGCAGTTTGTAGGAGCCCCCCATAAGCCTCAAGAGAATCCTGAAGACATGTCTATTATTCCAGGTTTATGTTAAGTTCTCTGATGAGGAGAAAGCTCCTGATCTCAGCACTGCAAATTAATAAATCATTAAAGATATGATGCAATATTGGGAACAACTATTAAAGTGTCTAATTGGCTAATGAACTAGGCATTACTTTTCATGAAGTGTCTATCTGAATATATCTGAATTGCATTTATATGTTGGGCAAATCCATATGGTTAAGTTTTGAATTAAAGGTTTTTCTTATTCTTATAAAAAGTAATAACAGTGCTGCTACTGTACTGTGTACACTTTTCCCAGTAATGATCTAATGGCAAATTCAGTGGAAAACTGTCATCAAAAGCTAATTCTCAACAAAATAAAATCAACTAAATGTTTTAAATCTAACTGCTCTTATCTTTTAAAATTGTCATGAAATTTTAAAAAATACTTGATGGATATAGAAATATGCTCACCTCTGTCAGTAAAAGAAGTGAGACATTTGCAGCTGATAAGAATTAAGTTTCACAAAAATCACAAAATCATAAAATAATCTAGGTTGGAAGAGACCTCCAAGATCACCTAGTCCAACCTCTCACCTAATACTAGCAGGTCCTCCACTAAACCATATCACTAAGCTCTACATCTAAACGTCTTTGAAAGACCTCCAGGGATGGGGACTCCACCACTTCCCTGGGCAACTCATTCTAGTGCCTAACAACCCTTTCCGTAAGGAAGATCTTCCTAACATCCAACTTAAAACTCCCCTGGCACAACTTTATCCCATTCCCCCTCATCCTGTCACCAGGCACATGAGAGAACAGACCAATCACCACCTTGTTACAGCCTCCTCTAAGGTACCTATAGAGATTAATGAGGTTGCCCCTGAGCTTCTTCTCCAGGCTAAACAATCCCAACTCCCTCAGTCGCTCCCCCTAAGACTTGTTTTCCAGACCCCTCACCAGCTTCATCGCCCTTCTCTGGACATGCTGGAGCACCTCGATGTCCTTCTTGTAGTGAGGGGCCCAAAACTGAACACAGTACTTGAGGTGCGGCCTCACCAGAGCCGAGTACAGGGGGATAATGACTTCCCTAGCCCTGCTGGCCACACTGCTTCTTATGCAAGCCAGGATGCTGTTGGCCTTCTTGGTCACCTGAGCACACTGCTGGCTCATACTCAGCTGACTATCAACCAATACTCCCAGGTCCTTCTCTGCCAGGCAGCTTTTTAACCACTCATCTATCTCCCAGCCTGTAGCTCTGCTTGGGGTTGTTGTGCCCTAAGTGTAGGACCTGGCACTTGGCCTTGTTGAACTTCATACATTTGGCCTCAGCCTATCGGTCCAGCCTATCCAGATCCTCTTGCAGAGCCTTCCTACCCTTGAGCAGATTGACATGTGCACCTAACTCGGTCGATTTTTTTTTCTAAATACAGTGTTATACAGTGAGAGGACTTGCTCTAAGATACCTGAGACATCCATGAATGTCAGGTAGATATGACATGGAATCCACACGTCCCTTTCTAAAACAGAAGCTGAAAGAGGAAAAAAATATATTTTAGGATGTTCCAAAGTGTTCTAAAGATACATGTATAGATTGGGACCCAGAAGCCAAATAGGAAACACCACTGAGGATCTGACTTCTTCCATCCTAATCTTTGAAAAGCATCTTCATTCTAAGTATCATGATGCCTTGTTTTCTGGTATCTACTGTAAATGAAAGGTCTGGAGTATCTGTATTTCTAGTCTTTCCAATGTTTCTTTTTTATAAATGAAAATTAAAAGCAGAGGTTGATATTGACATGCTGATTCTGGAAACATTTATGCATGTGCTTAATTGTGGCTGAACATGGAGTGCATGTGACAACAAACCAACATGTAATGAAGCTTGTGTTAACTACTAGAGGTCCTAAAGTGCAAAAAAATAATCAACATAAATGGCAATTGGGTAATGGAAACCCGCAGGGGAGAGGGATTAGAAGTTTAGCGGGGCAGTAAGAAAATATTGGAATTTAGAACAGTTTTTCAGTAAACATGCATCCCCTGGTTACAAACCAGGATAGAAAATTCCACTTAAGAGCAAATTAATGTGTGGTTAATTGTACTTATCGGCAGGGAGAGTGATGTCGAGATAAACTTAATGTAAGAACTATGAAGCAAAACTAATAGATTCTGGCATCCAACATGCAAATGAGAGTTTCATGTAAAGATGTACCATAACCAGATGCATTAATTTATTATAAACCATTGGGGGTTTTGTGTGCTCAGAATGGGTACAGCTGGCATATTAATTAAGTTTAATTTGAAAAGAGTTATTAAACTTTATTAAGCAATGCAGAAAAAAACAGAATAGTCTGGAAAAAAAAATAAAACAAAACAAAAAATATTTTAGAAACATTTATGTTTTTTTATGTCTGACTGTTAGGAAATGAAATTGGTTAGCTTAAAATACGTGTTTAATTATTAAAATGAGAGTTGGATGCACATCTGAAACTTCTTCCTTTTAGGCATAATTCTACTACTGCCACATCTTCTGTGATCGTGTTATGCTGGAAAATCATCCCACTGCAGCTGCAGCATGGTAGAATACATGTAGGCACAGGTGAAGAGGCTCAAGCATACAGGAAGGGAAGCCTAACAGACCACATCCAGTATGGAAGCAGCCTGAAATTCCCTTTCTCCATACTGATAAAGAAAAAATGAAAACAAACAACCACCACTAACAATAAATGGGGCTTCCTCTACAAGTATGCAAATGATATTGACTGCCTGTAGTTTACAATACAGTGAAGAAAAAATGAATGTATCACCATGTCACAGAGTAGTGTCTCAGTCATATGGGTGGAAGAATGATTATGGATTTTTTTCCCTTCAACAAGAAAAAGGGAGGTCCATGGGAGAACCCTAGGCAACATTGTCAACACTCTTCTCTTCTCTTCTCTTCTCTTCTCTTCTCTTCTCTTCTCTTCTCTTCTCTTCTCTTCTCTTCTCTTCTCTTCTCTTCTCTTCTCTTCTCTTCTCTTCTCTTCTCTTCTCTTCTCTTCTCTTCTCTTCTCTTCTCTTCTCTTCTCTTCTCTTCTCTTCTCTTCTCTTCTCTTCTCTTCTCTTCTCTTCTCTTCTCTTCTCTTCTCAACAGCTAATTTATTACATTTCATATATAAAAAATATGAGCTATTACAAAAGACATCTGTAAAGAGGCTTCTGCATTTAATCCGATGCAAAGTAATTTTGTTATCTGCTTCATATCTCTATTTTATTAAAAATAATAATAATATATATATATATGTAAATAGTTGTCCAGCAAAGATTTCTCTCTTCAAAGGTTAAAATAAAAGGATTAATAAATTGTACAGATTAAAATCAGTGCAAACAATAACTCATTTAAAATTGTCATTTTGCTAACAATAGCAAAAAGTGTTATTTTGTTTGAATTCAAACAATTGGAATATTATGCATCGTGGTATTTGGTCCAGAAAAAAAAATCAAAAAGGGGGAAAGGAGGAGGAGAGCAGTTGCAGAAACAGTCAGCAGTGGTTGACAAGGAAGCTGAAATAATGAGAGGGAATCCAGCCACAGAAGGACTTGGAACATTTAAAAAGGCTAATAGATGAGAAAGGCAGTTCTGTGCAGATAAATATAGTGTAATGATGACTTTGATGAGTCTTTGTTTCACAGCTCTTTGTGCAACATGAAGTAGGGGGAGTGGAGGAGAAAAAATTGAAAACAGTCAAAGCCATGTCTGCGAGTGTCATTAATGAGTGATGAGGACTAGAAAGACAAAAGACAAATCTCTGTGAATTTGATGGGCCTTTATCCCATACATCTGCATAAACTACAAAACCTGAGGCGTGACTGAGAGTGGGAGACCAAGATAGGAAGAGTTGAGGGGATATGTCAAAGAAAAACAGTGCTCTAAAACTCGGTTTGGTTATTATAATTTTAATAGCTGTAACTTTAATTACAACATATGTGCAATCCAGTGAGAGCACCACAAAAAAAAAAAAAAAAAAAAAAAAAAAGTGCTGCACTTTTCATCTGTGTTCATTGAGTCTTCACCCTCACTACACTCACTGGAGCCTGAATGCAGATCAGCTACTTCTGCAGTTCTGTGGATGAAAAAAACATGGAATATTAGACCCATTTTTAACTTATTGACTTAATTGTCATTCAAGCCAAGTTGCAAGCAAATCCAGGAATAAATTCCAATACAAACAAATAAAATGTCCTTAATCACAAATAAAACCTTCCATTTATGATTAACTCATATTATATCTGTTTTGAGACAGCTGGTGGTCAGTTTACACAGCTAATAACATACTCTCATGAATGTATGTAACTTTGTAATATACCTACTGCATGTGAATGTATGCTGTGTGTAAATTCATTATTTGCTTACTAGTAAGGCATAGCTAGATTTGGGCAGCTGTTTAATAAAACGGTTTGCAACAATGTAGGACAGAAACTGAAAAAAAGAACCCACATCCTAATAATTCTTCAGGGAGAATTCTAGGTAGGTTGGAATTAATTAGAATGTGGCCATGACTCCAAAGAAAACAGTCTCATTCTTGCATAAAAAACAATGGGATTTTTATCAACCCTATTAGGTTTTTGCAAATAGTTCATAGGAGTTTTGGAGGAGCTGGTGTCCATATAATTTTGAAATTCTTGTATACTTTGGTTGCTTGTATTTTACAGTTTCTCTTTCAGACTTTTAACTCTTGGGATACCTGAAAAATAATAAATGATAAGGAAATAATGCAGTATAAGTAGAAAGATTTCTGATTTCTCTGGGTAGGAGCTGAAGCCATTAGTCCTGCCATAGGAGTTATCATTATGTTGCCACAGCTACTGTGTCTGAAGCTGTCTGAAAATTAAACTGCACTGATGCTCTGCATTAACTGTAAAGCTGAGATCTCTGCTTTGCAGTGAAGATAAAAAAAATCACACCCATACAAATATGTCACAAATTTATTAGTTGCTAGAAGTTATTTGAACACACCTTAACATTTCCTTTCAGGATGTGGACATAAATCACTAATTGGTGTTAACAACATCTGTATTTATGTGAAGTTAGGTATAATGTCAGTGGCTGGAGGTTTTCAGAAGTCAGAACCGGAGGCTATGTGGTTATGCTGAAGAGGAGGGTTTTGAACTTTTAGGGACAATACACTTTCCAAAGAAGAGAAAGTTCTGGTGCAGATACAATTCTCTCAGGCAGTCTTGTGGGATGGTCCAAATGATATGCTGTTATAGAAAAATGATTTGCAATGTCATAAGTAAAACCTTTGTATCAAAGAAAACTTTTATCTTTCCCCTCCCTACAACATGTTTGGATGGAAACATGCAATTAATTCTTTCAGGGACTTCAGAAAGTATCACCTATTGGACTTAAAAACTAGCCAAATTGCTTTCATTTGAATACAATTTGGAATTGGCTCAACTAATCACGGTTTGTTAATTGCATTTTGGAGGAAAAAGGGAACCTGAATGAAGTGGCTGCTTCTCATTAAAGCTGTGTGAACAGCAGAGTGCTTGATGTCTGCTATTGTACCTGATAATTGTGGCAACAAGTGGCGTTTATTTTTGCAAGTAGCAGTAATTAAATCTGCTGCAGTATTTAAAAATAATGCCCCCAAATTTTATTATATCCAAGTGATAATGTGTTATACTGGAGACTAAACAAACATCATCCCTAATCTCTCTTCTTTTACACAAAAGCACATAAACATTGCTATGAGGTAAAACAAAACTTATGTGCTTTTGCTGTAGCAATATTCTGGCAGGATTGTATAAAGGATTGCGATAGAGAAGGAGCAGAAGGAAAAAAAAATAAAAAATAAAAATTTAGCATCACATCCTATAGGCATTGCCTCTGGGGAAGGAATCAGAGAAAAGTAACCTCAGCATCTTGCCTGGAGAGGAGAGCAACTGATCTGCACTAATTTCAACAGTCAGATTTTCTTATCAAGGCAGAATGACAAGGATGAAGATGCAACAGAATGGGCAAAAATTTTCTGACAAATGTTTTTCCATTGGAAAAATGCCTATCTGTCAAAGTGAAACATTCCTCAGGAACGTGTCGATTCCAAGAGGAGATAAGCTGACAGAAAACCTGCCTGGTTCCCTGCCAGCTCACCCACCAATCTGTTTTCCAATAAACTTACTTTCTTACTCAAAATGTCTCTAGATACTGGTATGTATCTGCAAAATATCAGTATGCAGATTGCAGATGAGATGGGGGCCAGACCCTCCAGGAACCCTGACTGGAAACACACTCACCTGATCAGGGCTGCCAGGAACATATTTTGGGATACAAAATGTTGTTCTCAGGAACATCAAGGCATATTACTTAATTTTATTTCTACATATATACACATATAGCAATTGTGTGTGTGTGTGTTTTTGTTTTTTATTGTTGTTTTGTTTTATGTTGTTTTCCCCATTACTATCTCCTCAACTATCATTTTTCACAAGAGGCAAATTCTGTTTCCTGGTTATCTCTTCCAGTAGAGCTGGTGGGACTCTCACGAACTTCAGAGATCATTCAATGTGTATCTTTGACAGTTTGGTAAATTTTCTGCTAAAATGTCTTACTTTCAGAGGGCAAAAACATCTAGCTTAGACCATTGGAGAAGTCTGTAGGATTCCAAGATGAGAAAGATAAGGATAATGCTGTGGTTAAGACATGGTCTTTGCATGCTGGGGCTCAGAATGCAGCACAGTGATATGAAATAGGCATTTTGCACCTTACACAAGCCATCGAGTCTCTCTTTAGCTTTTATTTTATTTTATTTTATTTTATTTTATTTTATTTTATTTATGAAATAAAATGGGCAAAATGACAATATATTTAAAAGTTATTTAAGACAGGATTCTTTTACTGTGCTTATGCTAAATGGGAACCAGCATATTGCTAATAACAGAAACACTCAACATATCTTGCACACTACAAATGTGTGAACTGGCAAAATAAAATCTAGCCCTAGCTCTTTCTTTTTGCATACACACACACAAAAATATTGACGCAGGTTGTAACATCATGGTTTTCATAGCCTGAAAGCAGCATGATAATTTTCTTTGTGAGTGACTTTTTACCCTCACTTTTCTTTAGAAAGAATAAATTCTCTCTTTCTTGCTGCTTGTGGTTTCCTCTGGTTTTCAGTCTGATGTGAATTGGTTCAGCTGGAATATAGCTCTCAACATCCAGTACAGTGCTTCTGATTAGTTTTCTGAAAGAGGACAGAGTGAAGAAGAACGGCAGGTATATTGATTTACTACTAATGATCTGTTTCTGAACCAGAGCTGGGTAAAGTGTTCTCCCAAAGGCACATACAGCTGTGCTCATGGCTCATCTCTGCATCACTATCAGCATTAAAAGCCAGTAATGGATTCTGTCATGTTGCTCTGGCTGTCTGCATTTTCTTTTCAAACTGCATATGGGCTAGCTGCTGAGGACAGAAATGACTTTTCCTTACCATCTGTTGAACAGTCTGGTCAGAATAGCCTGGAGAAGAACACCCATACTATGCTAGAGAAGAAGCACATCAAAATAGCTTTGCACAATTGGGGGTGTTTAGGGGAAAAGTATTACGTGTAATGTATGTCTGTATTTTCCAGGGTATTTCTTCTCTATGCTGAGGTACTCTGGGGTCTGTGAAGCCATTAAAATAGCATGAGTGGAGGGTGAAGAACACAGCACACTGCCTTGCAGTACTTTGTTTAGGACCCAGCATGTCTCTGATGGTCCGAGAAGTTTTTTCCTTATATATCTGGTCCTGTAACAGGAGTGTAACTTGCCAGGCAGTTGATAAATGATGCTCAAGAATTTCTGTGTTGGACTATAATAATTGATTCTTGTGTATTGGCTTTTTTTTTTTTTTTCTTCTCTGTAATTTTCCCTTCAACATACTATCTGCTTTCAGTTCTACCCCTCATGTTAGCTCTGTGATTTGGTATTAGAACATATCTCCCATTTGAGACTAGAAAAATGTATAGGAAAAGGAAGCCCATGTATAGGAATGTCCACACATAGGAAAGGAAGTTCTGAACAGCCTGAAAATCATACAGATTTCAACAGAAATTCATTGGTGTCTAATTACTGTGTTTTCTTTATGTGGTTTTTATTTATTTATTTGGGGTTTTGTTTGCCTTTTTTTTTTTTTTTTTTAACGCTTGTGATTGGAAATTGCTATAGACATCAGCTACTCTGGAAGTACTTCAAAGCTTACTCTGTTTTGAACAGAGTTTTTAAATGTTTCCAGAGGTCATTGCCGTATGAACTGATTTGCAATTATATAAATTTAAATATTCTTACATCCTCAGAGGAATGATCACTGGATCACTGGAAGTGATTCCAAAGTTGTCTCCAGGTTTTCAGTAACAACTTCAAATGTTTTTTGCAGTTTGTTAGGAAATATGAGATTTTTGTGACTGACATGACCTTATAACTAATAACACTGCCTGGCTTCACACAGCTATGGGCACAGATTTTAATTTTTTCTCCAAAACAAAAGTGAATTAGGGAAAAAACCTCTACATTGAATACCTTCTGGCAGTTGTCACAGTAATGCTAGCTAGGTTTTCCTTGCATTATTTTTCATATGGTGCATAAAGAAAATATTGCACAATGGTGTATGAAATAAAGATACTTAGTATCAATCAAAAAAACAGTTGTCCCCACAGGAACATTTATACACATTCTTATTTTCATTGCAGTTTATTGATGGGTTGGTGCTACTGCAGTGTAGAAAGAATGCTGAGTGCTCTGCTAGGCATAAATAACTACACAGACACACACACACCAATATTTGTTCTCTTTCTGTTAATGTAGAATTGAAAATGCAGAAAACGAGGCATCAACCAGGGCTAACAACTTGCAAGTTAGCTATTCTGCTCATGCTGAGCACAGTGTCTTTCTCTTCTTTCTCTTTCCTGTATGAAAAACAAACAAACAAATAAATAAAAATAACTTGCACGAAGTACCCCAAGAAAATAATTCGCCCTTTTGTGGTAAACTCTCTGTCAGACTCACGTATGCTCCTCATGATTCAGAGACTTTTCTAGTTTCAGTGATCTCCAGAGAACCTTTTTTCTCTGATTTGCTCCAGGGAACCTGCTTTGGCAGGTGGGTTGGACCCGATGAACTCTTGAGGTCCTTTCCAACCCCTGCTATTCTGTGATTCTGTGATTTCTGTGGCACCAGATCTCAAACCTTGTCTGTGCAAGCCTTCAGTGGTGGCCCATTCTTTACACTCTTCTGATATAGGCTGAGCAGCTAGACAGTTGCCAAAGTAACTATTTCTATTATTTTATGACTCACTACATCAACAGATCTGGAATTGTGTGTCAGGTCAGTCAAGGACATCTTCCTTCCTGGACAAGATTTAGGGCTAAAACAATATGTTTACTTCAAAACAGATTTAAAATTCAGGGCATTAGGAAAATAAATAAATTAATTAATTAAAGATAGATAGATTAGACAGACTGATAAAGCAAAGCATTAAGTTCTGTTGACATTATTAATGCTATATTTGATTTGTTATAATTTAATAATTATTTATCAAGTTCATGTTTAGTAATAAAGACATTTTTGTTTCCTTCAACATGTCAGCTCTTTTTATTTGTGTGCGTGTGTATGTTTTTCTTTCAGTAAATCGAACTCTTAATCTCTTTTCATGTAAAATACTTTGTTTGAATATTATAAATGTTGCTTCCCTCATTGAATTCCAGCTCTATGCTCTTCTTATTTTCAAGAGCTGTAGAAGGATGCTTGGGAAAGGCTCTTTGCTGCCCCTAAGTCACTTGTTCCTTTGAATGGGGTTTCTGGCACTGTGATGGAAGGATGAAAATATCACCTTCCTTTGTCATCCCCTGGGTTCTTTCACCAGTGCATGTTAGGGTAGTCTTAATTACATATTTCTTGTTTCAGTTTTCTTGTTCTTATTACATCTTTCAGAAGACATAAAGATTCATACAAAGTTTTATGAGACACTGTATCATGTAGTATTACATTTGGTTTGACTAGGTGATCTTAAGGGCTTTTTCCAACTTAAATGATTCTATGATTTATAAACAATAATATTCTTTAGCAAAGTATGAAGACCAAATGTCATTCCACAGCTGCTGAAATTAAGAACTGTGTACCTTAACATGTATTTACTTCTGCTTACACACTCTTGTTGTATTGAGATTTCTTCTAGAATATTTCTTGGCACTCCTTTCAAGTAATATAATCCTTTATTTGTAGTATCAATAAGATTAGGGTCTGGTTTACAAAGCAACACACAAAGTCTCCTGAGCAAAAGTCTTCTGTTTATGTGAGTTCTATCTTAGCGTATGGACCCTGAAACTGCCTTCTGCTTGAAGCTTCCCCAGGGCAACTTGTCTGAGAAGAAAGTGAATTTTGATTGTGTGACTCCACTTCTGCACGTCATTGTATGTGTGCACTGTACCTATGCTCACCTTGCAGCCAGCATTTGGATTTGCAGAGTTGCTTTATTCTGTGAATCAATAGAAGATGACTCCAAGTTATCCACGAGAAAGATACTATAACGGGATCATTGTGCTGAATAAAACTACAGAAGCCATTCTGCACACTCACCTGCAGCAGCTCATCTTCAAGGATATGTTAAAATTGTCCAACCATTTTATGCTAATGTTATCAAGCTGTATTTTTGTATTTCTATTTGATGCATTATTAAAGCAATTGTGGGAGTAATGAAAACTTCCAGTAAGTTACGAAGTTGAAGCTTTTCTTCTCCTCTGCTTTTTGGCATTACACCAATTCTTGTCACCTCATTCCTTGAGTAATAGTATATTAAGCGATGTGACAGACGTGAGTCACGTGTGGTCTCTCATTTTAGTTGCTCACTTTATGTCACTTTCAATCCTCAGGTGGTGCAAATTAGAGCAGCACCATAGATTGATGATGGCTTATATCAGGGGAAAAATCTTTCTCTTAAACCTTAGTGATAAAAAGTCTTCTGAAACAAATTTGAAAAATCTCCTCCCTTGGCTTTTTTATTTTATTTTAGAACAAAAGCCTTGGAATAACTGTTTGCAGCACTCCTTCAAATGCTAAGTAGCTCTTTTACATTTCTTCCTAAGCATGTACGCACACACAAATTTAAGAACTAAAATAAAAAGATGAAAAAGAAAGGGTGAGTAGTCTTGAACGATTCAATAAACTGTGAAAGGCTATGAATTATGGAAAAGTAGAATGAAATTATTAGAGACCTAAAAGCCAAGAAGATGACACCCACCTTTTAATGTTAAAACTAAATGGACCCATTTATAATCTGAGATTACCTTTGATTTTTCTCATGCTTGGTATTTTCATGAACTGAGAGTTTAAATGTACATACAGATACATTGAGCCGTTATCTCTTTCCACTGATTTTCACACACATTAAATGTGGGTCTAACCCCATTGCTTTTGATAGCCTATTGACTTCATTGGCTTCCTGCTGATTTGAGCTGGTAGTGAGATGGGAATCAAGTCCTGCTTCGCAGTGGTGTCTCTCTTGATGAAATTTCAAATGCAAACCTCTTCCTATTGTAGCAATGCCATTCAGTCATCTCAGATGGCATTCTGTTGAGCAATTCTCCCTCCTTCAAGCAGCTGAGTGCACTGTGAAATCAGAGGGAATGAAATTGGGTCTAGAAACAATCTAATTTACTTTCCTTAAAGCACAGGTTGCTGCCAGCAGGAGCATTCTCTGGTGAAAATGCTCCTAATCAGCAAGCTTGGCACAAAGTTTTCCCACAGCCAAACCAATGATAATTTTGGTATCACTTTGGATACATTATACATATCTTTTCTCCCTTGCCACTGCCTTCCTGTTTTTATTAATTTCTCTGTCGCGTCCATGAAGGCTTTTGAGGCATATACTGTTATGCCAGCTGTTTGCCAACAGTCATTTCATCCTATAGGCAATGCTGCAAGGTTAAGTTCTTAGTCATTAATATGTAGTGAAAAGGTAATCCTTGTTTCCAGATATTTAAGAACTCTCTTCTCAGCTTACATGATACTCAGGTAGGCAACTGCTGCAGCTTCCTTGAAGTACTTTACCTTGCATCTCTGAATAGCAAAGAGAGCTGTGGTCATCTACCACACACCATTCACACAGAACTTGGCCATGCTGGGTTGCACTGGGGGCTTTGATACATTCCAGGGTACAGAGATTCAGTGTACTCTGGGAAACAGACACAGAGAAGCCCTGGCATGAAGGACTTTTAAAGACCACAGTTGGTCAAAGCACAGAGGTTATAATCCGGAGATCTCCATTGCTTATGGAATATAATGAGTGTTTGCTAGAGAGCCAGAACTGCAGCAAGAGAATGGAAGTCTGATGTAAAAAATGCGTACACTCTAGGGTCTTGCACTAGTTCTGATAAATAATTTCTTTGCAGCTTGCAGCTCTATTAACATAATTTAAATGGGGCTTTTTATGCAGTAACTCTACTCAGATTGTCTCAGAGGGGCTGCTAATGTACTGTTCCCCTTTTCAAAGCTATTTAGTCTGGAAATGCCCAGAGGGCTGTAAGGAGCCTTGAACTGGGGCCTGGCAGTAAGTAGTGTTGCTTGCTTATGGCTTCAATTCCAGAAATGTGTCAATGCGCTGTTATTGCTTTGTTGTGACTTAGGCTTTGTATTAAAACCATTGTAACACAGAAAAACAACAATAAAAAATTTCACCATGGGAGGTGAAAATGAATTCCAGTCTAGTTTGCTTCTTTGCTTCTTCCTGTCAAGTTTATCTCTTCCCTGTAGCAAGACAACCATTCATTTATACGACTAAAAAAAAGCAATTATACCCTTTTCTAATTTATCCAGTTTATGCTGTTTGTTCATTATTTTAATTGGAAGCAAAATTTAGGCATTTATGTATACATTGGCAGGAAAAAAAAAAAAAAAAAAAAGGCCTCTTCAATAAAATGTTCACTCTAGCTCTCCCTCCATAAAGGACAGCTAACAGGGTTGGAAAGTACCCTTGAAACAGTGATTATAGAAATATGTTGAATTTGATGTTGGATCATATGTTGGATTTGATGGTGTTAGACTGATTCTAGAGCAGGGTCTTCCTGATAGGATTTTGTTATTCATAGAACTTGGTAGAATTTATCCATAAATCTTGAATAATACATACTTGGGAAAGAACAGCCAGTTCTGGCTAAAAAAGATATGTTCCATGATAAATGACAATTCACAGGAAGGAAAAAAAAAAAAACATGTATGTTGTTTTGTCTTCTTTTTTTTTTTTTTTTTTTTTTATAGAAATCTTGTATTTTCCACTGAATGGAATTGCAAGATATTGAAGTAAGAGCCCATAAAGGTGTCTCTTTCTTACCAGCTTCATTATCTATGGTAGTAAAGAGTTCAAATGGAAAATATGTACTAAAGAAATAAATATAATATGAAAATACATATTAAAGATCTACAAGTTCTGACATTTACAAAAACAAATGGCTGAAGTAGATATGTAGTGATTTTCTGCAGGTATTTGGAGAAGGTAAGTTTAAGTCTAGGCTAGGAGAATTCAACTGGCCTGGTTTTCTAGAAGCTGGCCCATATAATAATAATTTTAAAAGCTAGTTTACTAGCAAAAAGTATTCCCTTTGTCCACTCTAGGTTGTTTTGGAGTCAAGGCCATGCTTGAAAAATGGTTGTTGGCTCAGATATTAGAAACTCATACCTGTGGTTGTGAAGATCTCTGGATACATAGCTGGGTCAATGCTGTACAATAGCAGCTTTTTGGCAAAAATGATTGAAGGCTTAAGCAATAGCAAAGCCATTGAAGGCTTAAGCAATAGCAAAGCCATGAAACTACTGAGACCCTAGGTAGTTTCCAGCAGCTTGAGCCCAGATCAACTAAAGAAAATATTTAAAGTTTATATTGTATCAATAGCACAATAAAACTACCCTGCTGTATTGCATAAACACAATTGCTCTGGATAATCCCATTGAGTAGGCAGAATTAACTTGGCAAAGAAAATACTCTTAACTGTGGGATCCTGGACGTTTGTTTCATAAATGGGGTTATGGGGTTTCAGTAAATGCCAGGTTGGCTGAGGTGTCTCTCTACATTTAGAAAAAGAAGACAAACAAACAAAAAAATTATTTATGGTTGAAGAACACATAGATGTACATATTTACACAATATTTACAATATATAATTTTTTTATTAAAATATATGTGTATAAATATATGGATTTTCTATTCAATCACTACACTTGTATGCTTAGATTTAGAGTGGGATACATAATGTTTCAAATTTAATTGAAAAATTAGACTTTGTTGATTGTTAAAATATTTTGATTTTCCTGTTTGTTTTATTTCAATTGTACTTTATTGATGAAGACAGAAAAGGAATTAAAAAAAAATAGATAGAAGTGGATACCTCTATTTTTATACTTGATTTATTTTTTGTTTTAGTCTAGAATGGCTATTTTTTCGGACCGTGTTTTCTTTCCTTTTTTTTTTTCCCTTCCTCTCCCTTAAACTTCGGACTGCTTCAATTCAACATTCCACAGGTCATACAGACATTTATTGAAAAAATGTATTGACATTTGTGAGTTGCTTTATTTTTAAATGTGGTGTTTGTTGAAGTATGCATATCAGTTAACCGTATGTTTATGTCAACTGAAATAATTTTATTCTTACTTGCTCCAAATTGTCAGTAAGCTGAAAAAATCACGTATTCACATAGCAATTTTTAAAATAGTAGTCTTGCTATTTGTCTTGAGCTACCAACTGGAAAAGAAAAGCTAATAGCCTCTATATAGCAGTTAACGTGCACTTGTATTTAATTGGTATCAGCACACTGTAAAAAAGAAAATTAAGTAAGTAGCCATTTAAGCAAGCAGAAATCTTCATCGTTGTTAGGTTGAGGTTGTTGTTATGCAGGACTCACAAGCTAGGAATACTTCTAGTACCAAAAATCAACATAAATCAGTTTGTGAAAGCAATATTGTTCAACACCATCTTGCTTTTTGGCTTTCATTTTAAATCTACTGGAGCTTGGATACAAATAGATCATTTATATTCACACATTTATTTTTAAATAGTTTCATAATGAAAACTTCGTTCCTTTCCATTGGTGTGTGCATGCTTTGCTATTATAAACCAGAATGTGTGGAAGATTAGTTGCTCCTACTTGTAATGTAAATTGCATAGTGTACCAAAAGCATTGCTTATCCTCTGTAAATATTTTATTTGAATTTAATACTCTTGTAAAACTGTATTAACAGTCTTTCCCCTATTGTTATCGTTTGTTTTCTTTTTATTTTCTCATCTCACCCTTTTCAAGGTTTGGGGGGGAAACAATTCACATTAAAATTTGTATAAATATTTAAAATGTTTACATTTGGTGTTAGTGGGACTGTTGAATCTAAAAGTCTTGGATAAAGATACATTAATAAACTATTATACAGGTATATCACTTCAATCTTATGCATATAAGATTTGGATCAAGACTACTAAAAACATTTACTGCTTACAGTACAGCCACAAGAAATGATGAAATCATTTTAATCTATTGTTTTCAAATAGTAAATATTTCAAATACTAAAAATTCAGACTTGTTTCAGAAGTGCAAATTAAAGTCTAAAACTGTCCATCTTTAGGCTTTGCCCAAGCAGTTACCAGTTTTTGAAAAAGACAGTTTTGAAAAGAAATAGAATTCCCTTGTCATCTATTTTGATGCAGTATTATCACTGTAAGGTCTAGAAAAGAACAGCTGGGAAAATGCTGAACCTTCTGAATGAATTGGAATAATTTTATTTATTTATTTATTTATTTATTTTCCTATTCTTGTCCAGGGAGAGAGTGGGAGGAAGAGAGAGAGAGAGGTTTTTTTTAAGACTACTTTCACAGGAGGTATAACACAAAGTGTAGGTCAAATCAGAGTAAATATCAGAATGGCTTTATTTTATTCAGTTTTCAATTGAATAAATAGTTAGAGCTAAGACCTCTAGAACTTAATACATATATATATATATAACGTTTTTTTTTTTGTTTGTTTGTTTTTAAAAAATATACTTTTTTGTTTGTTTATTTATTTAAAATTGCGGAATAGGGAGAATAGAATCATTCTACACTGCTCACACCAAAAGTCAAATTAGACACAAATAAACTTGAGAAATTAAATATACCAAGAACATAAGTTACTGGTGTTCATTTTGCATACTGAGCACTTACAGAATATTTAACAGCTGCAAATGGTATCCTCATATCTGTCAATTAAATTATAATAATTCTGTTTTGAAGAGCAGAGTCAAAACTGAAAAAGTGAGTGATGGATCTGAATGTGAATTCTGGAAACTGTAAATGGGCTCACATTGAGGGGAACTGCTTTGAGGGTTAAAGTGAACAATACTCAAAAGTGGCTTTCTTTTCTGAAGACTAAGTACGTAACACTTTTAAGGAAGGGAAGTGATGATATAAAAAGTAATAATAATATAATTAACAACAAAAACAAAAGCTAAAACTGTTTTACAGCTATTTTTTTTCACAAAATTTCAGAAGATCAGTCACCAAAAAATGTTTTTTTCTAAGACAGTGCCTCTTGCCCTGTACTATATGCCACATAAAATGTCTAACTTTATAATTTTGACTGTGCTATTTTATTTTATTTTTCTCCTCTACCCTTTAAGTAACTTTATAAATTTCTTCTGGTCCATAACAGTGAAAAAGGGATCCTTTTCCAGAATTGGGTTTTGCTGGTGAAAATGCTTCCTGCAGCAGCCTTGCCTTTGACTGATGCTCTCAATGATGCTCTCAGTGACCTCAGTCTGTAGAGGTTTCTTATGGGGTTTCAGTGGTTTTGCTGGCGGTGTGATTACTGTTAAATAGATGAGTCTGGAAATACACATGACTCTTTACTGCCTTATTACTAAACAGTGTGTATGTACAGAGAGAAGGTGGGTCTTCTGTCAAAACTGATAACAAGTTAGGGTTCAAAGTTGTTCAGACTTAACACTGTAATCCATTACAAGGCAGTCAACACAGAACACCTCCACTTAAGTGGTAAACGCTGTTTTCAGAACTGTAACCTCTGGAGATTTTCTGTTATTAAATATTATCAAATGTGTTCAGGAAAATGAAGCCTCAATGTTTTTCCAACTGCTTTGGCACTTTCCATTTTGCCATCAGATGTTTCATGGGATGAATGGTCTCCTTTTAGCAGTGTATGCCACTAAGCTTCAGCACTGATTTTGGGAAAACATTTGTACCTAAGAGTACAGTTGTAACCAAGAAAGAACTTCATAAATGTTTACAGATTTGGATCTTCAATACAGACTATAACTTGGGAAATTTTCAATGCATGATAATATTTGTAGGTTAATTAGTTAGGGATCACTTGCATCTCAGAGACTTAAATTCAACTCTGAATTGCTCATCAGGCACTCCAATTGATTTCAGCGGAATTACAGAAGGTCGAAAAGTCAAATTTGCCCTAAAAACAGATTGAACATGCAAGAGAGATTCTGTGCAACACAGATCATAGCTCACTAGCTTATTACAGAAAGCTCCCTCGACTTTGTTGGACTCAAGGTTATGCAAGGAAGACCCTATTAGGAAAGGTCCCTCTTACAGCTAAGGAATAAGGTAACATTAGTACACTTCATGTTACACAATTTCACAGCTTGTTGCTAATGTGACAAAGTTTGTTTTCTGACTGTATGAAGACCTGGTTTATTTAAGGGCTTAAGACATATGAATATTTTCTTCTGTCACCCACAGTGGAAAATAAGTGTCCAAACCATCCAAATGTTGTATCTTTTCTTTCTTGTATTGGAAAGAGATGTAGCCATCCAGAGGTATCTACAAATACAGTATGAAAACATCAACCTTAACTTTCATGCATGGCCTAACATTTTGTTGGTGTTCTATTCCCTATTTCCTTAGCGATGTGATGAGCACAAATATGAAAAAAAAAAATGTTTGTGAGAAAATAAGTCAAGATAGGGAGAAATGAGGATGAGGACAGAAAATGTTGTTAATGGAGCTTTCTCAAAAGGAACCCCAGTTCTGTTGGGTTCTGATGGGGTGATGTATTGCAGAACAGGCACCTCTAAAGACTGGACAGGCAGTATGTGGAAAAATGGCCATGGGTTAGCTTCTGCTCACACTTCTAGGGCAAGGGGAAAAGCCATTTTTTTGGAAGAGTATAGCAAATAAAGCCCTCTCTTTTTAATCCATCCCTACAAATAAACTGATTTGTCAAAGTCATGGAAGATGCATTTATACAACATATCAGAAAACACTTTGCAAGGAGGAGCAACATATCAGAAAACACTTTGCAAGATGGCTTCCCAAGGGATTGAAGGCTGGATAACAGTAGCCAAACAATTTTAATGAAAAAGCTGTTGATTATCAGGATTTATGTATGCAATCACATTATTCTACAAAGAATACAGAATGAAAAACAAAACATCAAAACACCTTGAACAAACTTCCTGCAAAGGCAAGAGACATGTTATGAGTGGTCGGAAAAGAATGGCATTGCTTTATTACATCTATTCCTCTGTTTCCAGCTCCTTCATGCTGGAAAATGTGACGGCCACTTAGATTGGGGTCACAGGAGCTCAGCTTTGTAGTCTGGTGGTCACTATCTCCCATGAGACAAAAGCACCCACAGTTCCTAGAAAGCTTGAATTTTAGTTCTGCTCAAAAAGAATTCAGCTTGAATATCGCAGACATGTCTCCAGGAGTCAGTGCCTGGGATACTGATAAGCTGCTTGAAAGAGGAGAGGTGATATTCTAAGTGCATTTGACACACTGGAGTAAATCGAGTCTTTAAAATTAAGATAAGGCCTTTTATTTTAAGGGGAGCAAGTGATTTATCAAATCATGCTGAAGGCTCAGGCATTCTGCCAAATATAACATTAACTCTTTTCCAATTCATACTTGGGATGTTAACTGTTAGGTCCCACATATCTGCAACAGGCAATTCATGTTCTAAAATTATGTTGCACTTGTTTTGTGTGGACTTCTAGCCGCTTCTACAGCACTCACTTTTCTTGGGCTTGCAGATGCTGTGATTTTTTACAAAAGGAGGTCATTCTTTTCTTCTTTATGGGGAAGTGTCAGAAACAAGGGAGAGCTTTTCCATTCCTGAAAACAGAGTTTGTGTTTGTTCCTCCCCCTTCCCCTCCAGAAAAGAAAAAAAAATATATATATATTTTTTTATACTGTTACTGTTCAAGCAGGGGGAGCTTTTCTGGATCTCAGATGGGAAAAGCAAACAAACAAGCAGAGAAATAATAATGAGAGAATCATCATAGATCCACAGACTGGTTTGGGTTGGAAGGGATCTTAAAAATCATCTAATTCTAACCACCCTCTGAGTAAAGACTTTCTTCCTAATATCTAATCTAAATCTCCTCTCTGTTAGTCTAAAAACATTGCGCATTATACTATTGTTACACTCCCAGATAAAGAGTTTCTTCCCATCTTTCTTGTAGATTCCTTTTACGTACTTAGGCAACAGTAAGTTCACCTCAGAGACCCTTTTGTGGCACCTAAAATTAGCTGCTAAAATTGTCTTTGCTGCTCCACCCACCCCTTTTCCTTTGGTCTTCAGGTGGAAAAAATATTAAAAAAAAATCCTTCCCCCCCTTTTTTTTCCCTCTCAGTACTGCCTAATCACCTATTATACATATCAGGGATGATGTGCACAAGCACACAAGCAGTGATGTCTGTGATATAATACTATATATTTATCTACTCATGTTAATAGCAGCTATTTTGACCTTGGTGGTAGTTTTCTCTCATTGATTTCAAGCCCTGTTGAAAGCTGCTGTGCAGCATCAGCCTCGTGCTTTTTGTTTCTGAGTGCTGTGTGCGGGAGGTAGGAAGATAGTACAAGGCAGAACAGTGAGGACACATGGCTCAGCTGTGTGCAAACATTTCAGAGTCCTGAGAGCAGCCCACAAGTGCATAGATACTAAGAAATATGTTTATTATAATGTCTTTGGTGCTGCTTGCTCCTGAACTTTGCATGAAGCTTTTAACTTGCATTGGATAATAAGTAGATCAGGATTTTGTTCTTCGTAATCACTGGGTGTCAACCTTGCACGTGTCTACCATGCTGTCTTCCTTCATGCTGCATTTGGACCTCAAAAATTATAACCCCACACTTTTCATTTCCGTTATGAAAGAAGTGATGCCCATTGAATGAAATGGTCTTGTATTTTGCATTGAGGTTTTCTTCAAGATGATGGAATTTGTGTCCTTCTTTTAATGAAGAAACTTCATTATATGAAATTAACTTACTGAAGAATTGTCAGGGATAAATTCAGTCCGGTCTGATGGTCCAAATAATTCATGTAATCAAAAAAATTAGAAGCAGCTCTCGTAATTTATATGGTGTTTCACCTCATGGCATGAAGGGAAAAGAGAACAGAGTCCTCAAGACTCCTTGACTATATTTACCTAATCCTTTGGTTTATCAAAGAATCATAGAATCATTAAGTTTGGAAAAGACCTCCGAGATCATCTAGTCCAACCAAGCACCAAGGTCACCCACTAAACCATGTCTCTAAGCACCACGTCCAACCTTTCCTTAAACAACCCCAGCAACGGTGACACCACTACTGCCCCGGACAACCCTTTCTAATTCCTTACCACTCTTTCTGAGAATAAATTTCTCCTATCTTTCAGCTTAACCACCTCCCCGCAGCACGATTTGAGGCCATTGCCTCTAGTCCTATCCTTAGTTATCTGTGAGAAGAGGCTGACCGACAGCTCCCCACAACTCCCTTTCAGGCAGTTGCAGACAGCAATAAGGTCTGCCCTGAGCCTCCTCTTCTCCAAATGCCCCCAGTTCCCTCAACCGCTTCTCACAGGACTTGTGTTCCAGGCCATTCACCAGCTTCAAAGCCCTTCTCTGGACACACTCCAGAGCCTCAATGTCCTTCTGGTAGTGAGGGGCTCAAAGCTGAACCCAGTACTCGAGGTGCAGCCTCACCAGAGCAGAGTGCAGGGGGGCGATCACCTCCCTGGCCCTACTGGCTGCATTACTCCTGTAACAAGCTAGGATGCCGTTGGCCTTCTTGGCCACCTGGGCACACTGCCGGCTCATGTTCAGGTGAGCATCAGTCAGCACCCCCAGATCCTTTTCCTCTGCACAAAAGGCAAGGGCCTGGTGCATGACAGCAAATCATTCATTTCCGCTCCAATGAGTACTGCAAGGGAAAGTGTCCTTTTTAATCAGACAGATTAAATAGGAGCTGTTTCATGCCAAATCAGTGACTTCAGCAATTACAAAAGAAACTGGACATGAACACGGAACCTTCTCCAATTAGTTTCCATTATGGAACTCTTTGGAGTAGCTTGTGAAAGCAGTAAACAAATGAAACTAGGAATATTACCAGTGTTTTCTCTCTCCCCTCCTCCTCCTCCCCCCCTCCCCCATTTTTTATTTTTTATTTTTTAATAGTTTGCTTTCTTGGAGAACCTTAAAATAAGCTTTTTGAATTAATTCAGATGTTTAAGTCTTATTACCTGCTCCTTTTATTTTTTAAAAATAATATTATTTTTTTTTTCACATTTCCTTAACAAGTATCATTGCATTAGATTGTAGCCTGATATCAAAGGACACAATTTAGGACTTGTTAACTGTCATTATGTTCATGAATAGTTTTATATCAATTACATTCTGTATGTCTGATAAAAAATAAAAAAAATAAAAAAGGACATGGTTTTCAAAACAGTTCTTGTACTAGAATAGCTTTCATTATGCTCCAGTGCTCCAGTATTACACTGGTTCTTCAGCTCTGTGCAACTTTTCTTCATTGGTTCCTCTCCCTAACTGACTGGCACCAAGCATTTGTGGTCTACTATGAAATTAATAAGTAGTAAAAACTTTTAGCAGCCAAGCAGTTTTGAAACCAGCATAGCATAATATGATCCCTACCACATATTTTAGGTATCTCTGTGACCTTCCTGGCAACTTAAAGGGATTAAGAACAGGATTTCTAGTGGGGCTACAGCTGCCTGTCTGTAGCATGAAGGGTTGGCTAAGATTTGAGCACTGCAGACCTGCTGCAATTTGTCATGAACACTGTATGCATATAAAATGCGGAAGAATAGAGGGAGAAGGGGATAAAAATGGCTACTGTCATGTAAACTGTTGGCTGGTCAGTATTCTTGTCTGGCTATGCCCTGGGCCTGATCCGTGCTGCCTGTTCTTTCTTCTTAATTAATTACTTTCTACCTCTTTTCTTGGATGAGGTCCAGGTGTGTATATAGCACATCTAAGGGGGCAGCAACTGAAGTTAGACCAGGGGCCACAGTCTGTCTGTGGTGCCACCAACTGGACAGACCAGAGTGGATGGACTTCAAGACCAGCGATGGATCTGGGACCTTGGGTCAAAGTAGCTCTTGTGTCCCTACTGCCATCAACTGGAGCACTCGTAGGTGTTGTATCATTAGCCAAGACCAAGGTGGACTAGCTGGTGAGTAGGTGAAGTTGCCTGGGAGCCAGGAGTGTGTCTCTAGGCATGACATCATAGTAGGAGCTGGCTACCAAAAGGACTAGGGGAGCAAGGACAGCTCCCAGGGGACTGTAGGGTCTGGACATCAGCTGAGACTTGCTTATTTGTGGGAACGTGTGTATGTGCATGTAGAAGTCTTTAAGAGTGAGGCATCTGGGCTAAATGAAGATGCAGATCCAGCACTGGATGGACTGTGCCCATGGACTGCTTCAGAGGCAGAAGAACTGTGTGTGAACAACCCTTTCATAGTTGGGTTGTTGAATTCAACATTTTGAATCCCTGACCTAGGCCAACCTCAGACCATCCCCAGACAGATGCATATATTTATAGATGTATAGATGTATAGATTTATAGATGTATATATTTACCCACCAAGGCTCCAGATTGGGCACACCTGGGTACTCATATCCATAACAATCTCATGAGGCAGCCTTTTCCTAATAACTTTCACCTTTCAGTCTTGAAGTAGAGCTGAAAATATCATTGGCTTTTCTGTAATAAAAAAAATGGATTTCTCTTTATTCTTGGTGTTGGTCTTTACTGTGTATTTAGACATGTGAACAAATTCTGCATCTCTTCCTTCCTGGTTATTTTATGTTTCTCTGTGCTTCCTGTAACAGCAATACTTTCTGCTAATGAAAAAGTTTCAGTCATCATTACTGTAATCTTCACATTCTCTCAATTTAAACTAAACTCCTGCTCCTAACACAAGCTTTAAGATACTACCTTACTACCACCACTTTATTGTTCAGAGGGCCCTCCTGGGCCAGTGAAGGACCCTAAAATTGCTCCTTCTGCTAAATTTCCTGCAGGCTCAGAAGCTCTCCTTTTACACTATGGTTTCTTTCTTTTTATTGTTGTTTCAGTTTTGGCTGCGCCACACTGAAAAGACAATATCTGTTGGTAAAATTATTTGGAGAACTAAATAGTTTTTTGGTTTTCCTATTTTATTTTGCCAATTTCAAAGGGAACAAACAAACAAATGAACAAAAAAAGCTGCATATCCCTTCTTCATTTATAAACATTAAGAGGAGATTTTTTTTGCTCTATGGTTAAATATTTGGGTGAAAGAGGGTTCTTTGTTTGTTTGTTTCCAAACCTGTTTTTTGTCAATACACACAAAAAAAAAAAAAAACAACTGCAGAAATAATGTTATAATATATGATAATGATTCCTAAACCTCATTCATGTCATATTTTATTTTGATAACTCCCCCAGGTAAGATGGTAGGTGAAGTTTTCATTAGGGGAAACACTCTTCTTAGACTCAGATAGCACAAATCTACCCTGACCCAAACCCTGGACAGGTCAAAATATTGTGCTCTGTGTACGCAATCCTCTTCCTCACCCTTCACGCCTAACACACTTTTCTTTCCTCTCATAATGCTGTGACTATTTAGTTTCCTATATTCCCTGCACCAGCCCAGGCAAAGGATATCATCCTCAATGTAAAATGTAAAAAAAAAAAATAATAAAAAAAAAAATCTATATAGATGTATAAATATATTTACATATATATATATGGGGGGGGGCAGAAGATGATAGCAAAATAAAATTCAGAAATTTCTGGAGGTGCTTTCATGTTCATTATGTATGAAATAGTTATATCGAAGTATCTCACTTGAATATTAACTTCTATATGTTTGGAAAGACCTTGCAAAAACTGAAGGTTTGTCGCAGTGTCTTTAATGAAAAAAAAAAAAAAGTAGACACTTTCACACTTTCAACACTTTGATTTGATCACTGTGCTCCTGTGCAGCACCAGACAAAAGTTATGATTTTTTTTTTTTCTGAATGTTGCTCTATTTGTAATTCAGATACAATATTAATTTAGCAAACTAGTATTATTTCAATTTATTTTTAAGACACAAACCCCCACCCCATTTCAAAGAGTAACATCCTTGCTATTTCAGACTGACATGGGCTACAATTTGGCAGGCAGCAGATCAATATTGGATAATCCTCTTTTTATTTGGAGGAGTCTATTATGATGGGGTAGAGCTAACAAATATGGAAATTGCTGGTAACCAAAGACCTCTCCAGTGGAGTTACAAAACTGGTAATTCTATTCGGGATCTGTTTGTTGTAGTTCGATCTGCATAGCATAAAATGCCAAGCATCTGCTAGCAGGAATGTGCAGAATAAAAATGAAGACAGCCTTCCCTCTGACTGCAGAGCTCTAGCAGCTGCACCATCCTGCCCTCACATTTTGGCAGGAAAGGATCAAAACTGGGAGGAAAAGAAATAAAGTGGCTGTATCCTTTCTCTGCCTCACAACCCTCTACATTGCAATAAACTTGGCAATGTAATCAAGACTTTTCCCCTGTACCTTTGAATTCAGAAAGCTGAACAAAATTATCAGCATAGCTCTAAAATATAATAAAATCCTGACTGGCAACTTTGAGTATAGTAATGAATAATATATAAAGGAAACTATTAGTAGAGAATTACAGCTAGGAAAACTTCTCTGCAAATGTGGGCAGAGCTTATAATACAAAGCTTTCATACAGGCATATGCCTGTATAAAAGTTTTTCTTTTTCTTCATTTCGCTAAATTTTGTTTGAATGTGTTGTGGGTACCTTGCCTCAGCAGTTGAACAGTTTGCATTCTTGACACATGGCATCTGTATTGAACAAAAACTGTGGGACTGAAGATCAACATGAATTTATATGTGTTTTGTTTGATTTGATGTTTCTGGATAAACCCTAACATCTGTTTTGCAGAATGTATGAAAGAATTCAGGCTTTACTGAAGCATGTGTTGGACATTTTTCTTACTGTGTTCTTATGTCTTTTTTATTTTAAAGAAAGAGTAGTTAGAGATGGTCAGTGCTCTTTTTATCATCATTTTAATCTGAAAAGACTTAGGGAGAATTGTCCCAATTTTATCAGTGAGGGTCAGCTTATTAACACTCTTGTGTGCTGCATAAATATTTATAAAAATAATGTTTAATTTTTATAGTCTAAGGGATCTCAGATCATGATACAGGAATATAGGATGTAAGTACTATAAAAAATAGTACTAGCTAGACTTTCAGAAAAATGCATTAGTGCTTTATCTGCTCAGGCTAGTATACGTTGCTTACCCTCATAAATGAAGATGTTAATGCTGCTATGCACTACATACTCAAAAAATGCCTCGATTACACTTCACTTAGATATCGCAAAACTTCTAGGATCCAGCAATATCACTCATCATGTTGCATGGTTGAGGAAAAAATAACTTAAAATTCTAATTAAAAATTCTGTTTCTACTTCTATTAATGCATATTAAAAAAAGTACAAATAGAAAAAGTTCTATGTTTAAAGATGCAAAGTGAATTCAGACAGACCATTGAGAGAATTTGTTGAATTCTCTCGAAAACATGAACTGGGAGAATACCTAAAACTTTGTACAGATACTTAATCTGTAATAGAACAAGCAGAATTAGCTAATGTCACAAGTCCATTCAGTATTTGGGGCCAGTTAATCTTTCTAGGTACCATTACTGTCCTAAACACATGTATTACTGATATTTGTTTTCATTGCATGCTGCAAAGATTTTATTTTCACATTTGCCTCTAAATGTTGATGGCTCTGAGGTTAATTGAATGAAAGATATGCAAGAGAACTGCCAGAGAATGAATTGCTGACAATCAACTGTGTAACAAGTTCTGAAAATGTATGCATGTATTTCTGCCTCAGCATAGTAACAAAGAAAGTGCATAGACACTATAGTGTTATAGCCTTTTCTACATCTTGTCAGCAAATTTTTTAATATAGTAGTGGTGTGTGTGTTTCTGAATTGTGCAGATAATGCATACTATGAATAAATATTTTGGCAATAAGATTGCTTTCTTCTGAGTCTTAATTTGCACTGTTTCTCTGCAAAAGCCATCAATGTGCATACCTTGTATACATTTCATTTATTTATTTATTTTATTTTCTGACAATAGTATTGTCATTATTACTGACTGCTTAGCACTACTTAGCCAGTCATATCACTCAAACAACAGGCAGGTGGTTTGTTCTACAGATGGATAAACACAAGCATGTTAATGCTAAACTGCACATATCTAGAAGTTGTGTTTCATCACGTTTGTTGACCATTCAGCCATCTGCCAGATTATCTTTAAAGTATGGTCCATTGTGGTTTGACAGAGGGTGAAAATGGTGTAGTAGTGGTATTAAGATTCTTAATCATCCTTGTAGCATCCCAGTGAAACCTTATTCACTGAAATCTAAATTAGATGGGCAGATGTATAGATTGGGAAGTGTTCCAGATCCTCTTTAAATATCAATAGGTTCAACAGCAGCTACACTAAGAATGTAATCACTGACATCATAACAAGTACTACCAAGGAGGTGCTTTGCATAACATAGTGTTAAGGAATTCAGACACTTGTGGAAAAGGAAAAATTGTCAGTTCTCTGCAGGCAGAATCCTGTTCCCGTGTCTTCAAGGTACTGAAATTTCTTTTCAGCATGGTACAGCACTCAGATATCTACAGCAGTGTTGGCAAGCTTATGTAGTACTCATACAGGTATTGGGAACATGAAATTCTAAATATTATATAAAATTTAACTCATTTAGAGAAATTTACAGAAAAAAAAAAAAAACAAAAAACAAAAAAAAACAATCCAGGACTATTAAATGCAAAGCACCACCTGTGGCTCAGAAAATTATTGATACACAGAAGACTGTGTGTAGACAAGTATCATTGCATAGCTGCCCCACTTTGGACTGTTCTCTAGTATAGGCCTTGTATTACATATCTTAGTGGGGTGTATGCCTTTTGATCTGACCTGGTACTATCTGTTTCTCTTTTGGCTCCAATTCCTCAGCTGAGTTACTACATGACAACAAACACTGTATAATGTATTATTGCTTTTATTTCTTCTCCTGTCTGGAGTATACAGTTTCTAGGTCAGGAAGTGTCTCCAGCTGTGCATTTGTTCAGTGCCTACTGGAATAGGCTGCAAACTCAAAGGAAGTTTAGGATATAAATGAAGTATAAATGTTAGTTTATACCCCTTAGGTAAATCCATATAGAGTTGCCTGGGAATTCCTAAGTCAGTTATAAGGAGAAAATGAGATAGCTGTCTTTAGGAAATTCAGATATTTTCTGTCTATTTGACTCCCAAGGGAATATTTTTCTTATGACATAGCCCACTCCAGTAAACCCAAGAGGAGGAGCTGGAGAAGGGAAAATCAGTTGTCAGGAGAAAACATTTTATATCAACTTTTTATCTACATCTATCCCTCATTTTTTATCCTTTGTTTAGGCTAAAGAAATATTTCTCAAATAGAAATAACAGGTTCAGTATATAACGTTCTATTGAATATGCCTAAATACAAATTTGAATGGTGTTTCTGAAAATACACAGTCACAGCAGAACTTTGGAAGCTGATGCACAAATCAAGTCATATGAAACCCAGTTTCTATCTCCTAATCTATCCAGCAAAACTATGCTAGAAGTCAATCATGACACATGCCAGCCAAAACTACACCTTAACCAACCAGTCATACACGTGTACTTGACAAAGCTGTGAAGAACAGTATCTGTAGAGGTTTTTATTTTCCCTAGTTACTTATTAATAAATAAAAGCACATTGTATAAATGTTGAGAAGAAAAAAAAAAAGAAAGAAAAAAAAAAGGAAACAAACAAACAAACAATTAAACTAAATTTCTGGTCATCCAGTTTTGTTTTAGTGGCTTCACCAACTTCAGTGAAAGTGCTCAAAACTATGGGACTAGGCAGAGAACCATGTTCACTTTGCAAAACCATAGTACAGCTCTATTATGCCTATATCCTTTTCATGCTTATTCCATTAAAAAATTGATTCCATATACGATGACTTTGAGGTCCATTTCTCTCCAGTACCTAATAGAAGGCAAAGGAGCATCATCAGCTTCAGAAAAGAAGTTGTTTCATATATTTAGCTTTGAATTCTTATGTTGAACACATACTTACCTTTTGCTGTGTGCCACACTAAGGGTATATGTCATGCATCTTTTGTAGAACTGAAGTTCTTTAAATCAGGTTTCATCCTACCCTTGTTCTTAGAGCTCCTTTGTCATCAGAGGTGAACATGCAATCACACCTGAAAATGCTGATAATGTAAAACAGCTAGTCAGCTCTGCACTTCATAACTTCTTTTTATTGTTTTGTGCAAGCTTCTGCAACTTTTAGCTTCTACATAGACCGGGTCAGTAACATTCCGAGTTGTAAGGAAAATATATGCATTTAATAATTAATGAAGTAAAAAGAGGATTCAATTAAATTACTAGGAAACATTACAGAGCAGGCTAAAGTTTAAAACTGTTATTTAAATTGCTGTCTTAGGTCATTAAGTATATTTTTCTGTGTTCAGAAACTCGGAAGCTATTAAACATGTTTGTGGAAGCAAGAAATTGGACCATTAAAACCTATCCTTTCCCACAAAATAAAAAAGTGATTTCAAGGGTTGGAGAGTTTTTTGATAAGACTTTTGAGCAGCTCAAACAAATATGGGGTCTCTGACATCACTTTAATATTTGGATGGCTTTCTGTACATGCAGGTTTTTTGATTTGAACTCAAGAATATTGTTAATTATGCATAGGAATAATTGGCAAACTGATGGGTTTGTTGAACAAGAGATGAATTACATCTGAGCTTCTTTGAACACAGCACCTGTGTTGTTCCTCAACTGTTCCATCTCCCTCTTTCCTTGCCCCTTTTCCATTCCAAACTGCACTGATCCCACCTGACGAGAACTGAAAGTATCTGATGTAAAATCTGAGAATTTTTCTCACTCATACTCTTAAATTTCCTTGCTATTACTGATGAAGTGGATCTGTCCAGACCAAGGAGATAAGACAACTCAAATTACAATCCCATTAAAGTCATTGAAAGAAAGCATGAAAACCAACTCAAGGTTCAGTTCTAATCTTTATCTAGAGGTGTATCATTGCTTACATAATTATTAAACTAATCTCAATATTTGTACATGCAAGAAGCACAGGTTTCTCCTAACAGAGAATTACTCTAATAATTGGAACAGGCAGAAAATCATACTTTCATAACCTGTTCCAAAAGCTAAGAAAAGTCAGTGGTAATTACCTTTTTCACTTTTCACTTTATTATCTCTATCAGAGCTGGGCAAATTGGGGCCTTAGTATGTTCTACAAGGTTGGCAATCCTGAAAGATGAAGCTCATAGGAAACCTTTGTGAAAAGATTGGTTTTGTCTCAGATGACTTCTTAGGTGCTCAAAGGTTATAGTTATCAACAGGATCAGTCACAAATGTTAATTTTGCATGAAACTTTAAGGGAATAGGTATGGTGGTTTTACCGTGCTGGGCAGCTAAACACCACAACCGCTCTCTCACTCCCCCTCTTTTTAGATGAGGAAGGGGAGAAGTAAAGCGAAGAACAACTCACAGGTTGAGATAAGGATAAATTAATTAAAGGGAAATAAAAAAGGAAAGGGGAAAAGGGAGGGGGAAATGGAAAATAAAAAGAAGGGAGGAAAACAAACAAATAAAATAAATGAAGGCTACGTGGAAGTGCAGAGGAAAGAAATTACTCTCTACTTCTCACCAATGAGCGATGATTGACCACGTCCTTGAAGCAAGGCCTCAACGCACGTAGCTGGTGTTTGGGAGGAGGACCGACATTTTCACAACGAGAGCCCAGCCTTCCCCTCTTCTTCCTGTTTCCACCTTTTATTGCTGAGTGTGAGATCACATGGTATGGAATATCCCTTTGGTTGGTTTAGGTCAGCTGCCCTGGTGATGTTTCTCTTCTCACTTTTTAGGGTTAGAGAGAGGCCCGATGCTGTGCCAGTGCTGCTCAGCAGTAGACACAACCCTGGTGTGATAACACTGCTGTTCCAGCTACAAGTGCAGAGTACAGCACTGTATGGGCTGCTGCAGGGAAAGTTAACATTCCAGCCAGACCCAGTACAATAGGAAAGTCTGATCTTGGTGACTAATTTTAACAATGATATTACTTGGTTGTTTTGAACTGTTCTTGAATATGTTCTTATGTTGGTCCACTGATTCCAAGTACGTGCATTGTCATGAAGGAAAATGAACGTCTTAAGATAATTAGTTCTTTTAGTGACAAGATTTTGAAAAATAACACAACACTAAGAAGTACGTCCACCTTCCAACCATGTCCTCATGGGATATGCTCATGTACTTTGAAAGTTGGTAATGATTTTAAGCTTTGTGCATTTTATTTGATTTCAGATGGACAACAACGGGCTTAGTCAAAAGATTCTAATCTGACAAAATTTATCGATACTATTGTGATTATTTATTTTATAATATAATATAAATTTTACAGAATAAAATAAACAAAATGTTCATTTCCAAATGTGCTTTTCAACATTTTTATTTCTATTTTCTTTGAAATTCAGTTTTGCTTTCTAATAGAAGTAGAGCTTTGGTAGAATTTAATAATAATAATAGTAGTAGCAATAATAATACAAATAAATAATAAATAACAATAGTAATTTGTACAAAAAGCTTGGCTTCCCGATTAGTTATCTTCACAACCATTCTTTTCTGTCTTTTATTCTGGGCAAAACAAACAAACAAAAACATCATCAACAGCAACAAAAAAACCTTCTATTCAAGTTGGTTTTGTTTGTTTGTTTGTTTTTTAAAGAAAGACAATGTTATTTTAAAAATGTACTTATGAGCACTACATTGACTTTTCTATCCATCAACCATCCACACTGTGATCATCTGCAGAGTGAATTTTTCTGCTTCCTCTGACAGCAGGACAGAATACTCTACTATAAATATCTATGTCACTCCTTGTAGATTACCTAATAAAAATGCATTCCTTTTCCCTGTTTTCTGTACATCTATGAAACCATTATGCACATATTTAATACCCATAAAGTATTAAATACTTTGCAACAACTTGACTCAATGTCCAATCCTTTAAAGGATTTAAATCTCATATGTCCAAGGCTGGGTCTGCATTCATGGAAGAAAGAGGTGCCAAGATGTGTTCCTGCACACAGGTTAGCCTGGTCCATGCATTGAAAAGATTAATTGCAGCCCTCTGAACCTGCTGTGTTTTCTTAATATTCAACATAGCTGTTATTTTTCTCATTCAGTCTGAAATATGTGGCTTGCTCTTACATAATTTAGCAGCAGTCTTCTCTGTGGGTGGCACTGTTTTTAGTAGTTGTAAATGCCTGTGAATTACCAAAGTGACTGATATGAAGCACAGCAATTTGTTTGGAGTTATTTCGATGATTACGGAAAGAAGGAAAATAAGCTTTTTTTTTTTTTTTTCCAAAATGTCAAAAGAAGAAACACCAGTCATGTAATTTCCAGAATGGTATAAACCAGTTTATCTAGTTTATATTTTCTATGTGTCCTCTTTATTCAGTGGTGAATGACACAATGTGTAGATTCTACTTATTGGTGTTGTTCAAATGCACTTCACTATTCATTTTGTTAGTCTCAAATAAAGCTCTGAATTAATCTGTTATTTTATAAAAAAGGCATATTTAATAGAAAAATACACTATAAAACTTAATCAATGTAGTTGGGAGTATTCCAAACCTGTACAGTGGTAAAAATACCTGAAAAAATAAAATAATAAAAAAGAAACCCTTACATGAAATGCATCCACCTTTATTAACCTATGAAATAAGAAGGAATGCAAGTGTTCATGAAGAAAAGTAGCTTTACTTTTTATAATAAAATATACCTATTGAAACTGCTGGAAGTATATATGGGAATAAAACCTCACAATATCTATACAATCATAGCAGAGAGACAGGTATCCACAGGAAGCCAGAAAGCCAAACTGATATAAATCACTGTGGAAACATGGGGAAAAAACAAAAACAAAAACACAAAAACAAACAAACAAACAAACAAACAAAAAACGTAATTTTGCAAAAGAGATCTTATTTATTCATTGGGCTTGATGAGCGTTTCATGAACCCCAGGATAATGTAGGTTCAACTTTTGAAGGCAAAAATGATACAACCCCTGGGTTTCTAATATTTTGTTCTGTACTTTTGTACCCAATCTCATTTTTAATCCTGTGATGCAGTATATCTCACTGTCTTGAAAAAATATATATATATTTATATTTATAAATACATTTTATAATTTAAATACATTTTATATTACTATACAAATTATTTATATTTGTAAATAAATTGTATGATTTATTTATAATTTTATAAAATTATATTTATAAATTATATATATATTCATGTATATATCTATATTATATATAGATATTGTGATGTAATTGTGTGCACAATACAAATTATCAGTTCACAAATCTTATAGAGCAGGGCAGTGTACCATAAAACAAACTGAAACTGAAAGAATTTCAAAGAAGAACATGATCTGAGGCTGGACTAGATGACCTCTAGGAGTCCGCCTGAGAAAATTTCCTCTGAAATGTTCTATGTATGATTTTATACTTCTGAGATTGCAGGCTTTGTCTAAGAATCTTAAATGTCCATAGGTCAAGACATTAAAAGCAACAAAGATTTGAAAATGCAAACTAATCATACAACAAAATACAAGGTGATCCATATCCCCAGAATTGTTCTGGAAATCCAAGAAGTACTTTGCTTATACATGTCATGAGTGCTGAGTTCTTGCCAAATCTTAATTACACAGTGATTTGAAGTGTAATTAGAATGCCTTGTGGTTTGGGATCAGTAGAAGTTAAAGCTTCATTTTTAGCACTGGTTGTAAATTTTCTGACAAACTAATTTTCCATTGAAGAAAATCAATCTCCACTAAAACAAATTCCTCTATTGAAATATGTCAATTCTAAGAAAACTTTTAACTTGGAACTTCAGTCCAAAACTGAATTTCCATATATGTGTGTAAAAGACAGATGAAGTGCTGAATTGAAGCGTCAGATGTGAATTAAAAATAAGAGAATTTCAGTCTCCCATATCAATTTAACCATTGCACACTTTTCCCTTCCCTTCCCTTCCCTTCCCTTCCCTTCCCTTCCCTTCCCTTCCCTTCCCTTCCCTTCCCTTCCCTTCCCTTCCCTTCCCTTCCCTTCCCTTCCCTTCCCTTCCCTTCCCTTCCCTTCCCTTCCCTTCCCTTCCCTTCCCTTCCCTTCCCTTCCCTTCCCTTCCCTTCCCTTCCCTTCTCTTTTTTTTTCTTTTCTTTTATTTACAGTTCTTTTCTTTTATTATTATTATTATTTTATTTTCCCTTGCCTTGCCTTTTTTCTCTTCTTGTTTTCGTTTTGTTTTCTTTTCTTTTTTCTCTTTTTTTTTGTCTTTTCTTTCCTTTGCTCTGATTTATTCTTTGCTTTGCTATGCTTTTCTTCTCCAGATTATATATATATTTTTTACATTAGTAAAAAGTGTGTTTATACTTTTAATTTAATGTATATTTAAAGTATGTTTAATTCTGTATATTTATTCAATTTCTCACATAACTGTTTACTATCTGTTGTAAATATTTAGAA
Organism: Anas platyrhynchos; assembly: GCF_047663525.1. Lineage (NCBI taxonomy): Eukaryota > Metazoa > Chordata > Aves > Anseriformes > Anatidae > Anas > Anas platyrhynchos. The sequence goes on from NC_092587.1 coordinate 202,352,486, forward strand.
ATAATTAGAAATTAGAAAATATTTTTATATACTACTCTGGCATGAGAATAATTTTGACTTTATATTAATATGACATTTGTTGCTTAGTCAATAAAACTTCAAGACACTTGACCTCGAAGATATGACATGACATGTAAAAATATATTTTAGAGACTTAGAGATGCTAGAAATTGTTAATTGAATTATTCTTGTTCCACTAGCTTTTCTAAAAATAAATTAATTGTAATTTAATATCAAGGCTAATCTTAAACTTTTAATATATTTTACCCATACTATAATATTATTTTTTCTTTAAACTTCCTTGGTCTATAGGTCATGCCAAAATGAAATACTAATATATGCATTCTAGGTGTCTGTGTAGAGATGGTAGATGAACATAATGTTCTGGATTCCAATTTTGGCTATTCTGTGCTATTGTTGTCTAGACATGATAGATTTCTTTTTCATATGATTTATAACTTGTCATTACAGGACACTGTAGTCCTCCAGACAACATTAATCTATTGATGACTCTGAAGTGAAGACGTGATTGATGCAGTTACAGACCTTATTGTCATAGGTAAGCTCTTTTCTTTGCAAACTTTTTCTTGCTGAAATGTATAGCTCTATCTGGAGTTGGAAAACAAAAATATTCTAACTTCTAAGGAATGGGACACAAAGTTCATCGAGACACCTGTTTATTTTAATTAAATTTCTTTGTATATTCAGATAAATGTTCACTTTTTAACTGAAAAATAACCAGTTTGAAAACTTTTCCCAAGTAAGTTCTAACAAATGTTTCATTGTTAACTCTAATCCATCTGGGGTTGGTTTTTTTATTTATTTATTTTTATTTTTTTGAATTTCTTACTGAAATAGATATAAACCCTGCAGTGTCTGTCCTTCCAGTTTTCTTGTGAATTTATCTTTTGCTGTTGCAAAGAATTTTCAGAAAGGTACCAATGAAGTGATTCTCTTATCTTGTTCTAAATAAAGCCGGAAGTGGTAATGACACTTATACGTTCTAAGATGCAAATAAGATTCAGATTTGAAATTCTTAAGTATTACGAGTCTACATCTAAGACTCTGTTGTAGTCAGTAATAAATTTCTACACTGTTCCCACCAAAAAATATCCTCTATATCCTCTACTTTAATATTGAAGTAATCAGGGCATGCAGATAAATATTTCTTAACTGATTTCTGTGGCAGGTGAGGGAAGAAGTATTCTCAAGACTGAAGGGATGAATTTAGTCTACAGTTGGCATGTTGTAATCTCCATTTCAAGACCCTTCACAGAAACTAAATCAAAATTTCAAAGGAATGTTTCATGGCTGTTTAGACTGTTTTGAGATTTTAACTTACAATGCAATGCAATACTAGAAAGACAATGTAGTTTAGAAAAACAACCAACCAACACCACCAACAAAAAACACTAGCATTTTTTCCTTGGTCAAAACATAACCTAATTGACTCTGACAGCATGGAGACATACCTCTGTAAGCAATACAGATGGAGTTACCTCTAAAAATCTGAGCATAGCACAAGTAAAAAAGATATGGTACAGGAAAATCTTGAAATGTAAATATCTTTTCAGAAGGGTGAGTTACTAGAAGATGAGCTATAACTATGTACAAATTCATCCCACTAAGGAAAATACTATAAAATGAGTCCCAGAAGATAAAGCAAAATATTTTAACTGAATAATCTAATTTTCCTTAATACTGCCTTGTTGGGATCCAAACCTGTCACATTATTGTGTAGCTCTGGTAATGTTGTTACTGCTTCTTGCAGAATAGTTTAGATTATACTGAATGTACTGCTGTATTCAGTTTGTGTCTGTTGTATGCAGAAATGTTGTCAGCCTAAAAGTTGTTACTGTATATCAGTAGCTCTCCAAAGCAATCTAAAAAAAAAAAAAAAAAGAAAAGAAAAGAAAAGAAAAAAAATAACAACAAAAAACACCCTTCTACCAAAAGAAAAGTGAAAGAAACCCTCTGAAAGTGGAGACGCCTGTCTGCATAGTCACTGCAGACATATGTTTACAGAATTCTGAATGACCTCTTTCAGTGATATTCCCCAAAAGTAATGAGGCCAGACTCTCATAAGGCCTGCTCTAGTCAATGGATGGAGGCAGGTTCCTCTGAGAAATGGGGAAAGTTTCAGAACAGAAGACTAATTTTGAGCATTACATTTTGGATATGGTGATCTTACTCTATTTCTTTCATGACAAAGAAATTCAGGACTGTTTAGCCTACCTGAGCTAAACAAAACCGTTGTAGCCATGTTTTCCTCTCACCTTTCCGTCTGTTGGGGATGTTCTCTGTCTACTAATTTCCATGTATTAGACATGCAAATAAAAATCAGGCACAGAGTACATGTACTGTAATGATGACTTTTGCATTGCAAATTTTGTCTATGCAATGTAGCAAGAGCTAGAAGCCTGTAACTGCAGTTTCAGACCCCTTGATGTATCAGTATCCTTTCAGGAAGTAATCTGTTAATCTTGTACATAAAAAGCATTCCAGCATAATGTAGATTGATACAGTCTTGCTATGTAAAGCCCTCCTGGCAAATGTGGTGTCACCATTAGCAATCCTTGAAGGATGATGGACCTAGCATTTTCAGAAGAATTGTGTAGTTGATATTTGGCAATGCTTTTCTGCTTTTGAGTGAATATGTTATTCTCTGGTCTCTGGAGAGGAAACATTATCAAAAGTGACTGGCTTTTCACAGACTGTGCAGAATAATCACTATCCTCAAAAAGTGTTAAAAAGTGTAAAATTGTGTGTTGGACCTGCTAAGATTTCGGCTTTTGATTATTTATTTATTTATTTTTCTTATTCTTTACTGCAAATATAATCTTTGATTGAGCTATGGTCTTGTTTGGATGATGGTGTGTATTCTCTATATACTCTTGAATATACCTTTGTTTTGTAAATCATAAAATAATAAAATGGCTTGTGTTGGAACAGACAAGAGATCATCTAATTCCAACCCCCACCTTCTACTAAAACAGGTTGCTCAAAGCCCCATTCAACCTGGCCTTGAGCACTTTCAGGAATGGGGCATCCACAGCTTCTATGGGCAACCTGTTCCAGTGTCTAATCACCCTCTGACTGAAGAATTTCTTCCTTATATATAATCTGAATCTGCCCTTTTTTTAAGTTTAAGACCATCACTCTTTGTCCTATACCTACGCTCCCTGACAGAGACCTTCATCAGCTTTCCTGTGGGCCCCTTTTGGGTATTGGAAGGCTGCTATAAGGTCTCCCCAGAGTCTTCTGTTCTCTAGGCTGAACAACCCTAACTCCCTCAGCCTGTCTCCACAGCAGGGGTGCTCCAGGCCTTTGATTGTCCTTGTAGTCCTCCTCTGGAGTCCTCCTCTGGACTTGCTCCAATAGGTCCATGTACTTCTTCTATTAAGGGTACTGTACCCAGAGCTCAATGAAGTAGTACAGGTGCAGTCTCACAAGAGCAGAGAGGGAGAATCCTTTCCCTCACCCTGTTGGCCATACTACTTTTGATGCAGCCCAGGATACAGAAAGCTGGCTTTCTGGGCTGAAAATGCACGTTACTGGCTCATGTTGAGCTTCTTATCAACTGACATTCTCACGTCTTTCTCACCAGGGCTGCTTTCGATCCATTCTCTGTCCAGTCTGTATTTGTGCTTGGGATTGCCCTGACCGAGGTTCAAGGCCTTACTCTTGGCCTTGTTGAACCTCATGAGGTTCACACAGGCCCACCTCTTAGGCCTCTTCAGTTCCCTCTTGATGGCATCTCTTGACTTCAGCATGCTGAGTGCACCACACAGCTTGGTGTCATTGGCAAACTTGCTGAGGGTGCGGTCAGTCTCACTGTCCACGTCACTGTAAATGTTAAACAGTTCCAGTCACAGAATAACAGAATTGTCAAGGTTGGAAGAAACCTCAAGATCATCGAATCCAACCTCTGACCTAACACTAACAAGTCCTCCACTAAACCATATCACTAAATTCAACATCTAAACGTCTTTTAAATACCTCCAGGGATGGTGACTCCACCACTTCCCTGGGTAGTCCATTCCAATGCCTAACAACTCTCTCAGTAAAGAAGTTCTTCCTAATATCCAACCTAAACCTCCCCTGGTGCCCATTACCCCTCGTCCTGTCACCAGGCACGTGGGAGAGCAGACCAACCCCCACCTCACTACAGCCTCCTTTAAGGTACTTATAAAGAGCAATAAGGTTGCCCCTGAGCCTCCTCTTCCCCAGGCTGAACAAGCCCAGCTCCCTCAGCCACTCCTCGTAAGACTTGTTCTCCAGACCTCTCACCAGCTTTGTCACCCTTCTCTGGACTCACTCAAGCACCTCAATGTCCTTCTTGTATCGAGACCCAATACTGATCGCTGAGGAACACCACTCATTACAGCTCTCCACCTGGACATTGAGATATTTACCACAGTACTTTGAGTGCAGCTTTCCTTACCCACGGAGTGGTCCATCTGTCAAATCTGTCATCTGTCAAAAAATCCACATCTCTCCAATTTAGAGACAAGGATATCATGGGGAACAGTGTCAAATGTTTTGCTTCAGTCCAGGTAGATGGTATCTGTCATTCTTCCCCTATCTGCCAATGCTACATGTATTACCCTGTTGTAGACCACCAGATTTAAAATGTGAAAAAGAATTGTTTATTCTTCAAATTATGTGTCTTTCCAAAACACGAGCAGAAATCCGTTTGTTTTTTTTTTTTGTTTGTTTGTTTGTTTGTTTTTCCTTTTCTTTTGTTTGTTTGTTTGTTTTTTAGTAGGAAACTTGACATTTTGACAGTCAAAAAAGCCGGTCATTCCAAATGAAGCTACTGATCTGTCTTTTTGCTGCTTTTAATACATTAAAGCTTTTATCTGTAGTTAAAGAAAGTACTTCTAACTAGAAAACTTAATGGACAAGAAATATTTATCCTAATATAATATAGTACAATACCTTACAACCTGTTTTGGTTAAAAAAAAATAAATAAATAACTGGGAGATAATTATGAAGCAAAAGATGTCAGATAAATTGGTTCTTCCTTAGTAATACAAGAAAAATGACTACTTGTTAAAATCTTTACTACTTCCTATGCCTGTAGTGTCCAGCAATTCCTGGATAAATCCTGTTTGCACAGTGAGAGTCATCTTCTTAAAAGTAGTTTGACGTTTTTCTTAGTTGTGCCCAAGAGACTTTTCTTAGGAGCAGTACCTATGCCGGAAGCATGATCCAGAGTACTGTGGGTTCTCATAAGCTCAGTATTGATCATCTTTTCTTCTTTTAAGCCATTCACATTGGAGTTGTTAATTTATTTATAAAGATTATAACCTTCTTTGTGGACCATGGATAGAGAAAAAGGTGCTGCTATAGCCAGGAGCTTGGATATGAGGTTAACAGCATATTGGAATTCTGTCTTGTTGGATAAAAAGGACTTTTTGGCTGTAGTAATAATTAAATACCCATCCCAAAATGCATTGTATGGACTTCCAGATAGTTTCTTATATGGATGTTTCCTATATGGATGAAGGGAAATATTTTCTTAGTTGTAAATGGAAGGAAAACTAATTAGTACTAATTTGTGCACTGCGTGTTGATGCAGTCAAACACTTTTAATACCAATTAAATGTATTAAAACAAAATCGCATTCTAAAGATTTGTTTATTGAAAAGCAAACAAACAAACACATACACATACAATTTTTTAGCTCATACTCTGATTGACCTTATGGGATCACTTTAAGTCACTGCTACATTTAACTGGTTTTGTAATTATAAAGCATAGTCTTTAACAATTATAAAGTTGTAACAAAAGACTACAGAAGAATTTTCAAACTAAAACAACAGACTTTCATGCCATCTTCACCACGGATTAACCAAATGAGAGTAAATAAAAAGTGCCTTGCTGTCAATGTATCCAGATTATTCAGAAGGGCAAGAAGCTCTCTTTTTAATAGATGTTCCCTCAGGAGAAAAGGAGAGTCTGACTGAGTGATTACATTTAATATATTAAGGTTGGATTACTACAGTCACTAAATAAATGACCATAGGTAGAGATACAGTGAGAATACAGGGCTGAAAAGAAGAACCTGGAATAGTGAGAAGAAAAACTAAGTTATGTGGACGTAAAAGAGAAATACAATAAGCATGCTTGAAAAGGTGTAGCTGCCTTTGACATGACTTGTGATCTGTTGATGCTTTCCGTTTCTAGAAACTCAATGAAATTACCTAATTGACCCTCATTTTCACTAGTGGGTGTTTCACCCTTCCCCTGAAACAACAGCTGAACTTGAATGCCTTAGATCAGATGCAAGTTTCTATTGAAATCTGTGTTATTATGTGCAATATTTGTGAAGGAGGTTAATGTCCAATTTCCTTTAGCTTAATATGTTAGAACATCTTTGCATTGGTGCCTTTCACACCTTAATATATTAACTTTTAAATGGATATTGAAATGAGCAAAAGGATAATAAATAAAAATATTTGCAGAAGCCATCGTTTACTTAAATGAAATTGGTGTTAATTGAGTCTGGAACTAATTCAGAGCTGAAGAAAAGCAAAATTTCATTACCATCTTTTTGTTTTGTTTTGTTTTGTATTTTTTTTTAATTACCTTGTTTTTGAAAGCTGACAATATATAGTATTGACTTATATATCAGGAACGCTTCTACTCTTTTCAAGTAGGTAAAAAAAATAATATAATTAATATGAATTAATATGAACACTGATGAGGTGCATTAGGTGAACACTCGCATATGTAGCAGACTTATAACTGTATTTGAATGCTCTGCCCTTTGACTTCACCATTCTACTAAAAATTCTGGTGCAAGGTCATTGTGATGTCATTGGTGATGAGGATGTCCCAAAGTGAGAAAAATGTCAGGCATTGGACAAACTGTAATGTTTTTTTTTACACCTTCACTACTCTGATACAAGTCAGGAACAATATTCATTCCAATGTCATAGATCTGTTTTATGCTCTGCAATTTCACCCCTTACAATGTCACGACTGTTGGTTTATGTTTCTTGAATTTGTCAAAGATGAGGAAACAGCTACTGAAGCAAAGCTGAAACTGCATCTCTCTCCAGTGCACATAATCTCCTCTGTTGCTAGGAGAAAAAAAATAAATCTCTTACACTGGAGATTTTTGTTTGGTATTTTGTGCTTGTTGGCTATATTTGTTCATTTATTTATTTATTTATTTTTGCTCTGTGCGTTTTCCACATCTCATCTAAAGTTGTGGTCATGCTTTTATGTCTTTAATCCTTTCCTCTTTCATAGAAAGATATTGACGCCTTCCCCCCCCCCCCCCCCCCCAATAGGGACTTGATTACTTTATACTTTATACTTTATATAACAAGAAAAAAGCCTTACACTACATAAGAACAACACTTCTGAATATGTGGAATTACTATAATCCTCCAATTTCACCTCTGCATTCTAAGATTAAAGAAGGAATCTGATGCATATCATCTTCATTCCTAAAAGTCCTAAAGGAGACATAGGGGAAAGAAATAGGAAAATAGAGGATAATATGAAAATCGGTTCAAATTTACCTTTTCTTCATAGAGATTACACGGGGCCAAGGAAATAAGGGTACAAAGAAATCTGTTGATTACTTTATTTTTAAGGGTACAAAGAAATCTGTTGATAACTTTGTTTTGATCCTGCTACAGGGACACAGGGATTTCCAGTGCAGAATATCTGAATTTAAGGTGCTGAAGGACACCATGGAAATACTGTGGCACAGCTGGGAATAGTATAGATGTCTACAGGTTGATGCTTTCACTGGGGAGAGGAACGATATTTTTCTACTTTGCACTGACAATGCAGAAATAGTCCAATGAACCCTTTAGAGATCATTTGTTCATAACAAAGGATATTAATTAATTAAATAAATTTATTTCCATTTCAGTGTTGAATCCACAATTATTTTTTTTCCATCTGATCTACATACAAATTCCTTGCAGTCAGTCACCACAGCAAAGGGAAATCTGAGAAGAGACCACAAAATCCCTCTGCTGTCTTCTCGTTCTAACCAATAAGTTATATTTCTTTTCAATATACAACACTATATATTCTATATAGCAATTGTCTATATAGACAATTCTATGTAGCACTGTTCTGAGCTCAGAGCTTCTCAAAATTCTTTAGAAAATAATGAGGTTAAATGGTGCCCATGATGTGATCCTGAGTACAATTAAGAGCCATTATGCATGCAGCAGCAGAAAACACATACTTGTCTTTAAATTTGGTGACTTAGTTTAAATCGTCTGCTGAATGTTCAAAGCATTACAGTATTTGTGCTTGAAGAAAAGACAGACTTCTTTGTAGACAGTGTTGCCCTTTTGTAAAATGATAAGAAAAGCATTAACTTCTGTACTGGGAAAAGATAGTAAAAAATTACCCTGTTATCAGAATATCTACTGGTAGACTACTTGAAGTTAGAATGATTAATAATAGAGGGCTGAGTGACTAGATGGGATGTGTGTCTATTTTATGCTATATTTTTTTTTTATTGTATTGCCCAAAATATTGTGGGCAGAATCATTGACTTTGGTTAATCTCAGTGAGCCAAAAAACACATCTGTTGTTGTTTAATTTGTTCATTCTTTAAACAGTCATGTGAAACAGCATGGGAGAGGTCTTGGAAAGAATGTATGTATACCATTTTGCGCAAGACATTCAATGCTGAAACAAATTATCTAAACCTTCCTCCCTAGTGGTCTTGCAAAAGAGGCTGCAGGGTTGTGATGAGCTTGCAAAAATAATAGTGTTGTTTGTGTTTGTGTAGGGGTGTTCAAAATGAATAGATTTCTTTTTCTTCTCTGATAATTTTGTGTTCAAAGATGTCAGATCTAATATGAAATTCTGATCTATGTGATACTAACCTAAACTTGAGGTTCTTCCAGAGAAACCATTAAGCTTTATGTAGTGTCATCTGAGAATGTAATTTCGTTTGTCTTCATTTTTGTTTTTTTGTTTGTTTGTTATTTTTACTTCAAAATTCACGCAAAGAAATTTCATTGACTTACACAAGATATCTTGGAATTTTTCCTTCAGCATAAAATAGGTACTTAGGGTAATTTTTAGTGGGATGCTGGTATGAGAAGGCAAGCTTTTAATCAGTTGTTTATGGCCTCCATACCAGATGAAGTTTACTAGAAAATATCTGAATGGGAGAGTTGCCAAGACCCTTCATGTAATCTGAGCTATACTGCTTTAACAGCCAAATATTGTACTATCTACATGTCCTCTATTTTTTTTCTTTTTTTCTCTCTTTTTTTTTTTTTTTCCTTTCCAGCAACTGCTTACAATCACAGAAAGTAAATTTTGATCTGTACAGCAAGTTGTGGTGATGTCAACCACAAAATTGGCTACAGTAAACACAAAGATAAATCATGAGCATGCACTAGATCCAATGCAAAAAAAAAAAAAAAAAAAAAAAAAAAGGTTAATATTCCTTTTCTCATATTTTGCAACAGAAAGAGTATGGCATTTTAAGTGTGTACAGAAACAATATTAAACAATATTGGTCCTTCTAACAATATTAAACAATATTGGTCCTTCTAATTCCCAATGGTATTGAATGGGTCTGTCTCTCTCTCTGTTCTTGTTCTCTTTTTACTCTATCTCCTTCCATTCTTTTGTTATTTTATGTCTCGAAAAAGAAAAGAAAAAAGAAAAAGATTAAAAGATGATGAATAAAAAGAAACTTTTTCCTCTTCTTTTGTAATAGTCCTACTAATACTTATCAAGATGAAAATAAATAAATAAATAAATACAAAATCTTGTTAGTTTGTTTGTAGACCTGTTTTCTTTCTATTAAGCCCATAGGCCAACCTCCTTTCTTACCTTGAGTTTGAAAATGGAAAAAAAAAAAATCTTCACTGAAAACAATTACTCTGCTTGGTTAATGTACAAAAATGTATATGAAAATCAGAAAAAAAAGAACAAACTTTTATATATTATGCAATGTTTAACCTGTTGTTACTGTATTTCTTAGCATTATTTTTGTTTATCTCTAGTTATTTAGTCTCTTCGTAGGGACAGTATGAATCCAACTGACCAATAAAACTTAATTTTTTCCTTGAACTCCTACTCCTGTCTCTAACCATCTGTTTGTTTACTGGTTTTATCTCTGAATAAGCATTCAAATCTTTCATTTGTTTAGCATTATTTACATAGTTTTTCCTAGCAGATCAAATAAAGAAGACAGGTGGCAGTTTACACTTGTTTTCCATTCCTGCTGTTCTTGTGATAACAGATTTGTGGATAATCCAAAATTATGGAATCAGTTACAGTGTGGAAAGAGAAGAAAAAAATAGAAAAGCCTGTACATAAAGTTTGAAACATAATAGCACTAAGATTTCAGTGTACATCCATTAGCACAGTTATGAATCCTATGAAATCTCTATTAGCATCACAATTTGCCTTACAATTATGAATTAAAATCGTGCAACAGACTATATGACAGTGAAATATGAGGGAAAAATCATGTTTCTGCTTTATTTTTGAACATAAATTTATTATTTTAAAACTCAAATCTCTTGAAGCAGGTGGTTGAATTTTTTGATATTATCATTTTGATGTCTTTATTATTATTTGGGGCAATATGTTTTCATCCAACATGCTTCACAAGTATGTTAGCAATATCATGATAACTGAAGTCTACTAGGGATGTAGATCAGCTCTAGAAGTGATTGTATGAAGGTTTGTAGATGGGCTGAAAGGTATTTAAGAGGTTGACAAATCTTTTAAAAGTCTGTTTTCATTTATGAGCAAATTATGAACAAGTGGTGGGACTGCTTTTCTCTTTTGGAAAAAATATATTGAACAGTAACAAAGGATAGATAGAGATAGAGACAATTTCTATTGAAGTGGTTTATCAGTCTTTTGGAAAGGGGTTTGAAACACAATATAATTCTACTTTTGCAAATAAAAGTTACCTGAAAAATAACAGCAACATTTGAAATCCAGAGTTACTATTGATAACTCCTGTGAATATCTGATAATATTTGATATTTGAAATTTGTAGCTCCTTAGTGTGATCTGTTTGCAGTGTGCAGATGCAACCAAACAAAGAACGACTTCTTGTCAAGGTGTAGTGAGGCAGATGGTGTGACTTGTGCTTGGGCTTTGCCTTCCTACTCTGCTTCTTGGAATCAGGCTTCTGTTGTTTCACTTATTACAGAAAAAAAGGGTAGGTAATTACTGGCACTTTTAACTGCATAAAAACTGTAAATAACATTATGAACTGGGAACAACACACCGATATAAAGTTGCTTCTTTAAAGGGCCTGATTATGTAATTTGAAAATACTTGGTAAGCTTACGGAATCACAGTAGTCCCAAAGGTCATTGGTTATTGTTTAATGGAATGGATGAAATGGAGAATGTGTCTTTGCTGAGAATTTCTCTCTATTCTTCACCTGGAAGTGAAGAAATATCTGTTCAGAGGCACTGTTCCCCCTCACGTTCCTAAATCAAAAACTATTTGAGCCTGATTTTGAAGATTTTGGAACTGTCACAGTTCATCAAATAGGAAGAGATATCACAAAAACATTATTCATGTTTATCTGCCCACTCTCCTACCTTATTTGGGACCTGGGTTCCATATCTTTTCCTCATTCTTACTTTTGAGATATTATTTTTTTCTTAAAAACACTAATTTTCTAGAATTAAAAGGGTCACATCATATTTCAAAACCTTTTCTGTGACATTAAACCTTTGAACTACTGTTAAAGAAATTATTTCACTAAGCTTGTAAGTCTGAAAGGTTATTAAAAATTTAATTTTAAAGATGGCATCCAGGCAAATATATATATATTTATATATATAAACATCACTTAAAACTTTAGTTACCTAAATCTTACTGCTGCTGTTTTTTTTTTTAATAAAGTAGGAATTCCTATTAAAATAAAAAGATCAATTTTCATATCAGCATTTCAGAAGAAGCATAAAGATACTAGTTCCTCTATCTTTTATGTTGGTGGAAAGTTTGTTATATTTCTGACTGCTACATGGAGTAAGTTTTAAAATTCAGGTCTTTTAAAATAGTTGTAAAGAAAGTGTATTTCACCCTTAGGGCATAAACCCTCATTAGAACATGAGTGAAAGTAGCTGAATATTTACGAATATTATTTATGATTTTTTTTTTAGATAATCCCAAACCTAATTTGATTATGACACTCATGTTAGGGGTATAGTCTCCCTTGGGTTGCCACCAGAGGGCAACTTTTCAATCATTCTCTTGAAGGATTTTCCTGCTTTTCCTAACTTGAAGAAAGCCTAAAATAGGCTCCTAGCTTCTAGGCCACTAACTTCTGCAACCTGATAGAGCATTTCAAGTATGTGTGATGAATATCTCTCATCTAAAAGCATATTACCATACTGCAAGGTTTATGCAGTAATGTGTATAATCATATCTTTAATGTCTCCTCTGATTTCAGGCATTTATTTTTATGGATGTCTCCTGTGTTTCATGGCATGTGGTTTAGTGTGGATCAGTCAGGACATTTTCTTTCTTGTCTTTGTTGTCATTTTAAAATCTTGTGCTTTATTTTGTTTTGGTGCATTATTCCCAAAGCCCTTCTCCACTCCAGAGTCATCCTTGCTCCTGTTCATTTCTTAATGTACCAGTTATGAGTTGCCTTTCCCCCCAACTCCCCACCCTGAAAAGCAGTGTCCTTCACCCAAAGCAACGTTCTTAGACATACTGGATATGAAGTATTTCTCTTCACTTCTCTCTTTCTTCCTACTCATATTCTTCTATAGTAGTACAAAGAGTGTGCTACACTGTGTGCTGACAGATTCCATATTCTTTTAATGCCATAAAGTTATCACCAGAGAGTACAGACAAGTTTCATGTGTTCTGGCTCTGAAGTGTGGCTCTGTGGGGGAGATGTGCCTTTGTGTCTCTCCAAAATGCAGCTGGAGATGATGTTGTCCAGATAATTTTTGAGGGTGCACAAACCTTTCTGAGAGGGCTTGTGATCTTACTCTTTGATAACAATATGAATGTCTTTGATAACAATATGAATGACGAAAAAGACTCCACCAAGCCGTAACATGACAGAGAACTGCCTTTTGCCTCCACCATCCCCTAGTGCACCAGGAGTTACAGCACTGAAGGTGCTTCAGAAGCCTGAAGGTTAATATATGAACATTTTAGAAGCTGTACTTGTAAAATTTAGGTACAAATAAATGAAGTTTTTATTTTTCTGCTTAATGATTCACAAGTTCATGATAAACCTCTATAACTTCATGAAACCACTACCTACTTTTAATTACTGTCACATCACATTTCCCTTCATATGTCTGCAGTTAATCAAGAAATTGGCATAATCTTGTAACCTAAATTATGATTTCCAATGTGATTTTGACATTTCAGATAGGAAGTACCACGAGAATAAATTCATGAATAAATGAAAATAAATTAATGAATATATTAATAAGCATAAAAGGATAATTTAATGAATTAAGTTGTCAAAACAGCAAAGCACACACAAATGTATGCATGTGCTACAATAATAGTAATATTGTACTATTGTAGCACAATAATAATGTGCTACAATGACATCACATATACGTATGCAATTCTGCACCAGTTTGTTTGAAATTGGAATTGAAAGTCCAATGATGAAAACAGTTTAATATAATTTTATGCTATAAATCATAATTTAATGCATTCTAAAATACATTATTTGTTCCAAATTTAATATTCTCCCCTTCTAAAATCATTTTGTCATGACTGAATGAAAATGTATATCATTTGATGCTTAGTGTGGCATTTTGTGTATGTTTAGACATTTTGTCTGTAACAGAGCTTGAATAATTATCGGTCCAGGAAATTATCATGAAAAGAGACTGTAATTTATTTAGGTTTATATGTCATACATTTAAACTATTGTATGTGCACACAAAAAAAGCAAGGCAAATTTTTATAAACAATTGTCAATGTTAGAAATACGTTTCCATTTCTCTAGGACTTTATGGTTGTTCTGAGTATTCTTAAGAAAGGGCAGGACTGAGCTTTTTCACTGTTCATTAAAAAAAATTTGATGTGTTGTTGGTATCTGAATGCTCTGTGAAAAGGACCAAATTTGGATCATGGCCATATTCAATTAAAGTATTTGTCTGGAATTATACTTAGGACTTTTTCTTATTTTTGTGTGTTTCCATATTTTTTTTTTAACCTGAACTACAGAATTTATTTAGGGAAACCTCATAATAGCTTACTATATTTCTATATTACTATATTATTATATTTCTATATTACTATTATATAATAGCTTTCTATATTTCTATATTACTAAATTTCTCAACTAAATTGTTTAGGATAACTTTGCTAGTTGAGCATAATGGCAGAGAGCTGTACAATGTGTGTGACATGTAAACGGTAAGTTATGGTAACTTCATCTTTTACGAGTGCTTGACATGCTGTTTGAAATGAATTCTCTCATTATCCTTAACCATGGCAACATGTCACAATAAAAAGGCCAGCTATGAAACTGTGTGAGAAGATGACTGACATAATTTTACTTCTGTGGCTTTGCCAATTAGTCTATGTAAATATCACCTTCTTGAGAGACTAGAAGAATGAGAGAAAAACTCATGGATCTATCAATCACAAAACACAAAAACCTTACATGAATAAACACCCATTTCAGAAGATAGAAAGAGTCCTTGAGAGTTCCTGAGATTCTTTGTGCATTTTGAAATGTTGCCATTTCAATTCTTAAATTGCTTTTATGAACTGATATCATGATATCATGAGGCTGTGTAGATTCTACTTCAGGTTGTAAAATTATGCTCCAAAATGTTTCTTTAACATATTTTTCTTCACTGAAAGTGGTTGAAATTATCTTATAAACAATGAACAACAATGATGCTAGGATCAGCTTCTTGATGCTCCAGACAGGAATCAAAAAATGACTTTGGAGATAATTAAATTATTTTCTGGAATAATGTCCCCACCGGAGAAAATTCAAAAACTGACCTCACAATTATTGTGAGTCATCACATTTTCATGCAATTAATAGTTTATTTATGAAACATTTGTCTGAAGTCCTCTTGTCTTCACCCCATTTGTCTCTGTATCACTTAGGTTAATTCATCCGACTCCAGGGGTTGCAAGTATTTACAGTGCAGACCTCTGCAGCTGAGGTAGATGTTTCATCCTTCCTGAATTATGTTTTTTTTCCTTCCTGAACCCTGTTACAATGTTTACCCTTCTTTGTCAAGTGTACATAGAAGAATTTAACAGATTATGTACCAGGGTCTTCAATTCTTTTTGAAGTCTAATGACTTTTTAATATCACTTGATTTGAGGATGCTGGTATATGTCTTAGCTGCAGAATGTTTAAGATTAATTGCTCATAAATGACCAATTTTTCATTTGCCTCAAAAAGGTACTATGTTGAAAAAGTCCTACTTGATGACATTTAATTGCTTGTTCCCCTGAATTTTTTTCCAAGTCTTTTTTTTTTCTTTCTTTTTTTCCTTGTATTGCACATCATTTCTAAATTTAACAAATACTAAGCTGAGAAAAACCTTTGAGATATCCTACTTAAAGCACTATCACTGGATTATAATTCCCCATTCTAAATGACATTCTGAAACATAATGATTTGTTCTACTCAATTTTATATTTGTATCTTATATTATTATATTTTGTATTATGTTTTATTTGTGTGTCCTTTGGGATTCTATCAATTGTTTCTCTCTACTTTTGATCTCATAAAAACAAATAATGTTGTGTGTCAGGTTTTAGCATCCATAAAACCATTTTCTCAGCTTTGATTTCATTATCAATATGAACTCTCGTGGTTGTCATCCTGCTTTGTGTTATGTTATTGTATTAAAGATTGGATTGAAATTTAATGGCCTAATTAATCCTTATTTATCTTTATATCTTTAATCCTTATTTATCTTTTCATCTATTTATTAAGTATATTTTTTTAGATACTGGTGTAGTACGAGTTTATTTCTTGTCCTCTCATATCTTTCAGTATTGTTCTATTACCTGTTACAAATCATCAGTACAGATTCAGATAGTTCTCTCCGTCACAAATTTTATAATCATTAAATTTAACTGTTTGGATTGGTTAATTTAAAAACAATGTTTAGCAATTTCAGTTTAATACTTACCATGATTACTAATGGAGAAGAAATATTTCTTTTTCAAAGAAACAAATTTATTCTACTCATCTGTTTAAGGCTGCATTTAAAGATCATGTTGACAGATTAGTTTTTTGCCTTCAACATTTTTGTATTACTCACTCTTAAATTTGTGTGCAGGTTTGAACATTTGCAGTAGGAAGAATAAATGAAAGTCTGAATCATTCCCTACTTTTGGTACCTGTTTTAATTAATGCCATTCAGATCAAAATATTAAAAGACTCGAATTCAATCACAAACACCAGTGTGATGTTTACAAAGGCCAACAGAAATCCTTGTGCTGACTTTTGTGGAGTTCAGAAAACAACTATATGTGTATATATATATACGGCATAGGTGGGATTTGTCTGTGAAATGATTAAAACTAGTTTGAGGCATAGCAACAGGTGAAGAACTTGAAATAATGTGCAAAGCAGTAGAGCTGTAATTTCTGAGAAACAAGTCTAATTATGTGGAATTTTAATATTCTGTGAAGTCTTGTTTGATGAGAGGGGAAAATACCTGCAATGCGTCATCTGCTGCTGAACACTCTGCCTTATTCTTTATTGGGACATCTAGAAGAGTAAAGGATAAAAGATAGGTGACACTTGAACTTAATGTCCATGAGCCAAATAGTTTCCCTAACTTTTTTTTGTAATCTGTGATCTGTGTTTTTAATAGAAATGAAATGTTTTCATCCAAGTAGCAGAACAGAGAAAGATATAAAGAGAAAGATATAATCTATTTCATTAACTGAAGCTCTACAGTTCATTATTGAGATCTTAATCTTTTTTTTTTTTCTTCTTTATTTCTCTGTCTCTCTTTCTTTATTTGTAAATTATAGTTAATGTACACTTTTATGCCACTTTTGGCACCCTAGCCCCTACACAATACATATATGCTATTTTTGTGCCTGGAGACTCACCTGACCTCATGCTGACTGGGACTCGTTCAAAAAGTCCAAAAAGGAGCACAGATGGCAACACTAATAGCTTCCCAATGCTCCTTTCAAAACCCTCTCTTTGTCATTAAGCTAATATGGTTCAGTCTTCACATTAGAGATATTAACTGTGTGAATTGTTTTTGCTTCTGGATAGAATCACAGAATCACAGAATCACAAAATGGAAGGGGTTGGAAGGGACCTCGAAAGATCATTGGGTCCAACCCCCCCCCGCCAAAGCAGGTTCCTTAGAGCAAGCTGCCCAGGTAGGCGTCCAGATGGGCCTTGAATATCTCCAGAGAAGGAGACTCTACAACCTCCCTGGGAAGCCTGTTCCAGTGCTCCGTCACCCTCACCGTGAAGTTCTTTTGCATGTTGGTGCAGAACTTCCTGGGCTCCATCTTGTGGCCATTACCCCTTGTCCTGTCCCTGCAAACCACAGAGGTTGGCCAGATCCCTCTGTCTCCCACTCCTCAGGTATTTATACACCTATAATATTATATACCTCTATATTATAGAGGGGAAAAAAATACTAGTAAAAAAAATTGTTTGCACCAATGAATCAAACAGATTATTTAAATGTGAAATTGCAGAAGAAACCATACAGCAGAAGAAACTGGGTTAACTTGTTAACTTTCAATCTTCCTTCCACAAATATGAGAAATTTGATGATGTCCAAGTTTCAAATTAACTCCTAAAACAAATCTACATTTCTCCATCCTTTTTATGACCACTGAAAATTTGTCAAAGATAAATTGTGATCAAAACCCTTGGGTAAGTGCACTAAAAAATGTATGGAAAAATATTTCTCCTTAACGACGTATATTTAGACACACTGTTGTGTTGCCTGTATTAAAGCTTCTTGTTAAGTAGGCAGAAGCAATCAGACTCTTGAGAAACCTAGTTGATTAAGAATTTTATCATTTATATACCATAATTATATGGAAGATATCATGTCAGGGTTTACCTCGAACGTAGAAGAAGGATCATGATTTTGTAAATGGGTAATAAGGCAATAAACCCTGTAATGTGTTGATTTGTTAGATTAGAAATGTGCATGGAGTGCCTAATAAGGTTGTTTTAGCATCAAGTATTCTTATAAGACAGCTATGAAATCAAGCTGTGCTGACACCAACCATTTTTAGATAGTTGCAAGGCCAAGCTCTGATAATGATACTTTGGTGACCCTTAAACCCTTGTTAATGTTGAAATTACATAAATGTAATGCTTAACCAGTAGAATATGATATCCTAACATATTCTGTATATATATCCATAAATGAATATGGATGTTTTGAAATTATTTTCCTAACAACTTGTTTCTGCCAACCCAAGAGATTTTGAGCTTAAGAAATTGTTCAAGGTTTAGCTTTGCCCAGGGAATACTTTCCTGACTTTAGCAAAATGAAGGGTGAAATTTACCTTATTTATGTTTACTATGCAGCTATACAGCATCTTGTATAATACCTATCAAAAATTCCTAGTGGTGTTTAGAGAGGCAGATCCAAGAAAAGAATTTTACAATTGTATGCTTATTAAAAGCTGATTTAGAACATTTCTGTTTCTTATTAACATTTGGTTTTAGACCCTTGTTTGCAAAAGTTACGTTTAATTTTGCACGCTCTTTTCTATACTTCATTGCTGCATCAATTATTTTTCACTCTGGAAGAGCTTGTCACTGTTGCTACTTCTAGATGTAAACATTTGATTCTTTAATTTCCTTCTGAACGTTACTCATTTTATATTCATATTTCTAGAGTTTTATTCCACCCGTCCCTCCCCCCAGCAATCAGACCAGAGTTCTTTTTGTTTCTTATTTTGAATGTAATGAGAAGATCATCTAGTAACCACTTCCCTCTAGGAACTGCAGATATTAAAATGCTCCAGATAATATGAAACTCAATGTGACAGTGAGAACTAATGGTTCTTACTTTTTTGGGCTACTTTTTTGCCCTTTCTCCAAACATATATATTACATGTATTTTCCCTCTGTCAACACTTTTACATTATGTTTGAGATCTGGAGTTCCATCTGCATTTTCATGTTTTGAGCCTAGACAGTCTGCTTGAGATCCAGCCTTTAGGACATTCCTATGTCTTTTTGTTAAGTGCATTATACCCTAGATGCAAAAAGTATAATGAACCCTATATCTATATCATCTATATCTATCTATCTATATCTATATCTCTATTTCTATATCTATTCTATATCTATATCTATCTATATCATCTATATCTATATTGTCTACATTTATATATATCATATATATATATATCATCTATCATCTATGTATATCTGTCTATAACAATGTCTGCATCTACATATCTATGTATAAATGTATCTATCTATATGAACATTGATAAAAAAATCCCCAGGACTCTCAGATATTTGGCATTAGCCTTTTCAGAAGGGAGCAACGTGCTATGTTCTGTATTTGCTCTAAATGTGTTTGTCATTTGACTTTTAGCTTACGTTCATTTGCATTGAGTTCCTGCCACAAGCAACACATTATCAAGTCTCAGGGCTAGGACAGTTCTTTTTGGACTCTAAATTGACCAACCTATGTCTTTCTGTTTGTTTGTTTGTTTGTTTGTTTGTTTTTTAATAGAGTGCCTTTTTATTATTTTTAAATGACAGTTCTTTTTGTTTTTAAATCTTTGTTGTTCCTTAAGTTCGTAGCAGATAATACATAATGATTTTCTCTCATCCATCATCTTCTCTCAGACATTGTTCATCTTGAATTAGGCATGACGGGTACCCAGAAAAACAGTTTGATGCTCAAGCAAAAGTAGTCCAACTGTCTAGAGAAAGAAAGCATGTTAATAAACTGCAATACCAGTAGTAAAAACCTGTTGCTTTTGTTGCTGTTGTTGTCATATTGTGCTCGTCTGTTTGTTTGTTTGTTTCAGTAGTTCAAGGACATCTGCCTCTACTTCTTGGCCCTGACAATGTTTATATGCAGCAAACACAAGTTCCAGTTGCTTCTTTGCCTATAATGTTTGCCTCTCACAGGGAATGCTAGCTTATTTCCTACCTTAGCAGGCAGCTTTGCTATTTATTTTTGGAATAATGGAACCGAGGCAGCATCTCTCACAGCTGTCATAATTGATTTTTCTTCCATCACCAAACAATCATTCATTAGCACTAAATAATAGCATTCCAGATGATCCATTACTATTTCTGTCATTTTGAAAAATAGCTGACACACTGTTGGTCCAGTTGGGCTTGTCCACCAACCACATTGCAGTGTTTGCTGATAAAACATTTGATTTCATTGATCGAGCTCAGTACAACTTTAACAAGGTCCAGGCTGGTCACTCTCAGTAGGTCTTATCATGCCATAACGTTAAAATACCATTTTTCTTCATTTATTTATTCACTATTGACCATGTTGACACCATATCTGTCTCAAATGCTGCAAACTCTTGAGACTCAGAAAGCTTTGGGCTAGAGCAGCTGGCATTTCATTTCTAAATATAATGGCATTCTGATTTTCGGGCACTTTTCAAGAAGAGATTTGTGCAAAATAGATTGAGTTTGTTAGATACACTGTAAAGTAACCTACATTAATCAGACATATTTTTTAGTAAATTATCTGAAAGAAATTGGATGACAGATCTGTAAATATAATCTAGTTTGGTAGTTCCACAAGCAATTTAATTTGCCAGGAGCTGGCAAACATTTGAGTAATTAGGCAGTGTCATGTTCTGGGAAACTGAGCCTAGTTAAACACAGACAAACACATGCAGATTTAGCTAATTTTAGTCCAGGTTGGTTCAACAACCTATTTTACCATACATTGACCTGAGTTCTTGTGTTTGCATGAGGGAAGAAACAAGTGCAGTGGTAAAAAGAGATACCAGAACCAAGGAGAAAGCAGGACTCCTGCTCTTCCTGACACCAGAACTGTCTGCTGACAGTTTATAGTTTTTATGCAAGTTTAGTGTTTTAAAGAACTTCATGGAAGTTTTATTTTCCGAGATATGTACTAAACCTCTTGTTCAAGCTCTATTTTGATCAATTATCTGCTTCAAGATTTCTGTCAGGATGTACTTTCTTTAAAAAACACAATCTGTTCTGATTCATATTTCTTAACATTTTCTTAGAAAGAATTAGTGAATGAGAAATTTCCATTGGCTTCAGTGGAAGTCTGATTCACCAAGAAGAAAGAAAATCTGTGAATTATAGTTCAGTCCTTGAAGCAAATTTTGTTGTTGCTTTTATTTTTCAATTATTTTTTAAACTGTTATTCTGTAGATTGCTATGATTGCTGAAGTGAGATTTAGCTGAATATGAATCCTTTCAACCCATAGGAGCCACACAAATTTATTCCCATACATTTGAGGCTGCAATCTTCCATATGTAGCTTTTCAGCACTTAAGAAATTCTCTAGTTTTAAAAATAGTTGTGTGAAATGTAACATTTTAAACGTGGATACCTATAGAGATACACAGAATATTTTCCATGTTCAAATAATTACAACTTCTTCGTTAATAACTGTAGTTACTAATGAATAGCTATGGAATGATTAAATATATATGTATATATATTATAAACACGAGAGCACGGAATTGTTGAACATTTTTGAACAATTGCTTTTTCAGTTAGACCTAGCTGACCATAGTGGAGGTGAAAGGTAAACACTGGATTTGTTTGCAAACATAAAAGTGATTTCCAGCAATACTTAATAATTTTGTAAATCGTTGGAGGAATGAACCCTGTAGACAGGAAACATACAGGTGATATTTTAAATCAGTACTGCCCCTTTAGAACCAAAAAACACTGAAATGTGACATCATGTAGCATTACAATATCATTTTTATTACGTATAATTTTGAATTCTAATAATGAAAATATATATATTTACCTGTACCACTAAAGTGTCTTTCACAGACAGAGTGCAAAAGTTCCTTCCAACCCAGTAGATTCCATTTTCCCTTCTCTTTAATTCTTCCACTCTATTAGAATATTTCTCCTAATCTCATCTTTGTCATTTTAATTAACTTTCTATTTGGCAATCTTTCAGATGCTGTCATGAATTATAGGCAGATTAAATACATCCTCTAACCTAAAAAAATAATAGTCAAACGTTGTATCAAAAAATGAGACAAGGCTATCCTGGCTTAATAAATCTTTACTAAGTTCAAATGTATCTGACTGAGGTTACAGCTTTTTCACACACACGCACACACACACACAAATGTGGATGCTGTCAGAAAAAAAGTGGCACTAAGCTGGCGCCTTTTTTTAAGTCTCTTTTTTAATATCTTCTGAAAGAGTTCATAAAAGTACAGCAAAAGCAATCTTATTAGACCATTTTACACTAGAGATATTGAGTTTCTGTGTCAACCTTAATTTGCTGCCTCTTTCACATCTTTACAATGTATACAAAGCATTCATTAGCTCACTCAGATAAATATTCTAACATTGTTTTTTTAAGGGAAATTTAATTTACTAGATCTTACTCAGTTAACCAAAACGAAGAAGACCAAACATGCATCAACTCAGACTTCCAGAAATGAAACACACATGAGGAAAACCCAGAGACAAATTGAGGTGCACTATTATTTGTTCTGCAGAGGCTTTATACCTGAGAACAGTTCAGAGCAGAAGGATTTTAATTAAGTTATCGTATGGAAAAAACAAAAAAAAAAACAAAAAAAACCAGTGTTTTCACATTTTTGGTGTTTGTGGAGAAAAAAAGGAAAATACACACACACAAACAAAAAATATTCAGTGACTAAAATATATATATTTTTTTAAATCTCACTATTTAAGTTAATTTCTTCTCCTCAGTTGTGGGATGAGATCAGAAATAAAGCCACAATCCTAAAAGTAGGAACTAAGTTATTAAATCTCTGACTATTTAATTGAAATAAATTCAGCCTGTGACCACATATTGTACAGGTGCCTATTAGGTGTAACTAAAATGCTTGGATACTCCAGTTGTACCTGTTATTTACAACAAATTATAGATAGCCAAATAATTTGAGCTAAAACTTGGAAAACATTTGTAAAACAGACAAACCTTTGAATCTGGGGAGATTTAACCACATGCACGGAAAAAAAAAAAAAAAAAAAAAAAAAAAAGATACCTAATCACAAGGGAAACCATATCTGTTCTTTTTCAAGTCTTATATGAATTGACCACAAAATCCACTAAGACTTGAAAAATTCTTGGCTTTATATAGGAGTCCACCAAATTGTAGAAATTAGACTTACTTTCCCTTTTATAAATAAGGGCAAATCTTTTTGAAAGGGTCAGAAACAGAAATTTCCAAGTGAAAACATGGAAATGATGGAAAAATTTTACTCTTTTTGCTTACACACACACAAACAAAAGTGAACCTGGAGAGACTTTCTGTTGCTATATGCAACATTTCATGATGTTCAGAATATTCAGAAATGTCATTATCACATTATTACAAACATAAGAACATTTATTTTTAGGAGTAATTTGGCATTGTGTCATATTAACATTAATTTCACTAATAGTACTATGAAAAATCTATATTTAATTGCATGACTACTTCAACTAACTTCTTAAACAGCAACACATTAGAATGTAAAATTATGATTGTAATTATTTTAAATAGTAAGCAACAGATTTTTGAAAAATATTAGGGTTTTTTAATTTTCCTGATTTTCTTCCTTCTCCCACAAATATTTTGTTTTCTTTTAGTTCTGTTCATTTGTATCTCTGTGTGTGCCTGTCAGTATTAATACAGTGCAGACAATTTAATATATTGGAAATAACCTCTGTCTAGCCTTTACTGCATTATTATTATTATTTATTTATTCTGACATAAATAAATAAGGTCTGTTATCCCCTGGTGCCTGCTAGGTGGTGGCTTGATGAAATTCAACAAAAAATCTGAGAAAATATGCATTTTGAAAGGAAATGTATGAATCATAGAATCATAGAATGGCTCAGGTTGGAAGCAACCTTAAAGACCATCTAGTGCTAACCCCCCTTGACATAGGCAGGGACGTCACTCACTAGATAAGGTTGTCCAAGGCCCCATCCAGACTGGTCTTGCACACCTCCAGGGATGGGGCATCCACAGCTTCTCTGGGCAACCTGTTCCAGTGCCTCACCACACTCTGAGTGAAGAACTTCCTCCTAACCTCTAATCTAAATCTCCCCTCTTTTAGTTAAAAAACATTCCTCCTGGCCCTGTCATTATCTGATTGAACAAAAAGTTGCTCTTCATCTTTTTTATAAGTACGCTTTAAGTACCAAAAAGCTGCAATGAGGTCACCCTGGAGACTTCCCTTCTTTAGACTGAACAGTCCCAGCTCTCAGCCTTTCCTCATAGGAGAGGTGCTCCAGCCCCTTGATAATCTTTGTAGTTCTCTCTGGACCCATTCTATCAGATCAACATCCTTCTTGTGCTGGCTGCCTCAGATCTGAAGTTATTACTCCAAGTCGGGTCTCAGAAGGGCAGAGCAGATGTCCCTAAGGACAGTGCTCTAGGGAATCTCATCAACTATGTGTTTAAGTGACTTTAAGTTTGCTCTTTGGAAGTTCAGGGTCCTGACTTTGCTCTTTGCCAGGCCCATATTCCTTGAGATCACAAACTCAACCAGGGCGTGGTCACTGCAGACCAGACTCTTCTACATTGGTGAGCACCAGGTAAAGTAACCCTCTCCTTTGTTTGTTTTGTCTAATACCTGGAACAGGAATTTATCCTCAATTCACCCTAGGAATCTCCTGGATTGCTTACAGCGTGCTGTGTAGTTTTCCTAGTAGACATCTGGGTGGTTAAAGACCACAACTTCTCTGGTCATCCTGTTCCTGTGCTTCCTCACCCTCTGAGTAGAGAATTTCCTCCTTATATCTTATTTAAATCTACCATCTTTTAGTTTAAAAACACCAGTACTTGTCAGAACACTCCCTGACAAAGAGTCCCTCCCCAGATTTCCTGTAAGGCCCCCTTTAGGTATTAGAAGGCCACGAGCCTTTTCTACTCCAGGCTGAACAACCCTAACACCCTTAGCCTGTCTTCACAGGATACGTGGTCCAGCCCTTTGATTGCCTTTGTGACCCTCCTCTGGACTCCCTCCAACAAATCTATGTCCTTCTGGTGCAGGTGACCCCAGAGTTGAACACAGGTTGAGGTGGGGCTGCACAAAAGCAGAGTAGATAGGTACAATCTCCGTCACCCTGTGGCCATGTTGCTTTTGGTGCAGTCCAGGGAATGGTTGATTTTTTTTAAGCTGAAGGGAACATTGCCACCTAACGTTGAGCTTCTCAACCAGTAACACCCCCAGGTGTTGTCTGTTGAGGGCTGATATCAGGACCCTGATACCAGAGCAGATCTAATATACTTATTTATGTATAAAATTCTATGATTCTCTCTCCCTGAATAGATATTGTGGTGTCAGAAATCCTTGCTTCATTCTTTCTAGGGATATAAATAAATAAAGAAAATAAAATCTGCAAAATTTTAAATAAATTTATATCACCAGCTATACAACTTAAAAGCCCTTAATCTGTAGGTTATTAATGTGTAGGTTTATTAACACATCTTCTGTGTTAATAAAAACAAAGCAGTTTTGAATGTTGAGTTAGCTTTTCTCCTAAACATTTTAAAACACTATTTAACTATGGTTCTTAGTATAGTCTTAAAGTGCTGTTAAAAAGTCTACATCATAATATAATATAAATTTTACATTGGAGGTATCTATTTCATGACTACTGACACATTAAACTTCCCTTCTAAAAATCTTCTAAAAATCTAAAATATCTCTTTTAATCACCTGTACCCCTCTTCTTCTTTCTAACAAACAAATAAATTAAAAATAGTTGAGATTCTGCCTGGAATTATGTTGCATTTCAACTAGTGCATAGATGAATAGATATGTAATGAAGTACTATTTTTTCCTCGGAAAATGAAGAAAATCCAGTGAATGGAAAATCGGGGTTACTGTGTGTGCATTGCAATGTAATAGCTATTTGAGTATTGAATCCACCAAAAGGAAAAATTGAAAATGATGAAGTGCATTCAGACAAGAAACTAGAATTGTAGGAGTGGTGAAAAGGGAAACTGGCAGACTTGTGCTATGCTTATCGTAACTGTAATAACAAAAATGATTGCTTTGTTTCCTAGGATGGGGAGGAAAGGGACAGAAACATTGCTGCTGTTTGTCTTACGCATGGACAAAATCTTCATTTCCTCTCAGCAGGGATGGGCTGTGCTGTTCTGAGGGTGATTTACCTTGAGAAAGGTAAACAATTCTACAAAGGCTCTCGCAAAAAATGGCATGAGACAAACAAAGCTGAAACCTGGCTGGAAACAAATGAGCAATTTAACATCTGATCTATCCTCAAGATACATCTTCTTTGGCAGGGGACTGTTTGGGGCTTGGCAACACAGTCACCAAACTTTCTTCACTGACAACACCATTGTACTGTGAGTCTAAATTTAGTTTATTCAGGCTCATCCATTATGTGGCTGTCAGAATATTTAGTTAGAGTATGAGAAGCTATTCACTTTTTATTTTATTATTATTATTATTATTATTATTATTATTATTATTATTATTATTGTGAGTATACCAGGTGATTACAGTACATGGTCCAAAAGTGCATATGGTCTCTCTGACTCCAAAATGAGAGTCAAAAATACCTAAATAATTGTAACTGCTTCAACTACTGTATGTACATGTATATTTTCCATTAAATGATCATTAAATAAAAATCTTAAACATTCCTTCAATAAAAAAAAGTCTTATTCTCTTATTATCTCCCTCTCTCCTGAGTCACTAAGCTCAAATATATATATATATTAATTTTATATATTATTTTTTTTTCTCTCTTTATTCATAAACCTATAAATCTCCTTTTAATTATTAAGAAAACACATACATACACAAAAAAAATATCTTTTTTAAAGTAAAGAAACATCTTTGTAGTGGACTGCAGCTAGGAGATGCTGTCCCGAAACCTTGAAACAGACTTTTATTCCCTGGGGAGAAAAACAAAATGCATTTCATAGAAGTAATTTTGGAGAAATATTTGTAGTACTTGCTTATTTAAATTAATGCAACCCCTTCCCTCCCCCCCCCCCCCCCCACACACACACACACACTCACCCCACATACACACCTCCTTCCTCCTTTGAAAAATATGCTTTATAAATAGAAAGTACTTCTAGGTATTTTTTTTTTTATGAAATAATTAGATATATATTATTTGCTTTTGTATAATAATGAATGCTGCTATTATTAAGCACAGCATGCTGCCATAAATTCCCACTCAAGACAAGAGGGAGAAATAAATTCCTGTAGTGAGTGAATCACTGTGGTCGCACAGAGGATCTTTCTCAGGATGGGAGAAATCACTCTCTGGAGGTGCCTATTGGTATAATTCTTATACAATTCTTATACCATTCTTAATGGTATAATTCTTATACCATTCATGATAAAAGGTCTTTAGGTGAAAAACTTGGACAAAAGGTTAACTTTTAAATGGAAAATGCCAGATGAGACTATTAGATTTAACCATGGGCAGTGCCCAACAAGAATGTTTGCTGAATTCATTTTTTAGAAATCCAGTTGAAGTTTTTATAGAAGCTTGAGCCTCATTGGCCTGAAATGTATCTTCAGCATGCCTTTATGAGGTCATCTCATATTTTTTGTAAGTGTATTCAGGGGTACAAGTATATGTATGTCTTTATTAAGTGCAGACAAGGAGTCATCTTTTGAAAATACAGTGACCACCAATAGGCGGAGCTCCTCTGCTGTGAGGAGAGGCTGCGAGAGCTGGGGCTGTTGGGCCTGGAGCAGAGGAGGCTCCGGGGACTGCCAGCCATGGGCACCAGCACTGCCGGGAGGTGCCGAGAGGCCAGAGCCAGGCTCTGCTCAGGGGTGCCCAGGGCCAGGCCCAGAGGCCCTGGGCCCAGCCTGGAGCCCAGGAGGTGCCCTCTGCCATTCTGTAATTCTATGTTTGTAATTTCTTCACAAACCACAATCTTTCTCAATAACAGCAACATAGATCCATAAAGAGTATTTTCCTTAGACACAAATATTGAGGTAGAAAAAGGATATTTTCTGATTTATCTGGACTTTTCTGGACATTTTTAATACCACTTGTGGTAAATACAGAACTCAGACTTTATTACTGTCGGTTAAATTTCAGTGATGTCAGTTAAATTTCACCTTTTTCATTACTATAATGAAGTTAAAAGAAGTCTTAATCCAAAAGCCATGTAGGTCATTGAAGGCACTATTCCTGGTGTCTAATGATTTTTGATTTGGGTCAAAGTAGAATAGGCTGCTTAACAGAGACCTTCAGGAAGTAATGGTGCCATTTAAGCAACCTTGTCTATATGTGTGTGTGTCTGTGTGTATGTCCCTTTTCCAATATTCAGTCCATGTAATGCACTGTTCACATCCAAGACTATTTAAATTAATTTTTCATTTTCAATCATTTTCATTGCCAAGGATGTTTTTATTCATCTTAAATATTTTAAGGGCAATTAAGCTGCAGCTTTAATGAAAGGTATGACAGTTCTGTAGAGCTCTAAGAAGCACAACAGTTAAAGGAATAATTAATACAATAACATGGCATGAAAATTGTGATTTAAAATTTAATAAACTAGCTTCTCCCCCAAAATACCTGAATATGAGTTCTGGGAATTTCTCTTATTGTTGAAAAACAAAGTCTGTCCTCTTTGCAAATAATAAAACCAATGTTTGTGAGGCAGTATCCTAGTGATGGTTGAAATAATGTAGTCTTTATTAGCCTCCCTACAGCCTTTCATTTTAAAGTTTTCAAGTTTCATACTTGCTGCTTAAACTGTATATTGAAATATCCAGACAGCTGAATTATTCCAGATCATCTGTTGATCTGTCTCAGAGATGTCAATGAATGACTGTAGCCCTTCTAGAATGAAATAGTAAAAGTGATGTTTCTAACAGCAAAAGACATGCTAGCTCTCAAAAAACTGCTTCTTTCCCAAGACTGTTTACCTTTAGTCTCACACATTATCCCCTGTCATATAAGTTTTAACAGTTTAATTTACACTGAAATCTCTTGGGGTTTGGGATTATCTGCTTTCATATTTATATAGGGACAATTATGTTGGTGTACATTTAGTCTGAAGGACATGCTGAATCCATACTGAATGTGAAAAGACTGAAACAGCTCTTCTTTTCATTATTCACAGTTTTTGTATGATTTTACAAGTCATGGAGACAAGTGTTGAAAGACAGGTTCTGTCTACAAAGTTTTAACCCAAAAGTACTGTTTAAAAAAATAATAATAAAAAAATGAATAACGTTCTGTATAATAAAATAGATACCTAGTTGAGTACTTATTGTAAAAAACAGTCAAAATTCAACATATTTCAGGTTTGTTTTATTCCTCAGAAATGGGCACAAATCAACTATCATGGGGTTTACAACAGTAATCATCACTAGAATAACCAAAATGAAGAGCTCAATTTCTTTCCTCATGAAAAACTTTTATATTCACCTGACAGCTATTTTCCACTGAATTTAATTTCCCTTCCTACATCTCTAGAAAACTTATCCTCCTTACATTTTTTTTCGTAATCTTTCTACAATAAATTCATAAATTTCTTAACCTCAGACATTTACTACTCAATAAAAATCACATAAAAGCTAAGGTCCAGAATGGGACTTTTGGTTAAAATAAAATAAATGCCAAATCATGTCTTTGTATTGCTTCACTTCCTAAACTCAGATTTTAGACAGGTATGCTTTGCTTTGAGTGTAAGGGGCCTCTTGTACAAAGCCTCAGAAGGTGAAAATAACATGTAACATGAGACTGGGTTACAAAAGGACATAAGTAGGTTTGAGGAATTCACTTCCACTCACTGCATTCATCTTCATATTCCCTGCAAAATTACAATATGTAAGAACAATTTATTTTTATTTATTTTTTTTTTCCCTTGCAAATTAGATTAGAAGGCTACAGATCTTAAAGTTGCTGGTAGAAAGGAAATTCTTCAATTCTTAGGGTAGTGTTATATAAACTGAATCTTCTACAGTGGTGGTGGTGGGTGGTTGTTCCTTGACCAACACCAATACCAACAAAAAAAGATCCCACTGCACTGCTCAGTGCTTCTTTACTTGTGATGTTAATTTTCCCCAAGCTGTGTTTGAGAATCTACTTCCAGCAGGCTGGAACATTGGAGTCTGAAAAAAAAACTGAGCTGGGTGTCAAAACTTCAGAAGCACCAGTAGACCACCGGAACATAAGGCAGATTTTTAGGACCTGACAAATCAAGCAGCCCAATAAAGGAGAGGTGTCTGCTACTCCATGCCTTCAAGTCCAGCCAGAAGGGCTGAGCATGTGTTACCATACATAAACACGCCCTCACAGGAAGTGACTGCCCCCGACGGTACGATTTCTTCTTGCTAGGTGTCATGGTGCTAGGTGTCACCTCCCATAGGGACTGTGAGGGACTGGGACTGGACTGAGTGCTCTCTCTTCTTTAATGGAGCTTTTGGGGTTACTCTCCCACCTGCCTTAGTAACATCACCTTTTACAGACATGAGTTTCCTAGATTCAGGTAAATTAAGTGGGAAAAAAAAATAAATCAAACCACCACCACCACCAACAACAACAAAACCAAAAAAAATTGCAGCACAAAAGAAAATTTCAGGTCTAGGGTAAACCCACCTGGATTTCTGAGTTATGACCTGTAATTATCTCTGTTCAAAATCTCAAGACTTCAACATCAGTGTGTTTTATCTTCTTTGACTTAAAATAAACTTGCTGTACATCAAGGAAATAAAAGACAAAGAACGCTTAGCAGTTTTGTTTGTTTTTAGAAAAAGTTAGTCCTTCCTTGCATCGTTTTTGTACTTTATTAAAATTATTATTATTACCTTGCTTGAGACAAGTTTGTGGCACCTTAATTATTATCCATTATCCTGTTCAATAAAAGTCACACAAAATCTTATTTTATATTTCAGCATGATTTGTAATCTTTGCCCATGGTAAAGCATAATGATGTTACAATAATTTTTATAACCAAACATAAGAAACCTGTCTTTGAATGGAAATAAACCAAAAATATGCAAGGTGACAATTCTTCTATGTTGTCATCAATGGGATGTAATTTCATAAGGAAGAATAAAGAAGAAATTATCATTGATTGTTGAGTACTTCCATCTGAAAAAAATGAAACATGAAAAGAAAAGCACAATTAAAAGTAAAGCTAGAATAAAAAGTCTTAACCTTGGAAAAAAATGACTTTTTAAAGTTTGGAAATTGTTATCATAATTTTATAATTTGCATAGTATGAGAAAGAGGGAGTTCAACCTATTGCAGAATGTCCTCTCTGTTGTCTCCAACACTCGATGGTTGTGTTAGAAGGGAAAAAAAAAAAAAAAAAAAAAAAAAAGTGCCTATACAGGGCATTAAATTCAGCTACTTATTCTTCTCATAAGTCAATCAGAGGACAGGTGAGATGCATTCTAATGGTGGAAGAAACATCCAATTTATAAAGAGATTTCCTAGTAGTGCTTTGACATGATATAGAGAAAATGCACTTCCTTGGTGATTTCTCTTTTCCTGACTAAATGCATTGGTTTAATGCAAGGTGATTAAATCAGGGCATCAAAGGAAATTTAGCCAAAGTCTTTGTTTCTCTGCTTTAGGAGCAAAATAAATAGCTGTACCCATAAAGCAGCAAGAGCAGTAAGCAGCAAGACATGGGAAAGGTAAGCATTGCTTATCAGTGAAACACACTAGCTTTAGCAGAGCAAATCTCGTATTTCCCTCCAGGGAGAAAGAGAATGAAAGTAAGGTTGATTGGAGGGTGATAGATGGGGATATATTTCATCTCCCCAGGAGGACATCTCGCCCCTACTAAACTTTTCCTATCTCCTTGTTCTCTTTGTTCCCTATCTCTGTCTTATTTATTTATTTATTATTCTTAAATATTTTTTCTGTATCGTTTTTTTTTTCTTTTTCTTTCTTTTTTTTTTCCCTGTGGTCCATATCAATGTATGTGTGTCTTGCCTAATATATATATATATATACCCCTTGATTGCTTAAAGAAAAAAGGCCACTTTACAAAGCTTGAGTAATTAAGGAAAGGGGGAAAATAGCCTACAGAAACTGTCTGTCAGTGTTCAAGATCACAGCTGATAACAGTGGTGAAAACTACCACCTGCCATCCCCCAGCATTCTCAAAAATGTATCAGCCCCTTGGGGACTCTGAACAGTTATGAATACAAAGATTAATTAGCTTTTTGAACTCCGAAGTCCAATTTCTAAGATTAGATTTAGGTTTCCCATTAAATCCTTTGGTGAGTGCAGTGCATCTGCTATTTGTGCGCTTAGATGACTTCCCTCACTGTGCTGTTTGTGAGCATTTCTTGCATCAGGTTATTGCCATACACCCCATTTTACAGATGGAGAATGGCAACAAGTTAATTAATTACTAGTATAGAAATGTGGAGAGGCTATAGAGAGCTGGGACAATCAACT
Organism: Anas platyrhynchos; assembly: GCF_047663525.1. Taxonomy (NCBI): domain Eukaryota; kingdom Metazoa; phylum Chordata; class Aves; order Anseriformes; family Anatidae; genus Anas; species Anas platyrhynchos. The sequence goes on from NC_092587.1 coordinate 202,385,041, forward strand.
TTTTCTTTTTTTTTTTCTTATTTTTTTCTTCTTTTATTATTATTATTATTTTTTTTTTTTTAACACCATCATTAGCACAAGATTTTTAAAAGCTCATATTTCTGCTTTAGTGGAGCAAGAGTTTTGATTTCATTTAACTTTTTTTTTTTTTTCCACAGCCTTTTACCTTAAAGTATACAAAACACAGATATAACCTCATCTATCCCTACAGTTTCCAACCCATTCCAGTTTGATTATTCCTTCCAACCAAAAACATTTTTCTTGTGCCCACCCAACTTATTCTAATGGTGAGGCAGCAGAATTATCTGTTTCTTAATTTACCTCATTCCGAACTCAAAGATACATAAATTAAGTTTTCCATTGAACCAAGCAACCAGCAAGTGTCCACCTTTTGACTCAATAGCAAGAAGATTTTGTTCACCACCCACATTAGTTAGAAGGATTAATTAGAGGTCAGTCTATTTGGTTTCAAGAGCTTTCCAGAATTAGAAAAGGAAGGCAATATTCCTGTCAAACCTTCATTAAGACAATGCCGTCTGGAAATGAGTTGTAACTGTCAGGTATCTGTCAATCATATATTACAGCAAAATATATTAGGTGCATTTCAGTTAGTTTCCTGTGGTTCAAAATATCCTTTGCACTTTACAGACAAATTAAGTACCCAAAGAAATCCCAGTCCTTGACCAGACAAAAAAAATATAACTAAATTTGAAATTTTGTACATGGTTGGAATATTGGCTTCAGATAGAAAATATATGAATAAACAATATGGTATTTTTCCATGTAAGATTTTTCCTTACAAAATTTAATAGCTAGATTTTTTATTATCTGGAAGACTATGGAACTGAACAAAAATATTAAAGAAAGTGGTGCAACCTCAATGGAAGTACCATTTGTTTTTTTGTTTTTGAAAAACAATAATATTCCATATGAAACCAAACAAACCCTGTAAACTTGGTATCCCCACTTTCATATATTTGTTATCAGATTAATAAAACTATCATGTTAATAAAACTATCTCAAGTTGTATTTAATTTGGATGTCTTCAAGATAGTAACATAATATAAATAATAATACAAAATAGTAACAGCCCCATCCAGGATATCATATAAACTAGTGGCAAGTATATATAATATAATTTTCTCATATATAAAATAATGTTCTCATTCGCTAGGTTACTGGATAAAGCAAGAAATCTCTCTCTTTTTCTAATTTACTTATCATAGAATCATAGAATATCCTGAGTTGGAAGGGACCCTTAAGGATCATCAAGTCCAACTCTTGACACCGCACAGGTCTACCCAAAAGTTCAGACCATGTGACTAAGTGCACAGTCCAATCTCTTCTTAAATTCAGCCAGGCTCGGTGCAGTGACCACTTCCCTGGGGAGCCTGTTCCAGTGTGCAACCACTCTCTCTGTGAAGAACCCCCTCCTGATGTCCAGCCTAAACTTCCCCTGCCTCATCTTAACCCCGTTCCCGCGGGTCCTGTCACTGGTGTTAATGGAGAAAAGGTCTCCTGCCTCTCGACACCCCCTTACGAGGAAGTTGTAGACTGCAATGAGGTCTCCCCTCAGCCTCCTCTTCTCCAGGCTGAACAGGCCCAGTGCCCTCAGCCGTTCCTCGTACGTCTTCCCCTCCAGGCCTTTCACCATCTTCGTAGCCCTCCTCTGGACACTCTCCAACAGTTTCATGTCCTTTTTATACTGTGGTGCCCAGAACTGCACACAGTACTCGAGGTGAGGCCGCACCAGCGCAGAGTAGAGCGGGACAATCACCTCCCTTGACCTACTAGCGATGCCGTGCTTGATGCACTCCAGGACACGGTTGGCCCTCCTGGCTTCAAATGTACTTTATTATTATTATTATTATTATTTTCAGAACAGCAATGATTTATGTATCAAATTCCATCTAAATTTTGTAAATTATTTCATGCCTAGCCCAACATTTTGTTTAATGAGTATTTTACTGAGGAGCCACACCAAAAAACTTTTACTAAGTTCTAGGAAGAACATAACATTTTAATGTTGGACTATGATGCTGTTGTTCCAGGCAATGTGCGGAACACTAATAAGGCCTTCTGACACTAAATAACAGTGAAATAAAAGTTCTAGATTTGTTTTTAAATAATCCTTTACCACATTAAAAAAAATGTGGAAAAAGTCAAAAACTTAATTTTAGAAATGTCTGTAAGGATAATATTGTGCAAATGCAATGCAAATCCAATACCTTCCACCCTTGCACAGATTTATTTATTTATTTTATCCACTTAAATTATATTTGGGCTATTTATTTTTACATTCAGAACATTAAAATGATCCACAACGTTAAAGGGGAAAAACAAACAAACAACATCAAACCATCTCCAAGGCTGTAAGGTTACATTACATGCCATACTATGTTATAGTCATGTCATACTATGTCATACTATGACATAGCCATACCTGTCAAACTACCATACTATGATGAAACATATTAAGTCCTAAGGTGTTCTAAGGCACCTCCAGAGTTCAGTATATTTTCCACAGTATGTGTGTGCAAGTCAGACTCATGTAGATTCATTTAGCTTCGTTAGCTTCAAGTTGTAGCTTTTGAGATAAACTGATTGCATTTATTCATTTTGTATTCATGAGCCTTGTGCAGATCTTGTATTCAGCTGCCAAACTCAGTAACCCATTTCAAAAGTTACACCTCTACTTCCAGGGTTTCTTACTCAGCTTGTGAACCATTGTGATATCCATCACAGCAACCTTTTTTGCAGTATGCAATGACTGTGGGAGAGTCATATGTTGAATTTTCTACCAACCATCTTGTTTTCAAATCTCTGGAATAGGACCATTCACCTTACTTATTTTATATCAGCTGAAAGGTGTATTTTTGAAATATTTGGAGGAAAAAGTAACAGTGATTTCAATATAAAATTCATATAATATATATTAATTCCACAAGTTTTTCCATTCAAGGAGTAGAGAGAAAAATCCCACTTATCTGAAAGTCACTGGGAGCATCACATTACTTGTCCTTTATATTATTATTATTATTATTATTATTATTATTATTATTATTATTATTATTATTATTATTATTTTATTTCCTTAAGAGTATGTATTGTTAAGCAGATGCATACTTGATTTTTAATTTTATTTCATTTTATTTTATTTTATTTTATTTTATTTTATTTTATTTTATTTTATTTTATTTTATTTTATTTTATTTTATTTTCAGTAATAACAAATGATCTTATTGTGTGAGGATCAACCTAAATACAGAGAGTGTTTGGCTGGCATTCAACCACAATGCTCAGTTTTGCAAGGGAAATGCTGCATGCAATTCATCAGCATTCCTTTCTGCTTTCCAGAATCTGTTTGATTCCTGTTTCTGTCTGTGGTTTATTTAGTTTTTAAATTTGTTTTCCACAGTCACTGTGTTTAGATGCATATGGATTTCACTTGAGTGCCACTGAGCTATGGTTGTCATAATGCACAGAAAACAAAATTAAAATGCACCCATTATTCCAGCATTTTTTTCTGTCTCAGTGGAATTTGTATTTCCACAAACTTAATGTTTGAAACAACTGAAAATGTGTCTGATGGATGACTTGGAGCTGAGGAAGGGAATTGTAAAACACATAGTTAAAATACCAAAGTGGTTCATCTACTTATGTGCATTCTGCATATCTGGTTGGCACTCCTTCCAATAGGAAGTTCTTTTGGACCCACAGTTCTGGGTCAAAGCTGACTTTTGCAGGGCCAGTGTGTATAAACAGCCCTGAAGTCAAGGAAGGACTGAGCACTCCCAGCTCAGCCTGACCTTGCTGAAGCTGACAAACGTTGTTCAAGGGAAGTCACATCTTTTCTTGGAGGTTTAGTTTTCTTTTTATCTGAGTAACAGGAAAGATAATACTTAAGCTACCAAGCTATTTTAAGGATATATTAATGATTATTCATGGTGGCAAAGATATAAAAGATATAAAACACAATACAATACAATTGCCTGAGACTTCATAGTTATTTTAGCATCCTATTTATTTTAAGAACATAGTGAAAAAAATGTAGACCATATAAAGCATAGACATGTGCACAGCATAGATCTGTGCAAAGGAGAGATGATACCAGATATCTTGGCTTAATGATACTGTGAAATTTGAAATTTCTATAACTAGTGTGTCCTGTCCCTGCTAACCAAGTCATCACAGACTTTTTTACTTTTTTTTTTTTTTTTTTTTTTATGTCTGTCATTTCAGACTTTCTTAACATTTGTTCTTCGTCCTATTGGCAAGTATATTTCTGAAATTGGGAATGTAGGGGTAGAGTTTATCCTTCAGGTTCAAATCACTTTAGGTTAGGAAAGAAAACATAAAGTGCAATAAGCTGCCAGATGAGATGAGTGACATGGAGAAGTTCCTTCTAAACTAAATGCCTTTTCAATTGTTTTGGTAAATGGAGGAGAAGGTAGTTAAGAAAGAGACAAATCAATGCAGGATTACAGATCATCCCAGAATGTGTTTCCTAGTTACACTATGGATAGTTTCATTATCTAGTAAATACACTGTGCATACTTTAAAAGTACTTATCAGGAGTTATGAGCATTCCCTATGTTATTTTTTATATATTAATACATGAATAAATAGAGCATTTTTTGAAACTATACATTAAAATATGCCTTAGTACATATTTTTTATTAAAGAACTGTAGACTTGAATCTTCTTATTTCATTGCATAGTAGCTTTTATCTATCAATTCTCTCCTACCTAGACAGAGATTTTTCAGCTGTGTGTCAGTAAACTTTTCTCACAATTTGTATTCACAATGACTACTACACTTGTAATGGTTTGTTAGCTTATAATGCAGTATGGCTGAGCTTTAAAAATACTGGCACTGCCCTGAAAGAATTCTGATAATTATGCAAAAGTACTGAAATAAAATAATAGTTCAGAGAAACATTTATGTTATTAATAATTCAACATATGCATCCTTAGGGGAGAGAGTGGTTGGCTTTTAACATGGCACTTCTAAATCCTGGCAGACACAATAAACACACAAATTGCACACGTATTCCTCAGCTCTCTAGGCTTTAAACCTGGTTACAATAGCAATGTGTGACTGACAGTTTTCATACAGCATGAATTAGGAACAGCTTCTGAAACTCGAGACTAATTCAATATTATTGAGCAGTTACATTACTTTAGCATGAACATTGCTTTAATAGCAGAAGCTTTAAAAACAAGCAACACCTAAAACTCAGGGCTCTTTTCCTTTGAAAGAATCAGAGTTCTGGCTAGGAAAATACAAACTTGCCCTGACAGCAAAAGCACCAGAAAATCTCAGTCCATTTCTAAGGTGGAAATAGTATTAGAGGTACATCTATACCATTGCAAGACTCCTATCTATCTCTTTGCTACCCTTAATAATTCAAATGTATCTAGGGTGCATATCTCAGAGGAGATGTCTGAAAGAAATGTGATGCAGTGGAAATGCTAACTATTGCCCTTGTTCACCTTTCATTTGTGAGGCCAAAATAACATTCAAGGACTGTGCTTGACTGTGTCATTCACACAGACAAAGTAAGATCTGGAGAAGACGCTCATCCAGCTCATCCAGTTCAGATGCCTCCCCATTAATTTTGTCCATCTCAGTCCTGGTGTTGTGTTTCCTGGTGCCATACCATCTTTCTTCAGAGCACTGTTTAGTCAATATTCATGCTGGTCACACATCCCTCAGTTCCCCCATGTGTAGTGTTGCAGCATTGACCTGGATCACAGTGAGGGCAATAAGCTGACCTCTGAAGTGAGCTGTAATAATTGATTTGACTGGGATGCAGAAAGCTAGTCATCTTCTAACCTTGTCATGTAAGCTCATGCTGACGTCTTTTTAATGTTGTATGTCACTATTAATTTATTCATCAGCAGGAATATGTTACTGGTCTGTCACAGCAATCACATCGGGCAAGGTTTCTTTCATTAACCTTTTTTAAAGGCATTCTTTTTTCCACAAAATTTCTCTACATCACAGATGAACTTCTAATCATATGTTTGAGCCTTGGCAGGGGATGTGACCTTGACAGTCTTTGCTCTCTCACTTTCAATTTATTTATTTCATTTTTATAAAAATTATTATTTTTTTTTATTTTTATTATTGAGATGATTTGCTTCATTAATATTGTGGATGAAAATTTCTTCTTAACTTTACTCTTCATTTTTTGTAGATGCTGGCTTACTGTAAGGCAAAGAACAGTGGCCAACAAAACAGCATGTGTAACATGTAATTAATGCTTTCATATTATAAAAGTCAAAACAAAAGGCTATGGAAAATATGAAGTTCAAATAAAGCATCTTACCATGTCAGTTCAGGCAGTAAGCAATGACAGTCAAAATTGAAAGTGTCACTGAATTGAAATGTTCAAATAAAATGTTTTGATTTAGGCAAAGATGTGTAGTCTTTCTAACTGAAAACTGTGCTTCTGAAAAAAAAAATTAAAACAATCTGACACTTTTTACTGAGTCTGTTAAATAGTTCTCTGACAAAAATAATAAATAAATAAATAAATAAATAAATAATCATCTGAGGAATTAAAATTGCCCTTATTGAACATGAAAAACTGATTTCCATGTACTAAGATTACATTCTTCTATCCTTTTTATTATAAAGCATAGCCTATGAAAAAAAAAAATAAAAATAATAAAAAATAAAAAATAAAAAAAAAGGATTTACAGGATAAATTACTACTCCATGTAGAAAAGGATGACACAGGATGGTCCTGTGAGAGTCATAAATGTAGCAAAAGTAAGAAAATTAAAAGCTTCAGATATACTTAATAAAAATGCAGGCTAACATGCTGTTAAGAGGGCAGATACCAATGGAATAGATTTAATGATATGACATTCTGTTTTAAAAGGTAAATAAGAAAAGAATACACCAATTACTTGTAGACAAACTATAAATAAACTACTTTCATACGTTTCCATTGCCATGATTTTCAAGCTTAATTGTTTTATTCTGAAATGCTTTGCCTTGACAAAAGACCACAGTGACTGAAGGATTTTTATTAAATGTATATAAAACATTAGCATACCAAATTAGCATAGGGCTTGGCTGTATAAACACTTTATGTAGTTAGAGGATTTTCAGTATTCTGCTTCAGAGACATCTGAGACTACAAGCATATATAAGTAAGTTATAGAAATTTGAGGATGGATATCCACCAAAGGTGGAAAGGCTAAGGAAAAGTTTTTTTTTGTTGTTGTTGTTGGTTTTTTTTTTGTCTCTGTGTGTGGAGATGCCTTTGTTAAGAGGTTTTAGTCAGTCTGGGATACGTAAAAGTTTCAGGGAAGAGTCATTTGACAGCAGAGCAAAGGACACATACCATCTAATATTTTTTAGTGTATGCAATGAGACAGATAAATTAATTTAGATGTAGTCAGAAGAGAACTGGAGCATTTTCTCATATTTTCAATTCAAATTTTACATATTTTGGAAAAAAAAAAAAAGGAAGAAAGAAAAAGAAAAAGAAAAAAAAAAAAAAGTAGCCATCCTCAGTCCCATACTCTTTTGGTTTTGATCAAAAAAATATATTCTAAAATAGCAAAGCAGTATTAGTCTGGATATGTTTGCTAGAGGTATGGGGGGCAATAACTGTGTTTGAGCTCCAAAGAGTAGCATCACTGGAAAGCCTTACATTGCACAGCTGAGCACGTAGCAGACAGATGGTCCATCCAAGTTCCCTACCTCAGAGTGCAGCTTAATTCCAGAAGTAGTAATGTCACAGTCTTGCACTTACTACTAGGATTCAGACACGTGCAGGCGTGACAATAGTGCTTCCAGTGTTGGTTTGGATTGCCTTGAAGGACCTTGCTATACATTATACAGTATCTCCGATCCCAGATTTATCATACACAGATTTATCATACACTTCTGTAAAACAATACAGGATCTCTTCAAATAAAGTAGAAACAATCATTGACATTAATACATCTCTCATATGAACTATTTGTTCTGTTTTCTCAGAAATACTTTATAGTACCTCCTGAGGTCTTTGGATGAGAAAGTTTTGGTAAAGTACTCCTATAGGAGTTGGACTCCTATCAAACCTACTCGTTATGTAAACTTTCAGTGTGATAAAGAGGAACACTTACACCCACCAGAGTCCTTCAGCAGTTTAAATAATTGTTTCACCTGTGCTGTATTCTAGTGTGTTAATTCCCATTGCTATAATAAAAACATTTTCCTATGAGAAATCACTATACCAAAGAACTAATGGTGTTTGACTGGTTTCTAATGTTATCTTTCTCTGGGAGTTTGATAAAAATAAGAGATTCAGAACACTAACAGGATTCCTCATTCCAGAGATAATCTTTTAATAAGTATTAATATTAATAAATCATTTCAGTTTTAGAAATAAAGTAGACTGTCCATTTTCAGTGTGCATGAAGCAAGCCTGAAAAACAGAAGTGACAGAACAAGCAGACTTCTCATTATTATATATATTTTTTAATTTTAACCTTCACTAAACCTGACAGGATCTCTGTGAATTTCATACTTAGTCTGTTGCAAGCTGTTCAAAATTGCAAATACAAATTCTGAGCTTTCCAAAGCAATAACATTCGAATCCAGTGATTAGTCTTGCTGTTATTGGGGTGTAGGTTTAAATTAAAATAAAATAAAATAAAATTAAAAAAGTAAATTAAAATAAATTAAAAAAAATAATTAAATTAAAAAAATAATTAATTAATTTAAAAAATAGGAAAAACAAACAAACTCTCCTCCTTTTCACAATGGTTTAACTACCCTGCAAAATATAATATCATAAGCTGCTTTCTGTAAGGAAATAAAATTTCTACTGGAGGATATGAAGGATATCTTTTTATTCTTACTTGGTGTCGTCAGTGCCTTAGTGCACAGTACAGGGTAAAAGCAGTCTCTTAAGACAGGAATTATAGTGTTCACCATTGACCAGCGTTTTAGACTCCTGGATTCCAGAACAGAGTCTGATTACAGGGTAATACATTCCACAAGGATATGGTTTATGGCCAAATGTAAGCCAGATGTTAGCTGTGAACTGCCTATGAACTTTACTGCACCTATGTGCCTTTTTCTTTTAATGGCATCAGATGTACAATGTTCTGCTACGGTGATGCGTGACTTCCAGACCAGGCTGGCTCACAACTGCACTCTTCAGAGAAAGCATTAAGCCTGTGGCTGTCTGCCACATTGAGATCAGCCAAACCCCACCAAACAATAATTCTCAAAATGAACTGGACAGAAATTTAAAGACTGGGATATTTGGGTAAAATAAATAAATAAATATAGCAAGGTCTTTCTCATACTATATACATTTGTACTCACTCTTAATGAAGTGTCAAGGATAAATGTAGGGTAATGTGTACAGCATTTTCAAAATTACAGACCTACAGTCTAACATATTAATGGGAATGCCTTGATTGTGTGTTTTAGGGTTAATTATCGTCAGGTCTGAGAACAGAGATAACATCTTCCAATCAATCACAGCTTTCCTGGATATAAACAAAATAGGAAATAGCTGTCTTGAAAACACAGAGGACTGGGGTAGCTTAAATGAAGACAGTATATACTTTTTCTGTGCTTATAATAATAATAATAATAATAATAATAATAATAATAATAATAATAATAATAATAATAATAATAATAGGCAAATGAATTTAAAAAAATAAATAAAATCATATGCAAATGCAATGCAAGTATCTTTATTTAGTAAGGTAACAAATAACCAAAAATGTTTTCTTTTTATTAAATATGCTGTAAGTTACTGTGTTTTTACATTTTAAAAATAATTCTCTGAGGTTTTATGCAATTAGATTCAAGAAATGGAAGGAAATAACATTACCCTTGTTTATTGAAATCATTATACCAAAACCTTGCATTTTGTATGTTTATCTACAGATGTGGAGAGTGAAATTGTGCTAAGTGTTCCTTTCCACAGGTGTCTGGGTAGTTGGAATCCAAGAAACCTATATGCATGTCTTTGAGGAATGATAATACCAATAGAAATTTCAATAGTAAATACATCTACACTCTAAACCAGAGCAAAACAGATCTCCAGTCAAGGTTATCCTCCTGGCACTCTACTATGTAAGCGGCCTCCTGCACATACTGATTTAGGCCCGTTGCATCTGAGCCAAGTATAGAGGTTTCAAGGGCCCTGAGTGGGGCCTTCATTACCCTGACCAGCCCCACACATGAACCTCACCCAGGCACCTTCTGTCCACAGCTAAGATGTTCTCTTTAAGCTCAGCCATGGAACCTGAGCTATGTTTATAAAATCCTAGAATCATTAAGGTTGGAAAAGACCTCCCAAACCACCTGGTCCAACCATCCCCCTACCACCAATATCACCCACTAAACCATGTGCCTAAGTACATCCATTTCCTTAAATGCCCCCAGGGACAGTGACTCCATCACTTCCCTGGACAACCCATTCCAATGCCTAACCGATGTTCCAGGCTTGTCTTCAGCCCTGGCCTTTGGTAGTCCTGAATTATTGACTTGATTTCAGAAGCTGTTTTCCACCTCTTTATTTCTGTGATGATAGTTGTACTGGATTCTTTTCTGGTGTTTGTTTGATATCTTTGCCTTTTTAAACAATAAGTCAAAAATATTTGTTAGTTTTCTGTCATTTTTATTTCAGGGAAAAATCTGTTGCAGTATTTTTTTGAAATACAGCACATTCCTGGATGAAACTTTACTGTCTCTCAAAGTCCTACTCAATTGAAGTTTAACTGATTTAGGTTACTTTTGTTTTTATCGTTTTGCCTCTGTATGAGCAAAGTCTTCATGACACATAATTATTTATTAGGAAATAATTAAAGAATCAACATGTAGGGCTTGCTTCTCACAGCCCTATATTGCTGAGATATGGAACAGTGAACAAAGAAAAACAAAAAATATTTTATATTAAAGATAGAAATGTGCCTGAAAATAGGCCTAAAAGAATGTCCCCCCATATATACATGATTTTTAGGAAGATATAATAAATATCTGTGTGGGGCATTTGATCTCAAATGAAACATGGTGAGTTCCAGATATTTCTCCTTCCAGATATTTCTGATTGTCAATGAAGTTTCATGTCTCTTTCTTAATGAGGGGTAAGTGACAGAAAGTTAACCTCTTCTTATGAGGAAAAAAGAATTATGAGGTAGCCCTGTGAATTTTTCCACTTCTGTCCAATAACTTTAGACTCTGTCAGTCAATTTCAGCTAAAATTAATAGTTCCTTCAGGAAGGAGGAGGATGCATTAGATGCATCAGAGTGATTAGGTTTTCTAAAGTTCTTCCACTATTTGTTTCGTGTTGTAATTTAAGGGGTTGAATTAGGCTTGGACCTGTATTGTGGCTGACAAGTATATACATATACCATAAAATAATATAGAATATAAGTCACTGTTCTCTCAGGAGATGGTAAGAAGCATCACCCAAGAAAAGCTCACCCGTTTGACCGCTGAGTTCTCAGCATTGCAGTTCATGATTATGGAGCTGCATTTTTAATCCCTATTATTTATTAAATTGTCTGATCATTTTTTAAAAATTGTAATTATATTGTTTGCCTCTACAACATACTATAGCAACAGAATCCAACTACTCATAGTATTTTAAAAATCTGTATTTTTTTCTGTTTTATACCAGTCTCCACTAGTTTCAGTGAGCAATGGTACCTTCAGTGCTGCAGTTCATCTGTACTGTAGTTCACCTGCCGTCTTGTCCTGCTCTAGATATTCATGCCCTGTAACTGGTGCAGATCTGTATCTCTTCCTTCTCAAACACATCCAAAAGGGCATATCATCCCCAAGGAAATTGCTTCCCTTTTCATTTTGCTACCATGATGAAGTACAAAATCACCTCATGCCCAGTCACATACAGAAGGGAATATGGAAAAAGAGAATCAGGTCTTTAAGAGAAGAGACAAATGAGACATGACTGGAGTTTGTGGCAGTATAAGTTAAGTGATTTTTTCAAAATTAAACCTCAAGAGATGGCAATCCAAGTATCCTCATTTCCTATCTCATTGTTTTACCTCATAGGCCAATGTCACTTTGGCTGCTCAGTTTTCTTCTACATCACACTATCTTGAATTCTCTTGCACAAAAAGTTTCTTAGAAAAAAAATTAGCTTTTGTTTCTTTTGTTTGTTTGTTTATTTTTTTATTAGGCAAGAATATCAGACTTATTTATTTATTTTATTTGTCCTTAAATCTCTTATTTTCTTGACTAGGAGATTTTTAGCAGCATATAGATCAGTTCAGATCAACTACACAGAGGGAGGATCCTCTTGAATTAGATCTCATAAAACACTCTCTACACAGAGACATACCATCAGGTATAAATTAACATTTTATTGCACCATTGCTCTAAACTATACTGGAATATTTTGGCTGAAGCTGAGTAACACTAAAAAAAGACACCTTTTCTAACTGTATAACAACTTTAATATTTTTGTTAAATAAACAAATAAATTAAAATATTTTAGAAATGAAAGGAAACTTTTTTTTTTTTTTTAATTTTTATTTATAGATCAAATGTAGAATCTTTTAAGGAGTGAATTATCTGCCTTCTGGATAAAACAAACAAAATTTAAATTAAATATTGTAAGTAATTTTTTCCTATACTATGTAAACAATTATATATTATATATTATATATATATATATATATAATTGTTATATATATATATATTTATATATATATATATATATATATATATATAATATAATTGTTATATATATATAACAATTATATATTTAGTCAAGTGCCATTTCCTGATATTGATTTACTTTTTCTACTTCCTATATTCCAAGCAAGAAAATAGCATTTTGATGTACTGGTGAATAAGACACTGCGTGACAATTCAAGAGATCCAGGAGGGATCTTATGTAAGCCCAACCACTGCTTAATTCTGAATTTCCTTTTTTTTTTTTTTTTCTGAGAGTACCTGATCTTAATCAAGATTTGAAGATTGATTAACAACCTATGCTAGAAGCTATGCTGACTTGCAGCAACAGAATCAAAGATTGAACTTCATTACAAGGAAGTAGCACTATCTTTTTGAAGTGTGTGATTTGGAGATTCTCCTCAGCTGCTGACTCTGATCTTCTCCCCAGCTTCTAGTCGTCTGGCATCAGGGTGTAGAGAGCTACAGGAGTGTAGCTCCACCTAAAGTCCCTTTCCCTTCTTTCCCTCTTTTATAGGGTACCCCTTTCTGAGTTTATTTTTCTTACTCTTGAATAATTTACTTTCTAACACTTGTCTGTGTACTACTCCTAAACACTTAAAAGTTGCAGCTTTTGCTCCTTATTGTTCACATTAAGACAATTTAATTAGCTGACCTTTCTACTTTCCTCTAAGAAAACAACATTAAGTGTTCTAATTATTTAGGTATTTCTAACATTTTTGCAACCACTTATTGATTCCAATTAGTCTTTCTTTCTGTCTAGTTTTAATTTCTATTAGATTTATCTCTAGCTTTAAGTTGTTTTGTTTATACACTTATCCACAAAAGATTTCTGATTTTATTGTTGTTTCCTCCTGCGCTCTGAGTCACCTTCTTCTGAGCAAGTTGCCTGTAGAAAACTCTCTTCCTGACTTCAATGAGTGGGGTGTTGAAACCGCACTTTGGGCAGAACTTAGGTGAATTCTTCCAGAAAATCTCATCTCCATTAACTGCATGAAACCAAAATTCATTTTCTTTCCACATTTTTTTTTCTTGATCTCCATTCTTCTGCTGCTTATTAATCTGCTTTGCACATTCTTCAGGCTTTATGAAACTGGGGGCTTTGTGTTAAGAATTATGGGAATACAATGCAAACTATATTATTGGACAAACACCTGTGATGTGAAAGGACATAAAATGGGCACATCTAATGCTGATCATGATTAAGGTGGGTTGCTGCTCTCTAAGGTACTCAGTTATTTACAACACTGCTTTGAGCTGTTCACAATATCATTGAATATATTAATTGATGAGAATATCAAGGTATTTCAACTCCAAGCCTAATATATTTAAATCACTATGTAACTTCTCCCTTCCCCCTGCCCTGTACAAAGTGACATTAAATAATTCAGGTGATCTATAACATTATAACATAAGGCAAACAGAACCTCACCTAAAACATCAAACTTATCCCTAGAATTTCCTGTGTGATATTCAAATAACTTCTAAAAATTTTGTTATTTAAAATTTAATAAATAGAATTATTATTTTTTCCCCCAAAAATGACATTTCTATATCTTCCATTAAGCAAAAAGCTTGACAATGTCAGGAATGATTGCCATTTTAGTGAGCACAAATGGAAAACTTTGCTTTGCATTTGGAATCCTTTTCTCCACTGAGCAAAGTCAAACAAATTTTATGCTTAAAAAAATAAATAAATAAAATCAGTTTAAATACTGAACACATACAAATGTGTTCAAAATGTCTGCCAAATCAGGATTTTATTATTATTATTATTATTATTATTATTATTATTATTATTATTATTATTTAATTTGTAAGTTGTGGAGAAAGTATTTGTCTTTAGACAAGAATCCCTTAAAAGATAAAAAGGTTTGTTTGCTAAGAGACTGCTTCCTTAACATTCTACAATCAAGTACACCAAGCCCAACAGGAGATAAGCCAACATTCACCAGTTATAATGAAATTTACCTTGCTTAATAGGACTGGAAGAGATTCCCAGGACACCAGACACCCTATCAGGGAGTTTAGGGTAAATGACAGTGACACAACAGTAACATCTGAAGGACATCTGCTTCTGACAAGGATGCTCATCTTCCTGCAGTGATTGCACTTGTTCATGCTTGAGAGAGTAAAGTGGAAGCTGAATGACCTCTGGTTTAGATTTTAATTGCAAGAAGGTGAGGGTTGGATGGGTTGGATGACAGAAGATAAAATTGTATTTTAGCATCGAGGTTATCCTGGAGTAACTTTCAAGAAGTACTTACTAGATTCCTCAGGGGGACAGAGAGTGAAAGAATAGATTGAAGGAAAGTAAATCACATAAGCATCTTTAAGATGGTAACAGTTTTCTGATACAGTGTATGGAATTATTACTGGTGTTAATATTTTGTTGACTCGTCTGTGACATTATCCACAATACAAATAATTAATAGGATTACATTCTTCCAGTAAAAGATATGAATGGTGTATCAGAGTTTGAGGAGAGAAGGAACACATCTGTAGGGACAGAAAAGTTGCCTTTCTTGTTAAAATGCTTGTACACTAATGTAATGGGGTAGGTGGTAGTACTCTGCAGGAATTTTCATGTGAGATATATGTGGTTTTATGTTGTCCTGTTGTACAGTAATATAGGAAGAAACTAAGAATTTAATGTATCTTGGAGTTGATTTTGGATACAACTACTATGAGAAGAAACATAAATATTCATTGTTATGGAAATTGAGCATGAGTCCACATCCTGGTTATGTTTTGCTTGTATTTAAGACACGCAAATAAAACCATAAGAACAATTCTAAAACAATAAATACACCCAACTCTCTTCTGGTAGCAATGCTCCCCTTTTGAAAAGGGGAGGACAGCAGGCTCCCTGTATATAGAAATGTATGTTTTGCATTTTATTTCCTTGATGTTGTAGAAATGGATCTTTGGAGAACAGCAAACTCTCTTGACAATCATTTAAGAAAAACATTTTTTCCCTTCCCCTTTGAAATGTTGTTTTAAATTAGGAACAACAGTACTGATGCCTGTGAAAGCATTCTCCTTGCAGATATGTGCATATTCTGCATTGTGACTGAGGCAAGATGGGCTAAGCCTTCTTTTTGCCCAAACAGACACATTTGACCATGTTTATTTTGATAATTTACTTCTCCTCCTCCTCTTCTGAGGTGTCCTTAACTACATATGATTTTCCATATGCTTACTTCTGAGAGAAGAATTTCTGCACTGCCTATAGGATGCTGAGGCATAGAAATGCTGCAGATTTGCCCAATAACACATCACAAAGTAATATGAAGAATAGGAAAATAATTTAACCACTTTGACTTTCCAAGCTCTTTGTAAGTACCATTAGCATATTTCCGAGCTGTTTCAAAAATAATACAGGTTTTAACTTGTGACATTCATTTTGATGTTTTATTTTATCCTCACTAGCTAAGATCATTATAACCTTGCTCAACCCTATATGATAGAGAATTTAATATTTTATTTTTAATATTTGCCTGCAGAAGAAAGATTCCCATTCTTGCAGGAAGTTTTTAGGTAGTATGAATCATTCAGTTGCTTTTTAGAATACACTCAATTTCTAAACATCATATTATCTTTGCTTAATTCTATATAAAATCTCCAGCCCAGGTTAAGACAAAAGGAGGGAAAAAAATAAAAATAAAAAAAAATCTGGCCAAAACAACTGATAAAACTACAGATAAACAATAATGATTTTTGTCTCTCCTACTTTAACTTATCTTCATACAACACCCTTGCTGTTTAAAACAAACAAAAAAACCAACAACAATAATAATAATAATAATAAAAAAAAAAAAAAACAAAAAACATGCAAACAACAAACAAACAAAAACCTATAATAACAGAATTCACTGTAAGGGTGAGCTTTTTAACAAACAAATCCTGTCCATATGGTTGTCAGAGAAATCTTAAACATGGAGACAAGAAAGAACTCCTTGTCAAGCAAGACAATTACACTAAAACATCTGAATCAGTCAACTGCATAATGAATGTAAAGGAAAGCAGCTTAACATTCTGTTAGACAAATGTCTTATTGACCACAACCACAGCTGCTGTTGCTATTGTTGGCTAGCAGGAAGGCTGGAGTCACTGAAGATTTCCCTGGTGTTTGAAGCATCCTGAATCTCTGATTCTCCCAACCCTTATATTTATTGAAAAACTGTATCCTTGCTTGTGCAGGGTAAAGGGATGTTATAGGAGAATACTCACCTGGCATAACTACAGCTTGAAACACCTGCAGCTAATAAAGCAGATGTCCCTATACTCACCATACTCACTCCCCATACTTTGAATTGTTTTAATTGTTTTTGGACCATAGCTGTTGGTTGCAACTTACTCCTGAGGTTCATTTTACAGGGTGCTTTCTGCATTACTAGGCAATTCTGAAAACAGATCAGAGGACTGAGGTACAATTCAATAAGTAAATTGAATATTCTGCCCTATCTATCAGTCTTGGTTCACTTCAATTAAAATAAATAAATAAATAAATACAATTTTAGTAACTGTATTATAAGCATTAGCACTTCGGAGACAATTCCTAAGCAAAGCAAAGGGAAACAAGAAAAAACATTCTCTTGTATGAAACAAGAGAATGAGAATCTGGAAGGAAATAGCAGATATGTTTGTGTTCATTACATATCATTTCAGCTGAAAATCCCCTTTTAAAGCATAGAGACTCCTCCTTCAGAGAATAAGCTGCACTTCAAATGCAGTAGGATTTCACAAATATTTCACTATTTGCCAGCTTTTTGGTGCCAGAGTTATTTCTGCAGGTTGGTATTGTTTCATAACACATGTGCAACTGAGCACATATTGTTGTAAATGACGATCATGATTAATGCAGTAAGTCTTTATTTTTAGTGCTTGGAGTAGTACCACAGTAGTAATTTTGCTAAAAGTGATGAGCATATGACCGTTAGGCCTCTCTTATGTAGAGTATTAGATTGAACGCGGAAGGGCATGTACTTATGGCATCTCTCATGACCATTAGTGTATACATGAGGTCAAGAAAACATTTGAATACTCTGCCATCCAAGACTGCCAGAATGTGCCTTCCAGACAGGGGAATCAGAGAGGTGCTTCTCAAGCTGCTGACTATGATTTTTCCATTAATTGTATAAGGACATTAGGTAGTATGAATGCTCAGTTTATCACTGCTATGTAAAATGCAGATACTATGGTACGTGCACATACCACCACTAAGTCATGCTATCAGTTTGTATGAAATTCTATTATGTTCATTTTCACTAACAAAGGGTGGACCACTTCACTGGGAGGAGAAAGGGAGCTATGCATCACTGTTTAACAAAGGCAAGAGGCTCAAAAACAGTCTATGATGTTGATTAGTATGGGCCATAATTTGTTGTACTGTCAAAGAGTCAGCATGCCAGTTGTGGGAAATGATGAGCAATCTTAAAAATGATTGTAAATTGCATCTCACTGATTGGCAAAGTAATCAGCCGAAGCTGAAGGAATCAACACTGGGCATGCAGAGCACCTTCTACCATCAGGTTGTGCAGCCACAGCAAGTTCAACAAAATGGCAGATTGGTGTGCAAAAGAGCACAGACTTGACAGTAAGCCCCATGCAAACACTTCACTTAAGTATCATCGGGCATTTTGTTTCCTCTGTTACTTGTTCTTGGCTAGTATCCAGCCACTCAGAGCCTCTTCAAATGCCTGCTTGTGCACTTTATACAGCAATTTTGTTTTATTGGACATTCATTACAGTGCCCAGTTTCTGTGTAAAATTGCCATGTACTTATTAGGAGAGATGTTGGCACAAGAACTATGCTTTTTTTTTTTTTTTTTTCCTCAAGAGGTTTCTCTGCTCTTTCACTTGCCTGTTGAGTGACCACTAATGTGGATGAAAAGTATGGATTTCTGGGAAACAGCTAGGAAACAGTTCTCTGCCAGAGTAATGATTCTATTAAGTTTATTTTGATTAGTTTTACATAGTTGGTTAAACATGAGTAGACTCAGCAAAATAATTATATTGGTAAGATAAGTTCTGTGGGTGTAGTATATATGGATAAAATATGTAATCTCTACATTATATACAACATTTATGGTACATGCTTACACTTTTTGTGAAGGGCCTTCCTAGACAATGTGATTCTTTTATAATAGGAAATGAGTTAAAATTAAGTGAAGCTTGGTATGTAGAGATCTTGAAATGTTAATTTTACCAACTAGAATCTTTCCCAGACTGAAAAATAAGGGAAGTGATTAATCCCTTAGAAACAGACCACTGGAACCACTTCATGAATCTCAGACTTTTTTTTTTTTTTTTTTTAATGTGAATGTGCAGAATTTGTTTAGTGCTGCTGCAATTATTTATGTGGGAAGATGCAGACAATACGTGCAAGAAGACAGAAAGCTTTGGCTTGAGCTATTCAGGCCATGGTGCAGAATGGCACAGTTACATGCACTGCTCAGGACTAGATCCTTGTGGAGCACCAAGTATGTATTCACACTACAGAACCTGTCCTGGTCCTCCTCCAAGTCTCACTAAGTGCTCTTGAAAAGTATATCTTCATTTTTTTTTGATTCAAAGTGCAAAAAGGTTGTCTCTGCCAGAAGTGCCAGATCTGGCAAGAGACAAGGGTATGTATTGCATGTTTTAGAGTGTGCCAACAGCTGAATGGGATTGTTGAGGAGGAAAAAACCCACTGTGGATCATGTTTTAGGGGTGTGGGAAGGAAAGATAACTATCTGAAACACTTCTCTATATTTTATTCTTAGAGGGAAATAGTGGTTTTCTCCAAAGCAAAGCCTGAGAGCTAACCAATACACAAACTGGCGGCCAGGGCTTGAGTGGTGGCCAGGCTTTACCTTCATTAACACAGCAAGAGCAGAGAAGCACTTTGAAGAAATGAATGCCAAAAGTATGGACTTCAGACATGTCAGGTGTTTTATCTTAAATTAGCTCTAGTCTACTCTGTGGAAAAAATACCTCCACTATGCATATACCTTGAAACTGTCCATAATAAAAGTATGCCTTCAAATGTCTTCTCTCTGAGCTGTAAACCTTTCAACAGACCGTCTTCAGAAGTGCCATTCTGAGCTATCATCTGTCTCATGAAGATGATGGTAGGACCATCAGCTCTGAGCAAAAATCTGCCCTGACCTAGTACCTAGATTTTGACTGAAACACATAATTCAGAGAGATATCCTGTTCTGATATTCAATAGCCCCCAGTCCCATGCTGCAAAGTATCTTCATAGCCAAGCATTTTTTCTTTATGGAGAAGCATCCCTTCACCTATCTATGAAGCACTTGGCTGCCACTCTCTTTCCTTGCCTGTGTAAGGGTGAAACGCAATTAATTGTTCAGTGATGGACTGCACACTGGGACTGTCACGATCAGCTTCTTCTTTCTCCAGTTGCCCTTCAATTTGTCCCAGAGGACACTCCTGATGCAAGGGCACTTGGTTTCAGAGAACAGCCAAACACCTGAAAGCAAACAACACATGAAGATAAACAACCATACACCTGCAAAATGAATTTATTTGGTAGAATGTTACTCCCTGAGAGAGCAGTCATGGGAGAGCAGTCACTTTTAGGGAGATGAACATGGAGAGATATTAGGAGACTGAAACAGCATCTAGAACTTTGGGCAGAGAAAAATAAGAAAGGTGGGAGGTGATAGGTTTAATTTTCAGGGCTCCTTAATATAAAAAAGATGTTAAGATACTTGAATACATCCAAAAGAGGGTGACAAAGCTGGTAAAAGGGCTGGAAGATATGTCCTATGAAGAAAATCATAGAATCATAGAATATCCCAAGTTGGAAGGGACCCACAAGGCTCATCAGTTCCTGGGTCCACACAGGACCACCCAGAAATCAGATAATATGTCTGAGAGTGTAGTCCAAATGCTTCTTGAACCCCATCAAGCTCGGTGTTGTGACCACTTCCCTGGGGAACCTGTCCCAGTGCCTGACCTCCTATTTGGCAAAGAACCTTTTCCTGATATCCAGACTGAATCTCCCCTGTCACAGTTTCATGCCATTAAGAGGCATGAGGAGAGAAACTGAGGACACTTGGGTTGTCCAGTCTGGAGAAGAGGAGGCTGAGAGGTGACTTCATTACTCTCTTCAGCTTCCTGAGGAGGAGAAGCAGAAGGAGGTCTCTTCTCCATGGCAACCAGGGCAGGTTCAGATGAGACATTAGGAAAATTTCTTTACATTGAGGATGGCCAAACACTGGAACAAGCTTCCTAGTGAGGCGGTTGATGCCCCATGCCTGTTAATGTTCAAGAAGAATTTCAATAATGCCCTCAGTAATATGCTTTAATTTTTGCTAACCTTGAACTGGTCGACCAGTTGGTTCCCTGCCAATAACCCGTTCAAGGTCTCTGTAGCAAGGGCTGCCTTCTCACTCCAGAGTCTGGTAGTTATAAATTTTGTTAAATGTGGCCTTTATCTTCTTGTATCAGAAACAGTGTGGCCAGCAGGGCTAGGGAGGTGATCGTCCCCCTGTACTCGGCTCTGGTGAGGCCGCACCTCGAGTACTGTGTTCAGTTTTGGGCCCCTCGCTACAAGAAGGACATCGAGGTGCTTGAGCGGGTCCAGAGAAGGGCAACCAAGCTGGTGAGGGGCCTGGAGAACAAGTCCTACGAGGAGCGGCTGAAGGAGCTGGGCTTGTTCAGCCTGGAGAAGAGGAGGCTCAGGGGTGACCTTATCGCTCTCTACAGATACCTTAAAGGAGGCTGTAGCGAGGTGGGGGTTGGCCTGTTCTCCCACGTGCCTGGTGACAGGATGAGGGGGAATGGGCTAAAGTTGCGCCAGGGGAGTTTTAGGTTAGATGTTAGGAAGAGCTTCTTTACTGAAAGGGTTGTGAGGCACTGGAACAGGCTGCCCAGGGAAGTGGTGGAGTCACCATCCCTGGAAGTCTTCAAAAGACATTTAGATGTAGAGCTTAGGGATATGGTTTAGTGGGGACTGTTAGCGTTAGGTCAGAGGTTGGACTCGATCTTGAGGTCTCTTCCAACCTAGAAATTCTGTGATTCTGTGATTCTTATACATGACTTGAAAGGGACATCTAGTCCTGTCATACACAGCAGTATTTGTCTGATTGTCAATGCCCTAATATTATTGCCCAGCTTTAATGTTGCTGGATAACTTGTTAATTGTATCATGACATTGGTTGATAAAAACTTTGCTTTCTTTGGGTTCCCTAGAGGCATCCCACTAAAACTTGTGTGGCAGAAGCTGTTGGTATTGTCATCAAGAATGGGTGGAAATATGAATGCACAAGGGAATAGAGAGTGAGAGCAGGGATGTACGCAGATGGAATTTCAGAACCTGGAAACTGTAGAGATGGTATAGAAGGTAAAGGTAGGAAAAGAAAGCTGAATGGAACCTCCAAAACCACAAAGTCTGCAGGACTATTTCACACAAAATATGAAAACAGACAGTCTATTTGCAATTTTAAGCATAATAGGAAGCTCTTCAGAATGTTATATTTTTATTTATTATTTTTTTTTCTCCCCATAAATTCTGAGTGTGTTCTGGAGGACTTGGCATTGTCACAACCTGGCCATTGGTTCAGACATTTATAATGTCAGTGGAGTACATTAACCATGCTCCTGTAGTGAATCATTCATCTTAGCTTCATACAAAAGGCATCCAGTTCATGTACACCAGGACTGTTACAAAACATGAACTGGAGATGGTGGGTGAGGAATGAGACGTATGCTTGAAAAAGTACAGTCCCGCTCCAATACCTTTTAGAAAGCTGAAGTACTTGGCTGTGCAAGTGTGTACAAAGGAAAATGTCTTGTACGAATAACATAAGGGTAGGAAGGAAAGCTGCTCACAGAACACCAGTCAACGAGATGCCTCGGCAACAAATGGCTCTTTTTTGAAAAGGTTTGTAATGGCTTCTCCATAGTTTTAGATATCTACAGTATGATAACGTAAGGATAGTTGTATAAACATATATGCATACACATGTAAGTATGTGTGTTTTGACATGTGCTTTTATGAAAAGGATGTGTTTCTGGGAAACAATGAACAGCATGAAAAGGTGTATAGACAATGATTCCCTGTATTCAGAATCGAGAATGAGAAGAGGTTGAACAGACATAATGTGTTCGCAGATAATAGTGCTTTTACAATACATTTCACTGTGTCAGTCACGTTAAATGCTTTTCAAGCACATTAAGAAGCCTTTGCAATACAAAGGTGCTTCTAGTACACATAGGTCTGGTGAGAGTTTGTTGGAGATGAGAAACCTGATGCATTTTTCGCTACTAGAGAATTTGTATCCCAATTACCTTAACTAAGAATGTATATATATATACATGTGTATATATATATATATATATATATATATATATATGTGTGTGTGTAAAAAAAAAGAGTATAACTAAGAGTATAACTAAGGAATATATGATATATAATGATATACGAGGAGTATATAATATATATAACTCCTATATATAACTATATTTATATATAAATATCATGCTCTTCACAACTTTGCAATGTTTATGCTGAAATGTATTTTTCTTTGAGACATGGGAAAGGCTCTTCACCATGATCTTTCAAATCCCATCTGGACAAGTTAAGAAAAAAAGGAAAACAAAACAATAACACACACAAAAAAAAAAAGCTATTGTTTTCCTCTGTGGTATTGATTCTTATGAGGCAGATGTGCTCTAACAAACCCTACAGCATTTACCTGAAATAAGCATTTTAAACCAAAATGCATATAAAACCATGTGTGCTCTCTGAACATTATTTAGTCATAAACATGATGAAAAATAATGATAAATAGATAAAAATAATAATAAATAAAAATAATAAATAAGTAAAATAATAGAAAATAAATAAAAAATAACAATTTTTACAATATAAGTCTCCTAGAAAAGCTTTAATTTTGAACAGAAGAATCATGAATAACAAATTACAAAGATTTAAGAAAGTGCAAAGTCTTAAATACTTTTTTGTTGTTGTTGTTGTTTTAATGTGTCTTCTTTGCATTTAATTAATAAATGTAAGTTTTCTAGTTATTTACTAGTAGTATTGCTTCTTATAATGGCAAATCTTTCCATGTAGAGAAGTTCCCATGATTTATTGAACCATTTATTTTTAGGGACTTTGCTGGGAGATTTCCAGTCAGTGGCTAAAACAGCTCTGGCAGCTAATTATAAATGCTTTAAAAATCAGTGAAGAAAATATCATCAAGTCCACATTCACAGCCCAAAAATACTAAACCATGAATATAATTTGAGATTGTGCTTACTTGTATTACTTACTTACTGCTTGTATTACAATTGTACCGAGAAATTCCCATTGAAATCAAGGTCCTATACATCATTCTTTACAAAATGATCAGGGGAAAATTTTGGCTTCTTATCAACCCCTACTCACTCCAGTTTGCCCCTGAAAGTCATCCCCTTCTCACTTTATACTACATGTATAATTCTTTAGGAGAATATTTTGTGCTTTGTGTTGCGCTATTAACAATGTTTTTTAGAGCTCTTTTATCAGAGCTGTGTTTATCTGTTTCATATAAAGCTGTGTTTATCTGGTGAAAGACAAAGAATTTACAGTCTGAAAACAATGGTGTATAATATGCACACTATAAATGCTGGATATATGGCAAGTGATACAAAGCATCTTGGGGGGTAAATTAGAAAATAAACAAAAATACAATGACTGGGGAATGATGTCTAGAAGGAGAAGCATAGGTAAGCAAAGCATCTTGTTTAGGATCACATAGCAGATCAAAGGACATAGAAAGAGTGCAGCCAAGATGTCTGATCTCCAGCCTAGGACATTATATTATTCTGTGATCAGTATGGCTTTTCATTGGGAAACAGTTCAACAAAGTAATTATCATATCATCCAAGCCTATGCCAAATCACTGAAGAGATAAATTTCTATCAAGGAAACCTGTGCATTCCATCCTTTTCAGATAAATGTGACCGAAACAACTGCAATTAAAGAGAACTTTATTGCAAATACTTTGTACTAAAAATATTCATTTTGCATAATATCCAGGATGTGTTCCTCATTCATTTGTTTATATGTATATAGATGTATGAAAATGTGTTTGATTACAGCAATTGAAAGCATTCCATCTTCTTTACATGTCTTCTATCTTTGCAAGATTAATTACAGATTAAAAAGTGCAAGTTGGAATTTGCTGCTATAAAATGGTATTGGCTTTAACCTCAGTTCCTAAATAACTACTTAGGGTGGTAGGTTTCTAAGACTTGATGCTGAATTAAATATCATTTTGGTATTTGATCAAATATCAAGTATCTGTGGACTAGAGAATTTATTTTGTTGTTATTGTATGAATAATTATTTGCCTTTAAGGCCCAATTCCTGAGGGCTACAGGAAATACTTAACTTCCTAGATTTGCTCTGCTGAAGCAGAATTGGAAGTAGTCTTTGAGGAGTAAATGTGTCTCCTTCCTGCAATTTTTTTTTTCTTCTGGGAAAAAGTCAACAGTGGAAAGAGAAGGTTCCTAGCTACTGAGAGGTTTTCACCCACCACATGGAGTGGAAAATTCTGTCTTTACATGGGAGCAATGTACAAATGAATGGTAATACATGTGCACAAGACATGGTGGAGGAAGGGGCTGCAGGACATGGTTCTTCCCCTTATAATCACCCCTGTGACAAGGTGACATAGGTCAGCCTCACTAGCCTGATCATTGATTTTACAACACTGAGGCATCTTGACACTGTTTTGATATTGTGCTCTAACCTCGGTGCTATTGTTATATAAGATAGTAAAAGACAGTGATAAAATGAGAATATTTTCCATGAAAAATTATGATTGTAAACAGACTATTCTGGTTAACTGCGCTGTTGCTCGTTTTCATAAAATCAGAAACACAGAAAAGTTGAGATTGGAAGGGGCTTCTGGGTCCATCCGATCCAACCCCCTGCTCAAGCAGGGACACCAAAACAAGTTGCCTAGGACCACGCCCAGGTAGCTTTTGAAGATTTCCAAGGACGAAGACTCCACCACCTCTCTGGGCAACCTATTTAAATGATTAACATGAGCTTTGTGCAGTGCTGAACAAATGTGTAACATAGAAGAGGTAATAGATGGTAATATCGTTTTTGTTTTCTGTGACATTTCATTGAGCTCCCCTTGGACCAGGAAGCATTTAAAATCGGACCTGTAATGAAACCCTAATGAACTCCAATTAAGCCAAACTCTATGTCCGTGGATGTAATATTGGTTCCCTCACTGAACTCACCCCTACACTGAAGTATTCCTCAGACTGAGAATTAGCTAGATACTGAACTTTATATAAGAGATTCAAGTCTATCCCCATGGCCAGGTTACCCTGAAAAATCATGCCAAAACCCAGCTTTCCAGGTTACTCAGGGACAAGACAACTGTGAAAGCTTGCCAGATGATTAACTCTGCAGGACTGATGTTCACTGGACTCCTACAGAATTAAGGCCAGCATCATGCACACTCCTGTCAATATAGTAAATGTTTTGCTATCCAAAAGCTCAACTAATTCTCTGGGATCTAGACTGTTTTATTGCTTTTGGCCACCCAGTGCCAGCATGACAGTTGTCTAAAGGAGTCCACGGCTCATGAATGGTACTGTTTATGCCCCCAAATAGCAGATCTGCTCTACTTCTTCTGGATGTTTTCTGATATTTTTCACAGCTTTCTTATGGACAAGAAATGTTGCAGAAACAAGTATTTTGGAAAGGTGCAGTCCTGACATACCATATAATGAACTGCTATGTGAAATGTGGTTCTTGGAAGAGCTAGACCATGGAAATACCAGAAATAACAGAAGAAATAGCAGAATTTACTAAACCATGCTCAGTTTGACCACCTTAGCTCTCTGTGTGGCATGTCTGAGTTATACATGCAAGACAGAAGCTGACTTTTTCTGCACAACACCAGAAAGCAAATCAGAAGTTGACTGCAGTGGCCTGGAGGTCAGTCTGGGACAGAGCTGCTGTCAGTCAGCTGAACAATGCAGAAGAGTAGCTCAATCAGCTGAGAGAAGGGAACTGTGGAAATATTTTCAGGCTTGGTTTCTGTGACTTTAGAAGAGGCACTTCCAGTTAGTTAAAAAATTTATAACAGAAAGTGCTACTTCTGAAGATATCAATGTCTCTGATGCTAGCTAGGCAGTTAAGAGTTTGTGTGAGACTTAATAGGAGATTACTAGAGTGTGCATAATTCTACCTGAAATTAATTATTTTACATTTTTTTCTAAGGATATTTTAAATTAATAATACCCACAATTAGAAGTCTATTTTATATTGTAGTGAACTATGCTGTAGCATTTCATGGGGCTACAGTAGAAGCCATAAGGTATCTTTGCATTGTTTTCAACAGTAGCTGCAGAAAAATATAAACAAAACCAGTACATTCCAAAAATTATATATATATATACATATATACACATATATGTGTGTGTATATGTATATATATATATATATATGTATATATATATATATATATATATATATACACATATATATAAGCCTGCTTACTTCCAAAAGACTTGCTATTAATAGCTAACACATACTGGTTTAAATTATGGGTTTTTATGTCCCACCCAAAACTTGAATCATTAAGTCAGTAGTGTTGTTAGTCATATAACTGTCCAGTCTCCCTTTATATTATGCAGCTGTGTATTGCACAGTCTAATTCTTTATTGTCTAGAAATAATCAGCAATTGTCCCTTCTCATTTGATTGAAGGCCTCTTTTGTGCCGGGGGGAATAGTAGCTCCCATTCCTCCTGCCACAAAGCATTGTTTCTTTTATGCTTTATTATGTCCCCTCTTGCTTGTTTAATTTCTCTGGAAAATGACACTATTCTTTGCAATATCTATTTATGGAGGAGGGCTTTATTTCATCTCCTAATCATTCTCATTATCATTCTTGTGGAAACCCCCACCCCTCTTTTTCTCTGTCCTGCAATTATACTTCCCTCTCTCCTAGTTATTCTGCATACACAGATTACTTTTGACATCAGATGTTTAGTTGTCAAAGCACAACACTCTCCAATCCCTTCACTCAAAACATTTGTAAGATATTATGACCATCTGTCTTGCTGGCCAGGCCCTGTGTAAGAGACCAAATGGCTATAAGAAGCAGCAGAAAGTCTCAATGGTAATGGAACAGTATTGCTATCTAACCCTTATAGTTATGTTTGCCCAGTATGACTGAATTGACTGACTTGAAGCTACTGAGCCATGTCTAATGCAATAGCAAAAAGCGTGTTTTTTGTTTGTTTGTTAATGTAATTTTGTTGTTGTTGTTGTTGATTTCTGCTGCTTCCATAATACCTCAAAACAAATATGGTGCATTTTTTCATGGACTTTTTGTTGTTGTTGGAGAATGTTTTTCATTCTGTTTTAAATTTCTTTTGTTGTTTTATTTTTTTCATAGTTAACAAAATTAACCATGGCATGAAATGGCATTAACCTTGGCATGAAATTACTCATTTCCTACACATTTCCAAAAAAAATGTATTTTGATAAAACTTTTGCAGAAGAAAAATTATGTGCAAAATTCCAACAGGCCATGACTTTGTATTTATTTTGTTATATAGCAACTACATACTTCTTCAATTAATCATATTCTAGAAGGATATGGAATGGACAGTAAAACTGAATTCAAAGACATGGTGGGATTGCTCCTATGACTGGAGCCATGTCATGGGAGAGATTTAAGCTCTTTGGGAAGGACAACCAAGGGAGAAGAGGAGGGGATGTCACCCTCTATGTCAATGAGCAGCTGTAGTGCATGTATGTCTGCCTGGGGATGGATGAGGAACTTAGAGAGAGTTTATTGGTAAGGATTAAAGGGAACACAGGTCTAGATGACATTACTGTGGTGGTCTGAAGAAGATAAGGCCTTCTACAGACAGATAGGAGCAGCCTCACATGCACAAGCCATGGTCCAGGAGGACTTAAACCACCCTTATACCTGTTGGAGGGACAGCACAGCAGAGCATAGGCAATACAGAAGATTCCTGGAATGCACTGATGATAACTTCTCCAAGTGACAGAGGAACCAACAAGGATAGGTGCTATGCTTAGTAACAAGGAGGAGCTGTTGAGGAGTATGAAGCTCATGAGCAGCCTTAGCTGCAGTGACTGAAATGGTGGAGTTCAAGATCGTGAGGGCAGTGAGGAGAATGCACAGCAAGCTCAAAACTTTGGGCTGTGGGAAAGCAGACTTTGGCCTTTTTGTGAATCTGTCTGGTAGAGTACTATGAGATAAAGCCCTGGAGAGAAGAGGGACCCAAGAAAGCTGGCTAATATTTGGGGATCACCTCCTCCAAGCTCAGCAGTGATGTATCTCAACAAACAGGAAGGCAGGCAAAAATGTCAGGGGGCCTTCATGGATGAACAAAGAGCTCCTGGCCAAACTCAAATAAAAAAAATAAAAATAAAATAAATAAATAAATAAAGAAGCCTACAGAGGGTCAAAGAAAGGAGGGTAACTTGAGAGAAATACAGAGATATTGTCTGAGCAGACAGGGGAAAGCTAAAACCCAGATAGAATTGAGTCTGTCCAAGGGCAACCAGAAGGGCTTCTACAATACATCAGTGACAAAAAGAAGACTAGGGAAATTGTGGGACCTCTTCTGAAGGAAACAGGAAACCTGGTTACCTGGGACACTGAAAAGGCCAAGGTACTGAATGCCTTCTTTGCCTCGGTCTTTACTAGCAAGACTGGCCATCAGGAATCCCAGATCCCAGAGACCAGTTTGAACGGATCAAGCAAGGGAGATGCTCCTTTAATGGAAGAAGAGCAGTTCAGTGAATACTTGGGCAAACACGGCCCTGCTGCCATCTAGAGGGACACTGACAGGCTGGAGAGGTGGGCAGACAAAAACCTCATGGAGTTCAATAAGAAATGGAGTCCTGCGCTTCGGGAGAAATAAAAATGCAAGCACCAGAACATGCCACTGGCCACCCACTTCTGCATAAAAAGGCCTCAGAGTCCTGGTGGACACCAAGCTGAATGTAAACCAGCAATGTGCCCTTACTGCTAAGAAGGCTAATGATATTCTGGGATGCAGTAAGTAAAGTATTGCCAGCAGGTCAAGAGGGGTGATACTTCCCCTCTACTCAGCATTGGTGAGGCCGATGATTTCTCCCACACAGGAACACATTAGTTTGTGACTGTAACTAGATATGTTTTAAGATTCACCAGTCATCTATCTTTATATTTTGAAATGTACCAAGTCTTTCATGTGTTAAAAGCTAAAACTTACTGCAAATGATTCAGTCTAAGTGAATTTTAAATCTAATTGACATTCACATGACAATACACTTCTGTAGGCAGTTCTGCTTTCATAACAAATACTTTTGACTTTCAATAAGACAAAAAATTCAATAATACAAAAAAAAAAAAAAAAAAAACACCACAGAAAGATCCCTATTTTATACATTGCCTTTAAAAATGAAAACCTATTAAAAATGATTTTCATATTTAAGTACTGTTTAATAGTATACTAACCACTGATGAATCTTTCTGGTGTAAAATCAGACTGGCCAAATGAGAATCAAATTCTGTCTTATATCACCAAATTGATCCATTTTCCTTCAATCATTATTCACTTTTTCCATTGTTTCACATACAAGAAGAAGCTTTCTGTACCGTTTTGTCAGAGTATGAATGTTATTTCTTTCTAATTTCTCAGAATTTAACTTGGTATGCTACTCTTAAAATGCATTAACAATGCTGAGTGTCCTACTGTGAAGCACTTTTGTTTTGTATTTTTTTGTGTGTTTTATGTTTGTTTGTTTGTTTGTTTCCCAATCTTAATAATTCCTGCTGCCCTGTACCAATGCTCTCTTCTCACTTGCCTTTATTGCCTTTATCTATTTATGTTGTAATTAGTATCCTTTAATGAGTTCTTAAACAGTTCTATGCAGGCACATGAGTTTTCATAATTTACAGATTTAACCCTGACACCAGGCCATTAAAAAAAATTATCTTCCAGTAAGTTCAGAAAGATTGAAATGCATTCCACATGTGTAAGGTATTAAGTAGTTTGACCACCTACCTAGCAGATTTTAGTCTAGTTCTTCATGGGCATATCTCTCAGAGATATCTTCTCCTCAGGACAAGACAGTCAGAAATGACACTACATCTCCTACATTTCAGATTATGTAACTTGCCTCATTAATTGTAATTACTCTTGTGATACTGCTTTTTATTTCTCATCTGAATATTCCTAGCTTCAAAATCCACATGTAGAATCTCGTTATTGGCTTTTTTTTCCCCTTGTTTTTGTTAGATTTATCTAAAATTTATCCCCGTGTAGATACTTCTACATCTCATCCAGTTACATCTCAGTTTCTTCAATATTTTAAGAAATAGTTCTCTGCAGTTTTTTTTTTTTTTTTTGTCTGTTGTTGCTTGCTTGATTGTTGTTTTTGTTTGTTTGTTGTTTTTTTTTTGTTCTGTTTTTCACTTGCCAGATATTATAAACTACCTTATCTAGGGACTGTCTCTTCACATAATCACAGAAATTTTAGAGGTTGGAAAGGACATCTGAAGGCCATCTGATCCAGATCCCTGCTCAAGCAGGGACACTTATAGCAGGTTGCCCAGGACGATGTTGACGTGGCTTTTGAAGATCTCCCGGGATGGAGATCTCTCCCTTTTGGGCAACCTGTGCCAGTGCTGTCAACTTTGGTGTAGAAAAGTGCTTCATGATGGAAGCTCCTGTTTTCCAGGCTGGGCCCAGGGCCTCTGGGCCTGGCCATGGGCACGCCTGAGCAGAGCCTGACTCCGGCCTCTCAGCACCTCCCGGCAGTGCTGGTGAGCATGGCTGGCAGCCAACTGAGCCTCCTCTGTGTATCTCTTGTACTGGGGGTGGGGGTGAGAGGGAAGTCAGATGAGTATTTTGGGGCCTTTGAGGAATGTTTAAGTATTAAGAGTCTCAGCTGACCATACCTTATCCCAGTACTATTGATAATCGTTATTGCCTATGGAAGACCAGAGACAATATTCTTCATGGGGAAAAACAATAAATAAATAAAATAGACAAACAACAACAACAAAACACACAAATCTGGAGAGAAAACAGTGCAGCTGAAGCAATTATTCATTTTAGAAACTGCATAATAGAAATAAACTACATAACATTGTTTAAGAACTCAGATTAATGGTGTCAGGCTGAGGCAGGGAAGGCTGGATGTCCAGGCTGAGTCTGGACATGTCCAGGCTGAGGCTGGACATCAGAAGAGGTTCTTTACTAGGAGGGTGGTTGCACACCGGAACAGGCTCCCCAGTGAAGTAGTCACTGCACCGAGCCTGTCTGAATTTAAGAAGAGTTTGGACTGTGCACTTAGTCACATGGTCTAAAATTTGGGGTAGACCTGTGTGGTGCCAGGAGTTGGACTTGATGATCCTTATGGGTCCCTTCCAACTCGGGATATTCTATGATTTTACGATTCTATGATCTACATACTGAGAAGAACAGCAGCAAACTTCTGTAGTGTATTTTGTCTTCTGTAAATCATGAATCACCTAGCACAGTTTAAGTCTGTTCTCAATTTCTATAAAATTCAGCTTCTAATTTAAATCCATTTTAATTGATTCTGTTTAAATTAAGGGTGATCAGGTGATCATTAGTACTAATTTTGGATATTGCTCTGGCATGTGAATCATGATACAGATGTTGATATGGATTTTGGTTTCTGAAGGCCAAGTCATGCAGCCGAACCAGGTTTCTGAGTTCTTTGGAAAGTGTTGTCATCTCCAGATTGTGACTGATCTTTCCTCATTATTATGAAGTGAAATGAAGAAGCTCATTGTATTTAAAAACAATTACCTTTGAGCTGGAAGAGGCACAGTCTCACAGAGATTCTCAAATCAGGTGCAATGAAAGAATCAGCCCATTTTAACTAGTTCCTATCGGGTCTCTTAGTTGAGCTGCTTGATGTAAGTACAATATTTTTGGCCCCCTACTTTTTCCATGTTCTACATAGGGAACATTGGTGACTAGCTCAGGACTATGAATTTACTTGCTGAAACAGTGTCTAAAAACAAATATGAAGGTCTTCAGTGCCACTGTACAAATCTCATGGTTTAAATCCCATGTGAAGTAGAAATCTAAATTAAAATTTCAAAAATAACTTTAGATACAAAAACAAACACTAAAGTCTTGCATTCTTTTGTATTATAAAGCAGATTGCTGCTGCAGAATAATAACTAAATCTTAAAATTCTATTATATTTTATTTATTTATTTATTTGTTTGTTTTTTACCTTTTCTGCCTGCATCTCCAGTGGTAGTTACCACTACAGTGCCAAAAGTCAATGTTGCATTCTATCCTTCTGGAGCATTTAAAAATATAAAGTTTCAGAGAAGAGAGGTCTGAGTCTTGTATATGACATGCCACTGAAAGGAAAATACAGAAATAGCAAAGACCTATTCTCATACAATGTTCTTTAATCAAGAGAAAAGAAAACCAGATTCTGTCACGTGTATCCATAAATGTAATCATATGGTATATAAATAGATTTTTTTAATATATTTTTTTAATAGAATAGCTGTCAAAGTCTTCAGTCAGGCTTCATCAGTAGCTCTTTAAGAGAAAAGGCTGATTGAAAAGAAAAGTCAGTCAGCAACAATTTAGTATGAGGGCTAATAATCAGTACTTCAGTTTCATTTCTGTTAAGCTAAAGGAAGTCATTTGACATAGATGTCACTAGGAGGGGTACAACATAAATACTGGTGTTTTGCAGACCTCACGGAAAGAGAAAATAAGATACATGGATATTATAATGCAGTTGCAGAAAATATTGGCTATGTGATTACCAAATGAGTATTTACACATTAAAGACGGAAAAATGTACTCTCCTTCAAGCCTTCTCTCTCAATAAATTGAAATAAAAGAAGAAAATGATACAGACAATAAAAAGACCTTTTTCAGATTGGGGAAAATATTGAAAAATGGATGTGACGGTTCAGGCATACAATATGTGCATATTCAATGTATTGGTATTAAAAACTTTGTGCATTTAACGCAAATTATAGTGAAGACTCATTGATTTGAATAAAGTAATCAGCATCTCCTAGTAGCAGTTTCAAAGGTTAATCTGCCTTCATTTATACCTCTTCAGCTGATTTATCATTTGCAGAGTTAAATTAAGAGCAAGGTAAAACTGAGTGGCAGTTGGTGAAGACTTATGCTTTGATAAACACTGATTGAGCCCTGTTCAAGAAATGGATTGCAAGGGCCTAGGTAGCACCAGTGCCATGAAGGCTGCTTTCAGCATTTATCTTCTGTAAGTGTTGGGTAACTGCAGCTGCTCTGGAACAGTTCTCAACTAAAAGTAACTCTGTCACTACATCCTCAGATGAGATATTAGTAGTGGGGATTGACTCCAGAATTTCTTAGTCTTAAGTTTTTGCAGAGTGATTGTCACAGAAATTTAGTTCTTTCATCTGAAAGCTACCAGGAGATTAATATTTGTTTAATTATTTATTTTTCTGCCCACCAGAGGGATAGAAATTGTCACTCTGTTTTCAAAAACTGAATCATGGATAAATTCCAGAGCATAGAATTACCATACATTTGGGGAAAAAGCCATTTAACTTGTTTTAGAGGGTCCCTACTTCTGATGAAATTGATGGATTTTCTTTACATTTCAGAATAAGGCTTCCAGTCTTTGTTGTTCTTTTTCCCTGCATGTGGCAATACAACTTGTGAGAAAGATCATGTTATGTTTAGATGAAGAGCCTTTTCCATTGGCTTTGAAGTAAAGCTATTGAAAAAAAAAGAAAAGAAAACCAAACCAAACCAAAACAAAACCACCTTCTTCACCTTCCTTGTTCTTAACATTTCACATGTTTATTGGAAGTAAATTTTACTGCATTACAATAATAAGAGACCTTCATTTTATACTTTCTTATTAGAAAATACATTATCCCACTAATAGCGTATGGGAGTAAATATTAAAGGGATTATCCCACTAATAGCGTATGGGAGTAAATATTAAAGGGATGGCAATAAGAGGCATTTACAGCTAGTGAGCTAGTTATTTATTCTTGTTCATCATCACCATATCTGACAGTTCCATAGTAGTCTTTTTACATGCATCAGTAAGTTTAGAAAACAAAATAATATAAGAATGTGCCATCAAGATGGTGATGTAAACAACTGACACTTTAGGAACAAACACCTGGTAAAGTTCCATTTACTGGGAATATTCCTATAATGTTGGAAGGTTTTTATTTAGTAATTGCACATTTCTGTTTTACTAAGATTAGTATAACAGCCAATTTAAAATATATTACAACCAGTCTGTAAGACTCCTTTAAAATACAATACCAGACTCATTAAGAAAGCTAGTAATTCCTGATACGTCTAAGCATTTCATGTGATGCTAATAGGGCCTTCATGTTTTGATATATTCATTTTTGTTTTAATATTGTATTCTTGCATCATCTTTCAGTCGAGGTAGAGAAACAATTGCTTAATAGCAATTTAGACCCACAGAAATATAATAAAGACAATACTTTCAAAAGTGACCTACACATCTGGGAGTCTTAAGTATCAAATTCATGATAAGATTCTAGTGATTGACAAATTAGTGTTTAATATATAAATATAAACTGATTGATATTAGATAAACTGATGGGATCAAGCCATAAACTTTTGAGTGTCATATATGCCTAGATTTTAAGTATTTTAAAGACCAACAAGACATGTGGCTATGCCAGCTCAGAGCACACATAGAGATGGTTTGATAATGGATAGTAGATGGGAGTAAATATTTTAATTTATAAACTAAAAGTAAATTGAACAAATTTCATAATTCTTCATGAGTTATTAGCCAAGAGCAAATATAAAATTTCAGCTAATTTCAGCTATTCATTTATAACTCTGACCATGTGGTTGAATCTTCAGATAGTTACAGGAAATAATGCTCTGTGGTACTACATTTTTCTGGTTTTGTGGATACTGGCTGTCCATAGTAACTAACTTCCACTATTTTATTTATTTATTTATTTTTAACAAACACGCAACTAACCAAAAAAAAGGAAAGAAACAAACACTCTATCTTATGATAATTGTATTTCATTTGCATAATTGAAAACATCAATATGTTATAAACTTCTAATTAGAAGATTAGATTTTTCTTATAGAGAGAAATTGTGAAGTTTTATCTAAAATCTCCAAATGTATTAGCCCTAAATGTTTCTTCTGAATATTTTCAGGTTGACAAAACCTTGACTGAATTACAGGTTGAGTTCCTCTGAAAGGTTGACAAGTTTTCCTGTAAGATATTGAAGTGATATGGTTTTGAATAGTCTACATAAATTTAGATGCAGGAAACCAGAGTTTGCCAGGCCTACAATTTTAGAGACATCCTTTTCATATCTTTGCCAGAAAGCTACATTCCTGGCAAGTATTGAATTCTTATAGACATGCCACTCTCCAGAGTCCTCATTTTCCCACTTTCTGAGTTCAATAATAATTGTTGTCCTGGTATTCTCCAAAAAACATGGGATGAAGACTGAAACTTAACTCAAATGTCATTCAGATAGCTATAAAGCTATGAAGCTTCATCAGGTTGTGAAAACAACTAGTACTTGAGAGTTTCCACACTAAGTATAATGAGAAAATGAGATTCATATAATTCATTAAGAAGCAGCTGTACAGATGATTTCTGACACCACCACTTTTTTTTTTTTCTGCAGATTTTTAAAAGTGTTTTGTAATTAGAATGAAACAGAAAAAGATCATATATTTTAAACTAGAAATCATAAATTTCAAAGCCTGATATTCTTGTGGACTGCAATGACCTGCTTTCTTATTTGATTTCCTCCACATACCCCAGGAATAGGGTGGGAATTAGCAATATTCTTTATTCTCCTTTTTGAATTTAGCTTTTCTCCTATGATCTTAGTTTTATATGTTATAATTTTGTAAGTATTTGGGAGACAAAGAAAGCACAGATTTCTTTATTCCTTGTTAATTACTTCGTCTTTGTACTGCTTTCAATCCTTCCTAATGAACAAGAAAAGAGCAAACTTCCTTGTAAAAGCTACTCTGCATGGTTGCTGGGCTACTAATGACTGGAAAAGATAAATTAGTCAAACTCTTATTAGGCTGGTGCTTAGCAAGTCAGAACCCAAGACACGAAATAGCAGTAGTGAGAGAATAATTCCGGACCGTTATTGGCTTATAACAGGATCAGATTATTATACTTTTCTTTATTAGACTGTCTCTGCTGATCATGCACTTGATGCTAGGTAGTGAATCACTGACCCTGTATACTTTAAACTTTTATGGGTCTAAATGAATTCTTAGTATCTGGCAGATACTGCCCTGATTGCTGCCTGTTGCATCAGGGTTTACTTGCCTCTGGCTGTTAGTGCTGTTCTTACTAATTTCTAATTTATTTATTTATTTATTTATTCTGGGTGCTATGTAAATAACAAAAACAGCAGCATGGTCAAATATAAAATAGATTTTTTTTTTTTTCAGTTTGACACAACCATACAGAATCAAAGTGTACATCACTTTGAACAGGTTTTTAAACTTCCTATCAGAAAAATAATACGTCTTTTTTTTTTTTTTTTTTTTAAGTCAAGATTTTGATGACTCCTCATCCAAAACTATCATCAAAAATCACCTTTTTTTCTGGAAAAAGTGATGTCCCCCTTCTTTCTTTTTCAAGACACAAGGCTACATATATAAGAAAAGACTTCTATAATATTTGTTTATGTCTCAAAAACCTAGTAGCTCTTTTTCAGGTGACACCAAGTTAGGCATGAGCATTGATCTGCTTAAAGGTAGAAGGGCTCTGCGAAGGAAGTTGGAAAGGCTAGATAGATAGGCTGAGGCCAACTGTATGAAATTCAACAAGACTAAGTGATGGGTCTGTGGTGGTTTTACTGTGCTGAGCAGCTAAACACAACAACCACTCTCTCACTCCTCCTCCTTAGATGAGGAAGGGGAGAAGAACAACTCACAGGTTGAGATAAGGATAATTTAATTAAAGGGAAATAATAATAATAATTAAAGATTATTATGAACTAAACAATTTAACTAAAGGGAAATAAAAAGGGAAAGGGGAAAAGGGAGGGAGAAAGGGAAAATAAAAAAAGGGAGGAAAACAAACAAATAAAACAAATGAAGGATATGTGGAAGTGCAGAGGAAAGAAATTACTCTCTACTTCCCACAAATGAGCAATGATTGACCATGTCCTTGAAGCAGGGCCTCAACACACGTAGCTGGTGTTCGGGAGGAGGACCGACATTTTCACGAGAGCCCACCCCTCCCCTCTTCTTCCTGTTTCCACCTTTTATTGCTGAGTGTGACATCATATGGTATGGAATACCCTTTTGGTTGGTTTAGGTCAGCTGCCCTGGTGATGTTTCTCTTCTCACTTTTTGCCAACCCCTTGGAGGGTTAGAGAGAGGCCTGATGCTGTGCCAGCACTGCTTAGCAGTAGACACAACACTGGTGTGATAACACTGCTGTTCCAGCTACAAGTACAGAGTACGGCACTGTATGGGCTGCTGCAGGGAAAGTTAACATTCCAGCCAGACCCAGTACAGGGTCCTGCGCTTGTGGCACAACAACCCCATGAAACACTACAGGCTGGGGGAAGAGTGACTGGAAAGCTGCTTGGAAGAAAGAGACCTGGGGGTATTGGTCCATAGCTGACTTATTATGAGCGAGCAGTGTGCTTAGATGGCCAAGAAGACCAACAGCATCCTGTCTTGTATTAAAACCAGTGTGGCCAGCAGGACTAGGGGAGTGATTATCCCCCTGTACTTGTCTCTGAGGAGGCTGAACCTCAAATACTTTGTTCAGTTTTAGTTCCCTCACTACAAGAAGGACTTGGAGGTGTTGGAGCATGTCCAGAGAAGGGCAACAAACTGATAAAGATTTGGAGAACAAGTCTTATGAGGAGCAGATGAAGGAACTGGGGTACTTTAGGCTGGAGAAAAGAAGTCTCAGAGGAGACCTTATCACTCTCTACAACTACCTGAAAGGAGTTTGTAGCAGGGTGGGGGTCAGTCTCTTCCAAACGACAAGTGATAGGATAAGAGGAAATGGCTTCAAGCTGCACTAGGTAAGGTTTAAGCTGGATATTAAGGGGTTGTGAATTATTGGAATAGGCTTCCAGGGAAGTGTTTGTGTCACCATCCCTGGAAGTATTCAAAAGACATGTAGATGTGGTGCTTAGGAATATGTTCTAGTGATAGACTTCGTAGTGATAGGTCAACAGTTGGACTTGATGATCTTGAAGGTCTTTTCCAACTTAAATGAGTCTATGATTCTATATGTACCAAGGTGTGTGTCTTTGTCATTATTTAGGGTGAGATTCATGTGATGAAATTTAGACATCTACAATGTATGCTAATCATTCTATATATTCCCTTTACAGTCAAAGAGAGTAATACATCTACATGTCTGCAGCAAGTCAGTCACACTCAGCATATGATTGTCACACATGTAGATGCTTGTAATGCTGATGCTTAAAACTAAATTAAATAAATCCCAGCCTGGCTTCCTGCAGTGGGGAAATGATTTACAAAATAAAGTGGAAAATACATCCACCAGAAGACAGAAATAAGAATGTGCCTAAACAAAAGATATATCTGGTATTTACATATATTCATTTTGGGATTTCTGTTTCTGGCTTTCCTCTTAATATATCCTAAGTAACCTGCAATAATAATGATGAAAGTTTATCTTCCTGGGTGTCTTCAATATAATTTCAATCTTCTTTAACATGGTTCAGATGTGTTCAATCTTTTCCTTCTGTAACACCAAGACTTTATATATCTGTATATTCAAAGGAATTTCTACTTAACTCTAAAGTAGGAAAACTAATCTGGGGATGCCGAGATAATCTTTAAATGATTATCCTCAAAATGAAAAGGCATGTCTGAGTATATCACCATCTTTTTCATTACTTACTAGAAAGTTTCACACCACATCCTTATTACATAGTCTTCAGTGCTGAGTGGAGAGGTAAAGCAACATTAAAGATCTGGGAATGCACACTTCATTGGTGGAGAGAGAACAAATGAAGTATAAGCAAATTCTGTGTGTTTTAGTACATAGCAATACATCATCTAAAAGCCTTTAGAGATATTTGTCTGCCAGAATGTCAATAACCATAGTTTTTAATTTCCTTAAATAAATATTCTGTAGTTTGATCAATCTTAGAGCCAAACCTCACATAAACTCTGTGATGAGTCTTTTAAGTTGTACTGTAGTGTAAGAGTGAGGGAGTGCTTTGAATAACATGAGGAAGAATTTAATTTTTATTATTTTGATGTGAACAAAGAGGTCTGATCTAAGATCTTTTTTTTTATTATTATTATTATTTTTTTTTTGATATAGAATTACATTAATTTCAAAACTTATACTCCCCCCTAATTCTGCCTCTTAGCCTCCCACTTCCTCCAAATGATGGGAATTCTGAGTCCTAAATTATAATTAAGTAAAGCATGCTTTACTTAATTGTACTGTAGTATGCTTTGTCTTTATATGACATCTCCAGGAAGGAGACAAAGGCTGATAAAAATATAGTTATATCCACATCACAACAAGACAGACCTAGGCAAATGTAATGAAGAATGCAGATATGCTTTTCTTTGAGCTTGCAAGCATCCTAAACACCACACCTAACCCTGCAGTCAGAGGGACAAAAAGTTTACCCTTCTACCTGTCCCCCCATAACTGTGTCTTTCTTACATGACTGAAGTAAAATACTTTCCCTTTCATGATTGGGCTACCTGTACTGCACACTAGTAGACATGAATTAGGGGGCAACTAGAATGTATTGTTTTCATTTATAACTTTGAGGAAGTCACCTGGTTAACACAAAAGAGTTGGTAGGGTTTAAGCTTTCACAGAGGCTAGTCGTGAAAATTACTCCATTTCTGACTGACCATTCTGTAATACTGTAAGTTCTGTTTTCTTAGCTATAATACTTTGTACTGCTTGAAATACTGCATTTATATCACCTGACTTTAGATACTTATAAGGTATGATTCTTCTCATTCTAAAGCAAATACAAAAACTGGACAGATGATTCGTATCCCAAAGGGATGATTTTTTCTAATAACTGCTAAGTGCCTTCAAAGTGGGTGCCTCAGCGATGACCGCCTAGTTAAGCTCCAGATACTAAATGTAGATGTCTGTATGTATATTATGTGTCTAAAACCCCATTGTAATCCGTGTGTGTGTGGAGGGGAGGATTTACTTGCCTGAGGATAAATACAAAACTCCTAACTGAATAGGTATCCAGGAGATCTATATGAAGATGTCAGAAATAACAGAGACTAGGGGACATTTAGACTTTGTGGAGTGACAGCATGGAGCAATCTAACTGGCACCAAGCACCTGCATTTGGTCAACTGCATTAATCACACAGAGAAGCATAGAAGGTAATCAGCCCAGTTTATAGAAAATATTTGTGGGGAAAATCACACCACAAACATATGTGTCTAGTACTTTTGAAATACCTCATGATTAGTTGCCATTCTTTTCTAATTCCTGTGCCTGTGCCAGCTCCTTGTGGATGCCTAGCGTCTTAGGGCATTATAACTCTTACCTAAACAATCCCTACGATGTACTATTATTAAATTTAGATGTTTTAATATTTAATTGAATCTCACCCCAATATTAATCACAAGATAAATATTACTTTCTAACATCTTTCTCCCTCATTCCACTCTTCCGTAAAGGACATAGACTCTTCTGTAATGGACATAATGATACCAAGCACATTGACATCAGAATGTTTTCTTATGTTATAATATTTTTATAAATCAATTAAAATAATTTCAATAAATCTGTATATAAAAGGGGTTCCTGCTAACTCAAAACCCCATCCAGTAATTGTAAAATGCTTTGAAACGTTTCAGTAATGATCACTATAACACTGCAAAGCAGTATCTTCTAACAGATTTTTCTTAATTATTTACTAAAACTGTACAGTTTGCTCTTCCCCCAAACAAAATTTCATGCAAAGTTTATCCGTTTAACTGACTTTGCATGTTAAACATAAAATAACTATACTCTGTTCCCCAAGACAAGGAAAAGTTCTCACTTCCTTGAATTTGCTTGGTCTATGCATTTTCAGTGGCAATTGTTATGACAATTACCTGCGATAAAGTCTGAAGACGTTCCTGAGCCAATATATCCTAACAGAGCAGCAGCATGTATTACTTACACTTAATGGACATGATACCACTTACCTAGATGGAGGGAGTGATACAGTGTGGTTAAGCCTTGTGATATGTTTTAAAACTTCAGTAAAATTGTATTGCACATGTAAGCCAAAAAATAAAAAATAAAAATTATATTTATATACGAATATAATACTTATTCTTATTATATCATAAATATAATATTAATTCTAAAGCACTAAAAAGAAAGTCATATCTAAGTTTGCCATTTAGTTGTCAAAATATGTCCCTCTGGTTGTACTACCAGTCAACAGAATGCACATTTCATGCATATCATGCATGAAAAACAAAATATATCACAGACCTACAGGATAGGCACATTTCCTCTGGGAGCAGATGAGTGTTATTTAACCATAGCTCAGTTAATGACTTCTGTCATTGCGCAAATCAATGAAGCTTCTAAAATGGTTCAATTTATTTATTTTCCCTTTTGAACATGAGCAAGTACAATTGTATTGTTTAATTAAACCAATTTTAATTATATTTTTCATTCATAAATACAATATTTTTGTACTACGATGTACATCCTTAGACACACATATATTACTTAATAACATAGCAAGTATCATGCCCATTTCTCTGCTTTTAGCAGCCTTCCAATGAAAGCTATTTTATTTTCCAATGGAGCTGAAGACCTTTTGAACGTAAAGGCCTTTTAGTCAGCACTGAACTTTTATTTCAATAGGAAAATAACTGCTGGTGATAGTAGTGAAATTATGTTTGCCAAGATAGAATTTATTTCTTAACAACGGGTAAGTCATTACAGAAATAATAGAACCTATATAACAAATCCTAGGCACATGGGCTAAAATTCTATGGAAACTTAAATTGATGGAACAACTTTGCAAGGTCTTAATTCCACAGTACTTTCCTAAAAGCATATCAGAAAATACAGAACACTATCTTGTTACAATACTACAAAGCAAACATAAGCATCTTCACTGAAGCATCAGATACATTATTTCCCCTGTTTATTTCTTTATTTTCACTTACAACTGTAAGTTGTAAATTATAACCACCATATCTGTGTGTATATTTGTTTTCTCTTCAATTTCAATGGGCTTTGTATTGTTTAAATAATAAATAAATAAATAAATAAAAAGTTTTAAATCTGTTGGAATAGGAGATTGAAAGAAAATAAAGTAATATATATTTAATTATTCTGCATTTTTTAAAAGGTAAGAAAAATCTGATGCAATGAAATGGTTAAAAGTAAATGGTTAGAAATGATTGAATAAACACTGGCAATTATTTCTCACTTATGCTTCTTGCTATCTCACTGCCTTCTTACTATCTCCCAGCGCTCTGTAGTGATGCACTCCTCAGCAGAGAACTGCTGTGGTCTTTAAGTTCGGTTAAAAAGCCAACTCTCACCACTGACTTTTTCTGTTTGTTATGAACACTATTTTCACTTTAACTTTCATAAATTGACCGTAATGTTGCAAGTGAGATTGCAGATATGGCCATGTAAAATAAAAACAAAACTAAACAAAATCCCCACATCATTAGTCCAATTTGTCCACTCTTTGCACCTACTTTTTATATATCATGTTACTTATATCGTGTTACTGGACTTACTGGTTTCTACAATCATTTCTATATCTGATTTTCATTTTTACAGCTGCTAATCATTCGGTTGTTCATGGACCAATGCTGTCTCCCAAAGCCCCAAAAGTAGAACCCAGGTTTTAGAGCAACATCAAAAGACATGATGGATCTCCAAATGTGAAAAGCTTTGTAAAAGCTTTGTAAAAGTATGCCTCACAAATGTTCATTTGTATAAAATGCTGGTCATATTGAAATAGAAAGGACTTCATAATTGCTTTTCTACTGAGTTAACTGGGGTCAGAATCTTGACTTTGGTTTAAGCTTTTCAGTAGTATCAGTTACTTGCATTGACCACTCCTGAAATCACTCATGTAAAATGTTTTTTTCTGTTAGAGTGAACATCATATCTGGAAGAAAATGTAAGACACAAAAATAACTATGTTGCAAATATGCAATAAAATCTGAACTCTGTAGTGCTCTGAACTCTGTAGTGCCTAAATTTTAGAGAATTAATTATACATTCATCTTGAAGTTGCCTT
Organism: Anas platyrhynchos; assembly: GCF_047663525.1. NCBI lineage: Eukaryota > Metazoa > Chordata > Aves > Anseriformes > Anatidae > Anas > Anas platyrhynchos. The sequence goes on from NC_092587.1 coordinate 202,429,053, forward strand.
GATTTTTTACTTGCAACTGCCATGGCTCCACTGGTTTACAGTGCACTTCATCTGGCTTGAGCCTCTCTTTAGAGGCTTGGGCCTCAAAATATTGGAATCTGTAAAAAGATTCTGGGGAAGGATTGCCACCTGATTACAGTATTTTTACAGTTCTTCCCTAGTTATTCACTTTTGATCATAGTTTGAAATGGGATTTTGGCAGACTTCTGATCTTACCTAGGAAGGTTGTTTTTGGGAGAAACCAAAAGACCATCTCATTTCCCTGATGCAAGGTTCATTTTCAAATTATTTAAAGGAGATTATTAACATTGTGGCAGTATTTGTCCTATTGTTCTTTATATGTCAAATTAACCAAGAGCAACTTCTACTGATAGCCTTGAAGAGCATTCTTCTGTCTCTATGATTCATTCCTGGAAAATAATATTGCTACTTAGGGTTACTTCTTCAACCTATGTAAACTGTCAAGGCTCAGTTGGAAATTAGTGAAACTATGGTAATTAATACCTGCTGGCGACATAGTCTCTGGAGAGTAACCAAAAATATAAATAAATAAATAAATAAGAGAAAGTTTTACTGATGTCTAGGTCTTCTTGGCCAAGCTCTCTCCTACCATTTTTTCCCTGAGATTAATGGAGTTATGCCAGAAGGGAATTTAACCTGTTATTTTGGGGCCAATATTTCTTAATATAAAACAGAACAATATTGCTCACAGTTGAAGCAATACTGGAAGGCTTTTGTGTTTATGGAAAATTTAAAGCTGGAAAAAATATGCCTATTTTTTTTACAGGAATCAAGCCAGGACCGCTTATGATTTAAACTTAATTATAATGCAGACCAGTTGCCCCGCTTTCCTGTGTCTTGTTGTAAGCAACATGTTTTGGAGAGGGAAGCCTTTCAAGTTGTCTCCTTGACCATCAAGAAGACCTTGTCAGTGCTTTAGTTCTCATTCTGAGAATAAAATAAAGGATGCCAGAAGCCAGCTGCCTCTAGCATTGCTCCACACGTTATTGCTCTGACAATTACTGTTCTCTTGTGGTAGTTGTTGGTGTTTCCTTTGAGATTTTGGCATTTATTTAGTTCACTGAGCAGAAGCTCTGTAAAGATAGTGTTGAGTGCATGAAAAAAGACTGAAAAGGCAAAGAAAACTCAGACACCAGCACTGGCCAGCCAGTGACAAGACATACTAAGTGCCAGCAAGACACGTTATGTGAATGCTCTGAAGCTTCTCTCAAGGTAAAATGTGAGATTGAGTATGCATCAATAAAGTTACATTTAAATGAAGTTTTAAGGCTTTTAATTCAAGAAGAAAACATTTATTCTCAAAGACTTGACTGCAAGGTATTTGGCATTTTGGATTAAATCACGTTTGGTTTACCATTTCTTACATATATGTTATAGGAGTTTTATACCGTGATTTGGAATAAATTATTGACTTCTACTGAACCCTAATATCCAATATTGTGAATCTCAATTCCAGATCTATAATATTTCCCTTTCTCAGCTCTTTTTCTGTGATTGAGGGACTTAAATCTTTTTTTTTTTTTTTGTCAATTCATGACGGCACAGAACTGTTATGTCTGTGCCGATTACATTTACAAATCCAATTAAAAAATTAAATATATATATTTTTACCTCTGATATATTTTTTTCTAATATTTCTAAATGTTTCTATTACAGAAGTATCATAAAAACATTTTGTTTTGTTTTTAATTTGTTTGTATTTTTTTGTTTGTATTTTTTTGTTTGTTTGTTTGGTTGGTTGGTTGTTTTTTTCCTATTTGATTTGAAGAGTGTGGGGTGGGCTGGTGCATCTGTTTCTCTCCCTGTTCACCATTTTCTACTGGGAAAAAGCACAACTGAGGTAGCTACCAAGCTCAGAAGGCAAAGCTACTGTTTTTGTAGTAAAAGACAATTAAAAATGCTTTTCTAAGTACATCAACAAGAAGGAGGATTACAGAGAAACTATCCTTTATTGGGTATGTGGGGAAATGTGGTGATGAAAGATATGAAGATGAGGATAAGGCTGAGGTACTTCATACTTTTTTTTTGTCTCGGTCTTTGTTAGTAAGGCCAGTATCCTCAGGGTACCCAATATTACGTTCAGAAGGGGTTGTACATTTGAGTGGCAGAGAAGAACCAGGGAACACCAAGACCTTAGGAAGTGACAGGGAAATACATGTGAATTGTCCCAAAAGAATTAGGGAAGGCTTCTCTAAAAAGGTGATGCTGCTGCTAGCCCAGCTGAAGTACCTTTATTATCTCTCCATGGGCCGCAGGCTCCTCCAGGCCACATCCACCTGCTCCACTAGGGGCTTCTCCACAAGCTGCAGCGTGGAGATCTGCTCCATGTGGGAACCCATGGGCTGCAGGGGGACAGCCTGCTCCACCAGGGGCCTCTCCATGGGCCTCAGAAGAACTTGTGCTGTGGACAAGGAGGTGCCTGGAGTACCTTCTGCACTCCTGTTACACTCACCTTGGGGGCTGCAGGGCTGCTTCTCTCTCAGTGCTCACCCCCCTCTCTCAGATGCTGTAGCACAGCAGGTTTTGTTTGTTTGTTTGTTTGTTTTTTCTTGTTTTTTTTTTTTTTTTTTTTTTTTTTTTTTTCCCCACTTTCTTAACTGTGCTCTCCCAGAGGCCCAACCAGAGACACTCATGGCTCAGCTCTGGCCAGCAGCAGGTCCCTTTTGGAGCCATCTGGAGCTGGCTCTGATCTTACATGGAGCAGCTGCTGGGCTCTGCTCATTGAGGCTGCTCCTGCAGCATCCAGTCCCCACTACCAAAACCTTGCCACATAAACCCAATACACATTTCAAAATAGATGATGTTAATTGTCTCTTGAGGCATATTTAAATTGTACAAGATAGTGGGGAAACCGGGAACTTCTCTTGCCAAAGAAATTCACATACTCAAGCAGGTTAGAAAAATATACCAAGAAAGTAATCACTTATGCTCCTTTTATTATTCTATAGGAACATTACTGATTCATATGGAATGAAAAAAATAATATATATATATATATATATATATACATACATATATATATATATATAGTAAAAAACAAAACTAAACTTCTAAACTATGTCAAAAAGCTACATGGAGACATTTCAAGAGCCAAACCTCCATTATGTCAAAAGTTAATTAAAAAAAAAAAAAAGAAAAAAAAAAAAAGAGCGAGAAAACAAAAGGCAAAGGTGGTCAGAGATCCAAACCATTTTTTGGTCAGTGATTTATGCTGAAATCTTAATTCAAATTTGAATTTTAGATCCACAAGCAACTTCTCTTTATCAAGATTTCCAGATCTTCCCTGAACATTTGATATTGAAGTACATTGACAAACTACTTTGTACCACGCTTTTCTCCTAATTAGATTGCTAATGGTTCAGAATAATATAATTTCATGGTAAAGGAGGTATTACAACAGATGTTATCAGCATGTCTTTTATGTCCAACTCTTTGTTGTTTTGATAGGGTATTATTTAAAAGGAGAATAAAATGTGAATTGTTAGCTGTTAGTTTAACCTACAAACCTACAGAACAGACATCGCAGAATCTGGATGGTTGTGTAATCTGTGTAATGTTTTACATAGAGGAGAGAAGCTATTTAAAGAGACTTGATAGAGGCTATAAATTTATGGAGGTATTGTAAAATCTCATTGTAATGCCTCTGTTACCACAACACTGAGAAAAACAAAACAAAACAAAAACTATATATATACATACATGCATATATATATATATATATATATACACACACATATATATATACATATATATTTTCAGGCTAAGAATGTAAGGAGAGTTTGGATGAAGGAAATAATTTATGCATCTACTGAGCAGTAGTGAACAAGACAAAAGCAAATTGAATTTCACAGTATTCCCTCCAAATAAATTAGTAAATAAATTGCAGCTGATTTTTTTTTTGGAAGTAATATCTCCAAATATGAGTTTTTTTATCTGAACAAATACATTACAACAAAGTATTTTTTTCATAAAATTTCAGTTCTTAGTAACTGCATCAAAAGAAAACAAAGGGATATAGTAGAAAATGAGAGGAAAAAACACTTTTACCTTTGCAAAAGTACATAAGAAATACCTAATATTTACCTTGTCTAAACAAAAATCTATGCTGCAAAAAATGGTTAGGAAAATTTAGTTGCTGCAGCAAAATATCTACTTGTCTAGTTTTTGTTGAGGGGATTGACACAATAATAATAGGCAGCATTTGGTCTACTATCTTAATAATTATATTTAACCAGACTAGTTTATTTTCTTATCACAGGAGTAAGTAGGATTTTACAATATGGCATTTTTATAGGGGAGTTGCATTTTGATTACTGCTTTTGTTTTGTAGACTAAACAAATAAAGATACTATGACAGACAGTTTGAAGGGGAGGGTTGTAAAATTTCTGAGCCTTCGTGTGTACATCGATTTTGTTTGTTCAGTGTGTACTTGGTGAGCAAGCAGTGTGCTTTAACTTGAATAATGGACAATGGATGTCTCTTTGCTATGTTCACAAACCTGTCTTTTATTCCTTGGTAGTGACTCACTTTTAAGGGAGACTAGCAATTACCTTCGACCCTGAACGTCTGACAGAGTAAATCCTGACTGAAACCCAAGAGACCAGTAAAAATTGGTCATCTACCACCTATGACCTTTAAATAAATCCATATGTGACTGTGGCAGAAATCTTCGGACCTATTTAAAAGTAATTGTTTAAGACAAGATTACATTCCAGAGATAGGACAGGATATGAGTATTGTGTTCTGACAAAGTTTATCTTTGTTTAAAATGCTAATACTGTCAACAAAGTATTCTTTAATAGCTGTGCTTTATTGGCAATGCTAACATCTTTTCTCAGTTTGGGACTTGCGGACAGCCACAAATAGACTAACAAAAGCCATTACTGTGCTGCCATTACTGATGATGCTATCAGTGTTTCAGGTAGACCTAAAACAGAATTGTAGTTTGTTTCTGGGACCCATCTTCCTGTAGTCTTATCTTTTATTGTAAGAAGCAGAGGGGTTGTTAAAAGCACAAAGAGGTACATTCAGACTGTGGTGAAAAGAAAACTAAAGAATACCTATGAATTACATAGGTTTCTTATTTGTGTCAGGACTACGCTAAGAACTTGATCGGAAAACTCTAAGAATCTAAGAATGACACAGATTAAAAAAAAAAAAAAAAAAAAAAAAAAAAGGTAAAATTTGGTTGTAACACAGTGAAGAAACAAGAAGAAAGCCAGTGAAGAAAACTGATTACATAAAGCATGAAAGCATTGTCACCCCTGCTTTGTGGCAGCAGATCTGAAATAAAAATTAAAAAGTTAAATTAAGTTAAATTAATGGTTAGTTCCTCTCTTAAGAACGAAGGTAGCTCCTACTGTGAGAAGAAAGACATTATCAAGAGTGTTTTGTAAAGGTGAGATGGGAAGTTAACTTCACATGTTTACACTGAAGTTTTATAAAAGTGTCAGTGGAAAAGAGATTATGCTATTGATGAAATCTTTCAATAGTGACAGGTAAGATACTGGGGAGATGAATTGTTTTTTTTTGTTGTTTTTTTTTTTTTTTTTTTTTTTTTCTGGTATTGTAGTCCTAACAGTGCAAATTTTCTGAAAAGCACACTGGTTTTATACTTGCAGGTAGTGCTTTTAAACAGCTTTTAAAGTACAGTCTGTACTGCTCCATGGGTTGACCTCAAAATTAGAGGGGGAAATAAAATATACTTTATAACCACTGCTTAGTCCATTCTTTTGATTTCATAGAATCATAGAATCATAGAATGGTTTGTGTTGGAAGGGACCTTAAAGACCATCTAATTCTGATCCCATGGTAGGGATGCCTTCCTCTAGACCAGGTTGCTAAAAGCCTCATCCAACATAGCCTTAAATGCTTCCAGAAATTTATTAAATTAGTTCATCTTTTTTAAGCAAAAAAAAACAAAACCTGGGAAATTTTAAGATTTTTTTTTTTTCTTACAACCGTAGTCACCAAGTGTAACCATGCACTAATTTGCTGTATTATATTTAAATCTCAAACACTTAATATCAGGGGAATTAATGGCTAAAGATATTATAAAGCTTATGCTGCATACATTATGGATGTAAGAGGATTATTCTGATCAAACAGATGGAAATGCATATTTCATCACACTACTACAGCCTTAACTCTGGCCCAAAATAAATAACGTTTTTCCATCAGTGATTTCAGAATGTAAACAGAGAATGCACACAACCCTGTTGAAAAGGAAACAGTTACAGCTGAGATTTTTTGAAAGCGGACAATGGATCTGAACAACTGTTTGATTCCCTGAGCTTTGTAAAATCCTTCCTAAAACTCTAAGCTTTGTACACAGCTAACATGTCTAGAAGAAGAGGTAGCTCTGAAATTTATCAATTCAGAGCATTGCTTTTTGCTTAACATCTCCAAGTTCTCTTCAGCTGTGCTTGGCAGTTTGTACACATTGATATGGTACCATTTTTTTTTTCTCCTTCAGAGATAGATTTAATGTTCAAATGTGTAAGGCATACAGAAGATTCCCTGAAATAGGGCTGAGGTGCTTCTTCTGGTGACTCAAGGTAACCTGATTTTCACTTTTCCTCTTGGTAACTTGCTTGTTCTCTAATAAAGAGACTGAATTTAAATAAATAAATAAATAAATAATAAATAAAATAAAAATGTAAAGGAGAATCTACATTGGGAGAAGGCACCTAGCTAGCACAGCTAAAGCTATAGTAACTATTTAATTAGTATATGATCTTACAAAAACACACAATGAAACTTGGAGAGTCATTTTTATATGCATAAAATAATCTCTATCCCACCTTCTAATAAATTAATATACCTATCCCCAGGCTTATATTAAAATCTATAAAAAGCTCTTTGCACTTTTTTTTTTTTTTTTCCCAGTCCCATTATCCTCTGCACATTCTTGTCTATTGGGCCAATCCAACACCTACATCAGTCAATGAGAGTAACTTTATAAGCTTATGGGGCTCCTGGGGTATCTTGGGTATTCAGTATGGGAAATCCATCTGACATAACTGAAAATAAATCTCTTCTGTCTCACTACCCCAAGAACTAAAACTTTTTTTTTTTTTTTTTTTTTTTTTAATATATATTTTAAGGTCTCTATCACAGAGTCACAGAGGAATTATTTATATTGTTCTCCCTATTTTTGCTTTTCAGTTTAGAATTTGTCCTATATGTTGAAAATAGATCATTTCTCACACTGAAATTTAGACTTCCATGGGTGACCTCTACAATAATTACTGATTTCATTTTCTCTGCCACCATTTCAAAAATCCATCTCTATTCTTCTATCACTGTTTATATATTCCTTCCTTTCTTCCTTTCCCCTCCCTTCCCCCCCCCCCCCCCCAATAACTAATATTTAAGATTATGAAGAGAAAAGAATCATTCTGTATTGAAGAGCTTTCTTTATCAATGGTTTCATAAATCGGGGATTTGTTTACTATGTTTTCCATTATTGTTAAAGGGAGCTTCATTTAGACTAGACACTCTGTTTTCTGATACTGTTTAAATGCCAGTATATCAGAACTGTTATCTTACTTCCAGAATTATTCACAAAAGCTTGGAAAAGGATCCAGAAACATAAGTGGACTATCTTCTAAATAAGTAGCTGGTATTATTCAACCTTTCTGGTTGAAAGTCAGAACCTCCAAACTAGTGACATAATATTAATCATCTGACATGTGGCTATGGAACAGATTTGGTTAAATCTCACATCAGGTTCAACTTAAAATAACAATAACAATAACAATAACAATAACAATAACAATAACAATAACAATAACAATAATAATAATAATAATAATAATAATAAAAAAGTCATTATATTATCAAAGTTACTGCTTCCTGGTTTCTGTGGGTTCTGAAAAGCATTCTTAGAGGAAATGAAAGATAAAAGCATGCATTGAAGTTCTTCTACCTCTTTTAGAAAAACATAAATTTATAATTTTCTGTAATGAAGGAATAATATTCTGTACACAGCAGTCTAATTAACGATTTAGAAAAACAACTTTGCCAATACTTCTTCATAAACATGTAGGTGAGGATAAGAATGAGGCAGGGGAGACAAAAGTCAGTTCAAGAATTAACATTCAAAAATGCAATGATTTTATGCAACACTAAAATATGCAACACTAAAGTAATTATTATATGTGATACTGAAGAGTGTGGATGGATTTAATTAGATTTCTTTTAATAGTACAGGAATAATAAGTTCTTAAGTTATTGCAGCTAGCTGAATTGATGAATAAGAACAAAGTCCAGTTTTCTTAGGGAAACTATCAGCATAGTGGATCAGATGAACAGTTTATCTAATGCAATATCTTGCCTCTGGCTATGGCCACTGACAGCTAGCTAGCTCAGAAGCAAGTACCAAATCACCAGAACAGGCAATTTTGTATTTCCAGTTGAGGACATATATCAAGGAAGTTCATTGTTTTCTTGAAGATAAGGCTGTCTCTCCTTAAATCTTTATCCTACTCAGTGTAAGTGCATCTTTTTCTCCTCTTATCCTTTCAGAATTAGGTTACACTTCAAGTGACAGTTTTGCTGTATGCTGTATGTGTTACAGGCTGGTTCATAAAGAGACAATTAAACAGATCTTAAAAAGGATTTGGAGAAATATATCTTCACTGATTCCTTTTGCTGTTGAACAATTAGCCAAAAGCCATAGCATTGTTTTCTATTCATTAAGTATTCATAGTGTCACAAAATAAATAAATAAATAAATAAATCATGTTGCTCTTGGCCATACATGCCCCTACAGTATAAGACTTAGAGGGATTGTCTTAAAGACCAGCACCCATAGTTTTGTATTTGTTCTCAGTACTGAAACACCAAGGATCCTGCAAGGTAAGAGAAGTAAAAATGCCTAAAAATGCCTCTTCAGTCTCAAGAGAAACTCAAGCCCTCTACAGAAGGATTCCTTTAAAAAGAGCTTATTCCAACCATTTCCCATTGGAGTTAGCAGTCATCCCTCCACAGAATGAAACTCCAGATAGTTTTCTCCATCTGTTCCATTACCATTTTGAAGTCCTTCATTTGTTATTATTTTCTGTATTTACTCACAGCAGTGCCTAAATTGTTTTGGTGCTGTGAGATTGATAACAAGGAGCCAGAGAAACCTTTGGGGATTTTCTCTCCCTCACTCTATGAGACCCAGGAACTCTTCCACCAGAAACTGAACAATGGAAATTTTTTAGCTATTGTTCCCAATTCTTTTATCAGCTTTCACTCTCACAGGTATCCTCTACAGGGAGGAGAAAGGGGAATTAAGAATCAGGAGGTGGAGAAACAGAAACATATTTGATATTTAGCCAGGACAGACAGGCAAGGGGTGTGGTTATTGTGAGATAAATCATACCCCAGGGGCTTCATAAGGCTTCATATATGCTTAATGTTTTTAATTCTCCTGGGCTGTAATTATCTCAGGATGGTAAAAGAGCTATTTTTAGAAATGCCAATTTTCTTGATTTATTGGCATTTAAGAGCTCAGACAGCAGGCTCAGGGAGTGGGATTTAGCAGCCCTGTAAAGGTTGAGACACCTGCCATTTTGCAGTAATAATCTGAATCAAAGGCATCCTGGGAAGAAAACTCTCAATTTCCCTATCCTAGGAAGGCCAGCAGACCTTCTGAGACATTGATTTATGACTAGTAAGTAGCTCCGTTTTCCTTTTCTCTGTTGTGTGTGGTTTCTTCCTTTTTTCTTTTCTGCAGCCATCAGGCTCTTTGACACTTAGAGCCCATAGTGTCACATGTGCATTACCCAAAGGAATCCTTTGGCTCCTCCTCAACAGTGGATCTCTCTTTCCCTGTCCTCATACCTCCCCAAACTGCTTCAATGCATGCCTGCACCTTTAATCAAATCCCTATTTTCCACCTGCTTGTTTGTTATTTGCATCCTTGGTGATATCACCATCACCAGAACAATTTTTTCTTTTACCCGTTTGATACCAGTCTAGGGTTGAAGTTATAAGGAAAGGACATGATAAGGGACACTCAGCAGAGAGAGCTGCTGAGACTAACCCATGCAAATCATGAGCACCACTGCACAGCTCTAATTATACCTATGTCCTTATCCTGTCCTGTTGTTAAACAGCAGCCTGGGATTTGACATTTATTACATGATGTATTTACTAAGTTTCCCTTTATGACCTGGTGAAAAATTAAAAATAAATAATAATAATAATAGAAAAAAAAAATCATGGCACACACAAAAATGAAAATAAATATCCTGTACATTGTTAAGTGCTGAAATTACAGAGTAAAGGAACTAATTTTTTACCCAGCAAATTGATCTGCTGCTATCTGTCACTGTGTGTTGCATAAAAGAGATCTCTCTCTATTCCTACTTATATACGGTTGAATTAAGGTGCAGATTCCACAGCAGAAAAGAATATATATAGTGTTATTCATTTGGTTCAGGTGCAATTAAGCTATTGTTCTGTCTGGGTTCCCTGCTGAGTATTTATTCACAGAGTGATCTTAAGCAAATCAATCAGGGTCCTGATTCAACAAACATTCAAGTATGCTTAAGGAAGATCTAATCGCAGTTACGTGTTTTGCTGAAGTCATAATCCCAACAAAATTGAGTAATGCAGAATATTTTGAGTTTATTTCTCCGTAATGTCATTAAAAACACTGAAGGTATTCTGGATATTTTGGACCAGAATTTGAAATCTGCTTTGTGCCTTTCCAAATACCAGAAAAAATCACAGGGCTGTATTCATTAATGGTGTTATACTGGTGTTTATTCACATTTGCTTGTGGATTGCTAAATATTTTCTTTCATCTTTTAATCCTCGTCTTTGTACATGTAAATTCTTTTGTTAACAGTAAAAGTACTTGTAACAGTTTATTCTTCTTTCTTCTCTGTTACACTTTTAAGAATGGACATTTTTATTTTTATTTTTTTATTTTATTTTATTTTATTTTCAATTCTTGTGGTCAAAGTCAAGATAGAAACAGGTGCTCCATGGAATACAGTGGTTGTAGCATTTGGAAAGTTCACTCTCTTAGGACAATGAAGATTTATCTCATCAGATAGAATAGCAGATTTATCTCATCAGATAGAATAGCAGAGTGTTTCCTTCTTTTATGATATTGTTTTACATTTCGGCTGTTGTAGCCTAATGTTAACTGGCAAGCAAAGCCCGTTTCATTATAATAATGTATATAATGTTTGTCACATTATTTTGATTAAAGAACTCGTGTGAGTTCTTTTCTTCAGGCAGAAATCCACTACAGCTATTGCTATGAGAAGGAGATGATAAAATTTTGGAGTCTTAATGACTTGCTGTATCATGGCTTGCATGTTGTGTAGCAGATGAGTTGAAGGTTCCACATGATGTGCCACTTCAGTAATATTGGAACAGCCCCTGGGAACCGACTTCAATGGCATTTTCAAGTTTGACAAGCAATCCTTCATTGATCAGAATGTCAATTATGGTTTCTCACATGTTTACATTAATTACCCTGTCCAGGAGAGTGTGAAGGCTATCATGGCTGTTATTAGGCTGTCAGACTATGAATTTGTAGCTACTCAAGAGCACAGAGAGAATTGTTTCAAGGATACCAACACAGCACACACCGCAGCTCTATGTCATGTTCTGATGTCCCAGCTCATTACAATATTTTCCCTTTCAGAATAACAGGAGTTACAAATTCATGTACTCATGTACAAATTCAACTCGGTCAGCTCAGAAGTGGAATTAACTCTATGAATTAAGAGGTCATGAGGGTAAAATCTGACACCGAATGTGTACTGTAATGTACTGAGAAGAACTTACATTCTGACATAAAACCTTAAATTCAAAACCAGTTTCCTTTAAAGAGATGATCCTGACAGTTTGTTGCTTTATTTTATCTCCACTATTTAACAATATAGAAGTTCTTATGATGTTTCTCTCTTAAAAGAATAGAGGAAAAATATATCTAATAATACATTTAGTTAGTGTATTTCATATATCTGACTAACCTTTTTAATTAGGTTAGATTTACTGTTTTCCCTTGCCTAAATCCAAACCAGTACATAATCACAAGCTTGCATACAAATCATGCCATTCTGAGCGGTTAGCATATAAGGAGCCCTGTTGACACAACAGGGCTTCTCTCTTCCTTGAAGATAAAAACAGGGAAAGTGTTTGTACATTCAGGTCCTGCTGTTCTGTGGTTCTCTTGGGCAATGCATGAAAAACTGGCAGGAGAGCAAAGAACAAGGAGAAATGTGCAGCACCTCAAAGCTACTTTTAACTCATCATTTATTTAAAATTGCCCCCTTAAATATGCAGCTCAATCTAATTTTTCATAGTCTTATTGGAAATGCAATTCTTCATCAATCTGTGCAGTGTTAGATTTTCAAAGCACTAGAGACAAGCTGTCTAGGAAGTTTATAAGTCTACTTTGTAAACAATTTATGACCCAAGATGTGAACATAACATGGATTTAGTTACTGACTTAGCAAACTGCAAATTTAAAAAACAAAGTTGTCCCCAAACCAAAGTCTTCAGAGCTTTCAATGAGCTGCTAAAATAATTATATGCTGTTCATATGAAATATTAATTAAATCAGAAATATTTTAAAATATTTTATATGAATTTACATATTAGGAAGTAATGGAATTGCCTTCTTATACAGGATGTCTGGAACCAGGTTTCTTACCCCCTAGCAGAGAGATGGATACTGAAATAATAGCCTTTTATCTAATAAGGTAACACCAACTATCACAGGTATTTCATAGATAACACCTCTCTAGCTTTTATGCTTTATGTGTTTTGTAAAAAAAAAAAAAAAAGAGAAAACCTCCTCACCATTACCACAGTGAAGATTCTATAAAGGAGAGGAAGGCAGAATATTAAGTTTCATTTTCTGCTCTAATTGAGTATATGTGAACTATTTTGGAGAAAGTGTCTGTCTGAAACATGTGCCCAGGTTCTCTGAGGGAGAAGAAAAGGTTACTTTTAGTCATTTCCGAAATCATTCTAATAAAAGTTTAACTTCCATAGATTGCAATTTAAGACTTATAATGTCTGCTTCATTAAACCATTCAAATATTTTATTGTGGAAATACTATAATAATAATAATAATAATAACAACAACAATAATAAGACAACAACCCTTTTCTGGCAGCAAGAATGCAGTGCTCTAAAGAGTACATCATGTGCAGCCATGAAATTTCTTTTGTTTCCTTGCTTATTCTGTGTTCTCGAGTTCATAAAATCTAAGAAAGGATAAAGGAAAGATTTCATTGAATCATAGATTAACAGACTTTAAAGATCATCTAGTTCCAATCCCCCTGCCATAAATAGGGATGCTGCCCACTAGATCAGGTTTCCCAAAGCCCCATCCAACCTGGTCTTGAACACCTCCAGGGATGGGGCATCCACAGCTTCTCCAGGCAACCTGTTCCAATGCCTCACCACTAAGTGAAATATTTCCTCCTAACATCTAATCTAAATATCCCCTCTTTTAGCTTAAAGCAATTTCCACCTGCCCTATCACTCTCCATCTGTGTAAAAAGACTCCCAATCTTCTTTATAAACCCTCTTTGTCACCCATTGTCACCCACTGAAAGGGCTCCCTAGAGCCTTCTCTTCTTTAGGCTGAACATCCCCAGCTCTCTTAGCCGTTCTTCATAGGAGATGTGCTCCAGCCCTCTGGTCATCTTTGTGACCTTCCTCTGGACCCATTCTAACAGATCCACACCCTTCTTGTCCTGGACGCAGTATTCCAAGTGGGGCTCCACAAGTGCAGAGTAGAGGAACACAATCCTCTCCCTCCACCTGCTGGCCACTCCTCTGGTGATGCAGTTGGACTTCTGGGCTGAAAGTGCACACACTGCCAGCTCATGTCAAACTTTTCATCCATCAGAACCCCCAGGTCCTTCTCTGAAGGGCTGTTCTCAATGAGTTTTTTCTCCTACCCTGTACTCAAGTCTGGGATTGCCCCAGCCCAAGTACAGCACCTTGCACTTGGGCTTGTTGAACCTCCTTAAATTCACATGGACCCACTTCTCAAGCTTGTCCGGGTCCCTTTGGATAGCATACCTTCCTTCTTTTTATCAGCTGTACCACTCAGCTTGGTGTCATCTGCAAACTTGCTGAGGGTGCACTCAATCCCACTAGAAGTGTCCTTGATAAAGAGATTACACCGTATCAGTCCCAAGATGGGTGTCACCTCTCATCACTGGCTTCTACCTGGTCATAGAGCCACTCTCTGCATGCAGTTGTGGAGAAAACATTTATCCTGCATTAAAGAAGAGGTGAGAGATGGTTGGAGTAACATGTATGGGGGAGTAAATGAGAAAACACCAGGAAAGTGAAAACAACAACAACAACAACACATAAAAAGTACTAAGGCCTTAAAAAACAAACAAACAAACAAACAAACAAAAAAAAAAAAAACGGAGTTTTGAAATATCCTACATTTATACCTATATCACTAGGCACTTTCTTTTTTTAGGGTTTTTATTTGCAATATTCTGTTCAAAGCAATATTTATTTGTTTTTTGCAGGTTGTCTCCAAGAAGAATTAACATAGCAAGATAAGCATTTTCTGGGGATCCAGAAAAATATTTCATACAAAACTGTACTAATACTAAATAATCACTTTTCTATATTTCTGATAGTCTACATTGTACTCTTTTTTGGCTGCAACTGGTGTTGAATGGAGATATGTGTTACAACACAGATTTATTTTCTTTTTGTAAAAACTCTTACTTCCTCATAATGGTGTTAGGAAGATAGATTTATTAATGTTAGGCTGAAATGCTATGGCAATGAACACAAGAGAAGTACCACTGAAGCAATTAATAATTTCTAACTCAGTTGAGTCTTTGAATAATGGCATTAATTACCAGAGAAGGAGTCATATTGAAATGAAACAAAATGGCTTTTTTTTTTTTTTTTCTTTACTATAAAATTCATTAGGATGGGGACAATTAAAAAATAACTTGTTCTAGGGGGAGTGTTTCTGAACTGTTGGAGAAACCCTGGAAAGTCTATGTCTGTCTTTTGTTTGTTTGTTCCTTAGTTCTTTGTTTTTCCTTTTGTTCTTTGTTTATAGATGCGTAGGGAAAGGATTCATTATCTCAGTCTTCACTGTCATCACAAAAGAACACATAAGATTACCTAAATTTATATTTATTATTATTATATTCTGTCCATGTGCTCCTTGTTATATTATCTGAGTTTCCCCAATATTTGTATAAAAGTCAAGTGAATGGAGAAATAAAAGACAAATTCATAGAGCAGATGACGTGTGGATAAGCCTAGAGGAAGTAAAAATGCCTGAGAGCTCACCTCAAGATTCATGGGTACACTTGCATATTTCTTTTTCAGGATAGACTTACATTCCAGATGAATACTTTTACAATTAATAGTTCACACATAAATATACCAATCCAGAATTATAGAGAACATGTATAGCATTTTACATGCATGGCAATGTAGATTTAGACATATAACTAATGATTTTCACATGCCTGAAACAGCATTCACTCATTCATTAAATATAAGCTGAATTATTTTATAGTACTCATAAAGTATTTTACAGATGAGCGTTTATCAAAAAGAATTACAAAATCAATTCTGTTCAGTAATAAGGATTGATGTAGCTTAAAAATAAAAAAAATAAATAAATAAAAATAATTTGCTATGTCTAGGTAACTATTTTAACGCAAATAGATTGCAAATGAGATTAATCCAGATTTTCTCCACATTTCAGTGAACTCCACTGCTGTTCTACAAGCATGTTGTTCAAGTTCATAGGATCATATAATATCCTGAATTGGAATGGACCCATAAGGATCATCAAGTCCAACTCCTGGCACCACACAGGTCTACTCAAAAGTTTAGACCATGAGCCTAAGTGCACAGTCCAATTGCTTTTTAAATTCAGACAGACTTGGTGCAGTGACTACTTCATGGGGAGCCTGTTCCAGTGTGCAACCACCCTCCTGGTAAAGAACGTCTTCCTGATGTTCAGCCTAAACTTCCCCTCCCTCAGTTTAACACCGTTCCTGCGGGTCCTATCACTGATGTGACATAGGTCAGCTGCCTCTCCACTCCCCCTCGCAAGGAAGTTGTAGACTGTGATGAGGTCCCCCTCAGCCTCCTCTTCTCCAAGCTGAACAGGCCCAGTGCCCTCAGCCGCCCCTCATATGTCTTCCCCTCTAGGCCCTTCACCATCTTCATTGACCTCCCCTAGACACTCTCCAACAGTTTTACATCCTTTTTGTACTGTGGCACCCAGAACTACACACAGTACTCGAGGTGAGACTGCACTAGCGCAGAGTAGAGCGGGACAATCATTTCCCTTGACGGACTAGCAATGCCGTGCTTGATGCATCCCAGGATACGGTTGGCCCTCCTGGCTGCCAGGGCACACTGCTGGCTCATATTCAACTTGCTGCCAATCACAACCCCCAGATCCATCTCTGTGGGGCCACTCTCCAGCGTCTCATTGCCCAATCTGTATGTAAAGCCAGAATTGCCCAGTTCATTTTTGTATAAGTAAAAGCATTAAATTTCTGTGGGCAAATGAATGGGACAATCCTCCTTAAATTTGATATCATTTTGGCGCAAACCAGTCACTAATTAGCCACATCTGGTTTTAGATATGGGACCGTAATAGATCTATTGTTTCTATTTTATAATTATATCTCTCAGGGGCTGTAATCAAACCATGCACTATGTTGGAGAAGGATGTGTGAAAAGAGAACGTAGGAAGATGTAAGCAACAGTCAGCTGTGTTTTACAAAATGACTAGTGGAGTCCTGTCCCATGAAGACCTGCTCCTGAAGTCATTTATTCCTAAACATATCACATATTCTACAAGAAAACACAGCTTCTGCCTATCAGCCTTGCCTCACCTACTTTAGGACCTGTAGGAAGACTTTACACTGAAAACAAACAAACAAACAAACACTGAACATTCTCAATCTGAAGAAAGGCCCTTTTCATTAGCTGAAGCTGAACTGCCACAGCAACTAATCTGTTCTGAAAGTCTGTCGTATTAGCTGACCTAAAGTGTGCAGACTCCCATTAATAACCTTCAGAGCAACCCAGTCTCCTGTGTAGTATGTGTGTTAATGATGGATGAAGCACATGAAAAGGAAGCTAGAGCACCAGAGAAGAAAACAAGCAGACTGGAGTTGAATTTACAGCACTTGATTGATTTAGAGTATTTGTGGAAGCTGAGTAAAGACTCTGCTGAGGTTTGACTGGAGTTGCTAAGGCAGTTGGTACTGTGAGAAAAGGTCAGAGAAGTTAGATGTAGCTGGATTGTTCACAGATGTCTGATGTTGTCAGTTTTACTTGAAATAATCCATACATGAGTTTCAAGGGATGAATCAGTCAAATTCCACTAACAAGAGGGCAGACCATTAACATGTTTTATTTCAGTAATGCTTGTGGTTCTCTTAGAAGCCCTTTACACAGATATACATAGTACCAGAAGCAAACTGGGACTACTACTGCAATTTTCCACATCTGTTTGATTAAGGGCAGAATTGCTATGCAGGATTTGAAGAGCCATTATTCATGGCATGGTGCCTTTGCTCTATGTCATGTCTTCATTCACACTTCCGGCAGAGAGCAGGTTCTTTGTCACTGTGCTTTTTATAACTTATATTTGATGGGAATGGACACCTATTTTTGCTCACCTGTTGCTTAATATGCCATTATCTCATAGAATCATAGAATATTGGAGAAGGAAGGGACCCACAAGGATCAATGAGTTCAACTCCCACATCCCCAAAGGATGACCCAAAAAATCAGACCATGTGTCTGAGAGTGTTGTCCAAACATTTCTTGAACTCCGTCAGGCTTGGTGCTGTGACCACTTCTCTGGGGAGGCTATTCCAGTGCTCAACCACCTGCTTGGTGAGGAACCTTTTCCTGATATCCAGTCTGAACCTCCCTTGTCACAGCTTCAAGACTCGAGTCCTATCACTGGTCAACAAAGAGAAGAACTCAGCACCTGCCCCTCCACTCAACCTCATAAGAAAGTTGTAGACTGCGATGAGGTATCCCCTTAATCTCCTCTTCTCTAGGCTGAACAATCCAAGTGACTTCATCTGCTCCTCATACATCTTCCTGTCTAGACCCTTCACTGTCTTTGTTGCCCTCTTTTGAACACTCTCTAATAGGTTTATATTTTTCTAATACTGTGGTGCAAAAAACTTCACCCAGTACTCAGGGTGAGGTGGGAGTAGAGTGGGACAATCACTTCCCTCAACCAACGAACAATGCCGTTCTTAATGCAGCCCAGGATTTGGTTGGCCCCCTTGGCTGCACACTGCTGGCTCTTGTTCAGCTTGCTGTCAATCAAAACTCCCAAAACCCTTTCTGCATGGATGCTCTCCAGCATCTCATCCCCCAGCCTGTACATATAGCCAGGGTTGCCCCTTCCCAGGTGCAGAATCCAATGCTTGCTCCTGTTAAACTTCATATTGTTGGTGTTGCCCATCTCTCTAATTTGTTCAGATCTATCTGCAAGGCCTCACCACCCTCAATGGAGTCAACAGATCCACCCAATTTGGTATCAGCTGTGAACTTGTTCAAAAAAACCTTCAAATCCTTCATCCAAATGTCTTATAACAATATTGAAGAGGACTGGTCCTGAAACGGAGGCCTGGGGAACCCCACGAGTGACAGGTTGCCAGCCTGATGTAACCTCATTTACAAGAACCCTCTGGGCCAAACCCATCAGACAATGGTTCATCCATCTTACTATGCTTTTATTGAACTGTATTCTGGTCATTTTGTTGAGAAGGTTACTGGGAGAGACAGAATCAAAGCTTTGCTAAATTAAATATTATAGCATGTCTTATTTTGGTATTAAAATAATGAACAAGCTTTGTAATAATTCCTCCATTTGCAGAAGACATTGCTAAACATAAACTTAATGAATAGCTGCACAACATAGAAGTACCAGGTCACATGCTTTTCTGCTTTTTAAAATGGAATGTTGGGTTTTAAATTTCCTGGAGTTGTGGTAACCAAGTGCAGAAAATTGAAGATCTAGACCTGAAATCTTTTGACTGGGTGCAAATTATTTCTATTTTATATCATCACCTGGCTTCCTCATGGGAGCTATAATTTCACTACTTATCTCCTAATCTCCCCTTACCCTGGCATAAAATATGAGTGAAGAAACTTCATCTTCATTTCTCAGGTAGGCAGGACTTCCAGCTAAGGCTGCATGACAGGTAAGTGTTCCATAGTTGGCAATATATTGATATCAGTCACATAAACTTCAAAGAACTGCATCCTGTGTGCTCTTAGGATTGACTACCCCAAAAATTAGAACACCATCTCAGTGTATAGATTCTTCTCTGTGTTTCATATGTGTTGAAAAGTTAAGGTTTGCTTTATCTCTGGCAAAATCAAAACTTCTGGCTTAACTGGGCAAGCTGGTGATGCACTCAGTATCACAAAAGTCTGTAATGATCTTGTATTTAAATAATTTATTTTCTGCAAAACAGAACTGAGCAGACTGAGATAGTTTAGCTGAAATGTCATTTAATAACTTGTTTTAGCACTGATATAAAGATTACCCTAGGAAAAGGATTATTAGCAGTTAGATCTCATAGATGCAATTTGAGCCCCTACACGTACATTTCACTATGGCGGTACTTCCTATAACTTCTGCCCTACATAGATAGCAACAGATGGATGAACATCAGAGACATGTAGTTATCTCATGTAGTTATTTTGATGATTTTCAAGGTAGCTTTAAAGGAAATGATCTTGGGGAAGAAAACAAACAAACAAACAAACAAACAAAAAATAGCCACATATTAAAAAGTACATCAGCAAACACATGGTTACATATTTAGTGATTTTATTGGTATAGTTTTCTTGGAACCTGAAAGATCAGTGTATCACTTCCTAAATGAATTCCCCAAATCTGTTTTTGGAAATTGCTATTTGCTGAAATAGAATAAAATAAAACAAAACAAAATAAAACAATGCAAAATAAAATAAATACTAAATACAATGGAATGAAGTGAAATGAAATGAAATGAATTGAAATAAAATAAAATAAAATAAAATAAAATAAAATAAAATAAAATAAAATAAAATAAAATAAAATAAAATAATTACTTTTACAAATCATTCTGTTTCACTGTAACACACAGTTTCAGTAAAATCCAGCTTAACTGCATTCATTGCCCAAATTTTTCCTCCTTCTGTAAGCTTCACTAGTGTTTTCAGTCTCATTCACAGAGATACATGTGGTTGCTTTCCTATTACTTCTTTGATGCCTCCTGTGCTAAATTCATGAAGATATGACCATTTCACATTTCCTTGTTTGATGGCCTTCAATATTTCAACCTTATGGTTGCCATCATCCTTAAGAATGTGTGAGTATCAGGATGCATGAGCTAAAAAGCGTGTCAGTACAATAAAAGATAAAGTCAGGTAATAGGTAACAAGAACTTTACATTATATGATTTGACTTCACAAATAAAAGTCAAATAAAAAATGTTTATCTATAGTACTCTAAAGCTGTTCACCATGTTTCAGGGTTACCCATGCTTAATAAAAATATGTATTGTGCAGTTGTGGGAAGCATTATTGAATATGATCATGACAGTTCAAGAAAAGATTTCAGGGAAACAATGCGTTTTATTTCTGTGAAATGACATCCTCAAGCTTATCATTACAGCCTCCAGATAGAAAGAACTTTATTCAACAGAGGCCATTACACAGTTATTTGAAATCTAGAATCTGTTTTAAACAAAAGTTTAAAGATAAGTGAATTAGAAGAAAAACACCTTTTCCTCTTCCCTCCTACTTCATTTATTTATTTATTTATTTATTTTTCCAATGCAGAAGGAAGCTCCTTTACAAAAGAGCTTGTTCACAAAATGTAAAAGATAATACATTTAAAGACTGTAACATTTAAACATTACAGAGGATGTTGTAATCAGAACTGTACAGGATGCACATCTCAACACAATATA
This sequence comes from Anas platyrhynchos, assembly GCF_047663525.1. Lineage (NCBI taxonomy): Eukaryota > Metazoa > Chordata > Aves > Anseriformes > Anatidae > Anas > Anas platyrhynchos. The sequence goes on from NC_092587.1 coordinate 202,450,057, forward strand.
TTTCTAAATACAACAATTTCTATGCTCTCCTCAAAAAAGGAAAGACAAATATCTCTGTTTTGCTATTACCCCTGTTCCCTGTCATGGTAATATGGAGTCTTAACAGCTCTTTAGGGAACCTTCTGTTTACATCTTAAGCTGCAAATACATCCTTTTAGGTATCAAAATCCTCAGGAAGGTCTCCCATCTGGTGTTCAGTTCTGAATAAGCTGACAATTATCAGATATTCCCTACAATCTAATCACCAAATAATGATACCCAAAGACATTCATACTACATTTTCTTATGCACAAAGGGAGAATACACTATTCAAGATTTATCAGTTTTAAATGGCAGAGCTCAGAATTGCTCAGAAATCCTCATTGTCCACATGTGGAGGCAGATTTACTGTTTCTGATAGCTGCTGAGTGAATTAGGCAGCTAGCCTAAACTCTAGCTGACATCAAATCTAGGTTACTTAAAACCCACTCTACACTCAAACCATTGTTTTCATCTATTTTAACTAGATACAGTATAAATAACTTTATTAAAACATGGTTCTCATAGAGGAGTCTATTAGGCGTTCACCTAATAATCCTTCTGGCGCATTTGTTACCGGCACTTCAAGTTGTTTCCAGTTATGATTACACCCTTTTACTTTTTTTTCTTCCTCTTTCCAGAACTGTTGCTGTCCAAGCCATAATCCCTGATTAGGAAATATATATATATATATTTTATTTCCCAATGTATTTATTAACAGAAAACTTTATTATACCATTTTCTTGGACTGCGATCATTAAGCTTGGCAATTTAGAAATTCAGATTGCCTCGTAATAGCAACTCAGCTTCCTTCATGACTTACAGTTACACTGCTTTTTTGGCTTTTGCATGTATATGTTAGTATGTGTGCTATCCACTCACTTAATAAAAAACATTTTTATATTGTCATCTAAATCAAGAAAAAGAATATTTAATAACAGTGGAACAAGAGTGCTATTTTTGAGTGACCTTGTGTAATGAGTTCTTGCACAAAATTAACAATTACATTTTGAAATTTGTTTGTAAAGTTGATTTAATCCTTCCCTCATAGTTTTTAATTCATCTGTCTTACATAAAATTTAACTTTTAATCATGAAGACATGTGATACTTTGCTGACTTCCTCTACTATGTAGTACCTACCAGACTTCTAATATTTTTGTTTTTAAATAACAGTTATTTGATAAACACTACTTCCAATAATCAAAGTACTTTTTGTTGTATCTTATTTTGAATACTAGTATCATAAATGTTGTTGCTAGGTACAACTTCACTTTGCTTTATAACTTTGAAAATGTAATTATGGTTGTGATTTTAGGTGGACTACTCCAACCCTGATTAACTGTGATTAGCTAATTAACTATGAATGAAACCTGTTGGATAATCTACCACCATTTGCAGACCTTAATTTTTTCTTACTTTCTTCCTTCCTACCCACCTTCCTACGTAAAAGGGTGTTATAAGCAGAAATGGCAAATGAATATGTTCTGATTCCTTCCCTCCAAGATCTCATTTCTCATCCCCATGTGAATCTTTCTTTTTCTTATTACATGTATGGTACATGTAATAAGGCCAAGCAGTACTCAATGTTGTCTCAAAAAAGTATTTTACTCCTCTCTCTTCTCTGTCTATGCTTTCTCTTCTTTACTTTTTCATTTTAGTTCCTAACGGTTATATGAGCATCATATCTTTCTTTATAAAACATTAATTGTTATCTTCTGCTGCTCCCATGTTCACAGTGGTGATGTATAATTTTGTCTCCATCTGCTCATGATTTGATGCACCAGTTGATGCAAGCCTATGCACCTCTTTGTAAGTGCTATATACTTTCCTTACATCAGTGCATCTACAACAGCTTGCAAGTTCTATCTTCTCAGTACAACCGCATTCAGAGTAGGTCACAGAAAGGACACAGTTTTGCAATACCAGTAGGAGAAACAATTCTCATGCTATGTTTGGAAATATTTGGATTTTAGAAATCCTGAACAGATGTTTGTTTGATGTGGCTTGAAGTATGAACATCATTTCTGGGCTGGAAAGATTGTGCTGTTTCATGTGTTCCTGTGTTCTGCCTCTGGAAGGATAATTCCTTATCCTCAGAAGAGTCTTCATAGCCACATGGCCCTAAAAAGTCCAACCAGTTTCACTATAAGTCACTGTTTCACTATAAAAACTGCTGAATCAGCAGGACTCTCCTATCTGAATCCTTCATGAACCCAGTGATAAAATTTGTAGATACATTAAAGATTAGATATATTTCAGAGGAGCAGTCTGGGAAGAGATTTTTGACATGTAGTCAAGGCAAAATCCACTTCACATTATTGGATTAGCCTTTCTTGAAGTTTAATTAAATTGGTTTTCCCTCTATTAACTGTGATAACTAGGAAATGTCAGATGAGAGTGAAACTTCATCTCATTACAGTTTAATAAGTTAAATCTCTTCTTCTGTCTCTAATGCTAGGAAATACGCATTATTTTATGTTAATCATGCTAATGGATTTTATGTTAGCAACTTCAGAACACATGCTATTGTCCACATTTCATCCATAGTGATTACCCTCTTTTCAAGCAGTAAATCTACCATTACTGGCTTAACCAATAACTTAAAGCGAAGAAATTTACTCTCTAATGTAGGGAAAACCTGAAGTAGGCTTCTTATATTAAGCTAAATTATAAACAAAACAAAACAAACAAACAAACAAACAAAGCTTCTAAAATGGACTGAGTGTAACAGACTTTGTAACCGTTTTCATCATTAGGGATTTAGATAGAAGCTACGAAGCTTGTTCTCTTTCTCCACTTTCAGTGAAATACTTTAACAAAATCCCCGGTTTTAGGGTATGAGGAGGTCCGGTGATTTCAACACAACTATTTAAATTGAAATACATCATAACTTTAAGGAAGAAGTCATGTTCAACTATATTCCTGTATTCCTGCATTGCCATCACAAAAAATACTTTTTTTTTTTTTTTTTTTTCCTAAGTAGGAATGTAAGTTTGAACAGAAAATCATTCAGAGATAATTGTCCAGGTAACACATCAGGTGTATAGGAATAGAAACTGCCAAATTTTTCTCCTCCTAACTGTGAACCTCAGGGAACTGAAGATAGCAGCTTTCTGTGAGTGCCTGATTCCCTGAGGTACTTCCAATCCCCTGCAAATATGAGATTGGTAGAGTGGATGGAATCTTGTTCCTGCTACACACAGGTGAGGAGTATGATGATCATGAGACTTTTTCACAAATAAGTCGAGAATAACAATTTGGAAGTGAATAATTTGGAACATGAGGAAAAATGATTCCTTATAATCATTCAAAGCTACAGGCTTAGGGCAGAGTGGCTGGAAAGCTGTGCAGAGGAAAAGTACTTGGGGGTGCTGACTGCTGCACACCTGAACATGAGCTGGCACTGTGCCCAGGTGACCAAGAAGGCCAATGGCATCCTGGCTTGGATCAGGTGTAGTGCAGCCAGCAGGACCTGGGAGGTGATCATCCCCCTGCGCTCTGCTCTGGTGAGGCCGCACCTCAAGTGCTGGGTTCAACTTTGGGCCCCTCAGTACAAGAAGGACATCGAGGCCCTGGAGCACGTCTAGAGAAGGGCTACAAAGCTGGTGAAGGGCCTGGGACACAAGTACTGTGAGGAGTGGCTGAGGAAATTGAGGGTGTTTGGAGAAGAGGAGGCTCAGGGCAGACCTTATTGGTGTCTGCAGCTGCCTGAAAGGAAGGAGTGGGGAGCTGGGGGTCAGCCTCTTCTCAAAAATAAGTAGTTGCAGAACTAGAGGGAATGGCCTCAAGTTGTGCCAGGGGAGGTTTAGTTTGGAAATTAAGATAAATTTAAATAAAATACCTAAAGGTGATGGATTTTAAGTTATCAACTGGGCATTGTCCCTGGCTCATAGTAACTCCTCATGCATACTCTGAGATCATGTTGAATGATAAGTGGACCAGTCCAGAAACATGCTAAAGACTACTCTGAAAAATTCATGACATAGGCAATAGAATTGCAGTGCCCAGAAATATTCCTTGTTACTATTTAATATATTAGTAAAGACTAAGTTTCTGACAGTCATATTCTGAGCTCTCTGAGGAAAAAACAAACAAATAAATAAACACAGTGTTATTACTTGTCTATTCTGTAGATAATAGAGCCTGATCAGCTAGATGCTAGTTAACCAGCTAGATACTTCCTGTAATGGAAATTAAAAATGATTACTATAATAAATTGAGAGGGGAAAAATCTATTGTAGAAATAACTACACAGTCATTTAACTATTTTTTTTTCAATAAATTAAAATAAATAATAATAATAATAATAATAATAAAATCCTATGCATTGCAGAACTTTACTGGTAGTAGTTGTGCCAGTAGTAAAGGTTATCAAATAATTTACTAAGTAGGGTACATTTGTCTTTTATTTGTGTTTGACACCAATAACATCACATTTTGACAACAGTGTAGTTGTGTAAATTCATGCAAGTTTATTTGGATCCTAATATATTCAGTTATAGCAAACTCTATTCTCTATGTTGAGAATGCAAACCAAGACAGCTATCATGTTTCGTCTTTGTGTATAAGATGTAGCCTTGATCACAGAGCTCAATGACACCTTTTTTTTTTTTTTATTTAACATTACAATATACCTTCTTATAATTAAATACAGAGATATGTTGCTTTTGTTCCTTCCTTGGTGTCCATGTATGCTTCTTCTTTCATCATTACTATTATTTTTTTTTGTTTGTTTGTTTACTCGATTTAAGGTGTCTTACCACCCTGTCAGAGAATAGAAGCTGACTCTTCCACATTCTGATCTAGAAATAGATCTTTGGCAAAACATATGTGGTGTTAGAAATAGCCTCAGTTCCTTTGCTTTCACTTCCATGAAAAGGAGAAGTGAGTTTTATTTTCTTCTACAGACATGTAGGGAAGAATGACTAACTATGTATTAGTCTGGAGATATCAAAGGGTTACACATAGAACTTTGTAAAACATTCAGTATTCTCATTTACTGTAAAATGAGTTGTCATTATTTTTAAGAACTAAGTTAAAAAAATACTTTGGAAAATTATGTATATATATATATTATGTATATATATATTATGTATATATATACACACATATATATACATATATATATGTATATATATATATAACTTGCAGAATCATACATATATTTTATGTTTTATTGCTACTTAATGCAATCTGTGGTTTGTTTGTTTGTTTGTTTTTTCAACATGGTTTTCCAAATTAAACTTTCTCATAAATGGTACAAAATCTTTTTCAAATATATGCTAGAATTTCCTAATTATTATATGTTATCCTCTCTGTAAAAGAATAGCAAAGCTATCAGTCTTTCTGAAAAGTAAAACTACTTTTAGCGAACTTTCCTTGCATTTTAACGCTACTGAAAACAAAACAACAACAAAATCCTACAAATTCACAAGTGGAGCAAATTCCCTTCAGCAAGACATCTTTTGAGGTGTAAATCAGTGTTCTCACAAAGATTACAATTTACAGATGTAGTACTCTGATAACTACTGGACAGTCCCCACTGCAGGAGCACTTGCTGCATTAGAACAAATTCACATCACAGCTCATTCCTCTGGTCCACTGTATGGTATGTGCACACAGTGGGAATTTCTAATGGGATTGAGTCTGCAGTTGACAAACCTGGAGCATGCTGAGAGTCAGTGGTCTTCAAGTCAATGAACCAAAGGCTTAAACACACCAGCTGTGCTATACAAGCTGGTTCAGAACATCTATCAGATAAAAATATTTATACTTTCTTTATGGATAATGCCACTGATTTGTATCCACTTCCCACGTTGTCAAATTAAACTAATGTTGCTTGCCACAGGGCAAAGAAAATTATATCTATATATGTGTGTGGGCGCATATATATACTCCTACTATTCCTAATATTTAGTTATTAGTTTTCTTTATTTATCATAGCCTCCATGTTTTAGCCCCTAAATAACACAAGGACACCTATCACTGTAGACATCATTTTACTGGACTAAATAAATGCCGTAACCTATAAATTGAAACAACCCCATAAACAGTACAGATTCTGACAATTTGTGCATTTCTGTGAAGGAAAATAACACACCAGCAAAACAACAACAACAAAATCCCATGCATATGAAAGTCATGACTGTATCAGGAACAGTTAATTAGTATAAAAAGAAAAATTTGCTGATCAGATCTTATTTTCTAGGTATTTCCATGCCATGCAGATGAAAAAGAGACACTCATTCCCTGGAAGCATTGTCATTGGGTTATCTAAGTTTCACAACAAATAGAAAGCATCACAATTTACAATAGTTCTTATGCCCTTAATTATTTACCGAGCAACCTAATCCTATTAATTACAACTCAATGAGTTAGTTTTACACATGTGATGCTTTCATAGCACTCTTCCAGTTATTCATTTCAGGAGACCTCTCTGAAGAGCTGGGTTGTAGATTGTGGTGGCTGCCCAAGTGCTACCACATCAATTTGAACTTTCTTATGGTTCTTTAGTTTTGTTTCCTTCTGTTTGCCAATGACTCAAGTTATTTCTATTCCACATGTGATTGCTGCTCCTTCTTCCACCTGTCTTTATCCATTTGTATATCACAAAGCCTCCTTGCCTTAGTCATTAGGCACCCTTGATGGTGCTCAAAACAGAAGATCGCAAAACACTGCTTTCCTGGAATTACTTGTAATTAATCAGGTAATCAGGTTAACATGCATATAAACCATTGTATTTACTTTCCCCTTGATCTCTGTTTTCTTATCTTTATTTTCTGAGTTAATCAGAGCAGGGTCCATTTCTGAGAAAACATTGTAATAGGCATCTTCATAAATAACTTAATTGTGATTAGTACAAACACCTCAAATCAAAAGCTTACATGTATGTATCTTTTTTTTTTTTTTAATTAACAGGAATTCAGTGAAATTATTGTGATAATATATGGATTTAATTTTTGAAAAATGGTTTATTTGTTTGCTTTTTCTGAATAGAACTGTTGTTGCTGGTATTTTGATGTTTAAAGTATAAAATCTTACATGGGGAAACAGTAATTCATCTTCTACCTTTTCCTGCCATGTCAGTGTCATTGAATGGTTCCAAATTTAGTGTTACAAACAATTTTCATGCTTTTCATATATTAAGAATTTTTTTTTTTTTAAGGTGCCAATTTTCTTCATGTTCAACTCCCCACAAAATAACATTAGAAAATAAGAAATTAGAAAATAAGAATGGTTTCTGTGAATCACACTGAGATTGTTTTGACATCATTAAATGCAATAGACAGTATTTAACAGCAGCAGATAACCAAATTTAAGAAACAAACAAAAAAAAAAGTAGGTAGTAATAAGTCATAATTATATAAGTAATTAATAATACTAATAATTATTAATAAATATATATTATAGATTTTTGTTGTTGTTATTATTATTGTTTTTATGTTTTTGTCTTATGAGTTGTTGGAATACTACACTGCATTAGTGCGTCAACCCACTCCATCAAAACTATTTCAGGAAACATTACATCTCTGGCTGAGATGTGGTGGTGCTCAGTGTGAGAAGTTCTAGTCCATCAAGTCTTCCTGCAGTCCCTGGAGATACCTGTGGTCAACAGTGAACACGCAATATGAACAAATATTTCAGGTCTTGTATCTTTGTTAACCAGTGGAGTGAAATATTTTTTTTTTATGGTGCAGTTCACTCAGTATAACAAAATTAATTTAAACAGACTGCACTTAAAACCAATTTTTAATTTGTGTTGACTACATGGAAGCCTGCTGCGACTGACTCAGATGTTGACTCTAGCATTATCAGTTTCTTTGAGCAAGTAAAATGCATTTCATTTATAATCTCAGTACTCTCACCTTTCATCAATTCTGTCTAAGTTTGTTTAAACTCAGTGCAGAGAGAAAATTCCGAAATAGAGCTTCCTCTATTTCAAAACCTATATAGATTTTAGAGATGTTTTTTTCTGGATTCAAAAACAGACATTTGTTTTGAGTTGTGAAAACTTATGAACAGACAAAAAAAAAATATAGGTAAGATATCTTCTTCTTATAATGTGTAGTATTGTATTTGAGGGAAGCCCTCCTGCTTATTCTATAATAATGAGTGTTTTTAAAATATATATATATATAATCAACATATTTGTGATCAGTGTCAGTGGAAGAAATAACAGATTTGATTGTCTGATGCTTCAGGATGACACCTCTATTGTGTTAAACTCCTTTTCCTTTTATTGAATGAAGATGGTACTTCTACTCAGAATTAGGTTATTAGAAGTGGAAGGATCTTGAGTTCACAATACAGTACTCTTCCGTAATGAAAAGCATAGGTTGACCTGATATAATTCCATGCAGTATCCCAAAAGCCATGTTGATCTTTATTATGAATGAAATAGTTTTAAATTCTTAAAAGACAAGAAACTACATTTGTTGAAATTATCATCTAATTTTTCTTCATACTGGTTAAACATTGTGGGAAAGAAAATATGTTTTATTTTACCAAAACATCATTTTACCACTTCTCTACCTCATCAATGAACATTTCCAGGCAATCCAGGCTGTAAGTGTAAGCTAGAAAGAGAGTGTTTTGTATTTCTTCAGGAGGAAGTGAGTTTTCTTGCACTTAATTTCTTGAAAACTGGATGTCTTCCTTGCATTTTTGTTCATTCAGATTCTACTGATTTACAACAGGCATTGTATGACATGAAGCTTGTCTTCACATGCATGCAAGTGCATTCTTTCAATTACTATAAGAAATCTATGTCCTACCCTGTAGGATAGTAGTCATGATAATTTCTGCGATCAGAATATGCTCCTGTAAAAGTGTGTTCCTTAAAAATGATTGTCTCTGTTTTCCTTCATTGCCTAAGGCATACCGCTGATTCCAGTGGATGCTGATTTGGCTGAGATGTATAGAAGAGGTCTTTTATTACCTTGAAGTTGGTGACTCATGAAAAATTCCGTGTCCGCTAAAACTGATCTATGGAATTACAGCTTCACTTCTCTATCCCTAGCCCATGTTAATGCAATGCTTCTGACTTGCTTCTGTCTATATTGAAGACAGAAGAAGTTAGAGCATTATAGAATGAATAATCAACTGCCTGAGAATACATTTTTATTTGATTACTTTTCAAATTTATAATTATCATTCTTAATTCTAATCCTGTCCTCCAGAAACTCATTTTTCATACGAGTTCTGTTTTCTGAAAATGTAAATGGAAACACTTTCAAACAAAATACATTTTCAGAAATTGTTTACGTAATGTTTATGTAATTATGTCCTCCATTATTATGTGAAAGTCTAAACAAGTGACCTTTGCCCTCTGAATCCCTGTTAGAAAGGAAAATACTCTGTTTTCACTAATGAGAGGACATAGTGCTGGATTATACCTGATCCATCCGTGTTGCTGGAGCAGCCAGACTGTCCTATGAAATATACATTCAATGCACTCAAGGTCTCTGTCAATAATAATTCACCTTTTGCTTTCTTTACTAGACAAGGTCCCATGTGACTTCATAGGACCAATCTGTGGTCCTATGTTTAAAGTTTATATTTTCCTAAGACTGATTTCTAGAGAAGTAACCATAGCATTGTTTATTTTTTTATCCTTCACTATAAGAGCTTGAATAGAATCATAGAATCATAGGACATCATGAGTTGGAAGGGACTCACAAGGATCATTGGGTCAAACTCCTGGCTCCAAACAGGACCATGCGTACCCTACATCTGAGAGCACTGTCCAAACACTTCTTGGAAACCAACAACCTTACTGCCATGACCACCTCCCTGGGGAGTCTGTTCCAGCACCCAGCCACCCTCTTAATGAAACACCTTTCCAAATATTCAACCTGAACTTGTCACAGATTCAGTCTGTTCCCTCATGACCTGTCACTGGTCACCAGAGAAACCAGAGCCTTCCCCTCTGCTTCCCCTCATGAAGAAGCTGTTGCCTGTGCTGAAGTCACCCCTCAGTCTCTTCTCTGAGCTGAACAAACATCCACTCCTCATATTTCTTGCCCTCTAGACCATTCACCATCTCTGTAAATCTCCTTTGGACATGCTTTGATAGTTTTATGTCCTTATGTTCTGGTGACCAAAGCTTCACATAGTACTCAAGGTGAGGTCACACCAGAACAGAGTGGGACAATCACTCTCCTCAACTGGCTAACAATGCCATGCTCGATGTACTCCAAGATAAAGTTAGCGCTCTTGGCTGCCAAGGCACACTGTTGACTTATAACCAAGTTGTTGTCAACTAGAACCCCCAGATCTTTCTCCATGGGACTGTTCTACAATCTCTCATCCCCCTAGCCTATACATATACCCAAGTTTGCTACATTCCAGGTGGATAATATACTCTTGTTATATTTCATGTGTTGGTGATTGCCCAGACCTCTAATTTGTCAATATCTCTCTGCAAGACCTCTCTACCCTCAATGGAGTCAACAGCTCCTCCTATATTAGTCTCATCTGCAAACTTATTTATGCATTCTAGTCCTGCTTCCAAATCATTTTTGAAAACATTGAAAGAAATTTCCCCAAAACAGAGGCCTGGGGAACCCCACTAGTGACTGGTTGCCAGCCAGATATAACCCCATTTACTATAACCCTTTGATCCTCCCACATCAGCCAATTGTTCACCCATCATATTATGTAGTTGTTTAGCTGTATGCTGTCCATTTTTCCCAGAAGGAAAAAGAAAAAACAATATTAAGCTTTACTGAAATCCAAAATTATTACATCAACTGGCTTCCCTTGGTCAACTAGGTTGGTGACCTTGTCATAAAATAAATTAAGTTCATTAACAGGAATTTCCCTTCATGAACCTATGTTGGCTGTTATCAAAGACTGCATTGTCTTTCAAGGGCTTTTCAATAACTCCCAGATTAATCTGCTCCATATTTTTGCTTGGCACTTGAGTGAGACTGTTAGGCCTGTAATTACCAGGGTCTTCTTTCTTGCTTTTCTTGAAAGCTGGGGCAATATTTGCCAGCTTCTAGTCTACTGGGACCTCTCCAGATTCCCAAGACCATTGCAAAGTAATTGAAAAAGGTCTCATGATAACATCAGACAGCTCCTTCAGTACCCCTGGGTGAATCCCTTTGGACCCCATAGACTTATGTGCATTCAAAATTCATTATTCTTATAAATAACATTCTGTTGCAGATCAATTGTAACTGATAAAATCAATTGAGTGCATTGTATTAAAAAGAAAAAAAATATATAAAATATATATATATATTATTTTTGTAAAGATATGCTACTCTCCAATTAATAATTCAGGCATGAAAAACCTTTTATTAAAAACTGTCTTATCTTAACCCTTTACACTCTTCTGATAGAGAAAAAGGTTGTGATTCCTGATTATTTTATTTCATTATTTCATTATTTATTTATTTATTTAATTGGTTAAGACTGCCTTTCTCACATAACTAGTGAAACTTTTCTGAACAGTCACTGCCTTGTGCCTAGTGACTGAATTTTGTATATATTGATATTAATTTTGTTTTTGTGATTGGTGATCAGTTTGTCAAGTAGTAATGAGATCTCTACCTCAGTACAAACATATTTATAGACAGATATTTGGGTTTTCATTGATGTTCAAAAACAATTCAATACCTCAGAGTTTTCAGTGCTGTTTTATGGAAATTCAATATAAAATGGGATACTTGCCAGGGACTATGTCTTAATTTTATTCTCATTTTCCTAGTTCACATAGATTGAAACTGAATTGAATTGAATTGAAGCTCTGAAATATGATTTAAGTGACAGTTTGTTGAAAGCAATTTTTCTCTCTTTTTTATTTATTATGACTATTTTATTTAGAAGTATGAAGATTTCAGTGAAAGGTGGCTTTTTAGGTATTATTTTTTAAGTTTTTCTCAAAGAAATAACACTCCACTGCCCCATCCTGGGCCAGATGTCTCAATAATAATTTTGCATGACTAGGAAGACTAGGAAGGGAAACTCAAGTTCAAGGCTGTGTTTTTTTTTTTTTTTTTTTTTTTTTTTATATATATATAGATATATATATATATATGCTGCCTCCAACACAGGAGCCCACATCACTGAAAACACAATTATTTTTGTATGTCTGCTAACAATTCTGAAAGGTTTGGGTTGTACTCTGAGCCACAGTAGCTGGCTAAATGGACCACTGTTTTGTCAAAGGACATCTCTTATTTATGATATGTATCAGAACTTTTTATTCTTGTTTATTTCAATATTTGAACTCTCTGAAATTATTTGCCATGCAGTTCTGCTCACAACCAACTTTTAGAAATATTTTTTGTGCTTTATTAACAAAGAGAAAAGCTAGTATTCTGTTATTCAACTGCTTAATCTTTTTCTAAATTGGAGTCTCGGTAGGAAAAAAAAAAAAAAAGAGAGAGAGAGAGAAAATAAGGTTTGAAACACAAATGAAGAGGTGGAAAACATATTATGAAAGAAAAATGTTACTAAATTTAAAATGGTAGAAGTAGCTAAAAATATTTTTTTAGTCAATCAAGCGCAGATGAAATATACATAGGCAATATTGACTGTAGAACACCATAATCACTCTTTCAGTCTGATGCCACACTTTCTGAGTTCAGTTTGTTTTTAAACGACTTTCTTTCAGCTATCTCCTATTTTTGAAGTATGATAATGATAATATTGGCTGACATTACAACTTGTTCAAGATAAGAATTATCTACTATTGCAGAAAGTGAGTTTATCTGTAACAGACCAAAGCCTCAGTCAAAGATTGTGACCTATTTCAAAGTTCAGTTGAATTCAAAATGTTTAAGACCATTGTTTGTTTTTGTTTTCTGTGTAAACATCTCTGTCCTCACAGATATGCATGAAAGACAGTGTCTGCTCTAAAGAGGTAGATATTTTTTATCCAAATAGATAAAGGAAATGAAAAATGAGAAGATAAAACAATGGTACAGAGAAAGTGACTTGACCAAAGTGCCACTGCAGATTAATTAGAATTAATACATGGTGACATAAACTCTCTGCAGGTCCCTCAGCTCATCAATGATTCTGCTGAGACTTGACTTTAAACTGGTTGAGGATAGGAGCCTCGATAAGAAAGAACCAAAACTGAAAGTAGGATGAGAAGAAGAACTAAAGGCAAAGTATATAAACCCATATAGAATGGCAGCATGAAATGTTCACACAAATAGTCAGAGAATACTTATTCTCTACTTTAGCAGTCCAGGTTAAAGTTATATGAAATCAGTATCCTAATGTATACTTTTACTTGTAATGAAGCTGGGATTCATGGTTTGTGCTGTGAATACACACGTTTCAGAAATCCACAGTCTTTCAGAGGACTTCTGGCTCAAACTGAGATATGATCGGAGAAATGGGTGAAGTCATTTTAAAATTGAGAATTTTATTTCCTGAGCACATAGGAGCTTTACTTGATGATCCTTGTGAATCCCTTCCAACTCAGGATATTCTAGAAGTCTAGTATTTCTCTCAAAGATTTCCTTAGCTGTGATTATAAGTCTGCTGACCAGATCTGCTGGAGTGTGTTTTACTTTGCAAACTTTTATTTTAAAGCTGATATCTAGTTAAAATTATTTCTAAAACAGTTGACTGTTTCCAGAGTGGATTTAAAAGTCCACAGACTGATCTATGATTCTTTAGTTTCTGAAATAAAATGTTGGACTACTTTAATGGTAGATCTACAATCATGTTATAAATACCTTAATAGAAATACCCCACATCATTTTACCCTTGAAGTATAACTGATTTAGGCTACAAATGTGCTCTGAAATCCTGCTATAATAATTAAGTTTATAAATCTTTCTGTCATGTTTAAATCTATCATGATTTATAAACCCTTTTCAGGTTTTATATCTCTGATTTTTCCCCAAAGTGAAGATTTAGTAAAGAGCTCCAAGTTCATAACTGGGTGTCACTATGACTATATTGAACATGACAAATTCTCCTAGTGAACTTTAAGATAATCCAAGAATCTCATAGCCTGTCAATGTGGCCCAAAATTGAGAAAGAGTCCATGTCTAAATTATCTCTTAAGTAGTATTACAGAAGAAAGCAGCCTTGAATTATTTTAAAATATATTTTAATGTAAACTTTTTTGTTTGTTTGTTTGTTTGTTTGTTTGTTTGTTTGTTTTGCTTCTCATGAACCTATAAGATGGATAAGGAGTTGAAATCAAGATTTTCCTCAAGGAACTAGTCCAAACCCAGAACCAAAGCTAGTCATAAACATATTTGTATTCTACCCTTCAGTGTCTCTTATTTAAATAGGAATAATCAATTTGATGATTTGTCTCTCAAGATAAGCTGTCTCTGTATTTTGACCAATATGGGCTGTTTATTACAAAAAGAAAGCTGTTTACAATATAGGTTTGAAGGTCTCGGTCTTACAAAACTTTGGAATTAGATTATGCATTGCCTAGTCCCACGTTATCTGCTAGCAAAATCTTTAGCTGTCTGTGCGTGACTGTGTATTTTTACATGTTTTATATGCATTTATACATCTCCCAGTTACAGAATGTCTGTGCAACAGACACTAAATTCCCTAATTGCATATCTCTTACTGGTCTCTTTTGTGAGACAGACATTGCAGATGCTCCATGTCTCCTTGTACCTTCAGCTAAAGCTAAATGAAATTGAGTTGAACCCAAATACTGAATAACTTCTACTTGAATTTAGTGAATATTCATGAGACTGCACTCCAGTTTTCCAGAATAGGTGAGCCCATGGAACATATGCATGATAGAGTTCCATGAAATCACGAGTATAGAAAAGTGGATAGAAAATAATAAAATCTAGATGGACTTTACCCGTTAAAGTATGAAGTACTTTAAAGCAAAACAAAACATTTCCTGTTACAAAATATATAATTTAACTGTGGAACTCAGTGCCACAGAAGCTTGCAGGTTCAAACAAAACAATTAAATTAATAGGAAAATAAATTTCTCCACATCTAACCAATAAAAGACATTACTATCTCCAAAATGCCCCAAGGTACAGATCACTTGAAACAATTAAGGAAACATACTGTGAAAACATTGTCATATATTATTCTTTTTTTTTTTTTTTTTTTTTTTAAAGTCACTTATCATTTGATACAGCAATGCAGTAAATGTCCACAAATGTGCAAACCTCCGATCTTGTTTGAAAAGGACATTCCCGTGTCCTTTTATTTAACTCACTTCCCTCACACAACCTTTTTTTAGTAACTTGGATCTCTGCATGATTAAACAGTACTAGGTAAACAATTAATATGCAAATTAGTGATTCTCTTTATTTTTATGTATTGATTATCTTAGGGATTTTTGATATTTTATTTCATATTATCCTGGAAGGTTGGAAATTCACTGTTCAATATTCAGAGCTTAATGCACTCTGAACTGATCTTTGTAAAGCAACAATGAATATTTCACAGAATAATGTTCCAGAAGATTTGAGGATTCTGTGACGCTGTAATACAAATTTAATTCCTTCCCTTTTTATATCAAAGACCTGAGTACTCAGGCTATACAGTCAGTATAGCCTTATGCTATTATAACATCTTTCCTAGAGAGATGGCAAGGAAATAGTTCTGTCAAATGACATCAGGACTGATTTTTTTATTATTATTATTATTTCTTTTTTATTCAGGAATTCAGTACTTTCAAAAAGTCTTGCATCAAATCAAAAGGTACTTCAAATGACTTGCTCTGTACATAAGGAAACAGGATTGCAAGATCCTTAACAGACTGTGACAACAGCCATACATCCTTCAGCTCTGGGATAATTTTCTAAAATGTAGACAGTTTTCTCTCATATTCCTCACTAACCAGAAGTCCATTTCCACACTGGGAAATCCTCTAAGGGCAACCCTAATGGAACTGCTGCTGAAGCACCAGCAACCTCTTCTTTAGGAGATCTTTTGGTTAATAGTATTCTACTCTGTTGACTGACTGTATTCTGATTAAATAAAACCAATTAAACTCTTACTACTTAGTAAAATTCGTATCTAACCTGATACGTGGGAATTGTTAAAGGGAATTGTGAGAAACTCAGTTGTGTTTTTGCAGTAGAAAACTAACCTTCTGTATTCAAAGGTAGTTGTGTAGTCATATCAAAGAGAAATGCTAAGTATATATGTGGACAGTAGAAGGCCTCACTGTTCCAAAATAAGGTAGAAGCTTGAGAAAAACAGGATGAGAAGTGTGAGAATAGTAAAACAAAAATCACAGGTTCTCAAACATAAGAAAGGAGGAAAAAACAAAAAAAAACAACAACAAAAAAAGAGAAATTAAAGGGTTAGAAAAAAAAAGTACATATATAGTATAGAGGAGCATTAAGTAGCTTGTGAACCTGTAGCACTCAACCAATGAGGAAACAGGTGATCGGGTATCGGGTAATAAGGAATAAAAGGTTATGATTTGTTTGTTTACTATAATGCATTCGTAATTGGCAGGACGCCCACGATTGTAATCATGAATAAAATAGCAACACAGAAGGTCCTGTCTGAAGAAAATTATTAGAGATTTTTCTCACATTCAAAGGGTGACTAAAGAAAAGCTCTCTGTGAGTGTTTTTGTATAAGATGAAATCTGGTGTCTTCAAGAAGGATATAAAATAGGACAAATTACTATCTGTTAATTATTTTCATATTTACAGTCTGATTTAATAAACACAACCTTATGGGAAACTTCAAAGAGATATCTTTTAATGTTTTGACTACATGTTTTTTTTGTTGTTGTTGTTTGGTTTGTTTTATAAATTGCTTATCTATAGTTGGTTAATGCCTCAAAGAAATAAACTTTTCTTGGTTATTCAAAATACTCATTTATATCATTGTTATATTTGCATTATAATATATAATTGTAATTTATCTTTCTTTTCAACATATGAAATATAATAATTGACAATAATTGATAATAATATCATTATAATGATATATAATATCATTACATTAGTAAAGGAAAAAAGTAACCTGAATATTCTTGCTTACCTACAGTATTACAGAATTACTTTTCCATTAACTTAAGCAACAACATTAAGGTAGTCCTTTTGGGTAATGACCTAATTTCTGTACATAAACAGGCCATTTTTTTTTCATTCACAGCAAGTAGGTGCTGTAGATTCATACTTTTGTAAACTAAGAAAAATGCTCAATATGTGAATAAGTTCATAGAATCATAGAATTGCTTGGGTTGGATAGGACCTTAAAGATCATCTAGTTCCAATCTCCCTGCCATAGGCAGGGATGCCACCCACTAGATGGCATTTAGTTGGACTAGATAATCTTAAAGGTCTTTTCCAACCTGAATGATTCTATGATTCTATGATTTTCTCTTGTTCTATGTTCTTGTACACACTATGTAAAAACAAAACCATCGTTTTCACAGAAAGATTTCCAGAATTCATCAACCACTTGTACAGGCCATAGAGGGAATAAACATCTCAGATACCCTGAAGAAATAAAGGTGATTAGTTGTCTTTTTGTAACATATTCCTTATAACTTTACAACATCATAAATGAGCATATGTATGCATTCTTTCTCCTTTCCCTCTGATTTGAAATTTAGGTCCACAGGAATTGTGGTGTGTAAGAGATGATTTAAAAACTTAACAGAGATCTAAAAAGCTGTAGTGTGGGTATATAGACAAGTTCTGCATCAAAATACTCAGTAAATAAGTTGTTTGGAAAACTTCATACATCAACATTGAACCAAGGTGAATAACTCTTCTCAGTAATTTCCTTCCAGGGTAACTGTAGATGCAGTTACTGGATGGTGGTACTTCTGCAACCAGACAAATTACCTGGATGGCCTGTCTGACTTCACTTTGCTGATGCCTGAGTGTCAACAGCCAATATGCATCACAAAGCCACAGCATGGAGTTTGCTCTTCCCTAGAGCTTGAAATTGGAGGGCAAGTTTGCAATTCTCTGTCTGTACAAGTGCATGGGTTAAGGATTTGGTCCATCTCCTGAAGAGGCAGAAATCCCCATATTTTGGAAAGAACAAAAAATGAAGTGATTTTCCAGGTGCTTGATTTTCCAAGGTTTTCCAGGACAATGAAAAAAGGAGAGAATAAGGCACCTAAATATGCATTATAAGAGAGTATGTAATAGTCTAAAACATTTACTGAGGAATCCACCAGGGCTTTGTTTTAATCACTTCTGATATTTAAGTAATCTTTTCTGTTAGCCCATCTGACTGTATATCACAGAGCTTGACTTATGCTTAAATAGCCCTATGAGAAATGCAAAATGAACGGTGACTGAATTTATTATAAAAAAAATAAATAAATAAAATGCATAAATAAATGTACATTCCAGGAATTAATCAAAGGAATAGGAAGAAAAAATATACAATTAAATAAATCCCAGATTCTTCTGTATCTTGACTTCTCTGTAAATAGGGATAATCAAAGATGTTCAGAGAGAAAGGATTCTCTAATACCATCAATATTGACAGTAAGTTTTACTTTCTGTAACGCTCAGCTCTTCTTACGTTACACATTTCCTCTCTGCTTCGTAATGCAGCACATTTTCAGCAGAAGATAAATTATTCCAGGACTATAATTATGAACGGTCTGAAGTATATGTATGTGAAAATAAAAATATATAGAGAAAAAAAAAAAAAAAGGAAAAAAAATCACAAAAAGAGAACAGAGATACAAGGCTATTCAATCTGTTTGTCTTGACATGTGGAAAAGGAATATGAAAAAAGAGATGAAGGAATGGGGGGTATAAATGACAATTTTATTTCTTAAGGCATTAATCCTTCGCTATACATTAGTGAACATTCATAATGATAGCTTTATAGAAATATTTATCTGACAGAAATTTTTATTTATAAAGCACGCACATTAAATCTGACAACTTGATATAGTGAGATATTTACCTTAAGCCAGTATAAACAATTATCAAAACAGCATATCCATTGATAAAATATCTTGAATCTCACTTAACTTCTGCTGTTATATATTCTAAACATATATTTAAACATGCAATCCGGATAATCTGTGAAATAGTTTTCTGGAGACTCCTATATCATCAAAATATTTGATTTTTCTTAAACAGTTATCTTCATGAAAATATAACTGTATAATATAGCCAGAAATTAATTTAAGCAGTCTTGCATCTGGTGATAGGGAGAGAAGACCATGGTGGAGGTTGTTCACCTTGACTTTAGCAAGGTTTTCCACACTGTCTTCCATAACACCTTCACAAACAGATAAAGAAAGGATGAGAAGAGTGAAAAATTAAGTAGATTAAAAACTGTCAGAACTGCTGGGCTCTAAGTGTTGTGGCCAGTGTCATAAAGTCCAGCAGAAGGTCAGCCACCACTGGTGTATCTCAGAGGTCAGTACTGAGCCAATACTCTATCTTCATTACTGACCTGGATGGTAGCGCCCC
The DNA here is from genome assembly GCF_047663525.1 of Anas platyrhynchos. Taxonomy (NCBI): domain Eukaryota; kingdom Metazoa; phylum Chordata; class Aves; order Anseriformes; family Anatidae; genus Anas; species Anas platyrhynchos. The sequence goes on from NC_092587.1 coordinate 202,469,461, forward strand.
CTCAGCAAGTTTCTAGATGATACTAAGCTGGGAGAAGTGGCTAATAGACCAGATAGTTGTGTTGCCAGTCAGAGGGACCTTTCAGGCCAGACCTCAAGTTCACCAAGGGAAAAAGCCGGTCATGGCTTCAGACACTAGTACAGACTGGAAAGCTGCTTGGCAGAAACAGACGTGGGGTTCCTAGTAGACATTAAGATGAACTCAGCAGTGTGCCCTCATGACAAAGAAAACATCTTCCTGGACTGCACTTGGCAGAACTCTGCTAGCAGGCAAATAGAGGTGATCCTTCCCTTTTTCTCAGTCCTTTTGAGGCATATATGAATTACTGTGTCCTTTTCTGGGCTCCTGTCTACAAGAAAGACATGGATATAATGGAAAAAGTCCAGCAAAGGGCAGCAAAAGTGATTAAATGATTGAACATCTTTCATATGAGGAGAGGTTGAGAGAGCTGGGACTGTTCAGCCTGGAGAAGGACAGAAGGATCTTATCTCTGTGTATAAATACTTGATGAGGAGGAATAAAGAAGACGGAGCCACAATCTTCTCAGTGGTGGTCAGTTAATGGACAAAAGGGGATGAACATGATTTGAAATACAGGAAATTCCACTTAAACATGAGATTATTATTATTTTTTATTTCTTAATGAAAGTGGTCAAACACTGGAACAGGCTTGACCTGTAGAATGTGGAAATATGTTCCATCCTTGGAAATATTCTGAACACAGCCCTGAGCAACCTGCTCCAACTGACCTTGCTTGAGCAGGGGGTTGGACTAGATGATCTCTAGAGGTGTCTTTCCATGTTTTCCATTCTGTCACGCGGTGAAGAACAGAACAGCAAACTGCTGAAAAAAATATTAAGAACACCAGATCCTCCAATATAAAAATAGGAACCACACTGACTACAGTGGTTGCCACTAGAAGGGCTGTTTTAGCTTAGTGTAAGTAGATGAGTAATAACGTTGGGAAAATAATAATTTTCTGTTCCTCCTGATTGCCTTTATGGGAACCATGCAGTATGTGATCCAGAACTTATCACAGAATCACAGAATCACAGAATTTCTAGGTTGGAAGAGACCTCAAGATCATTGAGTCCAACCTCTGACCTAACGCTAACAGTCCCCACTAAACCATATCCCTAAGCTCTACATCTAAACGTCTTTTAAAGACTTCCAGGGATGGTGACTCCACCACCTCCCTGGGCAGCCTGTTCCAGTGTCTAACAACCCTTTCGGTAAAGAAGTTCTTCCTAACATCTAACTTAAAACTCCCCTGGCACAACTTTAGCCCATTCCCCCTCGTCCTGTCACCAGGCACGTGGGAGAACAGGCCAACCCCCACCTCACTACAGCCTCCTTTAAGGTATCTGTAGAGAACGATCTGGTCGCCCCTGAGCCTCCTCTTCTCCAGGCTGAACAAGCCCAGTTCCTTCAGCTGCTCCTCATAGGACTTGTTCTCCAGGCCCCTCACCAGCTTCGTTGCCCTTCTCTGGACCCGCTCAAGCACCTCGATGTCCTTCTTGTAGCGAGGGGCCCAAAACTGAACACAGTACTCGAGGTGCGGCCTCACCAGAGCCGAGTACAGGGGGACGATCACCTCCCTAGCCTTGCTGGTCACACTGTTTCTGATACAAGCAAGGATGCCGTTGGCCTTCTTGGCCACCTTATCTTTCTTCTTATACCAAAAAATAAGCTTAACGTTTTCCTTTGGGTGACATAATGCATTTTGTTTGAAAATTAATTAATCAATTAATTAATAATCAATAAAAGAAAAGACGAAAGAAAAAAAAAAATAGTATGTCTAGAAGCAGGACAGGGTGGTGCATGAGATTGTGATGGTATTACAAGAGTAATTCTGCCACAAAATACCTTAAAACATTCCTGACTTCATGGTTTTCCTGTTATTCACAGACTTTCCACTCTAAAAAAGAACTGATTTTGCTATATTTTTTGACTGCTATTTATGTCAGGCCAAGGTGCTCTCAGACCTAAATTTTAATTAAAAATCTGATCAGCAAAAAATCATGTGTATTATCTAAGACCTGAGTAAGATTTTAGTAATTCAAAAGTTATATGGACTTCCTTTTACAAAAATATTTCCTTAAATTTATCACTGATATCAATGAAAATTATAAGAAAATTTTCTTTAATGATTGTGGTTGACCACAAATTTATACCAACTTCTTAATGTTCTTTTATTATAGTACTCAAAAAGGTATTTCTAGAGTTCATGTGTTGACTTGCACTGCTGATTCTGATATTTAGTGGCCTATAGAAAATAAGTCTGACAGAGAAAATCCAGACAGATTTTCTTCTGAAGATGTGGCTATAACTGAACTAGCAAGAAAGTGTGTCTTTTAATATCACCATCAGAAAAGCAGGGCAGTCATTTTAAACGTATTTTTACAATGTATTTGAATATTAATTTGAAGGGGAGGGGGAGGAGGAAGAGAAGGTTTATTTGTTCAGTTTTGTTTTTGTTTTTTCATTGATTATTGGTCATTGTCACCTTCAGCTAGAATGATACAAACTTACAGATGTTAGATAAGGAAACACAAAATAAGTAGAACAAGCAGATGAGATAGACTGGATCAGTCACTGAAATAACCATATTAAGAACTATTTCTCTTAATATGCCAAAGATCATTTAAATCTTTTCAATGTCTTAACAGATTTTTTATCAGAATCTCAGAATTTATTTAATTTTAGTTTAGTTTAGTTCAGTTTTGTTTTGTTTTGTATTGTTTTTATATAATTTTAAAACACTCACAAACTCTTTAAGCTAATCAAGGTACAGCTGATAAGAGCAAGATATATGAGGGAGAGAGAGATGCTGCTATTTCTAATCTATACTCTTAGAAAATGCTCTGACACTGTAGTCTTTAGGGACGTTTAAATAAATAGCTCCTGACTGGGAAGCCAAATGCTATCTACCAAAATAAATAACCATATACATACTACGTATTTTAGCATTTTTATAAGTAGGAAGGTAACATATCAACAATATTGTGTAGATCTGATATACCTGGTTCATCCATCAGGTTTTTATCTTCAGATGAATACCATCATTTCACTTTTGAAGGTGTAATTTGTAAATTTATTTTTTCTCAGTCATGTTTTCTTTGTTTAAAGCACATAATGATATTTACGTAAGCCTTCCTTTTAAGATGAAATTAAACTTTTACAACATGATCATTTTTTTGAGTCAGACCATTTAGTAAGAATTTTTCCAATTTGTAATAATAGTACTTCATCCTATGTTTACTGCTGTAAATGGTTTACTGTTATGTTGGCTTCTCCCTAAATATTTACAGCTTTAGGCAGAGGTGAAGACATTTTATTAGTGACTCTGGCACTTTTTTCTTAAAAAACTACTGGGGAATAAAGCAGCTGTTTATTTAAATCTGCAGTTAAAATACAATGTACTTCAAGCAATATGCCATGGGAAATAATCTTTCAACAGTTTTAAAAAATAAAACATGGGAACAACATAAACCAACACATAGTTATGCCAAGCTATGTTCTTCCCTTATGTGTTCAGACATCTTAAAACATATATTTTAAATGAGAAAACAATCTTATCTTTCAGCAACACAAAGCAAGGTATGTTCTAGAATGTATAATGCAGTAGTCATGTAATTTATCACTCAAAAAAAACACTAGTCCCTTTGGAACCTTCAGTTTCAGAAAATTCTGTATGTTCTTGAAACAAGAATTGTTAAAAAGAAATTTATTTTAGCATAATTATAGACACCTTGGAGACTGTCCTAAACTACAGTGAAAGGAATAGTGAGCTTTGTACTATAAACACATTTTCAAAGCTAATAAATAAATATGGAAAAAAAGGAAAAAAAAAAAAGTAACAGGCAAAAAAATGAAGCTTGAATTCATAAAAGCTAAAAGTTGGCCTGGGGTACTGGTATTAAGATGTTAAACATTTTACCATGAGTTAAAATCTGTTCCACATTGTCAGTGACTTTAAGAATTTTAAATATAAATGCAGTGACCTATATAAAATTAAAATAAAAGTCTGTTTTCCAAAACCCTTCACCACCTCTCTATCTCTGTGTTATCACAGGTCCAATGGTTTAGTTTGTCAACTTTATTCCCTTTTCCTGGGCTCTTTAAAAACAGGCTACTAGTTGTTTTAAGAAAAACAAGCAAACAAAACCAAAACAAAAAATAATAATAATAAAAAAGACAAAACCAAAACAAACAGAAAAAAAAAATAATCCCACAACTGAAAGAGAACTTTTTGAAAAGTTCTCTAGAAAAGCACTCAATTCCTAGAAAAGGACTCAGTTCAGAAAAGATCCCTAGATTCTGTTCATGATACACTTATTCACAAGACATTTATCTTACCCTGTTTTACTTTCTGAAGTACCTTTAAGAACAAAAGCATTATCTAGTGCACATTATGTTTTTAATGGACTTTTTACTTTCAAATGATTCATTTGCAAATATTTATTTAGCAAGTTATTAACTTGCCATTTTTTACTTTTTGTGGCTCAATTGTCATTGCTGTTGTTGTAACAACTACCCCCATCTGCACCTATTTATTTATTTATTTATTTATTTATTTATTTATTTATTTATTTATTTATTTATTTGGAGGGCATTGCAAGAATTTCAGATTATCTTAAAGAGAAAACACTGAAAAGACTGAAAGAAAACAAATAATATTTTCCAAGTCAGATGATAAGGAAAAGTTTATCTGAAATGAAAGAGGTGACATTTTCATTTACATATTTATCAGTTCTCAGTGCTCATCAAAGCAACTGTGAAACACAGCTAGCATAGTTTGACATCAAATTCAGTATCAGGAAGCATAAAAAATACCCCAACAAATCACACTTCCAACCTCAATCCATTCTAATGAATAAAGAGAATGTATTGAAAGTACATCAAGTTGCATGTTACATTAATTCAGTGTAAGGGTACATAAAAAGTAAGGGTTTAAAATACTGTATTTATAAATATACTGTGTTTGCTTGTAACTCTGGCAGAAGACAAAAGTAAATGAACTAGACTCACCTTCATATTTTCTTGAAATCTGTTAAGCCTGAGGAGCAAAATCTTTTTTAGTTTACAAATGCTTCTGAGGTGCAAGTATCCTTTATGGATCTCTGAATAAGGACATGAAGCTCCAGAACATCTTCCTATAGCTCTCCAGCTTCTTTAGCAGACTTGCTCTGGCTTATATTTTGACTTTTCAGCAATACACTAGATGCATATTGCATCCTAGGTACTGAAAAGTATTTTATTATTTGTATATACTTTGTACATAAGTAATATATGTCTCTTTAAGTAAAGATAAGTAAAGCATGTCTTTTTATATTATCTTTAATTTTTATTTTATTTTTATTTTATATTGTATATGTTGGTGATAGCAGTTCTATTTGGTGTGGAACAGATTTATTGCTTAAAATGTTGTCATAATCTTTTTGGGATATACAGATCACTAAGAAACATAGGATTCCAACTTTTTTGTCCTTAAACAAACTTTTATATGGAAAAAAAATAAATAAAATAGAAATATATAGAAAATAAAATAAAATAAAAATGAACTGCTGAAGAATCAGGTAACATTCTCAATACCTTTCTTCTCCTTTGATTTTTTTTTGTCATGACTTTTGAGGTACAACCATACTACTTATATACACAGAAAATATGAGAACTGTGTTTGTTCAATTCAAAGAACAGGGGGACATTTTATTGTTCTGCACATCTATCAAATTGGAAGATAAAGAGAAGATAGAGCCAGACTGTTCTCAGATGAGCACATGAAATACAGTGGACACAAGCTGCAACATTCTGAATAAGTATTAGGAAAAAATGTTCAACAATGACATTTTATGGAATCTCCATTCTCACAGATTTTTAATCCTGACTGAATAAGGCAGGTCCTGAACTACTTTTCAAAGTTTGCCATGTTTTGAAGAGAGATTTTGGCTAGATTTAGAGTTAAGTCCCTTTCCACCTAGAGTTTTTCTGTTTGTTACACAGCAAAACAAAATCTTAGTTGTTTTTTGTTATTATTTATATTATTCACAGTGATTGGTACAGTTGCTGGTAAAGCAGAGGGAATTCTGTTACTCAGTTACAGCCTTTCCATCACATATTTTATTCAGGTGGTAGGGCCTAAGGAGAATTTCTGTAGCATATTTTAGTATACTATATAAAATTTCTGTATGTATTTTAGCTGTACCTAAAATACTTGTAGTATCTTCTAGAAGATCTTAACTATTGAAGTTAAAGGTTGTTTACATGGTGTCAGGCCCATATTTCTCACTGAGAGGAAAACCTTCAAGAGAGGCTACAGAAGAAGAAGGATGTAAAAAAAAAAAAAAAAAAAAAAAAAAAAGGTGGAGGCAGTGAGAGAATGAGTTTCATTATTTGATAGTTATAGGATTGTTAAGCATTTTGCAGGAAATTATCCTGTAAGAGTGTGGCTTGAATGGTGATTTGCATGAGATAGTGAAATCACAAGCTCACATCTTGGAAAGTCAACATTTGTTAAAATTTTCAAGCATTTGGATTTTTTTCCTCAGAAAGGTTGATTATTTTCACAAAAAGAAGAAAAATAAAAAAGAAACAAGAAAAAAAGCAAACAAAAAGCTTTTATTTAACACTCAATTCTGTTGAGTATCATTTGAATCAAAAAGCCTTTCAGTTAGCTCTATTTTGCATGTTCAAAATCTTTGTTTGTAAAGCATTTGCAAAACACAAAAACCATAATTAGCATACCAACAACAAACTGTTGATAGAATCTTTTATTCTTTGCATAATAACAATTTCTATTGAGTATGTGTCAATTTTTAAACTCTTGGCAGACACAAAATCCTTGCAGAGTAGAACTTTTAAAAAAATAACTTCCTTTTTCTTTTTTGATTAATGCTTGCTCTAGTCGATATGTAGTTCTAACCTATCAAATTGCTAAAAGTCTCTTTGATATATTTAGAGTGATCATTTAAGTGAAATGGGAACAAAAAGAAGAAAAAGGTCACTAGTGGTGTCCCCCAGGGCTCGGTGCTGGGGCCGGTCCTCTTTAATATCTTCATCAATGACCTGGACGAGGGCATTGAGTGCACCCTCAGTAAGTTTGCAGATGACACCAAGCTATGCGCATGTGTCGATCTGCTCGAGGGTAGGAAAGCTCTGCAGGAGGATCTAGATAGGCTGCATCGATGGGCTGAGGTCAGCTGCATGAGGTTCAACAAGGCCAAGTGCCGTGTCCTCCACCTGGGGCGCAATAACCCCAAGCAGAGCTACAGGCTGGGAGATGAGTTGTTGGAGAGCTGCCAGGCAGAGAAGGACCTGGGAGTGATGGTGGACAGTCGGCTGAATATGAGCCAGCAGTGTGCTCAGGTGGCCAAGAAGGCCAACGGCATCCTGGCTTGTATCAGAAACACTGTGACCAGCAAGGCTAGGGAGGTGATCGTCCCCCTGTACTCGGCTCTGGTGAGGCCGCACCTCGAGTACTGTGTTCAGTTTTGGGCCCCTCGCTACAAGGACATCGAGGTGCTTGAGCGGGTCCAGAGAAGGGTGACGAAGCTGGTGAGGGGCCTGGAGAACAAGTCCTACGAGGAGCAGCTGAAGGAACTGGGCTTGTTCAGCCTGGAGAAGAGGACGCTCAGGGGTGACCAGATCGTTCTCTACAGATACCTTAAAGGAGGCTGTAGTGAGGTGGGGGTTGGCCTGTTCTCCCACATGCCTGGTGACAGGACAAGGGGGAACGGGCTAAAGTTGCGCCAGGGGAGTTTTAAGTTAGATGTTAGGAAGAACTTCTTTACCGAAAGGGTTGTTAGGCACTGGAACAGGCTGCCCAGGGAGGTGGTGGAGTCACCATCCCTGGAAGTCTTCAAAAGACGTTTAGATGTAGAGCTTAGGGATATGGTTTAGTGGGGACTGTTAGTGTTAGGTTAGAGGTTGGACTCGATGATCTTGAGGTCTCTTCCAACCTAGAAATTCTGTGATTCTGTGATTCTGTGATTCTGTGAAGATTGCAAATAGTTGTTTGTTTGTGTTTTGTTTTTTTTTTTAAGGAAAGATTTTTTTGACTACCTGGTAAGTATGCCACACTAGGAACCAGTGTTAGATTAAGGTTTGTAATCTCATCTCAACCAGCTATTCCTCCTTATAAATATTTCCATTCCTCAGTAGTAGCTTCATCAGGATTACTTCTTGTGAACAGTGTGATAAAATCCCAAAGCAAGATTCATCTGTATGTTTATTCATTTTCTGATTTTGAACTTGCTTTGAACTGCAGTTTATCCTGTTTCTGGAATGCAAGGTTATTCCTAGTGAGTTAACAGAGACTTACCACCCTCCAGTATCTCTTTTAAATTTTAAAATTACCCAGACCCTCTTTTTATGTAGCTATCTCTTATCTCGTGTTTTTGACTTGACTAGAACTAAGAAATACTGTTAATTTTCACTTCCTGATATTATGATATCATCTAGAGGATCCAACCAAGATAAGGACAAGTTTGTGTCAGGCTGAACATAGTCTCTATGCTCCCTAACTCCTGATTCCTGGTTGGTTTGTAGGTTGGCTTTACAAAGTCTTTTCCATTCCTGTCATATTTTTTTAGCCAGAGATAATTTTAGTAGATGATCTTTCTTCACCCCTTTATATACACAGGGAGGAAGACACACACCATCTGGATAGCCAAGAGCCAGGACATTTTGGAATCTAGTAAACTCATGCCCAGAAATATTTCTAGACACAGAGTCCAAGTACCACATCTTAGCTTTTGAAACAATGTGTCTGTGTAAAAACTGGTTATTGGGAACCACCTTTGGAATATTTTGATAGCCGAACTGTATCAGGGAAATATATAGACAGTTTTCTAGTGGGGACAGGAAACAGTCACAACACAGAACATATTAGCAAATTACTGATTCTGGTGTCTGATTAGTGCATTCTGGTGCCTGGGAACCTTTCTGAGTCCATGTGCTTTTCTTCTATGTGCAAATTTTGTGTTGTTTTGATCTGAAAATTGGTTCAGGAACATTTCTGACAAAGTCTTAAATTATTAGGAGGTTATCATATTTTTAGTCCATTGTTTTAAACTCTTCTTACAGCATGGACATAATAGTGTTCCATCTTTGTGCACAGGATTAGAACAAAATCTTCTGAACCACTAAAGCCCTGAAGCCAGAAATTAAGTATCTCTATTTCAAGTAATATTAAGGCTATGAGAAAGACTAATTGCTAAATCAGCCTGTCCATTTCACTCAGTGAGATGTTTGTACAGATTCTGATGGCTATGCTTGGCTGGAAGATATGCATTTGTTTTCCACCAGTGTCATTTTTGAAAATATTTTCTTCTGTTATGGATTGAAAGAAACCAGTTTAAAATAAATAAATACATTTTATCATCATAGGGGAAGGAAAAATAAAAGTATTTTCAGTTGGGAAAACCTTTTGTCAGTTTTGCTTTCCTTCTTCAGGAGAAAACAATTTCTGCTTAGTACCTGGTGTTTCAATTTTCTTCAGAGAAAGTTCAAAGTTTTTTATTTATTTATTTGATTTTGTTTTGTTTGGTTTTGTTTTCAGAAATTTCTTCTGTATATAATATTTCTTCTGTATATAATATTTCTTCTGTTGATTTTTTTCAAGGTGGTATTTTTTATTACAGAATTGGATGGGAATCTCCTAGTCAGTTTGAATTTCTCCATCTCTTCCAATTACTGAATCCCAGACAAAGTTCATTATTTTGCCGTATTTACTAGTCTGGTCAAGGATGCAATAAATACTCACATCTTAGCCACAAAAATTTATTGAAATCATTATCCCATTATATATATCATTAACCCATTATTGATGTTTAAATAAGGATAAATCAGAATGTATGGCTTAGGCAATATTTTATTGGAAAACTAGGATTTTAAAAAAGTAGACATTGGGTGCTTGCTTTTCATTGCAATTTTTTTCAATTCTAACAAGAAATTCCTGACAGGATAGCACTAATTGCATTGTCTAGGCACATTGAGTAGGGATTTCATTTCACACATCACAAACTATCCACACAACCTTGTCACAGTAATATTTCATACATAACTTTTCCCCAGCAAAGTCTAATCTTCCCATCCTAGTTTCACAGCCCACTACTCTGAAACAAAGCTCAGTTAAATCTTATTAAAAAAAAATAAATAAATAATTAAAAAAAAAAAAAAAAAAAAAAAACATTAAAAAGAAAAAAAAATGCTGCAGCTCCTCTCAGGGCATTGTCCCTGAACTTGTTAAGTTTTTGCAATCTCAGCTCTACTTCAGGGACAGGAGTCTGGTAACCATCAATTTTGAGCCTCCCTATACAACATTCAGGAAGAAAAAATATGCATAGACAGACAAAACATATTTAGGGTTAATACAGTTAAGTCACTGTTACAGAGCTTAATAATATTTTATTTCTTTCTGCTTTTGTAGAAATGCTGTATTTTAAAGATTTTTTTTTTTTAATTGACAATTTATAAATCACAAACAAACAAAAGCTTTCATGCTTTTCCTTTAAAAGGTTTTGGATAATTCTTAATATATTTGTCTTCTTCTATTGATTCACACACCTGTTTTACCTAAAAATCATACTTTCCTACCACAAGCACTGTGAGTAGGGGAAATCACATGTGTCACAAAGACCTTAGATTCCCTTCTGAAGCACTTTCAAAGTCAAAATATTAGTTGTCTATTGGCCTGTAGTGGTGTATGATTCTGCATAATGCTTTTCACCAGGTGTGCAATCAGATGAAATAATGTAACTTTTTCCTTTTGACATAAGGCTAAGTACATTTGTGTATATCACAGTCTTTACTTTTCAGAAAATTACTGTTGTCACAAAGTTGTGTAGTCATTTGTTGTTACTGAAATTCACTCTCGCACACAAAATTCCTCTTAAAAATATTTCAGGAAGCCAGGAATTACTCATCTGGAGTGCATTCAATAGGGTATAACAATTAGAGCAGTGGCAGTTTGCATCAAGTGATGATCTGCTCCTCTGTGTTTGATGTGTTGAAAGTAACTTCATATTGAATAAGTGATTGCAGTAAAAATGGTAGATATTTAAAACTAGGCATGCAAAGGAAATTAAATTTTATTAAAAATAAGTAGATCTCTTTCTCGTTTGGAGTTAGAAATATGGAACACCAAGCATACCCTTTTCTCACAGGATCACCAGGAAGACCTGGACCAGAATAAATTTTCTCTTGTTATGATTGTTTTAAATGCATCTTTTTGAAACTTCCATTTCCCTCTAATTATTTTTAAGAGATTCTGAAGCTTTCAAGATGTTCTTCTCTATTTATTCCTCTGAAGAGAACATTGCTGCTCAGATAACAGTCATTGAAAAGCAGCTAGATAGCACTGACATATCAATAATGTTAGCAGGTGTGCTTTCATTGTGTAGAAAGTACTATTTTCCTGAACTTTCCTCATTTTGGGGGAAATTTACTGGCTGTAGTGGACTTGCTTGGTTTGGTCATTTTTAAGTGTCTGAATCTTGGGGGAAGCTTAACAGGTATTTTTGCTGTTGTGCAATACATCTTTGTCAAGTTTTATTCCATGTATATGGCTTTCTACATGGCAGCCTACTGGAAACATATTTTAATTCACTAGGGAGCTATAATTTCTGGAAAAAAAATAAAAAGAAAAGTTTATTATCTGATTATTTATTCATTTTAGTTTTGCTTAAATTTAATTCTGCTTATATTCATGTTTTTGCCACAGCATGTGTTCTTTAAGCCACTGTGACTATTAGATAGTATTTTTAAATTTCCATGTCACAAACAGCAGAGTACTCTTGTGTAGTAGTTCAGTTTTAGACATGGCTAATTTTGTGTGGAAAGATTGGGTGCCAGCATCTCAAAATTTGTGTGCTTATGCATATATAACTCCATTAAGTAAGTGCTGATATTTCAGGCTGCTCTGACACAAAATTAGCTCTGCTTCTAACAAATTAAAGTATGCTTTCATTGTAGCATATTTGTTTATAATATCTAACAAGCTGCTCCGCTTGAGTGCCTGATACAGATGAAACCATTGCCTTCTGCTTGGCAAGTCAAATGAATGCCACTATAGGACTGTTAAACTCTGATAAAACCATACATGAAAATCTGTGTTCCTGGACTCCTGTCTTCTCTTGTGCATCTGTTCCAATCCTCCAAGCAATGAGCATGGGATTCTTCAGTGGATTTCTGTAGTCAGTGGCTGTTTTCTGATGTGTGTCCATAGAGTTTTGCCCTTGGCTAGAATATTCCAGAGAAACAGAAAACACCCTGAGCTAGCTAATTAACAGAAGTACAAAAAGCTTGCTGCCAGGGAATCAAATGTTGGCAAACAGGTCCCTTTAGGCCCTTTCTGAGAAGACTGGCAAATACAAGCTGTCTACTCATTTGGCTTAGGATAAAACACATGGCTAGAAATGGGCTGTTATCTTTTTCTCTTTTTTTTTCCTTTTTTTTTTTTAAATATATTTATTTTTATTTTTTTTTCATGCAGAAAAAATTCTGCAATAACTTACATGCTTTAGACTGACTTCAATGCAATTATGCAGGGTTCAGGCCAATATGGAATTCACTCTGTACAATCATGTTTCATATTGTGTTGTCATTCACTTGATTACTCTGGGGCATAACTCAAGAATGAGTCCACCAAAGTCAGAGGAGCTACATTTTGTTTTAAAGCAGATAAAAAAGTGAAAAGAGAATAAAGCCTATATTGTGAGGTTAATAAATAAATAAATAAATAAAATAAAGGACCACGGAACTTAAAGAATGTGTTTTCAAAACTGCATACTATGGAAACAAACAAAAAATAAAAGTAAATATATATATATATATTAATTTCCTGATATTAAGGTCAGATTGTTATTTATCATGACATTAATTTGAGCCTTGTTTTGAGTCTGTAGCTCTGGGAGAGAACTGAGAGAGCTCTGGGAGAGCTAATGAGTTCTCTGTTTCTCTTCTTTTTTCTTTTTAGTATATGATAGAATTGTGTCTTCAGAATATACCGTAGAATGATAGAATCATGGAATGGAATGGAAGGGACCCTTTCTGCTTAGACAGTGTATCTGTAGTCCTCTCAGGTTACTCATCCTTTGTTGCACCCTCTGTACGTTTCATTTTTCTGTTTGAGCTTGGACAGGATCTCCTTGTCCTTCTGGCTTTTTTTGTGTACCTTCCACTTTGTTGGGATTTATCAACAAAGGTGATTCCTGAATATTAACCAGTTTTATTAGGCCCCTCCCTTTAGGGTTTTGTCCGATGGTACTCTACCAAGCAGATACCTGAAGAGGGCAAAATCTGCTCTCCCAAAGTCCGGGGTAGTTAGTTTGCTGTGCTTCCTCCTCACTGCCCTCAGGATCTTGAACTCCACCATTTCATGGTCCCTGAAGCTAAGGCTTCCCTTGGGCTGCACAGTCCCTCCTTATCGGTGAGAATGAGGTCCAGCATAGCACCCCTCTTTGGATTCCTGGATCTTTGGATACCTGAAGAAGGAAATTATCATCGATGCATTCCAGGAACCTCCTGGAGTGCCTATGCCCTGCCTTGCAGTGCCTCCACTAGATATTGGGTAGTTGTCCCCCATGAGGACCATGAGGACCACGCCCATGAGGGTTTGTGAATGAGAGGCTGCTTCTATCTGTCTATAAAGAGCCTCATATGCTTGGTCTTCCTGGTATATAAGTACTCTAATCTGGTTTGGTATGCAAATAAAGTTCAATTAAACTTTATGTTCTTCTGTCAACTAGTCTACTGGCTGTGGAACTAGACAGTCCCTATCTGGACTACCCCATCTATTGGAATCCTCCCCTCAGATTTTTCTAACTTTAAATGTCCTCAGAGAAACACCTACCAGAACTGAAAGGAAGCTCCTTCAGGTCTAGAAGAGAAGTCACGCATCAGAAAGAGAAAAATATCCCACTTCAGCATAGCTTACAGCTTAACCAGCACGTGGGATATGCCTCCCCTGTGCATGCTTGACCCCAATAAAGTACAACAGATATTTGTATTATGGTTTCTTCCATGTTAAGAGCCTCTCCTTATCATATGAGCACTGTGTTTTCTCTACTCATGTGAAACCTTTCAAAAGTCTTTTGTTTGGCCTCACTGCAACATTGAGATATGACCCAAATGCCCTAATGTCACAGTACAGGAGTGCACCCATACTATGACAGCTATACACTCATGATTACATGCTATTGTAAACCTCATTGTATGCCCATTATCAAGAACAGCAATCTGTTAATTCTTCAGGTGATCGGACTACAGAGTTCACATTAGCTCAAAAAAAAATTAAATTAAATTAAATAAATAATAATAATAAAAAAAAAATCCATAGCCTTCATAACCAGTATACCTACAAAGACTGAAAACATTTTTTCTACTTAATAATGACCCAGCAAAAGTCAGAATCCATCCAAAGTATTACACTTGGTTTTCAACTTAGTTCATTCATGGGCTATTTTCATACTTTATGCAAATAGCATCTTCATTCACTGTTTTATATTTATTCTCAAAACATCTTTTTTTTCTTCTTCTTTTTTCTTCTCTTTTTCTTTTTTCTTTTTCTTTCTTTTTTCTTTTTTTTTTTCTTTTTTTCTTTTGGTCCCATGGTGGTTGCCACCTACTGCTGTTGACAATGTGTATTGTAAATAAATTAGACCAGACCTTGGCAAACTATTTAGGTTTTCAGATGCATGTTTGCAAGGAGTAAACAGACGTTTGGAATAGACATTTTCTCTAAGTGACACAATGTGCATGCAAATCTGTAAAATCAATACACCATTTACTGAAAAGGAGTTCATTTTCTGAAAAGTTGTGTTGATTGTATTTACTTTAAAATGCTTTTATATAGAGCCCTAATTGATTATGGTCTTCCCTTTTGTGAAAACCGTTAATTAAAATGACATTGTGCTTGGAGTAACTAGTACATAAAGTGAACAGTAAGAATGTGTTTTTAGAATGAAAATTTTTATTAAAAAATAAAAGGAATAAATAAATAATAGTGCTTAAACATAAATGTGTCAGACAGATGTGCATAAAAGACCAGCAA
This sequence comes from Anas platyrhynchos, assembly GCF_047663525.1. Classification (NCBI taxonomy): domain Eukaryota; kingdom Metazoa; phylum Chordata; class Aves; order Anseriformes; family Anatidae; genus Anas; species Anas platyrhynchos. The sequence continues at coordinate 202,484,512 of NC_092587.1, forward strand.
CAACTTCCACTTTTGTTTGTCTTTAAGTAAATAACAAAATAACAAGTCTTCACAGGACCAAAGACCATGTCAAACGGGTGTTATATACAACACCAATTATCAAAACTTATGAACAGTTAGAATGTTAAAAATATTTTCATATTATAGAAATGAGTAATTTTTTATTGTTGTTTTGGATCAGTATACAGCTTCTATGAATCTAATTTCCACCTCCATATCCAGATTTTTAAGCTGCTGAAATTTCAGAAAAACTCCCTAGCAGTGAAATTCTATTGGTAATTCTGGTTGGTCTGAAGTATGATGCTGCGAATATGGCAGAATCATTGTTTGAGACAGCCTCTCCCACACTGCTTGCAAGGGAAGAATTAGCTGTGAACAGCAGACGTTTTCATTAAGGTTCAAGAGATTTCTCTGCAAACTGTATGCCAATAAACCCATGCTATTCTTTAGGATGCTTTAGGTCTCAGTTTTCTAGTGAAAGTTTCTTTCCTTCCATGTTACTGAGGGACAGGTGATGACAAATTCTCAAGAGAGGGCTTTCCCCTCTGCAACTAATTTCTGCCAGCAATACAGCTCAACCTGAAAGCATTGAGAAGTCCATCTGTGCAGGTTTTTGCCTGAGGTAGATTAGTAAGATTTTTCAGTCTGTCCTTTTTATTCTGTTTGAAAATGTTCCTTTATTTTTGTACTTGCAGGTACAAACTCCAAAAAAAAAAAAAAAAAAAAAAGTTGCTCAATTGAGAAATTATTGCTTTTTTTTTTTTTTTTTTAACATTGTCTGTATGTTTTGTTTGTTATAAATGAACTTGTACTATTAATAATGAATCTGCATTTTATTTATCTGATTAGAAGTTATTTAGAAATCTACCGCAGCTTCTTAAGCCTAAACTAAAACACTAAAACTTCTAATGTCAATGTTGATGATGAAGGTAATTTATTTGTAATTACTGAGTATTTAGCTGTCTTGTTTTTATGTTCCGTGTTTTATATTTTTACTGTGAGGATACAAGAATTGATTCCTATACACACTAGAATTGCAGTTTAGTAGCTATTATTAAAGCAGTGTGAAGCAAAGGTGAAGACAACATTTACATTCTTAATTCTCCTCATGTGAAATAAGGACAACAAGGTAAAGAGGATGATATTTCAATAAGAGAATAAAATGATAAAATTAAGGGTGTATTAGAGTTACAGAGAGCTTTTTGGTTAATGGCTGCTTGGAGTTATGTTTCATTAAACATTGAGAATCCCCATTCAGAGACTGCTCACATTCTATTTGGCATTATGCAGTGTAAATCTCCGTCCCACAGAGATTATATGTTTGAGAGATATGGTTGTCCTAAGAAATCTTGATTTCAGATAAAGTGTGGAAGAAGAAGAATGCTGTCACTCTCAGCTTTGAAAAAAAAATCTTATTTAGTAAAGAGATGAGACTACAGTTGACTATGAGTGGACCACTTCATTTTTGTAGGATCCCTCTGACATCTTAAAATTCACTGCATAATTTGAACATCATTCATAACTGGCAAAAACACCTCAGTGGTTAAAATGTGCTAAAGAACACCAGAAATCAGGCACATCTATGATTCCTACTGATTTTAATCAACTTTCTGTAGTCCATTTAGTCAAATTTAGACTGCATGCTTAAGTGCTTTTCCAAATCAAAGCTGCCTCTGCTTTGTGACTTCTGAGCCATACTGCTCTCTGTATTAGCCATTTTTCTGTATCTGAGTATTTGCAGTTCTTCCTTTGGGGAAGGATGAAGGATGGTATATACTGGTAATGCAACTTCTTATAGATAAGTGTTCTTTTATATATATATATATATATTATTTAGTATTTAAAATGCAGCATCAGAAATAGTTTCAAAACAGTAGATGTGTACCCATCTGCTAAATTTTTTTCAGCCTTTGGAACTGACAGCTCCGCGACGTTTTTCTGGTTTTGTCTGCCTTTCATTACTCATCAACGCACCTCTAATTTGTTTGGTTTTACTTTTGTCTCCCATGATTCTCAAGAGCCTTATCATTCCTCATATTAACAATTATGCTGAAGTACTTCAGTGCTTGCTCGTTGCTGAACTAAATCCAGACAACATACATTAGCATATATAAATAGAAGTATATGGCCCACCAAGAACACCTGTTCTATGTAATATTTCTATCCATAGACCTATCCAAAATTCACCTGGACACAGTCCCAGACAACCTGCTGTATCTGACACTGTGGGGTTGGACTAGGTGATCTCAAGAGATTCTTTCCAAACCTGATGATTCTGTCATTGAAAACTGGACTAATTTAATCAAAACATGAGCTTTGAACTAGAAATAGAAAGACACCTTATCAATCCTAAAACCTAATTTATTGCCTTGTAAGAACCTTTTTCTTATTTATTTTTTTTCTTTGCAGCACCACACATATTCACACCAGTTTAACCAGTTGAGTTATATGTGAGAAATAACATTCCTTATGATCCATAACTAATAAAGAAAAGCTATTAACATGTCTTTTAAGTATAAAACTAAAGCATAATTATGTGAATCAATTGAACTAAACAATATCTAATCTGTTCTCTCCAGAGGGAGAAGGTGAAGCTTGTACCTTTTTTTTTTTTTTTTCTTAAAGTAGAGCACAGGATTTGAATGTTTGATTAGGTGTCCATATATATATAACCATGTATAATGTATATGTGCATATTGTTCTCTACTGGCTTTTCTACATCATATAGTTTTTATGGTACTCAAATACTACAGCTATTTGGATTAAAATATTTGTTGGGTTTTCAAAAACTGTCTACTACAAATTAGGAAAGAGAACTGTCAAAATGAAAATGTCACTGACTCTACTGCCTTTCTCTTTTACACTAAGTACAAATGACAAATGCCAATTTCCTTCTACACAAATTTCTAATGACATAGCAGTGAAGTAATAGCACTTTAAAGCTGGTTTGCTGGTTCATAAAGTCATGAACGTTACAGAACCTGCTCTTCTAATTCCTAAAACAAAATTCTTATTTTACAAAAGCCATAGTGTTAAAATTATTATAGTTGACTGGCAAACAAAAATACTTTCCAAAGCTTAACAGACCTTTTCTGTCATAGAATTTTTCTTGTTTGTTAATAAATCCCTTTTTAGGTATGGTAAACTGCATGATGATAATTATATCTGAAGTATATCAGAAAAGGAATCAGCCCAATCTTTCTGCTCATTCTTTCTATCTGAATGTAATTCCTTACTCTTTTTTTTTTTTTTTTTCTTGTAGGTTTTTGCACTTTCCAAATATTAAAGACCCTTTAAAAGTCCTCATTTATCCTCTGCTTCTCTGTGAACAAAGTGTTATAAGCATCTGATACTCTGATACTGCATCTGTAATACATTACTCAAAATAACAAAGAGTTTCAGGAGGCAAGTTTATTGGCCCAATATATTTAATTAAATAAATTACATGATCTTCAGAGAGTAGAACTTGAGGTGGTTTTTGTTTGTTTGTTTTTGAGATTCACTTCCAGGAACTCAAGGAACCCACACTTTTTTGTTTCTTCTTAAAAAAACAGACATAGTATCCCTAAATTGTCCTTAACAAATGACTGATGGAAATGCCATTCAATCCAATATCTGCAATGCAGCTGCCCCATCCTAGCTCTTCAATCTGGTCTCCTTTGGAAGTCTTGGATGAAAAGCAGAAGTTTTAGGATACAGCTGATTTGTATTTTACCTATTTTACATGTCAGATTAAGATCTATAGAAAGGAACTGTGCCCCACCTCTAATTTATGTAAATCACAAATGAACTTCCAGGAAACAAATATTCATTCTGAAACTGGCATAAGTGAGATTAGTATAGAAAAGTAACACGCTTCTTCTTGTGGTTGTGTAGTTTTAAAAGGTGTTTTGAATACTGCTTTTTAGTTTAGTAAAAATGTATATGTATTTAAAATTTGGATCAGATTATTAATTAATTATTAATTTCTCATTATCTTTTTAGTCTTTTGCAATTCCATGATGGGAGATATCTGACAAAATTTATACAAATATCTATCTTTTTACATATCATAACCACCTATGTGTCAGTTAAATAAAGCATAATAGGACTAATTTAATAATAGTCACATCACTAACATTTCTCAATGGCATCATTAGATACCTGTAAACTAGACTCCCTTTCATATATACATATATATTTAACTATTATATTATAACTAAATAGTCACATTAATTAAATACTGTAAAAATAATACATAGTTAAATATTTTATGATACCTTTGAGCCCAGACAGCTGTAGAAGATCATTATGGCTGAATTAGCTTAGAAGTAGAAATGGTGTCTTAATCAAATTTCCAAACAAAATATGTTAATAAGAGAAATAATATTATGAGCTGATTATATAACATCTTTTTTTATAAGTATATATAAAAGCAACTCTGAAAGCAGCTCTGGCAGCCAAGAGGGAAAAAAAAAAAAATGTAAACAGAAAATGTGCACTATACTTTAAAGATTAAAAGAAATTAGAATAATATATTTTACAATGATCTATTTTTAAAGAGAGCATTTCTGATAAACTAGATCTTGATATGCTGCTGTATTCTGTGGATTTCAAGGGAAAAACGGGATTTGAGTGCACTGACCTCAGATAAAAACTTGAAATGTGCTGCAGGATTTTTGGATGAGGAGAGAGGAAACCTCAGAGACCCACCAAAAAGCAAAAAAGTGTAAACAAATTTGCTTCAGTAGTGAAGCACATGTGTTTTAAGGGAATGAACTCAGATGCTGATCTTTGTTTCAGTAACTGGCTGCTGCCTGGAAATTGATGAATATATACAATCTTCTGGGTGTCTCTTGGTGACACTTAAGGTGCAGGCAAGCAGGAATATGGCTATGCTAGCTCAAGAATAAGGTGCTGGAAATTTGCAAACTGCTATCTAACTATTTTTAGTAACAGCTGTGGTAGTTCAAGGATACTAGTGAAGCAGGGCTTCCAGACAGAGGTGTTATATATTATTAGATCAGTTGTTAAAACTGAAACATCATTTGAGCTGTCAGGTACATGGGTTCTTCTTTGTATCTGAAGTAGAAACAGGAAACTTCAGGGCTAAATTAAAGCTGGGAACAACTGGTCATTGCCTAATTACATGTATATCAGGTGTACTACCTGGAACAAAAAGTTAGCTGGTGGCTCTGGTATGGTAGGGAAAGTTGATAAAATAGTTATTTCATAAGGGAAAGGAGAAGGCAGGGTGTTCATAGGCTGTGTAACATACAGATTAATGCTAACAGATCTCCACCACAGCCACAGTATATAATCCTTCAAAAGAAACACCAGCATTCCTGAATCTTGTGCCTGCATGTCCTGGGACATAATATATTTCATCCTGGGTATCAGTATTCTCCTAGAAACAGTGCAGAAGCTAAATGACAGCTACACACCAGGATGAATTCACATAATCAATATGGAGTGAAAACACCCCACTCCATCAATATGGAGTGAAAACAACATTTCTCACAAAACCATCACTCTTTCTCTGATCCCTTGCTTCTGATTCTCAATAAAGACTTACAAAGCAGTCTGAAATGAAGAGTATGGAAAATTCATAATTCTATCCAATACTAGAATAAATGAGCTAAGTAGAGATATTGATCGTTTCACGCATTAAAATCTCCTTCCCCTACACTAACCACAGACAATGACTATCTGTCTTCCTTTTCCTCATGAGAGGAAATTAACCTATGACCCTACTAACATCCTGTCAGATCTACACTGGTTTCTGGGCTAGCTTAGCCTACATCTAAATATGCTGAGCAATCTCTATTAACCTTAGTTTTTCTTAGTTTCAAAACTTGATGCTTGAAAGAGGCATCTGAATGTCCAATAGCTTGTTTAATTTTTCCAGCTACATGATTAGTGTGATCTGAGGTGTCATTTCCATTCCAAAGGTTTATCTTCCTTACTGTTACAGGCTCATGACCAACTCCTGACCATCCACATTCTCAGTAAATAGTAACATTTAAGTACTTGAATGCAGTAATGTTACTAGTGTATAATCAACAGATGAAAATGTGTCTGAAACATTTTTTTAACCTGGAAAGCTCATTTTTTCCCATGGGCCGTTTTTGTCTTTGAAATGTGAGACTTCCTAAATCTTTGTGCTCTCTGTGGTGTTTCTACAGTTTCCTTTTCACTCATGCTATCTAAATGTGGAGGGTAGGAGAGAGTTTGAACAAAGCTCAGAAAACTTTATCATTCCAAGGCACAACCAACAGAGTTAAATCTTCTTTAAAAATATAATGCAGCAGGCTCCACTAGTTTAAATGGGTGCATCATTTTTGGAACTGTATCACCATGGAAACAGAAGAAGATCATGGTCTTTGTACAATGCTTGCTTCTTTGTCCTCCCACATTGAACTCCACAGGGGAAACTTTCACAGTTATCCTTCTTTCACAACATTTTACAGGGACACTCTACAAAAAGGAGCAATTAACTCACCTCAAATATCTCTAATATTTTCAACAAAACAAGTTTTATACTCTTTTAGAAGAAAATAACAGAGGTTAGGGCTTCTATTTCTCAGATATCAAAACCTAGTTGATTCTATTCTACACAGTAGGGATATTTTCCTTTAATTTTCTCTCTTTGGTATATATGTGAATTGATAATCAGTGAGTATAACTTAGAGTAGCTCTTTCCAAGTGATAACTTTTCACTCACTTTAATTTTATGCATTTTTATTTTTATTTATTTACAGTGAAATACCAAGGACTTAGTTGACTTAGTTTTGTTGTTGTTGTTGTTGTTGTTGTTTGTTTTGTTTTTAGTATTCCTCACATAGGATGATTTTTTTGTTTGTTTGTTTGCTTGCCAAAATCATAAACAAAATAATAGAAAACTCCTTTCCTATCTGTGTTGTAAAAATCTTGCTATCATACATAAGTAGACAAACTGCTTCTTGAATTTCTTTTTAGTGTTTTCTGAATTTTACCATTCCTTATTTCCACCATAATTTTTTCTCTCAACTTGCTTTAAGAACTTTTCAAATTCTCCATTTTTCTATTTTTTTTTTCCTTAAATGGCTATTCCTCTCCATCCCAGCCTCTTAGCAATCAAGAGTTGCCAAAAGCACAATTTCTTTACTCAGTAAGGACTGAGATTTGTTTTTCTTTGTTTTGTTTTAAACTATGCTCAGTCTAGCCTATAACATTTACCACAAGCTAAATAATACACCAAAACTACTGTTAAAAAATAGCTTTGTACCATTGGGAAAACGGAACTATCTACCTGGCTTTTAAGAAACTGTAAATGACAGTAGAGAGAAAATTAAGACATTGGGTGATTAAGGCAGAATGCAGATATCCAGAGATTTTATGTGTCAATTCCTTAATTTCTGTTGCTTGATCAACATTTGGATTTGATTCCGTTAGATAGTGTTTGTTGTTGTTGTTGTTGTCGTGTGCTGTTTGTTTGTTTTCTTCTTCCATTTACAGTATCTTGGTCTTAAGTACAGCGTCTTAGTTGTAACACAGCATGATTAGATGTTCTTGGGGACTACTTCAGATTGTTTCACCTACTACATGTGCTGCTCTGTATAATTATCAGATTTTCCATGACACATTGTGAAAGCAAAAGCAAAATCAGTCAGACTAACAGTTACAGTGGGATCCAAAGAGCAATGGATTCAATATCATTGCTGTTGTACAATTTATACCAAAAGCACTTCACTGTGAATAATATGAAAACAAATTTCTTCTTCCAAGACAGAGCTTGGAGGAGGTTTTATTATATGTTACACTATTAAAAATGAGCAGGACATATTCTTTTAGTGTTGATTCATTAAATTAACATGATTTATTTATGCCCCTAAGACTAAGTGAGTTTGGTAGCCTATACAGTACAGAAACAGGTATTACTGTCTCGCCCCATTTTGTTTTCTTTTCTTTTGTTTCAGATGGATTTTTAATAGCTATTTGTGTTGTTACATGATAAATAATATTTTACTCCATTGGAGGTAGCTCAGGAAAAATAAAAATACACAAACCCCTAGAGATGGCCATTTGAACTGGAAGTTATTTGTTAAAAGAGTTATTAGGGGATGATCTGTATTTAATACTTTAATAGAAATGGGTCTGACATGGACTGTTAGTGTTTGTAAATGGGATTTGTTTGCTCTTGCTTCTTCCAGGAATCCATCCAGCTTGTACATAAAATGTTCTCAGCAAATAAAAGCTAAGCCAACATTTTCTCAGGAATGTTGCTAATGTTAATTAAATTGGTCCTTGTATTGTCATCTGCAAACCTACCCTTTTATACACCTGTAAACAAATCTAAGATTCATTCTCTGATATTTTATAAATCCAGAGCAACTTCAATGATTTCCATCAGTCAGATCCACTACTCACTGAAAATACAGGGTAAATTAACTGAAGTCATTGGCATTACTCCGAGTTCATTCTAATATACATGAAAAAAAAAAAAAAAAAAAAGCTTGATATTAAAATTCATATTATTAGCAGAATAGGAAGTTCCTTCAGCAATGATCCAAACATTTAACATTTTATTTCACTATTTTGCTCAAAAGGCAGAAGAAATTTTATTCCCTTTAAACTTTCTAAAGAGATCACTGCAAATCTCTAATACAGTTTAAGAATGAAACAGAGAAGAAAATCCCACAGGTTTGTGTGTGTGGTTTTTTTTGTTTGTTTTTGTTTTTGTTTTTTGGTTGATTGGTTGGTTTTATCTTTTTCCAGTGTTCTTTCTAGTGGAAGATCTACTGAATGCACTGACCTATGAAATGGATGCTAAACTTAAAATTAGTTGCTGTAGAGAAGATATTTATTTATTTAGCCTCCTCAGTCTATCTTTAGTTTTGCTGATGTTTCAGTTACAGTATAATATAAATATCCCCAGACCACTACAAAACAGATTTTTCCTGTTTTAATTATGCATGAAAATACTATTGTCAGGGAGACTGTTGAGAAGCAAAACTGTAGGATGAGGGTCAGTGACATAAAAGTAGTATCTGAGACATGACTTGCACATTTTGTGGTGTGCCACATAACAGAATCAGTTCATTGAAATCAGTGGGATTTGCACCAACTGGATAACAGAGCATCACCTGCAAATATTGGCTGATGAAAATATCAAAAGCTCGAGACATTGAAGGACTGATAGATTTCCTCTACTTTTTTTTTCTCTAATAATGTTTTTTATAAATTATCACTGCTGGTATTTCCTTTCTTGGGGGACAATCTGGGGCCTTTGTGATGAAATATGAGACATTTATTGTGACAAGACAGCAATCTAATTTATTTCCAGAGCATATCACCATTTCCAGCAGTATAAATTGTAAGCTTGCTCAATGATGTCATTCCACATAAAGTAGAATATTTAAAAAAGGGGAAAACAATTATTGGTCTATATGTGGAAGGAAAAATCACTGAGCAATGTTTCAGTATCCTGTGTGTGCTACTCTTGATTATCCTTAAATGCAGAGTACTCAAAACAGTAGAAATCAGTGTGGGATTGAAATAACATTTTCACTAGCCATATCTTTGAGTCATGCTGCACATACTGTCAGGAAAGGTTTTTTAATGTGCATAACTATTTTTGATCCTCATTATCCTGTAATGTCAAACCATAATATTCTCCAGTTACGATATAGTTGCATGGAGCAGGATGCTGTTACCCCCAAATAACTTTTTATGGTAATCTTGTTGACTGACTGATTAGTGTTTGAAATCATGTTTGAAAAGACAATTTTTACCAACCTACATTAAAATGGAAATGTGTAATTCTATTATTGTAACATCTGGAAACTGCATGTAGAGGTTTGTTCCCCTTGCACTGGGAATTGTACCCAGCCAAAAAAAAAAAAAAAAAAAAAAAAAGATAAATAAAACAAACCAAACAAACAAACAAACAACACATTAGTTTTTAAGTAAGCTTTTTGTAAGTTAGTGCATCACAGACACCTAGCCAACGTCCATCAGTATGGTATGAGAATTTATTATTGGTGGACAGAAAACCACTTTTGAGACAGATACTCTTCTCCCAGATAACACTTCTGCAGTCCTTTAAATATATTTTTAGTACACATATCTGTAGGTGAATTCTGCTCTCCTACTGAATCTGTCCCTTCATGTTTGCCAATCTCTTTGATAGGCATTCTGTACTCATGTGTACTGCTGGTAACACAGTAAGAATATGTCATTGCATACATTGTAACTGAAGACATAGCCTTTGCATAGATAGACATCCCCCAACAGCTTATAAATAAATAAATACACAAATAGGTAAATAAATACTTACTGGCATAAATATTAGGGACTGGTGGATGATTTAGGATTGCCTAAAATCATATAATCCAGGAAGGATTACACTTTTGACAGGTCACAACACTGAACAAAGCTGAAGAACTGACCGAAGAACTGCCAATCTGCTTTTACTGTTGTGTAAATACAACCCAGGATATAAAATGTCGCAAGCAATAGAAATACTCATTAGACAGGTTAAGTATCTACTCAGAAATTTAGCTGTGCATGTTAAATTTCCATTATCTTAGAGTATGAAAAATTCTCGTTACCCACAGGGACAAATATTTTCAATTTACTTTTTAAGAACCAGCTAAACCCAGATATGGCATAAGCTAAAAGTTATCATTAAATACATAGCACACAGTAAAAACAAGCAAGAAAGCAAAAGTCCACAAAAAGCCTTAAAGAATAAAGAATTTAAGAAGAAATCTTGTGTATTTGTCATAGGAAGTGATGAGAGAATGGAGCATATATGACATCTGTAAATCTTTTTTTTTTTTTTTTTTTTTAGCTTCCAGAAGGCATCAAATCCAGTGACTACTGATATCAGTCCAGTGACTACAGTATCAGAACAGTGACAATAAAGATGCTTTAAAAATCAAACTCAGGCAGGGAGTATTTTGGGATACTTCAACACAGCATCCAACTAATGTTGAGAGCTAGAGGAGGGGTAGTGATACCCATTCCTACAAAGTCTCTAAAAATATATATCTACAATTAAAGAGTCCAACTTTTCTTACTCTGACTTTATTTTACTGTACCAAAGCCCAATCCTTCATAAAGTCTTCTTTAGAGATCATCAAAGTTGTTAGAGAAAAGATAAACAAAATCAAAGGTAAATATAATATTTAAACAGTAGGAAAAAAAAAAAAAATCTTCTTCTGCTCCATTCTCCTACTTACATCTTCAGAACCCAATATAAGATTTTTAAACCACTAAGGTTAACTACTGAAGCTCTAGTGTCAATATCCCCACTAACTTATATTATATTTAACAAAGTAACTTGAGTGAGGTTACTCACAGAGGCAAAAATAAGCTTATACATCATACCTTGAAATAGTTTCACTTCCTTTTTTTTTTTTTTTTTTTCCATAAACATGTAAAACTACATATTTATTTTGTACAAAAGAAAAATACTGTTTGTGTTTGTATGCCAATGAAATACTTAGATATCAGCTATTTGTGCTCACAGAATACAGAGCATGATGGGAATTTTGGCCCCAGCTTCTTCCATAAGTTGTTTGGAAGTGGTGACCTACAAGATGGATAACAAATCTGTAAATTTGCCTCAGGGATGTCATCTCACTTTTCAAGAATTAGTTCAGTCAGAAAGTCACTTTTCTTAACCTGATGCTTACTTAACTTGGGGTCCTACTAACAAAGACAAATGGCACTATGACAGTTAGTATACAAGAAACTTGACATGTGGGAGGTGAAAGGCTATCTGCTATGATATTTTGCCAGTAGTTTGTTTTCCTCTCCCTCATCAGACTAAATATGTCAGTGGTGCTTGATGTTATATTTATACCACATGACTTTTAAGTAGCTTCTTTTTTTAAGTATGGCTTAAAACATTACTAGCAGAAACATGAGTAAGAGATACTCTATCTACAAAATGCAAATTCAGTTGAGGAAGGATTATTATAATCTAAACTACATATGCATTCTTAAATTTTTTATCAGACCATTTTTAAAGAGAAATTATGTATGTATGTATGTATGTATTTATTTATTTTGTTTGAATTTATTTTGCTTTCTTTTGTTTGTACAGAGGTAAGAGGAGCAATAAATCAAAAGACATCTTGAATGAATGCCTTAATTCTTCTACCACTGCCTTTCATAGAAGAGGCCTTGAATAGATGCATTACATGCAATTAATAAATGGTGCTCCTTATGGAATATATGAAGAAATATTTCAAAAGAAATCAAAGCATGATGGCTAAACATACAAACTCCATACTCTAGTCACCTCATTCAACTACTTGAGCTGTTGTACCCCACTAACTCATTTCACGCATGGTAAGATGAGGTCTCCATAGCCACACTATGTTATAGGAGATTTAAGTCCAGCATAAAATACTGTAACGTATAAAAAAGAGCACGTTATCAAATAATAATAATAATAATACAAATAAAATAATCCCATATGTAGGATGTCAAGTATTCTCTGTTAATATTCAGTTCTTTACAGAGTTTTATTTATTTGATTATTTATTTAAAATGTTATTGGAAAGAGGGTATGGTTTAAAATACCTGACAACCACCCATAGACAAACCAATGTCTTACTGAGCTTCTATAATAAGAAAAAAAAAAAAGTTTTTCTTTTTTCTTTTGTCATTTTTATTTTTACAGTTTACATGTCATAAGCATTTTCTAGAGATCATCCAAGAAGAAAAAAAGCAAGTGAAATCACATAATCATTGATTATTTCCTGCTCTAACAATTCTGTCTCATTTACAAATGGAGTAGAAATCTATGGTTAATTACCTCTTATGCACTGGGTGGATTTGATCATACATATAGCCATATTTTCAAAGAACTTACATCTTTGCAGGCAAAAACTTCAACCACATTTAGCTGTAAAGTATGTATTGGGGAAAGACCCATTGAAAGAACAATGTTGTTCTGGGATGTTTTTGCAACATAATTTTGATATTATGGTAATATATATACATATATATATGTAGAATTCCTGGAAGCAACTTTTCCTGTAGACCCTTAAAACAGACAGAAAATGTCAAGAAAATTTATCAGTTCAGAGTCATAGAATGATTTTAGCTGGAAATAACCCCTAGAGATGTTGCCTCTCACAAAAAAGCAAGACTAACTTTAAAGTTATTCATGTTTCTCAGGTCCTCTTTCAACCATGTTGTGAATATCTTCAAACCTGTAAGTTTCATAGCCTTTTTTTTGGCCCCTTTTCCAACACTTGACTACCCTCAAGTGAAGTTTTCTCTTGTATTTACATGAAATTTCATGTGTTTCAACTTCATTTCATCTCATCACTCTGCACTTCCAAAGAGAGATTCTGTAGCCATCTATTTGACAGTTGAAGATGACAATAAATCCTCCTCTTAAAGTTATAGAATCACAGAAGTACCTTTGAAGGAACTTCTGGAAGGTTTCAAGTCCAATACCTGTTCAAAGCAGGTCTAATTAGATCCAATTGTTAGGGTTGTATCCACTCAAATCTTGAACACCAAAGGATAGAGATTGCACATCCTCTCTGGAAAATGTACTCCAAATCCCCTAACGATCTTGGTGGCTCTACACAAGCCATTTATCTGATTAGGCTTTCTTGTATTGGGGATCCCAAATCTAGATGTAGTACTTCAGATGCATCCTCACAGAGGACGAGTGGATGTGAATCCATTGCTTCCCTCAACATACTGTTTCCGCTTGCTGATAGTCCTTCATTGCCACAAGATACATGACAGATACTGTCATGTACATGATGTACAATTTGCTGTCTAGTGGGACATTGGGGTCTTTATATGCAAAAGTGCTTTACAGCCAGTTGGCCATCAGACTCTACCATTGCATATTATTCCATCCCAGCTACAGGAATTTGCTTTTGATATTGTTGAATTTCAAGAGGATTGTGTCATCCTATCTTTCCAACATGTTGAGATCCCTTTGGTCATTGAACAATTTATTGAGTACTGAGCACTCAGGATGCATTTCCACAGTGTCATTAATGCATGGAGCACACAACAGATATAATTAATTCCAGCAAATACTGACTGCTATTTGTTTGTTCATTTTAACCTGGATTGTTTTAATGATTTGGATTAAAATTATACAGGGAGCTGAGCTGAATAAAGTGTCAAGCTTGGCAAAGCAATAACTTCTGCCAATGAAGCAGTGCTGAACACCCGCAGGCAGGCTGGGAGCAGTAACTCAAATCAGCAGCAGTCAGTGTACCACTAGGTGAAAAATTAGTGACCTAGGAAATAAAGTAGAAAATGAGTGTGAATGAGAGAATACGAGTCTTTCATAAAGAAAAAAGAAAGAAACCAGTCTTCTCTCTGATGGTGGTTAAAAGCAGGGGATAGTTTTAATAACATGGACAACCTTCTGGAGAGATCTTCCAGCAACTATGTAATCAACCTGATGCAAATCATTTCCTGACTTAGACACTAACATACTTTGACTTTGTAAAGAAACATCTAGTTGTTCCCTCCTTATTTAATATTAATGCTGAAAGCATATGCATCTAGACAATCCAAGTCTCTATTCCTATTAATAGATAGTTTAAATTATGATGTTTAAAAATTAAAATAATAAAAAAATAAAAAATAATAAATATAATAATAATAAAAAAAATAAAAACAAACAAACAAAAAATGAGACTTGCCTAATTTATATTAAATGAGTATCCTGGTATTGTGATACTGAAGATGAAAACAATATTCATGAAAATATGTAACATATGTACATATGACTTTGAGATTTCTGCCTTACCATGTGCATACACAAAACTTTACAAAGTATCCAGAGTAAAAATGAAGCCCTCAGTATCACAGAATTTCAGGGGTTGGAAGGGACCTCTAGAGATCATAGCGTCCAGCCCCCGTGCCAAAGCAGGTTCCTCAGAGCAGGCTGCCCAGGTAGGCATCCAGATGGGCCTTGAATATCTCCAGAGAGATAACTCCACAACCTCCCTGGGCAGCCTATTCCAGTGCTCCGTCACCCTCACCGTGAAGAAGTTCTTTCACATATTGGTATGGAACTTCCTGTGCTCCATTTTGTGGCCATTTCCCCTTGTCCTGTCCCCACAAACCACTGAAAAGAGGTTGGCCAAATCCCTATCAGAAAAGGCACTTTTATAAAGGTAACCATATAGTTCTCACTATGTCATGTAGTGTAATTGATAGCAGTATTCAAAATTAATGGACTTTGTAGTGCAGTAGATTAATGTACTCTGTGCACATTGCACAAATCTTCCTGTCTAGAATTTTGACCGAAATCCAGAAGCAGAGTGAATGTGAGTGACAGAGGAAGAGTTTTAAGTCTCTGATTTACATTGAAAACTGTGTATTTTTTCTTTTCTTTTTAGTCTGATATTATTCATAAATAAAATTTATTAGCAGGTCAGGTTTATCTGGAATTCAGCAGCATGTCCTAAGAAAATGTAAATATATGGTTGATACAGTTCTGATGTTTTTTCTCATTAGTTCTCAGCAAATGAGTTTCTTTCATGTGTTCTCTGAGAAGTGATCCTAAATGGTTAGAGGCTGTAGTTTTAAAGGAAATGTGCTTAGAAATGTTGATTACTTTGTTTATATCTGTGCTATAAGCAGTTATCCCTTGCTGTAAAAAAAACGATTAAGGAAGTCTGGACATGTATGAGTAAAATGCTGTTTTCAGAAAACCATGAAAATATTCACTAATAACTTTAATAGTGTTGCCATTTTGCATTTATAGAATTATAAGAAAAAAGAAAACAAAACAACAACAAAAACAACAACAAAAAACACTCCAGCATCACATTTCAATTATATCTATGGAAAACAATGAAGCTGATACAGAAGAAAAAAATAAAAATCCTATTTATTTTTATTTTTTCTCTGATTATTTTTTAATTTTGATATTAATTTATTCAAAAGAAATTAAACACTTAAAAAAAACAAACAAAACACAAACAAACAAGTGATTCTGAACTTTTTTTTTTGAGGGGGGGGGGGAAGGAACATTTTACCACAATTTATGTGGAAAGTGTATCTATTTTTAGTACTCTCATTACTCAACATCCTTAGGTCCTCTAATAGAGAGGTGATAGTCTTCTTCATTACTGTCAAAACTAGTATCCATTTTAGCTTCCTACTCCTGTTCTGGAAATAACTTTGTCTTCATTACCCTGGAGCAAAGCCAGCTTCCTCTGCCAGCTAGGATTTTCCATACAGAATGAGAATTCCCAATAGTCTTAATAGCTCAGAATTCAGATAACAGATCTGAAAAGGAGATGTACCATGAGCCAAAGTTTTAGATGAAAAAAGCTTGAATCCCATCATATTACACCCGACCCAATCTTACTTGCAAATCATTTCCTCTAGATATTTTTTTACTTTTCTTTTTCTTCCTTTTTACTTTTTTATTTATTTTTTTACTTAAAAAAATAAAAAACTTTTTCCCCAAAAAATACTTGAGTTGCATTTTCAACATTAATATTGGCTGAGGGTTTCAGATTTTTTTTTTCCCTGTGGTGCAGCTTTCAGTTACTGTTCTACAAAATTTTCCAGGTAAAATTTTAAAGAAAATTATTGTGGTGATTCCTCTCGAGTGGGCAACTGAGCTCCACCACAGCCGCTCTCTCACTCCCCCTCCTCAAAGAGAAGTGGGGAGAAAATATGATGAAAAGGACTCAAAGGTTGAGATAAGGATGAGAAGATCACGCAGTAATTATTGTAATGGGCAAAACAGACTCGGCATAGGGAGATAGTAAGATTTATTGCTTATTAGTAACAAGCTAGAGAAGTGAGAAACAAAGGAAAGAAACCAAAAGCACCTTCCCCCCCATCCACCCTCTTTCACCTCCTCCCCCCGAGCGGCGCAGGGGAACGGGGGAATGGGGGTTATGGTCAGTCTACAGCACTTCTCTGCCGCTCCTTCTCGGTCACTCTCGTCCCCTGTGCTGTGGGGTCCCACCCACGGGATGCAGTCCTTGACGAACTGATACAGCATGGGCTTCCCACAGGCAGCAGCTCTTCCAGAACTGCTCCAGATATGGGTCCGTACCACGGGGTCCATCCCTCAGGAGCAAACTGCTCCAACCTGGGTCCCCCACGGGCAGCAGCTCCTGCCAGGTCACCTGCTCTTCCGTGGTCTCCTCTCCACAGGCTACAGGTCCGGCCCGGAATCTGCTCCGGCAGGGGTCTTCCACAGGCAGCAGCCTCTGTCGGTGCAGGGCCACCTGCTCCACTGTGGTCTCCTCCACGGGCTGCAGCGTGGAACCTTGCTCCACCGTGGTACTCCATGGGCTGCAGGGGGACATCCTGCTTCACCATGGTCCTCTCCACAGGCCACAGGGGACTTTTGCTCCGGTGCCTGGAGCACCTCTCCCCCTCCTTCTTCACTGACCTTGGTGCCTGCAAGGCTGTTCCTCACTCCTCTCACTCTCCCAGCTGCTGTGTGGTGCAGCGTTTTTTTCCCTGTCTTAAATATGCTCTCACAGAGGCGCAAAACAACATCGCTTATTGGCTCAGCTCTGGTCAGCAGTGGGGCCCTTACCAAACATGGGGCAGCTTCTAGATCCTTCTCACAGAAACCATCCCTATGGTTGGGAAGCTTCAAAACCTTGCCACGTAAACCCACTACAATTATGCATGTAGCCCACTTATTCTGGGATAGTTTTTCTGCCAGGGAGAAAAAGGTTTACTGTCTATTCATAGACAGTTCTTTGCTATATACTTAAATTCAAAAAATCATGTGGTAATTATGGCTGGAAAGGTCTTCTGAGATTACCTAGTCCAACTTTCAGTAGGCCTTCTGCAGAACAAGCTTCAAAGTTAGATGAGATTGCTCAAGGATGCACAGGGAACCTCTTCAAGGATGGAGACTCTAAAGTTTCTGTACGCAGTCCACTCCAGTGTTTAATCACTCTCTTCATGAAAAACATTACCCTGATACCTAAAGGGAATTTCCCTTTTTCACTGTGAGTCTGAGGTGAGTCTGGCACCAGCTACTGAAGATCTTCATAGCTTCTGCTTGACTCTCCCCATTTTATCAGTTATAATTCTGAGGAATACAAAACTAACCACTGTACTACAAATGTAGTCTCTTGGGAGCTGTGGACAATCACAATATTCCTTTGTCAAGGGAAAAGCAGCACCAGACTTGCTTAGTCCTTACGGCAGTGAAGACATGCTACAAATAGTGATGTCCAACTTATCAGGGCACCGCATCCTTTTGTGCAGATCTGCTCCTTGCATATCTAAGTTTATATTCTGCTACATCTGTTCAACTACCTTCATATCAGGATGGGCAATTATGGCACTTTGAGTAGGTTGTCCTTGAAGATCAGTGATGTTTCCTTGGCCCCTTTGTGTTTCGAGTCAGTCTTCCATGGGATGCTGACTAACAGATTTCCTGAAGGCAAAATTTTGCTACTCATCTTCTTCAGTCACCAAGGCAATCAGCTCCAGTGCAAGCATGAGTGGAGCGTCACAGCATATAGGGGGGTTCCTGAGCTGGGGAAACTCCAAGGGAGTACAGAAACTAAAGGAGCCAGCACCTCTCATGAGAGCAGCTGATGAGGCATGATGGGGCCTGGAGTATTGACAACCATCCCCATACATGCAAAAGGCAGCCTTAGGAAGTGTGAGCAACCAGGGCAGTCAAACAGGCCATGGTTCATCAACAGGGACAGTATGTGTGGTGATTTGCATGGCAGTTTGTGTGGCAGCTTGTGCAGGAGGGCATGCAGAGAGGGCGCTGTCACTCATCTAACTTCCAGTAGTAGTTGTAACCCTCTTGCAAGAAGCTCCAGTCATGGTATCCACTTGGCAGAAAGCCATGTCCTCTGCATCCCCTGTGGCCTATCCAGCCACAGAAAGTGGTGTAGTTACCCAGACAGATTTCCCAAGAAAAGATGTGGCCACACAGGTCTCAGGCTGCAGGGTGTGCCCAAGGTTTCTGTCAGTGTCTGACAGCAGCAGTGAGTGCACCTGTGGGAGCTGTACCCAGGGAGAAGAACTACTCAGCCTTGCGGAAGAGCTGCAGGAGGAGGTGGGCAGGCTGAGGAGTATTAGAGAATCAGAGAGGAGATCAACTGGTGGAATCATGTTCTACCATGCCTGGAACAGATGCATCAGCGGCAACAACACAAGAAATGAAGGATTCCCTACCCTTTCGCTACCAGGCAGAAGGAGGAGACCTATGAGACAGGGGGAATAGAAGCAGGTTTCTGCTCAAGTCAGCAGGCAAATCCCCTCCCTGCCTACCTCACTTTCCCAGCTGCCCTTACACAACAGGGATGAGACTCTGGAACTTGATGGATGGGCAAACAATGAAGGATGAAGGTCCATCCAGATTGGACAGAGGACTTAGAACAAGTCAGCCTCC
Source organism: Anas platyrhynchos (assembly GCF_047663525.1). Classification (NCBI taxonomy): domain Eukaryota; kingdom Metazoa; phylum Chordata; class Aves; order Anseriformes; family Anatidae; genus Anas; species Anas platyrhynchos. The sequence continues at coordinate 202,503,878 of NC_092587.1, forward strand.
TGTCCTGAGGAAAAGGAACAGAGGGAAATGTCATCACTACCCTTTCTGTGGGAGGGCTTGATATGCTGACCAGACCCAACCCATAGGGAAGTCTTCCCCTACTCTTACCCTGGGACCCAGGTAAGAGACATTACTAGAAAACTCACTAGCCTGATGAGTGAGTGAGTCTGGTGAGCTACTTCATCATTTTTTCTCATTACCACTTCACTCTGATCCTGGCCCTTAATGTCAGGAATTCCAGGACTGTCAGGACTTTTTCTTTTCTTTTGAAGAACTTAACATGTGCTCTCCATGCACGTGCATCCATCCATCACTATACTCCATTGACACACTCCAGCGTAAAAAATTATCCCACCAATAAATGCATAGCCCTTCAGTTCTGCATAAACACTTAGAAAAAACTCATGTCTGATTTCCTCTGCATACGTGCACCTATATGTGCACCTCTGCATATGGGCCCCTTTAGATGGGCCTGCATTTTCCTATAGAATATTTTGTTTCTCTAAAATGATCAATTGTCTTTTCACTAAAGTGTTCAGGTGGTAAATGAGTATTCTTTTTATACAATTTTTCACTTGTCTTCATTCGTTTAATTATTGTCTCCTTCAGAATTCTTTCTTCAGAAGTTGCAGCTAAAGCTCTTTAGTTATATGGATCACATTTGTTCTCCTAACTTAAGATATTAAACCAGTCATATGGTACCTTTCTGTCTGAAAAGGTTTGTTACAATCCTAGTGTCTGGATCACACTACCATATGAAGGAGCCATATGCTGTCACAATCTGGGAAATGGATGAAGACCACCATATCATGTAACATAGCCTGCATACCAGCTTCTAGTCACTGTTAGTATAAAAATGAAAATATCTTCTAATTGTCTATAAGAACTTCAACCAATACAGTTTATCCTCAGTCCTGCTTCACATCCCAGTTAATTTTAGTTGATAAAAGTGAAATCTCTGTAGAATAAAGTGAAAATATTCAGTTACATTATATTTATATTCTGTAGTTGGTACCTTTTCTAATATTACTGTATCTATGATATATAGATCTATCACAACATGCTTTAAATTTCAAGACATAAAAAAAGAAAATGATGAATGCATTCTCTTGGGCTTGGCCCATATTTCAACTTAGGTAAACAGGAACTTTGCCTAATTTATTGGTTCTCGTTATAACTCTCATGTAGAAGTTGAATTCCTCTCCATTTAGGAAATTCCCCTTCTGCCTGGAAAATGACCTTTTCTGCTGTGCAAATCAATCTAGAAGAAGGGACACGGTTGGCTAATATTTTAGAAAAATGACTTTATTTGTCACCAACTAAATTGTCATGATTTTGACCCATTTTGAAATTATTTAACATTTGCTTCCTTTCTCATGCTTCATGCATTATTCATGTGGATTCTCACTATAGTTGTACTACGTTTCCAGAGTTGGGATGTTTTGTATAGTCACTCTTAAGAGCGATGGTAACACAACATTTGTCAAAGTGTCATAGTGAGCAATGAAACCTCATTATATGTCACTCAGAAAGCTGAATGAAAAGTGATGCTACATCTAGGCAATTTAATACCTAAATCATGGAAGGTGAAAGACGGGAAACAAGTTTTCATTGCTTTGATGGTATTCCAGTTTGATTTTTTCTCTAAGAGTTGTCACATAAGTCAATGTTAATATTCTTGGTCTTGATCCTTCTCTGCTGGAGTTACTGGAAATTTCACCAGTGATTTCAGTGGGAACAGAAATAAACCCCAAGTGAATGAAATTACTCATGTGTAAGAGTTTGCAGGATGAAATCCTTCAGGGCAAAGGCCATCAATTTTGTTTGCACTGCACAGCACTGAGGACATTCTTCCTGATAGACTTGAAAAAAAAAAAAAAAAGAGTTGAACACTGCATGCCATACCATATTGTTATTTTGTTGTCCCCTTAAAATAAGAGGTCATTGCTTAGATAGGAAAAAGAGGAAGTGCAAACAGTTAAGTATGACTAATAAACTGTATGTTGGAAATTATAATTTCTAATAAAAAAAATAAAATGCTGATATTCTACATTTGCACTGACTTTCTCTGTGCAAAATTTCCTTTTCATCTTGTCTAACTACCTGGATATATGTCTTTTTCTTATGGATGAGATTCTTTGCTACTAGGGTGATAAAGTGTCTCTATTCACTAAGCCTGAAGACAGAAAAACAGTTTCATCCATATAATTGATCATATCCTAACTATTCAGATTACATTCAGATTACATTACATTACCTCTTTTCTATTTTCTGAGTTTAAACTTGCCCAGTTTCCATCAAAAACAGTCTTATAATGGAAGAAAAACACAAGCAGAATAAAGTATTTCATAGCATTTATCAACAGTGCAGGCAATATAGACTGTATGTCCTTAAACTGAGTGTATCCTCAGCATAGATTAAAAGATCAGAAGAAGCATCAGTGTTCACTAGGGTGACCTTACCAAAACCCCATCTTTCCCTAGAGCAAAATTTACACCTATGGGTGTAGGGTGACCTCAGAATCTAGGCTTCCTAACAGCATGATTTGTCTCCATCTAGCAATTTCATTAGAAAAGGTTTATGCAATAAAAGAAACTAAAACCAAAACAAAACAACAGTAATAAAAGCAACAACAACAACAAAAAACAGGAGTTAATCCAAGGATGACAATGTAAAAACATAAGCATAAGCTTTACCATGTTGACATACAGCCACACTGTCAGTCATTGTCAAAATTACAGAGCATAACAGCATATCACATCTTTTCCTGTCAAAATGTTCCCTCTGACAAAGGTCAGTGCCTTCATGTCATAAATCTATTATCCTATTATTGTCATAAGTATCATGAGAAGAAAGGAGTTGAGCCAAATGTTTGGAACAGATAGAGTCAATGCAACTTAATTCAGGAAAGGAACATATTTCCCATTTCCCTTTGTCAGGATGCCAGGCATCAGCATGAGTGTTCCCTCTCACAATCTGTTTGTGTTCCAGTGAGTAATAGCTTTTTGCTGGCCTGGAAAATGACTATCCTATTAGTACCAAAGTGCATTCACAGGATCAAGTGCCTTTTGAATAGTTAAATACATTTTACCCTTTAAATAGCCCAGACGGCTTTAGATGAAACCTTTAAAACTATAGCCAATCTGCTGGAAAATTAAAAATATAGTAAATTCAGTACTGAAATGAGGCATATTTATGAGCTACTCTAATATACAACCACTTAAAATAGTTTGTTACTCAGAATATATTAGGATTTTTTTTTTTTTTCTCCACAAGAACCAGTAACTCCAATAAGTCATGTGCAATTGTAATAGATGGAAAATAAGGTAAAATTATAATTATAATAGGTAATATAATTAGGTAAAATTATAATTATAATATCTGGCTTAAATTATGTCTAATTGTTCACAGTGGTGTTTTGTTTCACATCCGTTTGAAAAGATCCCAAACCATCATACACCATAAAAAACACGAGCATGAGTCTCAGTAACTTAGTAATACCAAGGTGAACCTGGAGACATGCAACTGAAATCAATAAATGCACACCAGCATAAAATTGTAGGAAGTTCTAGTACTAAAGTCATAATAAATGTAAACCTATGTCAGTTAAAACATGTATAAACATGTCAGGTAGTGGCAATGATAGAAATCATCTTTTCTGGGTAGGACTGACCTATTTATTGCCATCAAAAAGAAGACAATACTAAGTCAAAAGACTTTGGCACATGGGCAAACTATTCCACAGAATAATATGAGTGAGGAATATTCATGCTTGCTGCCTCCCAAATCAGATAGAGAAATTGTATTCACAATAAACAAAATTCATAATTCACAAAAATGAAGGTGACACTCTGGTGTAAATTGTAGAGTAGACTCTAGTCTAGAGTTTGAAGCATCTGATTATTCAGTTAAAGAGTATGGAATTGCAGTGCTAGAGGATTGATCGAACTATTTGTCATTGCTTACTGATAAACTATGATCTTCATTATTTTTTTTTCCTCCTATTGAAAATTAAACAAAAACATTGCAGATCTCATATATGAAACAAATATTGATCCCTCATTATGAGTGAATGGACCTCCAGGATTTACAATTCTAATAACATGAATTTTAAAAAACAATAAGAAGTAAAAGTATATTGTTTACCTGACTCCTATACTTCTTTATAAACTGAAACTGGGAAAATACAGGAACTTGAAAACAAAACAAAGCCTTAAAATAACTTAAATAAAATACAGAAAACATGGTCAACCCCATCTTTACTCCCTAGGGAAATTAATCTAGAGCTATCAACATATCCAAAATGATTTTAAATACCCCACCCTTGCTCTTGCCTCCTCCTGCAGTTAGTACCACTGGAGAAACTTTCCTGTCAAAGGGAAACTCCGTATAACTTTGTAAGTTTCAGAAGACCTAATGGCTATACTTTGCCACCCCTTTCTTCTTCAATATATTTCGTGGGTTCCAGCTCTGGTTTTAATGTATTCTTTGCTGATGTTTCCTTTAAGTAATGCTTCTCAGTATTACTGGCAGAAGTCAATGTTTTCATCTGCCTTAGCACATTTACAAGCAATATGTAAGTGGGAAGCAGACACCAAGAGTTTGCAAAGGAAGGTACTTGCTGCCTTCAGCAAAATCTTTTGACTGGGGTCTTCAATTCTAGAGGTATTTCTAAACTACGCAATCATATTAAAACCAGATAAGGTACAAAAGAGGAAGCAGAAACTTGGATCTGAAACAATAAGCTCTCTGTAGGAGGTAAACTTGAGGATAAGTATCTAGACAGAATTTCTTATTTGATTGTTAATGGATTTACCAGGAAAAACAAACCCTTAAAGGGTCCTAAAATGAGTGTTTTAACTTAGGTGTTCATTATGACTGGGGTGGGGAATGAGGAAATTGAAGTGATAATTCAGCTTCAGTGATAATCAAAGATAATACAGCTCCTTGCCTTTGGGCTTTTTCTCCCATCCCAAAACAATTAGTGATGTATATCTGAACCATTACAAACAACTCCCTCAAACTTTTCTTTTTGGCATTTCACTTGGTAATGTCATCACAGAAACACGGGTTAAACTATTTGAGTGATAAGGTCTCTAATTAGACCAGAAGGAAAAAAAAAAAAAAAAAAAAAAAAAAAAAAAGGAGAGAGAGAGAGAGAGAAAAGAGGCAAGACTTAAAATAGATTAATTTTTAATTTTCTATAAATTCAGACATAAGGCTTCTTTCTTAACTGTTTTGATGCCCACCATTTCTGGTTTCAGAAATATTCTGTAACAATGAGTTTTAGATGGTCAATAAGAAAATGCAGAAATATTTCTTAATAAGTTTTACATTTTCCCTCCTTAAATTCTATTCAGTTTCCCCTTAATAATATATTTTGACTAAAATCTGAATTTTGTCATAACCTGCCAACAATTCTGTCTTTTCATGACTCTTGGGGTTATGTAACTTTATTTTTTATTGATTGTCTTAAAATTGCATGAGGAACACTATGATAATGTTATTATTTTAAACATTTTGAAATAAATTAATAGTAATTCTTACTTTAAGAATCTGATTTTTTTTTGTTTTGTTGGTCTTAGGTGTTCATTAAATATGAAAATAAAATATTGATAACCCCTAGAATTGAAAACAAAACAAACAAACAAACAAAAAAGTCGTGGCAATGGAAACGAGAAGATTCCACTTTTTTTTTTTTTTTTTTTTTTTGAAATTGATTGTCCTATTACTCATATCACAAAAGACTAGGAAGTTTTTCAGTCATCATTAACTTCCTCTAACATTTCTGATGCAGTACATAGATAAATTTTGTATTCTGATCAGACCTGGGAACAGAAAATTAATATTAACAGTAAATATATCTAAAGGTTCATCTACATTTAAGTTTAATAAAATACTGGGAGAAGAGGAGGAGGAGGATGTGTATCTTCAAGTATCATACAAAATTTACACCAGCTTGGCTACCTTCATATATTTTACAGTCATGGCTTTGATTATGGCCTTAATTCTACGTATATGTTTACTCTTAATAATGTTTTTTCCTTTTTTTTTTTTTTTTGGCAGTTGGCCGCATTTTCACCAGATTTGTTCAGACCTCCTGCTGGTGTTATTAAGGTAAGAGCATTAGATGTGGCCTATGTGTACTTTAAGAAACACTTGTCATCAACTTTGATGTACAACTGAGTATAAAATCAATTAAGAATTCTGTTTAGGGATGGTGTTGGAGACTTTGCTGTATAGGAGAGGCATATTTTGTCAGAGGAAAATGTACTGCAAAATGAAAGGAATGGATAGAGCTTTCAATTTTATGCTTTAACAAAGCATGCAGAGTGTAATAAGTTGAGCTGGTTTTGGTAGTCTTAGTCACCATTAGGTGTACCATGGCTCCTGCACCAGGAATAGGGAATAGGGTTACCTGTACTCTGAATTTTGGTATGTGTTCCAATCGCATTATCTTGACTGGAACTGAAGATGCTCAGCACAGTCAGGCTAAGTAGGCGATTTCAGTGGTAAAAATTAAAATTGAAGAGCAATGATTGTGCTTCTGTTTTCTTGCTCCCTTTATTACATATATTCCCTATTAACTTTGATGTGGTTTTGGTTATAACTTTGGGTGTCATAATCCTTTTGAACTGAATATGGATTTGTGTCCTAACTACTAGGTTCCTTTAGGAATCATAACTCAACATTTGCTAGTTTTTCTGTCTAAGGTATGGGGAAATCTTTGTAACAGTTTAGCAGCCTGGCTCCAGATCTGATGTGCACTGTCTTGGGCAATCCACCTGTCTACAATTACTTGTATTTTCTCAGAGACACCATTGTTATAATACTTATGGCAGATAATTTGCAAGTTATATGGATTCCTATGTGTGGTATTTTCACTGATGGCTGGATTCAAGATAACATATTGCTAGCCATGGAAGGAGATAAATTGTTGAAATTTTCAAAACTGCTCATCAAAATATACAAGCCAGAGTTCCAATCTGAATGTGTGTTTGCAATTAGCAGCATGTGGTTTAATCTCAAGGGGGACTACAATTTATTTCAACTGTAGAAATGGCTGGTTCAAGCAAGCTGCTAAATTTTATCAGGAGTCAGTGAAATATTTTGCACACTCTACCACAAGTCCTGCGTGGATGTAGTGAGATAGAAACTATTATAACATACTTGTTGATGTTAATTAACCTTTTCCTTTTTTTTTTTTTTTTTTTTTTCATGTTTGTACTGAAATTATCATAAAGTCTTAAACCTGGCTGGAGCCAATTAGTGCATTTTACTCAGGCAGAAGATATTGTATAACTGCCAGTACAGAAGGAATCAGAGACAAACCTAAGACAGCCTTAAACATGAAGACAGTGTTTTAAAATATATATTTTTACTTTCATCTTTATTTTCTTCTATTCATTTTTAAAAAGTTTTTACCTGCTTCCAGGATATCTAGAAATTTACATTATAATAAAAAAAATGAGGTCCTTATAGGAAACCTGGAGCTACATGTTGTTGTTGTTTTTGTTAGCTTTATTATTTATTTATTTATTTAATGCAGAAATGCAAGCATTGCAACAAAATTAGGAATATTTAATAGACAGATTTAAGTCATATATCTGTAGGATGGAATTAGAGACTTGTATTTATTTATTTATCTCTGTATTATCCTTAGTCAGTCAAGCCTCCAAGATGTTATTGAAATTCTTCTATATACCCAATCTGAAATATTTCTCATTTGATAAGACATTATAATATAAAGGGAGAGGGGCTTCCTGTGTTCCATATTTTGTCGTATTAATTGCCATGTATTTTTTGTTGTTGTTTTTTATGATGCATGCCAGATATGTCGTGTATTAAGTCACTGTCATTTACTTCAGATAAAATTGTTCAGCTCCTTGCTTGTTTCTCTATCATTCACTTGATGGAAGAGCCATTGAGAGAAATGTATATCATCTCTGACATTTAAAAACTTCAGTATAAAAAGTATGTGCTATAGCTATCCACCCTGTGAACATATGTGGAGCAGTTTGTGTGTGGTTTACAGTGTCAAGAATGAAATCCTTGTGTTTGGTTACTGCATATTCAAGAGATGCAAGACTCTGTGGAACAGACTTCTAGGAATGACATATTGTATGAGCATGATTGTCACTATGTCCTTTCTAATGTAAAACCCCAAAACACAATAGGGAGTTTGGAGGTTTAAGTTTTGGAGGTTTAAACTCCATGTTTAAATATGGAGAGTTCTTGCATGTCCAGTCTTTGCCACCTCAGCCCATTCTGTTTACACCAGACTCATGGCTGCTCTGACATATGCTGCTAACATCAAGTCTTCAAGGAGTTCGCTCTTGTAGAAATGAGCTCTACTATGTTGCTCACACATCCTACACAAAATGTCCTCAGTAGAAAAGGGACAGAATAAGCATTATCAGGAGTTTTCTTCAATACAAATATGTCTAAATCCAACTACTTTACACTTTCTGATCAGAACAAAGGGAAAGAATTGAAATCTGACCTGAGGCTGTTTAATATTACATGAATTCAAGTTGTGCAAAGGCATTTAAAGAATGCCTTTGTGAACAGATACCATGAGACAACAACCAATTGTGCAATCTCAGCTACCCTATGATTCTATACATATGCAAAAAGTCTCCAGCCTGACAAAAGAGTGGCTGTTGCCCAGTACTGTGATACTGTCTTCTTTTTATTAATCTCTGTGCATTGATTTTGGAACAATCTTCCCTGTACCCTGAGATCCTTATGGTTGAGAAAGTATTGGGGTTGCCTTGCAAAACTCACTCAAAGCATCTCAGTATTCCCAAACAGAGGACAATCCACTGAGATAACTTGGAAAGACCAAAGTAGAAGGCAATGGCATTTCCTAGCAGGATCTGTCTGACTATTTACTAATTCAGTCAGTCAGAGCAAAACATTGGTATTCACTTAGAATGGGAAAGAGCCATCTGCTGAGTCCCCCAGGTTGTGTCTTCCTTTCTTTCTGATTTGACTATGGATATTTCAGAAGTCGAGTTTAATAACAGATTTCAGTTAAGCTGTAAGTCACACTTTAGCACTCTCCAGCCCAGGAACTGGGCACCTAGCATTTTGTTAAATATCATTTTCAGATAATTTACTTTATTCAAAAGCTTCCTTTCCTCAATATGTTCATTCCCTGCAAACAGAAGACTGTCATCACCTGCTCTCTACTTGTTTGCATGCTGATAGCTCTTTGCCTCTCATAAATCCCATTAATTAATGAATAGTCAGCAGGGAATTGTCTCCTCAGGCTCATTAGAGAAATGGACACTAAAATGATATGAAAGCAGCTGCCTCCTTTCTGTCATTCCCTTCTGACGGCTACTGCTTTCCTCATCAGTGCTAAATTATAACGCTGCTTTGATTAGCAGTCCGGTTACTTGCTGCAGCTGCATATGGAGATGGAAATCTTAACTACACAGTCATGTGTAATTGATATTCTCATCAAACTGTTAACATTGTTTTAAAAAAAAAAAAAAAAAAAAAGCACATGTACGTATATTAAATCCTGCTGGAAGTCTTTTTTTTTTTTTTTTTGACCTTGTGAGCAGATTGAAAAGGCATATAGGCATATTATTTCTCAAAGCTTTCTAATAAGACACTGATTATTACCTGAGCTCATTTGGGAATGAGAGGTAAAATCTGTGAAATATCTCAGGCTGGAAATCACCTTAAAGAGAAACATTTTGAATCATCTTTCCAGTGCCTGAATAACATTTCTATGTGGAAAATAAATTAGAAATTCTATTTATTTTAAAGCAGGAAACAAGGTCTTCAGAATTTCATCAAAATATTTATAAATATATATATATATATATATATTCACCACCATAGAATAAACCTATGTTGGACAGAGTATCTGTATTATGGTTGATGTAAAAGAGCATGACTTAAAAGATGTTGTAACTCATATAAGAAGGGCAGGTTGCTTATACTTGTATTGGGCAAGACCTGCCTATGTTTATATTTAACCTGTGAAAGAATTTGGATTAAATTCTAACACATCCTTTGTTTTTAAAGTTTTATTCCTAAACCAGACCGGAACCCTGTACTGAGGCTGCAAAGACTTGCCAGCCGTCTACTACAACAGTCTGTAAACATCAGACATTTTCAAGGTTTGAGGTGACATTAACAAGAGTTGTTGCTAACTGCTGCTTAGTGATTGGTACCTTCACTCAGATGAAATCGCGTTACTCACTTGGTTCTGGGACTAGGTAGGAGATGAGCCATAGAATGAGGAGAAATCTTTTTCTGGTGCTGACTTACGGTGCTGAAACCTAAATTCACCCCATAGAAGGGAAGAGAAAAATTGCTCTAGGGCACACCAGAATGCATCTATAATCAGAACTAATAGAGGCAAATATTTCAACTACAGTCGTAGGATTAATATGTTGAGTACAGTTCTGAAACAACCTTAAATGAAACAAAATTAACAATCTTAATGAAATTTCAGACTTTGTCTCTTTGTTCATGGATTTACCTTTCACAATTGGATTTGGACTTCTACTGTCCAATGCAATCATCTTCTTATGTCAAAAGCAAAACTGCAGATGTGTTTTCTTATTTTTATAAACACAGAATCATTGTCTGATATGGCCTGACCTGGTAAATTGCTCAATTTCTCCTGGATGGCATTCTGTTAGAAGTTTCACTCACCAAGACAGTTTTGTGCAAAGTAAATCTAGAGTTTCTGATTAATCTACAGTGAAATGGGAACTAAAATACTGATTTTTATGTCATACCAAGGGGAACTTTTGAAGGGAATCTCTATTTTTATTTGCAGCACTGTTGGAATGACACCAGTTCCTACTGTGGCACAATACTCAGTTTATTCATGGCCTCAAGTGTCTAACTATAATATTGAGATCTGGCCCAGATTCTCTCTGGTAGCACCTTTGGTAGCATCTTTTTTTTTTTTTTTTTTTTTTCTATATTTTGAGATTAAATATCTAAAAAAATAAAATAATTTAAAAAAATGTGATTTTGACTAGATTTTATATGTAGATATCCTAACTTGTTATAGAGACCAGAGGGTTCAGTAAAAATTTTCTTGATGAAATAGGAGATCTTGGCTCTTCACGAGATAAATAAAATTTATT